>NC_133546.1:86073816-87285817 GCF_048773025.1 Camelus bactrianus | reverse complement strand
AGCTAGGTGAAGGACGGCTTTCACACACACTTATCTCTCAGAACTGAGCATGTGGAGAGACGTTCGTTCATCTAGCACAAATGGAACGGGTTGCAGGAGGAACTTTTACTCTGGTTTGTCAGTCTGTTTCCTAGTGCTAGTTTGAAGTTCCTGCAGTTTGCACTGTAAAACCGAGTTGGAGCTAGTACCTCCCCATATATATGTATGGAGTGGAGTTTGCAACTGAAAAGAAAATTTGTCTTCCCAACAAGCTAGTTGAAGTACGGCTTTCACACACACTTATCTCTCAGAACTGAGCATGTGGAGAGACTTTCGTTCATCTAGCACAAATTGAACGGGTTGCAGGAGAAACTATTCTCTGGTTTGTCAGTATGTTTCCTAGTGCTTGTTTGAAGTTCCTGCAGATTTCACAGTAAAACAGATTTGGATCTAGTAACACCCCATATATATATATGGAATGGAGTTTGCAAGTGAAAAGAAACTTTGTGTTCCCAACAAGCTAGGTGAAGGACGGCTTTCACACACACATGTATCTCAGAACAGAGCATGTGGAGAGAAGTTCGTTCATCTAGCACAAAGGGAACGGGTTGCAGGAGAAACTTTTACTCTGGTTTCTCTGTCTGTTTCCTAGTGCTGTTTTGAAGTTCCTGCAGTTTCCCTGTAAAACAGATTTGGAGCTTGTACTTCCCCATATATATGTATGGATTGGAGTTTGCAACTGAAAAGAAACTTTGTGTTCCCAAAAAGCTAGGTGAAGGACGGCTTTCCCACACACTTATCTCTCAGAACTGAGCATGTGGAGAGACATTCGTTCATCTAGCACAAAGGGAACGGGATGCAGGACAAACTTTTACTCTGGTTTCTCAGTCTGTTTCCTAGTGCCGGTTTGAATTTCCTGCAGTTTTCACTGTAAAACCGATTTGGAGCTAGTACCTCCCCATATATATGTATGGTGTATAGTCTGCAAGTGAAAAGAAACTTTGTGTTCCCAAAAAGCTAGGTGAAGGGCGGCTTTCACACACAATTATCTCTCAGAACTGAGCATGTGGAGAGACGTTCGTTCATCTAGCACAAAGGGAACGGGTTGAAGGAGAAACATTTTCTCTGGTTTCCCAGTCTGTTTCCTAGTGCCGATTTGAAGTTCCTGCAGTTTTCACTGTAAAACCGACTTGGAGCTAGTACCTCCCCATATATATGTATGGAGTGGAGTTTGCAAGTGAAAAGAAACTTTGTGTTCTAAACAAGCTAGGTGAAGGACGGCTTTCACACACACTTATCTCTTCAGAACTGAACATGTGCAGAGACGTTCGTTCATTTAGCACAAAGGGAACGAGTTGCAGGAGAAACTTTTACTCTAGTTTCTCAGTCTGTTTCCTAGTGCCGGTTTGAAGTTCCTGCAGTTTTCACTGTAAAACCGTGTTGGAGCTAGTACCTCCCCATATATATGTATGGAGTGGAGTTTGCAAGTTAAAAGAAAATTTGTGTTCCCAACAAGCTAGGTGAAGGACGGATTTCACACTCACTTATCTCTCAGATATGAGCATGTGGAGAGACGTTCGTTCATCTAGCACAAAGGGAACGGGTTGCAGGAGAAACTTTTACTCTGGATTCTCAGTCTGTTTCCTAGTGCCCGTTTGAAGTTCCTGCAGATTTCACTATAAAACCGAGTTGGAGCTAGTACCTCCCCATATATATGTATGGAGTGGAGTTTACAAGTGAAAAGAAACTTTGTGTTCCAAACAAGCTAGGTGAAGTAAGGCTTTCCCACACACTTATCTCTCAGAACTGAGCATGTGAAGAGACGTTCGTTCATCTAGCAAAAAGGGAACGGGTTGTAGGAGAAACTTTTACTCTGGATTCTCAGTCTGTTTCCTAGTGCCGGTTTGAGGTTCCTGCACTTTTCACTGTAAACCTGAGTTGGAGCTAGAACCTCCCCATATATATGTATGGATTGGAGTTTGCAAGTGAAAAGAATCTTTGTGTTCCCAACAAGCTAGGTGAAGTACGGCTTTCCCACACACAACTCTCAGAACTGAGGATGTGGATAGACGTTCTTTCATCTAGCACAAAGGGAACGTTTTGCAGGAGAAACTTTTACTCTGGTTTCTCAGTCTGTTTCCTAGTGCCGGTTTGAAGTTCCTGCAGTTTTCACTGTAAAACCGAGTTGGAGCTAGTACCTCCCCATATATTTGTATGGAGTGGAGTTTGCAAGTGAAAAGAAACTTTGTGTTCCCAACAAGCTAGGTGAAGGACGGCTTTCACAAACACTTATCTCTCAGAACTGAGCATGTGGAGAGACGTTCGTTCACCTAGCACAAAGGGAACGGGTTGCAGGAGAAACTTTTACTCTGGGTTCTCAGTCTGTTTCCTAGTGCCGGTTTGAAGTTCCTGCAGTTTTCACTGTAAAACCGAGTAGGAGCTAGTACCAACCCATATATAAGTATGGAGTGGAGTTTGCAAGTAAAAAGAAACTTTGTGTTCCCAACAAGCTAGGTGAAGGAAGGCTTTCACACTCATTTATCTCTCAGAACTGAGCATGTGGAGAGACGTTCGTTCATCTAGCACAAAGGAAACGGGTTGCAGGAGAAACTTTTACTCTGGGTTCTCAGTCTGTTTCCTAGTGCCGGTTTGAATTTCCTGAAGTTTTCACTGTAAAACAGAGTTGGAGCTAGTACCTCCCCATATATATGTATGGAGTGGAGTTTGCAAGTGAAAAGAAACTTTGTGTTCCCAACAAGCTAGGTGAAGGACGGCTTTCACACACACTTATCTCTCAGAACTGAGCATGTGGAGAGACGTTCGTTCATCTAGCACAAAGGGAACGGGTTGCAGGAGAAACTTTTTCTCTGGGCTCTCATTCTGTTTCCTAGTGCCGGTTTGAATTTCCTGCAGATTTCACTGTAAAACCGAGTAGGAGCTAGTACCTCCCCATATATATGTATGGAGTGGGGTTTGCAAGTAAAAAAACTTTGTGTTCCCAACAAGCTAGTTGAAGGACGGCTTTCACACACACTTATCTCTCAGAACTGAGCATGTGGAGAGACGTTCGTTCATCTAGCACAAAGGGAACGGGTTGCCGGAGAAAATTTTACTCTGGTTCTCAGTCTGTTTCCTAGTGCCGGTTTGAAGTTCCTGCAGTTTTCACTTTTAAACCGAGTATGAGGTCGTACCTCCCCATATATATGTATGGAGTGGAGTTTGCAAGTAAAAAGAAACTTTGTGTTCCCAACAAGCTAGGTGAAGGAAGGCTTTCACACTCACTTACCTCTCAGAAATGAGCGTGTGGAGAGACGTTCGTTCATCTAGCACAAATTGAACGGGTTGACGTAGAAACTTTTACTGTGGTTTCACAGTCTATATCCTAGTGCCGGTTTGAAGTTCCTGCAGTTTGCACTGTAAAACCGAGTTGGAGCTAGTACCTCCCCATATATATGTATGGAGTGGAGTTTGCAAATTAAAAGAATCTTTGTGTTCCCAACAAGCTATGTGAAGGACGGCTTTCACACACACTTATTTCTCAGAACTGAGCATGTGGAGAGACGTTCATTCATCTAGCACAAAGGGAACGGTTTGCAGGAGAAACTTTTACTCTGTTTTCTCAGTCTGTTTCCTAGTGCCGGTTTGAAGTTCCGGCAGTTTTCTCTGTAAAATCGAGTTGGAGTTAGTACCTCCCATATATATGTATGGAATGGAGTTTGCAATTGGAAAGAAACTTTGTGTTCCCAACAAGCTAGGTGAAGGACGGCTTTCACACACACTTATCTCTCAGAACTGAGCATGTGGAGAGACGTTCGTTCATCTAGCACAAAGGGAACGGGTTGCAGGAGAAACTATTACTCTGGGTTCTCAGTCTGTTTCCTAGGGCCTGTTTGAATTTCCTGCAGTTTGCACTGTAAAACCGAGTTGGAGCTAGTACCTCCCCATATATATGTATGGAGTGGAGTTTGCAAGTGAAAAGAAACTTTGTGTTCCCAACAAGCTGGTGAAGGACGGCTTTCACACACACTTATCTCTCAGAAATGAGCATGTGGAGAGACGTTCGTTCATCTAGCACAAAAGGAACGGGTTGAAGGGAAAATTTTACTCTGGGTTCTCAGTTTGTTTCCTAGTGCCGGTTTGAAGTTCCTGCAGTTTTCACTGTAAAACCGAGTTGGAGCTAGTACCTCCTCATATATATGTATGGAGTGGAGTTTGCAAGTGAAAAGAAACTTTGTGTTCCCAACAAGCTGGGTGTAAGACGGCTTTCACACACACTTATCTCTCAGAACTGAGCATGTGGAGAGACGTTCGTTCATCTATCACAAAGGGAACGGGTTGCAGGAGAAACTTTTACTCTGGTTTCTCAGTCTGTTTCCTAGTGCCGGTTTGAAGTTCCTGCACTTTTCACTGTAAAACCGAGTTGGAACTTGTAACTCCCCATATATATGTATGGAGTGGAGTTTGCAAGTGAAAAGAAACTTTGTGTTCCCAACAAGCTAGGTGAAGAACGGCTTTCACACACAATTATCTCTCAGAACTGAGCATGTGGAGAGACGTTCGTTCATCTAGCACAAAGGGAACGGGTTGCAGGATAAACTATTACTCTGGGTTCTCACTCTATTTCCTAGTGCCGGTTTGAAGTTCCTGCAGTTTTCACTGTAAAACCGAGTAGGAGCTTTTACCTCCCCATATATATGTATGGATTGGAGTTTGCAATTTAAAATAAACTTTGTGTTCCCAACAAGCTAGGTGAAGGACGGCTTTCACACACACTTATCTTTCAGAACTGAGAATGTGGAGAGACGTTCGTTCATCTAGCACAAAGGGAACTGGTTGCAGGAGAAACTTTTACTCTGGGCTCTCACTCTGTTTCCTAGTGCCGGTTTGAATTTCCTGCAGATTTCACTGTAAACCGAGTAGGAGCTAGTACCTCCCCATATATATGTATGGAGTGGGGTTTGCAAGTAAAAAAAACTTTGTGTTCCCAACAAGCTAGTTGAATGACGGCTTTCACTCACACTTATCTCTCAGAACTGAGCATGTGGAGAGACGTTCGTTCATCTAGCACAAAGGGAACGGGTTGCCGGAGAAAATTTTACTCTGGTTTCTCAGTCTGTTTCCTAGTGCCGGTTTGAAGTTCCTGCAGTTTTCACTTTTAAACCGAGTATGAGGTCGTACCTCCCCATATATATGTATGGAGTGGAGTTTGCAAGTAAAAAGAAACTTTGTGTTCCCAACAAGCTAGGTGAAGGAAGGCTTTCACACTCACTTATCTCTCAGAGATGAGCATGTGGAGATACGTTCGTTCATCTAGCATAAAGTGAACGGGTTGACGGAGAAACTTTTACTGTGGTTTCACAGTCTGTATCCTAGTGCCGGTTTGAAGTTCCTGCAGTTTGCACTGTAAAACCGAGTTGGAGCTAGTACCTCCCCATATATATGTATGGAGTGGAGTTTGCAAATTAAAAGAAACTTTGTGTTCCCAGCAAGCTATGTGAGGGACCGCTTTCACACACACTTAATTCTCAGAACTGAGCATGTGGAAAGACGTTCATTCATCTAGCACAAATGGAACGGTTTGCAGGAGAAACTTTTACTCTGTTTTCTCAGTCTGTTTCCTAGTGCCGGTTTGAAGTTCCGGCAGTTTTCACTGTAAAATCGAGTTGGAGCTTGTACCTCCCATATATATGTATGGAGTGGAGTTTGCAATTGGAAAGAAACTTTGTGTTCCCAACAAGCTAGGTGAAGGACGGCTTTCACACACACTTATCTCTCAGAACTGAGCATGTGGAGAGACGTTCGTTCATCTAGCACAAAGGGAACGGTTTGCAGTAGTAACTTTTACTCTGGTTTCTCAGTCTGTTTCCTAGTGCCGGTTTGAACTTCCTGCAGTTTTCACTGTAAAACCGAGTTGGAGCTAGTACCTCCCCAAATATATGTATGGAGTGGAGTTTGCAAGTGAAAAGAAACTTTGTGTTCCCAACAAGCTAGGTGAAGGACGGCTTTCAAACACACTTATCTCTCAGAACTGAGCATGTGGAGAGACGTTCGTTCATCTAGCACAAAGGGAACGGGTTGCCGGAGAAAATTTTACTCTGGTTTCTCAGTCTGTTTCCTAGTGCCGGTTTGAAGTTCCTGCAGTTTTCACTTTTAAACCGAGTATGAGGTCGTACCTCCCCATATATATGTATGGAGTGGAGTTTGCAAGTAAAAAGAAACTTTGTGTTCCCAACAAGCTAGGTGAAGGAAGGCTTTCACACTCACTTACCTCTCAGAAATGAGCGTGTGGAGAGACGTTCGTTCATCTAGCACAAAGTGAACGGGTTGACGGAGAAACTTTTACTGTGGTTTCACAGTCTGTATCCTAGTGCCGGTTTGAAGTTCCTGCAGTTTGCACTGTAAAACCGAGTTGGAGCTAGTACCTCCCCATATATATGTATGGAGTGGAGTTTGCAAGTGAAAAGAAACTTTGTGTTCCCAACAAGCTAGGTGAAGGACGGCTTTCACACACACTTATCTCTCAGAAATGAGCATGTGGAGAGACGTTCGTTCATCTAGCACAAAAGGAAAGGTTTGAAGGGGAAAATTTTACTCTGGGTTCTCAGTTTGTTTCCTAGTGCCGGTTTGAAGTTCCTGCAGTTTTCACTGTAAAACCGAGTTGGAGCTAGTTCCTCCTCATATATATGTATGGATTGGAATTTGCAAGTGAAAAAAAACTTTGTGTTCCCAACAAGCTGGGTGTAGGACGGCTTTCACACACACTTATCTCTCAGAACTGAGCATGTGGAGAGACGTTCGTTCATCTATCACAAAGGGAAAGGGTTGCAGGAGAAACTTTTACTCTGGATTCTCAGTCTGTTTCCTAGTGCCGGTTTGAACTTCCTGCAGTTTTCACTGTAAAACCGAGTTGGAGCTTGTACCACCTATATATATGTATGGAGTGGAGTTTGCAAGTGAAAAGAAACTTTGTGTTCCCAACAAGCTATGTGAAGAACGGCTTTCACACACAATTATCTCTCAGAACTGAGCATGTGGAGAGACGTTCGTTCATCTAGCACAAAGGGAACGGGTTGCAGGATAAACTATTACTCTGGGTTCTCACTCTATTTCCATGTGCCGGTTTGAAGTTCCTGCAGTTTTCACTGTAAAACCGAGTAGGAGCTTTTACCTCCCCATATATATGTATGGATTGGAGTTTGCAATTTAAAATAAACTTTGTGTTCCCAACAAGCTAGCTGAAGGACGGCTTTCACACACACTTATCTCTCAGAACTGAGCATGTGGAGAGACGTTCGTTCATCTAGCACAAAGGGAAAGGGTTGCAGGAGAAAATTTTACTCTGGGTTCTCAGTATGTTTCCTAGTGCCGGTTTGAAGTTCCTGCAGTTTTCACTGTAAAATCGAGTAGGAGCTAGTACCTTCCCATATATATGTATGGAGTGGAGTTTGCAAGTAAAAAGAAACTTTGTGTTCCCAAAAAGCTAGGTGAAGTAAGGCTTTCCCACACACTTATCTCTCAGAACTGAGCATGTGGAGAGACGTTCGTTCATCTAGCACAAAGGGAACGGGTTGCAGGAGAAACTTTTACACTGGTTTCTCAGTCTGTTTCCTAGTGCCGGTTTGAAGTTCCTGCAGATTTCACAGTAAAACCGAGTTGGAGCTAGTACCTCCCCATATATATGTATGGAGTGGAGTTTGCAAGTGGAAAGAAACTTTGTGTTCCCAACAAGCTGGGTGAAGGACGGCTTTCACACACACTTATCTCTCAGAACTGAGCATGTGGAGAGACGTTCGTTCATCTAGCACAAAGGGAACGGGTTGCAGGAGAAAATTTTACTCTGGTTTCTCAGTCTGTTTCCTAGTGCCGGTTTGAAGTTCCTGCAGTTTTCACTTTTAAACCGAGTATGAGGTCGTACCTCCCCATATATATGTATGGAGTGGAGTTTGCAAGTAAAAAGAAACTTTGTGTTCCCAACAAGCTAGGTGAAGGAAGGCTTTCACACTCACTTACCTCTCAGAAATGAGCGTGTGGAGAGACGTTCGTTCATCTAGCACAAATTGAACGGGTTGACGTAGAAACTTTTACTGTGGTTTCACAGTCTATATCCTAGTGCCGGTTTGAAGTTCCTGCAGTTTGCACTGTAAAACCGAGTTGGAGCTAGTACCTCCCCATATATATGTATGGAGTGGAGTTTGCAAATTAAAAGAATCTTTGTGTTCCCAACAAGCTATGTGAAGGACGGCTTTCACACACACTTATTTCTCAGAACTGAGCATGTGGAGAGACGTTCATTCATCTAGCACAAAGGGAACGGTTTGCAGGAGAAACTTTTACTCTGTTTTCTCAGTCTGTTTCCTAGTGCCGGTTTGAAGTTCCGGCAGTTTTCTCTGTAAAATCGAGTTGGAGTTAGTACCTCCCATATATATGTATGGAATGGAGTTTGCAATTGGAAAGAAACTTTGTGTTCCCAACAAGCTAGGTGAAGGACGGCTTTCACACACACTTATCTCTCAGAACTGAGCATGTGGAGAGACGTTCGTTCATCTAGCACAAAGGGAACGGGTTGCAGTAGAAACTTTTACTCTGGTTTCTCAGTCTGTTTCCTAGTGCCGGTTTGAACTTCCTGCAGTTTTCACTGTAAAACCGAGTTGGAGCTAGTACCTCCCCATATATATGTATGGAGTGGAGTTTGCAAGTAAAAAGAAACTTTGTGTTCCCAACAAGCTAGGTGAATTAAGGCTTTCACACTCACTTATCTCTCAGAACTGAGCATGTGGAGAGACGTTCGTTCATCTAGCACAAAGGGAACGGGTTGCAGGAGAAACTATTACTCTGGGTTCTCAGTCTGTTTCCTAGGGCCTGTTTGAATTTCCTGCAGTTTGCACTGTAAAACCGAGTTGGAGCTAGTACCTCCCCATATATATGTATGGAGTGGAGTTTGCAAGTGAAAAGAAACTTTGTGTTCCCAACAAGCTGGTGAAGGACGGCTTTCACACACACTTATCTCTCAGAAATGAGCATGTGGAGAGACGTTCGTTCATCTAGCACAAAAGGAACGGGTTGAAGGGAAAATTTTACTCTGGGTTCTCAGTTTGTTTCCTAGTGCCGGTTTGAAGTTCCTGCAGTTTTCACTGTAAAACCGAGTTGGAGCTAGTACCTCCTCATATATATGTATGGAGTGGAGTTTGCAAGTGAAAAGAAACTTTGTGTTCCCAACAAGCTGGGTGTAAGACGGCTTTCACACACACTTATCTCTCAGAACTGAGCATGAGGAGAGACGTTCGTTCATCTATCACAAAGGGAACGGGTTGCAGGAGAAACTTTTACTCTGGTTTCTCAGTCTGTTTCCTAGTGCCGGTTTGAAGTTCCTGCACTTTTCACTGTAAAACCGAGTTGGAACTTGTAACTCCCCATATATATGTATGGAGTGGAGTTTGCAAGTGAAAAGAAACTTTGTGTTCCCAACAAGCTAGGTGAAGAACGGCTTTCACACACAATTATCTCTCAGAACTGAGCATGTGGAGAGACGTTCGTTCATCTAGCACAAAGGGAACGGGTTGCAGGATAAACTATTACTCTGGGTTCTCACTCTATTTCCTAGTGCCGGTTTGAAGTTCCTGCAGTTTTCACTGTAAAACCGAGTAGGAGCTTTTACCTCCCCATATATATGTATGGATTGGAGTTTGCAATTTAAAATAAACTTTGTGTTCCCAACAAGCTAGGTGAAGGACGGCTTTCACACACACTTATCTTTCAGAACTGAGAATGTGGAGAGACGTTCGTTCATCTAGCACAAAGGGAACTGGTTGCAGGAGAAAGTTTTACTCTGGGCTCTCACTCTGTTTCCTAGTGCCGGTTTGAATTTCCTGCAGATTTCACTGTAAACCGAGTAGGAGCTAGTACCTCCCCATATATATGTATGGAGTGGGGTTTGCAAGTAAAAAAAACTTTGTGTTCCCAACAAGCTAGTTGAATGACGGCTTTCATTCACACTTATCTCTCAGAACTGAGCATGTGGAGAGACGTTCGTTCATCTAGCACAAAGGGAACGGGTTGCCGGAGAAAATTTTACTCTGGATTCTCAGTCTGTTTCCTAGTGCCGGTTTGAAGTTCCTGCAGTTTTCACTTTTAAACCGAGTATGAGGTCGTACCTCCCCATATATATGTATGGAGTGGAGTTTGCAAGTAAAAAGAAACTTTGTGTTCCCAACAAGCTAGGTGAAGGAAGGCTTTCACACTCACTTATCTCTCAGAGATGAGCATGTGGAGATACGTTCGTTCATCTAGCATAAAGTGAACGGGTTGACGGAGAAACTTTTACTGTGGTTTCACAGTCTGTATCCTAGTGCCGGTTTGAAGTTCCTGCAGTTTGCACTGTAAAACCGAGTTGGAGCTAGTAACTCCCCATATATATGTATGGAGTGGAGTTTGCAAATTAAAAGAAACTTTGTGTTCCCAGCAAGCTATGTGAGGGACCGCTTTCACACACACTTAATTCTCAGAACTGAGCATGTGGAAAGACGTTCATTCATCTAGCACAAATGGAACGGTTTGCAGGAGAAACTTTTACTCTGTTTTCTCAGTCTGTTTCCTAGTGCCGGTTTGAAGTTCCGGCAGTTTTCACTGTAAAATCGAGTTGGAGCTTGTACCTCCCATATATATGTATGGAGTGGAGTTTGCAATTGGAAAGAAACTTTGTGTTCCCAACAAGCTAGGTGAAGGACGGCTTTCACACACACTTATCTCTCAGAACTGAGCATGTTGAGAGACGTTCGTTCATCTAGCACAAAGGGAACGGTTTGCAGTAGTAACTTTTACTCTGGTTTCTCAGTCTGTTTCCTAGTGCCGGTTTGAACTTCCTGCAGTTTTCACTGTAAAACCGAGTTGGAGCTAGTACCTCCCCAAATATATGTATGGAGTGGAGTTTGCAAGTGAAAAGAAACTTTGTGTTCCCAACAAGCTAGGTGAAGGACGGCTTTCAAACACACTTATCTCTCAGAACTGAGCATGTGGAGAGACGTTCGTTCATCTAGCACAAAGGGAACGGGTTGCCGGAGAAAATTTTACTCTGGTTTCTCTGTCTGTTTCCTAGTGCAGGTTTGAAGTTCCTGCAGTTTTCACTTTTAAACCGAGTATGAGGTCGTACCTCCCCATATATATGTATGGAGTGGAGTTTGCAAGTAAAAAGAAACTTTGTGTTCCCAACAAGCTAGGTGAAGGGAGGCTTTCACACTCACTTACCTCTCAGAAATGAGCGTGTGGAGAGACGTTCGTTCATCTAGCACAAAGTGAACGGGTTGACGGAGAAACTTTTACTGTGGTTTCACAGTCTGTATCCTAGTGCCGGTTTGAAGTTCCTGCAGTTTGCACTGTAAAACCGAGTTGGAGCTAGTACCTCCCCATATATATGTATGGAGTGGAGTTTGCAAGTGAAAAGAAACTTTGTGTTCCCAACAAGCTAGGTGAAGGACGGCTTTCACACACACTTATCTCTCAGAAATGAGCATGTGGAGAGACGTTCGTTCATCTAGCACAAAAGGAAAGGTTTGAAGGGGAAAATTTTACTCTGGGTTCTCAGTTTGTTTCCTAGTGCCGGTTTGAAGTTCCTGCAGTTTTCACTGTAAAACCGAGTTGGAGCTAGTTCCTCCTCATATATATGTATGGATTGGAATTTGCAAGTGAAAAAAAACTTTGTGTTCCCAACAAGCTGGGTGTAGGACGGCTTTCACACACACTTATCTCTCAGAACTGAGCATGTGGAGAGACGTTCGTTCATCTATCACAAAGGGAAAGGGTTGCAGGAGAAACTTTTACTCTGGATTCTCAGTCTGTTTCCTAGTGCCGGTTTGAACTTCCTGCAGTTTTCACTGTAAAACCGAGTTGGAGCTTGTACCTCCTATATATATGTATGGAGTGGAGTTTGCAAGTGAAAAGAAACTTTGTGTTCCCAACAAGCTATGTGAAGAACGGCTTTCACACACAATTATCTCTCAGAACTGAGCATGTGGAGAGACGTTCGTTCATCTAGCACAAAGGGAACGGGTTGCAGGATAAACTATTACTCTGGGTTCTCACTCTATTTCCATGTGCCGGTTTGAAGTTCCTGCAGTTTTCACTGTAAAACCGAGTAGGAGCTTTTACCTCCCCATATATATGTATGGATTGGAGTTTGCAATTTAAAATAAACTTTGTGTTCCCAACAAGCTAGCTGAAGGACGGCTTTCACACACACTTATCTCTCAGAACTGAGCATGTGGAGAGACGTTCGTTCATCTAGCACAAATGGAAAGGGTTGCAGGAGAAAATTTTACTCTGGGTTCTCAGTATGTTTCCTAGTGCCGGTTTGAAGTTCCTGCAGTTTTCACTGTAAAATCGAGTAGGAGCTAGTACCTTCCCATATATATGTATGGAGTGGAGTTTGCAAGTAAAAAGAAACTTTGTGTTCCCAAAAAGCTAGGTGAAGTAAGGCTTTCCCACACACTTATCTCTCAGAACTGAGCATGTGGAGAGACGTTCGTTCATCTAGCACAAAGGGAACGGGTTGCAGGAGAAACTTTTACACTGGTTTCTCAGTCTGTTTCCTAGTGCCGGTTTGAAGTTCCTGCAGATTTCACAGTAAAACCGAGTTGGAGCTAGTACCTCCCCATATATATGTATGGAGTGGAGTTTGCAAGTGGAAAGAAACTTTGTGTTCCCAACAAGCTAGGTGAAGGACGGCTTTCACACACACTTATCTCTCAGAACTGAGCATGTGGAGAGACGTTCGTTCATCTATCACAAAGGGAACGGGTTGCAGGAGAAACTTTTACTCTGGTTTCTCAGTCTGTTTCCTAGTGCCGGTTTGAACTTCCTGCAGTTTTCACTGTAAAACCGAGTTGGAGCTAGTACCTCCCCAAATATATGTATGGAGTGGAGTTTGCAAGTGAAAAGAAACTTTGTGTTCCCAACAAGCTAGGTGAAGGACGGCTTTCAAACACACTTATCTCTCAGAACTGAGCATGTGGAGAGACGTTCGTTCATCTAGCACAAAGGGAACGGGTTGCCGGAGAAAATTTTACTCTGGTTTCTCAGTCTGTTTCCTAGTGCAGGTTTGAAGTTCCTGCAGTTTTCACTTTTAAACCGAGTATGAGGTCGTACCTCCCCATATATATGTATGGAGTGGAGTTTGCAAGTAAAAAGAAACTTTGTGTTCCCAACAAGCTAGGTGAAGGGAGGCTTTCACACTCACTTACCTCTCAGAAATGAGCGTGTGGAGAGACGTTCGTTCATCTAGCACAAAGTGAACGGGTTGACGGAGAAACTTTTACTGTGGTTTCACAGTCTGTATCCTAGTGCCGGTTTGAAGTTCCTGCAGTTTGCACTGTAAAACCGAGTTGGAGCTAGTACCTCCCCATATATATGTATGGAGTGGAGTTTGCAAGTGAAAAGAAACTTTGTGTTCCCAACAAGCTAGGTGAAGGACGGCTTTCACACACACTTATCTCTCAGAAATGAGCATGTGGAGAGACGTTCGTTCATCTAGCACAAAAGGAAAGGTTTGAAGGGGAAAATTTTACTCTGGGTTCTCAGTTTGTTTCCTAGTGCCGGTTTGAAGTTCCTGCAGTTTTCACTGTAAAACCGAGTTGGAGCTAGTTCCTCCTCATATATATGTATGGATTGGAATTTGCAAGTGAAAAAAAACTTTGTGTTCCCAACAAGCTGGGTGTAGGACGGCTTTCACACACACTTATCTCTCAGAACTGAGCATGTGGAGAGACGTTCTTTCATCTATCACAAAGGGAAAGGGTTGCAGGAGAAACTTTTACTCTGGATTCTCAGTCTGTTTCCTAGTGCCGGTTTGAACTTCCTGCAGTTTTCACTGTAAAACCGAGTTGGAGCTTGTACCTCCTATATATATGTATGGAGTGGAGTTTGCAAGTGAAAAGAAACTTTGTGTTCCCAACAAGCTATGTGAAGAACGGCTTTCACACACAATTATCTCTCAGAACTGAGCATGTGGAGAGACGTTCGTTCATCTAGCACAAAGGGAACGGGTTGCAGGATAAACTATTACTCTGGGTTCTCACTCTATTTCCATGTGCCGGTTTGAAGTTCCTGCAGTTTTCACTGTAAAACCGAGTAGGAGCTTTTACCTCCCCATATATATGTATGGATTGGAGTTTGCAATTTAAAATAAACTTTGTGTTCCCAACAAGCTAGCTGAAGGACGGCTTTCACACACACTTATCTCTCAGAACTGAGCATGTGGAGAGACGTTCGTTCATCTAGCACAAATGGAAAGGGTTGCAGGAGAAAATTTTACTCTGGGTTCTCAGTATGTTTCCTAGTGCCGGTTTGAAGTTCCTGCAGTTTTCACTGTAAAATCGAGTAGGAGCTAGTACCTTCCCATATATATGTATGGAGTGGAGTTTGCAAGTAAAAAGAAACTTTGTGTTCCCAAAAAGCTAGGTGAAGTAAGGCTTTCCCACACACTTATCTCTCAGAACTGAGCATGTGGAGAGACGTTCGTTCATCTAGCACAAAGGGAACGGGTTGCAGGAGAAACTTTTACACTGGTTTCTCAGTCTGTTTCCTAGTGCCGGTTTGAAGTTCCTGCAGATTTCACAGTAAAACCGAGTTGGAGCTAGTACCTCCCCATATATATGTATGGAGTGGAGTTTGCAAGTGGAAAGAAACTTTGTGTTCCCAACAAGCTAGGTGAAGGACGGCTTTCACACACACTTATCTCTCAGAACTGAGCATGTGGAGAGACGTTCGTTCATCTATCACAAAGGGAACGGGTTGCAGGAGAAACTTTTACTCTGGTTTCTCAGTCTGTTTCCTAGTGCCGGTTTGAAGTTCCTGCAGTTTTCACTGTAAAACCGAGTTGGAGCTTGTAACTCCCCATATATATGTATGGAGTCGAGTTTGCAAGTGAAAAGAAACTTTGTGTTCCCAACAAGCTATGTGAAGAACGGCTTTCACACACAATTATCTCTCAGAACTGAGCATGTGGAGAGACGTTCGTTCATCTAGCACAAAGGGAACGGGTTGCAGGATAAACTATTACTCTGGGTTCTCACTCTATTTCCTAGTGCCGGTTTGAAGTTCCTGCAGTTTTCACTGTAAAACCGAGTAGGAGCTTTTACCTCCCCATATATATGTATGGATTGGAGTTTGCAATTTAAAATAAACTTTGTGTTCCCAACAAGCTAGCTGAAGGACGGCTTTCACACACACTTATCTCTCAGAACTGAGCATGTGGAGAGACGTTCGTTCATCTAGCACAAAGGGAACTGGTTGCAGGAGAAACTTTTACTCTGGGCTCTCACTCTGTTTCCTAGTGCCGGTTTGAATTTCCTGCAGATTTCACTGTAAAATCGAGTAGGAGCTAGTACCTCCCCATATATATGTATGGAGTGGGGTTTGCAAGTAAAAAAAACTTTGTGTTCCCAACAAGCTAGTTGAAGGACGGCTTTCACTCACACTTATCTCTCAGAACTGAGCATGTGGAGAGACGTTCGTTCATCTAGCACTAAGGGAACGGGTTGCCGGAGAAACTTTTACTCTGGTTTCTCAGTCTGTTTCCTAGTGCCGGTTTGAAGTTCCTGCAGTTTTCACTTTTAAACCGAGTATGAGGTCGTACCTCCCCATATATATGTATGGAGTGGAGTTTGCAAGTAAAAAGAAACTTTGTGTTCCCAACAAGCTAGGTGAAGGAAGGCTTTCACACTCACTTATCTCTCAGAAATGAGCATGTGGAGATACGTTCGTTCATCTAGCACAAAGTGAACGGGTTGACGGAGAAACTTTTACTGTGGTTTCACAGTCTGTATCCTAGTGCCGGTTTGAAGTTCCTGCAGTTTGCACTGTAAAACCGAGTTGGAGCTAGTACCTCCCCATATATATGTATGGAGTGGAGTTTGCAAATTAAAAGAAACTTTGTGTTCCCAGCAAGCTATGTGAAGGACCGCTTTCACACACACTTATTTCTCAGAACTGAGCATGTGGAGAGACGTTCATTCATCTAGCACAAATGGAACGGTTTGCAGGAGAAACTTTTACTCTGTTTTCTCAGTCTGTTTCCTAGTGCCGGTTTGAAGTTCCGGCAGTTTTCACTGTAAAATCGAGTTGGAGCTAGTACCTCCCATATATATGTATGGAGTGGAGTTTGCAATTGGAAAGAAACTTTGTGTTCCCAACAAGCTAGTTGAAGGACGGCTTTCACACACACTTATCTCTCAGAACTGAGCATTTGGAGAGACGTTCGTTCATCTAGCACAAAGGGAACGGTTTGCAGTAGTAACTTTTACTCTGGTTTCTCAGTCTGTTTCCTAGTGCCGGTTTGAACTTCCTGCAGTTTTCACTGTAAAACCGAGTTGGAGCTAGTACCTCCCCATATATATGTATGGAGTGGAGTTTGCAAGTAAAAAGAAACTTTGTGTTCCCAACAAGCTAGGTGAATTAAGGCTTTCACACTCACTTATCTCTCAGAACTAAGCATGTGGAGAGACGTTCGTTCATCTAGCACAAAGGGAACGGGTTGCAGAAGAAACTATTACTCTGGGTTCTCAGTCTGTTTCCTAGTGCCGGTTTGATTTTCCTGCAGTTTGCACTGTAAAACCGAGTTGGAGCTAGTACCTCCCCATATATATGTATGGAGTGGAGTTTGCAAGTGAAAAGAAACTTTGTGTTCCCAACAAGCTAGGTGAAGGACGGCTTTCACACACACTTATCTCTCAGAAATGAGCATGTGGAGAGACGTTCGTTCATCTAGCACAAAAGGAAAGGTTTGAAGGGGAAAATTTTACTCTGGGTTCTCAGTTTGTTTCCTAGTGCCGGTTTGAAGTTCCTGCAGTTTTCACTGTAAAACCGAGTTGGAGCTAGTACCTCCTCATATATATGTATGGATTGGAATTTGCAAGTGAAAAGAAACTTTCTGTTCCCAACAAGCTGGGTGTAGGACGGCTTTCACACACACTTATCTCTCAGAAATGAGCATGTGGAGAGACGTTCGTTCATCTATCACAAAGGGAAAGGGTTGCAGGAGAAACTTTTACTGTGGTTTCTCAGTCTGTTTCCTAGTGCCGGTTTGAACTTCCTGCAGTTTTCACTGTAAAACCGAGTTGGAGCTTGTACCTCCTATATATATGTATGGAGTGGAGTTTGCAAGTGAAAAGAAACTTTGTGTTCCCAACAAGCTATGTGAAGAACGGCTTTCACACACAATTATCTCTCAGAACTGAGCATGTGGAGAGACGTTCGTTCATCTAGCACAAAGGGAACGGGTTGCAGGATAAACTATTACTCTGGGTTCTCACTCTATTTCCTAGTGCCGGTTTGAAGTTCCTGCAGTTTTCACTGTAAAACCGAGTAGGAGCTTTTACCTCCCCATATATATGTATGGATTGGAGTTTGCAATTTAAAATAAACTTTGTGTTCCCAACAAGCTAGCTGAAGGACGGCTTTCACACACACTTATCTCTCAGAACTGAGCATGTGGAGAGACGTTCGTTCATCTAGCACAAAGGGAAAGGGTTGCAGGAGAAAATTTTACTCTGGGTTCTCAGTATGTTTCCTAGTGCCGGTTTGAAGTTCCTGCAGTTTTCACTGTAAAATCGAGTAGGAGCTAGTACCTTCCCATATATATGTATGGAGTGGAGTTTGCAAGTAAAAAGAAACTTTGTGTTCCCAAAAAGCTAGGTGAAGTAAGGCTTTCCCACACACATATCTCTCAGAACTGAGCATGTGGAGAGACGTTCGTTCATCTAGCACAAAGGGAACGGGTTGCAGGAGAAACTTTTACACTGGTTTCTCAGTCTGTTTCCTAGTGCCGGTTTGAAGTTCCTGCAGATTTCACAGTAAAACCGAGTTGGAGCTAGTACCTCCCCATATATATGTATGGAGTGGAGTTTGCAAGTGGAAAGAAACTTTGTGTTCCCAACAAGCTGGGTGAAGGACGGCTTTCACACACACTTATCTCTCAGAACTGAGCATGTGGAGAGACGTTCGTTCATCTATCACAAAGGGAACGGGTTGCAGGAGAAACTTTTACTCTGGTTTCTCAGTCTGTTTCCTAGTGCCGGTTTGAAGTTCCTGCAGTTTTCACTGTAAAACCGAGTTGGAGCTTGTAACTCCCCATATATATGTATGGAGTCGAGTTTGCAAGTGAAAAGAAACTTTGTGTTCCCAACAAGCTATGTGAAGAACGGCTTTCACACACAATTATCTCTCAGAACTGAGCATGTGGAGAGACGTTCGTTCATCTAGCACAAAGGGAACGGGTTGCAGGATAAACTATTACTCTGGGTTCTCACTCTATTTCCTAGTGCCGGTTTGAAGTTCCTGGAGTTTTCACTGTAAAACCGAGTAGGAGCTTTTACCTCCCCATATATATGTATGGATTGGAGTTTGCAATTTAAAATAAACTTTGTGTTCCCAACAAGCTAGCTGAATGACGGCTTTCACACACACTTATCTCTCAGAACTGAGCATGTGGAGAGACGTTCGTTCATCTAGCACAAAGGGAACTGGTTGCAGGAGAAACTTTTACTCTGGGCTCTCACTCTGTTTCCTAGTGCCGGTTTGAATTTCCTGCAGATTTCACTGTAAAATCGAGTAGGAGCTAGTACCTCCCCATATATATGTATGGAGTGGGGTTTGCAAGTAAAAAAAACTTTGTGTTCCCAACAAGCTAGTTGAAGGACGGCTTTCACTCACACTTATCTCTCAGAACTGAGCATGTGGAGAGACGTTCGTTCATCTAGCACTAAGGGAACGGGTTGCCGGAGAAACTTTTACTCTGGTTTCTCAGTCTGTTTCCTAGTGCCGGTTTGAAGTTCCTGCAGTTTTCACTTTTAAACCGAGTATGAGGTCGTACCTCCCCATATATATGTATGGAGTGGAGTTTGCAAGTAAAAAGAAACTTTGTGTTCCCAACAAGCTAGGTGAAGGAAGGCTTTCACACTCACTTATCTCTCAGAAATGAGCATGTGGAGATACGTTCGTTCATCTAGCACAAAGTGAACGGGTTGACGGAGAAACTTTTACTGTGGTTTCACAGTCTGTATCCTAGTGCCGGTTTGAAGTTCCTGCAGTTTGCACTGTAAAACCGAGTTGGAGCTAGTACCTCCCCATATATATGTATGGAGTGGAGTTTGCAAATTAAAAGAAACTTTGTGTTCCCAGCAAGCTATGTGAAGGACCGCTTTCACACACACTTATTTCTCAGAACTGAGCATGTGGAGAGACGTTCATTCATCTAGCACAAATGGAACGGTTTGCAGGAGAAACTTTTACTCTGTTTTCTCAGTCTGTTTCCTAGTGCCGGTTTGAAGATCCGGCAGTTTTCACTGTAAAATCGAGTTGGAGCTAGTACCTCCCATATATATGTATGGAGTGGAGTTTGCAATTGGAAAGAAACTTTGTGTTCCCAACAAGCTAGGTGACGGACGGCTTTCACACACACTTATCTCTCAGAACTGAGCATGTGGAGAGACGTTCGTTCATCTAGCACAAAGGGAACGGTTTGCAGTAGTAACTTTTACTCTGGTTTCTCAGTCCGTTTCCTAGTGCCGGTTTGAACTTCCTGCAGTTTTCACTGTAAAACCGAGTTGGAGCTAGTACCTCCCCATATATATGTATGGAGTGGAGTTTGCAAGTAAAAAGAAACTTTGGGTTCCCAACAAGCTAGGTGAATTAAGGCTTTCACACTCACTTATCTCTCAGAACTAAGCATGTGGAGAGACGTTCGTTCATCTAGCACAAAGGGAACGGGTTGCAGGAGAAACTATTACTCTGGGTTCTCAGTCTGTTTCCTAGTGCCGGTTTGATTTTCCTGCAGTTTGCACTGTAAAACCGAGTTGGAGCTAGTACCTCCCCATATATATGTATGGAGTGGAGTTTGCAAGTGAAAAGAAACTTTGTGTTCCCAACAAGCTAGGTGAAGGACGGCTTTCACACACACTTATGTCTCAGAAATGAGCATGTGGAGAGACGTTCGTTCATCTAGCACAAAAGGAAAGGTTTGAAGGGGAAAATTTTACTCTGGGTTCTCAGTTTGTTTCCTAGTGCCGGTTTGAAGTTCCTGCAGTTTTCACTGTAAAACCGAGTTGGAGCTAGTACCTCCTCATATATATGTATGGATTGGAATTTGCAAGTGAAAAGAAACTTTGTGTTCCCAACAAGCTGGGTGTAGGACGGCTTTCACACACACTTATCTCTCAGAAATGAGCATGTGGAGAGACGTTCGTTCATCTATCACAAAGGGAAAGGGTTGCAGGAGAAACTTTTACTCTGGTTTCTCAGTCTGTTTCCTAGTGCCGGTTTGAAGTTCCTGCAGTTTTCACTGTAAAACCGAGTTGGAGCTTGTACCTCCCCATATATATGTATGGAGTGGAGTTTGCAAGTGAAAAGAAACTTTGTGCTCCCAACAAGCTAGGTGAAGAACGGCTTTCACACACAATTATCTCTCAGAACTGAGCATGTGGAGAGACGTTCGTTCATCTAGCACAAAGGGAACGGGTTGCAGGATAAACTATTACTCTGGGTTCTCAGTCTATTTCCTAGTGCCGGTTTGAAATTCCTGCAGTTTTCACTGTAAAACCGAATAGGAGCTTTTACCTCCCCATATATATGTATGGATTGGAGTTTGCAATTTTAAATAAACTTTGTGTTCCCAACATGCTAGTTGAAGGACGGCTTTCACACACACTTATCTCTCAGAACTGAGCATGTGGAGAGACTTTCATTCATCTAGCACAAAGGGAAAGGGTTGCAGGAGAAAATTTTACTCTGGGTTCTCAGTATGTTTCCTAGTGCCGGTTTGAAGTTCCTGCAGTTTTCACTGTAAAATCGAGTAGGAGCTAGTACCTTCCCATATATATGTATGGAGTGGAGTTTGCAAGTAAAAAGAAACTTTGTGTTCCCAAAAAGCTAGGTGAAGTAAGGCTTTCCCACACACTTATCTCTCAGAACTGAGCATGTGGAGAGACGTTCGTTCATCTAGCACAAAGGGAACGGGTTGCAGTAGAAACTTTTACTCTGGTTTCTCAGTCTGTATCCTAGTGTCGGTTTGAAGTTCCTGCAGTTTGCACTGTAAAACCAAGTTGGAGATAGTACCTCTCCATATATATGTGTGGAGTGGAGTTTGCAAGTGAAAAGAAACTTTGTGTTCCCAACAAGGTAGGTGAAGGACGGTTTTCACACACACTTATCTCTCAGAACTGAGCATGTGGAGAGACATTCGTTCATCTAGCACAAATGGAACGGGTTGAAGGAGGAACTTTTTATCTGGTTTGTCAGTCTGTTTCCTAGTGCTTGTTTGAAGTTCCTGCAGTTTGCACTGTAAAACCGAGTTGGAGCAAGTACCTCCCCATATATATGTATGGAGTGGAGTTTGCAAGTGAAAAGAAACTTTGTGTTCCCAACAAGCTAGGTGAAGGACGGCTTTCACACAAACTTATATCTCAGAACTGAGCATGTGGAGAGACGTTCGTTCATCTAGCACAAAGGGAACGGGTTGCAGGAGAAAATTTTCTCTGGTTTCTCAGTTTGTTTCCTAGTGCCGGTTTGAAGTTCCTTCAGTTTGCACAGTAAAACCGAGTTGGAGCTAGTACCTCCCCATATATATGTATGGAATGGGGTTTGTAAGTGAAAAGAAACTGTGTATTCCCAACAAGCTAGGTGAAGGACGGCTTTCACACACACTTATCTCACAGAACTGAGCATGTGGAGAGACGTTCGTTCATCTAGCACAAAGGGAAAGGGTTGCAGGTGAAACTTTTACTCTGATTTCTCAGTCTGTTTCCTAGTGCCTGTTTGAAGTTCCTGAAATTTTCACTGTAAAACAGAGTTGGAGCGAGTACCTCCCCATATATATTTATGGAGTGGAGTTTGCAACTGAAAAGAAACTTTGTTTTCCCAACAATCAAGGTGAAGAACGGCTTTCACACACAATTATCTGTCAGAACTGAGCATGTGGAGAGACGATCGTTCATCTAGCACAAAGGGAACGGGTTGCAGGAGAAACTTTTCCTCTCGATTCTCAGTCTGTTTCCTAGTGCCGGTTTGAAGTTCCTGCAGATTTCACTGTAAAACCGAGTTGGAGTTAGTACCTCCCCATATATATGTATGGAGTGGAGTTTTCAACTGAAAAGAAACTTTGTCTTCCCAACAAGCTAGTTGAAGGACGGCTTTCACACACACTTATCTCTCAGAACTGAGCATGTGGAGAGACGTTCGTTCATCAAGCACTAATGGAACGGGTTGCAGGAGAAACATTTACTCTGGTTTGTCAGTATGTTTCCTAGTGCTGGTTTGAAGTTCCTGCAGATTTCACAGTAAAACCGATTTGGGGCTTGTAACTCCCCATATATATGTATGGAATGGAGTTTGCAAGTGAAAAGAAACTTTGTGTTCCCAACAAGCTAAGTGTAGTACGGCTTTCACACACACTTATCTCTCAGAACTGAGCATGTGGAGAGACGTTCGTTCATCTAGCACAAAGGGAACGTGTTGCAGGTGAAACTTTTACTGTGGATTCTCAGTCTGTTTCCTAGTGCCGGTTTGAATTTCCTGCATTTCTCACTGCAAAACCGAGTTGGAGCTAGTACCTCCCCATATATATATATGGTTTGGAGTCTGCCAGTGAAAAGAAACTTTGTGTTCCCAACAAGCTAGGTGAAGGACGGCTTTCACACACACTTATCTCTCAGAACTTAGCATGTGGAGAGACGTTCGTTCATCTAGCACAAAGGGAACTGGTTGCAGGAGAAACTTTTACTCTGGTTTCTCAGTCTGTTTCCTAGTGCCGGTTTGAAGTTCCTGCAGTTTTCACTGTAAAACCGAGTTGGAGCTAGTACCTCCCCATATATATGTATGGATTGGATTTTGCAAGTTAAAAGAAACTTTGTGATTCCAAAAAGCTAGGTGAAGGACGGCATTCACACACACTTATCTCTCAGACCTGAGCATGTGGAGAGAAGTTCGTTCATCTAGCACAAAGGGAACGGGTAGCATTAGAAACTTTTACTCTGGTTTCTCAGTCTGTATCCTAGTGCCGGTTTGAAGTTCCTGCAGTTTGCACTGTAAAACCAAGTTGGAGATAGTACCTCCCCATATATATGTGTGGAGTGGAGTTTGCAAGTGAAAAGAAACTTTGTGTTCCCAACAAGCTAGGCGAAGGACGGTTTTCACACACACTTATCTCTCAGAACTGAGCATGTGGAGAGACGTTCGTTCATCTAGCACAAATGGAACGGGTTGAAGGAGGAACTTTTAATCTGGTTTGTCAGTCTGTTTCCTAGTGCTGGTTTGAAGTTCCTGCAGTTTGCACTGTAAAACCGAGTTGGAGCAAGTACCTCCCCATATATATGTATGGAGTGGAGATTGCAAGTGAAAAGAAACTTTGTGTTCCCAACAAGCTAGGTGAAGGACGGCTTTCACACAAAACTATATCTCAGAACTGAGCATGTGGAGAGACTTTCGTTCATCTATCACAAAGGGAACGGGTTGCAGGAGAAACTTTTCTCTGGTTTCTCAGTCTGTTTCCTAGTGCCGGTTTGAAGTTCCTGCAGTTTTCAACTTTAAACCGAGTATGAGCTCGTACCACCCCATATATATGTATGAAGTGGAGTTTGCAAGTAAAAAGAAACTTTGTGTTCCCAACAAGCTAGGTGAATTAAGGCTTTCACACTCACTTATCTCTCAGAACTGAGCATGTGGAGAGACGTTCGTTCATCTAGCACAAAAGGAAAGGGTTGAAGGGAAAATTTTACTCTGGGTTCTCAGTTTGTTTCCTAGTGCCGGTTTGAAGTTCCTGCAGTTTTCACTGTAAAACCGAATTGGAGCTAGTACCTCCTCATATATATGTATGGAGTGGAGTTTGCAAGTGAAAAGAAACTTTGTGTTCCCAACAAGCTGGGTGTAAGACGGCTTTCACACACACTTATCTCTCAGAACTAAGCATGTTGAGAGACGTTCGTTCATCTATCACAAAGGGAAAGGGTTGCAGGAGAAACTTTTACTCTGGTTTCTCAGTCTGTTTCCTAGTGCCGGTTTGAAGTTCCTGCAGTTTTCACTTTTAAACCGAGTATGAGGTCGTACCTCCCCATATATATGTATGGAGTGGAGTTTGCAAGTAAAAAGAAACTTTGTGTTCCCAACAAGCTAGGTGAAGGAAGGCTTTCACACTCATTTATCTCTCAGAAATGAGCATGTGGAGAGACGTTCGTTCATCTAGCACAAAGTGAACGGGTAGACGGAGAAACTTTTACTGTGGTTTCACAGTCTGTATCCTAGTGCCGTTTTGAAGTTCCTGCAGTTTGCACTGTAAAACCGAGTTGGAGCTAGTACCTCCCGATATATATGTATGGAGTGGAGTTTGCAATTTAAAAGAAACTTTGTGTTCCCAACAAGCTATGTGAAGGACGGCTTTCACACACACATATTTCTCAGAACTGAGCATGTGGAGAGACGTTCATTCATCTAGCACAAATGGAACGGGTTGCAGGAGAATCTTTTACTCTGTTTTCTCAGTCTGTTTCCTTGTGCCGGTTTGAAGTTCCGGCAGTTTTCACTGTAAAATCGAGTTGGAGCTAGTACCTCCCATATATATGTATGGAGTGGAGTTTGCAATTTAAAAGAAACTTTGTGTTCCCAACAAGCTAGGTGAAGGACGGCTTTCACACACACTTATCTCTCAGAACTGAGCATGTGGAGAGACGTTCGTTCATCTAGCACAAAGGGAACGGGTTGCCGGAGAAACTTTTACTCTGGTTTCTCAGTCTGTTTCCTAGTGCCGGTTTGAACTTCCTGCAGTTTTCACTGTAAAACCGAGTTGGAGCTAGTACCTCCCCATATATATGTATGGAGTGGAGTTTGCAAGTGAAAAGAAACTTTTTGTTCCCAACAAGCTATGTGAAGGACGGCTTTCACACACACTTATCTCTCAGAACTGAGCATGTGGAGAGACGTTCGTTCATCTAGAACAAAGGGAACGGGTTGCAGGAGAAACTTTTACTCTGTTTTCTCAGTCTGTTTCCTAGTGCCGGTTTGAAGTTCCTGCAGTTTTCACCTTTAAACCGAGTATGAGCTCGTACCACCCCATATATATTTATGAAGTGGAGTTTGCAAGTAAAAAGAAACTTTGTGTTCCCAACAAGCTAGGTGAATTAAGGCTTTCACACTCACTTACCTCTCAGAACTGAGCATGTGGAGAGACGTTCGTTCATCTAGCACAAAGGGAACGGGTTGCATTAGAAACTATTACTCTGGTTTCTCAGTCTGTTTCCTAGTGCCGGTTTGAATTTCCTGCAGTTTGCACTGTAAAACCGAGTTGGAGCTAGTACCTCCCCATATATATGTATGGAGTGGAGTTTGCAAGTGAAAAGAAACTTTGTGTTCCCAACAAGCTTGGTGAAGGACGGCTTTCACACACACTTATCTCTCAGAAATGAGCATGTGGAGAGAAGTTTCGTTCATCTAGCACAAAGGGAACGGGTTGCAGGATAAACTATTACTCTGGGTTCTCAGTCTATTTCCTAGTGCCGGTTTGAAGTTCCTGCAGTTTTCACTGTAAAACCGAGTTGGAGCTAGTACCTCCCCATATATATGTATGGATTGGATTTTGCAAGTTAAAAGAAACTTTGTGTTCCCAAAAAGCTAGGTGAAGGACGGCATTCACACACACTTATCTCTCAGAACTGAGCATGTGGAGAGACGTTCGTTCATCTAGCACAAATTGAACGGGTTGCAGGAGGAACTTTTCATCTGGTTTGTCAGTCTGTTTCCTAGTGCTGGTTTGAAGTTCCTGCAGTTTGCACTGTAAAACCGAGTTGGAGCAAGTATCTCCTCATATATATGTATGGAGTGGAGTTTGCAAGTGAAAAGAAACTTTGTGTTCCCAACAAGCTAGGTGAAGGACGGCTTTCACACACACTTATCTCTCAGAACTGAGCTTGTGGAGAGACGTTCGTTCATCTATCACAAAGGGAACGGGTTGCAGGATAAACTCTTACTCTGGGTTCTCAGTCTATTTCCTAGTGCCGGTTTGAAGTTCCTGCAGTTTTCACTGTAAAACCGAGTAGGAGCTTTTACCTCCCCATATATATGTATGGAGTGGAGTTTGCAATTTAAAATAAACTTTGTGTTCCCAACAAGCTAGGTGAAGGACGGCTTTCACAGACACTTATCTCTCAGAAATGAGCATGTGGAGAGACGTTCGTTCATCTAGCACAAAGGGAACGGGTTGCAGGAGAAACTTTTACTCTGGGCTCTCAATCTGTTTCCTAGTGCCGGTATGAATTTCCTGCAGTTTTCACTGTAAAACCGAGTAGGAACTAGTACCTCCCCATATGTATGTATGGAGTGGGGTTTGCAAGTAAAAAAAACTTTGTGTTCCCAACAAGCTAGTTGAAGGACGGCTTTCACACACACTTATCTCTCAGAACTGAGCATGTGGAGAGACGTTCGTTCATCTAGCACAAAGGGAACCGGTTGCCGGAGAAAATTTTACTCTGGTTTCTCAGTCTGTTTCCTAGTGCCGGTTTTAACTTCCTGCAGTTTTCACTGTAAAACCGAGTTGGAGCTAGTACCTCCCCATATATATGTATGGAGTGGAGTTTGCAAGTGAAAAGAAACTTTGTGTTCCCAACAAGCTATGTGAAGGACGGCTTTCACACACACTTATCTCTCAGAACTGAGCATGTGGAGAGACGTTCGTTCATCTAGAACAAAGGGAACGGGTTGCAGGAGAAACTTTTACTCTGTTTTCTCAGTCTGTTTCCTAGTGCCGATTTGAAGTTCCTGCAGTTTTCACCTTTAAACCGAGTATGAGCTCGTACCACCCCATATATATTTATGAAGTGGAGTTTGCAAGTAAAAAGAAACTTTGTGTTCCCAACAAGCTAGGTGAATTAAGGCTTTCACACTCACTTACCTCTCAGAACTGAGCATGTGGAGAGACGTTCGTTCATCTAGCACAAAGGGAACGGGTTGCAGGAGAAACTATTACTCTGGTTTCTCAGTCTGTTTCCTAGTGCCGGTTTGAATTTCCTGCAGTTTGCACTGTAAAACCGAGTTGGAGCTAGTACCTCCCCATATATATGTATGGAGTGGAGTTTGCAAGTGAAAAGAAACTTTGTGTTCCCAACAAGCTAGGTGAAGGACGGCTTTCACACACACTTATCTCTCAGAAATGAGCATGTGGAGAGAAGGTTCGTTCATCTAGCACAAATGGAACGGGTTGCAGGATAAACTATTACTCTTGGTTCTCAGTCTATTTCCTAGTGCCGGTTTGAAGTTCCTGCAGTTTTCACTGTAAAACCGAGTTGGAGCTAGTACCTCCCCATATATATGTATGGATTGGATTTTGCAAGTTAAAAGAAACTTTGTGTTCCCAAAAAGCTAGGTGAAGGACGGCATTCACACACACTTATCTCTCAGAACTGAGCATGTGGAGAGACGTTCGTTCATCTAGCACAAAGGGAACGGGTAGCAGTAGAAACTTTTACTCTGGTTTCTCAGTCTGTATCCTAGTGCCGGTTTGAAGTTCCTGCAGTTTGCACTGTAAAACCAAGTTGGAGATAGTACCTCCCCATATATATGTGTGGAGTGGAGTTTGCAATTGAAAAGAAACTTTGTGTTCCCAACAAGCTAGGTGAAGGACGGCTTTCACACACACATATCTCTCAGAAGTGAGCATGTGGAGAGACGTTCGTTCATCTAGGACAAATTGAACGGGTTGCAGGAGGAACTTTTCATCTGGTTTGTCAGTCTGTTTCCTAGTGCTGGTTTGAAGTTCCTGCAGTTTGCACTGTAAAACCGAGTTGGAGCAAGTACCTCCCCATATATATGTATGGGTGGAGTTTGCAAGTGAAAAGAAACTTTGTGTTCCCAACAAGCTAGGTGAAGGACGGCTTTCACACACACTTATCTCTCAGAACTGAGCATGTGGAGAGACGTTCGTTCATCTATCACAATGGGAACGGTTTGCAGGAGAAACTTTTACTCTGGTTTCTCAGTCTGTTTCCTAGTGCCGGTTTGAAGTTCATGCAGTTTTCACTGTAAAACCGAGTTTGAGCTTGTACCTCCCCTTATATATGTATGGATTGGAGTTTGCAAGTGAAAAGAAACTTTGTGTTCCCAACAAGCTAGGTGAAAGACGGCTTTCACACAAAATTATATCTCAGAACTGAGCATGTGGAGAGACGTTCGTTCATCTATCACAAAGGGAACGGGTTGCAGGAGAAACTTTTCTCTGGTTTCTCAGTCTGTTTCCTAGTGCCGGTTTGAAGTTCCTGCAGTTTTCACCTTTAAACCGAGTATGAGCTCGTACCACCCCATATATATGTATGAAGTGGAGTTTGCAAGTAAAAAGAAACTTTGTGTTCCCAACAAGCTAGGTGAATTAAGGCTTTCACACTCACTTATCTCTCAGAACTGAGCATGTGGAGAGACGTTCGTTCATCTAGCACAAAGGAACGGGTTGCAGGATAAACTATTACTCTGTGTTCTCAGTCTGTTTCCTAGTGCTGGTTTGAATTTCCTGCAGTTTGCACTGTAAAACCGAGTTGGAGCTAGTACCTCCCCATATATATGTATGGAGTGGAGTTTGCAAGTGAAAAGAAACTTTGTGTTCCCAACAAGCTAGGTGAAGGACGGCTTTCACACACAATTATCTCTCAGAAATGAGCATGTGTAGAGACGTTCGTTCATCTAGCACAAAAGGAAAGGGTTGAAGGGAAAATTTTACTCTGGGTTCTCAGTTTGTTTCCTAGTGCCGGTTTGAAGTTCCTGCAGTTTTCACTGTAAAACCGAATTGGAGCTAGTACCTCCTCATATATATGTATGGAGTGGAGTTTGCAAGTGAAAAGAAACTTTGTGTTCCCAACAAGCTGGGTGTAAGACGGCTTTCACACACACTTATCTCTCAGAACTAAGCATGTGGAGAGACGTTCGTTCATCTATCACAAAGGGAAAGGGTTGCAGGAGAAACTTTTACTCTTTTTTCTCAGTCTGTTTCCTAGTGCCGGGTTGAAGTTCCTGCAGTTTTCACTGTAAAACCGAGTTGGAGCTTGTACCTCCCCATATATATGTATGGAGTGGAGTTTGCAAGTGAAAAGAAACTTTGTGTTCCCAACAAGCTAGGTGAAAAACGGCTTTCACACAATTATCTCTCAGAACTGAGCATGTGGAGAGACGTTCGTTCATCTAGCACAAAGGGAACGGGTTGCAGGATAAACTCTTACTCTGGGTTCTCAGTCTATTTCCTAGTGCCGGTTTGAAGTTCCTGCAGTTTTCACTGTAAAATCGAGTAGGAGCTTTTACCTCCCCATAAATATGTATGGATTGGAGTTTGCAATTTAAAATAAACTTTGTGTTCCCAACAAGTTAGGTGAAGGACGGCTTTCACACACACTTATCTGTCAGAACTGAGCATGTGGAGAGACGTTCGTTCATCTAGCACAAAGGGAACGGGTTGCAGGAGAAACTTTTACTCTGGGCTCTCACTCTGTTTCCTAGTGCCGGTATGAATTTCCTGCAGTTTTCACTGTAAAACCGAGTAGGAGCTAGTACCTCCCCATATATATGTATGGAGTGGGGTTTGCAAGTAAAAAAAACTTTGTGTTCCCAACAAGCTAGTTGAAGGACGGCTTTCACACACACTTATCTCTCAGAACTGAGCATGTGGAGAGACGTTCGTTCATCTAGCATAAAGGGAACGGGTTGCCGGAGAAAATTTTACTCTGGTTTCTCAGTCTGTTTCCTAGTGCCGGTTTGAAGTTCCTGCAGTTTTCACTTTTAAACCGATTATGAGGTCGTACCTCCCCATATATATGTATGGAGTGGAGTTTGCAAGTAAAAAGAAACTTTGTGTTCCCAACAAGCTAGCTGAAGGAAGGCTTTCACACTCACTTATCTCTCAGAAATGAGCATGTGGAGAGACTTTCGTTCATCTAGCACAAAGTGAATGGGTAGACGGAGAAACTTTTACTGTGGTTTCACAGTCTGTATCCTAGTGCCGTTTTGAAGTTCCTGCAGTTTGCACTGTAAAACCGAGTTGGAGCTAGTACCTCCCGATATATATGTATGGAGTGGAGTTTGCAAATTAAAAGAAACTTTGTGTTCCCAACAAGCTATGTGAAGGACGGCTTTCACACACACTTATCTCTCAGAACTGAGCATGTGGAGAGACGTTCGTTCATCTAGCACAAAGGGACCGGGTTGCAGTAGAAACTTTTACTCTGGTTTCTCAGTCTGTTTCCTAGTGCCGGTTTGAACTTCCTGCAGTTTTCACTGTAAAACCGAGTTGGAGCTAGTACCACCCCATATATATTTATGGAGTGGAGTTTGCAAGTGAAAAGAAACTTTGTGTTCCCAACAAGCTATGTGAAGGACGGCTTTCACACACACTTATCTCTCAGAACTGAGCATGTGGAGAGACGTTCGTTCATCTAGAACAAAGGGAAAGGGTTGCAGGAGAAACTTTTACTCTGTTTTCTCAGTCTGTTTCCTAGTGCCGGTTTGAAGTTCCTGCAGTTTTCACCTTTAAACCGAGTATGATCTCGTACCACCCCATATATATTTATGAAGTGGAGTTTGCAAGTAAAAAGAAACTTTGTGTTCCCAACAAGCTAGGTGAATTAAGGCTTTCACACTCACTTACCTCTCAGAACTGAGCATGTGGAGAGACGTTCGTTCATCTAGCACAAAGGGAACGGGTTGCAGGAGAAACTATTACTCTGGTTTCTCAGTCTGTTTCCTAGTGCCGGTTTGAATTTCCTGCAGTTTGCACTGTAAAACCGAGTTGGAGCTAGTACCTCCCCATATATATGTATGGAGTAGAGTTTGCAAGTGAAAAGAAACTTTGTGTTCCCAACAAGCTATGTGAAGGACGGCTTTCACACACACTTATCTCTCAGAAATGAGCATGTGGAGAGAAGGTTCGTTCATCTAGCACAAAGGGAACGGGTTGCAGGATAAACTATTACTCTGGGTTCTCAGTCTATTTCCTAGTGCCGGTTTGAAGTTCCTGCAGTTTTCACTGTAAAACCGAGTTGGAGCTAGTACCTCCCCATATATATGTATGGATTGGATTTTGCAAATTAATAGAAACTTTGTGTTCCCAACAAGCTATGTGAAGGAAGGCTTTCACACACACTTATCTCTCAGAACTGAGCATGTGGAGAGACGTTCGTTCATCTAGCACAAAGGGACCGGGTTGCAGTAGAAACTTTTACTCTGGATTCTCAGTCTGTTTCCTAGTGCCGGTTTGAACTTCCTGCAGTTTTCACTGTAAAACCGAGTTGGAGCTAGTACCTCCCCATATATATTTATGGAGTGGAGTTTGCAAGTGAAAAGAAACTTTGTGTTCCCTACAAGCTATGTGAAGGACGGCTTTCACACACACTTATCTCTCAGAACTGAGCATGTGGAGAGACGTTCGTTCATCTAGAAAAAAGGGAACGGGTTGCAGGAGAAACTTTTACTCTGTTTTCTCAGTCTGTTTCCTACTGCCGGTTTGAAGTTCCTGCAGTTTTCACCTTTAAACCGAGTATGAGCTCGTACCACCCCATATATATTTATGAAGTGGAGTTTGCAAGTAAAAAGAAACTTTGTGTTCCCAATAAGCTAGGTGAATTAAGGCTTTCACACTCACTTACCTCTCAGAACTGAGCATGTGGAGAGACGTTCGTTCATCTAGCACAAAGGGAACGGGTTGCAGGAGAAACTATTACTCTGGTTTCTCAGTCTGTTTCCTAGTGCCGGTTTGAATTTCCTGCAGTTTGCACTGTAAAACCGAGTTGGAGCTAGTACCTCCCCATATATATGTATGGAGTAGAGTTTGCAAGTGAAAAGAAACTTTGTGTTCCCAACAAGCTATGTGAAGGACGGCTTTCACACACACTTATCTCTCAGAAATGAGCATGTGGAGAGAAGTTTCGTTCATCTAGCACAAAGGGAACGGGTTGCAGGATAAACTATTACTCTGGGTTCTCAGTCTATTTCCTAGTGCCGGTTTGAAGTTCCTGCAGTTTTCACTGTAAAACCGAGTTGGAGCTAGTACCTCCCCATATATATGTATGGATTGGATTTCGCAAGTTAAAAGAAACTTTGTGTTCCCAAAAAGCTAGGTGAAGGACGGCATTCACACACACTTATCTCTCAGAACTGAGCATGTGGAGAGACGTTCGTTCATCTAGCACAAAGGGAACGGGTAGCAGTAGAAACTTTTACTCTGGTTTCTCAGTCTGTATCCTAGTGCCGGTTTGAAGTTCCTGCAGTTTGCACTGTAAAACCAAGTTGGAGATAGTACCTCCCCATATATATGTGTGGAGTGGAGTTTGCAAGTGAAAAGAAACTTTGTGTTCCCAACAAGCTAGGTGAAGGACGGCTTTCACACACACTTATCTCTCAGAAGTGAGCATGTGGAGAGACGTTCGTTCATCTAGCACAAATTGAACGGGTTGCAGGAGGAACTTTTCATCTCGTTTGTCAGTCTGTTTCCTAGTGCTGGTTTGAAGTTCCTGCAGTTTGCACTGTAAAACCGAGTTGGAGCAAGTACCTCCCCATATATATGTATGGAGTGGAGTTTGCAAGTGAAAAGAAACTTTGTGTTCCCAACAAGCTAGGTGAAGGACGGCTTTCACACACACTTATCTCTCAGAACTGAGCATGTGGAGAGACGTTCGTTCATCTATCACAAAGGGAACGGTTTGCAGGAGAAACTTTTACTCTGGTTTCTCAGTCTGTTTCCTAGTGCCGGTTTGAAGTTCTTGCAGTTTTCACTGTAAAACCGAGTTTGAGCTTGTACCTCCCCATATATATGTATGGATTGGAGTTTGCAAGTGAAAAGAAACTTTGTGTTCCCAACAAGCTAGGTGAAGGACGGCTTTCACACAAAATTATATCTCAGAACTGAGCATGTGGAGAGACGTTCGTTCATCTATCACAAAGGGAACGGGTTGCAGGAGAAACTTTTCTCTGGTCTCTCAGTCTGTTTCCTAGTGCCGGTTTGAAGTTCCTGCAGTTTTCACCTTTAAACCGAGTATGAGCTCGTACCACCCCATATATATGTATGAAGTGGAGTTTGCAAGTAAAAAGAAACTTTGTGTTCCCAACAAGCTAGGTGAATTAAGGCTTTCACACTCACTTATCTCTCAGAACTGAGCATGTGGAGAGACGTTCGTTCATCTAGCACAAAGGGAACGGGTTGCAGGAGAAACTATTACTCTGGGTTCTCAGTCTGTTTCCTAGTGCCGGTTTGAATTTCCTGCAGTTTGCACTGTAAAACCGAGTTGGAGCTAGTACCTACCCATATATATGTATGGAGTGGAGTTTGCAAGTGAAAAGAAACTTTGTGTTCCCAACAAGCTAGGTGAAGGACGGCTTTCACACACACTTATCTCTCAGAAATGAGCATGTGGAGAGACGTTCGTTCATCTAGCACAAAAGGAAAGGGTTGAAGGGAAAATTTTACTCTGGGTTCTCAGTTTGTTTCCTAGTGCCGGTTTGAAGTTCCTGCAGTTTTCACTGTAAAACCGAATTGGAGCTAGTACCTCCTCATATATATGTATGGAGTGGAGTTTGCAAGTGAAAAGAAACTTTGTGTTCACAACAAGCTGGGTGTAAGACGGCTTTCACACACACTTATCTCTCAGAACTAAGCATGTGGAGAGACGTTCGTTCATCTATCACAAAGGGAACGGGTTGCAGGAGAAACTTTTACTCTGGTTTCTCAGTCTGTTTCCTAGTGCCGGGTTGAAGTTCCTGCAGTTTTCACTGTAAAACCGAGTTGGAGCTTGTACCTCCCCATATATATGTATGGAGTGGAGTTTGCAAGTGAAAAGAAACTTTGTGTTCCCAACAAGCTAGGTGAAGAACGGCTTTCACACAAATATCTCTCAGAACTGAGCATGTGGAGAGACGTTCGTTCATCTAGCACAAAGGGAACGGGTTGCAGGATAAACTCTTACTCTGGGTTCTCAGTCTATTTCCTAGTGCCGGTTTGAAGTTCCTGCAGTTTTCACTGTAAAACCGAGTAGGAGCTTTTACCTCCCCATATATATGTATGGAGTGGAGTTTGCAATTTAAAATAAACTTTGTGTTCCCAACAAGCTAGGTGAAGGTCGGCTTTCACACACACTTATCTCTCAGAACTGAGCATGTGGAGAGACGTTCGTTCATCTAGCACAAAGGGAACGGGTTGCAGGAGAAACTTTTACTCTGGGCTCTCACTCTGTTTCCTAGAGCCGGTATGAATTTCCTGCAGTTTTCACTGTAAAACCGAGTAGGAGCTAGTACCTCCCCATATATATGTATGGAGTGGGGTTTGCAAGTAAAAAAAACTTTGTGTTCCCAACAAGCTAGTTGAAGGACGGCTTTCACACACACTTATCTCTCAGAACTGAGCATGTGGAGAGACGTTCGTTCATCTAGCACAAAGGGAACGGGTTGCCGGAGAAAATTTTACTCTGGATTCTCAGTCTGTTTCCTAGTGCCGGTTTGAAGTTCCTGCAGTTTTCACTTTTAAACCGAGTATGAGGTCGTACCTCCCCATATATATGTATGGAGTGGAGTTTGCAAGTAAAAAGAAACTTTGTGTTCCCAACAAGCTAGGTGAAGGAAGGCTTTCACACTCACTTATCTCTCAGAAATGAGCATGTGGAGAGAAGTTCGTTCATCTAGCACAAAGTGAATGGGTAGACGGAGAAACTTTTACTGTGGTTTCACAGTCTGTATCCTAGTGCCGTTTTGAAGTTCCTGCAGTTTGCACTGTAAAACCGAGTTGGAGCTAGTACCTCCCGATATATATGTATGGAGTGGAGTTTGCAAATTAAAAGAAACTTTGTGTTCCCAACAAGCTATGTGAAGGACGGATTTCACACACACATATTTCTCAGAACTGAGCATGTGGAGAGACGTTCATTCATCTAGCACAAATGGAACGGGTTGCAGGAGAATATTTTACTTTGTTTTCTCAGTCTGTTTCCTTGTGCCGGTTTGAAGTTCCGGCAGTTTTCACTGTAAAATCGAGTTGGAGCTAGTACCTCTCTTATATATGTATGGAGTGGAGTTTGCAATTGGAAAGAAACTTTGTGTTCCCAACAAGCTAGGTGAAGGACGGCATTCACACACACTTATCTCTCAGAACTGAGCATGTGGAGAGACGTTCGTTCATCTAGCACAAAGGGAACGGGTAGCAGTAGAAACTTTTACTCTGGTTTCTCAGTCTGTATCCTAGTGCCGGTTTGAAGTTCCTGCAGTTTGCACTGTAAAACCAAGTTGGAGATTGTACCTCCCCATATATATGTGTGGAGTGGAGTTTGCAAGTGAAAAGAAACTTTGTGTTCCCAACAAGCTAGGTGAAGGACGGCTTTCACACACACTTATCTCTCAGAAGTGAGCATGTGGAGAGACGTTCGTTCATCTAGCACAAATTGAACGGGTTGCAGGAGGAACTTTTCATCTGGTTTGTCAGTCTGTTTCCTAGTGCTGGTTTGAAGTTCCTGCCGTTTGCACTGTAAAACCGAGTTGGAGCAAGTACCTCCCCATATATATGTATGGAGTGGAGTTTGCAAGTGAAAAGAAACTTTGTGTTCCCAACAAGCTAGGTGAAGGACGGCTTTCACACACATTTATCTCTCAGAACTGAGCATGTGGAGAGACGTTCGTTCATCTATCACAAAGGGAACGGTTTGCAGGAGAAACTTTTACTCTGGTTTCTCAGTCTGTTTCCTAGTGCCGGTTTGAAGTTCCTGCAGTTTTCACTATAAAACCGAGTTTGAGCTTGTACCTCCCCATATATATGTATGGATTGGAGTTTGCAAGTGAAAAGAAACTTTGTGTTCCCAACAAGCTAGGTGAAGAACGGCTTTCACACACAATTATCTCTCAGAACTGAGCATGTGGAGAGACGTTCGTTCATCTAGCACAAAGGGAACGGGTTGCAGGATAAACTATTACTCTGGGTTCTCATTCTATTTCCTAGTGCCGGTTTGAAGTTCCTGCAGTTTTCACTGTAAAACCGAGTAGGAGCTTTTACCTCCCCATATATATGTATGGATTGGAGTTTGCAATTTAAACTAAACTTTCTGTTCCCAACAAGCTAGGTGAAGGACGGCTTTCACACACACTCATCTCTCAGAACTGAGCATGTGGAGAGACGTTCGTTCATCTAGCACAAAGGGAAAGGGTTGCAGGAGAAAATTTTACTCTGGGTTCTCAGTCTGTTTCCTAGTGCCGGTTTGAAGTTCCTGCAGTTTTCACTGTAAAATCGAGTAGGAGCTAGTACCTTCCCATATATATGTATGGAGTGGAGTTTGCAAGTAAAAAGAAACTTTGTGTTCCCAAAAAGCTAGGTGAAGTAAGGCATTCCCACACACTTATCTCTCTGAACTGAGCATGTGGAGAGACGTTCGTTCATCTAGAACAAAGGGAACGGGTTGCAGTAGAAATTTTTACTCTGATTTGTCAGTCTGTTTCCTAGTGCCGGTTTGAACTTCCTGCAGTTTTCACTGTAAAACCGAGTTGGAGCTAGTACCTCCCCATATATATGTATGGAGTGGAGTTTGCAAGTGGAAAGAAACTTTGTGTTCCCAACAAGCTGGGTGAAGGACGGCTTTCACACACACTTATCTCTCAGAACTGAGCATGTGCAGAGACGTTCGTTCATCTAGCAAAAAGGGAACGGGTTGCAGGAGAAACTTTTACTCTGGTTTCTCAGTCTGTTTCCTAGTGCCGGTTTGAATTTCCTGCAGTTCTCACTGTAAAACAGAGTTGGAGCTAGTACCTCCCCATATATATGTATGGTGTGGAGTCTGCAAGTGAAAAGAAACTTTGTGTTCCCAACAAGCTAGGTGAAGGACGGCTTTCACACACATTTGTATCTCAGAACTGAGCATGTGGAGAGAAGTTCGTTCATCTAGCACAAAGGGAACGGGTTGCAAGAGAAACTTTTACTCTGGTTTCTCTGTCTGTTTCCTAGTGCTGGTTTGAAGTTCCTGCAGTTTTCACTGTAAAACAGAGTTGGAGCTTGTACCTCCCCATATATATGTATGGAGGGGAGTTTGCAACTGAAAAGAAACTTTGGGTTCCCAAAAAGATAGGTGAAGGACGGCTTTCCCACACACTTATCTCTCAGAACTGAGCATGTGGAGAGACATTCGTTCATCTAGCACAAAGGGAACGGGTTGCAGGACAAACTTTTACTCTGGTTTCTCAGTCTGTTTCCTAGTGCCGGTTTGAATTTCCTGCAGTTTTCACTGTAAAACCGAGTTGGAGCTAGTACCTCCCCATATATATGTATGGTGTATAGTCTGCAAGTGAAAAGAAACTTTGTGTTCCCAACAAGCTAGGTGAAGGGCGGCTTTCACACACACTTACCTCTCAGAACTGAGCATGTGGAGAGACGTTCGTTCATCTAGCACAAAGGGAACGGGTTGAAGGAGAAACATTTTCTCTGGTTTCCCAGTCTGTTTCCTAGTGCCGGTTTGAAGTTCCTGCAGTTTTCACTGTAAAACCGACTTGGAGCTAGTACCTCCCCATATATATGTATGGAATGGATTTTGCAAATGAAAAGAAACTTTGTGTTCCAAACAAGCTAGGTGAAGGACGGCTTTCCCACACACTTATCTCTCAGAACTGAGCATGTGGAGAGACGTTCGTTCATCTAGCACAAAGGGAACAGGTTTCAGGAGAAACTTTTCCTCTGGTTTCTCAGTTTGTTTCGTAGTGCAGTTTTGAAGTTCCTGCAGTTTTCACTGTAAAACCGAGTTGGAGATATTTCCTCCCCATATATATGTATGGAGTGGAGTTTGCAAGTGAAAAGAAACTTTGTGTTCCCAACAAGCTGCGTGAAGGACGGCTTTCACACACACTTATCTCTCAGAACTGAGCATGTGCAGAGACGTTCGTTCATCTAGCACTAAGGGAACGGGTTGCAGGAGAAACGTTTACTCTGGTTTCTCAGTCTGTTTCCTAGGGCCGGTTTGAAGTTCCTGCAGTTTTCACTGTAAAACCGAGTTGGAGCTAGTACCTCCCCATATATATGTATGGATTGGGTTTTGCAAGTTAAAAGAAACTTTGTGTTCCCAAAAAGCTATTTGAAGGACGGCATTCACACACACTTATCTCTCAGAACTGAGCATGTGGAGAGACGTTCGTTCATCTAGCACAAATTGAACGGGTTGCAGGAGGAACTTTTCATCTGGTTTGTCAGTCTGTTTCCTAGTGCTGGTTTGAAGTTCCTGCAGTTTGCACTGTAAAACCGAGTTGGAGCAAGTACCTCCTCATATATATGTATGGAGTGGAGTTTGCAAGTGAAAAGAAACTTTGTGTTCCCAACAAGCTAGGTGAAGGACGGCTTTCACACACACTTATCTCTCAGAACTGAGCATGTGGAGAGACGTTCGTTCATCTATCACAAAGGGAACGGTTTGCAGGAGAAACTTTTACTCTGGTTTCTCAGTCTGTTTCCTAGTGCCGGTTTGAAGTTCCTGCAGTTTTCACTGTAAAACCGAGTTTGAGCTTGTACCTCCCCATATATATGTATGGATTGGAGTTTGCAAGTGAAAAGAAACTTTGTGTTCCCAACAAGCTAGGTGAAGGACGGCTTTCACACAAAATTATATCTCAGAACTGAGCATGTGGAGAGACGTTCTTTCATCTATCACAAAGGGAACGGTTTGCAGGAGAAACTTTTCTCTGGTTTCTCAGTCTGTTTCCTAGTGCCGGTTTGAAGTTCCTGCAGTTTTCACCTTTAAACCGAGTATGAGCTCGTACCACCCCATATATATGTATGAAGTGGAGTTTGCAAGTAAAAAGAAAATTTGTGTTCCCAACAAGCTAGGTGAATTAAGGCTTTCACACTCACTTATCTCTCAGAACTGAGCATGTGGAGAGACGTTCGTTCATCTAGCACAAAGGGAACGGGTTGCAGGAGAAACTATTACTCTGGGTTCTCAGTCTGTTTCCTAGTGCCGGTTTGAATTTCCTGCAGTTTGCACTGTAAAACCGAGTTGGAGCTAGTACCTCCCCATATATATGTATGGAGTGGAGTTTGCAAGTGAAAAGAAACTTTGTGTTCCCAACAAGCTAGGTGAAGAACGGCTTTCACACAATTATCTCTCAGAACTGAGCATGTGGAGAGACGTTCGTTCATCTAGCACAAAGGGAACGGGTTGCAGGATAAACTCTTACTCTGGGTTCTCAGTCTATTTCCTAGTGCCGGTTTGAAGTTCCTGCAGTTTTCACTGTAAAACCGAGTAGGAGCTTTTACCTCCCCATATATATGTATGGAGTGGAGTTTGCAATTTAAAATAAACTTTGTGTTCCCAACAAGCTAGGTGAAGGACGGCTTTCACACACAATTATCTCTCAGAAATGAGCATGTGGAGAGACGTTCGTTCATCTAGCACAAAGGGAACGGGTTGCAGGAGAAACTTTTACTCTGGGCTCTCACTCTGTTTCCTAGTGCCGGTATGAATTTCCTGCAGTTTTCACTGTAAAACCGAGTAGGAACTAGTACCTCCCCATATGTATGTATGGAGTGGGGTTTGCAAGTAAAAAAAACTTTGTGTTCCCAACAAGCTAGTTGAAGGACGGCTTTCACACACACTTATCTCTCAGAACTGAGCATGTGGAGAGACGTTCGTTCATCTAGCACAAATGGAACGGGTTGCCGGAGAAAATTTTACTCTGGTTTCTCAGTCTGTTTCCTAGTGCCGGTTTGAAGTTCCTGCAGTTTTCACTTTTAAACCGAGTATGAGGTCGTACCTCCCCATATATATGTATGGAGTGGAGTTTGCAAGTAAAAAGAAACTTTGTGTTCCCAACAAGCTAGGTGAAGGAAGGCTTTCACACTCACTTATCTCTCAGAAATGAGCATGTGGAGAGACGTTCGTTCATCTAGCACAAAGTGAACGGGTAGACGGAGAAACTTTTACTGTGGTTTCACAGTCTGTATCCTAGTGCCATTTTGATGTTCCTGCAGTTTGCACTGTAAAACCGAGTTGGAGCTAGTACCTCCCGATATATATGTATGGAGTGGAGTTTGCAAATTAAAAGAAACTTTGTGTTCCCAACAAGCTATGTGAAGGACGGCTTTCACACACACATATTTCTCAGAACTGAGCATGTGGAGAGACGTTCATTCATCTAGCACAAATGGAACGTGTTGCAGGAGAATCTTTTACTCTGTTTTCTCAGTCTGTTTCCTTGTGCCGGTTTGAAGTTCCGGCAATTTTCACTGTAAAATCGAGTTGGAGCTAGTACCTCCCATATATATGTATGGAGTGGAGTTTGCAATTTGAAAGAAACTTTGTGTTCCCAACAAGCTAGGTGAAGGACGGCTTTCACACACACATATCTCTCAGAACTGAGCATGTGGAGAGACGTTCGTTCATCTAGCACAAAGGGAACGGGTTGCAGTAGAATCTTTTACTCTGGTTTCTCAGTCTGTTTCCTAGTGCCGGTTTGAACTTCCTGCAGTTTTCACTGTAAAACCGAGTTGGAGCTAGTACCTCCCCATATATATGTATGGAGTGGAGTTTGCAAGTGAAAAGAAACTTTGTGTTCCCAACAAGCTATGTGAAGGACGGCTTTCACACACACTTATCTCTCAGAACTGAGCATGTGGAGAGACGTTCGTTCATCTAGAACAAAGGGAACGGGTTGCAGGAGAAACTTTTACTCTGTTTTCTCAGTCTGTTTCCTAGTGCCGGTTTGAAGTTCCTGCAGTTTTCACCTTTAAACCGAGTATGAGCTCGTACCACCCCATATATATTTATGAAGTGGAGTTTGCAAGTAAAAAGAAACTTTGTGTTCCCAACAAGCTAGGTGAATTAAGGCTTTCACACTCACTTACCTCTCAGAACTGAGCATGTGGAGAGACGTTCGTTCATCTAGCACAAAGGGAACGGGTTGCAGGAGAAACTATTACTCTGGTTTCTCAGTCTGTTTCCTAGTGCCGGTTTGAATTTCCTGCAGTTTGCACTGTAAAACCGAGTTGGAGCTAGTACCTCCCCATATATATGTATGGAGTGGAGTTTGCAAGTGAAAAGAAACTTTGTGTTCCCAACAAGCTAGGTGAAGGACGGCTTTCACACACACTTATCTCTCAGAAATGAGCATGTGGAGAGAAGGTTCGTTCATCTAGCACAAATGGAACGGGTTGCAGGATAAACTATTACTCTGGGTTCTCAGTCTATTTCCTAGTGCCGTTTTGAAGTTCCTGCAGTTTTCACTGTAAACCGAGTTGGAGCTAGTACCTCCCCATATATATGTATGGATTGGATTTTGCAAGTTAAAAGAAACTTTGTGTTCCCAAAAAGCTAGGTGAAGAACGGCATTCACACACACTTATCTCTCAGAACTGAGCATGTGGAGAGACGTTCGTTCATCTAGCACAAATGGAACGGGTAGCAGTAGAAACTTTTACTCTGGTTTCTCAGTCTGTATCCTAGTGCCGGTTTGAAGTTCCTGCAGTTTGCACTGTAAAACCAAGTTGGAGATAGTACCTCCCCATATATATGTGTGGAGTGGAGTTTGCAAGTGAAAAGAAACTTTGTGTTCCCAACAAGCTAGGTGAAGGACGGCTTTCACACACACATATCTCTCAGAAGTGAGCATGTGGAGAGACGTTCGTTCATCTAGGACAAATTGAACGGGTTGCAGGAGGAACTTTTCATCTGGTTTGTCAGTCTGTTTCCTAGTGCTGGTTTGAAGTTCCTGCAGTTTGCACTGTAAAACCGAGTTGGAGCAAGTACCTCCCCATATATATGTATGGAGTGGAGTTTGCAAGTGAAAAGAAACTTTGTGTTCCCAACAAGCTAGGTGAAGGACGGCTTTCACACACACTTATCTCTCAGAACTGAGCATGTGGAGAGACGTTCGTTCATCTATCACAAAGGGAACGGTTTGCAGGAGAAACTTTTACTCTGGTTTCTCAGTCTGTTTCCTAGTGCCGGTTTTAAGTTCATGCAGTTTTCACTGTAAAACCGAGTTTGAGCTTGTACCTCCCCATATATATGTATGGATTGGAGTTTGCAAGTGAAAAGAAACTTTGTGTTCCCAACAAGCTAGGTGAAAGACGGCTTTCACACAAAATTATATCTCAGAACTGAGCATGTGGAGAGACGTTCGTTCATCTATCACAAAGGGAACGGGTTGCAGGAGAAACTTTTCTCTGGTTTCTCAGTCTGTTTCCTAGTGCCGGTTTGAAGTTCCTGCAGTTTTCACCTTTAAACCGAGTATGAGCTCGTACCACCCCATATATATGTATGAAGTGGAGTTTGCAAGTAAAAAGAAACTTTGTGTTCCCAACAAGCTAGGTGAATTAAGGCTTTCACACTCACTTATCTCTCAGAACTGAGCATGTGGAGAGACGTTCGTTCATCTAGCACAAAGGGAACGGGTTGCAGGAGAAACTATTACTCTGTGTTCTCAGTCTGTTTCCTAGTGCTGGTTTGAATTTCCTGCAGTTTGCACTGTAAAACCGAGTTGGAGCTAGTACCTCCCCATATATATGTATGGAGTGGAGTTTGCAAGTGAAAAGAAACTTTGTGTTCCCAACAAGCTAGGTGAAGGACGGCTTTCACACACACTTATCTCTCAGAAATGAGCATGTGGAGAGACGTTCGTTCATCTACCACAAAAGGAAAGGGTTGAAGGGAAAATTTTACTCTGGGTTCTCAGTTTGTTTCCTAGTGCCGGTTTGAAGTTCCTGCAGTTTTCACTGTAAAACCGAATTGGAGCTAGTACCTCCTCATATATATGTATGGAGTGGAGTTTGCAAGTGAAAAGAAACTTTGTGTTCCCAACAAGCTGGGTGTAAGACGGCTTTCACACACACTTATCTCTCAGAACTAAGCATGTGGAGAGACGTTCTTTCATCTATCACAAAGGGAAAGGGTTGCAGGAGAAACTTTTACTCTGGTTTCTCAGTCTGTTTCCTAGTGCCGGGTTGAAGTTCCTGCAGTTTTCACTGTAAAACCTAGTTGGAGCTTGTACCTCCCCATATATATGTATGGAGTGGAGTTTGCAAGTGAAAAGAAACTTTGTGTTCCCAACAAGCTAGGTGAAAAACGGCTTTCACACAATTATCTCTCAGAACTGAGCATGTGGAGAGACGTTCGTTCATCTAGCACAAAGGGAACGGGTTGCAGGATAAACTCTTACTATGGGTTCTCAGTCTATTTCCTAGTGCCGGTTTGAAGTTCCTGCAGTTTTCACTGTAAAATCGAGTAGGAGCTTTTACCTCCCCATAAATATGTATGGATTGGAGTTTGCAATTTAAAATAAACTTTGTGTTCCCAACAAGCTAGGTGAAGGACGGCTTTCACACACAATTATCTCTCAGAACTGAGCATGTGGAGAGACGTTCGTTCATCTAGCAAAAAGGGAACGGGTTGCAGGAGAAACTTTTACTCTGGGCTCTCACTCTGTTTCCTAGTGCCGGTATGAATTTCCTGCAGTTTTCACTGTAAAACCGAGTAGGAGCTAGTACCTCCCCATATATATGTATGGAGTGGGGTTTGCAAGTAAAAAAAACTTTGTGTTCCCAACAAGCTAGTTGAAGGACGGCTTTCACACACACTTATCCCTCTAGAACTGAGCATGTGGAGAGACGTTCGTTCATCTAGCACAAAGGGAACGGGTTGCCGGAGAAAATTTTACTCTGGTTTCTCAGTCTGTTTCCTAGTGCCGGTTTGAATTTCCTGCAGTTTTCACTTTTAAACCGATTATGAGGTCGTACCTCCCCATATATATGTATGGAGTGGAGTTTGCAAGTAAAAAGAAACTTTGTGTTCCCAACAAGCTAGGTGAAGGAAGGCTTTCACACTCACTTATCTCTCAGAAATGAGCATGTGGAGAGACGTTCGTTCATCTAGCACAAAGTGAATGGGTAGACTGAGAAACTTTTACTGTGGTTTCACAGTCTGTATCCTAGTGCCGTTTTGAAGTTCCTGCAGTTTGCACTGTAAAACCGAGTTGGAGCTAGTACCTCCCGATATATATGTATGGAGTGGAGTTTGCAAATTAAAAGAAACTTTGTGTTCCCAACAAGCTATGTGAAGGACGGCTTTCACACACACTTATCTCTCAGAACTGAGCATGTGGAGAGACGTTCGTTCATCTAGCACAAAGGGACCGGGTTGCAGTAGAAACTTTTACTCTGGTTTCTCAGTCTGTTTCCTAGTGCCGGTTTGAACTTCCTGCAGTTTTCACTGTAAAACCGAGTAGGAGCTAGTACCTCCCCATATATATTTATGGAGTGGAGTTTGCAAATGAAAAGAAACATTGTGTTCCCAACAAGCTATGTGAAGGACGGCTTTCACACACACTTATCTCTCAGAACTGAGCATGTGGAGAGACGTTCGTTCATCTAGAACAAAGGGAACGGGTTGCAGGAGAAACTTTTACTCTGTTTTCTCAGTCTGTTTCCTAGTGCCGGTTTGAAGTTCCTGCAATTTTCACCTTTAAACCGAGTATGATCTCGTACCAACCCATATATATTTATGAAGTGGAGTTTGCAAGTAAAAAGAAACTTTGTGTTCCCAACAAGCTAGGTGAATTAAGGTTTTCACACTCACTTACCTCTCAGAACTGAGCATGTGGAGAGACGTTCGTTCATCTAGCACAAAGGGAACGGGTTGCAGGAGAAACTATTACTCTGGTTTCTCAGTCTGTTTTCTAGTGCCGGTTTGAATTTCCTGCAGTTTGCACTGTAAAACCGAGTTGGAGCTAGTACCTCCCCATATATATGTATGGAGTAGAGTTTGCAAGTGAAAAGAAACTTTGTGTTCCCAACAAGCTATGTGAAGGACGGCTTTCAAACACACTTATCTCTCAGAAATGACTATGTGGAGAGAAGGTTCGTTCATCTAGCACAAAGGGAACGGGTTGCAGGATAAACTATTACTCTGGGTTCTCAGTCTATTTCCTAGTGCCGGTTTGAAGTTCCTGCAGTTTTCACTGTAAAACCGAGTTGGAGCTAGTACCTCCCCATATATATGTATGGATTGGGTTTTGCAAATTAAAAGAAACTTTGTGTTCCCAACAAGCTATGTGAAGGACGGCTTTCACACACACTTATCTCTCAGAACTGAGCATGTGGAGAGACGTTCGTTCATCTAGCACAAAGGGACCGGGTTGCAGTAGAAACTTTTACTCTGGTTTCTCAGTCTGTTTCCTAGTGCCGGTTTGAACTTCCTGCAGTTTTCACTGTAAAACCGAGTTGGAGCTAGTACCTCCCCATATATATTTATGGAGTGGAGTTTGCAAGTAAAAGGAAACTTTGTGTTCCCAACAAGCTATGTGAAGGACGGCTTTCACACACACTTATCTCTCAGAACTGAGCATGTGGAGAGACGTTCGTTCATCTAGAACAAAGGGAACGGGTTGCAGGAGAAACTTTTACTCTGTTTTCTCAGTCTGTTTCCTAGTGCCGGTTTGAAGTTCCTGCAGTTTTCACCTTTAAACCGAGTATGAGCTCGTACCACCCCATATATATTTATGAAGTGGAGTTTGCAAGTAAAAAGAAACTTTGTGTTCCCAACAAGCTAGGTGAATTAAGGCTTTCACACTCACTTACCTCTCAGAACTGAGCATGTGGAGAGACGTTCGTTCATCTAGCACAAAGGGAACGGGTTGCAGGAGAAACTATTACTCTGATTTCTCAGTCTGTTTCCTAGTGCCGGTTTGAATTTCCTGCAGTTTGCACTGTAAAACAGAGTTGGAGCTAGTACCTCCCCATATATATGTATGGAGTAGAGTTTGCAAGTGAAAAGAAACTTTGTGTTCCCAACAAGCTATGTGAAGGACGGCTTTCACACACACTTATTTCTCAGAAATGAGCATGTGGAGAGAAGGTTCGTTCATCTAGCACAAAGGGAACGGGTTGCAGGATAAACTATTACTCTGGGTTCTCAGTCTATTTCCTAGTGCCGGTTTGAAGTTCCTGCAGTTTTCACTGTAAAACCGAGTTGGAGCTAGTACCACCCCATATATATGTATGGATTGGATTTTGCAAGTTAAAAGAAACTTTGTGTTCCCAAAAAGCTAGGTGAAGGACGGCATTCACACACACTTATCTCTCAGAACTGAGCATGTGGAGAGACGTTCGTTCATCTAGCACAAAGGGAACGGGTAGCAGTAGAAACTTTTACTCTGGTTTCTCAGTCTGTATCCTAGTGCCGGTTTGAAGTTCCTGCAGTTTGCACTGTAAAACCAAGTTGGAGATAGTACCTCCCCATATATATGTGTGGAGTGGAGTTTGCAAGTGAAAAGAAACTTTGTGTTCCCAACAAGCTAGGTGAAGGACGGCTTTCACACACACTTATCTCTCAGAAGTGAGCATGTGGAGAGACGTTCGTTCATCTAGCACAAATTGAACGGGTTGCAGGAGGAACTTTTCATCTGGTTTGTCAGTCTGTTTCCTAGTGCTGGTTTGAAGTTCCTGCAGTTTGCAGTGTAAAACCGAGTTGGAGCAAGTACCTCCCCATATATATGTATGGAGTGGAGTTTGCAAGTGAAAAGAAACTTTGTGTTCCCAACAAGCTAGGTGAAGGACGGCTTTCACACACACTTATCTCTCAGAACTGAGCATGTGGAGAGACGTTCGTTCATCTATCACAAAGGGAACGGTTTGCAGGAGAAACTTTTACTCTGGTTTCTCAGTCTGTTTCATAGTGCCGGTTTGAAGTTCATGCAGTTTTCACTGTAAAACCGAGTTTGAGCTTGTACATTCCCCATATATATGTATGGATTGGAGTTTGCAAGTGAAAAGAAACTTTGTGTTCCCAACAAGCAAGGTGAAGGACGGCTTTCACACAAAATTATATCTCAGAACTGAGCATGTGGAGAGACTTTCGTTCATCTATCACAAAGGGAACGGGTTGCAGGAGAAACTTTTCTCTGGTTTCTCAGTCTGTTTCCTAGTGCCGGTTTGAAGTTCCTGCAGTTTTCACCTTTAAACCGAGTATGAGCTCGTACCACCCCATATATATGTATGAAGTGGAGTTTGCAAGTAAAAAGAAACTTTGTGTTCCCAACAAGCTAGGTGAATTAAGGCTTTCACACTCACTTATCTCTCAGAACTGAGCATGTGGAGAGACGTTCGTTCATCTAGCACAAAGGGAACGGGTTGCAGGAGAAACTATTACTCTGGGTTCTCAGTCTGTTTCCTAGTGCCGGTTTGAATTTCCTGCAGTTTGCACTGTAAAACCGAGTTGGAGCTAGTACCTCCCCATATATATGTATGGAGTGGAGTTTGCAAGTGAAAAGAAACTTTGTGTTCCCAACAAGCTAGGTGAAGGACGGCTTTCACACACACTTATCTCTCAGAAATGAGCATGTGGAGAGACGTTCGTTCATCTAGCACAAAAGGAAAGGGTTGAAGGGAAAATTTTACTCTGGGTTCTCAGTTTGTTTCCTAGTGCCGGTTTGAAGTTCCTGCAGTTTTCACTGTAAAACCGAATTGGAGCTAGTACCTCCTCATATATATGTATGGAGTGGAGTTTGCAAGTGAAAAGAAACTTTGTGTTCCCAACAAGCTGGGTGTAAGACGGCTTTCACACACACTTATCTCTCAGAACTAAGCATGAGGAGAGACGTTCGTTCATCTATCACAAAGGGAACGGGTTGCAGGAGAAACTTTTACTATGGTTTCTCAGTCTGTTTCCTAGTGCCGGGTTGAAGTTCCTGCAGTTTTCACTGTAAAACCGAGTTGGAGCTTGTACCTCCCCATATATATGTATGGAGTGGAGTTTGCAAGTGAAAAGAAACTTTGTGTTCCCAACAAGCTAGGTGAAGAACGGCTTTCACACAATTATCTCTCAGAACTGAGCATGTGGAGAGACGTTCGTTCATCTAGCACAAAGGGAACGGGTTGCAGGATAAACTCTTACTCTGGGTTCTCAGTCTATTTCCTAGTGCCGGTTTGAAGTTCCTGCAGTTTTCACTGTAAAATCGAGTAGGAGCTTTTACCTCCCCATAAATATGTATGGATTGGAGTTTGCAATTTAAAATAAACTTTGTGTTCCCAACAAGCTAGGTGAAGGACGGCTTTCACACACACTTATCTCTCAGAACTGAGCATGTGGAGAGACGTTCGTTCATCTAGCACAAAGGGAACGGGTTGCAGGAGAAACTTTTACTCTGGGCTCTCACTCTGTTTCCTAGAGCCGGTATGAATTTCCTGCAGTTTTCACTGTAAAACCGAGTAGGAGCTAGTACTTCCCCATATATATGTATGGAGTGGGGTTTGCAAGTAAAAAAAACTTTGTGTTCCCAACAAGCTAGTTGAAGGACGGCTTTCACACTCACTTATCTCTCAGAACTGAGCATGTGGAGAGACGTTCGTTCATCTAGCACAAAGGGAACGGGTTGCCGGAGAAAATTTTACTCTGGTTTCTCAGTCTGTTTCCTATTGCCGGTTTGAAGTTCCTGCAGTTTTCACTTTTAAACCGAGTATGAGGTCGTACCTCCCCATATATATGTATGGAGTGGAGTTTGCAAGTAAAAAGAAACTTTGTGTTCCCAACAAGCTAGGTGAAGGAAGGCTTTCACACTCACTTATCTCTCAGAAATGAGCATGTGGAGAGACGTTCGTTCATCTAGCACAAATTGAACGGGTAGACGGAGAAACTTTTACTGTGGTTTCACAGTCTGTATCCTAGTGCCGTTTTGAAGTTCCTGCAGTTTGCACTGTAAAACCGAGTTGGAGCTAGTACCTCCCGATATATATGTATGGAGTGGAGTTTGCAAATTAAAAGAAACTTTGTGTTCCCAACAAGCTATGTGAAGGACGGCTTTCACACACACATATTTCTCAGAACTGAGCATGTGGAGAGACGTTCATTCATCTAGCACAAATGGAACGGGTTGCAGGAGAATCTTTTACTCTGTTTTCTCAGTCTGTTTCCTTGTGCCGGTTTGAAGTTCCGGCAGTTTTCACTGTAAAATCGAGTTGGAGCTAGTACCTCCCATATATATGTATGGAGTGGAGTTTGCAATTGGAAAGAAACTTTGTGTTCCCAACAAGCTAGGTGAAGGACGGCATTCACACACACTTATCTCTCAGAACTGAGCATGTGGAGAGACGTTCGTTCATCTAGCACAAAGGGAAGGGGTAGCAGTAGAAACTTTTACTCTGGTTTCTCAGTCTGTATCCTAGTGCCGGTTTGAAGTTCCTGCAGTTTGCACTGTAAAACCAAGTTGGAGATAGTACCTCCCCATATATATGTGTGGAGTGGAGTTTGCAAGTGAAAAGAAACTTTGTGTTCCCAACAAGCTAGGTGAAGGACGGCTTTCACACAAACTTATCTCTCAGAAGTGAGCATGTGGAGAGACGTTCGTTCATCTAGCACAAATTGAACGGGTTGCAGGAGGAACTTTTCATCTGGTTTGTCAGTCTGTTTCCTAGTGCTGGTTTGAAGTTCCTGCAGTTTGCACTGTAAAACCGAGTTGGAGCAAGTACCTCCCCATATATATGTATGGAGTGGAGTTTGCAAGTGAAAAGAAACTTTGTGTTCCCAACAAGCTAGGTGAAGGACGGCTTTCACACACATTTATCTCTCAGAACTGAGCATGTGGAGAGACGTTCGTTCATCTATCACAAAGGGAACGGTTTGCAGGAGAAACTTTTACTCTGGTTTCTCAGTCTGTTTCCTAGTGCCGGTTTGAAGTTCCTGCAGTTTTCACTGTAAAACCGAGTTTGAGCTTGTACCTCCCCATATATATGTATGGATTGGAGTTTGCAAGTGAAAAGAAACTTTGTGTTCCCAACAAGCTAGGTGAAGAACGGCTTTCACACACAATTATCTCTCAGAACTGAGCATGTGTAGAGACGTTCGTTCATCTAGCACAAAGGGAACGGGTTGCAGGATAAACTATTACTCTGGGTTCTCATTCTATTTCCTAGTGCCGGTTTGAAGTTCCTGCAATTTTCACTGTAAAACCGAGTAGGAGCTTTTACCTCCCCATATATATGTATGGATTGGAGTTTGCAATTTAAACTAAACTTTCTGTTCCCAACAAGCTAGGTGAAGGACGGCTTTCACACACACTCATCTCTCAGAACTGAGCATGTGGAGAGACGTTCGTTCATCTAGCACAAAGGGAAAGGGTTGCAGGAGAAAATTTTACTCTGGGTTCTCAGTCTGTTTCCTAGTGCCGGTTTGAAGTTCCTGCAGTTTTCACTGTAAAATCGAGTAGGAGCTAGTACCTTCCCATATATATGTATGGAGTGGAGTTTGCAAGTAAAAAGAAACTTTGTGTTCCCAAAAAGCTAGGTGAAGTAAGGCATTCCCACACACTTATCTCTCTGAACTGAGCATGTGGAGAGACGTTCGTTCATCTAGAACAAAGGGAACGTGTTGCAGTAGAAATTTTTACTCTGATTTCTCAGTCTGTTTCCTAGTGCCGGTTTGAACTTCCTGCAGTTTTCACTGTAAAACCGAGTTGGAGCTAGTACCTCCCCATATATATGTATGGAGTGGAGTTTGCAAGTGGAAAGAAACTTTGTGTTCCCAACAAGCTGGGTGAAGGACGGCTTTCACACACACTTACCTCTCAGAACTGAGCATGTGCAGAGACGTTCGTTCATCTAGCAAAAAGGGAACGGGTTGCAGGAGAAACTTTTACTCTGGTTTCTCAGTCTGTTTCCTAGTGCCGGTTTGAATTTCCTGCAGTTCTCACTGTAAAACCGAGTTGGAGCTAGTACCTCCCCATATATATGTATGGTGTGGAGTCTGCAAGTGAAAAGAAACTTTGTGTTCCCAACAAGCTAGGTGAAGGACGGCTTTCACACACATTTGTATCTCAGAACTGAGCATGTGGAGAGAATTTCGTTCATCTAGCACAAAGGGAACGGGTTGCAGGAGAAACTTTTACTCTGGTTTCTCTGTCTGTTTCCTAGTGCTGGTTTGAAGTTCCTGCAGTTTTCACTGTAAAACAGAGTTGGAGCTTGTACCTCCCCATATATATGTATGGAGGGGAGTTTGCAACTGAAAAGAAACTTTGGGTTCCCAAAAAGATAGGTGAAAGACGGCTTTCCCACACACTTATCTCTCAGAACTGAGCATGTGGAGAGACATTCGTTCATCTAGCACAAAGGGAACGGGTTGCAGGACAAACTTTTACTCTGGTTTCTCAGTCTGTTTCCTAGTGCCGGTTTGAATTTCCTGCAGTTTTCACTGTAAAACCGAGTTGGAGCTAGTACCTCCCCATATATATGTATGGTGTATAGTCTGCAAGTGAAAAGAAACTTTGTGTTCCCAACAAGCTAGGTGAAGGGCGGCTTTCACACACACTTACCTCTCAGAACTGAGCATGTGGAGAGACGTTCGTTCATCTAGCACAAAGGGAACGGGTTGAAGGAGAAACATTTTCTCTGGTTTCCCAGTCTGTTTCCTAGTGCCGGTTTGAAGTTCCTGCAGTTTTCACTGTAAAACCGACTTGGAGCTAGTACCTCCCCATATATATGTATGGAATGGATTTTGCAAATGAAAAGAAACTTTGTGTTCCAAACAAGCTAGGTGAAGGATGGCTTTCCCACACACTTATCTCTCAGAACTGAGCATGTGGAGAGACGTTCGTTCATCTAGCACAAAGGGAACAGGTTTCAGGAGAAACTTTTCCTCTGGTTTCTCAGTTTGTTTCGTAGTGCAGTTTTGAAGTTCCTGCAGTTTTCACTGTAAAACCGAGTTGGAGATATTTCCTCCCCATATATATGTATGGAGTGGAGTTTGCAAGTGAAAAGAAACTTTGTGTTCCCAACAAGCTGCGTGAAGGACGGCTTTCACACACACTTATCTCTCAGAACTGAGCATGTGCAGAGACGTTCGTTCATCTAGCACAAAGGGAACGGGTTGCAGGAGAAACGTTTACTCTGGTTTCTCAGTCTGTTTCCTAGGGCCGGTTTGAATTTCCTGCAGTTTTCACTGTAAAACCGAGTAGGAGCTAGTACCTCCCCATATATATGTATGTAGTGGAGTTTGCACGTAAAAATAAACTTTGTGTTCCCAACAAGCTAGGTGAAGGACGGCTTTCACACACACTTATCTCTCAGAACTGAGCATGTGGAGAGACGTTCGTTCATCTAGCACAAAGGGAACGGGTTGCAGGAGAAACTTTTACTCTGTGCTCTCACTCTGTTTCCTAGAGCCGGTATGAATTTCCTGCAGTTTTCACTGTAAAACCGAGTAGGAGCTAGTACCTCCCCATATATATGTAAGGAGTGGGGTTTGCAAGTAAAAAAAACTTTGTGTTCCCAACAAGCTAGTTGAAGGACGGCTTTCACACACACTTATCTCTCAGAACTGAGCATGTGGAGAGACGTTCGTTCATCTAGCACAAAGGGAACGGGTTGCCGGAGAAAATTTTACTCTGGTTTCTCAGTCTGTTTCCTAGTGCCGGTTTGAAGTTCCTGCAGTTTTCACTTTTAAACCGAGTATGAGGTCGTACCTCCCCATATATATGTATGGAGTGGAGTTTGCAAGTAAAAAGAAACTTTGTGTTCCCAACAAGCTAGGTGAAGGAAGGCTTTCACACTCACTTATCTCTCAGAAATGAGCATGTGGAGAGACGTTCGTTCATCTAGCACAAAGTGAACGGGTAGACGGAGAATCTTTTACTGTGGTTTCACAGTCTGTATCCTAGTGCCGTTTTGAAGTTTCTGCAGTTTGCACTGTAAAACCGAGTTGGAGCTAGTACCTCCCGATATATATGTATGGAGTGGAGTTTGCAAATTAAAAGAAACTTTGTGTTCCCAACAAGCTATGTGAAGGACGGCTTTCACACACACATATTTCTCAGAACTGAGCATGTGGAGAGACGTTCATTCATCTAGCACAAATGGAACGGGTTGCAGTAGAATCTTTTACTCTGTTTTCTCAGTCTGTTTCCTTGTGCCGGTTTGAAGTTCCGGCAGTTTTCACTGTAAAATCGAGTTGGAGCTAGTACCTCCCATATATATGTATGGAGTGGAGTTTGCAATTGGAAAGAAACTTTGTGTTCCCAACAAGCTAGGTGAAGGACGGCATTCACACACACTTATCTCTCAGAACTGAGCATGTGGAGAGACGTTCGTTCATCTTGCACAAAGGGAACGGGTAGCAGTAGAAACTTTTACTCTGGTTTCTCAGTCTGTATCCTAGTGCCGGTTTGAAGTTCCTGCAGTTTGCACTGTAAAACCAAGTTGGAGATAGTACCTCCCCATATATATGTGTGGAGTGGAGTTTGCAAGTGAAAAGAAACTTTGTGTTCCCAACAAGCTAGGTGAAGGACGGCTTTCACACACACTTATCTCTCAGAAGTGAGCATGTGGAGAGACGTTCGTTCATCTAGCACAAATTGAACGGGTTGCAGGAGGAACTTTTCATCTGGTTTGTCAGTCTGTTTCCTAGTGCTGGTTTGAAGTTCCTGCAGTTTGCACTGTAAAACCGAGTTGGAGCAAGTACCTCCCCATATATATGTATGGAGTGGAGTTTGCAAGTGAAAAGAAACTTTGTGTTCCCAACAAGCTAGGTGATGGACGGCTTTCACACACATTTATCTCTCAGAACTGAGCATGTGGAGAGACGTTCGTTCATCTATCACAAAGGGAACGGTTTGCAGGAGAAACTTTTACTCTGGTTTCTCAGTCTGTTTCCTAGTGCCGGTTTGAAGTTCCTGCAGTTTTCACTGTAAAACCGATTTTGAGCTTGTACCTCCCCATATATATGTATGGATTGGAGTTTGCAAGTGAAAAGAAACTTTGTGTTCCCAACAAGCTAGGTGAAGAACGGCTTTCACACACAATTATCTCTCAGAACTGAGCATGTGGAGAGACGTTCGTTCATCTAGCACAAAGGGAACGGGTTGCAGGATAAACTATTACTCTGGGTTCTCATTCTATTTCCTAGTGCCGGGTTGAACTTCCTGCAGTTTTCACTGTAAAACCGAGTAGGAGCTTTTACCTCTCCATATATATGTATGGATTGGAGTTTGCAATTTAAACTAAACTTTCTGTTCCCAACAAGCTAGGTGAAGGACGGCTTTCACACACACTCATCTCTCAGAACTGAGCATGTGGAGAGACGTTCGTTCATCTAGCACAAAGGGAAAGGGTTGCAGGAGAAAATTTTACTCTGGGTTCTCAGTCTGTTTCCTAGTGCCGGTTTGAAGTTCCTGCAATTTTCACAGTAAAATCGAGTAGGAGCTAGTACCTTCCCATATATATGTATGGAGTGGAGTTTGCAAGTAAAAAGAAACTTTGTGTTCCCAAAAAGCTAGGTGAAGTAAGGCATTCCCACACACTTATCTCTCTGAACTGAGCATGTGGAGAGACGTTCGTTCATCTGGAACAAAGGGAACGGGTTGCAGTAGAAATTTTTACTCTGATTTCTCAGTCTGTTTCCTAGTGCCGGTTTGAACTTCCTGCAGTTTTCACTGTAAAACCGAGTTGGAGCTAGTACCTCCCCATATATATGTATGGAGTGGAGTTTGCAAGTGGAAAGAAACTTTGTGTTCCCAACAAGCTGGGTGAAGGACGGCTTTCACACACACTTATCTCTCAGAACTGAGCATGTGCAGAGACGTTCGTTCATCTAGCAAAAAGGGAACGGGTTGCAGGAGAAACTTTTACTCTGGTTTCTCAGTCTGTTTCCTAGTGCCGGTTTGAATTTCCTGCAGTTCTCACTGTAAAACCGAGTTGGAGCTAGTACCTCCCCATATATATGTATGGTGTGGAGCCTGCAAGTGAAAAGAAACTTTGTGTTCCCAACAAGCTAGGTGAAGGACGGCTTTCACACACATTTGTATCTCAGAACTGAGCATGTGGAGAGAAGTTCGTTCATCTAGCACAAAGGGAACGGGTTGCAGGAGAAACTTTACTCTGGTTTCTCTGTCTGTTTCCTAGTGCTGGTTTGAAGTTCCTGCAGTTCTCACTGTAAAACCGAGTTGGAGCTAGTACCTCCCCATATATATGTATGGTGTATAGTCTGCAAGTGAAAAGAAACTTTGTGTTCCCAACAAGCTAGGTGAAGTGCGGCTTTCACACACACTTACCTCTCAGAACTGAGCATGTGGAGAGACGTTCGTTCATCTAGCACAAAGGGAACGGGTTGAAGGAGAAACATTTTCTCTGGTTTCCCAGTCTGTTTCCTAGTGCCGGTTTGAAGTTCCTGCAGTTTTCACTGTAAAACCGACTTGGAGCTAGTACCTCCCCATATATATGTATGGAATGGATTTTGCAAATGAAAAGAAACTTTGTGTTCCAAACAAGCTAGGTGAAGGACGGCTTTCCCACACATTTATCTCTCAGAACTGAGCATGTGGAGAGACGTTCGTTCATCTATCACAAAGGGAACGGTTTGCAGGAGAAACTTTTACTCTGGTTTCTCAGTCTGTTTCCTAGTGCCGGTTTGAAGTTCCTGCAGTTTTCACTGTAAAACCGAGTTTGAGCTTGTACCTCCCCATATATATGTATGGATTGGAGTTTGCAAGTGAAAAGAAACTTTGTGTTCCCAACAAGCTAGGTGAAGAACGGCTTTCACACACAATTATCTCTCAGAACTGAGCATGTGGAGAGACGTTCGTTCATGTAGCACAAAGGGAACGGGTTGCAGGATAAACTATTACTCTGGGTTCTCATTCTATTTCCTAGTGCCGGTTTGAAGTTCCTGCAGTTTTCACTGTAAAACCGAGTAGGAGCTTTTACCTCCCGATATATATGTATGGATTGGAGTTTGCAATTTAAACTAAACTTTCTGTTCCCAACAAGCAAGGTGAAGGACGGCTTTCACACACACTCATCTCTCAGAACTGAGCATGTGGAGAGACGTTCGTTCATCTAGCACAAAGGGAAAGGGTTGCAGGAGAAAATTTTACTCTGGGTTCTCAGTCTGTTTCCTAGTGCCGGTTTGAAGTTCCTGCAATTTTCACTGTAAAATCGAGTAGGAGCTAGTACCTTCCCATATATATGTATGGAGTGGAGTTTGCAAGTAAAAAGAAACTTTGTGTTCCCAAAAAGCTAGGTGAAGTAAGGCATTCCCACACACTTATCTCTCTGAACTGAGCATCTGGAGAGACGTTCGTTCATCTAGAACAAAGGGAACAGGTTGCAGTAGAAATTTTTACTCTGATTTCTCAGTCTGTTTCCTAGTGCCGGTTTGAACTTCCTGCAGTTTTCACTGTAAAACCGAGTTGAAGCTAGTACCTCCCCATATATATGTATGGAGTGGAGTTTGCAAGTGGAAAGAAACTTTGTGTTCCCAACAAGCTGGGTGAAGAACGGCTTTCACACACACTTATCTCTCAGAACTGAGCATGTGCAGAGACGTTCGTTCATCTAGCAAAAAGGGAACGGGTTGCAGGAGAAACTTTTACTCTGGTTTCTCAGTCTGTTTCCTAGTGCCGGTTTGAATTTCCTGCAGTTCTCACTGTAAAACAGAGTTGGAGCTAGTACCTCCCCATATATATGTATGGTGTGGAGTCTGCAAGTGAAAAGAAACTTTGTGTTCCCAACAAGCTAGGTGAAGGACGGCTTTCACACACATTTGTATCTCAGAACTGAGCATGTGGAGAGAAGTTCGTTCATCTAGCACAAAGGGAACGGGTTGCAGGAGAAACTTTACTCTGGTTTCTCTGTCTGTTTCCTAGTGCTGGTTTGAAGTTCCTGCAGTTTTCACTGTAAAACAGAGTTGGAGCTTGTACCTCCCCATATATATGTATGGAGGTGAGTTTGCAACTGAAAAGAAACTTTGGTTTCCCAAAAAGATAGGTGAAGGACGGCTTTCCCACACACTTATCTCTCAGAACTGAGCATGTGGAGAGACATTCGTTCATCTAGCACAAAGGGAACGGGTTGCAGGACAAACTTTTACTCTGGTTTCTCAGTCTGTTTCCTAGTGCCGGTTTGAATTTCCTGCAGTTTTCACTGTAAAACCGAGTTGGAGCTAGTACCTCCCCATATATATGTATGGTGTATAGTCTGCAAGTGAAAAGAAACTTTGTGTTCCCAACAAGCTAGGTGAAGTGCGGCTTTCACACACACTTACCTCTCAGAACTGAGCATGTGGAGAGACGTTCGTTCATCTAGCACAAAGGGAACGGGTTGAAGGAGAAACATTTTCTCTGGTTTCCCAGTCTGTTTCCTAGTGCCGGTTTGAAGTTCCTGCAGTTTTCACTGTAAAACCGACTTGGAGCTAGTACCTCCCCATATATATGTATGGAATGGATTTTGCAAATGAAAAGAAACTTTGTGTTCCAAACAAGCTAGGTGAAGGACGGCTTTCCCACACACTTATCTCTCAGAACTGAGCATGTGGAGAGACGTTCGTTCATCTAGCACAAAGGGGACAGGTTTCAGGAGAAACTTTTCCTCTGGTTTCTCAGTATGTTTCGTAGTGCAGTTTTGAAGTTTCTGCAGTTTTCACTGTAAAACCGAGTTGGAGATATTTCCTCCCCATATATATGTATGGAGTGGAGATTGCAAGTGAAAAGAAACTTTGTGTTCCCAACAAGCTGCGTGAAGGACGGCTTTCACACACACTTATCTCTCAGAACTGAGCATGTGCAGAGACGTTCGTTCATCTAGCACAAAGGGAACGGGTTGCAGGAGAAACGTTTACTCTGGTTTCTCAGTCTGTTTCCTAGGGCCGGTTTGAATTTCCTGCAGTTTTCACTGTAAAACCGAGTAGGAGCTAGTACCTCCCCATATATATGTATGTAGTGGAGTTTGCACGTAAAAATAAACTTTGTGTTCCCAACAAGCTAGGTGAAGGACGGCTTTCACACACAATTATCTCTCAGAACTGAGCATGTGGAGAGACGTTCGTTCATCTAGCACAAAGGGAACGGGTAGCAGTAGAAACTTTTACTCTGGTTTCTCTGTCTGTATCCTAGTGCCGGTTTGAAGTTCCTGCAGTTTGCACTGTAAAAATAAGTTGGAGATAGTACCTCCCCATATATATGTATGGTGTGGAATTTGCAATTGAAAACTAACTTTGTGTTCCCAACAAGCTAGGTGAAGTACGGCTTTCACACAAACTTATATCTCAGAAATGAGCATGTGGAGAGACGTTCGTTCATCTAGCACAAATGGAACGGGTTGCAGGAGAAACCTTTACTCTGGTTTCTCAGTCTGTTTCCTAGTGCCGGTTTGAAGTTCCTGCAGTTTGCTCTGTAAAACCGAGTTGGAGCTAGTACCTCCCCATATATATGTATGGAGTGGGGTTAGTAAGTGAAAAGAAACTTTGTATTCCCAACAAGCTAGGTGAAGGACGGCTTTCACACACACTTATCTCTCAGAACTGAGCATGTGGAGAGACGTTCGTTCATCTAGCACAAAGGGAACGGGTTGCAGTAGAAACATTTACTCTGATTTCTCAGTCTGTTTCCTAGTGCCGGTTTGAAGTTCCTGAACTTTTCACTGTAAAACAGAGTTGGAGCTAGTACCTCCCCATATATATTTATGGAGTGGAGTTTGCAACTGAAAAGAAACTTTGTTTTCCCAACAAGCTAGGTGAAGGACGGCTTTCACACACACTTAACTCTCAGAACTGAGCATGTGGAGAGACGTTCGTTCATCTAGCACAAAGGGAACGGGTTGCAGGAGAAACTTTTTCTCTGGTTTCTCAGTCTGTTTCCTAGTGCCGTTTTGAAGTTCCTGCAGTTTTCACTGTAAAACCGAGTTGGAGTTAGTACCTCCCCATATATATGTATGGAGTGGAGTTTGCAACTGAAAAGAAAATTTGTCTTCCCAACAAGCTATTTGAAGGACGGCTTTCACACACACTTATCTCTCAGAACTGAGCATGTGGAGAGACGTTCGTTCATCTAGCACAAAGGGAACGGGTTGAAGGAGAAACATTTTCTCTGGTTTCCCAGTCTGTTTCCTAGTGCCGGTTTGAAGTTCCTGCAGTTTTCACTGTAAAACCGACTTGGAGCTAGTACCTCCCCATATATATGTATGGAATGGATTTTGCAAATGAAAAGAAACTTTGTGTTCCAAACAAGCTAGGTGAAGGACGGCTTTCCCACACACTTATCTCTCAGAACTGAGCATGTGGAGAGACGTTCGTTCATCTAGCACAAAGGGAACAGGTTTCAGGAGAAACTTTTCCTCTGGTTTCTCAGTTTGTTTCGTAGTGCTGTTTTGAAGTTCCTGCAGTTTTCACTGTAAAACCGAGTTGGAGATATTTCCTCCCCATATATATGTATGGAGTGGAGTTTGCAAGTGAAAAGAAACTTTGTGTTCCCAACAAGCTGCGTGAAGGACGGCTTTCACACACACTTATCTCTCAGAACTGAGCATGTGGAGAGACGTTCGTTCATCTAGCACAAATGGAACGGGTTGCAGGAGAAACATTTACACTGGTTTGTCAGTATGTTTCCTAGTGCTGGTTTGAAGTTCCTGCAGATTTCACAATAAAACCGATTTGGGGCTAGTAACTCCTCATATATATGTATGGAATGGAGTTTGCAAGTGAAAAGAAACTTTGTGTCCCCAACAAGCTAGGTGAAGTACGGCTTTCACACACACTTATCTCTCAGAACTGAGCATGTGGAGAGACGTTCGTTCATCTAGCACAAAGGAAACGGGTTGCAGGAGAAACTTTTTCTCTGGATTCTCAGTCTGTTTCCTAGTGCCGTTTTGAAGTTCCTGCAGTTTTCACTGTAAACCGATTTGGAGTTAGTACCTCCCCATTTATATGTATGGAGTGGAGTTTGCAACTCAAAGAAACTTTGTCTTCCCAACAAGCTAGTTGAAGGACGGCTTTCACACACATTTATCTCTCAGAACTGAGCATGTGGAGAGACGTTCGTTCATCTAGCAAAAATGGAACGGATTGCAGGAGAAATTTTTCTCTGGTTTCTCAGTATGTTTCCTAGTGCTGGTTTGAAGTTCCTGCAGACTTCACAGTAAAACAGATTTGGGGCTAGTACCTCCCCATATATATGTATGGAGTGGAGTTTGCAAGTGAAAAGAAACTTTGTGTTCCTAACAAGCTAGATGAAGTACGGCTTTCACACAAACTTATATCTCAGAACTGAGCATGTGGAGAGAAGTTCGTTCATCTTGCATAAAGGGAACGGGTTGCAGGAGAAACTTTTACTCTGGTTTCTCAGTCTGTTTCGTAGTGCTGGTTTGAACTTCCTGCAGTTTGCACTGTAAAACAGAGTTTGAGCTAGTACCTCCCCATATATATGTATGGAGTGTGGTTTGTAAGTGAAAAGAAACTTTGTGTTCCCAACAAGCTAGGTGAAGGACGGCTTTCACACACACTTATCTCTCAGAACTGAGCATGTGGAGAGACTTTCGTTCATCTAGCACAAAGGGAACGGGTTGCAGTAGAAACTTTTACTCTGATTTCTCAGTCTGTTTCCTAGTGCCGGTTTGAAGTTCCTGAAATTTTCACTGTAAAACAGAGTTGGAGCTAGTACCTCCCAATATATATTTATGGAGTGGAGTTTGCAACTGAAAAGAAACTTTGTTTTCCCAACAACCTAGGTGAAGGACGGCTTTCACACACACATATCTCTCAGAACTGAGCATGTGGAGAGACGTTCGTTCATCTAGCACAAAAGGAACGGGTTGCAGGAGAAACTTTTCCTCTGGTTTCTCAGTCTTTTTCCTAGTGCCGGTTTGAAGTTCCTGCAGTTTTCACTGTAAAACCGAGTTGGAGTTAGTACCTCCCCTTATATACGTATCGAGTGGAGTTGGCAAATGAAAAGAAACTTTGTCTTCCCAACAAGCTACTTGAAGGACGGCTTTCACACACACTTATCTCTCAGAACTGAGCATGTGGAGAGACGTTCGTTCATCTAGCAAAAATGGAACTGGTTGCAGGAGAAACTTTTACTCTGGTTTGTAAGTATGTTTCCTAGTGCTGGTTTGAAGTTCCTGCAGATTTCACAGTAAAACCGATTTGGGGCTAGTAACTCCCCATATATATATATGGAATGGAGTTTGCATGTGAAAAGAAACTTTGTGTTCCCAACAAGCTAGGTGAAGGACGGCTTTCACACACACTTATCTCTCAGAACTGAGCATGTGGAGAGACGTTCGTTCATCTAGCACAAAGGGAACGGGTTGCAGGAGAAACTTTTACTCTGGATTCTCAATCTGTTTCCTAGTGCCGGTTTGATGTTCCTGCAGTTTGCACTGTAAACCGAGTTGGAGCTAGTACCTCCCCATATAAATGTATGGTTGGAGTTTGCAAGTGAAAAGAAACTTTGTGTTCCCAACAAGCTAGGTGAAGGACGGCTTTCACAAACATTTATCTCTCAGAAATGAGCATGTGGAGAGACGTTCGTTCATCTAGCACAAAGGGAACGGGTTTCAGGAGAAACTTTTACTCTGGTTTCTCAGTATGTTTCCTAGTGCTAGTTTGATGTTCCTGCAGATTTCACAGTAAAACAGATTTGTTGCTAGTAACTCCCCATATATATGTATGGAATGGAGTTTGCAAGTGAAAAGAATCTTTGTGTTCCCAACAAGCTTGGTGAAGGACGGCTTTCACACACACTTGTCTCTCAGAACTGAGCATGTGGAGAGACGTTCGTTCATCTAGCACAAAGGGAACGGGTTGCAGGAGAAACTTTTACTCTGGTTTCTTTGTCTGTTTCCTAGTGCTGGTTTGAAGTTCCTGCAATTTTCACTGTAAAACAGAGTTGGAGCTTGTACCTCCCCATATATATGTATGGAGTGGAGTTTTCAACTGAAAAGAAACTTTGGATTCCCAAAAAGCTAGGTGAAGGACGGCTTTCCCACACATTTATCTCTCAGAACTGAGCATGTGGAGAGACATTCGTTCATGTAGCACAAATGGAACGGGTTGCAGGACAAACTATTACTCTGGTTTCTCAGTCTGTTTCCTAGTGCCGGTTTGAAGTTCCTGCAGTTTTTACTGTAAAACCGAGTTGGAGCTAGTACCTCCCCATATATATGTATGGTGTATAGTCTGCAAGTGAAAAGAAACTTTGTGTTCCCAACAAGCTAGGTGAAGGGCGGCTTTCACACACACTTATCTCTCAGCAATGAGCATGTGGAGAGACGTTCGTTCATCTAGCTCAAAGGGAACGAGTTGTAGGAGAAACATTTTCTCTGGTTTCCCACTCTGTTTCCTAGTGCCGGTTTGAAGTTCCTGCAGTTTTCACTGTAAAACCGACTTGGAGCTAGTACCTCCCCATATATTTGTATGGAGTGGAGTTTGCAAGTGAAAAGAAACTTTGTGTTCCAAACAAGCTACGTGACGGACGGCTTCACACACAATTATCTCTCAGAACTGAGCATGTGCAGAGACGTTCGTTCATCTAGCACAAAGGGAACGGGTTGCAGGAGAAATTTTACTCTGGTTTCTCAGTCTGTTTCCTAGTGCCGGTTTGAAGTTCCTGCAGTTTTCACTGTAAAACCGTGTTGGAGCTAGTACCTCCAAATATATATGTATGGATTGGAGTTTGCAAGTTAAAAGAAACTTTGTGTTCCCAACAAGCTAGGTGAAGTACGGCTTTCACACTCACTTATCTCTCAGAACTGAGCATGTGGAGAGACGTTCGTTCATCTAGCACAAAGGGAACGGGTTGCACTAGAAACTTTTACTCTGGATTCTCAGTCTGTTTCCTAGTGCCGGTTTGAAGTTCCTGCAGTTTTCACTGTAAAACCGAGTTGGAGCTAGTACCTCACCATATATATATATGGAGTGGTTTTTGCAATTGAAAAGAAACTTTGTGTTCCCAACAAGCTAGGTGAAGGACGGCTTTCCCACACACTTATCTCTCAGAACTGAGCATGTGGATAGACGTTCTTTCATCTAGCATAAAGGGAACGTGTTGCAGGAGAAACTTTTACTCTGGTTTCTCAGTATGTTTCCTAGTGTCGGTTTGAAGATCCTGCAGTTTTCACTGTAAAACCGAGTTGGAGCTAGTACCTCCCAATATATATGTATGGAGTGGAGTTTGCAAGTGAAAAGAAACTTTGTGTTCCCAACAAGCTAGGTGAAGGACGGCTTTCACACACACTTATCTCTCAGAACTGAGCATGTGGAGAGACTTTCGTTCATCTAGCATAAAGGGAACGGGTTGCAGGAGAAACTTTTACTCTGGTATCTCAGTCTGTTTCGTAGTGCTGGTTTGAACTTCCTGCAGTTTGCACTGTAAAACAGAGTTTGAGCTAGTACCTCCCCATATATATGTATGGAGTGTGGTTTGTAAGTGAAAAGAAACTTTGTGTTCCCAAAAAGCTAGGTGAAGGACGGCTTTCACACACACTTATCTCTCAGAACTGAGCATGTGGAGAGAAGTTTGTTCATCTAGTACAAAAGGAACGGGTTGCAGGAGAAACTTTTCCTCTGGTTTCTCAGTCTTTTTCCTAGTGCCGGTTTAAAGTTCCTGCAGTTTTCACTGTAAAACCGAGTTGGAGTTAGTACCTCCCCTTATATATGTATGGAGTGGAGTTGGGAAATGAAAAGAAACTTTGTCTTCCCAACAAGCTAGTTGAAGGACGGCTTTCACACACACTTATCTCTCAGAGCTGAGCATGTGGAGAGACGTTCGTTCATCTAGCAAAAATGGAACGGGTTGCAGGAGAAACTTTTACTCTGGTTTGTAAGTATGTTTCCTAGTGCTGGTTTGAAGTTCCTGCAGATTTCACAGTAAAACCGATTTGGGGCTAGTAACTCCCCATATATATATATGGAATGGTGTTTGCAAGTGAAAAGAAACTTTGTGTTCCCAACAAGCTAGGTGAAGTACGGCTTTCACACAAACTTATCTCTCAGAACTGAGCATGTGGAGAGACGTTCGTTCATCTAGCACAAAGGGAACGGGTTGCAGGAGAAACTTTTACTCTGGTTTCTCAGTCTGTTTCCTAGTGCCGGTTTGAATTTCCTGCAGTTCTCACTGTAAAACCGAGTTGGAGCTAGTACCTCCCCATATATATGTATGGTGTGGAGTATGCAAGTGAAAAGAAACTTTGTGTTCCCAACAAGCTAGGTGAAGGACGGCTTTCACACACACATATCTCTCTGAAATTAGCATGTGGAGAGACGTTCGTTCATCTAGCACAAAAGGAACGGGTTGCAGGAGAAACTTTCCTCTGGTTTCCCCGTCTTTTTCCTAGTGCCGGTTTGAAGTTCCTGCAGTTTTCACTGTAAAACCGAGTTGGAGTTAGTACCTCCCCTTATATATGTATCGAGTGGAGTTGGCAAATGAAAAGAAACTTTGTCTTCCCAACAAGCTACTTGAAGGACGGCTTTCACACACACTTATCTCTCAGAACTGAGCATGTGGAGAGACGTTCGTTCATCTAGCAAAAATGGAACGGGTTGCAGGAGAAACTTTTACTCTGGTTTGTAAGTATGTTTCCTAGTGCTGGTTTGAAGTTCCTGCAGATTTCACAGTAAAACCGATTTGGGGCTAGTAACTCCCCATATATATATATGGAATGGAGTTTGCAAGTGAAAAGAAACTTTGTGTTCCCAACAAGCTAGGTGAAGGACGGCTTTCACACACACTTATCTCTCAGAACTGAGCATGTGGAGAGACGTTCGTTCATCTAGCACAAAGGGAACGTGTTGCTGGTGAAACTTTTACTCTGGTTTCTCAGTCTGTTTCCTTGTGCCGGTTTGAATTTCCTGCAGTTCTCACTGTAAAACCGAGTTGGAGCTAGTACCTCCCCATATATATGTATGCCTTGGAGTCTGCATGTAAAAAGAAACTTTGTGTTCCCAACAAGCTAGGTGAAGGACGGCTTTCACTCACACTTATCTCTCAGAACTTAGCATGTGGAGAGACGTTCGTTCATCTAGCACAAAGGGAACGGGTTGCAGGAGAAACTTTTACTCTGGATTCTCAATCTGTTTCCTAGTGCCGGTTTGATGTTCCTGCAGTTTGCACTGTAAACCGAGTTGGAGCTAGTACCTCCCCATATAAATGTATGGTTGGAGTTTGCAAGTGAAAAGAAACTTTGTGTTCCCAACAAGCTAGGTGAAGGACGGCTTTCACACACACTTAAATCTCAGAAATGAGCATGTGGAGAGACGTTCGTTCATCTAGCACAAAGGGAACGGGTTTCAGGAGAAACTTTTACTCTGGTTTCTCAGTATGTTTCCTAGTGCTGGTTTGAAGTTCCTGCAGATTTCACAGTAAAACAGATTTGTTGCTAGTAACTCCCCATATATATGTATGGAATGGAGTTTGCAAGTGAAAAGAATCTTTGTGTTCCCAACAAGCTAGGTGAAGGACGGCTTTCACACACACTTGTCTCTCAGAACTGAGCATGTGGAGAGACGTTCGTTCATCTAGCACAAAGGGAACGGGTTGCAGGAGAAACTTTTACTCTGGTTTCTCTGTCTGTTTCCTAGTGCTGGTTTGAAGTTCCTGCAATTTTCACTGTAAAACAGATTTGGAGCTTGTACCTCCCCATATATATGTATGGAGTGGAGTTTTCAACTGAAAAGAAACTTTGGGTTCCCAAAAAGCTAGGTGAAGGACGGCTTTCCCACACATTTATCTCTCAGAACTGAGCATGTGGAGAGACATTCGTTCATCTAGCACAAAGGGAACGGGTTGCAGGAGAAACTTTCCTCTGGTTTCTCAGTCTTTTTCCTAGTGCCGGTTTGAAGTTCCTGCAGTTTTCACTGTAAAACCGAGTTGGAGCTATTACCTCCCATATATATTTATGGAGTGGAGTTTGCAATTTGAAAGAAACTTTGTGTTCCCAACAAGCTAAGTGAAAGACGGCTTTAACAGACACTTATCTCTCAGAACTGAGCATGTGGAGAGACGTTCGTTCAACTAGCACAAAGGGAATGGGTTGCAGGAGAAATTTTACTCTGGTTCTCAGTCTGTTTCCTAGTGCCGGTTTGATGTTCCTGCAGTTTTCACTGTAAAACGGAATTGGAGCTAGTATCTCCCCATATATATGTATGGAGTGGAGTTTGCAAGTGAAAAGAAACTTTGTGCTCCCAACAAGCTGGGCGAAGGAAGGCTTACACACACACTTATCTCTCAGAACTGAGCATGTGGAGAGACGTTCGTTCGTCTAGCACAAAGGGAACGGGTTGCAGGAAAAACGTTTACTCTGGTTTCTCAGTCTGTTTCCTAGTGCCGGTTTGAAGTTCCTGCAGTTTGCACTGTAAAACAGAGTTGGAGCTAGTACCTCCCCATATATATGTATGGAGTGGAGTTTGCAAATGAAAACAATTTGGTGTTCCCAACAAGAAAGATGAAGGACAGCTTTCACACACATTTATTTCTCAGAACTGAGCATGTGGAGAGACGTTCGTTCATCTAGCACAAAGGGAACGGGTTGCAGGAGAAACTTTTACTGTGGATTCTCAGTCTGTATCCTAGTGCCGGTTTGATGTTCCTGCAGTTTGCACTGTAAAACCGAGTTGGAGCTAGTACCTCCCCATATATATGTATGGATTGGAGTTTGCAAGTGAAAAGAAACTATGTGTTCCCAAAAAGCTTGGTGAAGGACGGCTTTCACACACACTTATCTCTCAGAACTGAGCATGAGGAGAGACGTTCATTCATCTAGCACAAAGGGAACGGGTTGAAGGAGAAACTATTACTCTGGTTTCTCAGTCTGTTACCTAGTGCCAGTTTGAAGTTCCTGCAGTTTTCACTGTAAAACCGAGTTGGAGCTAGTACCTTCCCATATAAATGTATGGAGTGGAGTTTTCAAGTGAAAAGAATCTTTGTGTTCCCAACAATCTAGTTGAAGGACGGCTTTCACACACACTTATCTCTCAGAACTGAGCATGTGCAGAGACGTTCGTTCATCTAGAAAAAATGGAATGGGTTGCAGTAGAAATTTTACTCTGGTTCTCAGTCTGTTTCCTAGTGCCGGTTTGATGTTCGTGCATTTTTCACTGTAAAACGGAATTGGAGCTAGTACCTCCCCATATATATGTATGGAGTGGAGTTTGCAAGTGAAAAGAAACTTTGTGCTCCCAACAAGCTGTGTGAAGGAAGGCTTTCACACACACTTATCTCTCAGAACTGAGCATGTGGAGAGACGTTCGTTCATCTAGCACAAAGGGAACTGGTTGCAGGAGAAACGTTTACTCTGGTTTCTCAGTCTGTTTCCTAGTGCCGGTTTGAAGTTCCTGCAGTTTGCACTGTAAAACAGATTTGGAGCTAGTACCTCCCCATATATATGTATGGAGTGGGGTTTGCAAATGAAAACAACATGGTGTTCCCAAGAAGCTAGGTGAAGGACGGCTTTCACACACATTTATTTCTCAGAACTGAGCATGTGGAGAGACGTTCGTTCATCTACCACAAATGGAACGGGTTGCAGAAGGAACTTTCACTCTGGTTTGTCATTCTGTTTCCTAGTGCCGGTTTGAAGTTCCTGCAGTTTGCACTGTAAAACAGAGTTGGATCTAGTACCTCCCCATATATATGTATGTAGTGGTGTTTGCAAGTGAAAAGAAACTTTGTGTTCCCAACCAGCTAGGTGAAGGACGGCTTTCACACACACTTATATCTCAGAACTGAGCATGTGGAGTGACGTTCGTTCATCTAGCACAAAGGGAACGGGTTGAAGGAGAAACTTTTACTCTGGTTTCTCAGTCTGTTTCCTAGTGCCGGTTTTAAGTTCCTGCAGTTTTCACTGTAAAACCGAGTTGGAGCTAGTACCACCCATATATATGTATGGATTTGAGTTTGCAATTGGAAAGAAACTTTGTGTTCCCAACAAGCTAGGTGAAAGACGGCTTTAACACTCACGTATCTCTCAGAACTGAGCATGTGGAGAGACGTTCGTTCAACTAGCAAAAAGGGAACGGTATGCAGGAAGAACTTTTACTCTGGTATGTCAGTCTGTTTCCTAGTGCCGGTTTGAATTTCCCGCAGATTTCACAATAAAACGGATTTGGAGCTAGTACCTCCCCATATATATGTATGGAGTGAAGTTTGCAAGTGAAAAGAAACTTTGTGTTCCCAACAAGCTAGGTGAACGACGGCTTTCACACACACTTATCTCTCAGAACTGAGCATGTGGAGAGACGTTCATTCATCTAGCACAAAGGGAACGGGTTGCAGGAGAAACTATTACTCTGGTTTCTCAGTCTGTTTCCTAGTGCCTGTTTGAAGTTCCTGCAGTTTTCACTGTAAAACCGAGTTGGAGCTAGTACCTCCCATATATATTTATGGAGTGGAGTTTGCAATTTGAAAGAAACTTTGTGTTCCCAACAAGCTAGGTGAAAGACGGCTTTAACAGACAATTATCTCTCAGAACTGAGCATGTGGAGAGACGTTCGTTCAACTAGCACAAAGGGAACGGGATGCAGGGTAAACATTTACTCTGGTTTCTCAGTCTGTTTACTAGTGCCAGTATGAAGTTCCTGCAGTTTTCACTGTAAAATAGAGTTGGAGCTAGTACCTCCCCATATATATGTATGGAGTGGAGTTTGCAAGTGAAAAGAAACTTTGTGTTCCCAACAAGCTAGGTGAAGGACGGCTTTCACCCAAACTTATCTCTCAGAACTGAGCATGTGCAGAGACGTTCGTTCATCTACCACAAATGGAACGGGTTGCAGGAGGAACTTTTACTCTGGTTTGTCTTTCTGTTTCCTAGTGCCGGTTTGAAGTTCCTGCCGTTTGAACTGTAAAACAGAGTTGGATCTAGTACCTCCCCATATATATGTATGGAGTGGAGTTTGCAAGTGAAAAGGAACTTTGAGTTCCCAACAAGCTAGGTGAAGGACGGCTTTCACACACAATTATCTCTCAGAACTGAGCATGTGGAGAGACGTTCGTTCATCTAGCACAAATGGAACGGGTTGCAAGAGGAACTTTTACTCTGGTTTGTCATTTTGTTTCCTAGTGCCGGTTTGAAGTTCCTGCAGTTTGCACTGTAAAACCGAGTTGGTTCTAGTACCTCCCCATATATATGTATGGAGTGGCGTTTGCAAGTGAAAAGAAACTATGTGTTCCCAACAAGCTAGGTGAAGGACGGCTTTCACACACACTTATCTCTCAGAAATGAGCATGTGGAGAGACGTTCGTTCATCTAGCACAAAGGGAACGGGTTGCAGGATAAACTTTTACTGTGGATTCTCAGTCTGTATCCTAGTGCCGGTTTGATGTTCCTGCAGTTTGCACTGTAAAACCGAGTTGGAGCTAGTACCTCCCCATATATATGTATGGAGTGAAGTTTGCAAGTGAAAAGAAACTTTGTGTTCAAAAAAAGCTTGGTGAAGAACGGCTTTCACACACACTTATCTCTCAGAACTGAGCATGAGGAGAGACGTTCATTCATCTAGCACAAAGGGAACGGGTTGATGGAGAAACTTTTACTCTGGTTTCTCAGTCTGTTACCTAGTGCCGGTTTGAAGTTCCTGCAGTTTTCACGGTAAAACCGAGTTGGAGCTAGTACCTCCCAAATATATGTATGGATAGGAGTTTGCAATTGGAAAGAAACTTTGTGTTCCCAACAAGCTAGGTGAAAGACGGCTTTAACACTCACTTATCTCTCAGAACTGAGCATGTGGAGAGACGTTCGTTCAACTAGCAAAAAGGGAACGGTATGCAGGAAGAACTTTTACTCTGGTATGTCAGTCTGTTTCCTAGTGCCGGTTTGAATTTCCCGCAGATTTCACAATAAAACGGATTTGGAGCTAGTACCTCCCCATATATATGTATGGAGTGGAGTTTGCAAGTGAAAAGAAACTGTGTGTTCCCAAAAAGCTAGGTGAAGAACGGCTTTCACACACACTTATCTCTCAGAAATGAGCATGTGGAGAGACGTTCATTCATCTAGCACAAAGGGAACGGGTTGCAGGAGAAACTATTACTCTGGTTTCTCAGTCTGTTTCCTAGTGCCTGTTTGAAGTTCCTGCAGTTTTCACTGTAAAATAGAGTTGGAGCTAGTACCACCCCATATATATGTATGGAGTGGAGTTTGCAAGTGTAAAGAAACTTTGTGTTCCCAACAAGCTAGGTGAAGGACGGCTTTCACCCAAACTTATCTCTCAGAACTTAGCATGTGCAGAGACGTTCGTTCATCTACCACAAATGGAAAGGGTTGCAGGAGGAACTTTTACTCTGGTTTGTCATTCTGTTTCCCTGTGCCGGTTTGAAGTTCCTGCCGTTTGCAGTGTAAAACAGAGATGGATCTAGTACCTCCCCATATATATGTATGGAATGAAGTTTGCAAGTGAAAAGAAACTTTGTGTTCCCAACAAGCTAGGTGAAGGACGGCTTTCACACACACTTATCTCTCAGAACTGAGCATGTGGAGAGACGTTCGTTCATCTAGCACAAATGGAACGGGTTGCAGGAGGAACTTTTACTCTGGTTTGTCATTTTGTTTCCTAGTGCCGGTTTGAAGTTCCTGCAGTTTGCACTGTAAAACCGAGTTGGGTCTAGTACCTCCCCATATATATGTATGGAGTGGCGTTGGCAAGTGAAAAGAAACTTTGTGTTCCCAACAAGCTAGGTGAAGGACGACTTTCACACACACTTATCTCTCAGAAATGAGCATGTGGAGAGACGTTCGTTCATCTAGCACAAAGGGAACGGGTTGCAGTAGAAACTTTTACTGTGGATTCTCAGTCTGTATCCTAGTGCCGGTTTGATGTTCCTGCAGTTTTCACTGTAAAACCGAGTTGGAGCTAGTACCTCCCCATATATATGTATGGAGTGAAGTTTGCAAGTGAAAAGAAACTTTGCGTTCCCAAAAAGCTTGGTGAAGGACGGCTTTCACACACACTTATCTCTCAGAACTGAGCATGAGGAGAGACATTCATTCATCTAGCACAAAGGGAACGGGTTGAAGGAGAAACTTTTACTCTGGTTTCTCAGTCTGTTTCCTAGTGCCGTTTTGAAGTTCCTGCAGTTTTCACGGTAAAACCGATTTGGAGTTAGTACCTCCCCATATATATGTATGGAGTGGAGTTTGCAAGTGAAAAGAAACTTTGTGTTCCCAACAAGCTAGGTGAAGGACGGCTTTCACCCAAATTTATCTCTCAGAACTGAGCATGTGCAGAGACGTTCGTTCATCTAGCACAAAGGGAACGGGTTGCATGGGAAACTTTTACTCTGTATTCACAGTCTATTTCCTAGTGCCGTTTTGATGTTCCTGCAGTTGGCACTGTAAAACCGAGTTGGAGTTAGTACCTCCCCATATATATGTATGGAGTGGAGTTTGCAAGTGAAAAGAAACTTTGTGTTCCCAAAAAGCCTGGTGAAGGACGGCTTTCACACACACTTATCTCTCAGAACTGAGAATGAGGAGAGACATTCATTCATCTAGCACAAAGGGAACGGGTTGAAGGAGAAACTTTTACTCTGGTTTCTCAGTCTGTTTCCTAGTGCCGGTTTGATATTCCTGCAGTTTTCACTGTAAAACCGAGTTGGAGCTAGTACCTCCCAAATATATGTATGGAGTGGAGTTTGCAAGTGAAAAGAAACTTTGTGTTCCAAACAAGCTAGGTGAAGGACGGCTTTCACACACACATATCTCTCAGAACTGAGCATGTGGAGAGACGTTCGTTCATCTAGCACAAAGGGAACGGTTTGCAGGAGAAACTTTTTCTCTGGTTTCTCAGTCTGTTTCCTAGTGCCGGTTTGAAGTTCCTGCAGTTTTCACTGTAGAACCGAGTTGGAGCTAGTACCTCCCCATATATATGTATGGAGTGGAGTTTGCAAATGAAAACAACTTGGTGTTCCCAACAAGATAGGTGAAGGACTGCTTTCACACACATTTATTTCTAAGAACTGAGCATGTGGAGAGACGTTCGTTCATCTAGCACAAATGGAACGGGTTGCAGGAGGAACTTTTACTCTGGTTTGTCATTCTGTTTCCTAGTGCCGGTTTGAAGTTCCTGCAGTTTGCACTGTAAAACCGAGTTGGATCTAGTACCTCCCCATATATATGTATGGAGTGGAATTTGCAAGTGAAAAGAAACTTTGTGTTCCCAACAAGCTAGGTGAAGGACGGCTTTCACACACACTTATATCTCAGAACTGAGCATGTGGAGAGACGTTCGTTCATCTAGCACAAAGGGAACGGGTTGCATGGGAGACTTTTACTCTGTATTCACAGTCTATTTCCTAGTGCCGTTTTGAAGTTCCTGCAGTTTGCACTGTAAAATCGAGTTGGAGTTAGTACCTCCCCATATATATGTATGGAGTGGAGTTTGCAAGTGAAAAGAAACTTTGTGTTCCCAAAAAGCTTGGTGAAGGACGGCTTTCACACACACTTATCTCTCAGAACTGAGAATGAGGAGAGACTTTCATTCATCTAGCACAAAGGGAACGGGTTGAAGGAGAAACTTTTACTCTGGTTTCTCAGTCTGTTTCCTAGTGCCGGTTTGAAGTTCCTGCAGTTTTCACAGTAAAACCGAGTTGGAGCTAGTACCTCCCAAATATATGTATGGAGTGGAGTTTGCAAGTGAAAAGAAACTTTGTGTTCCAAACAAGCTAGGTGAAGGACGGCTTTCACACACACTTATCTCTCAGAACTGAGCATGTGGAGAGACGTTCGTTCATCTAGCACAAAGGGAACGGGTTGCATGGGAAACTTTTACTCTGTATTCACAGTCTATTTCCTAGTGCCGTTTTGATGTTCCTGCAGTTGGCACTGTAAAACCGAGTTGGAGTTAGTACCTCCCCATATATATGTATGGAGTGGAGTTTGCAAGTGAAAAGAAACTTTGTGTTCCCAAAAAGCCTGGTGAAGGACGGCTTTCACACACACTTATCTCTCAGAACTGAGAATGAGGAGAGACATTCATTCATCTAGCACAAAGGGAACGGGTTGAAGGAGAAACTTTTACTCTGGTTTCTCAGTCTGTTTCCTAGTGCCGGTTTGATATTCCTGCAGTTTTCACTGTAAAACCGAGTTGGAGCTAGTACCTCCCAAATATATGTATGGAGTGGAGTTTGCAAGTGAAAAGAAACTTTGTGTTCCAAACAAGCTAGGTGAAGGACGGCTTTCACACACACATATCTCTCAGAACTGAGCATGTGGAGAGACGTTCGTTCATCTAGCACAAAGGGAACGGTTTGCAGGAGAAACTTTTTCTCTGGTTTCTCAGTCTGTTTCCTAGTGCCGGTTTGAAGTTCCTGCAGTTTTCACTGTAGAACCGAGTTGGAGCTAGTACCTCCCCATATATATGTATGGAGTGGAGTTTGCAAATGAAAACAACTTGGTGTTCCCAACAAGATAGGTGAAGGACTGCTTTCACACACATTTATTTCTAAGAACTGAGCATGTGGAGAGACGTTCGTTCATCTAGCACAAATGGAACGGGTTGCAGGAGGAACTTTTACTCTGGTTTGTCATTCTGTTTCCTAGTGCCGGTTTGAAGTTCCTGCAGTTTGCACTGTAAAACCGAGTTGGATCTAGTACCTCCCCATATATATGTATGGAGTGGAATTTGCAAGTGAAAAGAAACTTTGTGTTCCCAACAAGCTAGGTGAAGGACGGCTTTCACACACACTTATATCTCAGAACTGAGCATGTGGAGAGACGTTCGTTCATCTAGCACAAAGGGAACGGGTTGCATGGGAGACTTTTACTCTGTATTCACAGTCTATTTCCTAGTGCCGTTTTGAAGTTCCTGCAGTTTGCACTGTAAAATCGAGTTGGAGTTAGTACCTCCCCATATATATGTATGGAGTGGAGTTTGCAAGTGAAAAGAAACTTTGTGTTCCCAAAAAGCTTGGTGAAGGACGGCTTTCACACACACTTATCTCTCAGAACTGAGAATGAGGAGAGACTTTCATTCATCTAGCACAAAGGGAACGGGTTGAAGGAGAAACTTTTACTCTGGTTTCTCAGTCTGTTTCCTAGTGCCGGTTTGAAGTTCCTGCAGTTTTCACAGTAAAACCGAGTTGGAGCTAGTACCTCCCAAATATATGTATGGAGTGGAGTTTGCAAGTGAAAAGAAACTTTGTGTTCCAAACAAGCTAGGTGAAGGACGGCTTTCACACACACTTATCTCTCAGAACTGAGCATGTGGAGAGACGTTCGTTCATCTAGCACAAAGGGAACGGGTTGCAGGAGAAACTTTTTCTCTGGTTTCTCAGTCTGTTTCCTAGTGCCGGTTTGAAGTTCCTGCAGTTTTCACTGTAAAACCGAGTTGGAGCTAGTACCTCCCCATATATATGTATGGAGTGGAGTTTGCAAATGTAAAGATACTTTGTGTTCCCAACAAGCTAGGTGGAGGACGGCTTTCACACACACTTAACTCTCAAAACTGAGCAGGTGGAGAGACGATCGTTCATCTAGCACAAATGGAACGGGTTTCAGGAGAAACTTTTACTCTGGTTTCTCAGTCTGTTTCCTAGTGCCGGTTTGAATTTCCTGCAGTTTTCACTGTAAAAACGAGTTGGAGCTAGTACCTCCCCATATATATGTATGGAGTGGAGTTTGCAAGTGAAAAGAAACTTTGTGTTCCCAACAAGCTAGGTGAAAGACGGCTTTAACAGACACTTATCTCTCAGAACTGAGCATGTGGAGAGACGTTCGTTCAACTAGCACAAAGGGAACGGGGTGCAGGAGAAACGTTTTCTCAGTCTGTTTCCTAGTGCCGGTTTGAAGTTCCTGCAGTTTTCCCTGTAAAACCGAGTTGGAGTTAGTACCTCCCCATATATATGTATGAATTGGAGTTTGCAAATGAAAACAAACTTGGTGTTCCCAACAAGATATGTGAAGGCGGCTTTCACACACATTTATCTCTCAGAACTGAGCATGTGGAGAGACGTTCGTTCATCTAGCACAAATGGAACGGGTTGCAGGAGGAACTTTTACTCTGGTTTGTCATTCTGTTTCCTAGTGCCGGTTTGAAGTTCCTGCAGTTTGCACTGTAAAACCGAGTTGGAGCTAGTACCTCCCCATATATATGTATGGAGTGGAGTTTGCAAGAGAAAAGAAGCTTTGTGTTCCCAACAAGCTAGGTGAAGTACGGCTTTCACACACACTTATTTCTCAGAACTGAGCATGTGGAGAGACGTTCGTTCATGTAGCACAAAGGGAACGGGTTGCAGGAGAAAATTTTACTCAGGTTTCTCAGTCTATTTCCTAGTGCCGGTTTTAAGTTCCTGCAGTTTTCACTTTTAATCCGAGTATGAGCTCGCACCTGCCCATATATATGTATGGAGTGGAGTTTGCAAGTAAAAAGAAACTTTGTGTTCCCAACAAGCTAGGTGAAGGAAGGCTTTCACACTCACTTATCTCTCAGATCTGAGCATGTGGAGAGACGTTCTTTCATCTAGCACAAAAGGAACGGGTTCCAGAAGAAACTTTTACTCTGGGATTTCAGTCTGTTTCCTAGTGCCGGTTTGATTTTCCTGAAGTTTTCACTGTAAAACCGAGTTGGAGCTAGTACCTCCCCATATATATGTATGGTGTGGAGTTTGCAAGTGAAAAGAAACTTTGTGTTCCCAACAAGCTAGGTGAAGTACGGGTTTAACGCACACTTATCTCTCAGAACTGAACATGTGGAGAGACGTTCGTTCATCTAGCACAAAGGGAACGGGTTGCAGGAGAAACTTTTACTCTGGGTTCTCAGTCTGTTTCCTAGTGCCTGTTTGAAGTTCCTGCAGTTTTCACTGTAAAACCGAGTTGGAGCTAGTACCTCCCATATATATGTATGGATTGGAGTTTGCAATTGGAAAGAAACTTTGTGTTCCCAACAAGCTAGGTGAAAGACGGCTTTAACACTCACTTATCTCTCAGAACTGAGCATGTGGAGAGACGTTCGTTCAACTAGCAAAAAGGGAACTGTATGCAGGAAGAACTTTTACTCTGGTATGTCAGTCTGTTTCCTAGTGCCGGTTTGAATTTCCCGCAGATTTCACAATAAAACGGATTTGGAGGTAGTACCTCCCCATATATATGTATGGAGTGGAGTTTGCAAGTGAAAAGAAACTTTGTGTTCCCAACAAGCTAGGTGAAAGACGGCTTTAACAGACACTTATCTCTCAGAACTGAGCATGTGGAGAGACGTTCGTTCAACTAGCACAAAGGGAACGGGATGCAGGAGAATCTTTTACTCTGGTTTCTCAGTCTGTTTCCTAGTGCCGGCATGAAGTTCCTGCAGTTTTCACTGTAAAATAGAGTTGGAGCTAGTACCTCCCCATATATATGTATGGAGTGGAGTTTGCAAGTGAAAAGAAACTTTGTGTTCCCAACAAGCTAGGTGAAAGACGGCTTTAACAGACACTTATCTCTCAGAACTGAGCATGTGGAGAGACGTTCGTTCAACTAGCACAAAGGGAACGGGATGCAGGAGAAACTTTTACTCTGGTTTCTCAGTCTGTTTCCTAGTGCCGGTATGAAGTTCCTGCAGTTTGCACTGTAAAACCGATTTGGATCTAGTACCTCCCCATATATATGTATGGAGTGGCGTTTGCAAGTGAAAAGAAACTTTGTGTTCCCAACAAGCTAGGTGAAGGACGGCTTTCACACACACTTATCTCACAGAAATGAGCATGTGGAGAGACGTTCGTTCATCTAGCACAAAGGGAACGGGTTGCAGGAGAAACTTTTACTGTGGATTCTCAGTCTGTATCCTTGTGCCGGTTTGATGTTCCTGCAGTTTGCACTGTAAAACAGAGTTGGAGCTAGTATCTCCCCATATATATGTATGGAGTGAAGTTTGCAAGTGAAAAGAAACTTTGTGTTCCCAAAAATCTTGGTGAAGGACGGCTTTCACACACACTTATCTCTCAGAACTGAGCATGAGGAGAGACGTTCATTCATCTAGCACAAAGGGAACGGGTTGAAGGAGAAACTTTTACTCTGGTTTCTCAGTCTGTTTCCTAGTGCCGGTTTGAAGTTCCTACAGTTTTCACTGTAAAACCGAGTTGGAGCTAGTACCTCCCAAATATATGTATGGAGTGGAGTTTGCAAGTGAAAAGAAACTTTGTGCTCCCAACAAGCTGGGTGAAGGAAGGCTTTCACACACACATATCTCTCAGAACTGAGCATGTGGAGAGACGTTCGTTCATCTAGCACAAAGGGAACGGGTTGCAGGAGAAACGTTTACTCTGGCTCCTCAGTCTGTTTCCTAGTGCCGGTTTGAAGTTCCTGCAGTTTGCACTGTAAAACAGAGTTGGATCTAATACCTCCCCATATATATGTATGGAGTGAAGTTTGCAAATGAAAACAACTTGGTGTTCCCAACAAGATAGGTGAAGGACGGCTTTCACACACATTTATTTCTCAGAACTGAGCATGTGGAGAGACGTTCGTTCATCTAGCACAAATGGAACGGGTTGCAGGAGGAACTTTTACTCTGGTTTGTCATTCTGTTTCCTAGTGCCGGTTTGAAGTTCCTGCAGTTTGCACTGTAAAACAGAGTTGGATCTAGTACCTCCCCATATATATGTATGGAGTGGAGTTTGCAAGTGAAAAGAAACTTTGTGTTCCCAACAAGCTAGGTGAAGGACGGCTTTCACACACAATTATATCTCAGAACTGAACATGTGGAGAGACGTTCGTTCATCTAGCACAAAGGGAACGGGTTGCAGGAGAAACTTTTTCTCTGGTTTCTCAGTCTGTTTCCTAGTGCCGGTTTTAAGTTCCTGCATTTTTCACTGTAAAACCGAGTTGGAGTTAGTACCTCCACATATATATGTATGGAGTGGAGTTTGCAAGTGAAAAGAAACTGTGTGTTCCCAAAAAGCTAGGTGAAGGACGGCTTTCACACACACTTATCTCTCAGAACTGAGCATGTGGAGAGACTTTCATTCATCTAGCACAAAGGGAACGGGTTGCAGGAGAAACATTTACTCTGGTTTCTCAGTCTGTTTCCTAGTGCCTGTTTGAAGTTCCTGCAGTTTTCACTGTAAAACCGAGTTGGAGCTAGTACCTCCCACATATATGTATGGAGTGGAGTTTGCAATTGGAAAGAAACTTTGTGTTCCCAACAAGCTAGGTGAAAGACGGCTTTAACACACACTTATCTCTCAGAACTGAGCATGTGGAGAGACGTTCTTTCAACTAGCAAAAATGGAATGGGATGCAGGAGAAACTTTTACTCTGGTTTCTCAGTCTGTTTCCTAGTGCCGGTTTGAAGTTCCTGCAGTTTTCACTGTAAAACCGAGTTGGAGCTAGTACCTCCCCATATATATGTATGGAGTGGAGTTTGCAAGTGAAAAGAAACTTTGTGTTCCCAACAAACTAGGTGAAGGACGGCTTTCACCCAAACTTATCTCTCAGAACTGAGCATGTGCAGAGACGTTGTTCATCTAGCACAAAGGGAACGGGTTGCATGGGAAACTTTTACTCTGTATTCACAGTCTATTTCCTAGTGCCGTTTTGAAGTTCCTTCAGTTTGCACTGTAAAACCGAGTTGGAGCTAGTACCTCCACTTATATATGTATTGAGTGGAATTTGCAAGTGAAAAGAAACTTTGTGTTCCCAAAAAGCTTGGTGAAGGACGGCTTTCACACACACTTATCTCTCAGAACTGAGCATGAGGAGAGACTTTCATTCATCTAGCACAAAGGGAACGTATTGCAGGAGAAACTTTTACTCTGGTTTCTCAGTCTGTTTCCTAGTGCCGGTTTGAAGTTCCTGCAGTTTTCACTGTAAAACCGAGTTGGAGCTAGTACCTCCCAAATATATGCATGGAGTGGAGTTTGCAAGTGAAAAGAAACTTTGTGTTCCAAACAAGCTAGGTGAAGGACGGCTTTCACACACACTTATCTCTCAGAACTGAGCATGTGGAGAGACGTTCGTTCATCTAGCAGAAAGGGAACGGGTTGCAGGAGAAACTTTTTCTCTGGTTTCTCAGTCTGTTTCCTAGTGCCGGTTTGAAGTTCCTGCAGTTTTCACTGTAAAACCGAGTTGGAGCTTGTACCTCCCCATATATATGTATGGAGTGGAGTTTGCAAATGAAAACAACTTGGTGTTCCCAACAAGATAGGTGAAGGACGGCTTTCACACACATTTATTTCTCAGAACTGAGCATGTGAAGAGACGTTCGTTCATCTAGCACAAATGGAACGGGTTGCAGGAGGAACTTTTACTCTGGTTTGTCATTCTGTTTCCTAGTGCCGGTTTGAAGTTCCTGCAGTTTGCACTGTAAAACCGAGTTGGATCTAGTACCTCCCCATATATATGTATGGAATGGAGTTTGCAAGTGAAAAGAAACTTTGTGTTCCCAACAAGCTAGGTGAAGGACGGCTTTCACACACACTTATATCTCAGAACTGAGCATGTGGAGAGACTTTCGTTCATCTAGCACAAAGGGAACGGGTTTCAGGAGAAACTTTTACTCTGGTTTCTCATTCTGTTTCCTAGTGCCGGTTTTAATTTCCTGCATTTTTCACTGTAAAACCGAGTTGGAGTTAGTACCTGCAGATATATATGTATGGAGTGGATTTTGCAACTGAAAAGAAACTTTGTGTTCCCAACAAGCTAGGTGGAGGACGGCTTTCACACACACTTAACTCTCAAAACTGAGCATGTGGAGAGACGATCGTTCATCTAGCACAAATGGAACGGGTTGCAGGAGAAACTTTTACTCTGGTTTCTCAGTCTGTTTCCTAGTGCCGGTTTGAATTTCCTGCAGTTTTCACTGTAAAAACGAGTTGGAGCTAGTACCTCCCCATATATATGTATGGAATGCAGTTTGCATGTGAAAAGAAACTTTGTGTTCCCAACAAGCTAGATGAAGGACGGCTTTCACACACACTTATCTCTCAGAAATGAGCATGTGGAGAGACGTTCGTTCATCTAGAACAAAGGGAACGGGTTGCAGGAAAAACTTATACTGTGGTTTCTCAGTCTGTATCCTAGTGCCGGTTTGAAGTTCCTGCAGTTTGCACTGTAAAACCGAGTTGGAACTTGTACCTCCCCATATATATGTATGGAGTGGAGTTTGCAAGTGAAAAGAAACTTTGTGTTCCCAAAAAGCTTGGTGAAAACGGCTTTCACACACAATTATCTTTCAGAACTGAGGATTAGGAGACACGTTCATTCATTTAGCACAAAGGGAACGGGTTGAAGGAGAAACTTTTACTCTGGTTTCTCAGTCTGTTTCCTAGTGCCGGTTTGAAGTTCCTGCAGTTTTCACTGTAAAACCGTGTTGGAGCTAGTAACTACCCATATATATGTATGGAGTGGAGTTTGCAAGTGAAAAGAAGCTCTGTGTTCCCAACAAGCTAGGTGAAGGACGGCTTTCACACACACTTATTTCTCAGAACTGAGCATGTGGAGAGACGTTCGTTCATCTAGCAAAAATGGAACGGGTTGCAGGAAGAACTTTTACTCTGGTATGTCAGTCTGTTTCCTAGTGCCGGTTTGAAGTTCCCGCAGATTTCACAGTAAAACGGATTTGGAGCTAGTACCTCCCCATATATATGTATGGAGTGGAGTTTGCAAGTGAAAAGAAACTGTGTGCTCCCAAAAAGCTAGGTGAAGTACGGCTTTCACACACACTTATCTCTCAGAACTGAGCATGTGGAGAGACGTTCGTTCATGTAGCACAAAGGGAACGGGTTGCAGGAGAAAATTTTACTCTGGTTTCTCTGTCTATTTCCTAGTGCCGGTTTTAAGTTCCTGCAGTTTTCACTTTTGAACCGAGTATGAGCTCGCACCTCCCCATATATATGTATGGAGTGGAGTTTGCAAGTAAAAAGAAACTTTGTGTTCCTAACAAGCTAGTTGAAGTACGGGTTTCACGCACACTTATCTCTCAGAACTGAGCATGTGGAGAGACGTTCGTTCATCTAGCACAAAGGGAACGGGTTGCAGGAGAAACTTTTACTGTGGGTTCTCAGTCTGTTTCCTAGTGCCGGGTTGAAGTTCCTTCAGTTTCCACTGTAAAACCGAGTAGGAGCTAGTACCTCCCCATATATATGTATGGAGTGGAGTTTGCAAGTCAAAAGAAACTTTGTGTTCCCAACAAGCTAGTTGAAGGACGGATTTCACACAGACTTATCTCTCAGAACTGAGCATGTGGAGAGACGTTCATTCATCTAGCACAAAGGGAACGGGTTGCAGGAGAATATTTTACTCTGGTTTCTCAGTCTGTTTCCTAGTGCAGGTTTGAAGTTCCTGCAGTTTTCACTTTTAAACCGAGTATGAGCTCGTACCTCCCCATATATATGTATGGAGTGGAGTTTACAAGTAAAAAGAAACTTTGTGTTCCCAACAAGCTAGGTGAAGGAAGGCTTTCACACTCACTTATCTCTCAGAACTGAGCATGTGGAGAGACGTTCGTTCATCTAGCACAAAGTGAACGGGTTGCCGGAGAAACTTTTACTGTGGTTTCACAGTCTGTATCCTAGTGCCGGTTTGAAGTTCCTGCAGTTTGCACTGTAAAACCGAGTTTTAGCTAGTACTTCCCCATATATATGTATGGAGTGGAGATTGCAAGTGAAAAGAAACTTTGTGTTCCCAACAAGCTGGGTGAAGGACGGCTTTCACACACACTTATCTCTCAGAACTGAGCATGTGGAGAGACGTTCATTCATCTAGCAAAAAGGAAACGGGTTGCAGGAGAAACTTTTACTCTGGTTTCTCAGTCTGTTTCCTAGTGCCGGTTTGAAGTTCCTGCAGTTTTCACTGTAAAACGGAGTTGGAGCTAGTACCTCCCCATATATATGTATGGAAAGGAGTTTGCAAGTGAAAAGAAACTTTGTGTACCCAAATAGCTATGTGAAGTACGGCTTTCACACACACTTATCTCTCAGAACTGAGCATTTTGTGAGACGTTCGTTCATCTAGCACAAAGGGAACGGGTTGCAGGAGAAACGTTTATTTTGGTTTCTCAGTCTGTTTCTTAGTGCCGGTTTGAAGTTCCTGCAGTTTTCTCTGTAAAACAAATTTGGAGCTAGTATCTCCCCATATATACGTATGGAGTGCAGTTTGCAAATGAAAACAAACTTGGTGTTCCCAACAAGATAGGTGAAGGACGGCTTTCACACACATTTATCTCTCAGAACTGAGCATGTGGAGAGACGTTCGTTCATCTAGCACAAATGGAACGGGTTGCAGGAAGAACTTTTACCCTGGTTTGTCAGTCTGTTTCCAAGTGCCGGTTTGAAATTCCTCCAGTTTGCACTGTAAAACCGAGTTGGAGCTAGTACCTCCCCATATATATGTATGGAGTGGATTTTGCAAGTGAAAAGAAACTTTGTGTTCCCAACAAGTTAGGTGAAGGACGGCTTTCACACACACTTATATCTCAGAACTGAGCATGTGGAGAGAAATTCGTTCATCTAGCACAAAGGGAACGGGTTGCAGGAGAAACTTTTACTCTGGTTTCTCAGTCTGTTTCCTAGTGCCGGTTTTAAGTTCCTGCATTTTTCACTGTAAAAACGATTTGGAGTTAGTACCTCCACATATATATGTATGGTGTGGTGTATGCAACTGAAAAGATACTTTGTGTTCCCAACAAGCTAGGTGGAGTACGGCTTTCACACACACTTATCTCTCAAAACTGAGCATGTGGAGAGACGTTCGTTCATCTAGCAAAAATGGAACGGGTTGCAGGAAGAACTTTTACTCTGGTATGTCAGTCTGTTTCCTAGTGCCGGTTTGAATTTCCCGCAGATTTCACAGTAAAACGGATTTGGAGCTAGTACCTTCCCATATATATGTATGGAGTGGAGTTTGCAAGTGAAAAGAAACTGTGTGTTCCCAAAAAGCTAGGTGAAGGACGGCTTTCACACACACTTATCTCTCAGAACTGAGCATGTGGAGAGACGTTCATTCATCTAGCACAAAGGGAACGGGTTGCAGGAGAAACTTTTACTCTGGTTTCTCAGTTTGTTTCCTAGTGCCTGTTTGAAGTTCCTGCAGTTTTCACTGTAAAACCGAGTTGGAGCTAGTACCTCCCATATATATTTATGGAGTGGAGTTTGCAAGTGAAAAGAAACTTTGTGTTCCCAACAAGCTAGGTGAAGGACGGCTTTCACCCATACTTATCTCTCAGAACTGAGCATGTGCAGAGAAGTTCGTTCATCTAGCACAAAAGGAACGGGTTGCATGGGAAACTTTTACTCTGTATTCACAGTCTATTTCCTAGTGCCGTTTTGAAGTTCCTGCAGTTTTCACTGTAAAATCGAGTTGGAGCTATTACCTCCCCATATATATGTATGGAGTGGTGTTTGCAAGTGAAAAGAAACTTTGTGTTCCCAACAAGCTAGGTGAAGGACGGCTTTCACACACACTTATCTCTCAGAACTGAGCATGTGGAGAGACGTTCGTTCATCTAGCACAAAGGGAATGTGTTACAGGAGAAATTTTACTCTGGTTCTCAGTCTGTTTCCTAGTGCCGGTTTGATGTTCCTGCAGTTTTCACTGTAAAACGGAATTGGAGCTAGTATCTCCCCATATATATGTATGGAGTGGAGTTTGCAAGTGAAAAGAAACTTTGTGTTCCCAACAAGCTGGGTGAAGGAAGGCTTAGACACACACTTATCTCTCAGAACTGAGCATGTGGAGAGACGTTCGTTCATCTAGCACAAAGGGAACGGGTTGCAGGAGAAACGTTTACTCTGGTTTCTCAGTCTGTTTCCTAGTGCCGGTTTGAAGTTCCTGCAGTTTGCACTGTAAAACAGAGTTGGAGATTGTACCTCCCCATATATATGTATGGAGTGGAGTTTGCAAATGAAAACAACTTGGTGTTCCCAACAAGATAGGTGAAGGACGGCTTTCACACACATTTATTTCTCAGAACTGAGCATGTGGAGAGACGTTCGTTCATCTAGCACAAATGGAACGGGTTCCTGGAGGAACTTTTACTCTGGTTTGTCATTCTGATTCCTAGTGCCGGTTTGAAGTTCCTGCAGTTTGCACTGTAAAACCGAGTTGGATCTAGTACCTCCCCATATATATGTATGGAGTGGATTTTTCAAGTGAAAAGAAACTTTGTGTTCCCAACAAGCTAGGTGAAGGACGGCTTTCACACACACTTATCTCTCAGAACTGAGCATGTGGAGAGACGTTCGTTCATCTAGCACAAAGGGAACGGGTTGCAGGAGAAATTTTACTGTGGATTCTCAGTCTGTATCTTAGTGCCGGTTTGATGTTCCTGCAGTTTGCACTGTAAAACCGAGTTGGAGCTAGTACCTCCCCATATATTTGTATGGAGTGGAGTTTGCAAGTGAAAAGAAACTTTGTGTTCCCAAAAAGCTTGGTGAAGGACGGCTTTCACACACACTTATCTCTCAGAACTGAGCATGAGGAGAGACGTTCATTCATCTAGCACAAAGGGAACGGGTTGAAGGAGAAACTTATACTCTGGTTTCTCAGTCTGTTTCCTAGTGCCGGTTTGAAGTTCCTGCAGTTTTCACTGTAAAACCGAGTTGGAGCTAGTACCTCCCAAATATATGTATGGATTGGAGTTTGCAAGTGAAAAGAAACTTTGTGTTTCAAACAAGCTAGGTGAAGGACGGCTTTCACACACACTTATCTCTCAGAACTGAGCATGTGGAAAGACGTTCGTTCATCTAGCACAAAGGGAACGGGTTGCAGGAGAAACTTTTACTCTGGTTTCTCAGTCTGTTTCCTAGTGCCGGTTTGAAGTTCCTGCAATTTTCACTGTAAAACCGAGTTGGAGCTAGTACTTCCCCATATAAATTTATGGAGTGGAGTTTTCAAGAGAAAAGAATCTTTGTTTCCCAGCAATCTAGTTGAAGGTCGGCTTTCACACACACTTATCTCTCAGAACTGAGCATGTGCAGAGACGTTCGTTCATCTAGCAAAAATGGAATGGGTTGCAGGAGAAATTTTACTCTGGTTCTCAGTCTGTTTCCTAGTGCCGGTTTGATGTTCGTGCAGTTTTCACTGTAAAACGGAATTGGAGCTAGTACCTCCCCATATATATGTATGGAGTGGAGTTTGCAAGTGAAAAGAAACTTTGTGCTCCCAACAAGCTGGGTGAAGGCAGGCTTTCACACACACTTATCTCTCAGAACTGAGCATGTGGAGAGACGTTCGTTCATCTAGCACAAAGTTAACGGGTTGCAAGAGAAACGTTTACTCTGGTTTCTCAGTCTGTTTCCTAGTGCCGGTTTGAAGTTCCTGCAGTTTGCACTGTAAAACAGAGTTGGAGCTAGTACCTCCCCATATATATGTATGGAGTGGAGTTTGCAAATGAAAACAACATGGTGTTCCCAACAAGATAGGTGAAGGACGGCTTTCACACACATTTATTTCTCAGAACTGAGCATGTGGAGAAACGTTCGTTCATCTACCACAAATGGAACGGGTTGCAGGAGGAACTTTTTCTCTGGTTTGTCATTCTGTTTCCTAGTGCCGGTTTGAAGTTCCTGCAGTTTGCACTGTAAAACAGTGTTGGATCTAGTACCTCCCCATATATATGTATGGAGTGGAGTTTGCAAGTGAAAAGAAACTTTGTGTTCCCAACAAGCTAGGTGAAGGACGGCTTTCACACACACTTATATCTCAGAACTGAGTATGTGGAGTGACGTTCGTTCATCTAGCACAAAGGGAACGTGTTGCAGGAGAAACTTTTACTCTGGTTTCTCAGTCTGTTTCCTAGTGGCGGTTTTTAGTTCCTGCATTTTTCACTGTAAAACCGAGTTGGAGTTAGTACCTCCACATATATATGTATGGAGTGGAGTTTGTAAGTGAAAAGAAACTGTCTGTTCCCAAAAAGATAGGTGAAGGACGGCTTTCACACACACTTATCTCTCAGAACTGAGCATGTGGAGAGACGTTCATTCATCTAGCAAAAAGGGAACGGGTTGCAGGAGAAACTATTACTCTGGTTTCTCAGTCTGTTTCCTAGTGCCTGTTTTAAGTTCCTGCAGTTTTCACTGTAAAACCGAGTTGGAGCTAGTACCTCCCATATATATGTATGGATTGGAGTTTGCAATTGGAAAGAAACTTTGTGTTCCCAACAAGCTAGGTGAAAGACGGCTTTAAAACTCACTTATCTCTCAGAACTGAGCATGTGGAGAGACGTTCGTTCAACTAGCAAAAAGGGAACGGTATGCAGGAAGAACTTTTACTCTGGTATGTCAGTCTGTTTCCTAGTGCCGGTTTGAATTTCCCGCAGATTTCACAATAAAACGGATTTGGAGCTAGTACCTCCCCATATATATGTATGGAGTGGAGTTTGCAAGTGAAAAGAAACTGTGTGTTCCCAAAAATCAAGGTGAAGGACGGCTTTCACACACACTTATCTCTCAGAAATGAGAATGTGGAGAGACGTTCATTCATCTAGCACAAAGGGAACGGGTTGCAGGAGAAACTTTTACTCTGGTTTCACAGTTTGTTTCCTAGTGCCTGTTTGATGTTCCTGCAGTTTTCACTGTAAAACCGAGTTGGAGCTAGTACCTCCCATATATATTTATGGAGTGGAGTTTGCAATTTGAAAGAAACTTTGTGTTCCCAACAAGCTAGTTGAAAGACGGCTTTAACAGACACTAATCTCTCAGAACTGAGCATGTGGAGAGACGTTCGTTCAACTAGCACAAAGGGAACGGGATGCAGGAGAAACTTTTACTCTGGTTTCTCAGTCTGTTTCCTAGTGCCTGTATGAAGTTCCTGCAGTTTTCACTGTAAAATAGAGTTGGAGCTAGTACCTCCCCATATATATGTATGGAGTGGAGTTTGCAAGTGAAAAGAAACTTTGTGTTCCCAACAAGCTAGGTGAAGGACGGCTTTCACCCAAACTTATCTCTCAGAACTGAGCATGTGCAGAGACGTTCGTTCATCTACCACAAATGGAACGGGTTGCAGGAGGAACTTTTACTCTGGTTTGTCATTCTGTTTCCTAGTGCTGGTTTGAAGTTCCTGCCGTTTGCACTGTAAAACAGAGTTGGATCTAGTACCTCCCCATATATATGTATGGAGTGGTGTTTGCAAGTGAAAAGAAACTTTGTGTTCCCAACAAGCTATGTGAAGGACGGCTTTCACACACAAATATCTCTCAGAACTGAGCATGTGGAGAGACGTTCGTTCATCTAGCACAAATGGAACGGGTTGCAGGAGAAACTTTTACTGTGGATTCTCAGTCTGTATCCTAGTGCCGGTTTGATGTTCCTGCAGTTTGCACTGTAAAACCGAGTTGGAGCTAGTACCTCCCCATATATATGTATGGAGTGAAGTTTGCAAGTGAAAAGAAACTTTGTGTTCCCAAAAAGCTTGGTGAAGTACAGCTTTAACACACACTTATCTCTCAGAACTGAGCATGAGGAGAGACGTTCATTCATCTAGCACAAAGGGAACGGGTTGAAGGAGAAACTTTTACTCTGGTTTCTCAGTCTGTTTCCTAGTGCCTGTTTGAAGTTCCTGCAGTTTTCACGTAAAACCGAGTTGGAGCTAGTACCTCCCAAATATATGTATGGATTGGAGTTTGCAAGTGAAAAGAAACTTTGTGTACCCAAATAGCTATGTGAAGTACGGCTTTCACACACACTTATCTCTCAGAACTGAGCATTTTGTGAGACGTTCGTTCATCTAGCACAAAGGGAACGGGTTGCAGGAGAAACGTTTATTTTGGTTTCTCAGTCTGTTTCTTAGTGCCGGTTTGAAGTTCCTGCAGTTTTCTCTGTAAAACAAATTTGGAGCTAGTATCTCCCCATATATACGTATGGAGTGCAGTTTGCAAATGAAAACAAACTTGGTGTTCCCAACAAGATAGGTGAAGGACGGCTTTCACACACATTTATCTCTCAGAACTGAGCATGTGGAGAGACGTTCGTTCATCTAGCACAAATGGAACGGGTTGCAGGAAGAACTTTTACCCTGGTTTGTCAGTCTGTTTCCAAGTGCCGGTTTGAAATTCCTCCAGTTTGCACTGTAAAACCGAGTTGGAGCTAGTACCTCCCCATATATATGTATGGAGTGGATTTTGCAAGTGAAAAGAAACTTTGTGTTCCCAACAAGTTAGGTGAAGGACGGCTTTCACACACACTTATATCTCAGAACTGAGCATGTGGAGAGAAATTCGTTCATCTAGCACAAAGGGAACGGGTTGCAGGAGAAACTTTTACTCTGGTTTCTCAGTCTGTTTCCTAGTGCCGGTTTTAAGTTCCTGCATTTTTCACTGTAAAAACGATTTGGAGTTAGTACCTCCACATATATATGTATGGTGTGGTGTATGCAACTGAAAAGATACTTTGTGTTCCCAACAAGCTAGGTGGAGTACGGCTTTCACACACACTTATCTCTCAAAACTGAGCATGTGGAGAGACGTTCGTTCATCTAGCAAAAATGGAACGGGTTGCAGGAAGAACTTTTACTCTGGTATGTCAGTCTGTTTCCTAGTGCCGGTTTGAATTTCCCGCAGATTTCACAGTAAAACGGATTTGGAGCTAGTACCTTCCCATATATATGTATGGAGTGGAGTTTGCAAGTGAAAAGAAACTGTGTGTTCCCAAAAAGCTAGGTGAAGGACGGCTTTCACACACACTTATCTCTCAGAACTGAGCATGTGGAGAGACGTTCATTCATCTAGCACAAAGGGAACGGGTTGCAGGAGAAACTTTTACTCTGGTTTCTCAGTTTGTTTCCTAGTGCCTGTTTGAAGTTCCTGCAGTTTTCACTGTAAAACCGAGTTGGAGCTAGTACCTCCCATATATATTTATGGAGTGGAGTTTGCAAGTGAAAAGAAACTTTGTGTTCCCAACAAGCTAGGTGAAGGACGGCTTTCACCCATACTTATCTCTCAGAACTGAGCATGTGCAGAGAAGTTCGTTCATCTAGCACAAAAGGAACGGGTTGCATGGGAAACTTTTACTCTGTATTCACAGTCTATTTCCTAGTGCCGTTTTGAAGTTCCTGCAGTTTTCACTGTAAAATCGAGTTGGAGCTATTACCTCCCCATATATATGTATGGAGTGGTGTTTGCAAGTGAAAAGAAACTTTGTGTTCCCAACAAGCTAGGTGAAGGACGGCTTTCACACACACTTATCTCTCAGAACTGAGCATGTGGAGAGACGTTCGTTCATCTAGCACAAAGGGAATGTGTTACAGGAGAAATTTTACTCTGGTTCTCAGTCTGTTTCCTAGTGCCGGTTTGATGTTCCTGCAGTTTTCACTGTAAAACGGAATTGGAGCTAGTATCTCCCCATATATATGTATGGAGTGGAGTTTGCAAGTGAAAAGAAACTTTGTGTTCCCAACAAGCTGGGTGAAGGAAGGCTTAGACACACACTTATCTCTCAGAACTGAGCATGTGGAGAGACGTTCGTTCATCTAGCACAAAGGGAACGGGTTGCAGGAGAAACGTTTACTCTGGTTTCTCAGTCTGTTTCCTAGTGCCGGTTTGAAGTTCCTGCAGTTTGCACTGTAAAACAGAGTTGGAGATTGTACCTCCCCATATATATGTATGGAGTGGAGTTTGCAAATGAAAACAACTTGGTGTTCCCAACAAGATAGGTGAAGGACGGCTTTCACACACATTTATTTCTCAGAACTGAGCATGTGGAGAGACGTTCGTTCATCTAGCACAAATGGAACGGGTTCCTGGAGGAACTTTTACTCTGGTTTGTCATTCTGATTCCTAGTGCCGGTTTGAAGTTCCTGCAGTTTGCACTGTAAAACCGAGTTGGATCTAGTACCTCCCCATATATATGTATGGAGTGGATTTTTCAAGTGAAAAGAAACTTTGTGTTCCCAACAAGCTAGGTGAAGGACGGCTTTCACACACACTTATCTCTCAGAACTGAGCATGTGGAGAGACGTTCGTTCATCTAGCACAAAGGGAACGGGTTGCAGGAGAAATTTTACTGTGGATTCTCAGTCTGTATCTTAGTGCCGGTTTGATGTTCCTGCAGTTTGCACTGTAAAACCGAGTTGGAGCTAGTACCTCCCCATATATTTGTATGGAGTGGAGTTTGCAAGTGAAAAGAAACTTTGTGTTCCCAAAAAGCTTGGTGAAGGACGGCTTTCACACACACTTATCTCTCAGAACTGAGCATGAGGAGAGACGTTCATTCATCTAGCACAAAGGGAACGGGTTGAAGGAGAAACTTATACTCTGGTTTCTCAGTCTGTTTCCTAGTGCCGGTTTGAAGTTCCTGCAGTTTTCACTGTAAAACCGAGTTGGAGCTAGTACCTCCCAAATATATGTATGGATTGGAGTTTGCAAGTGAAAAGAAACTTTGTGTTTCAAACAAGCTAGGTGAAGGACGGCTTTCACACACACTTATCTCTCAGAACTGAGCATGTGGAAAGACGTTCGTTCATCTAGCACAAAGGGAACGGGTTGCAGGAGAAACTTTTACTCTGGTTTCTCAGTCTGTTTCCTAGTGCCGGTTTGAAGTTCCTGCAATTTTCACTGTAAAACCGAGTTGGAGCTAGTACTTCCCCATATAAATTTATGGAGTGGAGTTTTCAAGAGAAAAGAATCTTTGTTTCCCAGCAATCTAGTTGAAGGTCGGCTTTCACACACACTTATCTCTCAGAACTGAGCATGTGCAGAGACGTTCGTTCATCTAGCAAAAATGGAATGGGTTGCAGGAGAAATTTTACTCTGGTTCTCAGTCTGTTTCCTAGTGCCGGTTTGATGTTCGTGCAGTTTTCACTGTAAAACGGAATTGGAGCTAGTACCTCCCCATATATATGTATGGAGTGGAGTTTGCAAGTGAAAAGAAACTTTGTGCTCCCAACAAGCTGGGTGAAGGCAGGCTTTCACACACACTTATCTCTCAGAACTGAGCATGTGGAGAGACGTTCGTTCATCTAGCACAAAGTTAACGGGTTGCAAGAGAAACGTTTACTCTGGTTTCTCAGTCTGTTTCCTAGTGCCGGTTTGAAGTTCCTGCAGTTTGCACTGTAAAACAGAGTTGGAGCTAGTACCTCCCCATATATATGTATGGAGTGGAGTTTGCAAATGAAAACAACATGGTGTTCCCAACAAGATAGGTGAAGGACGGCTTTCACACACATTTATTTCTCAGAACTGAGCATGTGGAGAAACGTTCGTTCATCTACCACAAATGGAACGGGTTGCAGGAGGAACTTTTTCTCTGGTTTGTCATTCTGTTTCCTAGTGCCGGTTTGAAGTTCCTGCAGTTTGCACTGTAAAACAGTGTTGGATCTAGTACCTCCCCATATATATGTATGGAGTGGAGTTTGCAAGTGAAAAGAAACTTTGTGTTCCCAACAAGCTAGGTGAAGGACGGCTTTCACACACACTTATATCTCAGAACTGAGTATGTGGAGTGACGTTCGTTCATCTAGCACAAAGGGAACGTGTTGCAGGAGAAACTTTTACTCTGGTTTCTCAGTCTGTTTCCTAGTGGCGGTTTTTAGTTCCTGCATTTTTCACTGTAAAACCGAGTTGGAGTTAGTACCTCCACATATATATGTATGGAGTGGAGTTTGTAAGTGAAAAGAAACTGTCTGTTCCCAAAAAGATAGGTGAAGGACGGCTTTCACACACACTTATCTCTCAGAACTGAGCATGTGGAGAGACGTTCATTCATCTAGCAAAAAGGGAACGGGTTGCAGGAGAAACTATTACTCTGGTTTCTCAGTCTGTTTCCTAGTGCCTGTTTTAAGTTCCTGCAGTTTTCACTGTAAAACCGAGTTGGAGCTAGTACCTCCCATATATATGTATGGATTGGAGTTTGCAATTGGAAAGAAACTTTGTGTTCCCAACAAGCTAGGTGAAAGACGGCTTTAAAACTCACTTATCTCTCAGAACTGAGCATGTGGAGAGACGTTCGTTCAACTAGCAAAAAGGGAACGGTATGCAGGAAGAACTTTTACTCTGGTATGTCAGTCTGTTTCCTAGTGCCGGTTTGAATTTCCCGCAGATTTCACAATAAAACGGATTTGGAGCTAGTACCTCCCCATATATATGTATGGAGTGGAGTTTGCAAGTGAAAAGAAACTGTGTGTTCCCAAAAATCAAGGTGAAGGACGGCTTTCACACACACTTATCTCTCAGAAATGAGAATGTGGAGAGACGTTCATTCATCTAGCACAAAGGGAACGGGTTGCAGGAGAAACTTTTACTCTGGTTTCACAGTTTGTTTCCTAGTGCCTGTTTGATGTTCCTGCAGTTTTCACTGTAAAACCGAGTTGGAGCTAGTACCTCCCATATATATTTATGGAGTGGAGTTTGCAATTTGAAAGAAACTTTGTGTTCCCAACAAGCTAGTTGAAAGACGGCTTTAACAGACACTAATCTCTCAGAACTGAGCATGTGGAGAGACGTTCGTTCAACTAGCACAAAGGGAACGGGATGCAGGAGAAACTTTTACTCTGGTTTCTCAGTCTGTTTCCTAGTGCCTGTATGAAGTTCCTGCAGTTTTCACTGTAAAATAGAGTTGGAGCTAGTACCTCCCCATATATATGTATGGAGTGGAGTTTGCAAGTGAAAAGAAACTTTGTGTTCCCAACAAGCTAGGTGAAGGACGGCTTTCACCCAAACTTATCTCTCAGAACTGAGCATGTGCAGAGACGTTCGTTCATCTACCACAAATGGAACGGGTTGCAGGAGGAACTTTTACTCTGGTTTGTCATTCTGTTTCCTAGTGCTGGTTTGAAGTTCCTGCCGTTTGCACTGTAAAACAGAGTTGGATCTAGTACCTCCCCATATATATGTATGGAGTGGTGTTTGCAAGTGAAAAGAAACTTTGTGTTCCCAACAAGCTATGTGAAGGACGGCTTTCACACACAAATATCTCTCAGAACTGAGCATGTGGAGAGACGTTCGTTCATCTAGCACAAATGGAACGGGTTGCAGGAGAAACTTTTACTGTGGATTCTCAGTCTGTATCCTAGTGCCGGTTTGATGTTCCTGCAGTTTGCACTGTAAAACCGAGTTGGAGCTAGTACCTCCCCATATATATGTATGGAGTGAAGTTTGCAAGTGAAAAGAAACTTTGTGTTCCCAAAAAGCTTGGTGAAGTACAGCTTTAACACACACTTATCTCTCAGAACTGAGCATGAGGAGAGACGTTCATTCATCTAGCACAAAGGGAACGGGTTGAAGGAGAAACTTTTACTCTGGTTTCTCAGTCTGTTTCCTAGTGCCTGTTTGAAGTTCCTGCAGTTTTCACGTAAAACCGAGTTGGAGCTAGTACCTCCCAAATATATGTATGGATTGGAGTTTGCAAGTGAAAAGAAACTTTGTGTTCCAAACAAGCTAGGTGAAGGACGGCTTTCACACACACTTATCTCTCAGAACTGAGCATGAGGAGAGACGTTCATTCATCTAGCACAAAGGGAACGGGTTGAAGGAGAAACTTTTACTCTGGTTTCTCAGTCTGTTTCCTAGTGCCGGTTTGAAGTTTCTGCAATTTTCACTGTAAAACCGAGTTGGAGCTACTACCTCCCAAATATATGTATGGAGTGGAGTTTGCAAGTGAAAAGAAACTTTGTGCTCCCAACAAGCTGGGTGAAGGACGGCTTTCACACACACATATCTCTCAGAACTGAACATGTGGAGAGACGTTCGTTCATCTAGCACAAAGGGAACGGGTTGCAGGAGAAACGTTTACTCTGGTTTCTCAGTCTGTTTCCTAGTGCCGGTTTGAAGTTCCTGCAGTTTGCACTGTAAAACAGAGTTGGAGCTAGTACCTCCCCATATATATGTATGGAGTGGAGTTTGCAAATGAAAACAACTTGGTGTTCCCAACAAGATAGGTGAAGGACGGCTTTCACGCACATTTATTTCTCAGAACTGAGCATGTGGAGAGACGTTCGTTCATCTAGCACAAATGGAACGGGTTGCAGGTGGAACTTTTACTCTGGTTTGTCATTCTGTTTCCTAGTGCCGGTTTGAAGTTCCTGCAGTTTGCACTGTAAAACCGTGTTGGATCTAGTACCTCCCCATATATATGTATGGAGTGGAGTTTGCAAGTGAAAAGAAACTTTGTGTTCCCAACAAGCTAGGTGAAGGACGGCTTTCACACACACTTATATCTCAGAACTGAGCATGTGGAGAGACGTTCGTTCATCTAGCACAAAGGGAACGGGTTGCAGGAGAAACTTTTTCTCTGGTTTCTCAGTCTGTTTCCTAGTGCCGGTTTTAAATTCCTGCATTTTTCACTGTAAAACCGAGTTGGAGTTAGTACCTCCACATATATATGTATGGAGTGGAGTTTGCAAGTGAAAAGAAACTGTGTGTTCACAAAAAGCTAGGTGAAGGACGGCTTTCACACACACTTATCTCTCAGAACTGAGCATGTGGAGAGACGTTCATTCATCTAGCAAAAAGGGAACGGGTTGCAGGAGAAACTATTACTCTGGTTTCTCAGTCTGTTTCCTAGTGCCTGTTGGGAAGTTCCTGCAGTGTTCACTGTAAAACCGAGTTGGAGCTAGTACCTATAATATATATGTATGGATTGGAGTTTGCAATTGGAAAGAAACTTTGTGTTCCCAACAAGCTAGTTGAAAGACGGCTTTAACACTCACTTATCTCTCAGAACTTAGCATGTGGAGAGACGTTCGTTCAACTAGCAAAAAGGGAACGGTATGCAGGAAGAACTTTTACTCTGGTATGTCAGTCTGTTTCCTAGTGCCGGTTTGAATTTCCCGCAGATTTCACAATAAAACGGATTTGGAGCTAGTACCTCCCCATATATATGTATGGAGTGGAGTTTGCAAGTGAAAAGAAACTGTGTGTTCCCAAAAAGCTAGGTGAAGGAAAGCTTTCACACACACTTATCTCTCAGAACTGAGCATGTGGAGAGACGTTCATTCATCTAGCACAAAGGGAACGGGTTGCAGGAGAAACTTTTACTCTGGTTTCACAGTTTGTTTCCTAGTGCCTGTTTGATGTTCCTGCAGTTTTCACAGTAAAACCGAGTTGGAGCTAGTACCTCCCATATATATTTATGGAGTGGAGTTTGCAATTTGAAAGAAACTTTGTGTTCCCAACAAGCTAGGTGAAAGACGGCTTTAACAGACACTTATCTCTCAGAACTGAGCATGTGGAGAGACGTTCGTTCAACTAGCACAAAGGGAACGGGATGCAGGAGAAACTTTTACTCTGGTTTCTCAGTCTGTTTCCTAGTGCCTGTATGAAGTTCCTGCAGTTTTCACTGTAAAATAGAGTTGGAGCTAGTACCTCCCCATATATATGTATGGAGTGGAGTTTGCAAGTGAAAAGAAACTTTGTGTTCCCAACAAGCTAGGTGAAGGACGGCTTTCACCCAAACTTATCTCTCAGAACTGAGCATGTGCAGAGACATTCGTTCATCTACCACAAATGGAACGGGTTGCAGGAGGAACTTTTACTCTGGTTTGTCATTCTGTTTCCTAGTGCCGGTTTGAAGTTCCTGCCGTTTGCACTGTAAAACAGAGTTGGATCTAGTACCTCCCCATATATATGTATGGAGTGGTGTTTGCAAGTGAAAAGAAACTTTGTGTTCCCAACAAGCTTGGTGAAGGACGGCTTTCACACACAAATATCTCTCAGAACTGAGCATGTGGAGAGACGTTCGTTCATCTAGCACAAATGGAACGGGTTGCAGGAGGAACTTTTACTCTGGTTTGTCATTTTGTTTCCTAATGCCGGTTTGAAATTCCTGCAGTTTGCACTGTAAAAACGAGTTGGATCTAGTACCTCCCCATATATATGTAAGGAGTGGCGTTTGCAAGTGAAAAGAAACTTTGTGTTCCCAACAAGCTAGGTGAAGGACGGCTTTCACACACACTTATCTCTCAGAAATGAGCATGTGGAGAGACGTTCGTTCATCTAGCACAAAGGGAACGGGTTGCAGGAGAAACTTTTACTGTGGATTCTCAGTCTGTATCCTAGTGCCGGTTTGATGTTCCTGCCGTTTGCACTGTAAAACCGAGTTGGAGCTAGTACCTCCCAAATATATGTATGGATTGGAGTTTGCAAGTGAAAAGAAACTTTGTGTTCCAAACAAGCTAGGTGAAGGACGGCTTTCACACACACTTATCTCTCAGAACTGAGCATGAGGAGAGACGTTCATTCATCTAGCACAAAGGGAACGGGTTGAAGGAGAAACTTTTACTCTGGTTTCTCAGTCTGTTTCCTAGTGCCGGTTTGAAGTTCCTGCAGTTTTCACTGTAAAACCGAGTTGGAGCTACTACCTCCCAAATATATGTATGGAGTGGAGTTTGCAAGTGAAAAGAAACTTTGTGCTCCCAACAAGCTGGGTGAAGGATGGCTTTCACACACACATATCTCTCAGAACTGAGCATGTGGAGAGACGTTCGTTCATCTAGCACAAAGGGAACGGGTTGCAGGAGAAACGTTTACTCTGGTTTCTCAGTCTGTTTCCTAGTGCCGGTTTGAAGTTCCTGCAATTTGCACTGTAAAACAGAGTTGGAGCTAGTACCTCCCCATATATATGTATGGAGTGGAGTTTGCAAATGAAAACAACTTGGTGTTCCCAACAAGATAGATGAAGGACGGCTTTCACACACATTTATTTCTCAGAACTGAGCATGTGGAGAGACGTTCGTTCATCTAGCACAAAGGGAACGGGTTGCAGGAGAAACTTTTTCTATGGTTTCTCAGTCTGTTTCCTAGTGCCGGTTTTAAGTTCCTGCATTTTTCACTGTAAAACCGAGTTGGAGTTAGTACCTCCCCATATATATGTATGGAGTGTAGTTTGCAAGTGAAAAGAAACTGTGTGTTCCCAAAAAGCTAGGTGAAGGACGGCTTTCACACACACTTATCTCTCAGAACTGAGCATGTGGAGAGACGTTCATTCATCTAGCACAAAGGGAACGGGTTGCATGAGAAACTTTTACTCTGGTTTCTCAGTCTGTTTCCTAGTGCCTGTTTGAAGTTCCTGCAGTTTTCACTGTAAAACCGAGTTGGAGCTAGTACCTCCCACATATTTGTATGGAGTGGAGTTTGCAATTGGAAAGAAACTTTGTGTTCCCAACAAGCTAGGTGAAAGACGGGTTTAACACACACTTATCTCTCAGAACTGAGCATGTGGAGAGACGTTCTTTCAACTAGCAAAAATGGAATGGGATGCAGGAGAAACTTTTACTCTGGTTTCTCATTCTGTTTCCTAGTGCCGGTTTGAAGTTCCTGCAGTTTTCACTGTAAAACCGAGTTGGAGCTAGTACCTCCCCATATATATGTATGGAGTGGAGTTTGCAAGTGAAAAGAAACTTTGTGTTCCCTACAAGCTTGGTGAAGGACGGCTTTCACCCAAACTTATCTCTCAGAACTGAGCATGTGCAGAGACGTTCGTTCATCTAGCACAAAGGGAACGGGTTGCATGGGAAACTATTGCTCTGTATTCACAGTCTATTTCCTAGTGTCGTTTTGAAGTTCCTGCAGTTTGCACTGTAAAACCGAGTTGGAGCTAGTACCTCCCCATATATATGTATGGAGTGGAGTTTGCAAGGGAAAAGAAACTTTGTGTTCCCAACAAGCTAGGTGAAGGGCGGCTTTCACACACACTTATCTCTCAGAACTGAGCATGAGGAGAGACTTTCATTCATCTAGCACAAAGGGAACGTATTGCAGGAGAAACTTTTACTCTGGTTTCTCAGTCTGTTTCCTAGTGCCGGTTTGAAGTTCCTGCAGTTTTCACTGTAAAACCGAGTTGGAGCTAGTACCTCCCAAATATATGTATGGAGTGGAGTTTGCAAGTGAAAAGAAACTTTGTGTTCCAAACAAGCTAGGTGAAGGACGGCTTTCACACACACTTATCTCTCAGAACTGAGCATGTGGAGAGACGTTCGTTCATCTAGCACAAAGGGAACGGGTTGCAGGAGAAACTTTTTCTCTGGTTTCTCAGTCTGTTTCCTAGTGCCGGTTTGAAGTTCCTGCAGTTTTCACTGTAAAACCGAGTTGGAGCTAGTACCTCCCCATATATATGTATGGAGTGGGGTTTGCAAATGAAAACAACTTGGTGTTCCCAACAAGATAGTTGAAGGACGGCTTTAACACACATTTATCTCTCAGAACTGAGCATGTGGAGAGACGTTCGTTCATCTAGCACAAAGGGAACGGGTTGCAGGATAAACTTTTACTCTGGTTTCTCATTCTGTTTCCTAGTGCCGGTTTTAAGTTCCTGCATTTTTCACTGTAAAACCGAGTTGGAGTTAGTACCTGCACATATATATGTATGGACTGGAGTTTACAACTGAAAAGATACTTTGTGTTCCCAACAAGCTAGGTGGAGGACGGCTTTCACACACACTTATCTCTCAGAACTGAACATGTGCACAGACGTTCGTTCATCTAGCAAAAAATATCGGGTTGCAGGAGAAACTTTTACTCTGGTTCTCAGTCTGCTTCCTAGTGCCGGTTTGATTTTCCTGCAGTTTTCACTGTAAAACGGAATTGGATCTAGTACCTCCCCATATATATGTATGGAGTGGAATTGGCAAGTGAAAAGAAACTTTGTGTTCCCAACAAGCTGGGTGAAGGACGGCTTTCACACACACTTATCTCTCAGAACTGAGCATGTGGAGAGACGTTCGTTCATCTAGCACAAAGGGAACGGGGTGCAGGAGAAACATTTACTCTGGATTCTCAGTCAGTTTCCTAGTGCCGGTTTGAAGTTCCTGCAGTTTTCACTGTAAAACCGATTTGGAGCTAGTACCTCCCATATATATGTATGGAGTGGAGTTTGCAATTGGAAAGAAACTTTGTGTTCCCAACAAGCTAGGTGAAAGACGGCTTTCACACACACTTATCTCTCAGAACTGAGTATGTGGAGAGACGTTCGTTCATCTAGCACAAATGGAACGGGATGCAGGAGAAACTTTTACTCTGGTTTCTCAGTCTGTTTCCTAGTGCCGGTTTGAAGTTCCTGCAGTTTTCAGTGTAAAACCGAGTTCGAGCTAGTACCTCCCCATATATATGTATGGAGTGGAGTTTGCAAGTGAAAAGAATCTTTGTGTTCCCAAGAAGCTAGGTGAAGGACGGCTTTCAACCAAACTTATCTCTCAGAACTGAGCATGTGCAGCACGTTCGTTCATCTAGCACAAAGGGAACGGGTTGCAGGGGAAACTTTTACTCTGGATTCTCAGTCTATTTCCTAGTGCCGTTTTGAAGTTCCTGCAGTTTTCACTGTAAAACCGAGTTGGAGCTATTACCTCCCCATATATATGTATGGAGTGGAATTTGCAATTGAAAATAAACTTTGTGTTCCCAACAAGCTATGTGAAGGACGGCTTTCACACACACTTATCTCTCAGAACTGAGCATGTGGAGAGACGTTCGTTCATCTAGCAGAAAGGAAACGGGTTGCAGGAGAAACTATTACTCTGGTTTCTCAGTCTGTTTCCTAGTGCCGGTTTGAATTTCCTGCAGTTTTCCGTGTAAAACCGAGTTGGAGCTAGTACCTCCCCATATATATGTATGGAATGGAGTTTGCAAGTGAAAAGAATCTTTGTGTTCCCAACAAGCTATGTGAAGGACGGCATTCACACACACTTATCTCTCAAAACTGAGCATGTGGAGAGATGTTCGTTCATCTAGCACAAAGGGAAAGGGTTTCAGGAGAAACTTTTACTGTGGTTTCTCAGTCTGTATCCTAGTGCCGGTTTGAAGTTCCTGCAGTTTGCACTGTAAAACCGATTTGGAGGTAGTACCTCCCCATATATATGTATGGAGTGGAGTTTGCAAGTGAAAAGAAACTTTGTGCTCCCAACAAGCTAGGTGAAGTACGGCTTTCACACACACGTATATCTCAGAACTGAGCATGTGGAGAGATGTTCGTTCATCTAGCACAAAAGGAACGGGTTGCAGGAGAAACTTTTACTCTGGTTTCTCAGTCTGTTTCCTAGTGCCGGTTTTACGTTCCTGCAGTTTTCAGTGTAAAACCGAGTTGGAGTTAGTACCCCCACATATATATGTATGGAGAGGAGTTTGCAACTGAAAAGATACTTTGTGTTCCCAACAAGCTAGGTGGAGGACGGCTTTCACACACACTTATCTCTCAAAACTGAGCATGTGGAGAGACGTTCGTTCATCTAGCACAAAGGGAATGGGTTGCAGGAGAAACTTTTACTCTGGTTCTCAGTCTGTTTCCTAGTGCAAGTTTGATGTTCCTGCAGTTTTCACTGTAAAACGGAATTGGAGCTAGTACCTCCCCATATATATGTATGGAGTGGAGTTTGCAAGTGAAAATAAACTTTGTGTTCCCAAGAAGCTAGGTGAAGGACGGCTTTCACCCAAACTTATCTCTCAGAACTGAGCATGTGCAGAGACGTTCGTTCATCTAGCACAAAGGGAACGGGTTGCAGGGGAAACTTTTACTCTGGATTCTCAGTCTATTTCCTAGTGCCGTTTTGAAGTTCCTGCTGTTTTCACTGTAAAACCGAGTTGGAGCTATTACCTCACCATATATATGTATGGAGTGGAGTTTGCAAGTGAAAAGAAACTTTGTGTTCCCAACAAGATATGTGAAGGACGGCTTTCACACACATTTATCTCTCAGAACTGAGCATGTGGAGAGACTTTCGTTCATCTAGCACAAATGGAACGGGTTGCAGGAGGAACTTTTACTCTGGTTTGTCAGTCTGTTTCCTAGTGCCGGTTTGAAGTTCCTGCAGTTTGCACTGTAAAACCGAGTTGGAGCTAGAACCTCCCCATATATATGTATGGAGTGGAGTTTGCAAGTGAAAAGAAACTTTGTGTTCCCAACAAGATAGGTGAAGGACGGCTTTCACACACACTTATATCTCAGAACTGAGCATGTGGAGAGACGTTGGTTCATCTAGCACAAAGGGAAAGGGTTGCAGGAGAAACTTTTACTCTGGTTTCTCAGTCTGTTTCCTAGTGCCTGTTTTACGTTCCTGCAGTTTGCACTGTAAAACCTAGTTGGATCGAGTACCTCCCCATATATATGTATGGAGTGGGATTTGCAAGTGAAAAGAAACTTTGTGTTCCCAACAAGCTAGGTGAAGAACGGCTTTCACACACACTTATATCTCAGAAATGAGCATGTGGAGAGACGTTCGTTCATCTAGCACAAAGGGAACGGGTTGCAGGAGAAACTTTTACTCGGGTTTCTCAGTCTGTTTCCTAGTGCCGGTTTGAAGTTCCTGCAGTTTTCACTGTAAAACATAATTGGAGTTAGTACCTCCCCATATATATGTATGGAGTGGAGTTTGCAACTGAAAAGATACTTTGTCTTCCCAACAAGCTAGGTGAAGGACGGCTTTCACACACACTTATCTCTCAGAACTGAGCATGTGGCGAGACGTTCGTTCATCTAGCACAAATGGAAAGGGTTGCAGGCGGAACTTTTACTCTGGTTTCTCAGTCTGTTTCCTAGTGCCGGTTTGAATTTCCTGCAGTTTGCACTGTAAAACCGTGTTGGATCTAGTACCTCCCCATATATATGTATGGAGTGGGGTTTGCAAGTGAAAAGAAACTTTGTGTTCCCAACAAGCTAGGTGAAGTACGGCTTTCTCACACACTTATCTCTCAGAACTGAGCATGTGGTGAGACGTTCGTTCATCTAGCAAAAAGGGAACGGGTTGCAGGGGAAACTTTTACTCTGTTTTCTCAGTCTGTTTCCTAGTGCCGGTTTGAAGTTCCTGCAGTTTTCACTGTAAAACCGAGTTGGATCTAGAACCTCCCCATATATATGTATGGAGTGGAGTTTGCAAGTGAAAAGAAACTTTGTGTTCCCAACAAGCTAGGTGAAGTACGGCTTTCACACCCACTTTTATCTCAGAAATGAGCATGTGGAGAGACGTTCGTTCATCTAGCACAAAGGGAACGGGTTGCAGGAGAAACTTTTACTCTGGTTTCTCAGTTTGTTTCCTAGTGCCGGTTTGAAGTTCCTGCAGTTTTCACTGTAAAACAGAATTCGTGTTAGTACCTCCCCATATATATGTATAGAGTGGAGTTTGCAACTGAAAAGATACTTTGTCTTCCCAACAAGCTAGGTGAAGGACGGCTTTCACACACACTTATCTCTCAGAACTGAGCATGTAGAGAGACGTTCGTTCATCTAGCACAAATGGAAAGGGTTGCAGGAGGAACTTTTACTCTGGTTTCTCAGTCTGTTTCCTAGTGCCGGTTTGAAGTTCCTGAAGTTTGCACTGTAAAACCGAGTTGGATCTAGTACCTCCCCATATATATGTATGGAGTGGGGTTTGCAAGTGAAAAGAAACTTTGTGTTCCCAACAAGCTAGGTGAAGGAAGGCTTTCTCACACACTTATCTCTCAGAACGGAGCATGTGGAGAGACGTTCTTTCATCTAGCACAAAGAGAAAGGGTTGCAGGAGAAACTTTTACTCTGGTTTCTCATTCTGTTTCCTAGTGCCGGTTTGAAGTTCCTGCATTTTTCACTGTAAAACCGAGTTGGAGCTAGTACCTCCCCATATATATGTATGGAGTGGATTTTGCATGTGAAAAGAAACTTTGTGTTCCCAACAAGCTAGGTGAAGTACGGCTTTCACACACAATTATCTCTCAGAAATGAGCATGTGGAGAGACGTTCGTTCATCTAGCACAAAGGGAACGGGTTGCAGGAGAAACATTTTCTCCGGTTTCTCAGTCTGTTTCCTAGTGCCGGTTTGAAGTTCCTGCAGTTTTCACTGTAAAACAGAATTGGAGCTAGTACCACCACATATATATGTATGGAGTGGAGTTTGCAAATGAAAAGAAACTTTCTGTTCCCAACAAGCTAGGTGAAGGACGGCTTTCACACACACCTATCTCTCAGAACTGAGCATGTGGAGAGACGTTCGTTCATCTAGCACAAAGGGAACGGTTTGCAGGAGAAAATTTTACTCTGGTTTCTCAGTCTGTTTCCTAGTGCCGATTTGAATTTCCTGCAGTTTTCACTGTAAAACGGATTTGGAGTTAGTACCTCCACATATATATGTATGGAGTGGAGTTTGCAACTGAAATGATACTTTCTGTTCCCAACAAGCTAGGTGAAGGACGGCTTTCACACACACTTTTCTCTCAGAACTGAGCATGTGAAGAGACGTTCGTTCATCTAGCACAAATGGAAAGGGTTGCAGGAGGAACTTTTACTCTGGTATGTCAGTCTGATTCCTAGTGCCGGTTTGAAGTTCCTGCAGTTTTCACTGTAAAACAGAGTTGGCGTTAGTAATTCCCCATATATATGTATGGAGTGGAGTTTGCAACTGAAAAGATACTTTGTGTTCCCAACAAGTTAGGTGAAGGACGGCTTTCACACACACTTATCTCTGAAAACTGAGCATGTGGAGAGACGTTCGTTCATCTAGCACAAATGGAACAGGTTGCTAGTAGAAATATTACTCTGGTTTGTCAGTCTGTTTCCTAGTGCCGGTTTGAAGTTCCCACAGATTTCACAGTAAAACGGATTTGGAGCTAGTACATCCCCATATATATATATGAAGTGGAGTTTGCAAATGAAAAGAAACTTTGTGTTCCCAACAATCTAGGTGAAGGACGGCTTTCACACACACTTATCTCTCAGATCTTAGAATGTGGAGAGACTTTCGTTCATCTAGCACAAAAGGAAAGGGTGGCAGGAGAAACATTTGCTCTGGTTTCTCAGCCTGTTTCCTAGTGCCGGTTTGATTTTCCTGCAGTTTTCACTGTAAAACCGAGTTGGAGCTAGTACCTCCCCATATATATGTATGGAGAGGAGTTTGCAAGTGAAAAGAAATTTTGTGTTCCCAACAAGCTAGGTGAAGGACGGCTTTCCACAAACTTAACACTCAGAAATGAGCATGTGGATAGACGTTCGTTCATCTAGCACAAAAGGAACCGGTTGCAGGAGAAACTTTTACTCTGGTTTCTCAGTCTGTATCCTAGTGCCGGTTTGAAATTCCTGCAGTTTTCACTGTAAAATCGTGTTGTAGCTAGTACCTCCCCATATATATGTATGGAGTGGAATTTGCGAGTGAAAAGAAACTTTGTGTTCCCAACAAGCTAGGTGAAGGACGGCTTTCACACACAATTATCTCTCAGAAATGAGCATGTGGAGGGACGTTCGTTCATCTAGCACAAAGGGAACGGGATGCAGGAGAAACTTTTACTTTTGTTTCTGAGTCTGTTTCTTAGTGCCGTTTTGAAGTTCCTGCAGTTTTCACTGTAAAACAGATTTGGAGCTTGTACATCCCCATATATATGTATGGATTGGAGTTTGCAACTGAAAAGAAACTTTGGGTTCCCAACAATCTAGGTGAAGGACGGCTTTCACACACACTTATCTTTCAGAACTGAGCATGTGGAGGGACGTTCGTTCATCTAGCACAAAGGGAAATGTTTGCAGGAGAAACTTTTACTCTGGTTTCTCAGTCTGTTTCCTAGTGCTGGTTTGAAGTTCCTGCAGTTTGCACTGTAAAACCGAGTTGGATCTAGTACCTCCCCATATATATGTATGGAGTGGGGTTTGCAAGTGAAAAGAAACTTTGTGTTCCCAACAAGCTAGGTGAATGACGTCTTTCACACACACTTATCTCTCAGAACTGAGCATGTGGAGAGACGTTCGTTCATCTAGCACAAAGGGAACGGGTTGCAGCAGAAACTTTTACTCTGGTTTCTCAGTCTGTTTCCTAGTGCCGGTTTGAATTTCCTGCAGATTTCACAGTAAAACCGAGTTGGAGCTTGTACCTCCCCATATATATGTATTTAGTGGAGTTTGCAAGTGAAAAGAAACTTTGTCTTCCCAACAAGCTAGGTGAAGGACGGCTTTCACACACATTTATCTCTCATAACTTAGAATGTGGATAGCCGTTCGTTCATCTCGCACAAAGGGAATGGGTTTTAGGAGAAAATTTTTCTCTTGTTTCTCAGTCTGTTTTCCAGTGCCGGTTTGAAGTTCCTGCAGTTTTCACTGCAAAACAGAGTTGGAAATTGTACCTCCCCATATATATGTATGGTTTGGAGTTTGCAACTGAAAAGAAACTTTGGGTTCGCAGCAATCTAGGTGAAGGACGGCTTTCACACACACTTATCTTTCAGAACTGAGCATGTGGAGAGACGTTCGTTCATCTAGCACAAAGGGAACGGTTTGCAGGAAAAACTTTTATTCTGGTTTCTCAGTCTGTTTCCTAGTGCTCGCTTGAAATTCCTGCAGTTTGCACTGTAAAACCGAGTTGGAGCTAGTACCTCCCCATATATATGTATGGAGTGGTGTTTGCAAGTGAAAAGAAACTTTGTGTTCCCAACAAGCTAGGTGAAATATGGCTTTCACACCCACTTATCTCTTCAGAATTGAGCATGTTTAGAGACGTTCGTTCATCTAGCACAAAGGCAACGGGTTGCAGGAGAAACTTTTACTCTGGTTTCTCAGCCTGTTTCCTAGTGCCGGTTTGAATTTCCTGCAGTTTTCTCTGTAAAACCGAGTTGGAGCTAGTACCTCCCCATATATATGTATGGAGTGGAGTTTGCAACTGAAAAGATACTTTGTCTTCCCAACAAGCTAGGTGAAGGACGGCTTTCACACACACTTATCTCTCAGATCTGAGCATGTGGAGAGACGTTCGTTCATCTAGCACAAATGGAACGGGTTGCAGGAGGAACTTTTACTCTGGTTTCTCAGTCTGTTTCCTAGTGCCGGTTTGAAGTTCCTGCAGATTTCACAGTAAAACGGATTTGGAGCTAGTACCTCCCCATATATATGTATGGAGTGGAGTTTGCAAGTGAAAAGAAACTTTGTGTTCCCAACAAACTAGGTGAAGGACGGCTTTCACACACAATTATCCCTCAGAACTGAGCATGTGGAGAGACGTTCGTTCATCTAGCACAATGGGAATGGGTTGCAGGAGAAACTTTTACTCTGGTTTCTCAGTCAGTTTCCTAGTGCCGTTTGGAAGTTCCTGCACATTTCACAGTAAACCGAGTTGGAACTAGTACCTCCCCATATATACATATGGACTGGAGTTTGCAAATGAAAAGAAACTTTGTGTTCCCAACAAGCAAGGTGAAAGACGGCTTTCACACACACTTATCTCTCAGAACTGAGCATGTGGAGAGACGTTCGTTCATCTAGCACAAAGGGAACGGGATGCAGGAGAAACTTTTACTCTGCTTTCTCTGTCAGTTTCCTAGTGCCGTTTTGAAGTTCCTGCAGTTTTCACTGTAAAACAGATTTGGAGCTTGTACATACCCATATATATGTATGGAGTGGAGTTTGCAACTGAAAAGAAACTTTGTTTTCCCAACAATCTAGGTGAAGGACGGCTTTCACACACACTTATCTTTCAGAACTGAGCATGTGTAGAGACGTTCTTTCATCTAGCACAAGGGAAATGTTTGCAGGAGAAACTTTTACTCTTGTTTCTCAGTCTGTTTCCTAGTGCTGGTTTGAAGTTCCTGCAGTTTGCACTGTAAAACCGAGTTGGAGCTAGTACCTCCCCATATATATGTATGGAGTGGGGTTGGCAAGTGAAAAGAAACTTTGTGCTCCCAACAAGCTAGGTGAATGACGGCTTTCACACTCATTTATCTCTCAGAAATGAGCATGTGGAGAGACGTTCGTTCATCTAGCTCAAAAGGAACGGGTTGCAGGAGAAACTTTTACTCTGGTTTCTCAGTCTGTTTCCTAGTGCCGGTTTGAAGTTACTGCAGTTTTCACTGTAAAACAGAGATGCAGCTAGTACCTCCCCATATATATGTATGGAGTGGATTTTGCAAATGAAAAGAAACTTTGTGTTCCAAACAAGCTAGGTGAAGGACGGCTTTCACACACACTTATCTCTCAGAAATTAGAATGTGGAGAGACGTTCGTTCATCTAGCACAAAGGGAAATGGTTGCAGGAGAAACTATTGCTCTGGTTTCCCAGTCTGTTTCCTAGTGCCAGTTTGAATTTCCTGCAGTTTTCATTGTAAAACAGATTTGGAGCTAGTACCTCCCCATATATATGTATGGATTGGAGTTTGTAAGTGAAAAGAAACTTTGTGTTCCCAACAAGCTAGGTGAAGGACGGCTTTCACACACACTTATCTCTCAGAACTGAGCATGTGGAGAGACGTTCGTTCATCTAGCACAAATGGAACGGGTTGCAGGAGGAACTTTTACTCTGGTTTGTCAGTCTGTTTCCTAGTGCCGGTTTGAAATTCCTGCAGATTTCACAGTAAAAAGGATTTGGAGCTAGTACCTCCCCATATATATGTATGGAGTGGAGTTTGCAAGTGAAAAGAAACTTTGTGTTCCCAACAATCTAGGTGAAGTACGGCTTTCACACACAATTATCCCTCAGATCTGAGCATGTGGGGAGACGTTCGTTCATCTAGCACAATGGGAAAGGGTGGCAGGAGAAACTTTTGCTCTGGTTTCCCAGTCTGTTACCTAGTGCCATTTTGAAGTTCCTGCAGTTTTCATTGTAAAACAGATTTGGAGCTAGCACCTCCCCATATATATGTATGGATTGGAGTTTGTAAGTGAAAAGAAACTTTGTGTTCCCAACAAGCTTGGTGAAGGACGGCTTTCACACACACTTATCTCTCAGAACTGATCATGTGGAGAGACGTTCGTTCATCTAGCACAAAGGGAACGGGTTGCAGGAGAAACTTTTACTCTGGTTTCTCAGTCTGTTTCTTAGTGCCGGTTTGAATTTCCTCAGATTTCACAGTAAAACAGAGTTGGAGCTTGTACCTCCCCATATATATGTATTTAGTGGAGTTTGCAAGTGAAAAGAAACTTTGTGTTCCCAACAAGCTAGGTGAAGGACGGCTTTCACACACATTTATCTCTCAGAACTTAGAATGTGGATAGACGTTCGTTCATCTCGCACAAAGGGAATGGGTTGGAGGAGAAAATTTTTCTCTTGTTTCTCAGTCTGTTTTCCAGTGCCGGTTTGAAGTTCCTGCAGTTTTCACTGCAAAACAGAGTTGGAAATTGTACCTCCCCATATATATGTATGGTTTGGAGTTTGCAACTGAAAAGAAACTTTGGGTTCCCAGCAATATAGGAGAAGGACGGCTTTCACACACACTTATCTTTCAGAACTGAGCATGTGGAGAGACGTTCGTTCATCTAGCACAAAGGGAACGGTTTGCAGGAAAAACTTTTATTCTGGTTTCTCAGTCTGTTTCCTAGTGCTGGTTTGAAATTCCTGCAGTTTGCACTGTAAAACCGAGTTGGAGCTAGTACCTCCCCATATATATGTATGGAGTGGGGTTTGCAAGTGAAAAGAAACTTTGTGTTCCCAACAAGCTAGGTGAATGACGTCTTTCACACACACTTATCTCTCAGAACTGAGCATGTGGAGAGACGTTCGTTCATCTAGCACAAAGGGAACGGGTTGCAGCAGAAACTTTTACTCTGGTTTCTCAGTCTGTTTCCTAGTGCCGGTTTGAATTTCCTGCAGATTTCACAGTAAAACCGAGTTGGAGCTTGTACCTCCCAATATATATGTATTTAGTGGATTTTGCAAGTGAAAAGAAACTTTGTCTTCCCAACAAGCTAGGTGAAGGACGGCTTTCACACACATTTATCTCTCAGAACTTAGAATGTGGATAGACGTTCGTTCATCTCGCACAAAGGGAATGGGTTGGAGGAGAAAATTTTTCTCTTGTTTCTCAGTCTGTTTTCCAGTGCCGGTTTGAAGTTCCTGCAGTTTTCACTGCAAAACAGAGTTGGAAATTGTACCTCCCCATATATATGTATGGTTTGGAGTTTGCAACTGAAAAGAAACTTTGGGTTCGCAGCAATCTAGGTGAAGGACGGCTTTCACACACACTTATCTTTCAGAACTGAGCATGTGGAGAGACGTTCGTTCATCTAGCACAAAGGGAACGGTTTGCAGGAAAAACTTTTATTCTGGTTTCTCAGTCTGTTTCCTAGTGCTCGTTTGAAATTCCTGCAGTTTGCACTGTAAAACCGAGTTGGAGCTAGTACCTCCCCATATATATGTATGGAGTGGTGTTTGCAAGTAAAAAGAAACTTTGTGTTCCCAACAAGCTAGGTGAAATATGGCTTTCACACCCACTTATCTCTTCAGAATTGAGCATGTTTAGAGACGTTCGTTCATCTAGCACAAAGGCAACGGGTTGCAGGAGAAACTTTTTCTCTGGTTTCTCAGCCTGTTTCCTAGTGCCGGTTTGAATTTCCTGCAGTTTTCTCTGTAAAACCGTGTTGGAGCTAGTACCTCCCCATAAATATGTATGGAGTGGAGTTTGCAACTGAAAAGATACTTTGTCTTCCCAACAAGCTAGGTGAAGGACGGCTTTCACACACACTTATCTCTCAGATCTGAGCATGTGGAGAGACGTTCGTTCATCTAGCACAAATGGAACGGGTTGCAGGAGGAACTTTTACTCTGGTTTCTCAGTCTGTTTCCTAGTGCCGGTTTGAAGTTCCTGCAGATTTCACAGTAAAACGGATTTGGAGCTAGTACCTCCCCATATATATGTATGGAGTGGAGTTTGCAAGTGAAAAGAAACTTTGTGTTCCCAACAAACTAGGTGAAGGACGGCTTTCACACACAATTATCCCTCAGAACTGAGCATGTGGAGAGACGTTCGTTCATCTAGCACAATGGGAATGGGTTGCAGGAGAAACTTTTACTCTGGTTTCTCAGTCAGTTTCCTAGTGCCGTTTGGAAGTTCCTGCACATTTCACAGTAAACCGAGTTGGAACTAGTACCTCCCCATATATACATATGGACTGGAGTTTGCAAATGAAAAGAAACTTTGTGTTCCCAACAAGCAAGGTGAAAGACGGCTTTCACACACACTTATCTCTCAGAACTGAGCATGTGGAGAGACGTTCGTTCATCTAGCACAAAGGGAACGGGATGCAGGAGAAACTTTTACTCTGCTTTCTCAGTCAGTTTCCTAGTGCCGTTTTGAAGTTCCTGCAGTTTTCACTGTAAAACAGATTTGGAGCTTGTACATACCCATATATATGTATGGAGTGGGGTTTGCAACTGAAAAGAAACTTTGTTTTCCCAACAATCTAGGTGAAGGACGGCTTTCACACACACTTATCTTTCAGAACTGAGCATGTGGAGAGACGTTCTTTCATCTAGCACAAGGGAAATGTTTGCAGGAGAAACTTTTACTCTTGTTTCTCAGTCTGTTTCCTAGTGCTGGTTTGAAGTTCCTGCAGTTTGCACTGTAAAACCGAGTTGGAGCTAGTACCTCCCCATATATATGTATGGAGTGGGGTTGGCAAGTGAAAAGAAACTTTGTGCTCCCAACAAGCTAGGTGAATGACGGCTTTCACACTCACTTATCTCTCAGAAATGAGCATGTGGAGAGACGTTCGTTCATCTAGCTCAAAAGGAACGGGTTGCAGGGGAAACTTTTACTCTGGTTTCTCAGTCTGTTTCCTAGTGCCGGTTTGAAGTTACTGCAGTTTTCACTGTAAAACAGAGATGCAGCTAGTACCTCCCCATATATATTTATGGAGTGGATATTGCAAATGAAAAGAAACTTTGTGTTCCAAACAAGCTAGGTGAAGGACGGCTTTCACACACACTTATCTCTCAGAAATTAGAATGTGGAGAGACGTTCGTTCATCTAGCACAAAGGGAACTGGTTGCAGGAGAAACTATTGCTCTGGTTTCCCAGTCTGTTTCCTAGTGCCAGTTTGAAGTTCCTGCAGTTTTCATTGTAAAACAGATTTGGAGCTAGTACCTCCCCATATATATGTATGGATTGGAGTTTGTAAGTGAAAAGAAACTTTGTGTTCCCAACAAGCTAGGTGAAGGACGGCTTTCACACACACTTATCTCTCTGAACTGAGCATGTGGAGAGACGTTCGTTCATCTAGCACAAATGGAACGGGTTGCAGGAGGAACTTTTACTCTGGTTTGTCAGTCTGTTTCCTAGTGCCGGTTTGAAATTCCTGCAGATTTCACAGTAAAAAGGATTTGGAGCTAGTACCTCCCCATATATATGTATGGAGTGGAGTTTGCAAGTGAAAAGAAACTTTGTGTTCCCAACAATCTAGGTGAAGTACGGCTTTCACACACAATTATTCCTCAGATCTGAGCATGTGAGGAGACGTTCGTTCATCTAGCACAATGGGAAAGGGTGGCAGGAGAAACATTTGCTCTGGTTTCCCAGTCTGTTACCTAGTGCCATTTTGAAGTTCCTGCAGTTTTCATTGTAAAACAGATTTGGAGCTAGCACCTCCCCATATATATGTATGGATTGGAGTTTGTAAGTGAAAAGAAACTTTGTGTTCCCAACAAGCTTGGTGAAGGACGGCTTTCACACACACTTATCTCTCAGAACTGATCATGTGGAGAGACGTTCGTTCATCTAGCACAAAGGGAACGGGTTGCAGGAGAAACTTTTACTCTGGTTTCTCAGTCTGTTTCTTAGTGCCGGTTTGAATTTCCTCAGATTTCACAGTAAAACAGAGTTGGAGCTTGTACCTCCCCATATATATGTATTTAGTGGAGTTTGCAAGTGAAAAGAAACTTTGTGTTCCCAACAAGCTAGGTGAAGGACGGCTTTCACACACATTTATCTCTCAGAACTTAGAATGTGGATAGACGTTCGTTCATCTCGCACAAAGGGAATGGGTTGGAGGAGAAAATTTTTCTCTTGTTTCTCAGTCTGTTTTCCAGTGCCGGTTTGAAGTTCCTGCAGTTTTCACTGCAAAACAGAGTTGGAAATTGTACCTCCCCAAATATATGTATGGTTTGGAGTTTGCAACTGAAAAGAAACTTTGGGTTCCCAGCAATATAGGTGAAGGACGGCTTTCACACACACTTATCTTTCAGAACTGAGCATGTGGAGAGACGTTCGTTCATCTAGCACAAAGGGAACGGTTTGCAGGAAAAACTTTTATTCTGGTTTCTCAGTCTGTTTCCTAGTGCTGGTTTGAAATTCCTGCAGTTTGCACTGTAAAACCGAGTTGGAGCTAGTACCTCCCCATATATATGTATGGAGTGGTGTTTGCAAGTGAAAAGAAACTTTGTGTTCCCAACAAGCTAGGTGAAAGATGGCTTTCACACCCACTTATCTCTTCAGAAATGAGCATGTTTAGAGACGTTCGTTCATCTAGCACAAAGGCAACGGGTTGCAGGAGAAACTTTTACCCTGGTTTCTCAGCCTGTTTCCTAGTGCCGGTTTGAATTTCCTGCAGTTTTCTCTGTAAAACCGAGTTGGAGCTAGTACCTCCCCATATATATGTATGGAGTGGAGTTTGCAACTGAAAAGATACTTTGTCTTCCCAACAAGCTAGGTGAAGGACGGCTTTCACACACACTTATCTCTCAGATCTGAGCATGTGGAGAGACGTTCGTTCATCTAGCACAAATGGAACGGGTTGCAGGAGGAACTTTTACTCTGGTTTCTCAGTCTGTTTCCTAGTGCCGGTTTGAAGTTCCTGCAGATTTCACAGTAAAACGGATTTGGAGCTAGTACCTCCCCATATATATGTATGGAGTGGAGTTTGCAAGTGAAAAGAAACTTTGTGTTCCCAACAAACTAGGTGAAGGACGGCTTTCACACACAATTATCCCTCAGAACTGAGCATGTGGAGAGACGTTCGTTCATCTAGCACAATGGGAATGGGTTGCAGGAGAAACTTTTACTCTGGTTTCTCAGTCTGTTTCCTAGTGCCGGTTTGAAGTTCCTGCAGTTTTCACAGTAAAACAGAGTTGGAGCTTGTTCCTCCCCATATATATGTATGGAGTGGAGTTTGTAACTGAAAAGAAACTTTGGGTTCCCAACAATCTAGGTGAAGGACGGCTTTCACACACACTTATCTCTCAGAACTGAGCATGTGGAGAGACGTTCGTTCATCTAGCACAAAGGGGACGGGTTGCAGGAGAAACAATTGCTCTGGTTTCATAGTCTGTTTCCTAGAGCCGGTATGAAGTTCCTGCTGTTTTCACTGTAAAACAGAGTTGGAGCTTGTACCACCCCATATATATGTATGGAGTGGAGTTTGCAAGTGAAAAGAAACTTTGTGTTGCAAACAAGCTATGTGAAGGACGGCTTTCACACACACTTATCTCTCAGAACTGAGCATGTGGAGAGACGTTCGTTCATCTAGCAAAAAGGGAACGGGTTGCAGGAGAAACTTTTACTCTGGTTTCTCAGTCTGTTTCCTAGTGCCGGTTTGAAGTTCCTGCAGTTTTCACTGTCAAACCGACCTCCCCATATATATGTATGGTGTGGTGTTTGCAAGTGAAAGAATCTTTGTGTTCCCAACAAGCTAGGTGAAGGACGGCTTTCACACACAATTATCTCTCAGAACTGAGCATGTGGAGAGACTTTCGTTCATCTAGCACAAAGGGAAAGGGTTGCAGGAGAAATTATACTCTGGTTTCTCAGTTTGTTTCCTTGTTCCGTTATGAACTTCCTGCAGTTTTCACTGTAAAACCGAGTTGGAGCTAGAACCTCCCCATATATATGTATGGAGTGGAGTTTGCAAGTGAAAAGAAACTTTGTTTTCCCAACAAGCTAGGTGAAGGACGGCTTTCACACACACTTATCTCGCAGAAATTAGCATGTGGAGAGACTTTCGTTCATCTAGCACAAAGGGAACGGGTTGCAGGGGAAATTTTTACTCTGGTTTCTCATTCTGTTTCCTAGTGCCTGTTGGAAGTTCCTGCAGTTTTCAATGTAAAAGCGAGTTGGAGATAGTACCTCCCAATATATATGTATGGAGTGGAGTTTGCAAGTGAAAAGAAACTTTTTGTTCCCAACAAGCTAGGTGAAGGACGGCTTTCCCACACACTTATCTCTCAGAACTGAGCATGTGGAGAGACGTTCGTTCATCTAGCACAAAGGGAACGGTTTGCAGGAGAAAATTTTACTCTGGTTTCTCAGTCTGTTTCCTAGTGCCGGTTTTAAGTTCCTGCAGTTTGCACTGTAAAACCGAGTTGGAGCTAGTACCTCCCCATATATATGTATGGAGTGGGGTTGGCAAGTGAAAAGAAACTTTGTGCTCCCAACAAGCTAGGTGAATGACGGCTTTCACACTCACTTATCTCTCAGAAATGAGCATGTGGAGAGACGTTCGTTCATCTAGCTCAAAAGGAACGGGTTGCAGGGGAAACTTTTACTCTGGTTTCTCAGTCTGTTTCCTAGTGCCGGTTTGAAGTTACTGCAGTTTTCACTGTAAAACAGAGATGCAGCTAGTACCTCCCCATATATATTTATGGAGTGGATTTTGCAAATGAAAAGAAACTTTGTGTTCCAAACAAGCTAGGTGAAGGACGGCTTTCACACACACTTATCTCTCAGAAATTAGAATGTGGAGAGACGTTCGTTCATCTAGCACAAAGGGAACTGGTTGCAGGAGAAACTATTGCTCTGGTTTCCCAGTCTGTTTCCTAGTGCCAGTTTGAAGTTCCTGCAGTTTTCATTGTAAAACAGATTTGGAGCTAGTACCTCCCCATATATATGTATGGATTGGAGTTTGTAAGTGAAAAGAAACTTTGTGTTCCCAACAAGCTAGGTGAAGGACGGCTTTCACACACACTTATCTCTCTGAACTGAGCATGTGGAGAGACGTTCGTTCATCTAGCACAAATGGAACGGGTTGCAGGAGGAACTTTTACTCTGGTTTGTCAGTCTGTTTCCTAGTGCCGGTTTGAAATTCCTGCAGATTTCACAGTAAAAAGGATTTGGAGCTAGTACCTCCCCATATATATGTATGGAGTGGAGTTTGCAAGTGAAAAGAAACTTTGTGTTCCCAACAATCTAGGTGAAGTACGGCTTTCACACACAATTATCCCTCAGATCTGAGCATGTGAGGAGACGTTCGTTCATCTAGCACAATGGGAAAGGGTGGCAGGAGAAACATTTGCTCTGGTTTCCCAGTCTGTTACCTAGTGCCATTTTGAAGTTCCTGCAGTTTTCATTGTAAAACAGATTTGGAGCTAGCACCTCCCCATATATATGTATGGATTGGAGTTTGTAAGTGAAAAGAAACTTTGTGTTCCCAACAAGCTTGGTGAAGGACGGCTTTCACACACACTTATCTCTCAGAACTGATCATGTGGAGAGACGTTCGTTCATCTAGCACAAAGGGAACGGGTTGCAGGAGAAACTTTTACTCTGGTTTCTCAGTCTGTTTCTTAGTGCCGGTTTGAATTTCCTCAGATTTCACAGTAAAACAGAGTTGGAGCTTGTACCTCCCCATATATATGTATTTAGTGGAGTTTGCAAGTGAAAAGAAACTTTGTGTTCCCAACAAGCTAGGTGAAGAACGGCTTTCACACACATTTATCTCTCAGAACTTAGAATGTGGATAGACGTTCGTTCATCTCGCACAAAGGGAATGGGTTGGAGGAGAAAATTTTTCTCTTGTTTCTCAGTCTGTTTTCCAGTGCCGGTTTGAAGTTCCTGCAGTTTTCACTGCAAAACAGAGTTGGAAATTGTACCTCCCCAAATATATGTATGGTTTGGAGTTTGCAACTGAAAAGAAACTTTGGGTTCCCAGCAATATAGGTGAAGGACGGCTTTCACACACACTTATCTTTCAGAACTGAGCATGTGGAGAGACGTTCGTTCATCTAGCACAAAGGGAACGGTTTGCAGGAAAAACTTTTATTCTGGTTTCTCAGTCTGTTTCCTAGTGCTGGTTTGAAATTCCTGCAGTTTGCACTGTAAAACCGAGTTGGAGCTAGTACCTCCCCATATATATGTATGGAGTGGTGTTTGCAAGTGAAAAGAAACTTTGTGTTCCCAACAAGCTAGGTGAAAGATGGCTTTCACACCCACTTATCTCTTCAGAAATGAGCATGTTTAGAGACGTTCGTTCATCTAGCACAAAGGCAACGGGTTGCAGGAGAAACTTTTACCCTGGTTTCTCAGCCTGTTTCCTAGTGCCGGTTTGAATTTCCTGCAGTTTTCTCTGTAAAACCGAGTTGGAGCTAGTACCTCCCCATATATATGTATGGAGTGGAGTTTGCAACTGAAAAGATACTTTGTCTTCCCAACAAGCTAGGTGAAGGACGGCTTTCACACACACTTATCTCTCAGATCTGAGCATGTGGAGAGACGTTCGTTCATCTAGCACAAATGGAACGGGTTGCAGGAGGAACTTTTACTCTGGTTTCTAAGTCTGTTTCCTAGTGCCGGTTTGAAGTTCCTGCAGATTTCACAGTAAAACGGATTTGGAGCTAGTACCTCCCCATATATATGTATGGAGTGGAGTTTGCAAGTGAAAAGAAACTTTGTGTTCCCAACAAACTAGGTGAAGGACGGCTTTCACACACAATTATCCCTCAGAACTGAGCATGTGGAGAGACGTTCGTTCATCTAGCACAATGGGAATGGGTTGCAGGAGAAACTTTTACTCTGGTTTCTAAGTCTGTTTCCTAGTGCCGGTTTGAAGTTCCTGCAGTTTTCACAGTAAAACAGAGTGGGAGCTTGTTCCTCCCCATATATATGTATGGAGTGGAGTTTGTAACTGAAAAGAAACTTTGGGTTCCCAACAATCTAGGTGAAGGACGGCTTTCACACACACTTATCTCTCAGAACTGAGCATGTGGAGAGACGTTCGTTCATCTAGCACAAATGGAACGTGTAGCAGGAGAAACTTTTACTCTGCTTTCTCAGTCAGATTCCTAGTGCCGGTTTGAAGTTCCTGCAGTTTTCACTGTAAAATCGAGTAGGAGTTAGTACCTCCCCATATATATGTATGGAGTTGAGTTTGCTACTGAAAAGAAATTTTGTGTTCCCAACAAGCTAGGTGAAGGACGGCTTTCACACACACTTGACTCTCAGAACTGAGCATGTGGAGAAACGTTCGTTCATCTAGCACAAGTGGAACGGGTTGCAGGAGGAACTTTTACTCTGGTTTCTCAGTCAGTTTCCTAGTGCCGGTTGGAAGTTCCTGCAGATTTCACAGTAAACCGAGTTGGAACTAGTACCTCCCCATATATACATATGGACTGGAGTTTGCAAATGAAAAGAAACTTTGTGTTCCCAACAAGCAAGGTGAAGGACGGCTTTCACACACACTTATCTCTCAGAACTGAGCATGTGGAGAGACGTTCGTTCATCTAGCACAAAGGGAACGGGATGCAGGGGAAACTTTTACTCTGGTTTCTCAGTCTGTTTCCTTGTGCCGGTTTGAATTTCCTCCAGATTTCACAGTAAAACCGAGATGGAGCTTGTACCTCCCCATATATATGTATGGAGTGGAGTTTGCAAGTGAAAAGAAACTTTGTGTTCCCAACAAACTAGGTGATGGATGGCTTTCAAACCCACTTATCTCTTCAGAAATGAGCATGTGGAGAGACGTTCGTTCATCTAGCACAAAGGGGACGGGTTGCAGGAGAAACATTTACTCTGGTTTCACAGTCTGTTTCCTACAGCCGGTATGAAGTTCCTGCTGTTTTCACTGTAAAACAGAGTTGGAGCTTGTACCACCCCATATATATGTATGGAGTGGAGTTTGCAAGTGAAAAGAAACTTTGTGTTGCAAACAAGCTATGTGAAGGACGGCTTTCACACACACTTATCTCTCAGAACTGAGCATGTGGAGAGACGTTCGTTCATCTAGCAAAAAGGGAACGGGTTGCAGAAGAAACTTTTACTCTGGTTTCTCAGTCTGTTTCCTAGTGCCGGTTTGAAGTTCCTGCAGTTTTCACTGTCAAACCGACCTCCCCATATATATGTATGGTGTCGTGTTTGCAAGTGAAAGAATCTTTGTGTTCCCAACAAGCTAGGTGAAGGACGGCTTTCACACACAATTATCTCTCAGAACTGAGCATGTGGAGAGACTTTCGTTCATCTAGCACAAAGGGAAAGGGTTGCAGGAGAAATTATACTCTGGTTTCTCAGTTTGTTTCCTTGTTCCGGTATGAACTTCCTGCAGTTTTCACTGTAAAACCGAGTTGGAGCTAGAACCTCCCCATATATATGTATGGAGTGGAGTTTGCAAGTGAAAAGAAACTTTGTTTTCCCAACAAGCTAGGTGAAGGACGGCTTTCACACACACTTATCTCGCAGAAATTAGCATGTGGAGAGACTTTCGTTCATCTAGCACAAAGGGAACGGGTTGCAGGGGAAATTTTTACTCTGGTTTCTCATTCTGTTTCCTAGTGCCTGTTGGAAGTTCCTGCAGTTTTCAATGTAAAAGCGAGTTGGAGATAGTACCTCCCAATATATATGTATGGAGTGGAGTTTGCAAGTGAAAAGAAACTTTTTGTTCCCAACAAGCTAGGTGAAGGACGGCTTTCCCACACACTTATCTCTCAGAACTGAGCATGTGGAGAGACGTTCGTTCATCTAGCACAAAGGGAACGGTTTGCAGGAGAAAATTTTACTCTGGTTTCTCAGTCTGTTTCCTAGTGCCGGTTTGAAGTTCCTGCAGTTTTCACTGTAAAACCGAGTTGGAGCTAGTACCACCCCATATATATGTATGGACTGGAGTTTGCAAGTGAAAAGAAACTTTGTATTCCCAACAAGCTAGCTGAAGGACGGCTTTCCCACACAATTATCTCTCACATCTGAGCATGTGGAGAGACGTTCGTTCATCTAGCACAAAGGGAACGGTTTGCAGGAGAAACTTTTACTCTGGTTTCTCAGTCTGTTTCCTAGTGCCGGTTTGAAGTTCCTGCAGTTTTCACAGTAAAACTGAGTTGGAGCTTGTTCCTCCGCATATATATGTATGGAGTGGGGTTTGTAACTGAAAAGAAACTTTGGGTTCCCAACAATCTAGGTGAAGGACGGCTTTCACACACACATCTCTCAGAACTGAGCATGTGGAGAGACGTTCTTTCATCTAGCACAAATGGAACGTGTAGCAGGAGAAACATTTACTCTGCTTTCTCAGTCAGTTTCCTAGTGCCGGTTTGAAGATCCTGCAGTTTTCACTGTAAAATCGAGTAGGAGTTAGTACCTCCCCATATATATGTATGGAGTGGAGTTTGCTACTGAAAAGAAATTTTGTGTTCCCAACAAGCTAGGTGAAGGATGGCATTCACACTCACTTGTCTCTCAGAACTGAGCATGTGGAGAAACGTTCGTTCATCTAGCACAAATGGAACGGGTTGCAGGTGGAACATTTACTCTGGTTTCTCAGTCAGTTTCCTAGTGCCGGTTGGAAGTTCCTGCAGATTTCACAGTAAACCGAGTTGGAACTAGTACCTCCCCATATATACATATGGACTGGAGTTTGCAAATGAAAAGAAACTTTGTGTTCCCAACAAGTAAGGTGAAGGACGGCTTTCACACACACTTATCTCTCAGAACTGAGCATGTGGAGAGACGTTCGTTCATCTAGCACAAAGGGAACGGGATGCAGGAGAAACTTTTACTCTTGTTTCTCAGTCTGTTTCGTAGTGCCGTTTTGAATTTCCTGCAGTTTTCACTGTAAAACAGATTTGGAGCTTGTACCTACCCATATATATGTATGGAGTGGAGTTTGCAACTGAAAAGAAACTTTGGGTTCCCAACAATCTAGGTGAAGCACGGCTTTCACACACACTTATCTCTCAGAACTGAGCATGTGGAGAGACTTTCGTTCATCTAGCACAAATGGAACGGGTTGCAGGAGGAACTTTTACTCTGGTTTGTCAGTCTGTTTCCTAGTGCCGGTATGAAATTCCTGCAGATTTCACAGTAAAAAGGATTTGGAGCTAGTACCTCCCCATATATATGTATGGAGTGGAGTTTGCAAGTGAAAAGAAACTTTGTGTTCCCAACAATCTAGGTGAAGGACGGCTTTCACACACAATTATCCCTCAGATCTGAGCATGTGGGGAGACGTTCGTTCATCTAGCACAATGGGAATGGGTTGCAGGAGAAACTTTAACTCTCTTTTCTCAGCCTGTTTCCTAGTGCCGGTTTGAATTTCCTGCATTTTTCACTGTAAAACAGTGTTGGAGCTTGTTCCTCCCCATATATCTGTATGGATTGGAGTTTGCAACTGAAAAGAAACTTTGGTTTCCCAACAATCTAGGTGAAGGACGGCTTTCACACACACTTATCTCTCAGAACTGAGCATGTGGTGAGACGTTCGTTCATCTAGCACAAATGGAACGGGTTGCAGGAGAAAGTTTTACTCTGGTTTCTCAGTCAGTTTCCTAGTGCCGGTTTGAATTTCCTGCAGATTTCACAGTAAACCGAGTTGGAACTAGTACCTCCCCATATATATATATGGACTGGAATTTGCAAATGGAAAGAAACTTTGTGTTCCCAACAAGCTAGGTGAAGGACGGCTTTCACACACACTTATCACTCAGAACTGAGCATGTGGAGAGACGTTCGTTCATATAGCAAAATGGAACGTGTTGCAGGAGAAACTTTTACTCTGGTTTCTCAGTCTGTTTCCTAGTGCCAGTTTGAAGTTCCTGCAGTTTTCACTGTAAAACCGAGTAGGAGTTAGTACCTCCCCATATATATGTATGGAGTGGGGTTTGCAAGTGAAAAGAAACTTTGTGTTCCCAACAAACTAGTTGATGGATGGCTTTCACACCCACTTATCTCTTCAGAAATGAGCATGTGGAGAGACGTTCGTTCATCTAGCACAAAGGGAACGGGTTGCAGGGGAAACTTTTACTCTGGTTTCTCAGCCTGTTTCCTAGTGCCGGTTTGAATTTCCTGCAGTTTTCACTGTAAAACCGAGTTGGAGCTAGTACCTCCCCATATATATGTATGTAGTGGAGTTTGCAACTGAAAAGATACTTTGTCTTCCCAACAAGCTAGGTGAAGGACGGCTTTCACACACACTTAACTCTCAGATCTGAGCATGTGGAGAGACGTTCGTTCATCTAGCACAAATGGAACGGTTTGCAGGAAGAACTTTTACTCTGGTTCTCAGTCGGTTTCCTAGTGCCGTTTTGAAGTTCCTGCAGATTTCACAGTAAAACGGATTTGGATCTAGTACCTCCCCATATATATGTATGGAGTGGAGTTTGCAAGTGAAAAGAAACTTTGTGTTCCCAACAAACTAGGTGAAGGACGGCTTTCACACACAATTATCCCTCAGAACTGAGCATGTGGAGAGACGTTCGTTCATCTAGCACAATGGGAATGGGTTGCAGGAGAAACTTTTACTCTGGTTTCTCAGTCTGTTTCCTAGTGCCGGTTTGAAGTTCCTGCAGTTTTCACAGTAAAACAGAGTTGGAGCTTGTTCCTCCCCATATATATGTATGGAGTGGAGTTTGTAACTGAAAAGAAACTTTGGGTTCCCAACAATCAAGGTGAAGGACGGCTTTCACACACACTTATCTCTCAGAACTGAGCATGTGGAGAGACGTTCGTTCATCTAGCACAAATGGAACGTGTAGCAGGAGAAACTTTTACTCTGCTTTCTCAGTCAGTTTCCTAGTGCCGGTTTGAAGTTCCTTGCAGTTTTCACTGTAAAATCGAGTAGGAGTTAGTACCTCCCCATATATATGTATGGAGTGGAGTTTGCTACTGAAAAGAAACTTTGTGTTCCCAACAAGCTAGGTGAAGGACGGCTTTCACAAACACTTGTCTCTTAGAACTGAGCATGTGGAGAGACGTTCGTTCATCTAGCACAATTGGAACGGGTTGCAGGAGGAACTTTTACTCTGGTTTGTCAGTCTGTTTCCTAGTGCCGGTTAGAAATTCCTGCAGATTTCACAGTAAAAAGGATTTGGGGCTAGTACCTCCCCATATATATGTATGGAGTGGAGTTTGCAAGTGAAAAGAAACTTTGTGTTCCCAACAATCTAGGTGAAGGACGGCTTTCACACACAATTATCCCTCAGATCTGAGCATGTGGGGAGACGTTCGTTCATCTAGCACAATGGGAAAGGGTTGCAGGAGAAATTTTAACTCTGTTTTCTCAGTCTGTTTCCTAGTGCCGGTTTGAATTTCCTGCAGTTTTCACTGTAAAACAGTGTTGGAGCTTGTTCCTCCCCATATATCTGTATGGATTGGAGTTTGCAACTGAAAAGAATCTTTCGTTTCCCAACAATCTAGGTGAAGGACGGCTTTCACACACACTTATCTCTCAGAACTGAGCATGTGGTGAGACGTTCGTTCATCTAGCACAAATGGAACGGGTTGCAGGAGAAAGTTTTACTCTGGTTTCTCAGTCAGTTTCCTAGTGCCGGTTTGAATTTCCTGCAGATTTCACAGTAAACACAGTTGGAACTAGTACCTCCCCACATATATATATGGACTGGAGTTTGCAAATGAAAAGAAACTTTGTGTTCCCAACAAGCTAGTTGAATGACGGCTTTCACACACACTTATCACTCAGAACTGAGCATGTGGAGAGACGTTCGTTCATATAGCAAAATGGAACGTGTTGCAGGAGAAACTTTTACTCAGGTTTCTCTGTCTGTTTCCTAGTGCCAGTTTGAAGTTCCTGCAGTTTTCACTGTAAAACCGAGTAGGAGTTATTACCTCCCCATATATATGTTTTGAGTGGAATTTGCTACTGAAAAGAAAGTTTGTGTTCCCAACAAGCTAGGTGAAGGACGGCTTTCACACACACCACAATTATCTCTCAGAACTGAGCATGAGGAGAGACGTTCGTTCATCTAGCACAAATGGAACGGGTTGCAGGAGAAACTTTTACTCTGGTTTCTCAGTCTGTTTCCTTGTGCCGGTTTGAATTTCCTCCAGATTTCACAGTAAAACCGAGTTGGAGCTTGTACCTCCCCATATATATGTATGGAGTGGAGTTTGCAATTGAAAAGAAACTTTGTGTTCCCAACAAGCTAGCTGAAGGACGGCTTTCCCATACAATTATCTCTCACATCTGAGCATGTGGAGAGACGTTCGTTCATCTAGCACAAAGGGAACGGTTTGCAGGAGAAACTTTTACTCTGGTTTCTCAGTCTGTTTCCTAGTGCCGGTTTGAAGTTCCTGCAGTTTTCACAGTAAAACTGAGTTGGAGCTTGTTCCTCCGCATATATATGTATGGAGTGGAGTTTGTAACTGAAAAGAAACTTTGGGTTCCCAACAATCTAGGTGAAGGACGGCTTTCACACACACTTATCTCTCAGAACTGAGCATGTGGAGAGACATTCGTTCATCTAACACAAATGGAACGTGTAGCAGGAGAAACTTTTACTCTGCTTTCTCAGTCAGTTTCCTAGTGCCGGTTTGAAGTTCCTGCAGTTTTCACTGTAAAATCGAGTAGGAGTTAGTACCTCCCCATATATATGTATGGAGTGGAGTTTGCTACTGAAAAGAAATTTTGTGTTCCCAACAAGCTAGGTGAAGGACGGCTTTCACACTCACTTGTCTCTCAGAACTGAGCATGTGGAGAAACGTTCGTTCATCTAGCACAAATGGAACGGGTTGCAGGAGGAACATTTACTCTGGTTTCTCAGTCAGTTTCCTAGTGCCGGTTGGAAGTTCCTGCAGATTTCACAGTAAACCGAGTTGGAACTAGTACCTCCCCATATATACATATGGACTGGAGTTTGCAAATGAAAAGAAATTTGTGTTCCCAACAAGCAAGGTGAAGGACGGCTTTCACACACACTTATCTCTCAGAACTGAGCATGTGGAGAGACGTTCGTTCATCTAGCACAAAGGGAACGGGATGCAGGGGAAACTTTTACTCTTGTTTCTCAGTCTGTTTCCTAGTGCCGTTTTGAATTTCCTGCAGTTTTCACTGTAAAACAGATTTGGAGCTTGTACCTACCCATATATATGTATGGAGTGGAGTTTGCAACTGAAAAGAAACTTTGGGTTCCCAACAATCTAGGTGAAGGACGGCTTTCACACACACTTATCTCTCAGAACTGAGCATGTGGAGAGACTTTCGTTCATCTAGCACAAATGGAACGGGTTGCAGGAGGAACTTTTACTCTGGTGTGTCAGTCTGTTTCCTAGTGCCGTTATGAAATTCCTGCAAATTTCACAGTAAAAAGGATTTGGAGCTAGTACCTCCCCATATATATGTATGGAGTGGAGTTTGCAAGTGAAAAGAAACTTTGTGTTCCCAACAATCTAGGTGAAGGACGGCTTTCACACACAATTATCCCTCAGATCTGAGCATGTGGGGAGACGTTCGTTCATCTAGCACAATGGGAATGGGTTGCAGGAGAAACTTTAACTCTCTTTTCTCAGTCTGTTTCCTAGTGCCGGTTTGAATTTCCTGCATTTTTCACTGTAAAACAGTGTTGGAGCTTGTTCCTCCCCATATATCTGTATGGATTGGAGTTTGCAACTGAAAAGAAACTTTGGTTTCCCAACAATCTAGGTGAAGGACGGCTTTCACACACACTTATCTCTCAGAACTGAGCATGTGGTGAGACGTTCGTTCATCTAGCACAAATGGAACGGGTTGCAGGAGAAAGTTTTACTCTGGTTTCTCAGTCAGTTTCCTAGTGCCGGTTTGAATTTCCTGCAGATTTCACAGTAAACCGAGTTGGAACTAGTACCTCCCCATATATATATATGGACTGGAGTTTGCAAATGAAAAGAAACTTTGTGTTCCCAACAAGCTAGGTGAAGGACGGCTTTCACACACACTTATCACTCAGATCTGAGCATGTGGAGAGACGTTCGTTCATATAGCAAAATGGAACGTGTTGCAGGAGAAACTTTTACTCTGGTTTCTCAGTCTGTTTCCTAGTGCCAGTTTGAAGTTCCTGCAGTTTTCACTGTAAAACCGAGTAGGAGTTAGTACCTCCCCATATATATGTATGGAGTGTGGTTTGCAAGTGAAAAGAAACTTTGTGTTCCCAACAAACTAGGTGATGGATGGCTTTCACACCCACTTATCTCTTCAGAATTGAGCATGTGGAAAGACGTTCGTTCATCTAGCCCAAAGGGAACGGGTTGCAGGAGAAACTTTTACTCTGGTTTCTCAGCCTGTTTCCTAGTGCCGGTTTGAATTTCCTGCAGTTTTCACTGTAAAACCGAGTTGGAGCTAGTACCTCCCCATATATATGTATGTAGTGGAGTTTGCAACTGAAAAGATACTTTGTCTTCCCAACAAGCTAGGTGAAGGACGGCTTTCACACACACTTAACTCTCAGATCTGAGCATGTGGAGAGACGTTCGTTCATCTAGCACAAATGGAACGGTTTGCAGGAAGAACTTTTACTCTGGTTCTCAGTCTGTTTCCTAGTGCCGTTTTGAAGTTCCTGCAGATTTCAAAGTAAAACGGATTTGGATCTAGTACCTCCCCATATATATGTATGGAGTGGAGTTTGCAAGTGAAAAGAAACTTTGTGTTCCCAACAAACTAGGTGAAGGACGGCTTTCACACACAATTATCCCTCAGAACTGAGCATGTGGAGAGACGTTCGTTCATCTAGCACAATGGGAATGGGTTGCAGGAGAAACTTTTACTCTGGTTTCTCAGTCTGTTTCTTAGTGCCGGTTTGAAGTTCCTGCAGTTTTCACAGTAAAACAGAGTTGGAGCTTGTTCCTCCCCATATATATGTATGGAGTGGAGTTTGTAACTGAAAAGAAACTTTGGGTTCCCAACAATCAAGGTGAAGGACGGCTTTCACACACACTTATTTCTCAGAACTGAGCATGTGGATAGACGTTCGTTCATCTAGCACAAATGGAACGTGTAGCAGGAGAAACTTTTACTCTGCTTTCTCAGTCAGTTTCCTAGTGCCGGTTTGAAGTTCCTTGCAGTTTTCACTGTAAAATCGAGTAGGAGTTAGTACTTCCCCATATATATGTATGGAGTGGAGTTTGCTACTGAAAAGAAACTTTGTGTTCCCAACAAGCTAGGTGAAGGACGGCTTTCACAAACACTTGTCTCTTAGAACTGAGCATGTGGAGAGACTTTCGTTCATCTAGCACAATTGGAACGGGTTGCAGGAGGAACTTTTACTCTGGTTTGTCAGTCTGTTTCCTAGTGCCGGTTAGAAATTCCTGCAGATTTCACAGTAAAAAGGATTTGGGGCTAGTACCTCCCCATATATATGTATGGAGTGGAGTTTGCAAGTGAAAAGAAACTTTGTGTTCCCAACAATCTAGGTGAAGGACGGCATTCACACACAATTATCCCTCAGATCTGAGCATGTGGGGAGACGTTCGTTCATCTAGCACAATGGGAAAGGGTTGCAGGAGAAACTTTAACTCTGTTTTCTCAGTCTGTTTCCTAGTGCCGGTTTGAATTTCCTGCAGTTTTCACTGTAAAACAGTGTTGGAGCTTGTTCCTCCCCATATATCTGTATGGATTGGAGTTTGCAACTGAAAAGAAACTTTCGTTTCCCAACAATCTAGGTGAAGGACGGCTTTCACACACACTTATCTCTCAGAACTGAGCATGTGGTGAGACGTTCGTTCATCTAGCACAAATGGAACGGGTTGCAGGAGAAAGTTTTACTCTGGTTTCTCAGTCAGTTTCCTAGTGCCGGTTTGAATTTCCTGCAGATTTCACAGTAAACAGAGTTGGAACTAGTACCTCCCCATATATATATATGGACTGGAGTTTGCAAATGAAAAGAAACTTTGTGTTCCCAACAAGCTAGTTGAAGGACGGCTTTCACACACACTTATCACTCAGAACTGAGCATGTGGAGAGACGTTCGTTCATATAGCAAAATGGAACGTGTTGCAGGAGAAACTTTTACTCTGGTTTCTCTGTCTGTTTCCTAGTGCCAGTTTGAAGTTCCTGCAGTTTTCACTGTAAAACCGAGTAGGAGTTATTACCTCCCCATATATATGTTTTGAGTGGAATTTGCTACCGAAAAGAAAGTTTGTGTTCCCAACAAGCTAGGTGAAGGACGGCTTTCACACACACCACAATTATCTCTCAGAACTGAGCATGAGGAGAGACGTTCGTTCATCTAGCACAAATGGAACGGGTTGCAGGAGAAACTTTTACTCTGGTTTCTCAGTCTGTTTCCTTGTGCCGGTTTGAATTTCCTCCAGATTTCACAGTAAAACCGAGTTGGAGCTTGTACCTCCCCATATATATGTATGGAGTGGAGTTTGCAATTGAAAAGAAACTTTGTGTTCCCAACAAGCTAGGTGAAGGACGGCTTTCACACACACTTATCTCTCAGAAATTAGAATGTGAAGAGACGTTCGTTCATCTAGCACAATGGGAACGGTTTTCAGGAGAAACTTTTGCTCTGGTTTCTCAGTCTGTATTCCTAGTGCCGGTTTGAAGTTCCTGCAGTTTTCATTGTAAAATAGAGTTGGAGCTAGTACCTCCCCATATATATGTATGGATTGGAGTTTGTAAGTGAAAAGAAACTTTGTGTTCCCAACAAGCTAGTTGAAGAACGGCTTTCACACACACTTATCTCTCAGAACTGAGCATGTGGAGAGACGTTCGTTCATCTAGCACAAAGGGAACGGGTTGCAGGAGAAACTTTTACTCTGGTTTCTCAGTCTGTTTCCTAGTGCCGGTTTGCAGTTCCTGCAGTTTTCACTGTAATACGGATTTGGAGCTAGTACCTCCCCATATATATGTATGGAGAGATTTTGCAAATAAAAGAAATTTTGTGTTCCAAACAAGCTAGGTGAAGGACGGCTTTCACACACACATATCTCTCAGAACTGAGCATGTGGAGAGACGTTCGTTCATATAGCACAAAGGGAACGGGTTGCAGGAGAAACTTTTACTCTGGTTTCTCAGTCTGTTTCCTAGTACCGGTTTGAAATTCCTGCGGTTTTCACTGTAAATCCGTGTTGGAGCTAATACCTCCCCATATATATGTGTGGAGTGGAGTTTGCAAGTGAATAGAAACTTTGTGTTCCCAACAAGCCTGGTGAAGGACGGTATCACACACACTTATCTCTCAGAAATGAGCATGTGGAGAGACGTTCGTTCATCTAGCAAAAATGGAACGGGTTTCAGAAGGAACTTTTACTCTGGTTTGTCATTCTGTATCCTAGTGCCGGTTTGAAATTCCTGCAGATTTCACAGTAAAACGGATTTGGAGCTAGTACCTCCCCATATAAATGTATGGAGTGGAGTTTGCAAGTGAAAAGAAACTTTGTGTTCCCAACAAACTAGGTGAAGTACGGCTTTCACACACAATTATCCCTCAGAACTGAGCATGTGAAGAGACGTTCGTTCATCTAGCACAATGGGAATGGGTTGCAGGAGAAACTTTTACTCTGGTTTCTCAGTCTGTTTCCTAGTGCCGGTATGAAGTTCCTGCAGTTTTCACTGTAAAACAGAGTTGGAGCTTGTTCCTCCCCATATATATATATGGAGTGGAGTTTGCAACTGAAAATAAACTTTGGGTTCCCAACAATCTAGGTGAAGGAGGGCTTTCACACACACTTATCTCTCAAAACTGAGCATGTGGAGAGACGTTCGTTCATCTAGCACAAAGGGAACGGTTTGCAGGAGAAACTTTTACTCTGGTTTCTCAGTCTGTTTCCTAGTGCCGGTTTGAAGTTACTGCAGTTTTCACTGTCAAACCGAGTTGGAGCTAGTACCTCCCCATATATATGTATGATGTGGAGTTTGCAAATGAAAAGAAACTTTGTGTTCCCAACAAGCTAGTTGAAGGACGGCTTTCACACACACTTATCTCTCAGAACTGAGCATGTGGAGAGACGTTCGTTCATCAAGCACAAAGGGAACGGGTTGCAGGAGAAACTTTTCTCTGGTTTCTCAGTCTGTTTCCTAGTGCCGGTTTGAAGTTCCTGCAGTTTTCACTGTAAAATCGTGTTGGGGCTAGAACCTCCCCATATATATGTGTGGATTGGAGTTTGCAATTGAATAGAAACTTTGTGTTCCCAACAAGCCTGGTGAAGGACGGTATCACACACACTTATCTCTCAGAAATGAGCATGTGGAGAGACGTTCGTTCATCTAGCAAAAATGGAACGGGTTTCAGAAGGAACTTTTACTCTGGTTTGTCATTCTGTATACTAGTGCCGGTTTGAAATTCCTGCAGATTTCACAGTAAAACGGATTTGGAGCTAGTACCTCCCCATATAAATGTATGGAGTGGAGTTTGCAAGTGAAAAGAAACTTTGTGTTCCCAACAAACTAGGTGAAGTACGGCTTTCACACACAATTATCCCTCAGAACTGATCATCTGAAGAGACGTTCGTTCATCTAGCACAATGGGAATGGGTTGCAGGAGAAACTTTTACTCTGGTTTCTCAGTCTGTTTCCTAGTGCCGGTATGAAGTTCCTGCAGTTTTCACTGTAAAACAGAGTTGGAGCTTGTTCCTCCCCATATATATGTATGGAGTGGAGTTTGCAACTGAAAATAAACTTTGGGTTCCCAACAATCTAGGTGAAGGTGGGCTTTCACACACACTTATCTCTCAAAACTGAGCATGTGGAGAGACGTTCGTTCATCTAGCAAAAAGGGAACGGGTTGCAGGAGAAACTTTTACTCTGGTTTCTCAGGCTGTTTCCTAGTGCCGGTTACAAGTTCCTGCAGTTTTCACTGTAAAATCGAGTTGGAGCTAGTACCTCCCCATATATATGTATGGAGTGGAGTTTGCAAGTGAAAAGAAACTTTGTGTTCCCAACAAGCTAGGTGAATGACGGCTTTCCCACACACATATCTCTCAGAAATGAGCATGTGGAGAGACGTTCGTTCATCTAGCAAAAAGGGAACGGGTTGCAGGAGGAACTTTTACTCTGGTTTTTCAGTTTCTTTCCTATTGCCGGTTTGAAGTTCCTGCAGTTTTCAGTGTCATACCGTGTTGGAGCTAGTACCTACCCATATATATGTATGGAGGGGGGTTTGAAAGTGAAAAGAAACTTTGTGTTCCCAACAAGCTAGTTGAAGGACGGCTTTTACACACACTTATCTCTCAGAACTGAGCATGTGGAGAGACGTTCGTTCATCTAGCACAAAGGGAACGTGTTGCAGGAGAATCTTTTACTCTGGTATCTCAGTCTGTTTCCTAGTGCTGGTTTGAAGTTCCTGCAGTTTTCACTGTCAAACCGAGTTGGAGCTAGTACCACCCCATATATATGTATGGAGTGGAGTTTGCAAGTGAAAAGAAACTTTGTGTTCCCAACAAGCTAGGTGAATGACGGCTTTCCCACACACATATCTCTCAGAAATGAGCATGTGGAGAGACGTTCGTTCATCTAGCAAAAAGGGAACGGGTTGCAGGAGGAACTTTTACTCTGGTTTTTCAGTTTCTTTCCTATTGCCGGTTTGAAGTTCCTGCAGTTTTCAGTGTCATACCGTGTTGGAGCTAGTACCTACCCATATATATGTATGGAGGGGGGTTTGAAAGTGAAAAGAAACTTTGTGTTCCCAACAAGCTAGTTGAAGGACGGCTTTTACACACACTTATCTCTCAGAACTGAGCATGTGGAGAGACGTTCGTTCATCTAGCACAAAGGGAACGTGTTGCAGGAGAATCTTTTACTCTGGTATCTCAGTCTGTTTCCTAGTGCTGGTTTGAAGTTCCTGCAGTTTTCACTGTCAAACCGAGTTGGAGCTAGTACCACCCCATATATATGTATGGAGTGGAGTTTGCAAGTGAAAAGAAACTTTGTGTTCCCAACAAGCTAGGTGAAGGACGGCTTTCACAAACACTTATCTCTCAGAACTGAGCATGTGGAGAGACGATCGTTCATCTAGCACAAAGGGAACGGGTTGCAGGAGAAACTTTTACTCTGGTTTCTCAGACTGGTTCCTAGTGCCGGTTTGAAGTTCCTGCAGTTTTCACTGTAAAATCGAGTTGGATCTAGTACGTCCCCATATAAATGTATGGAGTGGAGTTTGCAATTGAAAAGAAACTTTGTGTTCCCAACAAGCTAGGTGAAGGACGGATTTTACACACACATATATCTCAGAACTGAGCATGTGGAGAGACGTTCGTTCATCTAGCACAAAGGGAACGGGTTGCAGGAGAAACTTTTACTCTGGTATCTCAGTCTTTTTCATAGTGCCGGTTTCAATTTCCTGCAATTTTCACTGTAAAACCGAGTTGGAGCTAGTACCTCCCCATATATATTTATGGAGTGGAGTTTGCAAGTGAAAAGAAACATTGTGTTCCCAACAAGCTAGGTGAAGGACGGCTTTCACACACATTTATCTCTCAGAACTGAGCATGTGGAGAGACGTTCGTTCATGTAGCACAAAGGAACGGGTTGCAGGAGAAACTTTTACTCTGGTTTCTCAGTCTGTATCCTAGTGCCGGTTTGAAGTTCCTGCAGTTTTCACTGTAAAACCGAGTTGGGGCTAGTACCTCCCCATATATATGTGTGGAGTGGAGTTTGCAATTGAATAGAAACTTTGTGTTCCCAACAAGCCTGGTGAAGGACGGTTTCACACACAATTTTCTCTCAGAAATGAGCATGTGGAGAGACGTTCGTTCATCTAGCAAAAATGGAACGGTTTTCAGAAGGAACTCTTACTCTGGTTTGTCATTCTGTATCCTAGTGCCGGTTTGAAATTCCTGCAGATTTCACAGTAATACGGATTTGGAGCTAGTACCTCCCCATATATATGTATGGAGTGGAGTTTGCAAGTGAAAAGAAACTTTGTGTTCCCAACAAACTAGGTGAAGTACGGCTTTCACACACAATTATCCCTCAGAACTGAGCATGTGAAGAGACGTTCGTTCATCTAGCACAATGGGAATGGGATGCAAGAGAAACTTTTACTCTGGTTTCTCAGTCTGTTTCCTAGTGCCGGTTTGAAGTTCCTGCAGTTTTCACTGTAAAACAGAGTTGGAGCTTGTTCCTCCCCATAAATATATATGGAGTGGAGTTTGCAACTGAAAAGAAACTTTGGGTTCCCAACAATCTAGGTGAAGGAGGGCTTTCACACACACTTATCTCTCAAAACTGAGCATGTGGAGAGACGTTCGTTCATCTAGCACAAAGGGAACGGTTTGCAGGAGAAACTTTTACTCTGGTTTCTCAGTCTGTTTCCTAGTGCCGGTTTGAAGTTACTGCAGTTTTCACTGTCAAACCGAGTTGGAGCTAGTACCTCCCCATATATATGTATGATGTGGAGTTTGCAAATGAAAAGAAATTTTGTGTTCCCAACAAGCTAGTTGAAGGACGGCTTTTACACACACTTATCTCTCAGAACTGAGCATGTGGAGAGACGTTCGTTCATCTAGCACAAAGGGAACGTGTTGCAGGAGAATCTTTTACTCTGGTATCTCAGTCTGTTTCCTAGTGCTGGTTTGAAGTTCCTGCATTTTTCACTGTCAAACCGAGTTGGAGCTAGTACCACCCCATATATATGTATGGAGTGGAGTTTGCAAGTGAAAAGAAACTTTGTGTTCCCAACAAGCTAGGTGAAGGACTGCTTTCACAAACACTTATCTCTCAGAACTGAGCATGTGGAGAGACGATCGTTCATCTAGCACAAAGGGAACGGGTTGCAGGAGAAACTTTTACTCTGGTTTCTCAGACTGGTTCCTAGTGCCGGTTTGAAGTTCCTGCAGTTTTCACTGTAAAATCGAGTTGGATCTAGTACGTCCCCATATAAATGTATGGAGTGGAGTTTGCAATTGAAAAGAAACTTTGTGTTCCCAACAAGCTAGGTGAAGGACGGATTTTACACACACATATCTCTCAGAACTGAGCATGTGGAGAGACGTTCGTTCATCTAGCACAAAGGGAACGGGTTGCAGGAGAAACTTTTACTCTGGTATCTCAGTCTTTTTCATAGTGCCGGTTTCAATTTCCTGCAATTTTCACTGTAAAACCGAGTTGGAGCTAGTACCTCCCCATATATATTTATGGAGTGGAGTTTGCAAGTGAAAAGAAACATTGTGTTCCCAACAAGCTAGGTGAAGGACGGCTTTCACACACATTTATCTCTCAGAACTGAGCATGTGGAGAGAAGTTCGTTCATCTAGCACAAAGGAACGGGTTGCAGGAGAAACTTTTACTCTGGTTTCTCAGTCTGTATCCTAGTGCCGGTTTGAAGTTCCTGCAGTTTTCACTGTAAAACCGAGTTGGGGCTAGTACCTCCCCATATATATGTGTGGAGTGGAGTTTGCAATTGAATAGAAACTTTGTGTTCCCAACAAGCCTGGTGAAGGACGGTTTCACACACACTTATCTCTCAGAAATGAGCATGTGGAGAGACGTTCGTTCATCTAGCAAAAATGGAACGGGTTTCAGAAGGAACTCTTACTCTGGTTTGTCATTCTGTATCCTAGTGCCGGTTTGAAATTCCTGCAGATTTCACAGTAATACGGATTTGGAGCTAGTACCTCCCCATATATATGTATGGAGTGGAGTTTGCAAGTGAAAAGAAACTTTGTGTTCCCAACAAACTAGGTGAAGTACGGCTTTCACACACAATTATCCCTCAGAACTGAGCATGTGAAGAGACGTTCGTTCATCTAGCACAATGGGAATGGGATGCAAGATAAACTTTTACTCTGGTTTCTCATTCTGTTTCCTAGTGCCGGTTTGAAGTTCCTGCAGTTTTCACTGTAAAACAGAGTTGGAGCTTGTTCCTCCCCATAAATATATATGGAGTGGAGTTTGCAACTGAAAAGAAACTTTGGGTTCCCAACAATCTAGGTGAAGGAGGGCTTTCACACACACTTATCTCTCAAAACTGAGCATGTGGAGAGACGTTCGTTCATCTAGCACAAAGGGAACGGTTTGCAGGAGAAACTTTTACTCTGGTTTCTCAGTCTGTTTCCTAGTGCCGGTTTGAAGTTACTGCAGTTTTCACTGTCAAACCGAGTTGGAGCTAGTACCTCCCCATATATATGTATGATGTGGAGTTTGCAAATGAAAAGAAACTTTGTGTTCCCAACAAGCTAGTTGAAGGACGGATTTCACACACACTTATCTCTCAGAACTGAGCATGTGGAGAGACGTTCGTTCATCAAGCACAAAGGGAACGGGTTGCAGGAGAAACTTTTACTCTGGTTTCTCAGTCTGTTTCCTAGTGCCGGTTTGAAGTTCCTGCAGTTTTCACTGTAAAACCGTGTTGGGGCTAGAACCTCCCCATATATATGTGTGGAGTGGAGTTTGCAATTGAATAGAAACTTTGTGTTCCCAACAAGCCTGGTGAAGGACGGTATCACACACACTTATCTCTCAGAAATGAGCATGTGGAGAGACGTTCGTTCATCTAGCAAAAATGGAACGGGTTTCAGAAGGAACTTTTACTCTGGTTTGTCATTCTGTATCCTAGTGCCGGTTTGAAATTCCTGCAGATTTCACAGTAAAACGGATTTGGAGCTAGTACCTCCCCATATAAATGTATGGAGTGGAGTTTGCAAGTGAAAAGAAACTTTGTGTTACTAACAAACTAGGTGAAGTACGGCTTTCACACACAATTATCCCTCAGAACTGATCATCTGAAGAGACGTTCGTTCATCTAGCACAATGGGAATGGGTTGCAGGAGAAACTTTTACTCTGGTTTCTCAGTCTGTTTCCTAGTGCCGGTATGAAGTTCCTGCAGTTTTCACTGTAAAACAGAGTTGGAGCTTGTTCCTCCCCATATATATGTATGGAGTGGAGTTTGCAACTGAAAATAAACTTTGGGTTCCCAACAATCTAGGTGAAGGAGGGCTTTCACACACACTTATCTCTCAAAACTGAGCATGTGGAGAGACGTTCGTTCATCTAGCACAAAGGGAACGGGTTGCAGGAGAAACTTTTACTCTGGTTTCTCAGTCTGTTTCCTAGTGCCGGTTTGAAGTTCCTGCAGTTTTCACTGTAAAACCGAGTTGGAGGTAGTACCTACTCATATATATGTATGGATTGGAGTTTGCAAGTGGAAAGAAACTTTGTGTTCCCAAGAAGCTAGGTGAAGTACGGCTTTCCCACACACATATCTCTCAGAACTGAGCATGTGGAGAGACGTTCGTTCATCTAGCACAGAGGGAACTGGTTGCAGGAGAAACTTTTACTCTGGTTTCTCAGTCTGTTTCCTTGTGCCGGATTGAAGTTCCTGCAGTTTTCACTGTAAAACCGTGTTGGAGCTTGAACCTCCCCATATATATCTATGGAGTGGAGTTTGCAAGTGAAAAGAACTTTGTGTTCCCAACAAGCTAGGTGAAGGACGGCTTTCACACACACATATCTCTCAGAACTGAGCATGTTGAGAGACGTTCGTTCATCTAGCAAAAAGGGAACGGGTTGCAGGAGAAACTTTTACTCTGGTTTCTCAGGCTGTTTCCTAGTGCCGGTTACAAGTTCCTGCATTTTTCACTGTAAAATCGAGTTGGAGCTAGTACCTCCCCATATATATGTATGGAGTGGAGTTTGTAAGTGAAAAGAAACTTTGTGTTCCCAACAAGCTAGGTGAATGATGGCTTTCCCACACACATATCTCTCAGAAATGAGCATGTGGAGAGACGTTCGTTCATCTAGCAAAAAGGGAACGGGTTGCAGGAGGAACTTTTACACTGGTTTTTCAGTTTCTTTCCTAGTGCCGGTTTGAAGTTCCTGCAGTTTTCAGTGTCATACCGTGTTGGAGCTTGTACCTACCCATATATATGTATGGAGGGGGGTTTGAAAGTGAAAAGAAACTTTGTGTTCCCAACAAGCTAGTTGAAGGACGGCTTTTACACACACTTATCTCTCAGAACTGAGCATGTGGAGAGACGTTCGTTCATCTAGCACAAAGGGAACGTGTTGCAGGAGAATCTTTTACTCTGGTATCTCAGTCTGTTTCCTAGTGCTGGTTTGAAGTTCCTGCAGTTTGCACTGTCAAACCGAGTTGGAGGTAGTACCACCCCATATATATGTATGGAGTGGAGTTTGCAAGTGAAAAGAAACTTTGTGTTCCCAACAAGCTAGGTGAAGGACGGCTTTCACACACACTTATCACTCAGATCTGAGCATGTGGAGAGACGTTCGTTCATATAGCAAAATGGAACGTGTTGCAGGAGAAACTTTTACTCTGGTTTCTCAGTCTGTTTCCTAGTGCCAGTTTGAAGTTCCTGCAGTTTTCACTGTAAAACCGAGTAGGAGTTAGTACCTCCCCATATATATGTATGGAGTGTGGTTTGCAAGTGAAAAGAAACTTTGTGTTCCCAACAAACTAGGTGATGGATGGCTTTCACACCCACTTATCTCTTCAGAAATGAGCATGTGGAAAGACGTTCGTTCATCTAGCCCAAAGGGAACGGGTTGCAGGAGAAACTTTTACTCTGGTTTCTCAGCCTGTTTCCTAGTGCCGGTTTGAATTTCCTGCAGTTTTCACTGTAAAACCGAGTTGGAGCTAGTACCTCCCCATATATATGTATGTAGTGGAGTTTGCAACTGAAAAGATACTTTGTCTTCCCAACAAGCTAGGTGAAGGACGGCTTTCACACACACTTAACTCTCAGATCTGAGCATGTGGAGAGACGTTCGTTCATCTAGCACAAATGGAACGGTTTGCAGGAAGAACTTTTACTCTGGTTCTCAGTCTGTTTCCTAGTGCCGTTTTGAAGTTCCTGCAGATTTCAAAGTAAAACGGATTTGGATCTAGTACCTCCCCATATATATGTATGGAGTGGAGTTTGCAAGTGAAAAGAAACTTTGTGTTCCCAACAAACTAGGTGAAGGACGGCTTTCACACACAATTATCCCTCAGAACTGAGCATGTGGAGAGACGTTCGTTCATCTAGCACAATGGGAATGGGTTGCAGGAGAAACTTTTACTCTGGTTTCTCAGTCTGTTTCTTAGTGCCGGTTTGAAGTTCCTGCAGTTTTCACAGTAAAACAGAGTTGGAGCTTGTTCCTCCCCATATATATGTATGGAGTGGAGTTTGTAACTGAAAAGAAACTTTGGGTTCCCAACAATCAAGGTGAAGGACGGCTTTCACACACACTTATTTCTCAGAACTGAGCATGTGGATAGACGTTCGTTCATCTAGCACAAATGGAACGTGTAGCAGGAGAAACTTTTACTCTGCTTTCTCAGTCAGTTTCCTAGTGCCGGTTTGAAGTTCCTTGCAGTTTTCACTGTAAAATCGAGTAGGAGTTAGTACTTCCCCATATATATGTATGGAGTGGAGTTTGCTACTGAAAAGAAACTTTGTGTTCCCAACAAGCTAGGTGAAGGACGGCTTTCACAAACACTTGTCTCTTAGAACTGAGCATGTGGAGAGACTTTCGTTCATCTAGCACAATTGGAACGGGTTGCAGGAGGAACTTTTACTCTGGTTTGTCAGTCTGTTTCCTAGTGCCGGTTAGAAATTCCTGCAGATTTCACAGTAAAAAGGATTTGGGGCTAGTACCTCCCCATATATATGTATGGAGTGGAGTTTGCAAGTGAAAAGAAACTTTGTGTTCCCAACAATCTAGGTGAAGGACGGCTTTCACACACAATTATCCCTCAGATCTGAGCATGTGGGGAGACGTTCGTTCATCTAGCACAATGGGAAAGGGTTGCAGGAGAAACTTTAACTCTGTTTTCTCAGTCTGTTTCCTAGTGCCGGTTTGAATTTCCTGCAGTTTTCACTGTAAAAGAGTGTTGGAGCTTGTTCCTCCCCATATATCTGTATGGATTGGAGTTTGCAACTGAAAAGAAACTTTCGTTTCCCAACAATCTAGGTGAAGGACGGCTTTCACACACACTTATCTCTCAGAACTGAGCATGTGGTGAGACGTTCGTTCATCTAGCACAAATGGAACGGGTTGCAGGAGAAAGTTTTACTCTGGTTTCTCAGTCAGTTTCCTAGTGCCGGTTTGAATTTCCTGCAGATTTCACAGTAAACAGAGTTGGAACTAGTACCTCCCCATATATATATATGGACTGGAGTTTGCAAATGAAAAGAAACTTTGTGTTCCCAACAAGCTAGTTGAAGGACGGCTTTCACACACACTTATCACTCAGAACTGAGCATGTGGAGAGACGTTCGTTCATATAGCAAAATGGAACGTGTTGCAGGAGAAACTTTTACTCTGGTTTCTCTGTCTGTTTCCTAGTGCCAGTTTGAAGTTCCTGCAGTTTTCACTGTAAAACCGAGTAGGGGTTAGTACCTCCCCATATATATGTTTTGAGTGGAATTTGCTACTGAAAAGAAAGTTTGTGTTCCCAACAAGCTAGGTGAAGGACGGCTTTCACACACACCACAATTATCTCTCAGAACTGAGCATGAGGAGAGACGTTCGTTCATCTAGCACAAATGGAACGGGTTGCAGGAGAAACTTTTACTCTGGTTTCTCAGTCTGTTTCCTTGTGCCGGTTTGAATTTCCTCCAGATTTCACAGTAAAACCGAGTTGGAGCTTGTACCTCCCCATATATATGTATGGAGTGGAGTTTGCAATTGAAAAGAAACTTTGTGTTCCCAACAAGCTAGGTGAAGGACGGCTTTCACACACACTTATCTCTCAGAAATTAGAATGTGGAGAGACGTTCGTTCATCTAGCACAATGGGAACGGTTTTCAGGAGAAACTTTTGCTCTGGTTTCTCAGTCTGTATTCCTAGTGCCGGTTTGAAGTTCCTGCAGTTTTCATTGTAAAATAGAGTTGGAGCTAGTACCTCCCCATATATATGTATGGATTGGAGTTTGTAAGTGAAAAGAAACTTTGTGTTCCCAACAAGCTAGTTGAAGAACGGCTTTCACACACACTTATCTCTCAGAACTGAGCATGTGGAGAGACGTTCGTTCATCTAGCACAAAGGGAACGGGTTGCAGGAGAAACTTTTACTCTGGTTTCTCAGTCTGTTTCCTAGTGCCGGTTTGCAGTTCCTGCAGTTTTCACTGTAATACGGATTTGGAGCTAGTACCTCCCCATATATATGTATGGAGAGATTTTGCAAATAAAAGAAATTTTGTGTTCCAAACAAGCTAGGTGAAGGACGGCTTTCACACACACATATCTCTCAGAACTGAGCATGTGGAGAGACGTTCGTTCATATAGCACAAAGGGAACGGGTTGCAGGAGAAACTTTTACTCTGGTTTCTCAGTCTGTTTCCTAGTACCGGTTTGAAATTCCTGCGGTTTTCACTGTAAATCCGTGTTGGAGCTAATACCTCCCCATATATATGTGTGGAGTGGAGTTTGCAAGTGAATAGAAACTTTGTGTTCCCAACAAGCCTGGTGAAGGACGGTATCACACACACTTATCTCTCAGAAATGAGCATGTGGAGAGACGTTCGTTCATCTAGCAAAAATGGAACGGGTTTCAGAAGGAACTTTTACTCTGGTTTGTCATTCTGTATCCTAGTGCCGGTTTGAAATTCCTGCAGATTTCACAGTAAAACGGATTTGGAGCTAGTACCTCCCCATATAAATGTATGGAGTGGAGTTTGCAAGTGAAAAGAAACTTTGTGTTCCCAACAAACTAGGTGAAGTACGGCTTTCACACACAATTATCCCTCAGAACTGAGCATGTGAAGAGACGTTCGTTCATCTAGCACAAAGGGAACGGTTTGCAGGAGAAACTTTTACTCTGGTTTCTCAGTCTGTTTCCTAGTGCCGGTTTGAAGTTACTGCAGTTTTCACTGTCAAACCGAGTTGGAGCTAGTACCTCCCCATATATATGTATGATGTGGAGTTTGCAAATGAAAAGAAACTTTGTGTTCCCAACAAGCTATTTGAAGGACGGCTTTCACACACACTTATATCTCAGAACTGAGCATGTGTAGAGACGTTCGTTCATCAAGCACAAAGGGAACGGGTTGCAGGAGAAACTTTTCTCTGGTTTCTCAGTCTGTTTCCTAGTGCCGGTTTGAAGTTCCTGCAGTTTTCACTGTAAAATCGTGTTGGGGCTAGAACCTCCCCATATATATGTGTGGATTGGAGTTTGCAATTGAATAGAAACTTTGTGTTCCCAACAAGCCTGGTGAAGGACGGTATCACACACACTTATCTCTCAGAAATGAGCATGTGGAGAGACGTTCGTTCATCTAGCAAAAATGGAACGGGTTTCAGAAGGAACTTTTACTCTGGTTTGTCATTCTGTATCCTAGTGCCGGTTTGAAATTCCTGCAGATTTCACAGTAAAACGGATTTGGAGCTAGTACCTCCCCATATAAATGTATGGAGTGGAGTTTGCAAGTGAAAAGAAACTTTGTGTTCCCAACAAACTAGGTGAAGTACGGCTTTCACACACAATTATCCCTCAGAACTGATCATCTGAAGAGACGTTCGTTCATCTAGCACAATGGGAATGGGTTGCAGGAGAAACTTTTACTCTGGTTTCTCAGTCTGTTTCCTAGTGCCGGTATGAATTTCCTGCAGTTTTCACTGTAAAACAGAGTTGGAGCTTGTTCCTCCCCATATATATGTATGGAGTGGAGTTTGCAACTGAAAATAAACTTTGGGTTCCCAACAATCTAGGTGAAGGTGGGCTTTCACACACACTTATCTCTCAAAACTGAGCATGTGGAGAGACGTTCGTTCATCTAGCAAAAAGGGAACGGGTTGCAGGAGAAACTTTTACTCTGGTTTCTCAGGCTGTTTCCTAGTGCCGGTTATAAGTTCCTGCAGTTTTCACTGTAAAATCGAGTTGGAGCTAGTACCTCCCCATATATATGTATGGAGTGGAGTTTGCAAGTGAAAAGAAACTTTGTGTTCCCAACAAGCTAGGTGAATGACGGCTTTCCCACACACATATCTCTCAGAAATGAGCATGTGGAGAGACGTTCGTTCATCTAGCAAAAAGGGAACGGGTTGCAGGAGGAACTATTACTCTGGTTTTTCAGTTTCTTTCCTAGTGCCGGTTTGAAGTTCCTGCAGTTTTCAGTGTCATACCGTGTTGGAGCTAGTACCTACCCATATATATGTATGGAGGGGGGTTTGAAAGTGAAAAGAAACTTTGTGTTCCCAACAAGCTAGTTGAAGGACGGCTTTTACACACACTTATCTCTCAGAACTGAGCATGTGGAGAGACGTTCGTTCATCTAGCACAAAGGGAACGTGTTGCAGGAGAATCTTTTACTCTGGTATCTCAGTCTGTTTCCTAGTGCTGGTTTGAAGTTCCTGCAGTTTTCACTGTCAAACCGAGTTGGAGCTAGTACCACCCCATATATATGTATGGAGTGGAGTTTGCAAGTGAAAAGAAACTTTGTGTTCCCAACAAGCTAGGTGAAGGACGGCTTTCACAAACACTTATCTCTCAGAACTGAGCATGTGGAGAGACGATCGTTCATCTAGCACAAAGGGAACGGGTTGCAGGAGAAACTTTTACTCTGGTTTCTCAGACTGGTTCCTAGTGCCGGTTTGAAGTTCCTGCAGTTTTCACTGTAAAATCGAGTTGGATCTAGTACGTCCCCATATAAATGTATGGAGTGGAGTTTGCAATTGAAAAGAAACTTTGTGTTCCCAACAAGCTAGGTGAAGGACGGATTTTACACACACATATCTCTCAGAACTGAGCATGTGGAGAGACGTTCGTTCATCTAGCACAAAGGGAACGGGTTGCAGGAGAAACTTTTACTCTGGTATCTCAGTCTTTTTCATAGTGCCGGTTTCAATTTCCTGCAATTTTCACTGTAAAACCGAGTTGGAGCTAGTACCTCCCCATATATATTTATGGAGTGGAGTTTGCATGTGAAAAGAAACATTGTGTTCCCAACAAGCTAGGTGAAGGACGGCTTTCACACACATTTATCTCTCAGAACTGAGCATGTGGAGAGACGTTCGTTCATCTAGCACAAAGGAACGGGTTGCAGGAGAAACTTTTACTCTGGTTTCTCAGTCTGTATCCTAGTGCCGGTTTGAAGTTCCTGCAGTTTTCACTGTAAAACCGAGTTGGGGCTAGTACCTCCCCATATATATGTGTGGAGTGGAGTTTGCAATTGAATAGAAACTTTGTGTTCCCAACAAGCCTGGTGAAGGACGGTTTCACACACACTTATCTCTCAGAAATGAGCATGTGGAGAGACGTTCGTTCATCTAGCAAAAATGGAACGGTTTTCAGAAGGAACTCTTACTCTGGTTTGTCATTCTGTATCCTAGTGCCGGTTTGAAATTCCTGCAGATTTCACAGTAATACGGATTTGGAGCTAGTACCTCCCCATATATATGTATGGAGTGGAGATTGCAAGTGAAAAGAAACTTTGTGTTCCCAACAAACTAGGTGAAGTACGGCTTTCACACACAATTATCCCTCAGAACTGAGCATGTGAAGAGACGTTCGTTCATCTAGCACAATGGGAATGGGATGCAAGAGAAACTTTTACTCTGGTTTCTCAGTCTGTTTCCTAGTGCCGGTTTGAAGTTCCTGCAGTTTTCACTGTAAAACAGAGTTGGAGCTTGTTCCTCCCCATAAATATATATGGAGTGGAGTTTGCAACTGAAAAGAAACTTTGGGTTCCCAACAATCTAGGTGAAGGAGGGCTTTCACACACACTTATCTCTCAAAACTGAGCATGTGGAGAGACGTTCGTTCATCTAGCACAAAGGGAACGGTTTGCAGGAGAAACTTTTACTCTGGTTTCTCAGTCTGTTTCCTAGTGCCGGTTTGAAGTTACTGCAGTTTTCACTGTCAAACCGAGTTGGAGCTAGTACCTCCCCATATATATGTATGATGTGGAGTTTGCAAATGAAAAGAAATTTTGTGTTCCCAACAAGCTAGTTGAAGGACTGCTTTTACACACACTTATCTCTCAGAACTGAGCATGTGGAGAGACGTTCGTTCATCTAGCACAAAGGGAACGTGTTGCAGGAGAATCTTTTACTCTGGTATCTCAGTCTGTTTCCTAGTGCTGGTTTGAAGTTCCTGCAGTTTTCACTGTCAAACCGAGTTGGAGCTAGTACCACCCCATATATATGTATGGAGTGGAGTTTGCAAGTGAAAAGAAACTTTGTGTTCCCAACAAGCTAGGTGAAGGACGGCTTTCACAAACACTTATCTCTCAGAACTGAGCATGTGGAGAGACGATCGTTCATCTAGCACAAAGGGAACGGGTTGCAGGAGAAACTTTTACTCTGGTTTCTCAGACTGGTTCCTAGTGCCGGTTTGAAGTTCCTGCAGTTTTCACTGTAAAACCGAGTTGGGGCTAGTACCTCCCCATATATATGTGTGGAGTGGAGTTTGCAATTGAATAGAAACTTTGTGTTCCCAACAAGCCTGGTGAAGGACGGTTTCACACACACTTATCTCTCAGAAATGAGCATGTGGAGAGACGTTCGTTCATCTAGCAAAAATGGAACGGGTTTCAGAAGGAACTCTTACTCTGGTTTGTCATTCTGTATCCTAGTGCCGGTTTGAAATTCCTGCAGATTTCACAGTAATACGGATTTGGAGCTAGTACCTCCCCATATATATGTATGGAGTGGAGTTTGCAAGTGAAAAGAAACTTTGTGTTCCCAACAAACTAGGTGAAGTACGGCTTTCACACACAATTATCCCTCAGAACTGAGCATGTGGAGAGACGTTCGTTCATCTAGCACAAAGGGAACGGTTTGCAGGAGAAACTTTTACTCTGGTTTCTCAGTCTGTTTCCTAGTGCCGGTTTGAAGTTACTGCAGTTTTCACTGTCAAACCGAGTTGGAGCTAGTACCTCCCCATATATATGTATGATGTGGAGTTTGCAAATGAAAAGAAACTTTGTGTTCCCAACAAGCTAGTTGAAGGACGGCTTTCACACACACTTATCTCTCAGAACTGAGCATGTGGAGAGACGTTCGTTCATCAAGCACAAAGGGAACGGGTTGCAGGAGAAACTTTTACTCTGGTTTCTCAGTCTCTTTCCTAGTGCCGGTTTGAAGTTCCTGCAGTTTTCACTGTAAAACCGTGTTGGGGCTAGAACCTCCCCATATATATGTGTGGAGTGGAGTTTGCAATTGAATAGAAACTTTGTGTTCCCAACAAGCCTGGTGAAGGACGGTATCACACACACTTATCTCTCAGAAATGAGCATGTGGAGAGACGTTCGTTCATCTAGCAAAAATGGAACGGGTTTCAGAAGGAACTTTTACTCTGGTTTGTCATTCTGTATCCTAGTGCCGGTTTGAAATTCCTGCAGATTTCACAGTAAAACGGATTTGGAGCTAGTACCTCCCCATATAAATGTATGGAGTGGAGTTTGCAAGTGAAAAGAAACTTTGTGTTCCCAACAAACTAGGTGAAGTACGGCTTTCACACACAATTATCCCTCAGAACTGATCATCTGAAGAGACGTTCGTTCATCTAGCACAATGGGAATGGGTTGCAGGAGAAACTTTTACTCTGGTTTCTCAGTCTGTTTCCTAGTGCCGGTATGAAGTTCCTGCAGTTTTCACTGTAAAACAGAGTTGGAGCTTGTTCCTCCCCATATATATGTATGGAGTGGAGTTTGCAACTGAAAATAAACTTTGGGTTCCCAACAATCTAGGTGAAGGAGGGCTTTCACACACACTTATCTCTCAAAACTGAGCATGTGGAGAGACGTTCGTTCATCTAGCACAAAGGGAACGGGTTGCAGGAGAAACTTTTACTCTGGTTTCTCAGTCTGTTTCCTAGTGCCGGTTTGAAGTTCCTGCAGTTTTCACTGTAAAACCGAGTTGGAGGTAGTACCTACTCATATATATGTATGGATTGGAGTTTGCAAGTGGAAAGAAACTTTGTGTTCCCAAGAAGCTAGGTGAAGTACGGCTTTCCCACACACATATCTCTCAGAACTGAGCATGTGGAGAGACGTTCGTTCATCTAGCACAGAGGGAACTGGTTGCAGGAGAAACTTTTACTCTGGTTTCTCAGTCGGTTTCCTTGTGCCGGATTGAAGTTCCTGCAGTTTTCACTGTAAAACCGTGTTGGAGCTTGAACCTCCCCATATATATCTATGGAGTGGAGTTTGCAAGTGAAAAGAACTTTGTGTTCCCAACAAGCTAGGTGAAGGACGGCTTTCACACACACATATCTCTCAGAACTGAGCATGTTGAGAGACGTTCGTTCATCTAGCAAAAAGGGAACGGGTTGCAGGAGAAACTTTTACTCTGGTTTCTCAGGCTGTTTCCTAGTGCCGGTTACAAGTTCCTGCAGTTTTCACTGTAAAATCGAGTTGGAGCTAGTACCTCCCCATATATATGTATGGAGTGGAGTTTGTAAGTGAAAAGAAACTTTGTGTTCCCAACAAGCTAGGTGAATGATGGCTTTCCCACACACATATCTCTCAGAAATGAGCATGTGGAGAGACGTTCGTTCATCTAGCAAAAAGGGAACGGGTTGCAGGAGGAACTTTTACTCTGGTTTTTCAGTTTCTTTCCTAGTGCCGGTTTGAAGTTCCTGCAGTTTTCAGTGTCATACCGTGTTGGAGCTAGTACCTACCCATATATATGTATGGAGGGGGGTTTGAAAGTGAAAAGAAACTTTGTGTTCCCAACAAGCTAGTTGAAGGACGGCTTTTACACACACTTATCTCTCAGAACTGAGCATGTGGAGAGACTTTCGTTCATCTAGCACAAAGGGAACGTGTTGCAGGAGAATCTTTTACTCTGGTATCTCAGTCTGTTTCCTAGTGCTGGTTTGAAGTTCCTGCAGTTTTCACTGTCAAACCGAGTTGGAGCTAGTACCACCCCATATATATGTATGGAGTGGAGTTTGCAAGTGAAAAGAAACTTTGTGTTCCCAACAAGCTAGGTGAAGGACGGCTTTCACAAACACTTATCTCTCAGAACTGAGCATGTGGAGAGACGATCGTTCATCTAGCACAAAGGGAACGGGTTGCAGGAGAAACTTTTACTCTGGTTTCTCAGACTGGTTCCTAGTGCCGGTTTGAAGTTCCTGCAGTTTTCACTGTAAAATCGAGTTGGATCTAGTACGTCCCCATATAAATGTATGGAGTGGAGTTTGCAATTGAAAAGAAACTTTGTGTTCCCAACAAGCTAGGTGAAGGACGGATTTTACACACACATATCTCTCACAACTGAGCATGTGGAGAGACGTTCGTTCATCTAGCACAAAGGGAACGGGTTGCAGGAGAAACTTTTACTCTGGTATCTCAGTCTTTTTCATAGTGCCGGTTTCAATTTCCTGCAATTTTCACTGTAAAACCGAGTTGGAGCTAGTACCTACCCATATATATGTATGGAGTGGAGTTTGCAAGTGAAAAGAAACATTGTGTTCCCAACAAGCTAGGTGAAGGACGGCTTTCACACACATTTATCTCTCAGAACTGAGCATGTGGAGAGACATTCGTTCATCTAGCACAAAGGAACGGGTTGCAGGAGAAACTTTTACTCTGGTTTCTCAGTCTGTATCCTAGTGCCGGTTTGAAGTTCCTGCAGTTTTCACTGTAAAACCGAGTTGGGGCTAGTACCTCCCCATATATATGTGTGGAGTGGAGTTTGCAATTGAATAGAAACTTTGTGTTCCCAACAAGCCTGGTGAAGGACGGTTTCACACACACTTATCTCTCAGAAATGAGCATGTGGAGAGACGTTCGTTCATCTAGCAAAAATGGAACGGGTTTCAGAAGGAACTCTTACTCTGGTTTGTCATTCTGTATCCTAGTGCCGGTTTGAAATTCCTGCAGATTTCACAGTAATACGGATTTGGAGCTAGTACCTCCCCATATATATGTATGGAGTGGAGTTTGCAAGTGAAAAGAAACTTTGTGTTCCCAACAAACTAGGTGAAGTACGGCTTTCACACACAATTATCCCTCAGAACTGAGCATGTGGAGAGACGTTCGTTCATCTAGCACAAAGGGAACGGTTTGCAGGAGAAACTTTTACTCTGGTTTCTCAGTCTGTTTCCTAGTGCCGGTTTGAAGTTACTGCAGTTTTCACTGTCAAACCGAGTTGGAGCTAGTACCTCCCCATATATATGTATGATGTGGACTTTGCAAATGAAAAGAAACTTTGTGTTCCCAACAAGCTAGTTGAAGGACGGCTTTCACACACACTTATCTCTCAGAACTGAGCATGTGGAGAGACGTTCGTTCATCAAGCACAACGGGAACGGGTTGCAGGAGAAACTTTTACTCTGGTTTCTCAGTCTCTTTCCTAGTGCCGGTTTGAAGTTCCTGCAGTTTTCACTGTAAAACCGTGTTGGGGCTAGAACCTCCCCATATATATGTGTGGAGTGGAGTTTGCAATTGAATAGAAACTTTGTGTTCCCAACAAGCCTGGTGAAGGACGGTATCACACATTTATCTCTCAGAAATGAGCATGTGGAGAGACATTCGTTCATCTAGCAAAAATGGAACGGGTTTCAGAAGGAACTTTTACTCTGGTTTGTCATTCTGTATCCTAGTGCCGGTTTGAAATTCCTGCAGATTTCACAGTAAAACGGATTTGGAGCTAGTACCTCCCCATATAAATGTATGGAGTGGAGTTTGCAAGTGAAAAGAAACTTTGTGTTCCCAACAAACTAGGTGAAGTACGGCTTTCACACACAATTATCCCTCAGAACTGATCATCTGAAGAGACGTTCGTTCATCTAGCACAATGGGAATGGGTTGCAGGAGAAACTTTTACTCTGGTTTCTCAGTCTGTTTCCTAGTGCCGGTATGAAGTTCCTGCAGTTTTCACTGTAAAACAGAGTTGGAGCTTGTTCCTCCCCATATATATGTATGGAGTGGAGTTTGCAACTGAAAATAAACTTTGGGTTCCCAACAATCTAGGTGAAGGAGGGCTTTCACACACACTTATCTCTCAAAACTGAGCATGTGGAGAGACGTTCGTTCATCTAGCACAAAGGGAACGGGTTGCAGGAGAAACTTTTACTCTGGTTTCTCAGTCTGTTTCCTAGTGCCGGTTTGAAGTTCCTGCAGTTTTCACTGTAAAACCGAGTTGGAGGTAGTACCTACTCATATATATGTATGGATTGGAGTTTGCAAGTGGAAAGAAACTTTGTGTTCCCAAGAAGCTAGGTGAAGTACGGCTTTCCCACACACATATCTCTCAGAACTGAGCATGTGGAGAGACGTTCGTTCATCTAGCACAGAGGGAACTGGTTGCAGGAGAAACTTTTACTCTGGTTTCTCAGTCGGTTTCCTTGTGCCGGATTGAAGTTCCTGCAGTTTTCACTGTAAAACCGTGTTGGAGCTTGAACCTACCCATATATATCTATGGAGTGGAGTTTGCAAGTGAAAAGAACTTTGTGTTCCCAACAAGCTAGGTGAAGGACGGCTTTCACACACACATATCTCTCAGAACTGAGCATGTTGAGAGACGTTCGTTCATCTAGCAAAAAGGGAACGGGTTGCAGGAGAAACTTTTACTCTGGTTTCTCAGGCTGTTTCCTAGTGCCGGTTACAAGTTCCTGCAGTTTTCACTGTAAAATCGAGTTGGAGCTAGTACCTCCCCATATATATGTATGGAGTGGAGTTTGTAAGTGAAAAGAAACTTTGTGTTCCCAACAAGCTAGGTGAATGATGGCTTTCCCACACACATATCTCTCAGAAATGAGCATGTGGAGAGACGTTCGTTCATCTAGCAAAAAGGGAACGGGTTGCAGGAGGAACTTTTACTCTGGTTTTTCAGTTTCTTTCCTAGTGCCGGTTTGAAGTTCCTGCAGTTTTCAGTGTCATACCGTGTTGGAGATAGTACCTACCCATATATATGTATGGAGGGGGGTTTGAAAGTGAAAAGAAACTTTGTGTTCCCAACAAGCTAGTTGAAGGACGGCTTTTACACACACTTATCTCTCAGAACTGAGCATGTGGAGAGACGTTCGTTCATCTAGCACAAAGGGAACGTGTTGCAGGAGAATCTTTTACTCTGGTATCTCAGTCTGTTTCCTAGTGCTGGTTTGAAGTTCCTGCAGTTTTCACTGTCAAACCGAGTTGGAGCTAGTACCACCCCATATATATGTATGGAGTGGAGTTTGCAAGTGAAAAGAAACTTTGTGTTCCCAACAAGCTAGGTGAAGGACGGCTTTCACAAACACTTATCTCTCAGAACTGAGCATGTGGAGAGACGATCGTTCATCTAGCACAAAGGGAACGGGTTGCAGGAGAAACTTTTACTCTGGTTTCTCAGACTGGTTCCTAGTGCCGGTTTGAAGTTCCTGCAGTTTTCACTGTAAAATCGAGTTGGATCTAGTACGTCCCCATATAAATGTATGGAGTGGAGTTTGCAATTGAAAAGAAACTTTGTGTTCCCAACAAGCTAGGTGAAGGACGGATTTTACACACACATATCTCTAAGAACTGAGCATGTGGAGAGACGTTCGTTCATCTAGCACAAAGGGAACGGGTTGCAGGAGAAACTTTTACTCTGGTATCTCAGTCTTTTTCATAGTGCCGGTTTCAATTTCCTGCAATTTTCACTGTAAAACCGAGTTGGAGCTAGTACCTACCCATATATATGTATGGAGTGGAGTTTGCAAGTGAAAAGAAACATTGTGTTCCCAACAAGCTAGGTGAAGGACGGCTTTCACACACATTTATCTCTCAGAACTGAGCATGTGGAGAGACATTCGTTCATCTAGCACAAAGGAACGGGTTGCAGGAGAAACTTTTACTCTGGTTTCTCAGTCTGTATCCTAGTGCCGGTTTGAAGTTCCTGCAGTTTTCACTGTAAAACCGAGTTGGGGCTAGTACCTCCCCATATATATGTGTGGAGTGGAGTTTGCAATTGAATAGAAACTTTGTGTTCCCAACAAGCCTGGTGAAGGACGGTTTCACACACACTTATCTCTCAGAAATGAGCATGTGGAGAGACGTTCGTTCATCTAGCAAAAATGGAACGGGTTTCAGAAGGAACTCTTACTCTGGTTTGTCATTCTGTATCCTAGTGCCGGTTTGAAATTCCTGCAGATTTCACAGTAATACGGATTTGGAGCTAGTACCTCCCCATATATATGTATGGAGTGGAGTTTGCAAGTGAAAAGAAACTTTGTGTTCACAACAAACTAGGTGAAGTACGGCTTTCACACACAATTATCAGTCAGAACTGAGCATGTGAAGAGACGTTCGTTCATCTAGCACAATGGGAATGGGATGCAAGAGAAACTTTTACTCTGGTTTCTCAGTCTGTTTCCTAGTGCCGGTTTGAAGTTCCTGCAGTTTTCACTGTAAAACAGAGTTGGAGCTTGTTCCTCCCCGTAAATATATATGGAGTGGAGTTTGCAACTGAAAAGAAACTTTGGGTTCCCAACAATCTAGGTGAAGGAGGGCTTTCACACACACTTATCTCTCAAAACTGAGCATGTGGAGAGACGTTCGTTCATCTAGCCAAATGGAACGGGTTTCAGGAGAAACATTTACTCTGGTTTCTCAGTCAGTTTCCTAGTGCCGGTTTGAAGTTCCTGCAGTTTTCACTGTAAAACCGTGTTGGAGCTTGTACCTCCCCATATATATGTATGGAGTGGAGTTTGCAATTGAAAAGAAACTTTGTGTTCCCAGAAATGTAGGTGAAGGACGGCTTTCACACACACTTATCTCTCAGAACTGAGCATGTGGAGAAAAGTTCGTTCATCTAGCACAAAGGGAACGGGTTGCAGGAGAAACTTTTACTCTGGTTTCTCAGTCTGTTTCCTAGTGCCGGTTTGAAGTTCCTGCAGTTTTCACTGTAAAACCGAGTTGGAGCTAGTACCTCCTCATATATATGTATGGATTGGAGTTTGCAAGTGGAAAGAAACTTTGTGTTCCCAAGAAGCTAGGTGAAGGACGGCTTTCCCACAAACATATCTCTCAGAACTGAGCATGTGGAGAGACGTTCGTTCATCTAGCACAAAGGGAACTGGTTGCAGGAGAAACTTTTACTCTGGTTTCTCAGTCGGTTTCCTAGTGCCGGATTGAAGTTCCTGCAGTTTTCACTGTAAAACCGTGTTGGAGCTTGAACCTCCCCATATGTATGTATGGAGTGGAGTTTGCAAGTGAAAAGAACTTTGTGTTCCCAACAAGCTAGGTGAAGGACGGCTTTCACACACACATATCTCTCAGAACTGAGCATGTGGAGAGACGTTCGTTCATCTAGCACAAAGGGAACGGGTTGCAGGAGAAACTTTTACTCTGGTTTCTCAGTCTGTTTCCTAGTGCCGGTTACAAGTTCCTGCAGTTTTCACTGTAAAATCGAGTTGGAGCTAGTACCTCCCCATATATATGTATGGAGTGGAGTTTGCAAGTGAAAAGAAACTTTGTGTTCCCAACAAGCTAGGTGAAGGACGGCTTTCACAAACACATATCTCTCAGAACTGAGCATGTGGAGAGACGATCGTTCATCTAGCACAAAGGGAACGGGTTGCAGGAGAAACTTTTACTCTGGTTTCTCAGTCTGTTTCCTAGTGCCGGTTTGAAGTTCCTGCAGTTTTCACTGTAAAATCGAGTTGGATCTAGTACCTCCCCATATAAATGTATGGAGTGGAGTTTGCAATTGAAATGAAACTTTGTGTTCCCAACAAGCTAGGTGAAGGACGGCTTTTACACACACATATCTCTCAGAACTGAGCATGTGGAGAGACGTTCGTTCATCTAGCACAAAGGGAACGGGTTGCAGGAGAAACTTTTACTCTGGTATCTCAGTCTTTTTCATAGTGCCGGTTTGAAGTTCCTGCAGTTTTCACTGTCAAACCGAGTTGGAGCTAGTACCACCCCATATATATGTATGGAGTGGGGTTTGCAAGTGAAAAGAAACTTTGTGTTCCCAAGAAGCTAGGTGAAGGACGGCTTTCACAAACACTTATCTCTCAGAACTGAGCATGTGGAGAGACGTTCGTTCATCTAGCACAAAGGGAACGGGTTTCAGAAGGAACTCTTACTCTGGTTTGTCATTCTGTATCCTAGTGCCGGTTTGAAATTCCTGCAGATTTCACAGTAATACGGATTTGGAGCTAGTACCTCCCCATATATATGTATGGAGTGGAGTTTGCAAGTGAAAAGAAACTTTGTGTTCCCAACAAACTAGGTGAAGTACGGCTTTCACACACAATTATCCCTCAGAACTGAGCATGTGAAGAGACGTTCGTTCATCTAGCACAATGGGAATGGGATGCAAGAGAAACTTTTACTCTGGTTTCTCATTCTGTTTCCTAGTGCCGGTTTGAAGTTCCTGCAGTTTTCACTGAAAAACAGAGTTGGAGCTTGTTCCTCCCCATAAATATATATGGAGTGGAGTTTGCAACTGAAAAGAAACTTTGGGTTCCCAACAATCTAGGTGAAGGAGGGCTTTCACACACACTTATCTCTCAAAAATGAGCATGTGGAGAGACGTTCGTTCATCTAGCACAAAGGGAACGGTTTGCAGGAGAAACTTTTACTCTGGTTTCTCAGTCTGTTTCCTAGTGCCGGTTTGAAGTTACTGCAGTTTTCACTGTCAAACCGAGTTGGAGCTAGTACCTCCCCATATATATGTATGATGTGGAGTTTGCAAATGAAAAGAAACTTTGTGTTCCCAACAAGCTAGTTGAAGGACGGCTTTCACACACACTTATCTCTCAGAACTGAGCATGTGGAGAGACGTTCGTTCATCAAGCACAAAGGGAACGGGTTGCAGGAGAAACTTTTACTCTGGTTTCTCAGTCTCTTTCCTAGTGCCGGTTTGAAGTTCCTGCAGTTTTCACTGTAAAACCGTGTTGGGGCTAGAACCTCCCCATATATATGTGTGGAGTGGAGTTTGCAATTGAATAGAAACTTTGTGTTCCCAACAAGCCTGGTGAAGGACGGTATCACACACACTTATCTCTCAGAAATGAGCATGTGGAGAGACGTTCGTTCATCTAGCAAAAATGGAACGGGTTTCAGAAGGAACTTTTACTCTGGTTTGTCATTCTGTATCCTAGTGCCGGTTTGAAATTCCTGCAGATTTCACAGTAAAACGGATTTGGAGCTAGTACCTCCCCATATAAATGTATGGAGTGGAGTTTGCAAGTGAAAAGAAACTTTGTGTTCCCAACAAACTAGGTGAAGTACGGCTTTCACACACAATTATCCCTCAGAACTGATCATCTGAAGAGACGTTCGTTCATCTAGCACAATGGGAATGGGTTGCAGGAGAAACTTTTACTCTGGTTTCTCAGTCTGTTTCCTAGTGCCGGTATGAAGTTCCTGCAGTTTTCACTGTAAAACAGAGTTGGAGCTTGTTCCTCCCCATATATATGTATGGAGTGGAGTTTGCAACTGAAAATAAACTTTGGGTTCCCAACAATCTAGGTGAAGGAGGGCTTTCACACACACTTATCTCTCAAAACTGAGCATGTGGAGAGACGTTCGTTCATCTAGCACAAAGGGAACGGGTTGCAGGAGAAACTTTTACTCTGGTTTCTCAGTCTGTTTCCTAGTGCCGGTTTGAAGTTCCTGCAGTTTTCACTGTAAAACCGAGTTGGAGGTAGTACCTACTCATATATATGTATGGATTGGAGTTTGCAAGTGGAAAGAAACTTTGTGTTCCCAAGAAGCTAGGTGAAGTACGGCTTTCCCACACACATATCTCTCAGAACTGAGCATGTGGAGAGACGTTCGTTCATCTAGCACAGAGGGAACTGGTTGCAGGAGAAACTTTTACTCTGGTTTCTCAGTCGGTTTCCTTGTGCCGGATTGAAGTTCCTGCAGTTTTCACTGTAAAACCGTGTTGGAGCTTGAACCTCCCCATATATATCTATGGAGTGGAGTTTGCAAGTGAAAAGAACTTTGTGTTCCCAACAAGCTAGGTGAAGGACGGCTTTCACACACACATATCTCTCAGAACTGAGCATGTTGAGAGACGTTCGTTCATCTAGCAAAAAGGGAACGGGTTGCAGGAGAAACTTTTACTCTGGTTTCTCAGGCTGTTTCCTAGTGCCGGTTACAAGTTCCTGCAGTTTTCACTGTAAAATCGAGTTGGAGCTAGTACCTCCCCATATATATGTATGGAGTGGAGTTTGTAAGTGAAAAGAAACTTTGTGTTCCCAACAAGCTAGGTGAATGATGGCTTTCCCACACACATATCTCTCAGAAATGAGCATGTGGAGAGACGTTCGTTCATCTAGCAAAAAGGGAACGGGTTGCAGGAGGAACTTTTACTCTGGTTTTTCAGTTTCTTTCCTAGTGCCGGTTTGAAGTTCCTGCAGTTTTCAGTGTCATACCGTGTTGGAGCTAGTACCTACCCATATATATGTATGGAGGGGGGTTTGAAAGTGAAAAGAAACTTTGTGTTCCCAACAAGCTAGTTGAAGGACGGCTTTTACACACACTTATCTCTCAGAACTGAGCATGTGGAGAGACGTTCGTTCATCTAGCACAAAGGGAACGTGTTGCAGGAGAATCTTTTACTCTGGTATCTCAGTCTGTTTCCTAGTGCTGGTTTGAAGTTCCTGCAGTTTTCACTGTCAAACCGAGTTGGAGCTAGTACCACCCCATATATATGTATGGAGTGGAGTTTGCAAGTGAAAAGAAACTTTGTGTTCCCAACAAGCTAGGTGAAGGACGGCTTTCACAAACACTTATCTCTCAGAACTGAGCATGTGGAGAGACGATCGTTCATCTAGCACAAAGGGAACGGGTTGCAGGAGAAACTTTTACTCTGGTTTCTCAGACTGGTTCCTAGTGCCGGTTTGAAGTTCCTGCAGTTTTCACTGTAAAATCGAGTTGGATCTAGTACGTCCCCATATAAATGTATGGAGTGGAGTTTGCAATTGAAAAGAAACTTTGTGTTCCCAACAAGCTAGGTGAAGGACGGATTTTACACACACATATCTCTCAGAACTGAGCATGTGGAGAGACGTTCGTTCATCTAGCACAAAGGGAACGGGTTGCAGGAGAAACTTTTACTCTGGTATCTCAGTCTTTTTCATAGTGCCGGTTTCAATTTCCTGCAATTTTCACTGTAAAACCGAGTTGGAGCTAGTACCTACCCATATATATGTATGGAGTGGAGTTTGCAAGTGAAAAGAAACATTGTGTTCCCAACAAGCTAGGTGAAGGACGGCTTTCACACACATTTACCTCTCAGAACTGAGCATGTGGAGAGACATTCGTTCATCTAGCACAAAGGAACGGGTTGCAGGAGAAACTTTTACTCTGGTTTCTCAGTCTGTATCCTAGTGCCGGTTTGAAGTTCCTGCAGTTTTCACTGTAAAACCGAGTTGGGGCTAGTACCTCCCCATATATATGTGTGGAGTGGAGTTTGCAATTGAATAGAAACTTTGTGTTCCCAACAAGCCTGGTGAAGGACGGTTTCACACACACTTATCTCTCAGAAATGAGCATGTGGAGAGACGTTCGTTCATCTAGCAAAAATGGAACGGGTTTCAGAAGGAACTCTTACTCTGGTTTGTCATTCTGTATCCTAGTGCCGGTTTGAAATTCCTGCAGATTTCACAGTAATACGGATTTGGAGCTAGTACCTCCCCATATATATGTATGGAGTGGAGTTTGCAAGTGAAAAGAAACTTTGTGTTCACAACAAACTAGGTGAAGTACGGCTTTCACACACAATTATCAGTCAGAACTGAGCATGTGAAGAGACGTTCGTTCATCTAGCACAATGGGAATGGGATGCAAGAGAAACTTTTACTCTGGTTTCTCAGTCTGTTTCCTAGTGCCGGTTTGAAGTTCCTGCAGTTTTCACTGTAAAACAGAGTTGGAGCTTGTTCCTCCCCATAAATATATATGGAGTGGAGTTTGCAACTGAAAAGAAACTTTGGGTTCCCAACAATCTAGGTGAAGGTGGGCTTTCACACACACTTATCTCTCAAAACTGAGCATGTGGAGAGACGTTCGTTCATCTAGCCAAATGGAACGGGTTTCAGGAGAAACATTTACTCTGGTTTCTCAGTCAGTTTCCTAGTGCCGGTTTGAAGTTCCTGCAGTTTTCACTGTAAAACCGTGTTGGAGCTTGTACCTCCCCATATATATGTATGGAGTGGAGTTTGCAATTGAAAAGAAACTTTGTGTTCCCAGAAATGTAGGTGAAGGACGGCTTTCACACACACTTATCTCTCAGAACTGAGCATGTGGAGAAAAGTTCGTTCATCTAGCACAAAGGGAACGGGTTGCAGGAGAAACTTTTACTCTGGTTTCTCAGTCTGTTTCCTAGTGCCGGTTTGAAGTTCCTGCAGTTTTCACTGTAAAACCGAGTTGGAGCTAGTACCTCCTCATATATATGTATGGATTGGAGTTTGCAAGTGGAAAGAAACTTTGTGTTCCCAAGAAGCTAGGTGAAGGACGGCTTTCCCACAAACATATCTCTCAGAACTGAGCATGTGGAGAGATGTTCGTTCATCTAGCACAAAGGGAACTGGTTGCAGGAGAAACTTTTACTCTGGTTTCTCAGTCGGTTTCCTAGTGCCGGATTGAAGTTCCTGCAGTTTTCACTGTAAAACCGTGTTGGAGCTTGAAACTCCCCATATGTATGTTTGGAGTGGAGTTTGCAAGTGAAAAGAACTTTGTGTTCCCAACAAGCTAGGTGAAGGACGGCTTTCACACACACATATCTCTCAGAACTGAGCATGTGGAGAGACGTTCGTTCATCTAGCACAAAGGGAACGGGTTGCAGGAGAAACTTTTACTCTGGTTTCTCAGTCTGTTTCCTAGTGCCGGTTACAAGTTCCTGCAGTTTTCACTGTAAAATCGAGTTGGAGCTAGTACCTCCCCATATATATGTATGGAGTGGAGTTTGCAAGTGAAAAGAAACTTTGTGTTCCCAACAAGCTAGGTGAAGGACGGCTTTCACAAACACATATCTCTCAGAACTGAGCATGTGGAGAGACGATCGTTCATCTAGCACAAAGGGAACGGGTTGCAGGAGAAACTTTTACTCTGGTTTCTCAGTCTGTTTCCTAGTGCCGGTTTGAAGTTCCTGCAGTTTTCACTGTAAAATCGAGTTGGATCTAGTACCTCCCCATATAAATGTATGGAGTGGAGTTTGCAATTGAAATGAAACTTTGTGTTCCCAACAAGCTAGGTGAAGGACGGCTTTTACACACACATATCTCTCAGAACTGAGCATGTGGAGAGACGTTCGTTCATCTAGCACAAAGGGAACGGGTTGCAGGAGAAACTTTTACTCTGGTATCTCAGTCTTTTTCATAGTGCCGGTTTGAAGTTCCTGCAGTTTTCACTGTCAAACCGAGTTGGAGCTAGTACCACCCCATATATATGTATGGAGTGGGGTTTGCAAGTGAAAAGAAACTTTGTGTTCCCAAGAAGCTAGGTGAAGGACGGCTTTCACAAACACTTATCTCTCAGAACTGAGCATGTGGAGAGACGTTCGTTCATCTAGCACAAAGGGAACGGGTTGCAGGAGAAACTTTTACTCTGGTATCTCAGTATGTTTCCTAGTGCCGGTTTGAAGTTCCTGCAGTTTTCTCTGTCAAACCGAGTTGGAGCTAGTACCACCCCATATAAATGTATGGAGTGGAGTTTGCAAGTGAAAAGAAACTTTGTGTTCCCAACAAGCTAGGTGAAGGACGGCTTTCACACACAATTATCCCTCAGAACTGAGCATGTGGAGAGACGATCGTTCATCTAGCACAAAGGGAACGGGTTGCAGGAGAAACTTTTACTCTGGATTCTCAGTCTGTTTCCTAGTGCCGGTTTGAAGTTCCTGCAGTTTTCACTGTAAAATCGTGTTGGATCTAGTACCTCCCCATATAAATGTATGGAGTGGAGTTTGCAACTGAAAAGAAACTTTGTGTTCCCAACAAGCTAGGTGAAGGACGGCTTTTACACACACATATCTCTCAAAACTGAGCATGTGGAGAGACGTTCGTTCATCTAGCCAAAGGGAACGGGTTGCAGGAGAAACTTTTACTGTGGTATCTCAGTCAGTTTCCTAGTGCCGGTTTGAAGTTCCTGCAGTTTTCACTATCAAAACGAGTTGGAGCTAGTACCACCCCACATATATGTATGGAGTGGAGTTTGCAAGTGGAAAGAAACTTTGTGTTCCCAAGAAGCTAGGTGAAGGACGGCTTTCCCACACACATATCTCTCAGAACTGAGCATGTGGAGAGACGATCGTTCATCTAGCACAGAGGGAACTGGTTGCAGGAGAAACTTTTACTCTGGTTTCTCAGTCGTTTTCCTAGTGCCGGATTGAAGTTCCTGCAGTTTTCACTGTAAAACCGTGTTGGAGCTTGAACCTACCCATATGTATGTATGGAGTGGAGTTTGCAAGTGAAAAGAACTTTGTGTTCCCAACAAGCTAGGTGAAGGACGGCTTTCACACACACATATCTCTCAGAACTGAGCATGTGGAGAGACGTTCGTTCATCTAGCACAAAGGGAACGGGTTGCAGGGGAAACCTTTACTCTGGTTTCTCAGTCTGTTTCCTAGTGCTGGTTACAAGTTCCTGCAGTTTTCACTGTAAAATCGAGTTGGAGCTAGAACCTCCCCATATATATGTATGGAGTGGAGTATGCAAGTGAAAAGAAACTTTGTGTTCCCAACAAGCTAGTTGAAGGACGGCTTTTACACACTCTTATCTCTCAGAACTGAGCATGTGGAGAGACGTTCGTTCATCTAGCACAAAGGGAACGTGTTGCAGGAGAAACTTTTACTCTGGTATCTCAGTCTGTTTCCTAGTGCCGGTTTGATGTTCCTGCAGTTTTCACTGTCAAACCGAGTTGGAGCTAGTACCACCCCATATATATGTATGGAGTGGAGTTTGCAAGTGAAAAGAAACTTTGTGTTCCCAACAAGCTAGTTGAAGGACGGCTTTTACACACACTTATCTCTCAGAACTGAGCATGTGGAGAGACGTTCGTTCATCTAGCACAAAGGGAACGTGTTGCAGGAGAATCTTTTACTCTGGTATCTCAGTCTGTTTCCTACTGCTGGTTTGAAATTCCTGCAGTTTTCACTGTCAAACCGAGTTGGAGCTAGTACCACCCCATATATATGTATGGAGTGGAGTTTGCAAGTGAAAAGAAACTTTGTGTTCCCAACAAGCTAGGTGAAGGACGGCTTTCACAAACACTTATCTCTCAGAACTGAGCATGTGGAGAGACGATCGTTCATCTAGCACAAAGGGAACGGGTTGCAGGAGAAACTTTTACTCTGGTTTCTCAGACTGGTTCCTAGTGCCGGTTTGAAGTTCCTGCAGTTTTCACTGTAAAATCGAGTTGGATCGAGTACGTCCCCATATAAATGTATGGAGTGGAGTTTGCAAGTGAAAAGAAACTTTGTGTTCCCAACAAGCTAGGTGAAGGACGGCTTTCACAAACACATATCTCTCAGAACTGAGCATGTGGAGAGACGATCGTTCATCTAGCACAAAGGGAACGGGTTGCAGGAGAAACTTTTACTCTGGTTTCTCAGTCTTTTTCATAGTGCCGGTTTCAATTTCCTGCAATTTTCACTGTAAAACCGAGTTGGAGCTAGTACCTACCCATATATATGTATGGAGTGGAGTTTGCAAGTGAAAAGAAACATTGTGTTCCCAACAAGCTAGGTGAAGGACGGCTTTCACACACATTTATCTCTCAGAACTGAGCATGTGGAGAGACGTTCGTTCATCTAGCACAAAGGAACGGGTTGCAGGAGAAACTTTTACTCTGGTTTCTCAGTCTGTATCCTAGTGCCGGTTTGAAGTTCCTGCAGTTTTCACTGTAAAACCGAGTTGGGGCTAGTACCTCCCCATATATATGTGTGGAGTGGAGTTTGCAATTGAATAGAAACTTTGTGTTCCCAACAAGCCTGGTGAAGGACGGTTTCACACACACTTATCTCTCAGAAATGAGCATGTGGAGAGACGTTCGTTCATCTAGCAAAAATGGAACGGGTTTCAGAAGGAACTCTTACTCTGGTTTGTCATTCTGTATCCTAGTGCCGGTTTGAAATTCCTGCAGATTTCACAGTAATACGGATTTGGAGCTAGTACCTCCCCATATATATGTATGGAGTGGAGTTTGCAAGTGAAAAGAAACTATGTGTTCCCAACAAACTAGGTGAAGTACGGCTTTCACACACAATTATCCCTCAGAACTGAGCATGTGAAGAGACGTTCGTTCATCTAGCACAATGGGAATGGGATGCAAGAGAAACTTTTATTCTGGTTTCTCAGTCTGTTTCCTAGTGCCGGTTTGAAGTTCCTGCAGTTTTCACAGTAAAACAGATTTGGAGCTTGTTCCTCCCCATATATATGTATGGAGTGGAGTTTGCAAGTGGAAAGAAACTTTGTGTTCCCAAGAAGCTAGGTGAAGGACGGCTTTCCCACACACATATCTCTCAGAATTGAGCATGTGGAGAGACGTTCGTTCATCTAGCACAAAAGGAACTGGTTGCAGGAGAAACTTTTACTCTGGTTTCTCAGTCGGTTTCCTAGTGCCGGATTGAAGTTCCTGCAGTTTTCACTGTAAAACCGTGTTGGAGCTTGAACCTCCCCATATGTATGTATGGAGTGGAGTTTGCAAGTGTAAAGAACTTTGTGTTCCCAACAAGCTAGGTGAAGGACGGCTTTCACACACACATATCTCTCAGAACTGAGCATGTGGAGAGACGTTCGTTCATCTAGCACAAAGGGAACGGGTTGCAGGGGAAACCTTTACTCTGGTTTCTCAGTCTGTTTCCAAGTGCCGGTTACAAGTTCCTGCAGTTTTCACTGTAAAATCGAGTTGGAGCTCGTACCTCCCCATATATATGTATGGAGTGGAGTATGCAAGTGAAAAGAAACTTTGTGTTCCCAACACGCTAGTTGAAGGACGGCTTTTACACACTCTTATCTCTCAGAACTGAGCATGTGGAGAGACGTTCGTTCATCTAGCACAAAGGGAACGTGTTGCAGGGAAACTTTTACTCTGGTATCTCAGTCTGTTTCCTAGTGCCGGTTTGAAGTTCCTGCAGTTTTCACTGTCAAACCGAGTTGGAGCTAGTACCACCCCATATATATGTATGGAGTGGAGTTTGCAAGTGAAAAGAAACTTTGTGTTCCCAATAAGCTAGGTGAAGGACGGCTTTCACAAACACATATCTCTCAGAACTGAGCATGTGGAGAGACGATCGTTCATCTAGCACAAAGGGAACGGGTTGCAGGAGAAACTTTTACTCTGGATTCTCAGTCTGTTTCCTAGTGCCGGTTTGAAGTTCCTGCAGTTTTCACTGTAAAATCGTGTTGGATCTAGTACCTCCCCATATAAATGTATGGAGTGGAGTTTGCAATTGAAAAGAAACTTTGTGTTCCCAACAAGCTAGGTGAAGGACGGCTTTTACACACACATATCTCTCAGAACTGAGCATGTGGAGAGACGTTTGTTCATCTAGCACAAAGGGAACGGGTTGCAGGAGAAACTTTTACTCTGGTATCTCAGTCTTTTTCATAGTGCCGGTTTGAAGTTCCTGCAGTTTTCACTGTCAAACCGAGTTGGAGCTAGTACCACCCCACATATATGTATGGAGTGGAGTTTGCAAGTGAAAAGAAACTTTGTGTTCCCAACAAGCTAGGTGAAGGACGGCTTTCACAAACACTTATCTCTCAGAACTGAGCATGTGGAGAGACGATCGTTCATCTAGCACAAAGGGAACGGGTTGCAGGAGAAACTTTTACTCTGGTTTCTCAGTCTGTTTCCTAGTGCCGGTTTGAAGTTCCTGCAGTTTTCACTGTAAAATCGAGTTGGATCTAGTACCTCCACATATAAATGTATGGAGTGGAGTTTGCAATTGAAAAGAAACTTTGTGTTCCCAACAAGCTAGGTGAAGGACGGCATTTACACTCACATATCTCTCAGAATTGAGCATGTGGAGAGACGTTCATTCATCTAGCACAAAGGGAACGGGTTGCAGGAGAAACTTTTACTCTGGTATCTCAGTCTTTTTCATAGTGCCGGTTTGAATTTCCTGCAATTTTCACTGTAAAACCGAGTTGGAGCTAGTACCTCCCCATATATATTTATGGAGTGGAGTTTGCAAGTGAAAAGAAACATTGTGTTCCCAACAAGCTAGGTGAAGTACGGCTTTCACACACATTTATTTCTCAGAACTGAGCATGTGGAGAGACGTTCGTTCATCTAGCACAAAGGGAACGGGTTGCAGGAGAAACTTTTACTCTGGTTTCTCAGTCTGTTTCCTAGTGCCGGTTTGAAGTTCCTGCAGTTTTCACTGTAAAACAGAGATGCAGCTAGTACCTCCCCATATATATGTATGGAGTGGATTTTGCAAATGAAAAGAAACTTTGTGTTCCAAACAAGCTAGGTGAAGGACGGCTTTCACACACACTTATCTCTCACAACTTAGAATGTGGAGAGACGTTCGTTCATCTAGCACAAAGGGAACGGGTTGCAGGAGAAACTTTTGCTCTGGTTTCCCAGTCTGTTTCCAAATGCCAGTTTGAAGTTCCTGCAGTTTTCATTGTAAAACAGATTTGGAGCTAGTACCTCCCCATATATATGTATGGATTGGAGTTTGAAAGTGAAAAGAAACTTTGTGTTCCCAGAAAGGTATGTGAAGGACGGCTTTCACACACACTTATCTCTCAGAACTGAGCATGTGGAGAGACGTTCGTTCATCTAGCACAAAGGGAACGGGTTGCAGGAGAAACTTTTACTCTGGTTTCTCAGTCTGTTTCCTAGTGCCGGTTTGAAGTTCCTGCAGATTTCACAGTAAAACCGAGTTGGAGTTAGTACCTCCCCATATATATGTATGGAGTGGAGTTTGCAAGTGAAAAGAAACTTTGTGTTCCCAACAAACTAGGTGAAGGACGGCTTTCACACACAATTATCCCTCAGAACTGAGCATGTGGAGAGACGTTCGTTCATCTAGCACAATGGGAATGGGTTGCAGGAGAAACTTTTACTCTGGTTTCTCAGTCTGTTTCCTAGTGCCGGTTTGAAGTTCCTGCAGTTTTCACAGTAAAACAGATTTGGAGCTTGTTCCTCCCCATATATATGTATGGAGTGGAGTTTGTAACTGAAAAGAATCTTTGGGTTCCCAACAATCTAGGTGAAGGACGGCTTTCACACACACTTATCTCTCAGAACTGAGCATGTGGAGAGACGTTCGTTCATCTAGCACAAATGGAACGTGTAGCAGGAGAAACTTTTACTCTGCTTTCTCAGTCAGTTTCCTAGTGCCGGTTTGAAGTTCCTTGCAGTTTTCACTGTAAAATTGATTAGGAGTTAGTACCTCCCCATATATGTATGGAGTGGAGTTTGCTACTGAAAAGAAACTTTGTGTTCCCAACAAGCTAGGTGAAGGACGGCTTTCACACACACTTGTCTCTCAGAACTGAGCTTGTGGAGAGAAGTTCGTTCATCTAGCACAAATGGAACGGGTTGCAGGAGGAACTTTTACTCTGGTTTGTCAGTCTGTTTCCTAGTGCCGGTTTGAAATTCCTGCAGATTTCACAGTAAAAAGGATTTGGAGCTAGTACGTCCCCATATATATGTATGGAGTGGAGTTTGCAAGTGAAAAGAAACTTTGTGTTCCCAACAATCTAGGTGAAGGACGGCTTTCACACACAATTATCCCTCAGATCTGAGCATGTGTGGAGACGTTCGTTCATCTAGCACAATGGGAATGGGTTGCAGGAGAAACTTTAACTCTGTTTTCTTAGTCTGTTTCCTAGTGCCGGTTTGAATTTCCTGCAGTTTTCACTGTAAAACACTGTTGGAGCTTGTTCCTCCCCATATATCTGTATGGAGTGGAGTTTGCAACTGAAAAGAAACTTTTGTTTCCCAACAATCTAGGTGAAGGACGGCTTTCACACACACTTATCTCTCAGAACTGAGCATGTGGTGAGACGTTCTTTCATCTAGCACAAATGGAACGGGTTGCAGGAGAAAGTTTTACTCTGTTTTCTCAGTCAGTTTCCTAGTGCCGGTTTGAATTTCCTGCAGATTTCACAGTAAACCGAGTTGGAACTAGTACCTCCCCATATATATATATGGACTGGGGTTTGCAAATGAAAAGAAACTTTGTGTTCCCAACAAGCTAGGTGAAGGACGGCTTTCACACACACTTATCTCTCAGAACTGAGCATGTGGAGAGACGTTCGTTCATATAGCAAAATGGAACGTGTTGCAGGAGAAACTTTTACTCTGGTTTCTCAGTCTGTTTCCTAGTGCCAGTTTGAAGTTCCTACAGTTTTCACTGTAAAACCGAGTAGGAGTTAGTACCTCCCCATATATATGTTTTGAGTGGAGTTTGCTACTGAAAAGAAAGTTTGTGTTCCCAACAAGGTAGGTGAAGTACGGCTTTCACACACACCACAATTATCTCTCAGAACTGAGCATGTGGAGAGACGTTCGTTCATCTAGCACAAATGGAAAGGTTTGCAGGAGAAACTTTTACTCTTGTTTCTCAGTCTGTTTCCTTGTGCCGGTTTGAATTTCCTCCAGATTTCACAGTAAAACCGAGTTGGAGCTTGTACCTCCCCATATATATGTATGGAGTGGAGTTTGCAATTGAAATAAACTTTGTGTTCCCAACAAGCTAGGTGAAGGACGGCTTTCACACACACTTATCTCTCAGAAATTAGAATGTGGAGAGACGTTCGTTCATCTAGCACAATGGGAACGGTTTCCAGGAGAAACATTTGCTCTTGTTTCTCAGTCTGTTTTCCAGTGCCGGTTTGAAGTTCCTGCAGTTTTCACTGAAAAACAGAGTTGGAAATTGTACATCCCCATATATATGTATGGTTTGGAGTTTGCAACTGAAAAGAAACTTTGGGTTCCCAGCAATCTAGGTGAAGGACGGCTTTCACACACACTTATCTTTGAGAACTGAGCATGTGGAGAGACGTTCGTTCATCTAGCACAAAGGGAACGGTTTGCAGGAGAAACTATTATTCTGGTTTCTCAGTCTGTTTCCTAGTGCTGGTTTGAAATTCCTGCAGTTTGCACTGTAAAACCGAGTTGGAGCTAGTACCTCCTCATATATATGTATGGAGTGGGGTTTGCAATTGAAAAGAAACTTTGTGTTCCCAACAAGCTAGGTGAAGTACGGCTTTCACACACACTTATCTCTCAGAACTGAGCATGTGGAGAGACGTTCGTTCATCTAGCACAAATGGAACGTGTAGCAGGAGAAACTTTTACTCTGCTTTCTCAGTCAGTTTCCTAGTGCCGGTTTGAAGTTCCTTGCAGTTTTCACTGTAAAATCGTGTAGGAGTTAGTACCTCCCCATATATATGTATGGAGTGGAGTTTGCAAGTGAAAAGAAACTTTGTGTTCCCAACAATCTAGGTGAAGGACGGCTTTCACACACAATTATCCCTCAGATCTGAGCATGTGTGGAGACGTTCGTTCATCTAGCACAATGGGAATGGGTTGCAGGGGAAACTTTAACTCTGTTTCCTCAGTCTGTTTCCTAGTGCCGGTTTGAATTTCCTGCAGTTTTCACTGTAAAACACTGTTGGAGCTTGTTCCTCCCCATATATCTGTATGGAGTGGAGTTTGCAACTGAAAAGAAACTTTCGTTTCCCAACAATCTAGGTGAAGGACGGCTTTCACACACACTTATCTCTCAGAACTGAGCATGTGGTGAGACGTTCTTTCATCTAGCACAAATGGAACGGGTTGCAGGAGAAAGATTTACTCTGGTTTCTCAGTCAGTTTCCTAGTGCCGGTTTGAATTTCCTGCAGATTTCACAGTAAACCGAGTTGGAACTAGTACCTCCCCATATATATATATGGACTGGGGTTTGCAAATGAAAAGAAACTTTGTGTTCCCAACAAGCTAGGTGAAGGACGGCTTTCACACACACTTATCACTCAGAACTGAGCATGTGGAGAGACGTTCGTTCATATAGCAAAATGGAACGTGTTGCAGGAGAAACTTTTACTCTGGTTTCTCAGTCTGTTTCCTAGTGCCAGTTTGAAGTTCCTACAGTTTTCACTGTAAAACCGAGTAGGAGTTAATACCTCCCCATATATATGTTTTGAGTGGAGTTTGCTACTGAAAAGAAAGTTTGTGTTCAGAACAAGGTAGGTGAAGGACGGCTTTCACACACACCACAATTATCTCTCAGAACTGAGCATGTGGAGAGACGTTCGTTCATCTAGCACAAATGGAACGGGTTGCAGGAGAAACTTTTACTCTTGTTTCTCAGTCTGTTTCCTTGTGCCGGTTTGAATTTCCTCCAGATTTCACAGTAAAACCGAGTTGGAGCTTGTACCTCCCCATATATATGTATGGAGTGGAGTTTGCAATTGAAAAGAAACTTTGTGTTCCCAACAAGCTAGGTGAAGGACGGCTTTCACACACACTTATCTCTCAGAAATTAGAATGTGGAGAGACGTTCGTTCATCTAGCACAATGGGAACGGTTTCCAGGAGAAACATTTGCTCTTGTTTCTCAGTCTGTTTTCCAGTGCCGGTTTGAAGTTCCTGCAGTTTTCACTGCAAAACAGAGTTGGAAATTGTACATCCCCATATATATGTATGGTTTGGAGTTTGCAACTGAAAAGAAACTTTGGGTTCCCAGCAATCTAGGTGAAGGACGGCTTTCACACACACTTATCTTTGAGAACTGAGCATGTGGAGAGACGTTCGTTCATCTAGCACAAAGGGAACGGTTTGCAGGAGAAACTATTATTCTGGTTTCTCAGTCTGTTTCCTAGTGCTGGTTTGAAATTCCTGCAGTTTGCACTGTAAAACCGAGTTGGAGCTAGTACCTCCCCATATATATGTATGGAGTGGGGTTTGCAAGTGAAAAGAAACTTTGTGTTCCCAACAAGCTAGGTGAAGGACGGCTTTCACACACACTTATCTCTCAGAACTGAGCATGTGGAGAGACGTTCGTTCATCTAGCACAAATGGAACGTGTAGCAGGAGAAACTTTTACTCTGCTTTCTCAGTCAGTTTCCTAGTGCCGGTTTGAAATTCCTTGCAGTTTTCACTGTAAAATCGAGTAGGAGTTAGTACCTCCCCATATATATGTATGGAGTGGAGTTTGCTACTGAAAAGAAACTTTGTGTTCCCAACAAGCTAGGTGAAGGACGGCTTTCACAAACACTTGTCTCTCAGAACTGAGCATGTGGAGAGACGTTCGTTCATCTAGCACAAATGGAACGGGTTGCAGGAGGAACTTTTACTCTGGTTTGTCAGTCTGTTTCCTAGTGCCGGTTTGAAATTCCTGCAGATTTCACAGTAAAAAGGATTTGGAGCTAGTACCTCCCCATATATATGTATGGAGTGGAGTTTGCAAGTGAAAAGAAACTTTGTGTTCCCAACAATCTAGGTGAAGGACGGCTTTCACACACAATTATCCCTCAGATCTGAGCATGTGGGGAGACGTTCGTTCATCTAGCACAATGGGAATGGGTTGCAGGAGAAACTTTAACTCTGTTTTCTCAGTCTGTTTCCTAGTGCCGGTTTGAATTTCCTGCAGTTTTCACTGTAAAACACTGTTGGAGCTTGTTCCTCCCCATATATCTGTATGGAGTGGAGTTTGCAACTGAAAAGAAACTTTCGTTTCCCAACAATCTAGGTGAAGGACGGCTTTCACACACACTTATCTCTCAGAACTGAGCATGTGGTGAGACGTTCGTTCATCTAGCACAAATGGAACGGGTTGCTGGAGAAAGTTTTACTCTGGTTTCTCAGTCAGTTTCCTAGTGCCGGTTTGAATTTCCTGCAGATTTCACAGTAAACCGAGTTGGAACTAGTACCTCCCCATATATATATATGGACTGGGGTTTGCAAATGAAAAGAAACTTTGTGTTCCCAACAAGCTAGGTGAAGGACGGCTTTCACACACACTTATCACTCAGAACTGAGCATGTGGAGAGACGTTCGTTCATATAGCAAAATGGAACGTGTTGCAGGAGAAATTTTACTCTGGTTTCTCAGTCTGTTTCCTAGTGCCGGTTTGAAGTTCCTGCAGTTTTCACTGTAAAACACTGTTGGAGCTTGTTCCTCCCCATATATCTGTATGGAGTGGAGTTTGCAACTGAAAAGAAACTTTCGTTTCCCAACAATCTAGGTGAAGGACGGCTTTCACACACACTTATCTCTCAGAACTGAGCATGTGGAGAGACGTTCGTTCATTTAGCACAAAAGGAACGGGTTGCAGGAGAAACTTTTACTCTTGTTTCTCAGTCTGTTTCCTAATGCCGGTTTGAAGTTCCAGCAGTTTTCACTGTAAAACCGAGTTGGAGCAGGTACCTTCCCATATATATGTATGGAGTGGAGTTTGCAAGTGAAAAGCAACTATGTGTTCCCAACAAGCTAGTTGAAGGACGGCTTTCACACACACTTATCTCTCAGAACTGAGCATGTGGAGAGACGTTCGTTCATCTAGCACAAAGGGAACGGGTTGCAGGAGAAACTTTTACTCTGGTTTCTCAGTCTGTTTCCTAGTGCCGGTTTGAAGTTCCTGCAGTTTTCACTGTAAAACCGTGTTGGGGCTAGTACCTCCCCATATATATGTGTGGAGTGGAGTTTGCAATTGAATAGAAACTTTGTGTTCCCAACAAGCCTGGTGAAGGACGTTATCACACACACTTATCTCTCAGAAATGAGCATGTGGAGAGACGTTCGTTCATCTAGCACAAATGGAACGGGTTGCTGGAGAAAGTTTTACTCTGGTTTCTCAGTCAGTTTCCTAGTGCCGGTTTGAATTTCCTGCAGATTTCACAGTAAACGGAGTTGGAACTAGTACCTCCCCATATATATATATGGACTGGAGTTTGCAAATGAAAAGAAACTTTGTGTTCCCAACAAGCTAGGAGAAGGACGGCTTTCACACACACTTATCACTCAGAACTGAGCATGTGGAGAGACGTTCGTTCATATAGCAAAATGGAACGTGTTGCAGGAGAAACTTTTACTCTGGTTTCTCAGTCTGTTTCCAAGTGCCGGTTTGAAGTTCCTGCAGTTTTCACTGTAAAACCGAGTAGGAGTTAGTACCTCCCCATATATATGTTTTGAGTGGAGTTTGCTACTGAAAAGAAAGTTTGTGTTCCCAACAAGCTAGGTGAAGGACGGCTTTCACACACACCACAATTATCTCTCAGACCTGAGCATGTGGAGAGACGTTCGTTCATCTAGCACAAATGGAACGGGTTGCAGGAGAAACTTTTCTCTGGTTTCTCAGTCTGTTTCCTTGTGCCGGTTTGAATTTCCTCCAGATTTCACAGTAAAACCGAGTTGGAGCTTGTACCTCCCCATATATATGTATGGAGTGGAGTTTGCAATTGAAAAGAAACTTTGTGTTCCCAACAAGCTAGGTGAAGGACGGCTTTCACACACACTTATCTCTCTAGAAATTAGAATGTGGAGAGACGTTCGTTCATCCAGCACAATGGGAACGGTTTTCAGGAGAAACTTTTGCTCTGGTTTCTCAGTCTGTATTCCTAGTGCCGGTTTGAACTTCCTGCAGTTTTCATTGTAAAACAGAGTTGGAGCTAGTACCTCCCCATATATATGTATGGATTGGAGTTTGTAAGTGAAAAGAAACTTTGTGTTCCCAACAGGCTTGGTGAAGGACGGCTTTCACACACACTTATCTCTCAGAACTGAGCATGTGGAGAGACGTTCGTTCATTTAGCACAAAAGGAACGGGTTGCAGGAGCAACTTTTACTCTGGTTTCTCAGTCTGTTTCTTAATGCCGGTTTGAAGTTCCAGCAGTTTTCACTGTAAAACCGAGTTGGAGCTAGTACCTTCCCATATATATGTATGGAGTGGAGTTTGCAAGTGAAAAGCAACTATGTGTTCCCAACAAGCTAGTTGAAGGACGGCTTTCACACACACTTATCTCTCAGAACTGAGCATGTGGAGAGACGTTCGTTCATCTAGCACAAAGGGAACGGGTTGCAGGAGAAACTTTTACTCTGGTTTCTCAGTCTGTTTCCTAGTGCCGGTTTGAAGTTACTGCAGTTTTCACTGTCAAACCGAGTTGGAGCTAGTACCTCCCCATATATATGTTTGATGTGGAGTTTGCAAATGAAAAGAAACTTTTTGTTCCCAACAAGCCTGGTGAAGGACAGTATCACACACACTTATCTCTCAGAAATGAGCATGTGGAGAGACGTTCGTTCATCTAGCAAAAATGGAACGGGTTTCAGAAGGAACTTTTACTCTGGTTTGTCATTCTGTATCCTAGTGCCGGTTTGAAATTCCTGCAGATTTCACAGTAAAACGGATTTGGAGCTAGTACCTCCCCATATAAATGTATGGAGTGGAGTTTGCAAGTGAAAAGAAACTTTGTGTTCCCAACAAACTAGGTGAAGTACGGCTTTCACACACAATTATCCCTCAGAACTGATCATGTGAAGAGACGTTCGTTCAACTAGCACAATGGGAATGGGTTGCAGGAGAAAGTTTTACTCTGGTTTCTCAGTCTGTTTCCTAGTGCCGCTTTGAAGTTCCTGCAGTTTTCACTGTAAAACAGAGTTGGAGCTTGTTCCTCCCCATATATATGTATGGAGTGGAGTTTGCAACTGAAAATAAACTTTGGGTTCCCAACAATCTAGGTGAAGGAGGGCTTTCACACACACTTATCTCTCAAAACTGAGCATGTGGAGAGACGTTCGTTCATCTAGCACAAAGGGAACGGGTTGCAGGAGAAACTTTTACTCTGGATTCTCAGTCTGTTTCCTAGTGCCGTTTTGAAGTTCCTGCAGTTTTCACTGTAAAACCGAGTTGGAGGTAGTACCTACTCATATATATGTATGGATTGGAGTTTGCAAGTGGAAAGAAACATTGTGTTCCCAACAAGATAGGTGAAGGTCGGCTTTCCCACACACATATCTCTCAGAACTGAGCATGTGGAGAGACGTTCGTTCATCTAGTACAGAGGGAACTGGTTGCAGGAGAAACTTTTACTCTGGTTTCTCAGTCGGTTTCCTTGTGCCGGATTGAAGTTCCTGCAGTTTTCACTGTAAAACCGTGTTGGAGCTTGAACCTCCCCATATATATGTATGGAGTGGAGTTTGCAAGTGAAAAGAACTTTGTGTTCCCAACAAGCTAGTTGAAGGACGGCTTTTACACACACTTATCTCTCAGAACTGAGCATGTGGAGAGACGTTCGTTCATCTAGCACAAAGGGAACGTGTTGCAGGAGAATCTTTTACTCTGGTATCTCAGTTTGTTTCCTAGTGCCGGTTTGAAGTTCCTGCAGTTTTAACTGTCAAACCGAGTTGGAGCTAGTACCACCCCATATATATGTATGGAGTGGAGTTTGCAAGTGAAAAGAAACTTTGTGTTCCCAACAAGCTAGTTGAAGGACGGGTTTCACAAACACTTATCTCTCAGAACTGAGCATGTGGAGAGACGATCGTTCATCTAGCACAAATGAACGGGTTGCAGGAGAAACATTTACTCTGGTTTCTCAGTCTGTTTCCTAGTGCCGGTTTGAAGTTCCTGCAGTTTTCACTGTAAAACCGTGTTGGAGCTAGTACATCCCCATATATATGTATGATGTGGAGTTTGCAAATGAAAAGAAACTTTGTGTTCCAAACAAGCTAGGTGAAGGACGGCTTTCACACACACTTATCTCTCAGAACTGAGCATGTGGAGAGACGTTCGTTCATCTAGCACAAAGGGAACGGTTTGCAGGAGAAACTTTTACTCTAGTTTCTCAGTCTGTTTCCTAGTGCCGGTTTGAAGTTCCTGCAGTTTTCACTGTAAAACCGTGTTGGGGCTAGTACCTCCCCATATATATGTGTGGAGTGGAGTTTGCAATTGAATAGAAACTTTGTGTTCCCAACAAGCCTGGTGAAGGAAGGTATCACACACACTTATCTCTCAGAAATGAGCATGTGGAGAGACGTTCGTTCATCTAGCAAAAATGGAACGGGTTTCAGAAGGAACTTTTACTCTGGTTTGTCATTCTGTATCCTAGTGCCGGTTTGAAATTCCTGCAGATTTCACAGTAAAACGGATTTGGAGCTAGTACCTCCCCATATAAATGTATGGAGTGGAGTTTGCAAGTGAAAAGAAACTTTGTGTTCCCAACAAACTAGGTGAAGTACGGCTTTCACACACAATTATCCCTCAGAACTGATCATGTGAAGAGACGTTCGTTCAACTAGCACAATGGGAATGGGTTGCAGGAGAAAGTTTTACTCTGGTTTCTCAGTCTGTTTCCTAGTGCCGGTTTGAAGTTCCTGCAGTTTTCACTGTAAAACCGTTTTGGGGCTAGTACCTCCCCATATATATGTGTGGAGTGGAGTTTGCAATTGAATAGAAACATTGTGTTCCCAACAAGCCTGGTGAAGGAAGGTATCACACACACTTATCTCTCAGAAATGAGCATGTGGAGGGACGTTCGTTCATCTAGCAAAAATGGAACGGGTTTCAGAAGGAACTTTTACTCTGGTTTGTCATTCTGTATCCTAGTGCCGGTTTGAAATTCCTGCAGATTTCACAGTAAAACGGATTTTGAGCTAGTACCTCCCCATATAAATGTATGGAGTGGAGTTTGCAAGTGAAAAGAAACTTTGTGTTCCCAACAAACTAGGTGAAGTACGGCTTTCACACACAATTATCCCTCAGAACTGAGCATGTGAAGAGACGTTCGTTCATCTAGCACAATGGGAATGGGATGCAGGAGAAACTTTTACTCTGGTTTCTCAGTCTATTTCCTAGTGCCGGTTTGAAGTTCCTGCAGTTTTCACTGTAAAACAGAGTTGGAGCTTGTTCCTACCCATATACATATATGGAGTGGAGTTTGCAACTGAAAAGAAACTTTGGGTTCCCAACAATCTAGGTGAAGGAGGGCTTTCACACACACTTATCTCTCAAAACTGAGCATGTGGAGAGACGTTCGTTCATCTAGCCAAATGGAACGGGTTTCAAGAGAAACATTTACTCTGGTTTCTCAGTCAGTTTCCTAGTGCCGGTTTGAAGTTCCTGCAGTTTTCACTGTAAAACCGTGTTGGAGCTTGTACCTCCCCATATATATGTATGTAGTGGAGTTTGCAATTGAAAAGAAACTTTGTGTTCCCAGAAATGTAGGTGAAGGACGGCTTTCACACACACTTATCTCTCAGAACTGAGCATGTGGAGAGACGTTCGTTCAACTAGCACAAATGTAACGGGTTGCAGGAGAAACTTTTACTCTGGTTTCTCAGTCTGTTTCCTAGTGCCGGTTTGAATTTCCTGCAGTTTTCACTGTAAAACCGAGTTGGAGCTAGTACCTCCTCATATATATGTATGGATTGGAGTTTGCAAGTGGAAAGAAACTTTGTGTTCCCAAGAAGCTAGGTGAAGGACGGCTTTCCCACACACATATCTCTCAGAACTGAGCATGTGGAGAGACGTTCGTTCATCTAGCAAAAAGGGAACGGGTTGCAGGAGAAACTTTTACTCTGGTTTCTCAGTCTGTTTCCTAGTGCCGGTTACAAGTTCCTGCAGTTTTCACTGTAAAATCGAGTTGGAGCTAGTACCTCCCCATATATATGTATGGAGTGGAGTTTGCAAGTGAAAAGAAACTTTGTGTTCCCAACAAGCTAGGTGAATGACGGCTTTCCCACACACATATCTCTCAGAACTGAGCATGTGGAGAGACGTTCGTTCATCTAGCAAAAAGGGAACGGGTTGCAGGAGGAACTTTTACTCTGGTTTCTCAGTTTCTTTCCTAGTGCCGGTTTGAAGTTCCTGCAGTTTTCAATGTCATACCGTGTTGGAGCTAGTACCTCCCCATATATATGTATGGAGTGGAGATTGCAAGTGAAAAGAAACTTTGTGTTCCCAACAAGCTAGTTGAAGGACGGCTTTTACACACACTTATCTCTCAGAACTGAGCATGTGGAGAGACGTTCGTTCATCTAGCACAAAGGGAACGGGTTGCAGGAGAAACTTTTACTCTGGTATCTCAGTCTGTTTCCTAGTGCCGGTTTGAAGTTCCTCCAGTTTTCACTGTCAAACCGAGTTGGAGCTAGTACCACCCTATATATATGTATGGAGTGGAGTTTCCAAGTGAAAAGAAACTTTGTGTTCCCAACAAGCTAGGTGAAGGACGGCTTTCACAAACACATATCTCTCAGAACTGAGCATGTGGAGAGACGATCGTTCATCTAGCACAAAGGGAACGGGTTGCAGGAGAAACTTTTACTCTGGTTTCTCAGTCTGTTTCCTAGTGCCGGTTTGAAGTTCCTGCAGTTTTCACTTTAAAATCGAGTTGGATCTAGTACCTCCCCATATAATTGTATGGAGTGGAGTTTGCAATTGAAAAGAAACTTTGTGTTCCCAACAAGCTAGGTGAAGGACGGCTTTTACACACACATATCTCTCAGAACTGAGCATGTGGAGAGACGTTCGTTCATCTAGCACAAAGGGAACGGGTTGCAGGAGAAACTTTTACTCTGGTATCTCAGTCTTTTTCATAGTGCCGGTTTGAAGTTCCTGCAGTTTTCACTGTCAAACCGAGTTGGAGCTAGTACCACCCCATATATATGTATGGAGTGGAGTTTGCAAGTGAAAAGAAACTTTGTGTTCCCAACAAGCTAGGTGAAGGACGGCTTTCACATACACTTATCTCTCAGAACTGAGCATGTGGAGAGACGATCGTTCATCTAGCACAAATGGAACGGGTTGCAGGAGAAACTTTTACTCTGGTTTCTCAGTCTGTTTCCTAGTTCCGGTTTGATGTTCCTGCAGTTTTAACTGTAAAATCGAGTTGGATCTAGTACCTCCCCATATAAATGTATGGAGTGGAGTTTACAATTGAAAAGAAACTTTGTGTTCCCAACAAGCTAGGTGAAGGACGGCTTTCACACACATTTATCTCTCAGAACAGAGCATGTGGAGAGACGTTCGTTCATCTAGCACAAAGGGAACGGGTTGCAGGAGAAACTTTTACTCTGGTTTCTCAGTCTGTTTCCTAGTGCCGGTTTGAAGTTCCTGCAGTTTTCACTGTAAAACAGAGATGCAGCTAGTACCTCCCCATATATATGTATGGAGTGGATTTTGCAAATGAAAAGAAACTTTGTGTTCCAAACAAGCTAGGTGAAGGACGGCTTTCACACACACTTATCTCTCAGAACTTAGAATGTGGAGAGACGTTCGTTCATCTAGCACAAAAGGAACGGGTTGCAGGAGAAACATTTGCTCTGGTTTCCCAGTCTGTTTCCTAATGCCAGTTTGAAGTTCCTGCAGTTTTCATTGTAAAACAGATTTGGAGCTAGTACCTCCCCATATATATGTATGGATTGGAGTTTGTAAGTGAAAAGAAACTTTGTGTTCCCAACAAGCTAGGTGAAAGACGGCATTCACACACACTTATCTCTCAGAACTGAGCATGTGGAGAGACGTTCGTTCATCTAGCACAAAGGGAACGGGTTGCAGGAGAAACTTTTACTCTGGTTTCTCAGTCTGTTTCCTAGTGCCGGTTTGAATTTCCTGCAGATTTCACAGTAAAACCGAGTTGGAGCTTGTACCTCCCCATATATATGTATTTAGTGGAGTTTGCAAGTGAAAAGAAACTTTGTCTTCCCAACAAGCTAGGTGAAGGCGGCTTTCACACACATTTATCTCTCAGAACTTAGAATGTGGATAGACGTTCGTTCATCTCGCACAAAGGGAATGGGTTGGAGGAGAAAATTTTTCTCTTGTTTCTCAGTCTGTTTTCCAGTGCCGGTTTGAATTTCCTGCAGTTTTCACTGCAAAACAGAGTTGGAAATTGTACCTCCCCATATATATGTATGGTTTGGAGTTTGCAACTGAAAAGAAACTTTGGGTTCCCAGCAATCTAGGTGAAGGACGGCTTTCACACACACTTATCTTTCAGAACTGAGCATGTGGAGAGACGTTCGTTCATCTAGCACAAAGGGAACGGTTTGCAGGAGAAACATTTATTCTGGATTCTCAGTCTGTTTCCTAGTGCTGGTTTGAAATTCCTGCAGTTTGCACTGTAAAACCGAGTTGGAGCTAGTACCTCCCCATATATATGTATGGAGTGGTGTTTGCAAGTGGAAAGAAACTTTGTGTTCCCAACAAGCTAGGTGAAAGATGGCTTTCACACCCACTTATCTCTTCAGAAATGAGCATGTTTAGAGACGTTCGTTCATCTAGCACAAAGGGAACGGGTTGCAGGAGAAACTTTTACTCTGGTTTCTCAGCCTGTTTCCTAGTGCCGGTTTGAATTTCCTGCAGTTTTCTCTGTAAAACCGAGTTGGAGCTAGTACCTCCCCATATATATGTATGGAGTGGAGTTTGCAACTGAAAAAATCCTTTGTCTTCCCAACAAGCTAGGTGAAGGACGGCTTTCACACACACTTATCTCTCAGATCTGAGCATGTGGAGAGACGTTCGTTCATCTAGCACAAATGGAACGTGTTGCAGGAGGAACTTTTACTCTGGTTTCTCAGTCTGTTTCCTAGTGCCGTTTTGAAGTTCCTGCAGTTTCCACTGTAAAACAGATTTGGAGCTTGTACATCCCCATATATATGTATGGAGTGGAGTTTGCAACTGAAAAGAAACTTTGGGTTCCCAACAATCTAGGTGAAGGACGGCTTTCACACACACTTATCTTTCAGAACTGAGCATGTGGAGAGACGTTCTTTCATCTAGCACAAAGGGAAATGTTTGCAGGGGAAACTTTTACTATGGTTTCTCAGTCTGTTTCCTAGTGCTGGTTTGAAGTCCTGCAGTTTGCACTGTAAAACCGAGTTGGAGCTAGTACCTCCCCATATATATGTATGGAGTGGGGTTGGCAAGTGAAAAGAAACTTTGTGTTCCCAACAAGATAGGTGAAGGATGGCTTTCACACACATTTATCTCTCAGAACTTAGAATGTGGATAGACGTTCGTTCATCTCGCACAAAAAGAATGGGTTGGAGGAGAAACTTTTTCTCTTGTTTCTCAGTCTGTTTTCCAGTGCCGGTTTGAAGTTCCTGCAGTTTTCACTGCAAAACAGAGTTGGAAATTGTACCTACCCATATATATGTATGGTTTGGAATTTGCAACTGAAAAGAAACTTTGGGTTCCCAGCAATCTAGGTGAAGGACGGCTTTCACACACACTTATCTTTGAGAACTGAGCATGTGGAGAGACGTTCGTTCATCTAGCACAATGGGAACGGTTTGAAGGAGAAACTATTATTCTGGTTTCTCAGTCTGTTTCCTAGTGCTGGTTTGAAATTCCTGCAGTTTACACTGTAAAACCGAGTTGGAGCTAGTACCTCCCCATATATATGTATGGAGTGGTGTTTGCAAGTGAAAAGAAACTTTGTGTTCCCAACAAGCTAGGTGAAGGATGGCTTTCACACCCACTTATCTCTTCAGAAATGAGCATGTGGAGAGACGTTCGTTCATCTAGCACAAAGGGAACGGGTTGCAGGAGAAAATTTTACTCTGGTTTCTCAGCCTGTTTCCTGGTGCCGGTTTGAATTTCCTGCAGTTTTCACTGTAAAACCGAGTTGGAGCTAGTACCTCCCCATATATATGTATGGAGTGGAGTTTGCAACTGAAAAGGTACTTTGTCTTCCCAACAAGCTAGGTGAAGGACGGCTTTCACACACAAATATCCCTCAGAACTGAGCATGTGGAGAGACGTTCGTTCATCTAGCCCAATGGGAATGGGTTGCAGGAGAAACTTTTACTCTGGTTTCTCAGTCTGTTTCCTAGTGCCGGTTTGAAGTTCCTGCAGTTTTCACAGTAAAACAGAGTTGGAGCTTGTTCCTCCCCATATATATGTATGGAGTGGAGTTTGTAACTGAAAAGAAACTTTGGGTTCCCAACAAGCTAGTTGAAGGACGGCTTTTACACACACTTATCTCTCAGAACTGAGCATGTGGAGAGACGTTCGTTCATCTAGCACAAATGGAACGTGTAGCAGGAGAAACTTTTACTCTGTTTCTCAGTCAGTTTCCTAGTGCCGGTTTGAAGTTCCTTGCTGTTTTCACTGTAAAATCGAGTAGGAGTTAGTACCTCCCCATATATGTATGGAGTGGAGTTTGCTATTTAAAAGAAACTTTGTGTTCCCAACAAGCTAGGTGAAGGACGGCTTTCACACACACTTGTCTCTCAGAACTGAGCATGTGGAGAGACGTTCGTTCATCTAGCACAAAGGGAACGGGTTGCAGGAGGAACTTTTACTCTGGTTTGTCAGTCTGTTTCCTAGTGCCGGTTTGAAATTCCTGCAGATTTCACAGTAAAAAGGATTTGGAGCTAGTACCTCCCCATATATATGTATGAAGTGGAGTTTGCAAGTGAAAAGAAACTTTGTGTTCCCAACAATCTAGGTGAAGGACGGCTTTCACACACAATTATCCCTCAGATCTGAGCATGTGGGGAGACGTTCGTTCATCTAGCACAATGGGAATGGGTTGCAGGAGAAACTTTAACTCTGTTTTCTCAGTCTGTTTCCTAGTGCCGGTTTGAATTTCCTGCAGTTTTCACTGTAAAACAGTGTTGGAGCTTGTTCCTCCCCATATATCTGTATGGAGTGGAGTTTGCAACTGAAAAGAAACTTTCGTTTCCCAACAATCTAGGTGAAGGACGGCTTTCACACACACTTATCTCTCAGAACTGAGCATGTGGTGAGACGTTCGTTCATCTAGCACAAATGGAACGGGTTGCAGGAGAAAGTTTTACTCTGGTTTCTCAGTCAGTTTCCTAGTGCCGGTTTGAATTTCCTGCAGATTTCACAGTAAACCGAGTTGGAACTAGTACCTCCCCATATATATATATGGACTGGGGTTTGCAAATGAAAAGAAACTTTGTGATCCCAACAAGCTAGGTGAAGGACGGCTTTCACACACACTTATCACTCAGAACTGAGCATGTGGAGAGACGTTCGTTCATATAGCAAAATGGAATGTGTTGCAGGAGAAACTTTTACTCTGGTTTCTCAGTCTGTTTCCTAGTGCCTGTTTGAAGTTCCTGCAGTTTTCACTGTAAAACCGAGTAGGAGTTAGTACCTCCCCATATATATGTTTTGAGTGCAGTTTGCTACTGAAAAGAAAGTTTGTGTTCCCAACAAGGTAGGTGAAGGACGGCTTTCAAACACACCACAATTATCTCTCAGAACTGAGCATGTGGAGAGACGTTCGTTCATCTAGCACAAATGGAACGGGTTGCAGGAGAAACTTTTACTCTGGTTTCTCAGTCTGTTTCCTTGTGCCGGTTTGAATTCCCTCCAGATTTCACAGTAAAACCGAGTTGGAGCTTGTACCTCCCCATATATATGTATGGAGTGGATTTTGCAATTGAAAAGAAACTTTGTGTTCCCAACAAGCTAGGTGAAGGACGGCTTTCACACACACTTATCTCTCAGAAATTAGAATGTGGAGAGACGTTCATTCATCTAGCACAATGGGAACGGTTTTCAGGAGAAACTTTTGCTCTTGTTTCTCAGTCTGTTTTCCAGTGCCGGTTTGAAGTTCCTGCAGTTTTCACTGCAAAACAGAGTTGGAAATTGTACATCCCCATATATATGTATGGTTTGGAGTTTGCAACTGAAAAGAAACTTTGGGTTCCCAGCAATCTAGGTGAAGGACGGCTTTCACACACACTTATTTTTGAGAACTGAGCATGTGGAGAGACCTTCGTTCATCTAGCACAAAGGGAACGGTTTGCAGGAGAAACTATTATTCTGGTTTCTCAGTCTGTTTCCTAGTGCTGGTTTGAAATTCCTGCAGTTTGCACTGTAAAACCGAGTTGGAGCTAGTACCTCCCCATATATCTGTATGGAGTGGAGCTTGCAACTAAAAAGAAACTTTCGTTTCCCAACAATCTAGGTGAAGTACGGCTTTCACACACACTTATCTCTCAGAACTGAGCATGTGGTGAGACGTTCGTTCATATAGCAAAATGGAACGTGTTGCAGGAGAAACTTTTACTCTGGTTTCTCAGTCTGTTTCCTAGTGCCAGTTTGAAGTTCCTGCAGTTTTCACTGTAAAACCGAGTAGGAGTTAGTACCTCCCCATATATATGTTTTGAGTGGAGTTTGCTACTGAAAAGAAAGTTTGTGTTCCCAACAAGCTAGGTGAAGGACGGCTTTCACACACACCACTATTATCTCTCAGACCTGAGCATGTGGAGAGACGTTCGTTCATCTAGCACAAATGGAACGAGTTGCAGGAGAAACTTTTACTCTGGTTTCTCAGTCTGTTTCCTTGTGCCGGTTTGAATTTCCTCCAGATTTCACAGTAAAACCGAGTTGGTGCTTGTACCTCCCCATATATATGTATGGAGTGGGGTTTGCAATTGAAAAGAAACTTTGTGTTCCCAACAAGCTAGGTGAAGGACGGCTTTTACACACACATATCTCTCAGAACTGAGCATGTGGAGAGACGTTCGTTCATCTAGCACAAAGGGAAAGGGTTGCAGGAGAAACTTTTACTCTGGTATCTCAGTCTTTTTCATAGTGCCGGTTTGAAGTTCCTGCAGTTTTCACTGTCAAACCGAGTTGGAGCTAGTACCACACCATATATATGTATGAAGTGGAGTTTGAAAGTGAAAAGAAACTTTGTGTTCCCAACAAGCTAGGTGAAGGACGGCTTTCACAAACACTTATCTCTCAGAACTGAGCATGTGGAGAGACGATCGTTCATCTAGCACAAAGGGAACGGGTTGCAGGAGAAACTTTTACTCTGGTTTCTCAGTCTGTTTCCTAGTGCCGGTTTGAAGTTCCTGCAGTTTTCACTGTAAAATCGAGTTGGATCTAGTACCTCCCCATATAAATGTATGGATTGGAGTTTGCAATTGAAAAGAAACTTAGTGTTCCCAACAAGCTAGGTGAAGGACGGCATTTACACTCACATATCTCTCAGAACTGAGCATGTGGAGAGACTTTCATTCATCTAGCACAAAGGGAACGGGTTGCAGGAGAAACTTTTACTCTGGTATCTCAGTCTTTTTCATAGTGCCGGTTTGAAGATCCTGCAATTTTCACTGTAAAACCGAGTTGGAGCTAGTACCTCCCCATATACATTTATGGAGTGGAGTTTGCAAGTGAAAACAAACATTGTGTTCCCACCAAGCTAGGTGAAGGACGGCTTTCACACACATTTATCTCTCAGAACTGAGCATGTGGAGAGACGTTCGTTCATCTAGCACAAAGGAACGGGTTGCAGGAGAAACTTTTACTGTGGTTTCTCAGTGTGATTCCTAGTGCAGGTTTGAATTTCCTGCAGTTTTCACTGTAAAACCGAGTTGGAGCTAGTACCTCCCCATACATATGTATGGAGTGGAGTTTGCAAGTGAAAGGAAACTTTGTGTTCCCAACAAGATATATGAAGGACGGCTTTCCCACACACATATCTCTCAGAACTGAGCATGTGGAGAGACGTTCGTTCATCTAGCACAAAGGGAACGGTATGCAGGAGAAACATTTACTCTGGTTTATCAGCCTGTTTCCTAGAGCCGGTTTGAAGTTCCTGCAGTTTTCACTGTAAAATCGAGTTGGAGCTTGTACCTCCCCATATATATGTATGGAGTGGAGTTTGCTAGTGAAAAGAAACTTTGTGTTCCCAACAAGCTAAGTGAAGGACGGCTTTCACAAACACATATCTTAGAACTGAGCATGTGGAGAGACGTTCGCTCATCTAGCACAAAGGAACGGGTTGCATGAGAAACTTTTACTCTGGTTTCTCAGTGTGTTTCCTAGAGCCGGTTTGAATTTCCTGCAGTTTTCACTGTAAAACCGAGTTGGAGCTAGTACCTTCCCATATATATGTATGGAGTGGAGTTTGCAAGTGAAAGGAAACTTTGTGTTCCCAACAAGATATGTGAAAGACGGCATTGCCACACACATATCTCTCAGAACTGAGCATGTGGAGAGACGTTCGTTCATCTAGCACAAAGGGAACGGTTTGATGGAGAAACTTTTACTCTGGTTTATCAGCCTGTTTCCTAGAGCCGGTTTGAAGTTCCTGCAGTTTTCACTGTAAAATCGATTTGGAGCTTGTACCTACCCATATATATGTATGGAGTGGAGTTGGCTAGTGAAAAGAAACTTTGTGTTCCCAACAAGCTAAGTGAAGGACGGCTTTCACACACACATATCTCTCAGAACTGAGCATGTGGAGAGACGTTCGTTCATCTAGCAAAAAGGGAACGGGTTGCAGGAGAAACTTTTACTCCGGTTTCTCAGTCTGTTTCCTAGTGCCGGTTTGAAGATCCTGCAGTTTTCACTGTCATACAGTGTTGGAGCTAGTACCTCCCCATATATATGTAAGCAGTGGAGTTTGCAAGTGAAAAGAAACTTTGTGTTCCCAACAAGCTAGGTGAAGTATGGCTTTTACACACACTTATCTCTCAGAACTGAGCATGTGGAGAGACGTTCGTTCATCTAGCACAAAGGGAACGGGTTGCAGGAGAAAATTTTACTCTGGTATCTCAGTCTGTTTCCTAGTGCCGGTTTGAAGTCCCTGCAGTTTTCACTGTCAAACCGAGTTGGAGCTAGTACCACCCCATATATATGTATGGAGTGGAGTTTGCAAGTGTAAAGAAACTTTGTGTTCCCAACAAGCTAGGTGAAGGACGGCTTTCACAAACACTTATCTCTCAGAACTGAGCATGTGGAGAGACTTTCGTTCATCTAGCACAAAGGGAACGGGTTGCAGGAGAAATTTTACTCTGGTTTCTCAGTCTTTTTCCTAGTGCCGGTTTGAAGTTCCTGCACTTTTCACTGTAAAATCGAGTTGGAGCTAGTACCTCCCCATATAAATGTATGGAGTGGAGTTTGCAATTGAAAAGAAACTTTGTGTTCCCAACAAGCTAGGTGAAGGACGGCTTTTACACACACTTATCTCTCAGAACTGAGCATGTGGAGAGACGTTCGTTCATCTAGCAAAAAGGGAACGGGTTGCAGGAGAAACTTTTACTCTGGTTTCTCAGTCTTTTTCCTAGTGCCGGTTTGAAGTTCCTGCAGTTTTCACTGTAAAACCGAGTTGGAGCTAGTACCTCCCCATATATATGTATGGTTTGGAGTTTGCAACTGAAAAGAAACTTTGGGTTCCCAGCAATCTAGGTGAAGGACGGCTTTCACACACACTTATCTTTGAGAACTGAGCATGTGGAGAGACGTTCGTTCATCTAGCACAATGGGAACGGTTTGAAGGAGAAACTATTATTCTGGTTTCTCAGTCTGTTTCCTAGTGCTGGTTTGAAATTCCTGCAGTTTACACTGTAAAACCGAGTTGGAGCTAGTACCTCCCCATATATATGTATGGAGTGGGGTTTGCAAGTGAAAAGAAACTTTGTGTTCCCAACAAGCTAGGTGAAGGATGGCTTTCACACCCACTTATCTCTTCAGAAATGAGCATGTGGAGAGACGTTCGTTCATCTAGCACAAAGGGAACGGGTTGCAGGAGAAAATTTTACTCTGGTTTCTCAGCCTGTTTCCTAGTGCCGGTTTGAATTTCCTGCAGTTTTCACTGTAAAACCGAGTTGGAGCTAGTACCTCCTCATATATATGTATGTAGTGGAGTTTGCAACTGAAAAGGTACTTTGTCTTCCCAACAAGCTAGGTGAAGGACGGCTTTCACACACAATTATCCCTCAGAACTGAGCATGTGGAGAGACGTTCGTTCATCTAGCCCAATGGGAATGGGTTGCAGGAGAAACTTTTACTCTGGTTTCTCAGTCTGTTTCCTAGTGCCGGTTTGAAGTTCCTGCAGTTTTCACAGTAAAACAGAGTTGGAGCTTGTTCCTCCCCATATATATGTATGGAGTGGAGTTTGTAACTGAAAAGAAACTTTGGGTTCCCAACAAGCTAGTTGAAGGACGGCTTTTACACACACTTATCTCTCAGAACTGAGCATGTGGAGAGACGTTCGTTCATCTAGCACAAATGGAACGTGTAGCAGGAGAAACTTTTACTCTGTTTCTCAGTCAGTTTCCTAGTGCCGGTTTGAAGTTCCTTGCAGTTTTCACTGTAAAATCGAGTAGGAGTTAGTACCTCCCCATATATGTATGGAGTGGAGTTTGCTATTTAAAAGAAACTTTGTGTTCCCAACAAGCTAGGTGAAGGACGGCTTTCACACACACTTGTCTCTCAGAACTGAGCATGTGGAGAGACGTTCGTTCATCTAGCACAAAGGGAACGGGTTGCAGGAGGAACTTTTACTCTGGTTTGTCAGTCTGTTTCCTAGTGCCGGTTTGAAATTCCTGCAGATTTCACAGTAAAAAGGATTTGGAGCTAGTACCTCCCCATATATATGTATGAAGTGGAGTTTGCAAGTGAAAAGAAACTTTGTGTTCCCAACAATCTAGGTGAAGGACGGCTTTCACACACAATTATCCCTCAGATCTGAGCATGTGGGGAGACGTTCGTTCATCTAGCACAATGGGAATGGGTTGCAGGAGAAACTTTAACTCTGTTTTCTCAGTCTGTTTCCTAGTGCCGGTTTGAATTTCCTGCAGTTTTCACTGTAAAACAGTGTTGGAGCTTGTTCCTCCCCATATATCTGTATGGAGTGGAGTTTGCAACTGAAAAGAAACTTTCGTTTCCCAACAATCTAGGTGAAGGACGGCTTTCACACACACTTATCTCTCAGAACTGAGCATGTGGTGAGACGTTCGTTCATCTAGCACAAATGGAACGGGTTGCAGGAGAAAGTTTTACTCTGGTTTCTCAGTCAGTTTCCTAGTGCCGGTTTGAATTTCCTGCAGATTTCACAGTAAACCGAGTTGGAACTAGTACCTCCCCATATATATATATGGACTGGGGTTTGCAAATGAAAAGAAACTTTGTGATCCCAACAAGCTAGGTGAAGGACGGCTTTCACACACACTTATCACTCAGAACTGAGCATGTGGAGAGACGTTCGTTCATATAGCAAAATGGAATGTGTTGCAGGAGAAACTTTTACTCTGGTTTCTCAGTCTGTTTCCTAGTGCCTGTTTGAAGTTCCTGCAGTTTTCACTGTAAAACCGAGTAGGAGTTAGTACCTCCCCATATATATGTTTTGAGTGCAGTTTGCTACTGAAAAGAAAGTTTGTGTTCCCAACAAGGTAGGTGAAGGACGGCTTTCAAACACACCACAATTATCTCTCAGAACTGAGCATGTGGAGAGACGTTCGTTCATCTAGCACAAATGGAACGGGTTGCAGGAGAAACTTTTACTCTGGTTTCTCAGTCTGTTTCCTTGTGCCGGTTTGAATTCCCTCCAGATTTCACAGTAAAACCGAGTTGGAGCTTGTACCTCCCCATATATATGTATGGAGTGGATTTTGCAATTGAAAAGAAACTTTGTGTTCCCAACAAGCTAGGTGAAGGACGGCTTTCACACACACTTATCTCTCAGAAATTAGAATGTGGAGAGACGTTCATTCATCTAGCACAATGGGAACGGTTTTCAGGAGAAACTTTTGCTCTTGTTTCTCAGTCTGTTTTCCAGTGCCGGTTTGAAGTTCCTGCAGTTTTCACTGCAAAACAGAGTTGGAAATTGTACATCCCCATATATATGTACGGTTTGGAGTTTGCAACTGAAAAGAAACTTTGGGTTCCCAGCAATCTAGGTGAAGGACGGCTTTCACACACACTTATTTTTGAGAACTGAGCATGTGGAGAGACGTTCGTTCATCTAGCACAAAGGGAACGGTTTGCAGGAGAAACTATTATTCTGGTTTCTCAGTCTGTTTCCTAGTGCTGGTTTGAAATTCCTGCAGTTTGCACTGTAAAACCGAGTTGGAGCTAGTACCTCCCCATATATCTGTATGGAGTGGGGCTTGCAACTAAAAAGAAACTTTCGTTTCCCAACAATCTAGGTGAAGGACGGCTTTCACACACACTTATCTCTCAGAACTGAGCATGTGGTGAGACGTTCGTTCATATAGCAAAATGGAACGTGTTGCAGGAGAAACTTTTACTCTGGTTTCTCAGTCTGTTTCCTAGTGCCAGTTTGAAGTTCCTGAAGTTTTCACTGTAAATCCGAGTAGGAGTTAGTACCTCCCCATATATATGTTTTGAGTGGAGTTTGCTACTGAAAAGAAAGTTTGTGTTCCCAACAAGCTAGGTGAAGGACGGCTTTCACACACACCACTATTATCTCTCAGACCTGAGCATGTGGAGAGACGTTCGTTCATCTAGCACAAATGGAACGAGTTGCAGGAGAAACTTTTACTCTGGTTTCTCAGTCTGTTTCCTTGTGCCGGTTTGAATTTCCTCCAGATTTCACAGTAAAACCGAGTTGGTGCTTGTACCTCCCCATATATATGTATGGAGTGGGGTTTGCAATTGAAAAGAAACTTTGTGTTCCCAACAAGCTAGGTGAAGGACGGCTTTCACACACACTTATCTCTCTAGAAATTAGAATGTGGAGAGACGTTCGTTCATCTAGCACAATGGGAACGGTTTTCAGGAGAAACTTTTGCTCTGGTTTCTCAGTCTGTATTCCTAGTGCCGGTTTGAAGTTCCTGCAGTTTTCATTGTAAAACAGAGTTGGAGCTAGTACCTCCCCATATATATGTATGGATTGGAGTTTTAAGTGAAAAGAAACTTTGTGTTCCCAACAGGCTTGATGAAGGACGGCTTTCACACACACTTATCTCTCAGAACTGAGCATGTGGAGAGACGTTCGTTCATTTAGCACAAAAGGAACGGGTTGCAGGAGCAACTTTTACTCTGGTTTCTCAGTCTGTTTCCTAATGCCGGTTTGAAGTTCCAGCAGTTTTCACTGTAAAACCGAGTTGGAGCTAGTACCTTCCCATATATATGTATGGAGTGGAGTTTGCAATTGAAAAGCAACTATGTGTTCCCAACAAGCTAGTTGAAGGACGGCTTTCACACACACTTATCTCTCAGAACTGAGCATGTGGAGAGACGTTCGTTCATCTAGCACAAAGGGAACGGGTTGCAGGAGAAACTTTTACTCTGGTTTCTCAGTCTGTTTCCTAGTGCCGGTTTGAAGTTACTGCAGTTTTCACTGTCAAACCGAGTTGGAGCTAGTACCTCCCCATATATAAGTATGATGTGGAGTTTGCAAATGAAAAGAAACTTTGTGTTCCCAACAAGCTAGGTGAAGGACGGCTTTCACACACACTTATCTCTCAGAACTGAGTATGTGGAGAGACGTTCGTTCATCTAGCACAAAGGGAACGGGTTGCAGGAGAAACTTTTACTCTGGTTTCTCAGTCTGTTTCCTAGTGCCGGTTTGAAGTTCCTGCAGTTTTCACTGTAAAACCGTGTTGTGGCTACTACCTCCCCATATATATGTGTGGAGTGGAGTTTGCAATTGAATAGAACCTTTGTGTTCCCAACAAGCCTGGTGAAGGACGGTATCACACACACTTATCACTCAGAAATGAGCATGTGGAGAGACGTTCGTTCATCTAGCAAAAATGGAACGGGTTTCAGAAGGAACTTTTACTCTGGTTTGTCATTGTGTATCCTAGTGCCGGTTTGAAATTCCTGCAGATTTCACAGTAAAACAAATTTGGAGCTAGTACCTCCCCATATAAATGTATGGAGTGGAGTTTGCAAGTGAAAAGAATCTTTGTGTTCCCAACAAACTAGGTGAAGTACGGCTTTCACACACAATTATCCCTCAGAACTGATCATGTGAAGAGACGTTCGTTCATCTAGCACAATGGGAATGGGTTGCAGGAGAAACTTTTACTCTGTTTTCTCAGTCTGTTTCCTAGTGCCGGTTTGAAGTTCCTGCAGTTTTCACTGTAAAACTGAGTTGGAGCTTGTTCCTCCCCATATATATGTATGGATGGGAGTTTGCAACTGAAAATAAACTTTGGGTTCCCAAAAATCTAGTTGAAGGAGGGCTTTCACACACACTTATCTCTCAAAACTGAGCATGTGGAGAGACTTTCGTTCATCTAGCACAAAGGGAACGGGTTGCAGGAGAAACTTTTACTCTGGTTTCTCAGTCTGTTTCCTAGTGCCAGTTTGAAGTTCCTGCAGTTTTCACTGTAAAACCGAGTTGGAGGTAGTACCTACTCATATATATGTATGGATTGGAGTTTGCAAGTGGAAAGAAACTTTGTGTTCCCAAGAAGCTAGGTGAAGGACGTCTTTCCCACACACATATCTCTCAGAACTGAGCATGTGGAGAGACGTTCGTTCATCTAGCCCAGAGGGAAATGGTTGCAGGGGAAACTTTTACTCTGGTTTCTCAGTCGGTTTCCTTGTGCCGGATTGAAGTTCCTGCAGTTTTCACTGTAAAACCGTGTTGGAGCTTGAACCTCCCCATATATATGTATGGATTGGATTTTGCAAGTGAAAAGAACTTTGTTTTCCCAACAAGCTATGTGAAGTACGGCTTTCACACACACATAACTCTCAGAACTGAGCATGTTGAGAGACGTTCTTTCATCTAGCAAAAAGGGAACGGGTTGCAGGAGAAACTTTTACTCTGGTTTCTCAGGCTGTTTCCTAGTGCCGGTTACAAGTTCCTGCAGTTTTCACTGTAAAATCGAGTTGGAGCTAGTACCTCCCCATATATATGTATGGAGTGGAGTTTGCAAGTGAAAAGAAACTTTGTGTTCCCAACAAGCTAGGTGAATGACGGCTTTCCCTCACACATATCTCTCAGAAATGAGCATATGGAGAGACGTTCGTTCATCTAGCAAAAAGGGAACGGGTTGCAGGAGGAACTTTTACTCTGGTTTTTCAGTTTCTTTCCTAGTGCCGGTTTGAAGTTCCTGCAGTTTTCACTGTCATACCGTGTTGGAGCTAGTACCTACCCATATATATGTATGGATTGGGGTTTGCAAGTGAAAAGAAACTTTGTGTTCCCAACAAGCTAGTTGAAGGACGGCTTTTACACACACTTATCTCTCAGAACTGAGCATGTGGAGAGACGTTCGTTCATCTAGCACAAAGGGAACGTGTTGTAGGAGAATCTTTTACTCTGGTATCTCAGTTTGTTTCCTAGTGCCGGTTTGAAGTTCCTGCAGTTTTCACTGTCAAACCGAGTTGGAGCTAGTACCACCCCATCTATATGTATGGAGTGGAGTTTGCAAGTGAAAAGAAACTTTGTGTTCCCAACAAGCTAGTTGAACGACGGCTTTCACAAACACTTATCTCTCAGAACTGAGCATGTGAAGAGACGATCGTTCATCTAGCACAAAGGGAACGGGTTGCAGGAGAAACTTTTACTCTGGTTTCTCAGTCTGTGTCCTAGTGCCGGTTGGAAGTTCCTGCAGTTTTCACTGTCAAACCGAGTTGGAGCTAGTACCTCCCCATATATATGTATGATGTGGAGTTTGCAAATGTAAAGAAACTTTGTGTTCCCAACAAGCTAGGTGAAGGACGGCTTTCCCACACACATATCTCTCAGAACTGAGCATGTGGAGAGACGTTCGTTCATCTAGCACAAAGGGAACTGGTTGCAGGAGAAACTTTTACTCTGGTTTCTTAGTCGGTTTCCTAGTGCCGGATTGAAGTTCCTGCAGTTTTCACTGTAAAACCGTGTTGGAGCTTGAACCTCCCCATATGTATGTATTGAGTGGAGTTTGCAAGTGAAAAGAACTTTGTGTTCCCAACAAGCTAGGTGAAGGACGGCTTTCACACACACATATCTCTCAGAACTGAGCATGTGGAGAGACGTTCGTTCATCTAGCACAAAGGGAACGGGTTGCAGGAGAAACTTTTACTCTGGTTTCTCAGTCTGTTTCCTAGTGCCGGTTACAAGTTCCTGCAGTTTTCACTGTAAAATCGAGTTGGAGCTAGTACCTCCCGATATATATGTATGGAGTGGAGTTTGCAAGTGAAAAGAAGCTTTGTGTTCCCAACAAGCTAGGTGAATGACGGCTTTCCCACACACATATCTCTCAGAACTGAGCATGTGGAGAGACGTTCGTTCATCTTGCAAAAAGGGAACGGGTTGCAGGAGGAACTTTTACTCTGGTTTCTCAGTTTCTTTCCTAGTGCCGGTTTGAAGTTCCTGCAGTTTTCACTGTCATACCGTGTTGGAGCTAGTACCTCCCCATATATATGTATGGAGTGGAGTTTGCAAGTGAAAAGAAACTTTGTGTTCCCAACAAGCTAGTTGAAGGACGGCTTTTACACACACTTATCTCTCAGAACTGAGCATGTGGAGAGACGTTCGTTCATCTAGCACAAAGGGAACGTTTTGCAGGAGAAACTTTTACTCTTGTATCTCAGTCTGTTTCCTAGTGCCGGTTTGAAGTACCTGCAGTTTTCACTGTCAAACCGAGTTGGAGCTAGTACCACCCCATATATATGTATGGAGTGGAGTTTGCAAGTGAAAAGAAACTTTGTGTTCCCAACAAGCTAGGTGAAGGACGGCTTTCACAAACACATATCTCTCAGAACTGAGCATGTGGAGAGACGATCGTTCCTCCAGCACAAAGGGAACGGGTTGCAGGAGAAACTTTTACTCTGGTTTCTCAGTCTGTTTCCTAGTGCCGGGTTGAAGTTCCTGAGTTTTCACTGTAAAATCGAGTTGGATCTAGTACCTCCCCATATAAATGTATGGAGTGGAGTTTGCAATTGAAAAGAAACTTTGTGTTCCCAGAAAGGTAGGTGAAGGACGGCTTTCACACACACTTATCTCTCAGAACTGAGCATGTGGAGAGACGTTCGTTCATCTAGCACAAAGGGAACGGGTTGCAGGAGAAACTTTTACTATGGTTTCTCAGTCTGTTTCCTAGTGCCGGTTTGAAGTTCCTGCAGTTTTCACTGTAAAACCGAGTTGGAGCTAGTACCTCCTCATATATATGTATGGATTGGAGTTTGCAAGTGGAAAGAAACTTTGTGTTCCCAAGAAGCTAGGTGAAGGACGGCTTTCCCACACACATATCTCTCAGAACTGAGCATGTGGAGAGACGTTCGTTCATCTAGCACAAAGGGAACTGGTTGCAGGAGAAACTTTTACTCTGGTTTCTCAGTCGGTTTCCTAGTGCCGGATTGAAGTTCCTGCAGTTTTCACTGTAAAACCGTGTTGGAGCTTGAACCTCCCCATATGTATACATGGAGTGGAGTTTGCAAGTGAAAAGAACTTTGTGTTCCCAACAAGCTAGGTGAAGGACGGCTTTCACACACACATATCTCTCAGAACTGAGCATGTGGAGAGACGTTCGTTCATCTAGCACAAAGGGAACGGGTTGCAGGAGAAACTTTTACTCTGGTTTCTCAGTCTGTTTCCTAGTGCCGGTTAAAAGTTCCTGCAGTTTTCACTGTAAAATCGAGTTGGAGCTAGTACCTCCCCATATATATGTATGGAGTGGAGTTTGCAAGTGAAAAGAAACTTTGTGTTCCCAAGAAGATAGGTGAATGACGGCTTTCCCACACACATATGTCTCAGAACTGAGCATGTGGAGAGACGTTCGTTCATCTAGCACATAGGGAACGTGTTGCAGGAGAAACTTTTACTCTGGTATCTCAGTCTGTTTCCTAGTGCCGGTTTGAATTTCCTGCAGTTTTCACTGTCAAACCGAGTTGGAGCTAGTACCACCCTTTATATATGTATGGAGTGGAGTTTGCAAGTGAAAAGAAACTTTGTGTTCCCAACAAGCTAGGTGAAGGACGGCTTTCACAAACACATATCTCTCAGAACTGAGCATGTGGAGAGACGATCGTTCATCTAGCACAAAGGGAACGGGTTGCAGGAGAAACTTTTACTCTGGTTTCTCAGTCTGTTTCCTAGTGCCGGTTTGAAGTTCCTGCAGTTTTCACTGTAAAATCGAGTTGGATCTAGTACCTCCCCATATAAATGTATGGAGTGGAGTTTGCAATTGAAAAGAAACTTTGTGTTCCCAACAAGCTAGGTGAAGGACGGCTTTTACACACACATATCTCTCAGAACTGAGCATGTGGAGAGACGTTCGTTCATCTAGCACAAAGGGAAAGGGTTGCAGGAGAAACTTTTACTCTGGTATCTCAGTCTTTTTCATAGTGCCGGTTTGAAGTTCCTGCAGTTTTCACTGTCAAACCGAGTTGGAGCTAGTACCACACCATATATATGTATGGAGTGGAGTTTGAAAGTGAAAAGAAACTTTGTGTTCCCAACAAGCTAGGTGAAGGACGGCTTTCACAAACACTTATCTCTCAGAACTGAGCATGTGGAGAGACGATCGTTCATCTAGCACAAAGGGAACGGGTTGCAGGAGAAACTTTTACTCTGGTTTCTCAGTCTGTTTCCTAGTGCCGGTTTGAAGTTCCTGCAGTTTTCACTGTAAAATCGAGTTGGATCTAGTACCTCCCCATATAAATGTATGGATTGGAGTTTGCAATTGAAAAGAAACTTAGTGTTCCCAACAAGCTAGGTGAAGGACGGCATTTACACTCACATATCTCTCAGAACTGAGCATGTGGAGAGACGTTCATTCATCTAGCACAAAGGGAACGGGTTGCAGGAGAAACTTTTACTCTGGTATCTCAGTCTTTTTCATAGTGCCGGTTTGAAGTTCCTGCAATTTTCACTGTAAAACCGAGTTGGAGCTAGTACCTCCCCATATACATTTATGGAGTGGAGTTTGCAAGTGAAAACAAACATTGTGTTCCCACCAAGCTAGGTGAAGGACGGCTTTCACACACATTTATCTCTCAGAACTGAGCATGTGGAGAGACGTTCGTTCATCTAGCACAAAGGAACGGGTTGCAGGAGAAACTTTTACTGTGGTTTCTCAGTGTGATTCCTAGTGCAGGTTTGAATTTCCTGCAGTTTTCACTGTAAAACCGAGTTGGAGCTAGTACCTCCCCATACATATGTATGGAGTGGAGTTTGCAAGTGAAAGGAAACTTTGTGTTCCCAACAAGATATATGAAGGACGGCTTTCCCACACACATATCTCTCAGAACTGAGCATGTGGAGAGACGTTCGTTCATCTAGCACAAAGGGAACGGTATGCAGGAGAAACTTTTACTCTGGTTTATCAGCCTGTTTCCTAGAGCCGGTTTGAAGTTCCTGCAGTTTTCACTGTAAAATCGAGTTGGAGCTTGTACCTCCCCATATATATGTATGGAGTGGTGTTTGCTAGTGAAAAGAAACTTTGTGTTCCCAACAAGCTAAGTGAAGGACGGCTTTCACAAACACATATCTTAGAACTGAGCATGTGGAGAGACGTTCGCTCATCTAGCACAAAGGAACGGGTTGCATGAGAAACTTTTACTCTGGTTTCTCAGTGTGTTTCCTAGAGCCGGTTTGAATTTCCTGCAGTTTTCACTGTAAAACCGAGTTGGAGCTAGTACCTTCCCATATATATGTATGGAGTGGAGTTTGCAAGTGAAAGGAAACTTTGTGTTCCCAACAAGATATGTGAAAGACGGCATTGCCACACACATATCTCTCAGAACTGAGCATGTGGAGAGACGTTCGTTCATCTAGCACAAAGGGAACGGTTTGCAGGAGAAACTTTTACTCTGGTTTATCAGCCTGTTTCCTAGAGCCGGTTTGAAGTTCCTGCAGTTTTCACTGTAAAATCGATTTGGAGCTTGTACCTACCCATATATATGTATGGAGTGGAGTTGGCTAGTGAAAAGAAACTTTGTGTTCCCAACAAGCTAAGTGAAGGACGGCTTTCACACACACATATCTCTCAGAACTGAGCATGTGGAGAGACGTTCGTTCATCTAGCAAAAAGGGAACGGTTTGCAGGAGAAACTTTTACTCCGGTTTCTCAGTCTGTTTCCTAGTGCCGGTTTGAAGATCCTGCAGTTTTCACTGTCATACAGTGTTGGAGCTAGTACCTCCCCATATATATGTAAGCAGTGGAGTTTGCAAGTGAAAAGAAACTTTGTGTTCCCAACAAGCTAGGTGAAGTATGGCTTTTACACACACTTATCTCTCAGAACTGAGCATGTGGAGAGACGTTCGTTCATCTAGCACAAAGGGAACGGGTTGCAGGAGAAAATTTTACTCTGGTATCTCAGTCTGTTTCCTAGTGCCGGTTTGAAGTCCCTGCAGTTTTCACTGTCAAACCGAGTTGGAGCTAGTACCACCCCATATATATGTATGGAGTGGAGTTTGCAAGTGTAAAGAAACTTTGTGTTCCCAACAAGCTAGGTGAAGGACGGCTTTCACAAACACTTATCTCTCAGAACTGAGCATGTGGAGAGACTTTCGTTCATCTAGCACAAAGGGAACGGGTTGCAGGAGAAATTTTACTCTGGTTTCTCAGTCTTTTTCCTAGTGCCGGTTTGAAGTTCCTGCACTTTTCACTGTAAAATCGAGTTGGAGCTAGTACCTCCCCATATAAATGTATGGAGTGGAGTTTGCAATTGAAAAGAAACTTTGTGTTCCCAACAAGCTAGGTGAAGGACGGCTTTTACACACACTTATCTCTCAGAACTGAGCATGTGGAGAGACGTTCGTTCATCTAGCAAAAAGGGAACGGGTTGCAGGAGAAACTTTTACTCTGGTTTCTCAGTCTTTTTCCTAGTGCCGGTTTTAAGTTCCTGCAGTTTTCACTGTAAAACCGATTTGGAGCTAGTACTTCCCCATATATATGTATGGAGTGGAGATTGCAAGTGAAAAGAAACTTTGTGTTCCCAACAAGCTAGTTGAAGGACGGCTTTCACACACACTTATCTCTCAGAACTTAGCATGTTTAGAGACTTTCGTTCATCTAGCACAAAGGAAACGGGATGCAGGAGAAACTTTTACTCTGGTTTCTCAGTCTGTTTCCTAGTGCCGGTTTGAAGTTCCTGCAGTTTTCACTATAAAACCGAGTTGGAGCTAGAACCTCCCCATATATATATATGGACTGGAGTTTGCAAGTGAAAAGAAACTTTGTGTTCCCAACAAGCTAGGTGAAGGACGGCTTTCACAACATTTAGCTCTCAGAACTGAGCATGTGGAAAGACGTTCGTTCATCTAGCACAAATGGAACGGGTTGCAGGAGAAACATTTACTCTGGTTTCTCAGTCTGTTTCCTAGTGCCGGTTTAAAGTTCCTGCAATTTTCTCTATAAAACCGAGTTGGAGCTAGTACCTCCCCATATATATGTAAGGACTGGAGTTTGCAAGTGAAAAGAAACTTTGTGTTCCCAACAAGATATGTGAAAGACGGCATTGCCACTCACATATCTCTCAGAACTGAGCATGTGGAGAGACGTTCGTTCATCTAGCACAAAGGGAACGGTTTGCAGGAGAAACTTTTACTCTGGTTTATCAGCCTGTTTCCTAGAGCCGGTTTGAAGTTCCTGCAGTTTTCACTGTAAAATCGATTTGGAGCTTGTACCTACCCATATATATGTATGGAGTGGAGTTGGCTAGTGAAAAGAAACTTTGTGTTCCCAACAAGCTAAGTGAAGGACGGCTTTCACACACACATATCTCTCAGAACTGAGCATGTGGAGAGACGTTCGTTCATCTAGCAAAAAGGGAACGGGTTGCAGGAGAAACTTTTACTCCGGTTTCTCAGTCTGTTTCCTAGTGCCGGTTTGAAGATCCTGCAGTTTTCACTGTCATACAGTTTTGGAGCTAGTACCTCCCCATATATATGTAAGCAGTGGAGTTTGCAAGTGAAAAGAAACTTTGTGTTCCCAACAAGCTAGGTGAAGTATGGCTTTTACACACACTTATCTCTCAGAACTGAGCATGTGGAGAGACGTTCGTTCATCTAGCACAAAGGGAACGGGTTGCAGGAGAAAATTTTACTCTCGTATCTCAGTCTGTTTCCTAGTGCCGGTTTGAAGTCCCTGCAGTTTTCACTGTCAAACCGAGTTGGAGCTAGTACCAACCCATATATATGTATGGAGTGGAGTTGGCTAGTGAAAAGAAACTTTGTGTTCCCAACAAGCTAAGTGAAGGACGGCTTTCACACACACATATCTCTCAGAACTGAGCATGTGGAGAGACGTTCGTTCATCTAGCAAAAAGGGAACGGGTTGCAGGAGAAACTTTTACTCCGGTTTCTCAGTCTGTTTCCTAGTGCCGGTTTGAAGATCCTGCAGTTTTCACTGTCATACAGTGTTGGAGCTAGTACCTCCCCATATATATGTAAGCAGTGGAGTTTGCAAGTGAAAAGAAACTTTGTGTTCCCAACAAGCTAGGTGAAGTATGGCTTTTACACACACTTATCTCTCAGAACTGAGCATGTGGAGAGACGTTCGTTCATCTAGCACAAAGGGAACGGGTTGCAGGAGAAAATTTTACTCTGGTATCTCAGTCTGTTTCCTAGTGCCGGTTTGAAGTCCCTGCAGTTTTCACTGTCAAACCGAGTTGGAGCTAGTACCACCCCATATATATGTATGGAGTGGATTTTGCAAGTGTAAAGAAACTTTGTGTTCCCAACAAGCTAGGTGAAGGACGGCTTTCACAAACACTTATCTCTCAGAACTGAGCATGTGGAGAGACTTTCGTTCATCTAGCACAAAGGGAACGGGTTGCAGGAGAAATTTTACTCTGGTTTCTCAGTCTTTTTCCTAGTGCCGGTTTGAAGTTCCTGCACTTTTCACTGTAAAATCGAGTTGGAGCTAGTACCTCCCCATATAAATGTATGGAGTGGAGTTTGCAATTGAAAAGAAACTTTGTGTTCCCAACAAGCTAGGTGAAGGACGGCTTTTACACACACTTATCTCTCAGAACTGAGCATGTGGAGAGACGTTCGTTCATCTAGCAAAAAGGGAACGGGTTGCAGGAGAAACTTTTACTCTGGTTTCTCAGTCTTTTTCCTAGTGCCGGTTTGAAGTTCCTGCAGTTTTCACTGTAAAACCGATTTGGAGCTAGTACTTCCCCATATATATGTATGGAGTGGAGATTGCAAGTGAAAAGAAACTTTGTGTTCCCAACAAGCTAGTTGAAGGACGGCTTTCACACACACTTATCTCTCAGAACTTAGCATGTTTAGAGACGTTCGTTCATCTAGCACAAAGGAAACGGGATGCAGGAGAAACTTTTACTCTGGTTTCTCAGTCTGTTTCCTAGTGCCGGTTTGAAGTTCCTGCAGTTTTCACTATAAAACCGAGTTGGAGCTAGAACCTCCCCATATATATATATGGACTGGAGTTTGCAAGTGAAAAGAAACTTTGTGTTCCCAACAAGCTAGGTGAAGGACGGCTTTCACAACATTTAGCTCTCAGAACTGAGCATGTGGAAAGACGTTCGTTCATCTAGCACAAATGGAACGGGTTGCAGGAGAAACATTTACTCTGGTTTCTCAGTCTGTTTCCTAGTGCCGGTTTAAAGTTCCTGCAATTTTCTCTATAAAACCGAGTTGGAGCTAGTACCTCCCCATATATATGTAAGGACTGGAGTTTGCAAGTGAAAAGAAACTTTGTGTTCCCAACAAGATATGTGAAAGACGGCATTGCCACACACATATCTCTCAGAACTGAGCATGTGGAGAGACGTTCGTTCATCTAGCACAAAGGGAACGGTTTGCAGGAGAAACTTTTACTCTGGTTTATCAGCCTGTTTCCTAGAGCCGGTTTGAAGTTCCTGCAGTTTTCACTGTAAAATCGATTTGGAGCTTGTACCTACCCATATATATGTATGGAGTGGAGTTGGCTAGTGAAAAGAAACTTTGTGTTCCCAACAAGCTAAGTGAAGGACGGCTTTCACACACACATATCTCTCAGAACTGAGCATGTGGAGAGACGTTCGTTCATCTAGCAAAAAGGGAACGGGTTGCAGGAGAAACTTTTACTCCGGTTTCTCAGTCTGTTTCCTAGTGCCGGTTTGAATTTCCTGCAGTTTTCACTGTCATACAGTTTTGGAGCTAGTACCTCCCCATATATATGTAAGCAGTGGAGTTTGCAAGTGAAAAGAAACTTTGTGTTCCCAAAAAGCTAGGTGAAGTATGGCTTTTACACACACTTATCTCTCAGAACTGAGCATGTGGGAGACGTTCGTTCATCTAGCACAAAGGGAACGGGTTGCAGGAGAAAATTTTACTCTCGTATCTCAGTCTGTTTCCTAGTGCCGGTTTGAAGTCCCTGCAGTTTTCACTGTCAAACCGAGTTGGAGCTAGTACCACCCCATATATATGTATGGAGTGGAGTTTGCAAGTGTAAAGAAACTTTGTGTTCCCAACAAGCTAGGTGAAGGACGGCTTTCACAAACACTTATCTCTCAGAACTGAGCATGTGGAGAGACTTTCGTTCATCTAGCACAAAGGGAACGGGTTGCAGGAGAAACTTTTACTCTGGTTTCTCCGTCTTTTTCCTAGTGCCGGTTTGAAGTTCCTGCACTTTTCACTGTAAAATCGAGTTGGAGCTAGTACCTCCCCATATAAATGTATGGAGTGGAGTTTGCAATTGAAAAGAAACTTTGTGTTCCCAACAAGCTAGGTGAAGGACGGCTTTTACACACACTTATCTCTCAGAACTGAGCATGTGGAGAGACGTTCGTTCATCTAGCAAAATGGGAACGGGTTGCAGGAGAAACTTTTACTCTGGTTTCTCAGTCTTTTTCCTAGTGCCGGTTTGAAGTTCCTGCAGTTTTCACTGTAAAACCGATTTGGAGCTAGTACTTCCCCATATATATGTATGGAGTGGAGATTGCAAGTGAAAAGAATCTTTGTGTTCCCAACAAGCTAGGTGAAGGACGGCTTTCACAACATTTAGCTCTCAGAACTGAGCATGTGGAAAGACGTTCGTTCATCTAGCACAAATGGAACGGGTTGCAGGAGAAACATTTACTCTGGTTTCTCAGTCTGTTTCCTAGTGCCGGTTTAAAGTTCCTGCAGTTTTCTCTATAAAATCGAGTTGGAGCTAGTACCTCCCCATATATATGTATGGACTGGAGTTTGCAATTGAAAAGAAACTTTGTGTTCCCAACAAGCTAAGTTAAGGACGGCTTTCACACACACTTATCTCTCAGAACTGAGCATGTGGAGAGACGTTCGTTCATCTAGCAAAAAGGGAACGGGTTACAGGAGAAACTTTTACTCTGGTTTCTCAGTCTCTTTCCTAGTGCCGTTTTGAAGTTCCAGCAGTTTTCACTGTAAAACCGTGTTGGAGCTTGTACCTCCCCATATATATGTATGGAGTGGTGTTTGCAATTGAAAAGAAACTTTGTGTTCCCAGAAAGCTAGGTGAAGGACGGCTTTCACACACACTTATCTCTCAGAACTGAGCATGTGGTGAGACGTTCTTTCATCTAGCACAAAGGAAACGGGATGCAGGAGAAACTTTTACTCTGGTTTCTCAGTCGGTTTCCTAGTGCCGGTTTGAAGTTCCTGCAGTTTGCACTGTAAAACCGAGTTGGAGCTTCAACCTCCCTATATATATGTATGGAGTGGAGTTTGCAAGTGAAAAGAACTTTGTGTTCCCAACAAGCTAGGTGAAGGACGGCTTTCACACACACTTATCTCTCAGAACTGAGCATGTGGAGAGACGTTCGTTCATATAGCACAAAGGGAACGGGTTGCAGGAGAAACTTTTACTCTGGTTTCTCAGTCTGTTTCCTAGTGCCGGTAACAAGTTCCTGCAGTTTTCACTGTACAATCGAGTTGGAGCTAGTACCTCCCCATATATATGTATGGAGTGGAGTTTGCAAGTGAAAAGAAACTTTGTGTTCCCAACAAGCTAGGTGAAGTACGGCTTCACACACACTTATCTCTCAGAACTGAGCATGTGGAGAGACGTTCGTTCATCTAGCAAAAAGGGAACGGGTTGCAGTAGAAACTTTTACTCTGGTTTCTCAGTTTCTTTCCTAGTGCCGGTTTGAAGTTCCTGCAGTTTTCACTGTAAAACCGAGTTGGAGCTAGTACCTCCCCATATATATGTATGGAGTGCAGTTTGCATGTGAAAAGAAACTTTGTGTTCCCAACAAGCTAGGTGAAGGACGGCTTTCACACACACTTATCTCTCAGAACTTAGCATGTGGAGAGACGTTCGTTCATCTAGCACAAAGGGAACTTATTGCAGGAGAAACTTTTACTCTGGTATCTCAGTCTGTTTCCTAGTGCCGGTTTGAAGTCCCTGCAGTTTTCACTGTCAAACCGAGTTGGAGCTAGTACCACCCCATATATATGTATGGAGTGGAGTTTGCAAGTGTAAAGAAACTTTGTGTTCCCAACAAGCTAGGTGAAGGACGGCTTTCACAAACACTTATCTCTCAGAACTGAGCATGTGGAGAGACTTTCGTTCATCTAGCACAAAGGGAACGGGTTGCAGGAGAAACTTTTACTCTGGTTTCTCAGTCTTTTTCCTAGTGCCGGTTTGAAGTTCCTGCAGTTTTCACTGTAAAATCGAGTTGGAGCTATTACCTCCCCATATAAATGTATGGAGTGGAGTTTGCAATTGAAAAGAAACTTTGTGTTCCCAAGAAGCTAGGTGAAGGACGGCTTTTACACACACTTATCTCTCAGAACTGAGCATGTGGAGAGACGTTCGTTCATCTAGCAAAAAGGGAACGGGTTGCAGGAGAAGCTTTTACTCTGGTATCTCAGTCTTTTTCATAGTGCCGGTTTGAAGTTTCTGCAATTTTCACTGTAAAACCGAGTTGGAGCTAGTACCTCCCCATATATATTTATGGAGTTGAGTTTGCAAGTGAAAACAAACTTTGTCTTCCCAACAAGTTAGGTGAAGGATGGCTTTCACACACATTTATCTCTCAGAACTGAGCATGTGGAGAGACGTTCGTTCATCTAGCACAAAGGAACGGGTTGCAGGAGAAACTTTTACTCTGGTTTCTCAGTGTGTTTCCTAGTGCCGGTTTGAATTTCCTGCAGTTTTCACTGTAAAACCGAGTTGGAGCTAGTACCTCCCCATATATATGTACGGAATGGAGTTTGCAAATGAAAGGAAACTTTGTGTTCCCAACATGATATGTGAAGGACGGCTTTCCCACACACATATCTCTCAGAACTGAGCATGTGGAGAGACGTTCGTTCATCTAGCACAAAGGGAACGGGTTGCAGGAGAAACTTTTACTCTGGTTTCTCAGTCTGTTTCCAAGTGCTGGTTACAAGTTCCTGCAGTTTTCCTGTAAAACCGAGTTGGAGATAGTACCTCCCCATATATATGTATGGAGTGGAGATTCCAAGTGAAAAGAAACTTTGTGTTCCAAACAAGCTAGGTGAACGACGGCTTTCCCACACACATATCTCTCAGAACTGAGCATGTGGAGAGACGTTCGTTCACCTAGCACAAAGGGAACGGGTTGCAGGAAAAACATTTACTCTGGTTTCTCAGTCTGTTTCCTAGTGCCGGTTTGAAGTTCCTGCAGTTTGCACTGTAAAACCGAGTTGGAGCTAGTACCCCACATATATATGTATGGACTGGGTTTTGCAAATGAAAAGAAAATTTGTATTCCCAACAAGCTAGGTGAAGGACGGCTTTCACACACACTTATCTCTCAGAAATGAGCATGTGGAGAGACGTTCGTTCATCTAGCACAAATGTAACGGGTTGCAGGAGAAACTTTTACTCTGGTTTCTCAGTCTTTTTCCTAGTGCCGGTTTGAAGTTCCTGCAGTTTTCACTGTAAAACCGTTTTGGAGCTAGTACTTCCCCATATATATGTATGGAGTGGAGATTGCAAGTGAAAAGAAACTTTGTGTTCCCAACAAGCTAGTTGAAGGACGGCTTTCACACACACTTATCTCTCAGAACTTAGCATGTTTAGAGACGTTCGTTCATCTAGCACAAAGGAAACGGGATGCAGGAGAAACTTTTACTCTGGTTTCTCAGTCTGTTTCCTAGTGCCGGTTTGAAGTTCCTGCAGTTTTCACTATAAAACCGAGTTGGAGCTAGAACCTCCCCATATATATATATGGACTGGAGTTTGCAAGTGAAAAGAAACTTTGTGTTCCCAACAAGCTAGGTGAAGGACGGCTTTCACAACATTTAGCTCTCAGAACTGAGCATGTGGAGAGACGTTCGTTCATCTAGCACAAATGGAACGGGTTGCAGGAGAAACATTTACTCTGGTTTCTCAGTCTGTTTCCTAGTGCCGGTTTAAAGTTCCTGCAGTTTTCACTATAAAACCGAGTTGGAGCTAGTACTTCCCCATATATATGTATGGATTGGAGTTTGCAAGTGAAAAGAAACTTTGTATTCCCAACAAGATAGGTGAAGGACGGCTTTCACAACACTTATCTCTCAGAACTGAGCATGTGGAGAGACGTTCGTTCATCTAGCACAAGGGGAACGGGTTGCAGGTGAAACTTTTACTCTGGTTTCCAGTCTGTTTCCTAGTGCCGGTTTAAAGTTCCTGCAGTTTTCTCTATAAAACCGAGTTGGATCTAGTACCTCCCCATATATATGTATGGACTGGAGTTTGCAAGTGAAAAGAAACTTTGTGTTCCCAACAAGCTAAGTGAAGGACGGCTTTCACACACACTTATCTCTCAGAACTGAGCATGTGGAGAGACGTTCATTCATCTAGCAAAAAGGGAACGGGTTGCAGGAGAAACTTTTACTCTGGTTTCTCAGTCTCTTTCCTAGTGCCGTTTTGAAGTTCCAGCAGTTTTCACTGTAAAACCGTGTTGGAGCTTGTACCTCCCCATATATATGTATGGAGTGGTGTTTGCAATTGAAAAGAAACTTTGTGTTCCCAGAAAGCTAGGTGAAGGACGGCTTTCACACACACTTATCTCTCAGAACTGAGCATTTGGGAGACGTTCGTTCATCTAGCACAAAGGGAACGGTTTGCAGGAGAAACTTTTACTCTGGTTTCTCAGTCGGCTTCCTAGTGCCGGTTTGAAGTTCCTGCAGTTTTCACTGTAAAACCGAGTTGGAGCTTGAACCTCCCCATATATATGTATGGAATGGAGTTTGCAAGTGAATAGAAACTTCGTGTTCCCAACAAGATAGGTGAAGGACGGCTTTCACACACAATTATCGCTCAGAACTGAGCATGTGGAGAGAAGTTCGTTCATCTAGCACAAAGGGAACGGGTTGCAGGAAATACTTTTACACTGGTTTCTCAGTCTGTTTCCTAGTGCCGGTTTGAAGTTCCTGTAGTTTTCACTGTAAAAACGAGTTGTAGCTTGAACCTCCCCATATATATGTATGGACTGAATTTTGCAAGTTAAAAGAAACTTTGTGTTCCCAACAAGCTAGGTGAAGGACGGCTTTCAAACACACTTATCTCTCAGAACTTAGCATGTGTAGAGACGTTAGTTCATCTAGCACAAAGGGAACGGGTTGCAGGAGAAAATTTACTCTGGTTTCACAGTCTGTTTCCTAGTGCCGTTTTGAAGTTCCTGCAGTTTTCACTGTAAAACCGAGTTGGAGCTAGTACCTCCCCATATATATGTATGGAGTGGAGTTTGCAAGTGAAAAGAAACATTGTGTTCCCAACAAGCTAGTGAAGGACGGCTTTCACACACACTTATCCCTCAGATCTGAGCATGTGGAGAGACGTTCGTTCATCTAGCACAAAGGGAACTGGTTGCAGGAGAAACTTTTACTCTGGTTTCTCAGTCTGTTTCCTAGTGCCGGTTTGAAGTTCCTGCAGTTTTCACTGTAAAACAGAGTTGGAGGTAGTACCTCCCCATATATATGTATGGAGTGGAGTTTGCAAGTGAAAAGAAACTTTGTGTTCCCAACAAGCTAGGTGAAGGACGGCTTTCACACACACTCCTCTCTCAGAACTGAGCATGTGGAGAGACGTTCGTTCATCTAGCACAAAGGGAACGGGTTGCAGGAGAAACTTTTACTCTGGTTTCTCAGTCTGTTTCCAAGTGCCGGTTACAAGTTCCTGCAGTTTTCCTGTAAAACCGAGTAGGAGCTATTACCTCCCCATATATATGTATGGAGTGGAGTTTCCAAGTGAAAAGAAACTTTGTGTTCCAAACAAGCTAGGTGAATGACGGCTTTCCCACACACATATCTCTCAGAACATGGCATGTGGAGAGACGTTCGTTCATCTAGCACAAATATAATGGGTTGCAGGAGAAACTTTTACTCTGGTTTCTCAGTCTGTTTCCTAGTGCCGGTTTGAAGTTCCTGCAGTTTTCACTGTAAAATCGATTTGGAGCTAGTACCTCCCCATATATATGTATGGAGTGGAGATTGCAAGTGAAAAGAAACTTTGTGTTCCCAACAAGCTAGTTGAAGGACGGCTTTCACACACACTTATCTCTCAGAACTTAGCATGTTTAGAGACGTTCGTTCATCTAGCACAAAGGAAACGGGATGCAGGAGAAACAATTACTCTGGATTCTCAGTCTGTTTCCTAGTGCCGGTTTGAAGTTCCTGCAGTTTTCACTATAAAACCGTGTTGGAGCTAGAACCTCCCCATATATATATATGGACTGGAGTTTGCAAGTGAAAAGAAACTTTGTGTTCCCAACAAGCTAGGTGAAGTACGGCTTTCATAACATTTATCTCTCAGAACTGAGCATGTGGAGAGACGTTCGTTCATCTAGCAAAAAGGGAACGGGTTGCAGGAGAAACTTTTACTCTGGTTTCTCAGTCTTTTTCCTAGTGCCGGTTACAATTTCCTGCAATTTTCACTGTAAAATCGAGTTGGAGCTAGTACCTCCCCATATATATGTATGGAGTGGAGTTTGCAAGTGAAAAGAAACTTTGTGTTCCCAACATGCTAGGTGAAGGACGGCTTTCACACACACTTATCGCTCAGAACTGAGCATGTGGAGAGACTTTCGTTCATCTAGCACAAAGGGAACTGGTTGCAGGAGAAACTTTTACTCTGGTTTCTCAGTCTGTTTCCTAGTGCCGGTTTGAAGTTCCTGCAGTTTGCACTGTAAAACCGAGTTGGAGCTTGTACCTCCCCATATATATGTATGGACTGGAGTTTGCAACTTAAAAGAAACTTTGTGTTCCCAACAAGCTAGGTGAAGGACGGCTTTCACACACACTTATCTCTCAGAACTTAGCATGTGTAGAGACTTTAGTTCATCTAGCACAAAGGGAACGGGTTGCAGGAGAAAATTTACTCTGCTTTCTCAGTCTTTTTCCTAGTGCCGTTATGAATTTCCTGAAGTTTTCACTGTAAAACCGTGTTGGAGCTAGTACCTCCCCATATATATGTATGGAGTGGAGTTTGCAAGTGAAAAGAAACTTTGTGTTCCCAACCAGCTAGTGAAGAACGGCTTTCACACACAATTATCTCTCAGATCTGAGCATGTGGAGAGACGTTCGTTCATCTAGCACAAAGGGAACGGGTTGCAGGAGAAACTTTTACTCTGGTTTCTCAGTCTGTTTCCTAGTGCCGGTTTGAAGTTACTGCAGTTTTCACTGTCAAACCGAGTTGGAGCTAGTACCTCCCCATATATACGTATGATGTGGAGTTTGCAAATGAAAAGAAACTTTGTGTTCCCAACAAGCTAGGTGAAGGACGGCTTTCACACACACTTATCTCTCAGAACTGAGTATGTGGAGAGACGTTCGTTCATCTAGCACAAAGGGAACGGGTTGCAGGAGAAACTTTTACTCTGGTTTCTCAGTCTGTTTCCTAGTGCCGGTTTGAAGTTCCTGCAGTTTTCACTGTAAAACCGTGTTGTGGCTAGTACCTCCCCATATATATGTGTGGAGTGGAGTTTGCAATTGAATAGAAACTTTGTGTTCCCAACAAGCCTGGTGAAGGACGGTATCACACACACTTATCTCTCAGAAATGAGCATGTGGAGAGACGTTCGTTCATCTAGCAAAAATGGAACGGGTTTCAGAAGGAACTTTTACTCTGGTTTGTCATTCTGTATCCTTGTGCCGGTTTGAAATTCCTGCAGATTTCACAGTAAAACGGATTTGGAGCTAGTACCTCCCCATATAAATGTATGGAGTGGAGTTTGCAAGTGAAAAGAATCTTTGTGTTCCCAACAAACTAGGTGAAGTACGGCTTTCACACACAATTATCCCTCAGAACTGATCATGTGAAGAGACGTTCGTTCATCTAGCACAATGGGAATGGGTTGCAGGAGAAACTTTTACTCTGGTTTCTCAGTCTGTTTCCTAGTGCCGGTTTGAAGTTCCTGCAGTTTTCACTGTAAAACAGAGTTGGAGCTTGTTCCTCCCCATATATATGTATGGAGTGGAGTTTGCAACTGAAAATAAACTTTGGGTTCCCAACAATCTAAGTGAAAGAGGGCTTTCACACACACTTATCTCTCAAAACTGAGCATGTGGAGAGACGTTCGTTCATCTAGCACAAAGGGAACGGGTTGCAGGAGAAACTTTTACTCTGGTTTCTCAGTCTCTTTCCTAGTGCCGTTTTGAAGTTCCAGCAGTTTTCACTGTAAAACCGTGTTGGAGCTTGTACCTCCCCATATATATGTGTGGAGTGGAGTTTGCAATTGAATAGAAACTTTGTGTTCCCAACAAGCTAGGTGAAGGACGGCTTTCACACACACTTATCTCTCAGAACTGAGTATGTGGAGAGACGTTCGTTCATCTAGCACAAAGGGAACGGGTTGCAGGAGAAACTTTTACTCTGGTTTCTCAGTCTGTTTCCTAGTGCCGGTTTGAAGTTCCTGCAGTTTTCACTGTAAAACCGTGTTGTGGCTAGTACCTCCCCATATATATGTGTGGAGTGGAGTTTGCAATTGAATAGAAACTTTGTGTTCCCAACAAGCCTGGTGAAGGACGGTATCACACACACTTATCTCTCAGAAATGAGCATGTGGAGAGACGTTCGTTCATCTAGCAAAAATGGAACGGGTTTCAGAAGGAACTTTTACTCTGGTTTGTCATTCTGTATCCTTGTGCCGGTTTGAAATTCCTGCAGATTTCACAGTAAAACGGATTTGGAGCTAGTACCTCCCCATATAAATGTATGGAGTGGAGTTTGCAAGTGAAAAGAATCTTTGTGTTCCCAACAAACTAGGTGAAGTACGGCTTTCACACACAATTATCCCTCAGAACTGATCATGTGAAGAGACGTTCGTTCATCTAGCACAATGGGAATGGGTTGCAGGAGAAACTTTTACTCTGGTTTCTCAGTCTGTTTCCTAGTGCCGGTTTGAAGTTCCTGCAGTTTTCACTGTAAAACAGAGTTGGAGCTTGTTCCTCCCCATATATATGTATGGAGTGGAGTTTGCAACTGAAAATAAACTTTGGGTTCCCAACAATCTAAGTGAAAGAGGGCTTTCACACACACTTATCTCTCAAAACTGAGCATGTGGAGAGACGTTCGTTCATCTAGCACAAAGGGAACGGGTTGCAGGAGAAACTTTTACTCTGGTTTCTCAGTCTCTTTCCTAGTGCCGTTTTGAAGTTCCAGCAGTTTTCACTGTAAAACCGTGTTGGAGCTTGTACCTCCCCATATATATGTATGGAGTGGTGTTTGCAATTGAAAAGAAACTTTGTGTTCCCAGAAAGCTAGGTGAAGGACGGCTTTCACACACACTTATCTCTCAGAACTGAGCATTTGGGAGACGTTCGTTCATCTAGCACAAAGGGAACGGTTTGCAGGAGAAACTTTTACTCTGGTTTCTCAGTCGGCTTCCTAGTGCCGGTTTGAAGCTCCTGCAGTTTTCACTGTAAAACCGAGTTGGAGCTTGAACCTCCCCATATATATGTATGGAATGGAGTTTGCAAGTGAATAGAAACTTCGTGTTCCCAACAAGATAGGTGAAGGACGGCTTTCACACACACTTATCGCTCAGAACTGAGCATGTGGAGAGAAGTTCGTTCATCTAGCACAAAGGGAACGGGTTGCAGGAAATACTTTTACACTGGTTTCTCAGTCTGTTTCCTAGTGCCGGTTTGAAGTTCCTGTAGTTTGCACTGTAAAAACGAGTTGTAGCTTGAACCTCCCCATATATATGTATGGACTGAATTTTGCAAGTTAAAAGAAACTTTGTGTTCCCAACAAGCTAGGTGAAGGACGGCTTTCAAACACACTTATCTCTCAGAACTTAGCATGTGTAGAGACGTTAGTTCATCTAGCACAAAGGGAACGGGTTGCAGGAGAAAATTTACTCTGGTTTCACAGTCTGTTTCCTAGTGCCGTTTTGAAGTTCCTGCAGTTTTCACTGTAAAACCGAGTTGGAGCTAGTACCTCCCCATATATATGTATGGAGTGGAGTTTGCAAGTGAAAAGAAACATTGTGTTCCCAACAAGCTAGTGAAGGACGGCTTTCACACACACTTATCCCTCAGATCTGAGCATGTGGAGAGACGTTCGTTCATCTAGCACAAAGGGAACTGGTTGCAGGAGAAACTTTTACTCTGGTTTCTCAGTCTGTTTCCTAGTGCCGGTTTGAAGTTCCTGCAGTTTTCACTGTAAAACAGAGTTGGAGGTAGTACCTCCCCATATATATGTATGGAGTCGAGTTTGCAAGTGAAAAGAAACTTTGTGTTCCCAACAAGCTAGGTGAAGGGCGGCTTTCACACACACTCCTCTCTCAGAACTGAGCATGTGGAGAGACGTTCGTTCATCTAGCACAAAGGGAACGGGTTGCAGGAGAAACTTTTACTCTGGTTTCTCAGTCTGTTTCCAAGTGCCGGTTACAAGTTCCTGCAGTTTTCCTGTAAAACCGAGTAGGAGCTATTACCTCCCCATATATATGTATGGAGTGGAGTTTCCAAGTGAAAAGAAACTTTGTGTTCCAAACAAGCTAGGTGAATGACGGCTTTCCCACACACATATCTCTCAGAACATGGCATGTGGAGAGACGTTCGTTCATCTAGCACAAATATAATGGGTTGCAGGAGAAACTTTTACTCTGGTTTCTCAGTCTGTTTCCTAGTGCCGGTTTGAAGTTCCTGCAGTTTTCACTGTAAAATCGATTTGGAGCTAGTACCCCCCCATATATATGTATGGAGTGGAGATTGCAAGTGAAAAGAAACTTTGTGTTCCCAACAAGCTAGTTGAAGGACGGCTTTCACACACACTTATCTCTCAGAACTTAGCATGTTTAGAGACGTTCGTTCATCTAGCACAAAGGAAACGGGATGCAGGAGAAACATTTACTCTGGATTCTCAGTCTGTTTCCTAGTGCCGGTTTGAAGTTCCTGCAGTTTTCACTATAAAACCGTGTTGGAGCTAGAACCTCCCCATATATATATATGGACTGGAGTTTGCAAGTGAAAAGAAAGTTTGTGTTCCCAACAAGCTAGGTGAAGTACGGCTTTCATAACATTTATCTCTCAGAACTGAGCATGTGGAGAGACGTTCGTTCATCTAGCAAAAAGGGAACGGGTTGCAGGAGAAACTTTTACTCTGGTTTCTCAGTCTTTTTCCTAGTGCCGGTTACAATTTCCTGCAATTTTCACTGTAAAATAGAGTTGGAGCTAGTACCTCCCCATATATATGTATGGAGTGGAGTTTGCAAGTGAAAGTTAACTTTGTGTTCCCAACATGCTAGGTGAAGGACGGCTTTCACACACACTTATCGCTCAGAACTGAGCATGTGGAGAGACTTTCGTTCATCTAGCACAAAGGGAACTGGTTGCAGGAGAAACTTTTACTCTGGTTTCTCAGTCTGTTTCCTAGTGCCGGTTTGAAGTTCCTGCAGTTTGCACTGTAAAACCGAGTTGGAGCTTGTACCTCCCCATATATATGTATGGACTGGAGTTTGCAACTTAAAAGAAACTTTGTGTTCCCAACAAGCTAGGTGAAGGACGGCTTTCACACACACTTATCTCTCAGAACTTAGCATGTGTAGAGACTTTAGTTCATCTAGCACAAAGGGAACGGGTTGCAGGAGAAAATTTACTCTGCTTTCTCAGTCTTTTTCCTAGTGCCGTTATGAATTTCCTGAAGTTTTCACTGTAAAACCGTGTTGGAGCTAGTACCTCCCCATATATATGTATGGAGTGGAGTTTGCAAGTGAAAAGAAACTTTGTGTTCCCAACCAGCTAGTGAAGAACGGCTTTCACACACAATTATCTCTCAGATCTGAGCATGTGGAGAGACGTTCGTTCATCTAGCACAAAGGGAACGGGTTGCAGGAGAAACTTTTACTCTGGTTTCTCAGTCTGTTTCCTAGTGCCGGTTTGAAGTTACTGCAGTTTTCACTGTCAAACCGAGTTGGAGCTAGTACCTCCCCATATATACGTATGATGTGGAGTTTGCAAATGAAAAGAAACTTTGTGTTCCCAACAAGCTAGGTGAAGGACGGCTTTCACACACACTTATCTCTCAGAACTGAGTATGTGGAGAGACGTTCGTTCATCTAGCACAAAGGGAACGGGTTGCAGGAGAAACTTTTACTCTGGTTTCTCAGTCTGTTTCCTAGTGCCGGTTTGAAGTTCCTGCAGTTTTCACTGTAAAACCGTGTTGTGGCTAGTACCTCCCCATATATATGTGTGGAGTGGAGTTTGCAATTGAATAGAAACTTTGTGTTCCCAACAAGCCTGGTGAAGGACGGTATCACACACACTTATCTCTCAGAAATGAGCATGTGGAGAGACGTTCGTTCATCTAGCAAAAATGGAACGGGTTTCAGAAGGAACTTTTACTCTGGTTTGTCATTCTGTATCCTTGTGCCGGTTTGAAATTCCTGCAGATTTCACAGTAAAACGGATTTGGAGCTAGTACCTCCCCATATAAATGTATGGAGTGGAGTTTGCAAGTGAAAAGAATCTTTGTGTTCCCAACAAACTAGGTGAAGTACGGCTTTCACACACAATTATCCCTCAGAACTGATCATGTGAAGAGACGTTCGTTCATCTAGCACAATGGGAATGGGTTGCAGGAGAAACTTTTACTCTGGTTTCTCAGTCTGTTTCCTAGTGCCGGTTTGAAGTTCCTGCAGTTTTCACTGTAAAACAGATTTGGAGCTTGTTCCTCCCCATATATATGTATGGAGTGGAGTTTGCAACTGAAAATAAACTTTGGGTTCCCAACAATCTAAGTGAAAGAGGGCTTTCACACACACTTATCTCTCAAAACTGAGCATGTGGAGAGACGTTCGTTCATCTAGCACAAAGGGAACGGGTTGCAGGAGAAACTTTTACTCTGGTTTCTCAGTCTGTTTCCTAGTGCCGGTTTGAAGTTCCTGCAGTTTTCACTGTAAAACCGAGTTGGAGGTAGTACCTACTCATATATATGTATGGATTGGAGTTTGCAAGTGGAAAGAAACTTTGTGTTCCCAAGAAGCTAGGTGAAGGACGGCTTTCCCACACACATATCTCTCAGAACTGAGCATGTGGAGAGACGTTCGTTCATCTAGCACAAAGGGAACTGGTTGCAGGAGAAATTTTTACTCTGGTGTCTCAGTCGGTTTCCATGTGCCGGTTTGAAGTTCCTGCAGTTTTCACTGTAAAATCATGTTGGAGCTTGAACCTCCACATATATATGTATGGAGTGGATTTTGCAAGTGAAAAGAACTTTGTTTTCCCAACAAGCTATGTGAAGGACGGCTTTCACACACACATATCTCTCAGAACTGAGCATGTTGAGAGACGTTCTTTCATCTAGCAAAAAGGGAACGGGTTGCAGGAGAAACTTTTACTCTGGTTTCTCAGGCTGTTTCCTAGTGCCGGTTACAAGTTCCTGCAGTTTTCACTGTAAAATCGAGTTGGAGCTAGTACCTCCCCATATATATGTATGGAGTGGAGTTTGCAAGTGAAAAGAAACTTTGTGTTCCCAACATGCTAGGTGAAGGACGGCTTTCACACACACTTATCGCTCAGAACTGAGCATGTGGAGAGACTTTCGTTCATCTAGCACAAAGGGAACTGGTTGCAGGAGAAACTTTTACTCTGGTTTCTCAGTCTGTTTCCTAGTGCCGGTTTGAAGTTCCTGCAGTTTGCACTGTAAAACCGAGTTGGAGCTTGTACCTCCCCATATATATGTATGGACTGGAGTTTGCAACTTAAAAGAAACTTTGTGTTCCCAACAAGCTAGGTGAAGGACGGCTTTCACACACACTTATCTCTCAGAACTTAGCATGTGTAGAGACTTTAGTTCATCTAGCACAAAGGGAACGGGTTGCAGGAGAAAATTTACTCTGCTTTCTCAGTCTTTTTCCTAGTGCCGTTATGAATTTCCTGAAGTTTTCACTGTAAAACCGTGTTGGAGCTAGTACCTCCCCATATATATGTATGGAGTGGAGTTTGCAAGTGAAAAGAAACTTTGTGTTCCCAACCAGCTAGTGAAGAACGGCTTTCACACACAATTATCTCTCAGATCTGAGCATGTGGAGAGACGTTCGTTCATCTAGCACAAAGGGAACGGGTTGCAGGAGAAACTTTTACTCTGGTTTCTCAGTCTGTTTCCTAGTGCCGGTTTGAAGTTACTGCAGTTTTCACTGTCAAACCGAGTTGGAGCTAGTACCTCCCCATATATATGTATGATGTGGAGTTTGCAAATGAAAAGAAACTTTGTGTTCCCAACAAGCTAGGTGAAGGACGGCTTTCACACACACTTATCTCTCAGAACTGAGTATGTGGAGAGACGTTCGTTCATCTAGCACAAAGGGAACGGGTTGCAGGAGAAACTTTTACTCTGGTTTCTCAGTCTGTTTCCTAGTGCCGGTTTGAAGTTCCTGCAGTTTTCACTGTAAAACCGTGTTGTGGCTAGTACCTCCCCATATATATGTGTGGAGTGGAGTTTGCAATTGAATAGAAACTTTGTGTTCCCAACAAGCCTGGTGAAGGACGGTATCACACACACTTATCTCTCAGAAATGAGCATGTGGAGAGACGTTCGTTCATCTAGCAAAAATGGAACGGGTTTCAGAAGGAACTTTTACTCTGGTTTGTCATTCTGTATCCTTGTGCCGGTTTGAAATTCCTGCAGATTTCACAGTAAAACGGATTTGGAGCTAGTACCTCCCCATATAAATGTATGGAGTGGAGTTTGCAAGTGAAAAGAATCTTTGTGTTCCCAACAAACTAGGTGAAGTACGGCTTTCACACACAATTATCCCTCAGAACTGATCATGTGAAGAGACGTTCGTTCATCTAGCACAATGGGAATGGGTTGCAGGAGAAACTTTTACTCTGGTTTCTCAGTCTGTTTCCTAGTGCCGGTTTGAAGTTCCTGCAGTTTTCACTGTAAAACAGATTTGGAGCTTGTTCCTCCCCATATATATGTATGGAGTGGAGTTTGCAACTGAAAATAAACTTTGGGTTCCCAACAATCTAAGTGAAAGAGGGCTTTCACACACACTTATCTCTCAAAACTGAGCATGTGGAGAGACGTTCGTTCATCTAGCACAAAGGGAACGGGTTGCAGGAGAAACTTTTACTCTGGTTTCTCAGTCTGTTTCCTAGTGCCGGTTTGAAGTTCCTGCAGTTTTCACTGTAAAACCGAGTTGGAGGTAGTACCTACTCATATATATGTATGGATTGGAGTTTGCAAGTGGAAAGAAACTTTGTGTTCCCAAGAAGCTAGGTGAAGGACGGCTTTCCCACACACATATCTCTCAGAACTGAGCATGTGGAGAGACGTTCGTTCATCTAGCACAAAGGGAACTGGTTGCAGGAGAAATTTTTACTCTGGTGTCTCAGTCGGTTTCCATGTGCCGGTTTGAAGTTCCTGCAGTTTTCACTGTAAAATCATGTTGGAGCTTGAACCTCCACATATATATGTATGGAGTGGATTTTGCAAGTGAAAAGAACTTTGTTTTCCCAACAAGCTATGTGAAGGACGGCTTTCACACACACATATCTCTCAGAACTGAGCATGTTGAGAGACGTTCTTTCATCTAGCAAAAAGGGAACGGGTTGCAGGAGAAACTTTTACTCTGGTTTCTCAGGCTGTTTCCTAGTGCCGGTTACAAGTTCCTGCAGTTTTCACTGTAAAATCGAGTTGGAGCTAGTACCTCCCCATATATATGTATGGAGTGGAGTTTGCAAGTGAAAAGAAACTTTGTGTTCCCAACAAGCTAGGTGAATGACGGCTTTCCCTCACACATATCTCTCAGAAATGAGCATTTGGAGAGACGTTCGTTCATCTAGCAAAAAGGGAACGGGTTGCAGGAGGAACTTTTACTCTGGTTTTTCAGTTTCTTTCCTAGTGCCGGTTTGAAGTTCCTGCAGTTTTCACTGTCATACCGTGTTGGAGCTAGTACCTACCCATATATATGTATGGAGTGGGGTTTGCAAGTGAAAAGAAACTTTGTGTTCCCAACAAGCTAGTTGAAGGACGGCTTTTACACACACTTATCTCTCAGAACTGAGCATGTGGAGAGACGTTCGTTCATCTAGCAAAAAGGGAACGTGTTGCAGGAGAATCTTTTACTCTTTTATCTCAGTTTGTTTCCTAGTGCCGGTTTGAAGTTCCTGCAGTTTTCACTGTCAAACCGAGTTGGAGCTAGTACCAACCCATTTATATGTATGGAGTGGAGTTTGCAAGTGAAAAGAAACTTTGTGTTCCCAACAAGCTAGTTGAAGGACGGCTTTCACAAACACTTATCCCTCAGAACTGAGCATGTGGAGAGACGATCGTTCATCTAGCACAAAGGGAACGGGTTGCAGGAGAAACTTTTACTCTGGTTTCTCAGTCTGTGTCCTAGTGCCGGTTTGAAGTTTCTGCAGTTTTCACTGTCAAACCGAGTTGGAGCTAGTACCTCCCCATATAAATGTATGATTTGGAGTTTGCAAATGTAAAGAAACTTTGTGTTCCCAACAAGCTAGTTGAAGGACGGCTTTCCCACACACTTATCTCTCAGAAATGAGCATGTGGAGAGACGTTCGTTCATCTAGCACAAAGGGAACTGGTTGCAGGAGAAACTTTTACTCTGGTTTCTCAGTCGGTTTCCTAGTGCCGGATTGAAGTTCCTGCAGTTTTCACTGTAAAACCGTGTTGGAGCTTGAACCACCCCATATGTATGTATGGAGTGGAGTTTGCAAGTGAAAAGAACTTTTTGTTCCCAACAAGCTAGGTGAAGGACGGCTTTCACACACACATATCTCTCAGAACTGAGCATGTGGAGAGACGTTCGTTCATCTAGCACAAAGGGAACGGGTTGCAGGAGAAACTTTTACTCTGGTTTCTCAGTCTGTTTCCTCGTGCCGGTTACAAGTTCCTGCAGTTTTCACTGTAAAATCGAGTTGGAGCTAGTACCTCCCCATATATATGTATGGAGTGGAGTTTGCAAGTGAAAAGAAACTTTGTGTTCCCAACAAGCTAGGTGAATGACGGCTTTCCCACACACATATCTCTCAGAACTGAGCATGTGGAGAGACGTTCGTTCATCTAGCAAAAAGTGAACGGGTTGCAGGAGGAACTTTTACTCTGGTTTCTCAGTTTCTTTCCTAGTGCCGGTTTGAAGTTCCTGCAGTTTTCACTGTCATACCGTGTTGGAGCTAGTACCTCCCCATATATATGTATGGAGTGGAGTTTGCAAGTGAAAAGAATCTTTGTGTTCCCAACAAGCTAGTTGAAGGACGGCTTTTACACACACTTATCTCTCAGAATTGAGCATGTGGAGAGACGTTCGTTCATCTAGCACATAGGGAACGTGTTGCAGGAGAAACTTTTACTCTGGTATCTCAGTCTGTTTCCTAGTGCCGGTTTGAAGTTCCTGCAGTTTTCACTGTCAAACCGAGTTGGAGCTAGTACCACCCTTTATATATGTATGGAGTGGAGTTTGCAAGTGAAAAGAAACTTTGTGTTCCCAACAAGCTAGGTGAAGGACGGCTTTCACAAACACATATCTCTCAGAACAGAGCATGTGGAGAGACGATCGTTCATCAAGCACAAAGGGAACGGGTTGCAGGAGAAACTTTTACTCTGGTTTCTCAGTCTGTTTCCTAGTGCCGGTTTGAAGTTCCTGCAGTTTTCACTGTAAAATCGAGTTGGATCTAGTACCTCCCCATATAAATGTATGGATTCTAGTTTGCAATTGAAAAGAAACTTAGTGTTCCCTACAAGCTAGGTGAAGGACGGCATTTACACTCACATATCTCAGAACTGAGCATGTGGAGAGACGTTCATTCATCTAGCACAAAGGGAACGGGTTGCAGGAGAAACTTTTACTCTGGTATCTCAGTCTTTTTCATAGTGCCGGTTTGAAGTTCCTGCAATTTTCACTGTAAAACCGAGTTGGAGCTAGTACCTCCCCATATATATTTATGGAGTGGAGTTTGCAAGTGAAAACAAACATTGTGTTCCCAACAAGCTAGGTGAAGGACGGCTTTCACACACATTTATCTCTCAGAACTGAGCATGTGGAGAGACGTTCGTTCATCTAGCACAAAGGAACGGGTTGCAGGAGAAACTTTTACTGTGGTTTCTCAGTGTGTTTCCTAGTGCAGGTTTGAATTTCCTGCAGTTTTCACTGTAAAACCGAGTTGGAGCTAGTACCTCCCCATACATATGTATGGAGTGGAGTTTGCAAGTGAAAGGAAACTTTGTGTTCCCAACAAGATATGTGAAGGACGGCTTTCCCACACACATAACTCTCAGAACTGAGCATGTGGAGAGACGTTCGTTCATCTAGCACAAAGGGAATGGTATGCAGGAGAAACTTTTACTCTGGTTTATCAGCCTGTTTCCTAGAGCCGGTTTGAAGTTCCTGCAGTTTTCACTGTAAAATCGAGTTGGAGCTTGTACCTCCCCATATATATGTATGGAGTGGAGATTGCTAGTGAAAAGAAACTTTGTGTTCCCAACAAGCTAAGTGAAGGACGGCTTTCACAAACACATATCTTAGAACTGAGCATGTGGAGAGACGTTCGTTCATCTAGCACAAAGGAACGGGTTGCATGAGAAACTTTTACTCTGGTTTCTCAGTGTGTTTCCTAGAGCCGGTTTGAATTTCCTGCAGTTTTCACTGTAAAACCGAGTTGGAGCTAGTACCTTCCCATATATATGTATGGAGTGGAGTTTGCAAGTGAAAGGAAACTTTGTGTTCCCAACAAAATATGTGAAAGACGGCATTGCCACACACATATCTCTCAGAACTGAGCATGTGGAGAGACGTTCGTTCATCTAGCACAAAGGGAACGGTTTGCAGGAGAAACTTTTACTCTGGTTTATCAGCCTGTTTCCTAGAGCCGGTTTGAAGTTACTGCAGTTTTCACTGTAAAATCGATTTGGAGCTTGTACCTACCCATATATATGTATGGAGTGGAGTTGGCTAGTGAAAAGAAACTTTGTGTTCCCAACAAGCTAAGTGAAGGACGGCTTTCACAAACACATATCTCTCAGAACTGAGCATGTGGAGAGACGTTCGTTCATCTAGCACAAAGGGAACTTATTGCAGGAGAAACTTTTACTCTGGTATCTCAGTCTGTTTCCTAGTGCCGGTTTGAAGTCCCTGCAGTTTTCACTGTCAAAACGAGTTGGAGCTAGTACCACCCCATATATATGTATGGAGTGGAGTTTGCAAGTGTAAAGAAACTTTGTGTTCCCAACAAGCTAGGTGAAGGTCGGCTTTCACAAACACTTATCTCTCAGAACTGAGCATGTGGAGAGACTTTCGTTCATCTAGCACAAAGGGAACGGGTTGCAGGAGAAACTTTTACTCTGGTTTCTCAGTCTGTTTCCTAGTGCCGGTTTGAATTTCCTGCAGTTTTCACTGTAAAATCGATTTGGAGCTAGTACCTCCCCATATAAATGTATGGAGTGGAGTTTGCAATTGAAAAGAAACTTTGTGTTCCCAACAAGCTAGTTGAAGGACGGCTTTTACACACACTTATCTCTCAGAACTGAGCATGTGGAGAGACGTTCGTTCATCTAGCAAAATGGGAACGGGTTGCAGGAGAAGCTTTTACTCTGGTATCTCAGTCTTTTTCATAGTGCCGGTTTGAAGTTCCTGCAATTTTCACTGTAAAACCGAGTTGGAGCTAGTACCTCCCCATATATATTTATGGAGTTGAGTTTGCAAGTGAAAACAAACTTTGTCTTCCCAACAAGTTAGGTGAAGGACGGCTTTCACACACATTTATCTCTCAGAACTGAGCATGTGGAGAGACGTTCGTTCATCTAGCACAAAGGAACGGGTTGCAGGAGAAACTTTTACTCTGGTTTCTCAGTGTGTTTCCTAGTGCCGGTTTGAAGTTCCTGCAATTTTCACTGTAAAACCGAGTTGGAGCTAGTACCTCCCCATATATATGTACGGAGTGAAGTTTGCAAATGAAAGGGAACTTTGTGTTCCCAACATGAAATGTGAAGGACGGCTTTCCCACACACATATCTCTCAGAACTGAGCATGTGGAGAGACTTTCGTTCATCTAGCACAAAGGGAACGGGTAGCAGGAGAAACTTTTACTCTGGTTTCTCAGTCTGTTTCCAAGTGCTGGTTACAATTTCCTGCAGTTTTCCTGTAAAACCGAGTTGGAGCTAGTACCTCCCCATATATATGTATGGAGTGGAGATTCCAAGTGAAAAGAAACTTTGTGTTCCAAACAAGCTAGGTGAACGACAGCTTTCCCACACACATATCTCTCAGAACTGAGCATGTGGAGAGACGTTCGTTCACCTAGCACAAAGGGAACGGGTTGCAGGAAAAACATTTACTCTGGTTTCTCAGTCTGTTTCCTAGTGCCGGTTTGAAGTTCCTGCAGTTTGCACTGTAAAACCGAGTTGGAGCTAGTACCCCCCATATATATGTATGGACTGGATTTTGCAAATGAAAAGAAACTTTGTATTCCCAACAAGATAGGTGAAGGACGGCTTTCACAACACTTATCTCTCAGAACTGAGCATGTGGAGAGACGTTCGTTCATCTAGCACAAGGGGAACGGGTTGCAGGACAAACTTTTACTCTGGTTTCCAGTCTGTTTCCTAGTGCCGGTTTAAAGTTCCTGCAGTTTTCTCTATAAAACCGAGTTGGAGCTAGTACCTCCCCATATATATGTATGGACTGGAGTTTGCAAGTGAAAAGAAACTTTGTGTTCCCAACAAGCTAAGTGAAAGACGGCTTTCACACACACTTATCTCTCAGAACTGAGCATGTGGAGAGACGTTCGTTCATCTAGCAAAAAGGGAACGGGTTGCAGGAGAAACTTTTACTCTGGTTTCTCAGTCTCTTTCCTAGTGCCGTTTTGAAGTTCCAGCAGTTTTCACTGTAAAACCGTGTTGGAGCTTGTACCTCCCCATATATATGTATGGAGTGGTGTTTGCAATTGAAAAGAAACTTTGTGTTCAAAGAAAGCTAGGTGAAGGACGGCTTTCACACACACTTATCTCTCAGAACTGAGCATTTGGAGAGACGTTCGTTCATCTAGCACAAAGGGAACTGGTTGCAGTAGAAACTTTTACTCTAGTTTCTCAGTCGGTTTCCTAGTGCCGGTTTGAAGTTCCTGCAGTTTGCACTGTAAAACCGAGTTGGAGCTTGAACCTCCCTATATATATGTATGGAGTGGAGTTTGCAAGTGAAAAGAAACTTTGTGTTCCCAACAAGCTAGGTGAAGGACGGCTTTCACACACACTTATCTCTCAGAACTGAGCATGTGGTGAGACGTTCGTTCATCTAGCACAAAGGGAACGAGTTGCAGGAGAAACTTTTACTCTGGTTTCTCAGTCTGTTTCCTAGTGCCGGTAACAAGTTCCTGCAGTTTTCACTGTACAATCGAGTTGGAGCTAGTACCTCCCCATATATATGTATGGAGTGGAGTTTGCAAGTGAAAAGAAACTTTGTGTTCCCAACAAGCTAGGTGAAGTACGGCTTCACACACACTTATCTCTCAGAACTGAGCATGTGGAGAGACGTTCGTTCATCTAGCAAAAAGGGAACGGGTTGCAGGAGAAACTTTTACTCTGGTTTCTCAGTATCTTTCCTAGTGCCGGTTTGAAGTTCCTGCAGTTTTCACTGTAAAACCGAGTTGGAGCTAGTACCTCCCCATATATATGTATGGAGTGCAGTTTGCATGTGAAAAGAAACTTTGTGTTCCCAACAAGCTAGGTGAAGGACGGCTTTCACACACACTTATCTCTCAGAACTTAGCATGTGGAGAGAATTTCGTTCATCTAGCACAAAGGGAACGGGTTGCAGGAGAAACATTTACTCTGGTTTCTCAGTCTGTTTCCTAGTGACGGTTTGAAGTTCCTGCAGTTTTCACTGTAAAACCGAGTTGGAGCTAGTACCTCCCCATATATATGTATGGATTGGAGTTTGCAAGTGGAAAGAAACTTTGTGTTCCCAAGAAGCTATGTGAAGGACAGCTTTCCCACACACATATCTCTCAGAACTGAGCATGTGGAGAGACGTTCGTTCATCTAGCACAAAGGGAACTGTTTGCAGGAGAAACTTTTACTCTGGTTTCTCAGTCGGTTTCCTAGTGCCGGTTTGAAGTTCCTGCAGTTTTCACTGTAAAACCGAGTTGAAGCTTGAACCTCCCCGTATATATGTATGGAATGGAGTTTGCAAGTGAATAGAAACTTCGTGTTCCCAACAAGATAGTTGAAGGACGGCTTTCACACACACTTATCGCTCAGAACTGAGCATGTGGAGAGACGTTCGTTCATCTAGCACAAAGGGAACGGGTTGCAGGAAATACTTTTACACTGGTTTCTCAGTCTGTTTCCTAGTGCCGGTTTGAAGTTCCTGTAGTTTGCACTGTGAAAACGAGTTTGAGCTTGAACCTCCACATATATATGTATGGACTGAATTTTGCAAGTTAAAAGAAACTTTGTGTTCCCAACAAGCTAGGTGAAGGTCGGCTTTCACACACACTTATCTCTCAGAACTTAGCATGTGTAGAGACGTTAGTTATTCTAGCACAAAGGGAACGGATTGCAGGAGAATATTTACTCTGTTTTCACAGTATGTTTCCTAGTGCCGTTTTGAAGTTCCTGCAGTTTTCACTGTAAAACCGAGTTGGAGCTAGTAACTCCCCATATATATGAATGGAGTGGAGTTTGCAAGTGAAAAGAAACATTGTGTTCCCAACAAGCTAGTGAAGGACGTCTTTCACACACACTTATCCCTCAGATCTGAGCATGTGGAGAGACGTTCGTTCATCTAGCACAAAGGGAACTGGTTGCAGGAGAAACTTTTACTCTGGTTTCTCAGTCTGTTTCCTAGTGCCGGTTTGAAGTTCCTACAGTTTTCACTGTAAAACAGAGTTGGAGGTAGTACCTCCCCATATATGTGTATGGAGTGGAGTTTGCAAGTGAAAAGAAACTTTGTGTTCCCAACAAGCTAGGTGAAGGACGGCTGTCACACACACTTATCTCTCCGAACTGAGCATGTAAAGAGACGATCGTTCATCTAGCACAAAGGGAACGGGTTGCAGGAGAATCTTTTACTCTGGTTTCTCAGTCTGTGTCCTGTGCCGGTTTGAAGTTCCTGCAGTTTTCACTGTCAAACCGAGTTGGAGCTAGTACCTCCCCATATATATGTATGATGTGGAGTTTGCAAATGTAAAGAAACTTTGTGTTCCCAACAAGCTAGGTGAAGGACGGCTTTCCCACACACATATCTCTCAGAACTGAGCATGTGGAGAGACGTTCGTTCATCTAGCACAAAGGGAACTGGTTGCAGGAGAAACTTTTACTCTGGTTTCTTAGTCGGTTTCCTAGTGCCGGATTGAAGTTCCTGCAGTTTTCACTGTAAAACCGTGTTGGAGCTTGAACCTCCCCATATGTATGTATTGAGTGGAGTTTGCAAGTGAAAAGAACTTTGTGTTCCCAACAAGCTAGGTGAAGGACGGCTTTCACACACACATATCTCTCAGAACTGAGCATGTGGAGAGACGTTCGTTCATCTAGCACAAAGGGAACGGGTTGCAGGAGAAACTTTTACTCTGGTTTCTCAGTCTGTTTCCTAGTGCCGGTTACAAGTTCCTGCAGTTTTCACTGTAAAATCGAGTTGGAGCTAGTACCTCCCGATATATATGTATGGAGTGGAGTTTGCAAGTGAAAAGAAGCTTTGTGTTCCCAACAAGCTAGGTGAAGGACGGCTTTCACAAACACATATCTCTCAGAACTGAGCATGTGGAGAGACGTTCGTTCATCTAGCAAAAAGGGAACGGGTTGCAGGAGGAACTTTTACTCTGGTATCTCAGTCTTTTTCATAGTGCCGGTTTGAAGTTCCTGCTTTTCACTGTCAAACCGAGTTGGAGCTAGTACCAAACCATATATATGTATGGAGTGGAGTTTGAAAGTGAAAAGAAACTTTGTGTTCCCAACAAGCTAGGTGAAGGACGGCTTTCACAAACACTTATCTCTCAGAACTGAGCATGTGGAGAGACGATCGTTCATCTAGCACAAATGGAAAGGGTTGCAGGAGAAACTTTTACTCTGGTTTCTCAGTCTGTTTCCTAGTGCCGGTTTGAAGTTCCTGCAGTTTTCACTGTAAAATCGAGTTGGATCTAGTACCTCCCCATATAAATGTATGGATTGGAGTTTGCAATTGAAAAGAAACTTAGTGTTCCCAACAAGCTAGGTGAAGGACGGCATTTACACTCACATATCTCTCAGAACTGAGCATGTGGAGAGACGTTCATTCATCTAGCACAAAGGGAACGGGTTGCAGGAGAAACTTTTACTCTGGTATCTCAGTCTTTTTCATAGTGCCGGTTTGAATTTCCTGCAATTTTCACTGTAAAACCGAGTTGGAGCTAGTACCTCCCCATATACATTTATGGAGTGGAGTTTGCAAGTGAAAACAAACATTGTGTTCCCACCAAGCTAGGTGAAGGACGGCTTTCACACACATTTATCTCTCAGAACTGAGCATGTGGAGAGACGTTCGTTCATCTAGCACAAAGGAACGGGTTGCAGGAGAAACTTTTACTGTGGTTTCTCAGTGTGATTCCTAGTGCAGGTTTGAATTTCCTGCAGTTTTCACTGTAAAACCGAGTTGGAGCTAGTACCTCCCCATACATATGTATGGAGTGGAGTTTGCAAGTGAAAGGAAACTTTGTGTTCCCAACAAGATATATGAAGGACGGCTTTCCCACACACATATCTCTCAGAACTGAGCATGTGGAGAGACGTTCGTTCACCTAGCACAAAGGGAACGGGTTGCAGGAAAAACATTTACTCTGGTTTCTCAGTCTGCTTCCTAGTGCCGGTTTGAAGTTCCTGCAGTTTGCACTGTAAAACCGAGTTGGAGCTAGTACCCCCCATATATATGTATGGACTGGATTTTGCAAATGAAAAGAAACTTTGTATTCCCAACAAGATAGGTGAAGGACGGCTTTCACAACACTTATCTCTCAGAACTGAGCATGTGGAGAGACGTTCGTTCATCTAGCACAAGGGGAACGGGTTGCAGGACAAACTTTTACTCTGGTTTCCAGTCTGTTTCCTAGTGCCGGTTTAAAGTTCCTGCAGTTTTCTCTATAAAACCGAGTTGGAGCTAGTACCTCCCCATATATATGTATGGACTGGAGTTTGCAAGTGAAAAGAAACTTTGTGTTCCCAACAAGCTAAGTGAAGGACGGCTTTCACACACACTTATCTCTCAGAACTGAGCATGTGGAGAGACGTTCGTTCATCTAGCAAAAAGGGAACGGGTTGCAGGAGAAACTTTTACTCTGGTTTCTCAGTCTCTTTCCTAGTGCCGTTTTGAAGTTCCAGCAGTTTTCACTGTAAAACCGTGTTGGAGCTTGTACCTCCCCATATATATGTATGGAGTGGTGTTTGCAATTGAAAAGAAACTTTGTGTTCAAAGAAAGCTAGGTGAAGGACGGCTTTCACACACACTTATCTCTCAGAACTGAGCATTTGGAGAGACGTTCGTTCATCTAGCACAAAGGGAACTGGTTGCAGTAGAAACTTTTACTCTAGTTTCTCAGTCGGTTTCCTAGTGCCGGTTTGAAGTTCCTGCAGTTTGCACTGTAAAACCGAGTTGGAGCTTGAACCTCCCTATATATATGTATGGAGTGGAGTTTGCAAGTGAAAAGAAACTTTGTGTTCCCAACAAGCTAGGTGAAGGACGGCTTTCACACACACTTATCTCTCAGAACTGAGCATGTGGTGAGACGTTCGTTCATCTAGCACAAAGGGAAAGAGTTGCAGGAGAATCTTTTACTCTGGTTTCTCAGTCTGTTTCCTAGTGCCGGTAACAAGTTCCTGCAGTTTTCACTGTACAATCGAGTTGGAGCTAGTACCTCCCCATATATATGTATGGAGTGGAGTTTGCAAGTGAAAAGAAACTTTGTGTTCCCAACAAGCTAGGTGAAGTACGGCTTCACACACACTTATCTCTCAGAACTGAGCATGTGGAGAGACGTTCGTTCATCTAGCAAAAAGGGAACGGGTTGCAGGAGAAACTTTTACTCTGGTTTCTCAGTATCTTTCCTAGTGCCGGTTTGAAGTTCCTGCAGTTTTCACTGTAAAACCGAGTTGGAGCTAGTACCTCCCCATATATATGTATGGAGTGCAGTTTGCATGTGAAAAGAAACTTTGTGTTCCCAACAAGCTAGGTGAAGGACGGCTTTCACACACACTTATCTCTCAGAACTTAGCATGTGGAGAGAATTTCGTTCATCTAGCACAAAGGGAACGGGTTGCAGGAGAAACATTTACTCTGGTTTCTCAGTCTGTTTCCTAGTGACGGTTTGAAGTTCCTGCAGTTTTCACTGTAAAACCGAGTTGGAGCTAGTACCTCCCCATATATATGTATGGATTGGAGTTTGCAAGTGGAAAGAAACTTTGTGTTCCCAAGAAGCTATGTGAAGGACAGCTTTCCCACACACATATCTCTCAGAACTGAGCATGTGGAGAGACGTTCGTTCATCTAGCACAAAGGGAACTGTTTGCAGGAGAAACTTTTACTCTGGTTTCTCAGTCGGTTTCCTAGTGCCGGTTTGAAGTTCCTGCAGTTTTCACTGTAAAACCGAGTTGAAGCTTGAACCTCCCCGTATATATGTATGGAATGGAGTTTGCAAGTGAATAGAAACTTCGTGTTCCCAACAAGATAGTTGAAGGACGGCTTTCACACACACTTATCGCTCAGAACTGAGCATGTGGAGAGACGTTCGTTCATCTAGCACAAAGGGAACGGGTTGCAGGAAATACTTTTACACTGGTTTCTCAGTCTGTTTCCTAGTGCCGGTTTGAAGTTCCTGTAGTTTGCACTGTGAAAACGAGTTTGAGCTTGAACCTCCCCATATATATTTATGGACTGAATTTTGCAAGTTAAAAGAAACTTTGTGTTCCCAACAAGCTAGGTGAAGGTCGGCTTTCACACACACTTATCTCTCAGAACTTAGCATGTGTAGAGACGTTAGTTATTCTAGCACAAAGGGAACGGATTGCAGGAGAATATTTACTCTGTTTTCACAGTATGTTTCCTAGTGCCGTTTTGAAGTTCCTGCAGTTTTCACTGTAAAACCGAGTTGGAGCTAGTAACTCCCCATATATATGAATGGAGTGGAGTTTGCAAGTGAAAAGAAACATTGTGTTCCCAACAAGCTAGTGAAGGACGTCTTTCACACACACTTATCCCTCAGATCTGAGCATGTGGAGAGACGTTCGTTCATCTAGCACAAAGGGAACTGGTTGCAGGAGAAACTTTTACTCTGGTTTCTCAGTCTGTTTCCTAGTGCCGGTTTGAAGTTCCTACAGTTTTCACTGTAAAACAGAGTTGGAGGTAGTACCTCCCCATATATGTGTATGGAGTGGAGTTTGCAAGTGAAAAGAAACTTTGTGTTCCCAACAAGCTAGGTGAAGGACGGCTGTCACACACACTTATCTCTCAGAACTGAGCATGTAAAGAGACGATCGTTCATCTAGCACAAAGGGAACGGGTTGCAGGAGAAACTTTTACTCTGGTTTCTCAGTCTGTGTCCTAGTGCCGGTTTGAAGTTCCTGCAGTTTTCACTGTCAAACCGAGTTGGAGCTAGTACCTCCCCATATATATGTATGATGTGGAGTTTGCAAATGTAAAGAAACTTTGTGTTCCCAACAAGCTAGGTGAAGGACGGCTTTCCCACACACATATCTCTCAGAACTGAGCATGTGGAGAGACGTTCGTTCATCTAGCACAAAGGGAACTGGTTGCAGGAGAAACTTTTACTCTGGTTTCTTAGTCGGTTTCCTAGTGCCGGATTGAAGTTCCTGCAGTTTTCACTGTAAAACCGTGTTGGAGCTTGAACCTCCCCATATGTATGTATTGAGTGGAGTTTGCAAGTGAAAAGAACTTTGTGTTCCCAACAAGCTAGGTGAAGGACGGCTTTCACACACACATATCTCTCAGAACTGAGCATGTGGAGAGACGTTCGTTCATCTAGCACAAAGGGAACGGGTTGCAGGAGAAACTTTTACTCTGGTTTCTCAGTCTGTTTCCTAGTGCCGGTTTGAAGTTCCTGCAGTTTTCACTGTAAAATCGAGTTGGATCTAGTACCTCCCCATATAAATGTATGGATTGGAGTTTGCAATTGAAAAGAAACTTAGTGTTCCCAACAAGCTAGGTGAAGGACGGCATTTACACTCACATATCTCTCAGAACTGAGCATGTGGAGAGACGTTCATTCATCTAGCACAAAGGGAACGGGTTGCAGGAGAAACTTTTACTCTGGTATCTCAGTCTTTTTCATAGTGCCGGTTTGAAGTTCCTGCAATTTTCACTGTAAAACCGAGTTGGAGCTAGTACCTCCCCATATACATTTATGGAGTGGAGTTTGCAAGTGAAAACAAACATTGTGTTCCCACCAAGCTAGGTGAAGGACGGCTTTCACACACATTTATCTCTCAGAACTGAGCATGTGGAGAGACGTTCGTTCATCTAGCACAAAGTAACGGGTTGCAGGAGAAACTTTTACTGTGGTTTCTCAGTGTGATTCCTAGTGCAGGTTTGAATTTCCTGCAGTTTTCACTGTAAAACCGAGTTGGAGCTAGTACCTCCCCATACATATGTATGGAGTGGAGTTTGCAAGTGAAAGGAAACTTTGTGTTCCCAACAAGATATATGAAGGACGGCTTTCCCACACACATATCTCTCAGAACTGAGCATGTGGAGAGACGTTCGTTCATCTAGCACAAAGGAACGGGTTGCAGGAGAAACTTTTACTCTGGTTTCTCAGTGTGTTTCCTAGTGCCGGTTTGAAGTTCCTGCAATTTTCACTGTAAAACCGAGTTGGAGCTAGTACCTCCCCATATATATGTACGGAGTGAAGTTTGCAAATGAAAGGAAACTTTGTGTTCCCAACATGAAATGTGAAGGACGGCTTTCCCACACACATATCTCTCAGAACTGAGCATGTGGAGAGACTTTCGTTCATCTAGCACAAAGGGAACGGGTAGCAGGAGAAACTTTTACTCTGGTTTCTCAGTCTGTTTCCAAGTGCTGGTTACAATTTCCTGCAGTTTTCCTGTAAAACCGAGTTGGAGCTAGTACCTCCCCATATATATGTATGGAGTGGAGATTCCAAGTGAAAAGAAACTTTGTGTTCCAAACAAGCTAGGTGAACGACAGCTTTCCCACACACATATCTCTCAGAACTGAGCATGTGGAGAGACGTTCGTTCACCTAGCACAAAGGGAACGGGTTGCAGGAAAAACATTTACTCTGGTTTCTCAGTCTGTTTCCTAGTGCCGGTTTGAAGTTCCTGCAGTTTGCACTGTAAAACCGAGTTGGAGCTAGTACCCCCCATATATATGTATGGACTGGATTTTGCAAATGAAAAGAAACTTTGTATTCCCAACAAGATAGGTGAAGGACGGCTTTCACAACACTTATCTCTCAGAACTGAGCATGTGGAGAGACGTTCGTTCATTTAGCACAAGGGGAATGGGTTGCAGGACAAACTTTTACTCTGGTTTCCAGTCTGTTTCCTAGTGCCGGTTTAAAGTTCCTGCAGTTTTCTCTATAAAACCGAGTTGGAGCTAGTACCTCCCCATATATATGTATAGACTGGAGTTTGCAAGTGAAAAGAAACTTTGTGTTCCCAACAAGCTAAGTGAAGGACGGCTTTCACACACACTTATCTCTCAGAACTGAGCATGTGGAGAGACGTTCGTTAATCTAGCAAAAAGGGAACGGGTTGCAGGAGAAACTTTTACTCTGGTTTCTCAGTCTCTTTCCTAGTGCCGTTTTGAAGTTCCAGCAGTTTTCACTGTAAAACCGTGTTGGAGCTTGTACCTCCCCATATATATGTGTGGAGTGGTGTTTGCAATTGAAAAGAAACTTTGTGTTCAAAGAAAGCTAGGTGAAGGACGGCTTTCACACACACTTATCTCTCAGAACTGAGCATTTGGAGAGACGTTCGTTCATCTAGCACAAAGGGAACTGGTTGCAGTAGAAACTTTTACTCTAGTTTCTCAGTCGGTTTCCTAGTGCCGGTTTGAAGTTCCTGCAGTTTGCACTGTAAAACCGAGTTGGAGCTTGAACCTCCCTATATATATGTATGGAGTGGAGTTTGCAAGTGAAAAGAAACTTTGTGTTCCCAACAAGCTAGGTGAAGGACGGCTTTCACACACACTTATCTCTCAGAACTGAGCATGTGGTGAGACGTTCGTTCATCTAGCACAAAGGGAACGAGTTGCAGGAGAAACTTTTACTCTGGTTTCTCAGTCTGTTTCCTAGTGCCGGTAACAAGTTCCTGCAGTTTTCACTGTACAATCGAGTTGGAGCTAGTACCTCCCCATATATATGTATGGAGTGGAGTTTGCAAGTGAAAAGAAACTTTGTGTTCCCAACAAGCTAGGTGAAGTACGGCTTCACACACACTTATCTCTCAGAACTGAGCATGTGGAGAGACGTTCGTTCATCTAGCAAAAAGGGAACGGGTTGCAGGAGAAACTTTTACTCTGGTTTCTCAGTATCTTTCCTAGTGCCGGTTTGAAGTTCCTGCAGTTTTCACTGTAAAAGCGAGTTGGAGCTAGTACCTCCCCATATATATGTATGGAGTGCAGTTTGCATGTGAAAAGAAACTTTGTGTTCCCAACAAGCTAGGTGAAGGACGGCTTTCACACACACTTATCTCTCAGAACTTAGCATGTGGAGAGAATTTCGTTCATCTAGCACAAAGGGAACGGGTTGCAGGAGAAACATTTACTCTGGTTTCTCAGTCTGTTTCCTAGTGACGGTTTGAAGTTCCTGCAGTTTTCACTGTAAAACCGAGTTGGAGCTAGTACCTCCCCATATATATGTATGGATTGGAGTTTGCAAGTGGAAAGAAACTTTGTGTTCCCAAGAAGCTATGTGAAGGACAGCTTTCCCACACACATATCTCTCAGAACTGAGCATGTGGAGAGACGTTCGTTCATCTAGCACAAAGGGAACTGTTTGCAGGAGAAACTTTTACTCTGGTTTCTCAGTCGGTTTCCTAGTGCCGGTTTGAAGTTCCTGCAGTTTTCACTGTAAAACCGAGTTGGAGCTTGAACCTCCCCGTATATATGTATGGAATGGAGTTTGCAAGTGAATAGAAACTTCGTGTTCCCAACAAGATAGTTGAAGGACGGCTTTCACACACACTTATCGCTCAGAACTGAGCATGTGGAGAGACGTTCGTTCATCTAGCACAAAGGGAACGGGTTGCAGGAAATACTTTTACACTGGTTTCTCAGTCTGTTTCCTAGTGCCGGTTTGAAGTTCCTGTAGTTTGCACTGTGAAAACGAGTTTGAGCTTGAACCTCCCCATATATATGTATGGACTGAATTTTGCAAGTTAAAAGAAACTTTGTGTTCCCAACAAGCTAGGTGAAGGTCGGCTTTCACACACACTTATCTCTCAGAACTTAGCATGTGTAGAGACGTTAGTTCATCTAGCACAAAGGGAACGGATTGCAGGAGAATATTTACTCTGTTTTCACAGTATGTTTCCTAGTGCCGTTTTGAAGTTCCTGCAGTTTTCACTGTAAAACCGAGTTGGAGCTAGTAACTCCCCATATATATGAATGGAGTGGAGTTTGCAAGTGAAAAGAAACATTGTGTTCCCAACAAGCTAGTGAAGGACGTCTTTCACACACACTTATCCCTCAGATCTGAGCATGTGGAGAGACGTTCGTTCATCTAGCACAAAGGGAACTGGTTGCAGGAGAAACTTTTACTCTGGTTTCTCAGTCTGTTTCCTAGTGCCGGTTTGAAGTTCCTACAGTTTTCACTGTAAAACAGAGTTGGAGGTAGTACCTCCCCATATATGTGTATGGAGTGGAGTTTGCAAGTGAAAAGAAACTTTGTGTTCCCAACAAGCTAGGTGAAGGACGGCTGTCACACACACTTATCTCTCAGAACTGAGCATGTAAAGAGACGATCGTTCATCTAGCACAAATGGAACGGGTTGCAGGAGAAACTTTTACTCTGGTTTCTCAGTCTGTGTCCTAGTGCCGGTTTGAAGTTCCTGCAGTTTTCACTGTCAAACCGAGTTGGAGCTAGTACCTCCCCATATATATGTATGATGTGGAGTTTGCAAATGTAAAGAAACTTTGTGTTCCCAACAAGCTAGGTGAAGGACGGCTTTCCCACACACATATCTCTCAGAACTGAGCATGTGGAGAGGCGTTCGTTCATCTAGCACAAAGGGAACTGGTTGCAGGAGAAACTTTTACTCTGGTTTCTTAGTCGGTTTCCTAGTGCCGGATTGAAGTTCCTGCAGTTTTCACTGTAAAACCGTGTTGGAGCTTGAACCTCCCCATATGTATGTATTGAGTGGAGTTTGCAAGTGAAAAGAACTTTGTGTTCCCAACAAGCTAGGTGAAGGACGGCTTTCACACACACATATCTCTCAGAACTGAGCATGTGGAGAGACGTTCGTTCATCTAGCACAAAGGGAACGGGTTGCAGGAGAAACTTTTACTCTGGTTTCTCAGTCTGTTTCCTAGTGCCGGTTACAAGTTCCTGCAGTTTTCACTGTAAAATCGAGTTGGAGCTAGTACCTCCCGATATATATGTATGGAGTGGAGTTTGCAAGTGAAAAGAAGCTTTGTGTTCCCAACAAGCTAGGTGAAGGACGGCTTTCACAAACACATATCTCTCAGAACTGAGCATGTGGAGAGACGTTCGTTCATCTAGCAAAAAGGGAACGGGTTGCAGGAGGAACTTTTACTCTGGTATCTCAGTCTTTTTCATAGTGCCGGTTTGAAGTTCCTGCAGTTTTCACTGTCAAACCGAGTTGGAGCTAGTACCACACCATATATATGTATGGAGTGGAGTTTGAAAGTGAAAAGAAACTTTGTGTTCCCAACAAGCTAGGTGAAGGACGGCTTTCACAAACACTTATCTCTCAGAACTGAGCATGTGGAGAGACGATCGTTCATCTAGCACAAAGGGAACGGGTTGCAGGAGAAACTTTTACTCTGGTTTCTCAGTCTGTTTCCTAGTGCCGGTTTGAAGTTCCTGCAGTTTTCACTGTAAAATCGAGTTGGATCTAGTACCTCCCCATATAAATGTATGGATTGGAGTTTGCAATTGAAAAGAAACTTAGTGTTCCCAACAAGCTAGGTGAAGGACGGCATTTACACTCACATATCTCTCAGAACTGAGCATGTGGAGAGACGTTCATTCATCTAGCACAAAGGGAACGGGTTGCAGGAGAAACTTTTACTCTGGTATCTCAGTCTTTTTCATAGTGCCGGTTTGAAGTTCCTGCAATTTTCACTGTAAAACCGAGTTGGAGCTAGTACCTCCCCATATACATTTATGGAGTGGAGTTTGCAAGTGAAAACAAACATTGTGTTCCCACCAAGCTAGGTGAAGGACGGCTTTCACACACATTTATCTCTCAGAACTGAGCATGTGGAGAGACGTTCGTTCATCTAGCACAAAGGAACGGGTTGCAGGAGAAACTTTTACTGTGGTTTCTCAGTGTGATTCCTAGTGCCGTTTTGAAGTTCCAGCAGTTTTCACTGTAAAACCGAGTTGGAGCTAGTACCTCCCCATACATATGTATGGAGTGGAGTTTGCAAGTGAAAGGAAACTTTGTGTTCCCAACAAGATATATGAAGGACGGCTTTCCCACACACATATCTCTCAGAACTGAGCATGTGGAGAGACGTTCGTTCATCTAGCACAAAGGGAACGGTATGCAGGAGAAACTTTTACTCTGGTTTATCAGACTGTTTCCTAGAGCCGGTTTGAAGTTCCTGCAGTTTTCACTGTAAAATCGAGTTGGAGCTTGTACCTCCCCATATATATGTATGGAGTGGAGTTTGCTAGTGAAAAGAAACTTTGTGTTCCCAACAAGCTAAGTGAAGGACGGCTTTCACAAACACATATCTTAGAACTGAGCATGTGGAGAGACGTTCGCTCATCTAGCACAAAGGAACGGGTTGCATGAGAAACTTTTACTCTGGTTTCTCAGTGTGTTTCCTAGAGCCGGTTTGAATTTCCTGCAGTTTTCACTGTAAAACCGAGTTGGAGCTAGTACCTTCCCATATATATGTATGGAGTGGAGTTTGCAAGTGAAAGGAAACTTTGTGTTCCCAACAAGATATGTGAAAGACGGCATTGCCACACACATATCTCTCAGAACTGAGCATGTGGAGAGACGTTCGTTCATCTAGCACAAAGGGAACGGTTTGCAGGAGAAACTTTTACTCTGGTTTATCAGCCTGTTTCCTAGAGCCGGTTTGAAGTTCCTGCAGTTTTCACTGTAAAATCGATTTGGAGCTTGTACCTACCCATATATATGTATGGAGTGGAGTTGGCTAGTGAAAAGAAACTTTGTGTTCCCAACAAGCTAAGTGAAGGACGGCTTTCACACACACATATCTCTCAGAACTGAGCATGTGGAGAGACGTTCGTTCATCTAGCAAAAAGGGAACGGGTTGCAGGAGAAACATTTACTCCGGTTTCTCAGTCTGTTTCCTAGTGCCGGTTTGAAGATCCTGCAGTTATCACTGTCATACAGTGTTGGAGCTAGTACCTCCCCATATATATGTAAGCAGTGGAGTTTGCAAGTGAAAAGAAACTTTGTGTTCCCAACAAGCTAGGTGAAGTATGGCTTTTACACACACTTATCTCTCAGAACTGAGCATGTGGAGAGACGTTCGTTCATCTAGCACAAAGGGAACGGGTTGCAGGAGAAAATTTTACTCTGGTATCTCAGTCTGTTTCCTAGTGCCGGTTTGAAGTCCCTGCAGTTTTCACTGTCAAACCGAGTTGGAGCTAGTACCACCAAATATATATGTATGGAGTGGAGTTTGCAAGTGTAAAGAAACTTTGTGTTCCCAACAAGCTAGGTGAAGGACGGCTTTCACAAACACTTATCTCTCAGAACTGAGCATGTGGAGAGACTTTCGTTCATCTAGCACAAAGGGAACGGGTTGCAGGAGAAACTTTTACTCTGGTTTCTCAGTCTTTTTCCTAGTGCCGGTTTGAAGTTCCTGCACTTTTCACTGTAAAATCGAGTTGGAGCTAGTACCTCCCCATATAAATGTATGGAGTGGAGTTTGCAATTGAAAAGAAACTTTGTGTTCCCAACAAGCTAGGTGAAGGACGGCTTTTACACACACTTATCTCTCAGAACTGAGCATGTGGAGAGACGTTCGTTCATCTAGCAAAAAGGGAACGGGTTGCAGGAGAAACTTTTACTCTGGTTTCTCAGTCTTTTTCCTAGTGCCGGTTTGAAGTTCCTGCAGTTTTCACTGTAAAACCGATTTGGAGCTAGTACTTCCCCATATATATGTATGGAGTGGAGATTGCAAGTGAAAAGAAACTTTGTGTTCCCAACAAGCTAGTTGAAGGACGGCTTTCACACACACTTATCTCTCAGAACTTAGCATGTTTAGAGACGTTCGTTCATCTAGCACAAAGAAACGGGATGCAGGAGAAGCTTTTACTCTGGTATCTCAGTCATTTTCATAGTGCCGGTTTGAAGTTTCTGCAATTTTCACTGTAAAACCGAGTTGGAGCTAGTACCTCCCCATATATATTTATGGAGTTGAGTTTGCAAGTGAAAACAAACTTTGTCTTCCCAACAAGTTAGGTGAAGGACGGCTTTCACACACATTTATCTCTCAGAACTGAGCATGTGGAGAGACGTTCGTTCATCTACCACAAAGGAACGGGTTGCAGGAGAAACTTTTACTCTGGTTTCTCAGTATGTTTCCTAGTGCAGGTTTGAATTTCCTGCAGTTTTCACTGTAAAACCGAGTTGGAGCTAGTACCTCCCCATATATATGTACGGAATGGAGTTTGCAAATGAAAGGAAACTTTGTGTTCCCAACATGATATGTGAAGGACGTCTTTCCCACACACATATCTCTCAGAACTGAGCATGTGGAGAGACTTTCGTTCATCTAGCACAAAGGGAACGGGTTGCAGGAGAAACTTTTACTCTGGTTTCTCAGTCTGTTTCCAAGTGCTGGTTACAAGTTCCTGCAGTTTTCCTGTAAAACCGAGTTGGAGATAGTACCTCCCCATATATATGTATGGAGTGGAGATTCCAAGTGAAAAGAAACTTTGTGTTCCAAACAAGCTAGGTGAACGACGGCTTTCCCACACACATATCTCTCAGAACTGAGCATGTGGAGAGACGTTCGTTCACCTAGCACAAAGGGAACGGGTTGCAGGAAAAACATTTACTCTGGTTTCTCAGTCTGTTTCCTAGTGCCGGTTTGAAGTTCCTGCAGTTTGCACTGTAAAACCGAGTTGGAGCTAGTACCCCACATATATATGTATGGACTGGATTTTGCAAATGAAAAGAAAATTTGTATTCCCAACAAGCTAGGTGAAGGACGGCTTTCACACACACTTATCTCTCAGAACTGCGCATGTGGAGAGACGTTCGTTCATCTAGCACAAATGTAACGGGTTGCAGGAGAAACTTTTACTCTGGTTTCTCAGTCTTTTTCCTAGTGCCGTTTTGAAGTTCCTGCAGTTTTCACTGTAAAACCGATTTGGAGCTAGTACTTCCCCATATATATGTATGGAGTGGAGATTGCAAGTGAAAAGAAACTTTGTGTTCCCAACAAGCTAGTTGAAGGACGGCTTTCACACACACTTATCTCTCAGAACTTAGCATGTTTAGAGACATTCGTTCATCTAGCACAAAGGAAACGGGATGCAGGAGAAGCTTTTACTCTGGTTTCTCAGTCTGTTTCCTAGTGCCGGTTTGAAGTTCCTGCAGTTTTCCCTATAAAACCGAGTTGGAGTTAGAACCTCCCCATATATATATATGGACTGGAGTTTGCAAGTGAAAAGAAACTTTGTGTTCCCAACAAGCTAGGTGAAGGACGGCTTTCACAACATTTAGCTCTCAGAACTGAGCATGTGGAGAGACGTTCGTTCATCTAGCACAAATGTAACGGGTTGCAGGAGAAACATTTACTCTGGTTTCTCAGTCTGTTTCCTAGTGCCGGTTTAAAGTTCCTGCAGTTTTCACTATAAAACCGAGTTGGAGCTAGTACTTCCCCATATATATGTATGGATTGGAGTTTGCAAGTGAAAAGAAACTTTGTATTCCCAACAAGATAGGTGAAGGACGGCTTTCACAACACTTATCTCTCAGAACTGAGCATGTGGAGAGACGTTCGTTCATCTAGCACAAGGGGAACGGGTTGCAGGTGAAACTTTTACTCTGGTTTCCAGTCTGTTTCCTAGTGCCGGTTTAAAGTTCCTGCAGTTTTCTCTATAAAACCGAGTTGGAGCTAGTACCTCCCCATATATATGTATGGACTGGAGTTTGCAAGTGAAAAGAAACTTTGTGTTCCCAACAAGCTAAGTGAAGGACGGCTTTCACACACACTTATCTCTCAGAACTGAGCATGTGGAGAGACGTTCGTTCATCTAGCAAAAAGGGAACGGGTTGCAGGAGAAACTTTTACTCTGGTTTCTCAGTCTCTTTCCTAGTGCCGTTTTGAAGTTCCAGCAGTTTTCACTGTAAAACCGTGTTGGAGCTTGTACCTCCAAATATATATGTATGGAGTGGTGTTTGCAATTGAAAAGAAACTTTGTGTTCCCAGAAAGCTAGGTGAAGGACGGCTTTCACACACACTTATCTCTCAGAACTGAGCATTTGGAGAGACGTTCGTTCATCTAGCACAAAGGGAACGGTTTGCAGGAGAAACTTTTACTCTGGTTTCTCAGTCGGCTTCCTAGTGCCGGTTTGAAGTTCCTGCAGTTTTCACTGTAAAACCGAGTTGGAGCTTGAACCTCCCCATATATATGTATGGAATGGAGTTTGCAAGTGAATAGAAACTTCGTGTTCCCAACAAGATAGGTGAAGGACGGCTTTCACACACACTTATCGCTCAGAACTGAGCATGTGGAGAGAAGTTCGTTCATCTAGCACAAAGGGAACGGGTTGCAGGAAATACTTTTACACTGGTTTCTCAGTCTGTTTCCTAGTGCCGGTTTGAAGTTCCTGTAGTTTGCACTGTAAAAACGAGTTGTAGCTTGAACCTCCCCATATATATGTATGGACTGAATTTTGCAAGTTAAAAGAAACTTTGTGTTCCCAACAAGCTAGGTGAAGGACGGCTTTCAAACACACTTATCTCTCAGAACTTAGCATGTGTAGAGACGTTAGTTCATCTAGCACAAAGGGAACGGGTTGCAGGAGAAAATTTACTCTGGTTTCACAGTCTGTTTCCTAGTGCCGTTTTGAAGTTCCTGCAGTTTTCACTGTAAAACCGAGTTGGAGCTAGTACCTCCCCATATATATGTATGGAGTGGAGTTTGCAAGTGAAAAGAAACATTGTGTTCCCAACAAGCTAGTGAAGGAAGGCTTTCACACACACTTAACCCTCAGATCTGAGCATGTGGAGAGACGTTCGTTCATCTAGCACAAAGGGAACTGGTTGCAGGAGAAACTTTTAATCTGGTTTCTCAGTCTGTTTCCTAGTGCCGGTTTGAAGTTCCTGCAGTTTTCACTGTAAAACAGAGTTGGAGGTAGTACCTCCCCATATATATGTATGGAGTGGAGTTTGCAAGTGAAAAGAAACTTTGTGTTCCCAACAAGCTAGGTGAAGGACGGCTTTCACACACACTCCTCTGTCAGAACTGAGCATGTGGAGAGACGTTCGTTCATCTAGCACAAAGGGAACGGGTTGCAGGAGAAACTTTTACTCTGGTTTCTCAGTCTGTTTCCAAGTGCCGGTTACAAGTTCCTGCAGTTTTCCTGTAAAACCGAGTAGGAGCTATTACCTCCCCATATATATGTATGGAGTGGAGTTTCCAAATGAAAAGAAACTTTGTGTTCCAAACAAGCTAGGTGAATGACGGCTTTCCCACACACATATCTCTCAGAACATGGCATGTGGAGAGACGTTCGTTCATCTAGCACAAATATAATGGGTTGCAGGAGAAACTTTTACTCTGGTTTCTCAGTCTGTTTCCTAGTGCCGGTTTGAAGTTCCTGCAGTTTTCACTGTAAAACCGATTTGGAGCTAGTACCACCCCATATATATGTATGGAGTGGAGATTGCAAGTGAAAAGAAACTTTGTGTTCCCAACAAGCTAGTTGAAGGACGGCTTTCACACACACTTATCTCTCAGAACTTAGCATGTTTAGAGACGTTCGTTCATCTAGCACAAAGGAAACGGGATGCAGGAGAAACATTTACTCTGGATTCTCAGTCTGTTTCCTAGTGCCGGTTTGAAGTTCCTGCAATTTTCACTATAAAACCGTGTTGGAGCTAGAACCTCCCCATATATATATATGGACTGGAGTTTGCAAGTGAAAAGAAACTATGTGTTCCCAACAAGCTAGGTGAAGTACGGCTTTCATAACATTTATCTCTCAGAACTGAGCATGTGGAGAGACGTTCGTTCATCTAGCAAAAAGGGAACGGGTTGCAGGAGAAACTTTTACTCTGGTTTCTCAGTTTCTTTCCTAGTGCCGGTTTGAAGTTCCTGCAGTTTTCACTGTCATACCGTGTTGGAGCTAGTACCTCCCCATATATATGTATGGAGTGGAGTTTGCAAGTGAAAAGAAACTTTGTGTTCCCAACAATCTAGTTGAAGGACGGCTTTCACACACACTTATCTCTCAGAATTGAGCATGTGGAGAGACGTTCGTTCATCTAGCACATAGGGAACGTGCTGCAGGAGAAACTTTTACTCTGGTATCTCAGTCTGTTTCCTAGTGCCGGTTTGAAGTTCCTGCAGTTTTCACTGTCAAACCGAGTTGGAGCTAGTACCACCCTTTATATATGTATGGAGTGGAGTTTGCAAGTGAAAAGAAACTTTGTGTTCCCAACAAGCTAGGTGAAGGACGGCTTTCACAAACACATATCTCTCAGAACAGAGCATGTGGAGAGACGATCGTTCATCTAGCACAAAGGGAACGGGTTGCAGTAGAAACTTTTACTCTGGTTTCTCAGTCTGTTTCCTAGTGCCGGTTTGAAGTTCCTGCAGTTTTCACTGTAAAATCGAGTTGGATCTAGTACCTCCCCATATAAATGTATGGAGTGGAGTTTGCAATTGAAAAGAAACTTTGTGTTCCCAACAAGCTAGGTGAAGGACGGATTTTACACACACATATCTCTCAGAACTGAGCATGTGGAGAGACGTTCGTTCATCTAGCACAAAAGGAAAGGGTTGCAGGAGAAACTTTTACTCTGGTATCTCAGTCTTTTTCTTAGTGCCGGTTTGAAGTTCCTGCAGTTTTCACTGTCAAACCGAGTTGGAGCTAGTACCACCCCATATATATGTATGGTGTGGAGTTTGAAAGTGAAAAGAAACTTTGTGTTCCCAACAAGCTAGGTGAAGTACGGCTTTCACAAACACTTATCTCTCAGAACTGAGCATGTGGAGAGACGATCGTTCATCTAGCACAAAGGGAACGGGTTGCAGGAGAAACTTTTACTCTGGTTTCTCAGTCTGTTTCCTAGTGCCGGTTTGAAGTTCCTGCAGTTTTCACTGTAAAATCGAGTTGGATCTAGTACCTCCCCATATAAATGTATGGATTCTAGTTTGCAATTGAAAGGAAACTTTGTGTTCCCAACATGATATGTGAAGGACGGCTTTCCCACACACATATCTCTCAGAACTGAGCATGTGGAGAGACTTTCGTTCATCTAGCACAAAGGGAACGGGTAGCAGGAGAAACTTTTACTCTGGTTTCTCAGTCTGTTTCCAAGTGCTGGTTACAATTTCCTGCAGTTTTCCTGTAAAACCGAGTTGGAGCTAGTACCTCCCCATATATATGTATGGAGTGGAGATTCCAAGTGAAAAGAAACTTTGTGTTCCAAACAAGCTAGGTGAACGACAGCTTTCCCACACACATATCTCTCAGAACTGAGCATGTGGAGAGACGTTCGTTCACCTAGCACAAAGGGAACGGGTTGCAGGAAAAACATTTACTCTGGTTTCTCAGTCTGTTTCCTAGTGCCGGTTTGAAGTTCCTGCAGTTTGCACTGTAAAACCGAGTTGGAGCTAGTACCCCCCATATATATGTATGGACTGGATTTTGCAAATGAAAAGAAACTTTGTATTCCCAACAAGATAGGTGAAGGACGGCTTTCACAACACTTATCTCTCAGAACTGAGCATGTGGAGAGACGTTCGTTCATCTAGCACAAGGGGAACGGGTTGCAGGACAAACTTTTACTCTGGTTTCCAGTCTGTTTCCTAGTGCCGGTTTAAAGTTCCTGCAGTTTTCTCTATAAAACCGAGTTGGAGCTAGTACCTCCCCATATATATGTATGGACTGGAGTTTGCAAGTGAAAAGAAACTTTGTGTTCCCAACAAGCTAAGTGAAGGACGGCTTTCACACACACTTATCTCTCAGAACTGAGCATGTGGAGAGACGTTCGTTCATCTAGCAAAAAGGGAACGGGTTGCAGGAGAAACTTTTACTCTGGTTTCTCAGTCTCTTTCCTAGTGCCGTTTTGAAGTTCCAGCAGTTTTCACTGTAAAACCGTGTTGGAGCTTGTACCTCCCCATATATATGTATGGAGTGGTGTTTGCAATTGAAAAGAAACTTTGTGTTCAAAGAAAGCTAGGTGAAGGACGGCTTTCACACACACTTATCTCTCAGAACTGAGCATTTGGAGAGACGTTCGTTCATCTAGCACAAAGGGAACTGGTTGCAGGAGAAACTTTTACTCTAGTTTCTCAGTCGGTTTCCTAGTGCCGGTTTGAAGTTCCTGCAGTTTGCACAGTAAAACCGAGTTGGAGCTTGAACCTCCCTATATATATGTATGGAGTGGAGTTTGCAAGTGAAAAGTAACTTTGTGTTCCCAACAAGCTAGGTGAAGGACGGCTTTCACACACACTTATCTCTCAGAACTGAGCATGTGGTGAGACGTTCGTTCATCTAGCACAAAGGGAACGAGTTGCAGGAGAAACTTTTACTCTGGTTTCTCAGTCTGTTTCCTAGTGCCGGTAACAAGTTCCTGCAGTTTTCACTGTACAATCGAGTTGGAGCTAGTACCTCCCCATATATATGTATGGAGTGGAGTTTGCAAGTGAAAAGAAACTTTGTGTTCCCAACAAGCTAGGTGAAGTACGGCTTCACACACACTTATCTCTCAGAACTGAGCATGTGGAGAGACGTTCGTTCATCTAGCAAAAAGGGAACGGGTTGCAGGAGAAACTTTTACTCTGGTTTCTCAGTATCTTTCCTAGTGCCGGTTTGAAGTTCCTGCAGTTTTCACTGTAAAACCGAGTTGGAGCTAGTACCTCCCCATATATATGTATGGAGTGCAGTTTGCATGTGAAAAGAAACTTTGTGTTCCCAACAAGCTAGGTGAAGGACGGCTTTCACACACACTTATCTCTCAGAACTAAGCATGTGGACAGAATTTCGTTCATCTAGCACAAAGGGAACGGGTTGCAGGAGAAACATTTACTCTGGTTTCTCAGTCTGTTTCCTAGTGACGGTTTGAAGTTAGTGCAGTTTTCACTGTAAAACCGAGTTGGAGCTAGTACCTTCCCATATATATGTATGGATTGGAGTTTGCAAGTGGAAAGAAACTTTGTGTTCCCAAGAAGCTATGTGAAGGACAGCTTTCCCACACACATATCTCTCAGAACTGAGCATGTGGAGAGACGTTCGTTCATCTAGCACAAAGGGAACGGTTTGCAGGAGAAACTTTTACTCTGGTTTCTCAGTCGGTTTCCTAGTGCCGGTTTGAAGTTCCTGCAGTTTTCACTGTAAAACCGAGTTGGAGCTTGAACCTCCCCGTATATATGTATGGAATGGAGTTTGCAAGTGAATAGAAACTTCGTGTTCCCAACAAGATAGTTGAAGGACGGCTTTCACACACACTTATCGCTCAGAACTGAGCATGTGGAGAGACGTTCGTTCATCTAGCACAAAGGGAACGGGTTGCAGGAAATACTTTTACACTGGTTTCTCAGTCTGTTTCCTAGTGCCGGTTTGAAGTTCCTGTAGTTTGCACTGTGAAAACGAGTTTGAGCTTGAACCTCCCCATATATATGTATGGACTGAATTTTGCAAGTTAAAAGAAACTTTGTGTTCCCAACAAGCTAGGTGAAGGACGGCTTTCACACACACTTATCTCTCAGAACTTAGCATGTGTAGAGACGTTAGTTCATCTAGCACAAGGGGAACGGATTGCAGGAGAATATTTACTCTGTTTTCACAGTATGTTTCCTAGTGCCGTTTTGAAGTTCCTGCAGTTTTCACTGTAAAACCGAGTTGGAGCTAGTAACTCCCCATATATATGAATGGAGTGGAGTTTGCAAGTGAAAAGAAACATTGTGTTCCCAACAAGCTAGTGAAGGACGTCTTTCACACACACTTATCCCTCAGATCTGAGCATGTGGAGAGACGTTCGTTCATCTAGCACAAAGGGAACTGGTTGCAGGAGAAACTTTTACTCTGGTTTCTCAGTCTGTTTCCTAGAGCCGGTTTGAAGTTCCTACAGTTTTCACTGTAAAACAGAGTTGGAGGTAGTACCTCCCCATATATGTGTATGGAGTGGAGTTTGCAAGTGAAAAGAAACTTTGTGTTCCCAACAAGCTAGGTGAAGGACGGCTGTCACACACACTTATCTCTCAGAACTGAGCATGTGAAGAGACGATCGTTCATCTAGCACAAAGGGAACGGGTTGCAGGAGAAACTTTTACTCTGGTTTCTCAGTCTGTGTCCTAGTGCCGGTTTGAAGTTCCTGCAGTTTTCACTGTCAAACCGAGATGGAGCTAGTACCTCCCCATATATATGTATGATGTGGAGTTTGCAAATGTAAAGAAACTTTGTGTTCCCAACAAGCTAGGTGAAGGACGGCTTTCCCACACACATATCTCTCAGAACTGAGCATGTGGAGAGACGTTCGTTCATCTAGCACAAAGGGAACTGTTTGCAGGAGAAACTTTTACTCTGGTTTCTTAGTCGGTTTCCTAGTGCCGGATTGAAGTTCCTGCAGTTTTCACTGTAAAACCGTGTTGGAGCTTGAACCTCCCCATATGTATGTATTGAGTGGAGTTTGCAAGTGAAAAGAACTTTGTGTTCCCAACAAGCTAGGTGAAGGACGGCTTTCACACACACATATCTCTCAGAACTGAGCATGTGGAGAGACGTTCGTTCATCTAGCACAAAGGGAACGGGTTGCAGGAGAAACTTTTACTCTGGTTTCTCAGTCTGTTTCCTAGTGCCGGTTACAAGTTCCTGCAGTTTTCACTGTAAAATCGAGTTGGAGCTAGTACCTCCCGATATATATGTATGGAGTGGAGTTTGCAAGTGAAAAGAAGCTTTGTGTTCCCAACAAGCTATTTGAAGGACGGCTTTCACAAACACATATCTCTCAGAACTGAGCATGTGGAGAGACGTTCGTTCATCTAGCACAAAGGGAACGGGTTGCAGGAGGAACTTTTACTCTGGTATCTCAGTCTTTTTCATAGTGCCGGATTGAAGTTCCTGCAGTTTTCACTGTCAAACCGAGTTGGAGCTAGTACCACACCATATATATGTATGGAGTGGAGTTTGAAAATGAAAAGAAACTTTGTGTTCCCAACAAGCTAGGTAAAGGACGGCTTTCACAAACACTTATCTCTCAGAACTGAGCATGTGGAGAGACGATCGTTCATCTAGCACAAAGGGAACGGGTTGCAGGAGAAACTTTTACTCTGGTTTCTCAGTCTGTTTCCTAGTGCCGGTTTGAAGTTCCTGCAGTTTTCACTGTAAAATCGAGTTGGATCTAGTACCTCCCCATATAAATGTATGGATTGGAGTTTGCAATTGAAAAGAAACTTAGTGTTCCCAACAAGCTAGGTGAAGGACGGCATTTACACTCACATATCTCTCAGAACTGAGCATGTGGAGAGACGTTCATTCATCTAGCACAAAGGGAACGGGTTGCAGGAGAAACTTTTACTCTGGTATCTCAGTCTTTTTCATAGTGCCGGTTTGAAGTTCCTGCAATTTTCACTGTAAAACCGAGTTGGAGCTAGTACCTCCCCATATACATTTATGGAGTGGAGTTTGCAAGTGAAAACAAACATTGTGTTCCCACCAAGCTAGGTGAAGGACGGCTTTCACACACATTTATCTCTCAGAACTGAGCATGTGGAGAGACGTTCGTTCATCTAGCACAAAGGAACGGGTTGCAGGAGAAACTTTTACTGTGGTTTCTCAGTGTGATTCCTAGTGCAGGTTTGAATTTCCTGCAGTTTTCACTGTAAAACCGAGTTGGAGCTAGTACCTCCCCATACATATGTATGGAGTGGAGTTTGCAAGTGAAAGGAAACTTTGTGTTCCCAACAAGATATATGAAGGACGGCTTTCCCACACACATATCTCTCAGAACTGAGCATGTGGAGAGACGTTCGTTCATCTAGCACAAAGGGAACGGTATGCAGGAGAAACTTTTACTCTGGTTTATCAGCCTGTTTCCTAGAGCCGGTTTGAAGTTCCTGCAGTTTTCACTGTAAAATCGAGTTGGAGCTTGTACCTCCCCATATATATGTATGGAGTGGAGTTTGCTAGTGAAAAGAAACTTTGTGTTCCCAACAAGCTAAGTGAAGGACGGCTTTCATAAACACATATCTTAGAACTGAGCATGTGGAGAGACGTTCGCTCATCTAGCACAAAGGAACGGGTTGCATGAGAAACTTTTACTCTGGTTTCTCAGTGTGTTTCCTAGAGCCGGTTTGAATTTCCTGCAGTTTTCACTGTAAAACCGAGTTGGAGCTAGTACCTTCCCATATATATGTATGGAGTGGAGTTTGCAAGTGAAAGGAAACTTTGTGTTCCCAACAAGATATGTGAAAGACGGCATTGCCACACACATATCTCTCAGAACTGAGCATGTGGAGAGACGTTCGTTCATCTAGCACAAAGGGAACGGTTTGCAGGAGAAACTTTTACTCTGGTTTATCAGCCTGTTTCCTAGAGCCGGTTTGAAGTTCCTGCAGTTTTCACTGTAAAATCGATTTGGAGCTTGTACCTACCCATATATATGTATGGAGTGGAGTTGGCTAGTGAAAAGAAACTTTGTGTTCCCAACAAGCTAAGTGAAGGACGGCTTCCACACACACATATCTCTCAGAACTGAGCATGTGGAGAGACGTTCGTTCATCTAGCAAAAAGGGAACGGGTTGCAGGAGAAACTTTTACTCCGGTTTCTCAGTCTGTTTCCTAGTGCCGGTTTGAAGTTCCTGCAGTTTTCACTGTAAAATCGAGTTGGATCTAGTACCTCCCCATATAAATGTATGGATTGGAGTTTGCAATTGAAAAGAAACTTAGTGTTCCCAACAAGCTAGGTGAAGGACGGCATTTACACTCACATATCTCTCAGAACTGAGCATGTGGAGAGACGTTCATTCATCTAGCACAAAGGGAACGGGTTGCAGGAGAAACTTTTACTCTGGTATCTCAGTCTTTTTCATAGTGCCGGTTTGAAGTTCCTGCAATTTTCACTGTAAAACCGAGTTGGAGCTAGTACCTCCCCATATACATTTATGGAGTGGAGTTTGCAAGTGAAAACAAACATTGTGTTCCCACCAAGCTAGGTGAAGGACGGCTTTCACACACATTTATCTCTCAGAACTGAGCATGTGGAGAGACGTTCGTTCATCTAGCACAAAGGAACGGGTTGCAGGAGAAACTTTTACTGTGGTTTCTCAGTGTGATTCCTAGTGCCGTTTTGAAGTTCCAGCAGTTTTCACTGTAAAACCGAGTTGGAGCTAGTACCTCCCCATACATATGTATGGAGTGGAGTTTGCAAGTGAAAGGAAACTTTGTGTTCCCAACAAGATATATGAAGGACGGCTTTCCCACACACATATCTCTCAGAACTGAGCATGTGGAGAGACGTTCGTTCATCTAGCACAAAGGGAACGGTATGCAGGAGAAACTTTTACTCTGGTTTATCAGACTGTTTCCTAGAGCCGGTTTGAAGTTCCTGCAGTTTTCACTGTAAAATCGAGTTGGAGCTTGTACCTCCCCATATATATGTATGGAGTGGAGTTTGCTAGTGAAAAGAAACTTTGTGTTCCCAACAAGCTAAGTGAAGGACGGCTTTCACAAACACATATCTTAGAACTGAGCATGTGGAGAGACGTTCGCTCATCTAGCACAAAGGAACGGGTTGCATGAGAAACTTTTACTCTGGTTTCTCAGTGTGTTTCCTAGAGCCGGTTTGAATTTCCTGCAGTTTTCACTGTAAAACCGAGTTGGAGCTAGTACCTTCCCATATATATGTATGGAGTGGAGTTTGCAAGTGAAAGGAAACTTTGTGTTCCCAACAAGATATGTGAAAGACGGCATTGCCACACACATATCTCTCAGAACTGAGCATGTGGAGAGACGTTCGTTCATCTAGCACAAAGGGAACGGTTTGCAGGAGAAACTTTTACTCTGGTTTATCAGCCTGTTTCCTAGAGCCGGTTTGAAGTTCCTGCAGTTTTCACTGTAAAATCGATTTGGAGCTTGTACCTACCCATATATATGTATGGAGTGGAGTTGGCTAGTGAAAAGAAACTTTGTGTTCCCAACAAGCTAAGTGAAGGACGGCTTTCACACACACATATCTCTCAGAACTGAGCATGTGGAGAGACGTTCGTTCATCTAGCAAAAAGGGAACGGGTTGCAGGAGAAACATTTACTCCGGTTTCTCAGTCTGTTTCCTAGTGCCGGTTTGAAGATCCTGCAGTTTTCACTGTCATACAGTGTTGGAGCTAGTACCTCCCCATATATATGTAAGCAGTGGAGTTTGCAAGTGAAAAGAAACTTTGTGTTCCCAACAAGCTAGGTGAAGTATGGCTTTTACACACACTTATCTCTCAGAACTGAGCATGTGGAGAGACGTTCGTTCATCTAGCACAAAGGGAACGGGTTGCAGGAGAAAATTTTACTCTGGTATCTCAGTCTGTTTCCTAGTGCCGGTTTGAAGTCCCTGCAGTTTTCACTGTCAAACCGAGTTGGATCTAGTACCACCAAATATATATGTATGGAGTGGAGTTTGCAAGTGTAAAGAAACTTTGTGTTCCCAACAAGCTAGGTGAAGGACGGCTTTCACAAACACTTATCTCTCAGAACTGAGCATGTGGAGAGACTTTCGTTCATCTAGCACAAAGGGAACGGGTTGCAGGAGAAACTTTTACTCTGGTTTCTCAGTCTTTTTCCTAGTGCCGGTTTGAAGTTCCTGCACTTTTCACTGTAAAATCGAGTTGGAGCTAGTACCTCCCCATATAAATGTATGGAGTGGAGTTTGCAATTGAAAAGAAACTTTGTGTTCCCAACAAGCTAGGTGAAGGACGGCTTTTACACACACTTATCTCTCAGAACTGAGCATGTGGAGAGACGTTCGTTCATCTAGCAAAAAGGGAACGGGTTGCAGGAGAAACTTTTACTCTGGTTTCTCAGTCTTTTTCCTAGTGCCGGTTTGAAGTTCCTGCAGTTTTCACTGTAAAACCGATTTGGAGCTAGTACTTCCCCATATATATGTATGGAGTGGAGATTGCAAGTGAAAAGAAACTTTGTGTTCCCAACAAGCTAGTTGAAGGACGGCTTTCACACACACTTATCTCTCAGAACTTAGCATGTTTAGAGACGTTCGTTCATCTAGCACAAAGAAACGGGATGCAGGAGAAGCTTTTACTCTGGTATCTCAGTCATTTTCATAGTGCCGGTTTGAAGTTTCTGCAATTTTCACTGTAAAACCGAGTTGGAGCTAGTACCTCCCCATATATATTTATGGAGTTGAGTTTGCAAGTGAAAACAAACTTTGTCTTCCCAACAAGTTAGGTGAAGGACGGCTTTCACACACATTTATCTCTCAGAACTGAGCATGTGGAGAGACGTTCGTTCATCTACCACAAAGGAACGGGTTGCAGGAGAAACTTTTACTCTGGTTTCTCAGTATGTTTCCTAGTGCAGGTTTGAATTTCCTGCAGTTTTCACTGTAAAACCGAGTTGGAGCTAGTACCTCCCCATATATATGTACGGAATGGAGTTTGCAAATGAAAGGAAACTTTGTGTTCCCAACATGATATGTGAAGGACGTCTTTCCCACACACATATCTCTCAGAACTGAGCATGTGGAGAGACTTTCGTTCATCTAGCACAAAGGGAACGGGTTGCAGGAGAAACTTTTACTCTGGTTTCTCAGTCTGTTTCCAAGTGCTGGTTACAAGTTCCTGCAGTTTTCCTGTAAAACCGAGTTGGAGATAGTACCCCCCATATATATGTATGGAGTGGAGATTCCAAGTGAAAAGAAACTTTGTGTTCCAAACAAGCTAGGTGAACGACGGCTTTCCCACACACATATCTCTCAGAACTGAGCATGTGGAGAGACGTTCGTTCACCTAGCACAAAGGGAACGGGTTGCAGGATAAACATTTACTCTGGTTTCTCAGTCTGTTTCCTAGTGCCGGTTTGAAGTTCCTGCAGTTTGCACTGTAAAACCGAGTTGGAGCTAGTACCCCACATATATATGTATGGACTGGATTTTGCAAATGAAAAGAAAATTTGTATTCCCAACAAGCTAGGTGAAGGACGGCTTTCACACACACTTATCTCTCAGAACTGAGCATGTGGAGAGACGTTCGTTCATCTAGCACAAATGTAACGGGTTGCAGGAGAAACTTTTACTCTGGTTTCTCAGTCTTTTTCCTAGTGCCGGTTTGAAGTTCCTGCAGTTTTCACTGTAAAACCGATTTGGAGCTAGTACTTCCCCATATATATGTATGGAGTGGAGATTGCAAGTGAAAAGAAACTTTGTGTTCCCAACAAGCTAGTTGAAGGACGGCTTTCACACACACTTATCTCTCAGAACTTAGCATGTTTAGAGACATTCGTTCATCTAGCACAAAGGAAACGGGATGCAGGAGAAACTTTTACTCTGGTTTCTCAGTCTGTTTCCTAGTGCCGGTTTGAAGTTCCTGCAGTTTTCCCTATAAAACCGAGTTGGAGCTAGAACCTCCCCACATATATATATGGACTGGAGTTTGCAAGTGAAAAGAAACTTTGTGTTCCCAACAAGCTAGGTGAAGGACGGCTTTCACAACATTTAGCTCTCAGAACTGAGCATGTGGAGAGACGTTCGTTCATCTAGCACAAATGGAACGGGTTGCAGGAGAAACATTTACTCTGGTTTCTCAGTCTGTTTCCTAGTGCCGGTTTAAAGTTCCTGCAGTTTTCACTATAAAACCGAGTTGGAGCTAGTACTTCCCCATATATATGTATGGATTGGAGTTTGCAAGTGAAAAGAAACTTTGTATTCCCAACAAGATAGGTGAAGGACGGCTTTCACAACACTTATCTCTCAGAACTGAGCATGTGGAGAGACGTTCGTTCATCTAGCACAAGGGGAACGGGTTGCAGGTGAAACTTTTACTCTGGTTTCCAGTCTGTTTCCTAGTGCCGGTTTAAAGTTCCTGCAGTTTTCTCTATAAAACCGAGTTGGAGCTAGTACCTCCCCATATATATGTATGGACTGGAGTTTGCAAGTGAAAAGAAACTTTGTGTTCCCAACAAGCTAAGTGAAGGACGGCTTTCACACACACTTATCTCTCAGAACTGAGCATGTGGAGAGACGTTCGTTCATCTAGCAAAAAGGGAACGGGTTGCAGGAGAAACTTTTACTCTGGTTTCTCAGTCTCTTTCCTAGTGCCGTTTTGAAGTTCCAGCAGTTTTCACTGTAAAACCGTGTTGGAGCTTGTACCTCCAAATATATATGTATGGAGTGGTGTTTGCAATTGAAAAGAAACTTTGTGTTCCCAGAAAGCTAGGTGAAGGACGGCTTTCACACACACTTATCTCTCAGAACTGAGCATTTGGAGAGACGTTCGTTCATCTAGCACAAAGGGAACGGTTTGCAGGAGAAACTTTTACTCTGGTTTCTCAGTCGGCTTCCTAGTGCCGGTTTGAAGTTCCTGCAGTTTTCACTGTAAAACCGAGTTGGAGCTTGAACCTCCCCATATATATGTATGGAATGGAGTTTGCAAGTGAATAGAAACTTCGTGTTCCCAACAAGATAGGTGAAGGACGGCTTTCACACACACTTATCGCTCAGAACTGAGCATGTGGAGAGAAGTTCGTTCATCTAGCACAAAGGGAACGGGTTGCAGGAAATACTTTTACACTGGTTTCTCAGTCTGTTTCCTAGTGCCGGTTTGAAGTTCCTGTAGTTTGCACTGTAAAAACGAGTTGTAGCTTGAACCTCCCCATATATATGTATGGACTGAATTTTGCAAGTTAAAAGAAACTTTGTGTTCCCAACAAGCTAGGTGAAGGACGGCTTTCAAACACACTTATCTCTCAGAACTTAGCATGTGTAGAGACGTTAGTTCATCTAGCACAAAGGGAACGGGTTGCAGGAGAAAATTTACTCTGGTTTCACAGTCTGTTTCCTAGTGCCGTTTTGAAGTTCCTGCAGTTTTCACTGTAAAACCGAGTTGGAGCTAGTACCTCCCCATATATATGTATGGAGTGGAGTTTGCAAGTGAAAAGAAACATTGTGTTCCCAACAAGCTAGTGAAGGAAGGCTTTCACACACACTTAACCCTCAGATCTGAGCATGTGGAGAGACGTTCGTTCATCTAGCACAAAGGGAACTGGTTGCAGGAGAAACTTTTAATCTGGTTTCTCAGTCTGTTTCCTAGTGCCGGTTTGAAGTTCCTGCAGTTTTCACTGTAAAACAGAGTTGGAGGTAGTACCTCCCCATATATATGTATGGAGTGGAGTTTGCAAGTGAAAAGAAACTTTGTGTTCCCAACAAGCTAGGTGAAGGACGGCTTTCACACACACTCCTCTGTCAGAACTGAGCATGTGGAGAGACGTTCGTTCATCTAGCACAAAGGGAACGGGTTGCAGGAGAAACTTTTACTCTGGTTTCTCAGTCTGTTTCCAAGTGCCGGTTACAAGTTCCTGCAGTTTTCCTGTAAAACCGAGTAGGAGCTATTACCTCCCCATATATATGTATGGAGTGGAGTTTCCAAATGAAAAGAAACTTTGTGTTCCAAACAAGCTAGGTGAATGACGGCTTTCCCACACACATATCTCTCAGAACATGGCATGTGGAGAGACGTTCGTTCATCTAGCACAAATATAATGGGTTGCAGGAGAAACTTTTACTCTGGTTTCTCAGTCTGTTTCCTAGTGCCGGTTTGAAGTTCCTGCAGTTTTCACTGTAAAACCGATTTGGAGCTAGTACCACCCCATATATATGTATGGAGTGGAGATTGCAAGTGAAAAGAAACTTTGTGTTCCCAACAAGCTAGTTGAAGGACGGCTTTCACACACACTTATCTCTCAGAACTTAGCATGTTTAGAGACGTTCGTTCATCTAGCACAAAGGAAACGGGATGCAGGAGAAACATTTACTCTGGATTCTCAGTCTGTTTCCTAGTGCCGGTTTGAAGTTCCTGCAATTTTCACTATAAAACCGTGTTGGAGCTAGAACCTCCCCATATATATATATGGACTGGAGTTTGCAAGTGAAAAGAAACTATGTGTTCCCAACAAGCTAGGTGAAGTACGGCTTTCATAACATTTATCTCTCAGAACTGAGCATGTGGAGAGACGTTCGTTCATCTAGCAAAAAGGGAACGGGTTGCAGGAGAAACTTTTACTCTGGTTTCTCAGTTTCTTTCCTAGTGCCGGTTTGAAGTTCCTGCAGTTTTCACTGTCATACCGTGTTGGAGCTAGTACCTCCCCATATATATGTATGGAGTGGAGTTTGCAAGTGAAAAGAAACTTTGTGTTCCCAACAATCTAGTTGAAGGACGGCTTTCACACACACTTATCTCTCAGAATTGAGCATGTGGAGAGACGTTCGTTCATCTAGCACATAGGGAACGTGCTGCAGGAGAAACTTTTACTCTGGTATCTCAGTCTGTTTCCTAGTGCCGGTTTGAAGTTCCTGCAGTTTTCACTGTCAAACCGAGTTGGAGCTAGTACCACCCTTTATATATGTATGGAGTGGAGTTTGCAAGTGAAAAGAAACTTTGTGTTCCCAACAAGCTAGGTGAAGGACGGCTTTCACAAACACATATCTCTCAGAACAGAGCATGTGGAGAGACGATCGTTCATCTAGCACAAAGGGAACGGGTTGCAGTAGAAACTTTTACTCTGGTTTCTCAGTCTGTTTCCTAGTGCCGGTTTGAAGTTCCTGCAGTTTTCACTGTAAAATCGAGTTGGATCTAGTACCTCCCCATATAAATGTATGGAGTGGAGTTTGCAATTGAAAAGAAACTTTGTGTTCCCAACAAGCTAGGTGAAGGACGGATTTTACACACACATATCTCTCAGAACTGAGCATGTGGAGAGACGTTCGTTCATCTAGCACAAAAGGAAAGGGTTGCAGGAGAAACTTTTACTCTGGTATCTCAGTCTTTTTCTTAGTGCCGGTTTGAAGTTCCTGCAGTTTTCACTGTCAAACCGAGTTGGAGCTAGTACCACCCCATATATATGTATGGTGTGGAGTTTGAAAGTGAAAAGAAACTTTGTGTTCCCAACAAGCTAGGTGAAGTACGGCTTTCACAAACACTTATCTCTCAGAACTGAGCATGTGGAGAGACGATCGTTCATCTAGCACAAAGGGAACGGGTTGCAGGAGAAACTTTTACTCTGGTTTCTCAGTCTGTTTCCTAGTGCCGGTTTGAAGTTCCTGCAGTTTTCACTGTAAAATCGAGTTGGATCTAGTACCTCCCCATATAAATGTATGGATTCTAGTTTGCAATTGAAAGGAAACTTTGTGTTCCCAACATGATATGTGAAGGACGGCTTTCCCACACACATATCTCTCAGAACTGAGCATGTGGAGAGACTTTCGTTCATCTAGCACAAAGGGAACGGGTAGCAGGAGAAACTTTTACTCTGGTTTCTCAGTCTGTTTCCAAGTGCTGGTTACAATTTCCTGCAGTTTTCCTGTAAAACCGAGTTGGAGCTAGTACCTCCCCATATATATGTATGGAGTGGAGATTCCAAGTGAAAAGAAACTTTGTGTTCCAAACAAGCTAGGTGAACGACAGCTTTCCCACACACATATCTCTCAGAACTGAGCATGTGGAGAGACGTTCGTTCACCTAGCACAAAGGGAACGGGTTGCAGGAAAAACATTTACTCTGGTTTCTCAGTCTGTTTCCTAGTGCCGGTTTGAAGTTCCTGCAGTTTGCACTGTAAAACCGAGTTGGAGCTAGTACCCCCCATATATATGTATGGACTGGATTTTGCAAATGAAAAGAAACTTTGTATTCCCAACAAGATAGGTGAAGGACGGCTTTCACAACACTTATCTCTCAGAACTGAGCATGTGGAGAGACGTTCGTTCATCTAGCACAAGGGGAACGGGTTGCAGGACAAACTTTTACTCTGGTTTCCAGTCTGTTTCCTAGTGCCGGTTTAAAGTTCCTGCAGTTTTCTCTATAAAACCGAGTTGGAGCTAGTACCTCCCCATATATATGTATGGACTGGAGTTTGCAAGTGAAAAGAAACTTTGTGTTCCCAACAAGCTAAGTGAAGGACGGCTTTCACACACACTTATCTCTCAGAACTGAGCATGTGGAGAGACGTTCGTTCATCTAGCAAAAAGGGAACGGGTTGCAGGAGAAACTTTTACTCTGGTTTCTCAGTCTCTTTCCTAGTGCCGTTTTGAAGTTCCAGCAGTTTTCACTGTAAAACCGTGTTGGAGCTTGTACCTCCCCATATATATGTATGGAGTGGTGTTTGCAATTGAAAAGAAACTTTGTGTTCCCAGAAAGCTAGGTGAAGGACGGCTTTCACACACACTTATCTCTCAGAACTGAGCATTTGGAGAGACGTTCGTTCATCTAGCACAAAGGGAACTGGTTGCAGGAGAAACTTTTACTCTAGTTTCTCAGTCGGTTTCCTAGTGCCGGTTTGAAGTTCCTGCAGTTTGCACAGTAAAACCGAGTTGGAGCTTGAACCTCCCTATATATATGTATGGAGTGGAGTTTGCAAGTGAAAAGTAACTTTGTGTTCCCAACAAGCTAGGTGAAGGACGGCTTTCACACACACTTATCTCTCAGAACTGAGCATGTGGTGAGACGTTCGTTCATCTAGCACAAAGGGAACGAGTTGCAGGAGAAACTTTTACTCTGGTTTCTCAGTCTGTTTCCTAGTGCCGGTAACAAGTTCCTGCAGTTTTCACTGTACAATCGAGTTGGAGCTAGTACCTCCCCATATATATGTATGGAGTGGAGTTTGCAAGTGAAAAGAAACTTTGTGTTCCCAACAAGCTAGGTGAAGTACGGCTTCACACACACTTATCTCTCAGAACTGAGCATGTGGAGAGACGTTCGTTCATCTAGCAAAAAGGGAACGGGTTGCAGGAGAAACTTTTACTCTGGTTTCTCAGTATCTTTCCTAGTGCCGGTTTGAAGTTCCTGCAGTTTTCACTGTAAAACCGATTTGGAGCTAGTACCTCCCCATATATATGTATGGAGTGCAGTTTGCATGTGAAAAGAAACTTTGTGTTCCCAACAAGCTAGGTGAAGGACGGCTTTCACACACACTTATCTCTCAGAACTAAGCATGTGGACAGAATTTCGTTCATCTAGCACAAAGGGAACGGGTTGCAGGAGAAACATTTACTCTGGTTTCTCAGTCTGTTTCCTAGTGACGGTTTGAAGTTAGTGCAGTTTTCACTGTAAAACCGAGTTGGAGCTAGTACCTTCCCATATATATGTATGGATTGGAGTTTGCAAGTGGAAAGAAACTTTGTGTTCCCAAGAAGCTATGTGAAGGACAGCTTTCCCACACACATATCTCTCAGAACTGAGCATGTGGAGAGACGTTCGTTCATCTAGCACAAAGGGAACGGTTTGCAGGAGAAACTTTTACTCTGGTTTCTCAGTCGGTTTCCTAGTGCCGGTTTGAAGTTCCTGCAGTTTTCACTGTAAAACCGAGTTGGAGCTTGAACCTCCCCGTATATATGTATGGAATGGAGTTTGCAAGTGAATAGAAACTTCGTGTTCCCAACAAGATAGTTGAAGGACGGCTTTCACACACACTTATCGCTCAGAACTGAGCATGTGGAGAGACGTTCGTTCATCTAGCACAAAGGGAACGGGTTGCAGGAAATACTTTTACACTGGTTTCTCAGTCTGTTTCCTAGTGCCGGTTTGAAGTTCCTGTAGTTTGCACTGTGAAAACGAGTTTGAGCTTGAACCTCCCCATATATATGTATGGACTGAATTTTGCAAGTTAAAAGAAACTTTGTGTTCCCAACAAGCTAGGTGAAGGACGGCTTTCACACACACTTATCTCTCAGAACTTAGCATGTGTAGAGACGTTAGTTCATCTAGCACAAGGGGAACGGATTGCAGGAGAATATTTACTCTGTTTTCACAGTATGTTTCCTAGTGCCGTTTTGAAGTTCCTGCAGTTTTCACTGTAAAACCGAGTTGGAGCTAGTAACTCCCCATATATATGAATGGAGTGGAGTTTGCAAGTGAAAAGAAACATTGTGTTCCCAACAAGCTAGTGAAGGACGTCTTTCACACACACTTATCCCTCAGATCTGAGCATGTGGAGAGACGTTCGTTCATCTAGCACAAAGGGAACTGGTTGCAGGAGAAACTTTTACTCTGGTTTCTCAGTCTGTTTCCTAGAGCCGGTTTGAAGTTCCTACAGTTTTCACTGTAAAACAGAGTTGGAGGTAGTACCTCCCCATATATGTGTATGGAGTGGAGTTTGCAAGTGAAAAGAAACTTTGTGTTCCCAACAAGCTAGGTGAAGGACGGCTGTCACACACACTTATCTCTCAGAACTGAGCATGTGAAGAGACGATCGTTCATCTAGCACAAAGGGAACGGGTTGCAGGAGAAACTTTTACTCTGGTTTCTCAGTCTGTGTCCTAGTGCCGGTTTGAAGTTCCTGCAGTTTTCACTGTCAAACCGAGATGGAGCTAGTACCTCCCCATATATATGTATGATGTGGAGTTTGCAAATGTAAAGAAACTTTGTGTTCCCAACAAGCTAGGTGAAGGACGGCTTTCCCACACACATATCTCTCAGAACTGAGCATGTGGAGAGACGTTCGTTCATCTAGCACAAAGGGAACTGTTTGCAGGAGAAACTTTTACTCTGGTTTCTTAGTCGGTTTCCTAGTGCCGGATTGAAGTTCCTGCAGTTTTCACTGTAAAACCGTGTTGGAGCTTGAACCTCCCCATATGTATGTATTGAGTGGAGTTTGCAAGTGAAAAGAACTTTGTGTTCCCAACAAGCTAGGTGAAGGACGGCTTTCACACACACATATCTCTCAGAACTGAGCATGTGGAGAGACGTTCGTTCATCTAGCACAAAGGGAACGGGTTGCAGGAGAAACTTTTACTCTGGTTTCTCAGTCTGTTTCCTAGTGCCGGTTACAAGTTCCTGCAGTTTTCACTGTAAAATCGAGTTGGAGCTAGTACCTCCCGATATATATGTATGGAGTGGAGTTTGCAAGTGAAAAGAAGCTTTGTGTTCCCAACAAGCTATTTGAAGGACGGCTTTCACAAACACATATCTCTCAGAACTGAGCATGTGGAGAGACGTTCGTTCATCTAGCACAAAGGGAACGGGTTGCAGGAGGAACTTTTACTCTGGTATCTCAGTCTTTTTCATAGTGCCGGATTGAAGTTCCTGCAGTTTTCACTGTCAAACCGAGTTGGAGCTAGTACCACACCATATATATGTATGGAGTGGAGTTTGAAAATGAAAAGAAACTTTGTGTTCCCAACAAGCTAGGTAAAGGACGGCTTTCACAAACACTTATCTCTCAGAACTGAGCATGTGGAGAGACGATCGTTCATCTAGCACAAAGGGAACGGGTTGCAGGAGAAACTTTTACTCTGGTTTCTCAGTCTGTTTCCTAGTGCCGGTTTGAAGTTCCTGCAGTTTTCACTGTAAAATCGAGTTGGATCTAGTACCTCCCCATATAAATGTATGGATTGGAGTTTGCAATTGAAAAGAAACTTAGTGTTCCCAACAAGCTAGGTGAAGGACGGCATTTACACTCACATATCTCTCAGAACTGAGCATGTGGAGAGACGTTCATTCATCTAGCACAAAGGGAACGGGTTGCAGGAGAAACTTTTACTCTGGTATCTCAGTCTTTTTCATAGTGCCGGTTTGAAGTTCCTGCAATTTTCACTGTAAAACCGAGTTGGAGCTAGTACCTCCCCATATACATTTATGGAGTGGAGTTTGCAAGTGAAAACAAACATTGTGTTCCCACCAAGCTAGGTGAAGGACGGCTTTCACACACATTTATCTCTCAGAACTGAGCATGTGGAGAGACGTTCGTTCATCTAGCACAAAGGAACGGGTTGCAGGAGAAACTTTTACTGTGGTTTCTCAGTGTGATTCCTAGTGCAGGTTTGAATTTCCTGCAGTTTTCACTGTAAAACCGAGTTGGAGCTAGTACCTCCCCATACATATGTATGGAGTGGAGTTTGCAAGTGAAAGGAAACTTTGTGTTCCCAACAAGATATATGAAGGACGGCTTTCCCACACACATATCTCTCAGAACTGAGCATGTGGAGAGACGTTCGTTCATCTAGCACAAAGGGAACGGTATGCAGGAGAAACTTTTACTCTGGTTTATCAGCCTGTTTCCTAGAGCCGGTTTGAAGTTCCTGCAGTTTTCACTGTAAAATCGAGTTGGAGCTTGTACCTCCCCATATATATGTATGGAGTGGAGTTTGCTAGTGAAAAGAAACTTTGTGTTCCCAACAAGCTAAGTGAAGGACGGCTTTCACAAACACATATCTTAGAACTGAGCATGTGGAGAGACGTTCGCTCATCTAGCACAAAGGAACGGGTTGCATGAGAAACTTTTACTCTGGTTTCTCAGTGTGTTTCCTAGAGCCGGTTTGAATTTCCTGCAGTTTTCACTGTAAAACCGAGTTGGAGCTAGTACCTTCCCATATATATGTATGGAGTGGAGTTTGCAAGTGAAAGGAAACTTTGTGTTCCCAACAAGATATGTGAAAGACGGCATTGCCACACACATATCTCTCAGAACTGAGCATGTGGAGAGACGTTCGTTCATCTAGCACAAAGGGAACGGTTTGCAGGAGAAACTTTTACTCTGGTTTATCAGCCTGTTTCCTAGAGCCGGTTTGAAGTTCCTGCAGTTTTCACTGTAAAATCGATTTGGAGCTTGTACCTACCCATATATATGTATGGAGTGGAGTTGGCTAGTGAAAAGAAACTTTGTGTTCCCAACAAGCTAAGTGAAGGACGGCTTCCACACACACATATCTCTCAGAACTGAGCATGTGGAGAGACGTTCGTTCATCTAGCAAAAAGGGAACGGGTTGCAGGAGAAACTTTTACTCCGGTTTCTCAGTCTGTTTCCTAGTGCCGGTTTGAAGATCCTGCAGTTTTCACTGTCATACAGTGTTGGAGCTAGTACCTCCCCATATATATGTAAGCATTGGAGTTTGCAAGTGAAAAGAAACTTTGTGTTCCCAACATGCTAGGTGAAGTATGGCTTTTACACACACTTATCTCTCAGAACTGAGCATGTGGAGAGACGTTCGTTCATCTAGCACAAAGGGAACGGGTTGCAGGAGAAAATTTTACTCTGGTATCTCAGTCTGTTTCCTAGTGCCGGTTTGAAGTCCCTGCAGTTTTCACTGTCAAACCGAGTTGGAGCTAGTACCACACCATATATATGTATGGAGTGGAGATTGCAAGTGAAAAGAAACTTTGTGTTCCCAACAAGCTAGTTGAAGGACGGCTTTCACACACACTTATCTCTCAGAACTTAGCATGTTTAGGGACGTTCGTTCATCTAGCACAAAGGAAACGGGATGCAGGAGAAACTTTTACTCTGGTTTCTCAGTCTGTTTCCTAGTGCCGGTTTGAAGTTCCTGCAGTTTTCACTATAAAACCGAGTTGGAGCTAGAACCTCCCCATATATATATATGGACTGGAGTTTGCAAGTGAAAAGAAACTTTGTGTTCCCAACAAGCTAGGTGAAGGACGGCTTTCACAACATTTAGCTCTCAGAACTGAGCATGTGGAAAGACGTTCGTTCATCTAGCACAAATGGAACGGGTTGCAGGAGAAACATTTACTCTGGTTTCTCAGTCTGTTTCCTAGTGCCGGTTTAAAGTTCCTGCAGTTTTCTCTATAAAACCGAGTTGGAGCTAGTACCTCCCCATATATATGTATGGACTGGAGTTTGCAAGTGAAAAGAAACTTTGTGTTCCCAACAAGCTAAGTGAAGGACGGCTTTCACACACACTTATCTCTCAGAACTGAGCATGTGGAGAGACGTTCGTTCATCTAGCAAAAAGGGAACGGGTTTCAGGAGAAACTTTTACTCTGGTTTCTCAGTCTCTTTCCTAGTGCCGTTTTGAAGTTCCAGCAGTTTTCACTGTAAAACCGTGTTGGAGCTTGTACCTCCCCATATATATGTATGGAGTGGTGTTTGCAATTGAAAAGAAACTTTGTGTTCCCAGAAAGCTAGGTGAAGGACGGCTTTCACACACACTTATCTCTCAGAACTGAGCATGTGGTGAGACGTTCGTTCATCTAGCACAAGGAAACGGGATGCAGGAGAAACTTTTACTCTGGTTTCTCAGTCGGTTTCCTAGTGCCGGTTTGAAGTTCCTGCAGTTTGCACTGTAAAACCGAGTTGGAGCTTCAACCTCCCTATATATATGTATGGAGTGGAGTTTGCAAGTGAAAAGAACTTTGTGTTCCCAACAAGCTAGGTGAAGGACGGCTTTCACACACACTTATCTCTCAGAACTGAGCATGTGGTGAGACGTTCGTTCATATAGCACAAAGGGAACGGGTTGCAGGAGAAACTTTTACTCTGGTTTCTCAGTCTGTTTCCTAGTGCCGATAACAAGTTCCTGCAGTTTTCACTGTACAATCGAGTTGGAGCTAGTACCTCCCCATATATATGTATGGAGTGGAGTTTGCAAGTGAAAAGAAACTTTGTGTTCCCAACAAGCTAGGTGAAGTACGGCTCACACACACTTATCTCTCAGAACTGAGCATGTGGAGAGACGTTCGTTCATCTAGCAAAAAGGCAACGGGTTGCAGTAGAAACTTTTACTCTGGTTTCTCAGTTTCTTTCCTAGTGCCGGTTTGAAGTTCCTGCAGTTTTCACTGTAAAACCGAGTTGGAGCTAGTACCTCCCCATATATATGTATGGAGTGCAGTTTGCATGTGAAAAGAAACTTTGTGTTCCCAACAAGCTAGGTGAAGGACGGCTTTCACACACACTTATCTCTCAGAACTTAGCATGTGGAGAGACGTTCGTTCATCTAGCACAAAGGGAACTTATTGCAGGAGAAACTTTTACTCTGGTATCTCAGTCTGTTTCCTAGTGCCGGTTTGAAGTCCCTGCAGTTTTCACTGTCAAAACGAGTTGGAGCTAATACCACCCCATATATATGTATGGAGTGGAGTTTGCAAGTGTAAAGAAACTTTGTGTTCCCAACAAGCTAGGTGAAGGACGGCTTTCACAAACACTTATCTCTCAGAACTGAGCATGTGGAGAGACTTTCGTTCATCTAGCACAAAGGGAACGGGTTGCAGGAGAAACTTTTACTCTGGTTTCTCAGTCTTTTTCCTAGTGCCGGTTTGAATTTCCTGCAGTTTTCACTGTAAAATCGAGTTGGAGCTATTACCTCTCCATATAAATGTATGGAGTGGAGTTTGCAATTGAAAAGAAACTTTGTGTTCCCAAGAAGCTAGGTGAAGGACGGCTTTTACACACACTTATCTCTCAGAACTGAGCATGTGGAGAGAAGTTCGTTCATCTAGCAAAAAGGGAACGGGTTGCAGGAGAAGCTTTTACTCTGGTATCTCAGTCATTTTCATAGTGCCGGTTTGAAGTTTCTGCAATTTTCACTGTAAAACCGAGTTGGAGCTAGTACCTCCCCATATATATTTATGGAGTTGAGTTTGCAAGTGAAAACAAACTTTGTCTTCCCAACAAGTTAGGTGAAGGACGGCTTTCACACACATTTATCTCTCAGAACTGAGCATGTGGAGAGACTTTCGTTCATCTAGCACAAAGGAACGGGTTGCAGGAGAAACTTTTACTCTGGTTTCTCAGTGTGTTTCCTAGTGCCGGTTTGAATTTCCTGCAGTTTTCACTGTAAAACCGAGTTGGAGCTAGTACCTCCCCATATATATGTACGGAATGGAGTTTGCAAATGAAAGGAAACTTTGTGTTCCCAACATGATATGTGAAGGACGTCTTTCCCACACACATATCTCTCAGAACTGAGCATGTGGAGAGACTTTCGTTCATCTAGCACAAAGGGAACGGGTTGCAGGAGAAACTTTTACTCTGGTTTCTCAGTCTGTTTCCAAGTGCTGGTTACAAGTTCCTGCAGTTTTCCTGTAAAACCGAGTTGGAGATAGTACCTCCCCATATATATGTATGGAGTGGAGATTCCAAGTGAAAAGAAACTTTGTGTTCCAAACAAGCTAGGTGAACGACGGCTTTCCCACACACATATCTCTCAGAACTGAGCATGTGGAGAGACGTTCGTTCACCTAGCACAAAGGGAACGGGTTGCAGGAAAAACATTTACTCTGGTTTCTCAGTCTGTTTCCTAGTGCCGGTTTGAAGTTCCTGCAGTTTGCACTGTAAAACCGAGTTGGAGCTAGTACCCCACATATATATGTATGGACTGGATTTTGCAAATGAAAAGAAAATTTGTATTCCCAACAAGCTAGGTGAAGGACGGCTTTCACACACACTTATCTCTCAGAACTGAGCATGTGGAGAGACGTTCGTTCATCTAGCACAAATGTAACGGGTTGCAGGAGAAACTTTTACTCTGGTTTCTCAGTCTTTTTCCTAGTGCCGGTTTGAAGTTCCTGCAGTTTTCACTGTAAAACCGATTTGGAGCTAGTACTTCCCCATATATATGTATGGAGTGGAGATTGCAAGTGAAAAGAAACTTTGTGTTCCCAACAAGCTAGTTGAAGGACGGCTTTCACACACACTTATCTCTCAGAACTTAGCATGTTTAGAGACATTCGTTCATCTAGCACAAAGGAAACGGGATGCAGGAGAAACTTTTACTCTGGTTTCTCAGTCTGTTTCCTAGTGCCGGTTTGAAGTTCCTGCAGTTTTCCCTATAAAACCGAGTTGGAGCTAGAACCTCCCCACATATATATATGGACTGGAGTTTGCAAGTGAAAAGAAACTTTGTGTTCCCAACAAGCTAGGTGAAGGACGGCTTTCACAACATTTAGCTCTCAGAACTGAGCATGTGGAGAGACGTTCGTTCATCTAGCACAAATGGAACGGGTTGCAGGAGAAACATTTACTCTGGTTTCTCAGTCTGTTTCCTAGTGCCGGTTTAAAGTTCCTGCAGTTTTCACTATAAAACCGAGTTGGAGCTAGTACTTCCCCATATATATGTATGGATTGGAGTTTGCAAGTGAAAAGAAACTTTGTATTCCCAACAAGATAGGTGAAGGACGGCTTTCACAACACTTATCTCTCAGAACTGAGCATGTGGAGAGACGTTCGTTCATCTAGCACAAGGGGAACGGGTTGCAGGTGAAACTTTTACTCTGGTTTCCAGTCTGTTTCCTAGTGCCGGTTTAAAGTTCCTGCAGTTTTCTCTATAAAACCGAGTTGGAGCTAGTACCTCCCCATATATATGTATGGACTGGAGTTTGCAAGTTAAAAGAAACTTTGTGTTCCCAACAAGCTAAGTGAAGGACGGCTTTCACACACACTTATCTCTCAGAACTGAGCATGTGGAGAGACGTTCGTTCATCTAGCAAAAAGGGAACGGGTTGCAGGAGAAACTTTTACTCTGGTTTCTCAGTCTCTTTCCTAGTGCCGTTTTGAAGTTCCAGCAGTTTTCACTGTAAAACCGTGTTGGAGCTTGTACCTCCCCATATATATGTATGGAGTGGTGTTTGCAATTTAAAAGAAACTTTGTGTTCCCAGAAAGCTAGGTGAAGGACGGCTTTCACACACACTTATCTCTCAGAACTGAGCATTTGGAGAGACGTTCGTTCATCTAGCACAAAGGGAACGGTTTGCAGGAGAAACTTTTACTCTGGTTTCTCAGTCGGCTTCCTAGTGCCGGTTTGAAGTTCCTGCAGTTTTCACTGTAAAACCGAGTTGGAGCTTGAACCTCCCCATATATATGTATGGAATGGAGTTTGCAAGTGAATAGAAACTTCGTGTTCCCAAAAAGATAGGTGAAGGACGGCTTTCACACACACTTATCGCTCAGAACTGAGCATGTGGAGAGAAGTTCGTTCATCTAGCACAAAGAGAACGGGTTGCAGGAAATACTTTTACACTGGTTTCTCAGTCTGTTTCCTAGTGCCGGTTTGAAGTTCCTGTAGTTTGCACTGTAAAAACGAGTTGTAGCTTGAACTTCCCCATATATATGTATGGACTGAATTTTGCAAGTTAAAAGAAACTTTGTGTTCCCAACAAGCTAGGTGAAGGACGGCTTTCAAACACACTTATCTCTCAGAACTTAGCATGTGTAGAGACGTTAGTTCATCTAGCACAAAGGGAACGGGTTGCAGGAGAAAATTTACTCTGGTTTCACAGTCTGTTTCCTAGTGCCGTTTTGAAGTTCCTGCAGTTTTCACTGTAAAACCGAGTTGGAGCTAGTACCTCCCCATATATATGTATGGAGTGGAGTTTGCAAGTGAAAAGAAACATTGTGTTCCCAACAAGCTAGTGAAGGACGGCTTTCACACACACTTATCCCTCAGATCTGAGCATGTGGAGAGACGTTCGTTCATCTAGCACAAAGGGAACTGGTTGCAGGAGAAACTTTTACTCTGGTTTCTCAGTCTGTTTCCTAGTGCCGGTTTGAAGTTCCTGCAGTTTTCACTGTAAAACAGAGTTGGAGGTAGTACCTCCCCATATATATGTATGGAGTGGAGTTTGCAAGTGAAAAGAAACTTTGTGTTCCCAACAAGCTAGGTGAAGGACGGCTTTCACACACACTCCTCTCTCAGAACTGAGCATGTGGAGAGACGTTCGTTCATCTAGCACAAAGGGAACGGGTTGCAGGAGAAACTTTTACTCTGGTTTCTCAGTCTGTTTCCAAGTGCCGGTTACAAGTTCCTGCAGTTTTCCTGTAAAACCGAGTAGGAGCTATTACCTCCCCATATATATGTATGGAGTGGAGTTTCCAAATGAAAAGAAACTTTGTGTTCCAAACAAGATAGGTGAATGACGGCTTTCCCACACACATATCTCTCAGAACATGGCATGTGGAGAGACGTTCGTTCATCTAGCACAAATATAATGGGTTGCAGGAGAAACTTTTACTCTGGTTTCTCAGTCTGTTTCCTAGTGCCGGTTTGAAGTTCCTGCAGTTTTCACTGTAAAACCGATTTGGAGCTAGTACCTCCCCATATATATGTATGGAGTGGAGATTGCAAGTGAAAAGAAACTTTGTGTTCCCAACAAGCTAGTTGAAGGACGGCTTTCACACACACTTATCTCTCAGAACTGAGCATGTGGTGAGACGTTCGTTCAGCTAGCACAAAGGAAACGGGATGCAGGAGAAACATTTACTCTGGATTTTCAGTCTGTTTCCTAGTGCCGGTTTGAAGTTCCTGCAGTTTTCACTATAAAACCGTGTTGGAGCTAGAACCTCCCCATATATATATATGGACTGGAGTTTGCAAGTGAAAAGAAACTATGTGTTCCCAACAAGCTAGGTGAAGTACGGCTTTCATAACATTTATCTCTCAGAACTGAGCATGTGGAGAGACGTTCGTTCATCTAGCAAAAAGGGAACGGGTTGCAGGAGAAACTTTTACTCTGGTTTCTCAGTCTTTTTCCTAGTGCCGGTTACAATTTCCTGCAGTTTTCACTGTAAAATCGAGTTGGAGCTAGTACCTCCCCATATATATGTATGGAGTGGAGTTTGCAAGTGAAAAGAAACTTTGTGTTCCCAACATGCTAGGTGAAGGACGGCTTTCACACACACTTATCGCTCAGAACTGAGCATGTGGAGAGACGTTCGTTCATCTAGCATAATGGGAACGGGTTTCAGGAGAAACTTTTACTCTGGTTTCTCAGTCTGTTTCCTAGTGCCGGTTTGAAGTTCCTGCAGTTTGCACTGTAAAACCGAGTTGGAGCTTGTACCTCCCCATATATATGTATGGACTGGAGTTTGCAACTTAAAAGAAACTTTGTGTTCCCAACAAGCTAGGTGAAGGACGGCTTTCACACACACTTATCTCTCAGAACTTAGCATGTGTAGAGACTTTAGTTCATCTAGCACAAAGGGAACGGGTTGCAGGAGAAAATTTACTCTGCTTTCTCAGTTTTTTCCTAGTGCCGTTATGAATTTCCTGAAGTTTTCACTGTAAAACCGTGTTGGAGCTAGTACCTCCCCATATATATGTATGGAGTGGAGTTTGCAAGTGAAAAGAAACTTTGTGTTCCCAACAAGCTAGTGAAGAACGGCTTTCACACACAATTATCTCTCAGATCTGAGCATGTGGAGAGAAGTTCGTTCATCTAGCACAAAGGGAACGGGTTGCAGGAGAAACTTTTACTCTGGTTTCTCAGTCTGTTTCCTAGTGCCGGTTTGAAGTTACTGCAGTTTTCACTGTCAAACCGAGTTGGAGCTAGTACCTCCCCATATATATGTATGATGTGGAGTTTGCAAATGAAAAGAAACTTTGTGTTCCCAACAAGCTAGGTGAAGGACGGCTTTCACACACACTTATCTCTCAGAACTGAGTATGTGGAGAGACGTTCGTTCATCTAGCACAAAGGGAACGGGTTGCAGGAGAAACTTTTACTCTGGTTTCTCAGTCTGTTTCCTAGTGCCGGTTTGAAGTTCCTGCAGTTTTCACTGTAAAACCGTGTTGTGGCTAGTACCTCCCCATATATATGTGTGGAGTGGAGTTTGCAATTGAATAGAAACTTTGTGTTCCCAACAAGCCTGGTGAAGGACGGTATCACACACACTTATCTCTCAGAAATGAGCTTGTGGAGAGACGTTCGTTCATCTAGCAAAAATGGAACGGGTTTCAGAAGGAACTTTTACTCTGGTTTGTCATTCTGTATCCTAGTTCCGGTTTGAAATTCCTGCAGATTTCACAGTAAAACGGATTTGGAGCTAGTACCTCCCCATATAAATGTATGGAGTGGAGTTTGCAAGTGAAAAGAATCTTTGTGTTCCCAACAAACTAGGTGAAGTACGGCTTTCACACACAATTATCCCTCAGAACTGATCATGTGAAGAGACGTTCGTTCATCTAGCACAATTGGAATGGGTTGCAGGAGAAACTTTTACTCTGGTTTCTCAGTCTGTTTCCTAGTGCCGGTTTGAAGTTCCTGCAGTTTTCACTGTAAAACCGTGTTGGAGCTTGTACCTCCCCATATATATGTATGGAGTGGTGTTTGCAAGTGAAAAGAAACTTTGTGTTCCCAGAAAGCTAGGTGAAGGACGGCTTTCACACACACTTATCTCTCAGAACTGAGCATGTGGTGAGACGTTCGTTCATCTAGCACAAAGGAAACGGGATGCAGGAGAAACTTTTACTCTGGTTTCTCAGTCGGTTTCCTAGTGCCGGTTTGAAGTTCCTGCAGTTTGCACTGTAAAACCGAGTTGGAGCTTCAACCTCCCTATATATATGTATGGAGTGGAGTTTGCAAGTGAAAAGAACTTTGTGTTCCCAACAAGCTAGGTGAAGGACGGCTTTCACACACACTTATCTCTCAGAACTGAGCATGTGGTGAGACGTTCGTTCATATAGCACAAAGGGTACGGGTTGCAGGAGAAACTTTTACTCTGGTTTCTCAGTCTGTTTCCTAGTGCCGGTAACAAGTTCCTGCAGTTTTCACTGTACAATCGAGTTGGAGCTAGTACCTCCCCATATATATGTATGGAGTGGAGTTTGCAAGTGAAAAGAAACTTTGTGTTCCCAACAAGCTAGGTGAAGTACGGCTTCACACACACTTATCTCTCAGAACTGAGCATGTGGAGAGACGTTCGTTCATCTAGCAAAAAGGGAACGGGTTGCAGTAGAAACTTTTACTCTGGTTTCTCAGTTTCTTTCCTAGTGCCGGTTTGAAGTTCCTGCAGTTTTCACTGTAAAACCGAGTTGGAGCTAGTACCTCCCCATATATATGTATGGAGTGCAGTTTGCATGTGAAAAGAAACTTTGTGTTCCCAACAAGCTAGGTGAAGGACGGCTTTCACACACACTTATCTCTCAGAACTTAGCATGTGGAGAGACGTTCGTTCATCTAGCACAAAGGGAACTTATTGCAGGAGAAACTTTTACTCTGGTATCTCAGTCTGTTTCCTAGTGCCGGTTTGAAGTCCCTGCAGTTTTCACTGTCAAACCGAGTTGGAGCTAGTACCACCCCATATATATGTATGGAGTGGAGTTTGCAAGTGTAAAGAAACTTTGTGTTCCCAACAAGCTAGGTGAAGGACGGCTTTCACAAACACTTATCTCTCAGAACTGAGCATGTGGAGAGACTTTCGTTCATCTAGCACAAAGGGAACGGGTTGCAGGAGAAACTTTTACTCTGGTTTCTCAGTCTTTTTCCTAGTGCTGGTTTGAATTTCCTGCAGTTTTCACTGTAAAATCGAGTTGGAGCTATTACCTCTCCATATAAATGTATGGAGTGGAGTTTGCAATTGAAAAGAAACTTTGTGTTCCCAAGAAGCTAGGTGAAGGACGGCTTTTACACACACTTATCTCTCAGAACTGAGCATGTGGAGAGAAGTTCGTTCATCTAGCAAAAAGGGAACGGGTTGCAGGAGAAGCTTTTACTCTGGTATCTCAGTCATTTTCATAGTGCCGGTTTGAAGTTTCTGCAATTTTCACTGTAAAACCGAGTTGGAGCTAGTACCTCCCCATATATATTTATGGAGTTGAGTTTGCAAGTGAAAACAAACTTTGTCTTCCCAACAAGTTAGGTGAAGGACGGCTTTCACACACATTTATCTCTCAGAACTGAGCATGTGGAGAGACGTTCGTTCATCTAGCACAAAGGAACGGGTTGCAGGAGAAACTTTTACTCTGGTTTCTCAGTGTGTTTCCTAGTGCCGGTTTGAATTTCCTGCAGTTTTCACTGTAAAACCGAGTTGGAGCTAGTACCTCCCCATATATATGTACGGAATGGAGTTTGCAAATGAAAGGAAACTTTGTGTTCCCAACATGATATGTGAAGGACGTCTTTCCCACACACATATCTCTCAGAACTGAGCATGTGGAGAGACTTTCGTTCATCTAGCACAAAGGGAACGGGTTGCAGGAGAAACTTTTACTCTGGTTTCTCAGTCTGTTTCCAAGTGCTGGTTACAAGTTCCTGCAGTTTTCCTGTAAAACCGAGTTGGAGATAGTACCCCCCATATATATGTATGGAGTGGAGATTCCAAGTGAAAAGAAACTTTGTGTTCCAAACAAGCTAGGTGAACGACGGCTTTCCCACACACATATCTCTCAGAACTGAGCATGTGGAGAGACGTTCGTTCACCTAGCACAAAGGGAACGGGTTGCAGGATAAACATTTACTCTGGTTTCTCAGTCTGTTTCCTAGTGCCGGTTTGAAGTTCCTGCAGTTTGCACTGTAAAACCGAGTTGGAGCTAGTACCCCACATATATATGTATGGACTGGATTTTGCAAATGAAAAGAAAATTTGTATTCCCAACAAGCTAGGTGAAGGACGGCTTTCACACACACTTATCTCTCAGAACTGAGCATGTGGAGAGACGTTCGTTCATCTAGCACAAATGTAACGGGTTGCAGGAGAAACTTTTACTCTGGTTTCTCAGTCTTTTTCCTAGTGCCGGTTTGAAGTTCCTGCAGTTTTCACTGTAAAACCGATTTGGAGCTAGTACTTCCCCATATATATGTATGGAGTGGAGATTGCAAGTGAAAAGAAACTTTGTGTTCCCAACAAGCTAGTTGAAGGACGGCTTTCACACACACTTATCTCTCAGAACTTAGCATGTTTAGAGACATTCGTTCATCTAGCACAAAGGAAACGGGATGCAGGAGAAACTTTTACTCTGGTTTCTCAGTCTGTTTCCTAGTGCCGGTTTGAAGTTCCTGCAGTTTTCCCTATAAAACCGAGTTGGAGCTAGAACCTCCCCACATATATATATGGACTGGAGTTTGCAAGTGAAAAGAAACTTTGTGTTCCCAACAAGCTAGGTGAAGGACGGCTTTCACAACATTTAGCTCTCAGAACTGAGCATGTGGAGAGACGTTCGTTCATCTAGCACAAATGGAACGGGTTGCAGGAGAAACATTTACTCTGGTTTCTCAGTCTGTTTCCTAGTGCCGGTTTAAAGTTCCTGCAGTTTTCACTATAAAACCGAGTTGGAGCTAGTACTTCCCCATATATATGTATGGATTGGAGTTTGCAAGTGAAAAGAAACTTTGTATTCCCAACAAGATAGGTGAAGGACGGCTTTCACAACACTTATCTCTCAGAACTGAGCATGTGGAGAGACGTTCGTTCATCTAGCACAAGGGGAACGGGTTGCAGGTGAAACTTTTACTCTGGTTTCCAGTCTGTTTCCTAGTGCCGGTTTAAAGTTCCTGCAGTTTTCTCTATAAAACCGAGTTGGAGCTAGTACCTCCCCATATATATGTATGGACTGGAGTTTGCAAGTGAAAAGAAACTTTGTGTTCCCAACAAGCTAAGTGAAGGACGGCTTTCACACACACTTATCTCTCAGAACTGAGCATGTGGAGAGACGTTCGTTCATCTAGCAAAAAGGGAACGGGTTGCAGGAGAAACTTTTACTCTGGTTTCTCAGTCTCTTTCCTAGTGCCGTTTTGAAGTTCCAGCAGTTTTCACTGTAAAACCGTGTTGGAGCTTGTACCTCCCCATATATATGTATGGAGTGGTGTTTGCAATTGAAAAGAAACTTTGTGTTCCCAGAAAGCTAGGTGAAGGACGGCTTTCACACACACTTATCTCTCAGAACTGAGCATTTGGAGAGACGTTCGTTCATCTAGCACAAAGGGAACGGTTTGCAGGAGAAACTTTTACTCTGGTTTCTCAGTCGGCTTCCTAGTGCCGGTTTGAAGTTCCTGCAGTTTTCACTGTAAAACCGAGTTGGAGCTTGAACCTCCCCATATATATGTATGGAATGGAGTTTGCAAGTGAATAGAAACTTCGTGTTCCCAAAAAGATAGGTGAAGGACGGCTTAGACACACAATTATCGCTCAGAACTGAGCATGTGGAGAGAAGTTCGTTCATCTAGCACAAAGAGAACGGGTTGCAGGAAATACTTTTACACTGGTTTCTCAGTCTGTTTCCTAGTGCCGGTTTGAAGTTCCTGTAGTTTGCACTGTAAAAACGAGTTGTAGCTTGAACTTCCCCATATATATGTATGGACTGAATTTTGCAAGTTAAAAGAAACTTTGTGTTCCCAACAAGCTAGGTGAAGGACGGCTTTCAAACACAATTATCTCTCAGAACTTAGCATGTGTAGAGACGTTAGTTCATCTAGCACAAAGGGAACGGGTTGCAGGAGAAAATTTACTCTGGTTTCACAGTCTGTTTCCTAGTGCCGTTTTGAAGTTCCTGCAGTTTTCACTGTAAAAACGAGTTGGAGCTAGTACCTCCCCATATATATGTATGGAGTGGAGTTTGCAAGTGAAAAGAAACATTGTGTTCCCAACAAGCTAGTGAAGGACGGCTTTCACACACAGTTATCCCTCAGATCTGAGCATGTGGAGAGACGTTCGTTCATCTAGCACAAAGGGAACTGGTTGCAGGAGAAACTTTTACTCTGGTTTCTCAGTCTGTTTCCTAGTGCCGGTTTGAAGTTCCTGCAGTTTTCACTGTAAAACAGAGTTGGAGGTAGTACCTCCCCATATATATGTATGGAGTGGAGTTTGCAAGTGAAAAGAAACTTTGTGTTCCCAACAAGCTAGGTGAAGGACGGCTTTCACACACACTCCTCTCTCAGAACTGAGCATGTGGAGAGACGTTCGTTCATCTAGCACAAAGGGAACGGGTTGCAGGAGAAACTTTTACTCTGGTTTCTCAGTCTGTTTCCAAGTGCCGGTTACAAGTTCCTGCAGTTTTCCTGTAAAACCGAGTAGGAGCTATTACCTCCCCATATATATGTATGGAGTGGAGTTTCCAAATGAAAAGAAACTTTGTGTTCCAAACAAGATAGGTGAATGACGGCTTTCCCACACACATATCTCTCAGAACATGGCATGTGGAGAGACGTTCGTTCATCTAGCACAAATATAATGGGTTGCAGGAGAAACTTTTACTCTGGTTTCTCAGTCTGTTTCCTAGTGCCGGTTTGAAGTTCCTGCAGTTTTCACTGTAAAACCGATTTGGAGCTAGTACCTCCCCATATATATGTATGGAGTGGAGATTGCAAGTGAAAAGAAACTTTGTGTTCCCAACAAGCTAGTTGAAGGCGGCTTTCACACACACTTATCTCTCAGAACTTAGCATGTTTAGAGACGTTCGTTCATCTAGCACAAAGGAAACGGGATGCAGGAGAAACATTTACTCTGGATTTTCAGTCTGTTTCCTAGTGCCGGTTTGAAGTTCCTGCAGTTTTCACTATAAAACCGTGTTGGAGCTAGAACCTCCCCATATATATATATGGACTGGAGTTTGCAAGTGAAAAGAAACTATGTGTTCCCAACAAGCTAGGTGAAGTACGGCTTTCATAACATTTATCTCTCAGAACTGAGCATGTGGAGAGACGTTCGTTCATCTAGCAAAAAGGGAACGGGTTGCAGGAGAAACTTTTACTCTGGTTTCTCAGTCTTTTTCCTAGTGCCGGTTACAATTTCCTGCAGTTTTCACTGTAAAATCGAGTTGGAGCTAGTACCTCCCCATATATATGTATGGAGTGGAGTTTGCAAGTGAAAAGAAACTTTGTGTTCCCAACATGCTAGGTGAAGGACGGCTTTCACACACACTTATCGCTCAGAACTGAGCATGTGGAGAGACGTTCGTTCATCTAGCACAATGGGAACGGGTTGCAGGAGAAACTTTTACTCTGGTTTCTCAGTCTGTTTCCTAGTGCCGGTTTGAAGTTCCTGCAGTTTGCACTGTAAAACCGAGTTGGAGCTTGTACCTCCCCATATATATGTATGGACTGGAGTTTGCAACTTAAAAGAAACTTTGTGTTCCCAACAAGCTAGGTGAAGGACGGCTTTCACACACACTTATCTCTCAGAACTTAGCATGTGTAGAGACTTTAGTTCATCTAGCACAAAGGGAACGGGTTGCAGGAGAAAATTTACTCTGCTTTCTCAGTCTTTTTCCTAGTGCCGTTATGAATTTCCTGAAGTTTTCACTGTAAAACCGTGTTGGAGCTAGTACCTCCCCATATATATGTATGGAGTGGAGTTTGCAAGTGAAAAGAAACTTTGTGTTCCCAACAAGCTAGTGAAGAACGGCTTTCACACACAATTATCTCTCAGATCTGAGCATGTGGAGAGAAGTTCGTTCATCTAGCACAAAGGGAACGGGTTGCAGGAGAAACTTTTACTCTGGTTTCTCAGTCTGTTTCCTAGTGCCGGTTTGAAGTTACTGCAGTTTTCACTGTCAAACCGAGTTGGAGCTAGTACCTCCCCATATATATGTATGATGTGGAGTTTGCAAATGAAAAGAAACTTTGTGTTCCCAACAAGCTAGGTGAAGGACGGCTTTCACACACACTTATCTCTCAGAACTGAGTATGTGGAGAGACGTTCGTTCATCTAGCACAAAGGGAACGGGTTGCAGGAGAAACTTTTACTCTGGTTTCTCAGTCTGTTTCCTAGTGCCGGTTTGAAGTTCCTGCAGTTTTCACTGTAAAACCGTGTTGTGGCTAGTACCTCCCCATATATATGTGTGGAGTGGAGTTTGCAATTGAATAGAAACTTTGTGTTCCCAACAAGCCTGGTGAAGGACGGTATCACACACACTTATCTCTCAGAAATGAGCATGTGGAGAGACGTTCGTTCATCTAGCAAAAATGGAACGGGTTTCAGAAGAAACTTTTACTCTGGTTTGTCATTCTGTATCCTAGTGCCGGTTTGAAATTCCTGCAGATTTCACAGTAAAACGGATTTGGAGCTAGTACCTCCCCATATAAATGTATGGAGTGGAGTTTGCAAGTGAAAAGAATCTTTGTGTTCCCAACAAACTAGGTGAAGTACGGCTTTCACACACAATTATCCCTCAGAACTGATCATGTGAAGAGACGTTCGTTCATCTAGCACAATGGGAATGGGTTGCAGGAGAAACTTTTACTCTGGTTTCTCAGTCTGTTTCCTAGTGCCGGTTTGAAGTTCCTGCAGTTTTCACTGTAAAACAGAGTTGGAGCTTGTTCCTCCCATTATATATGTATGAAGTGGAATTTGCAACTGAAAATAAACTTTGGGTTCCCAAAAATCTAAGTGAAAGAGGGCTTTCACACACACTTATCTCTCAAAACTGAGCATGTGGAGAGACGTTCGTTCATCTAGCACAAAGGGAATGGGTTGCAGGAGAAACTTTTACTCTGGTTTCTCAGTCTGTTTCCTAGTGCCGGTTTGAAGTTCCTGCAGTTTTCACTGTAAAACCGAGTTGGAGGTAGTACCTACTCATATATATGTATGGATTGGAGTTTGCAAGTGGAAAGAAACTTTGTGTTCCCAAGAAGCTAGGTGAAGGACGGCTTTCCCACACACATATCTCTCAGAACTGAGCATGTGGAGAGACGTTCGTTCATCTAGCACAAAGGGAACTGGTTGCAGGAGAAATTTTACTGTGGTTTCTCAGTCGGTTTCCATGTGCCGGTTTGAAGTTCCTGCAGTTTTCACTGTAAAATCTTGTTGGAGCTTGAACCTCCACATATATATGTATGGAGTGGATTTTGCAAGTGAAAAGAACTTTGTTTTCCCAACAAGCTATGTGAAGGACGGCTTTCACACACACATATCTCTCAGAACTGAGCATGTTGAGAGACGTTCTTTCATCTAGCAAAAAGGGAACGGGTTGCAGGAGAAACTTTTACTCTGGTTTCTCAGGCTGTTTCCTAGTGCCGGTTACAAGTTCCTGCAGTTTTCACTGTAAAATCGAGTTGGAGCTAGTACCTCCCCATATATATGTATGGAGTGGAGTTTGCAAGTGAAAAGAAACTTTGTGTTCCCAACAAGCTAGGTGAATGACGGCTTTCCCTCACACATATCTCACAGAAATGAGCATTTGGAGAGACGTTCGTTCATCTAGCAAAAAGGGAACGGGTTGCAGGAGGAACTTTTACTCTGGTTTTTCAGTTTCTTTCCTAGTGCCGGTTTGAAGTTCCTGCAGTTTTCACTGTCATACCGTGTTGGAGCTAGTACCTACCCATATATATGTATGGAGTGGGGTTTGCAAGTGAAAAGAAACTTTGTGTTCCCAACAAGCTAGTTGAAGGACGGCTTTTACACACACTTATCTCTCAGAACTGAGCATGTGGAGAGACGTTCGTTCATCTAGCAAAAAGGGAACGTGTTGCAGGAGAATCTTTTACTCTTTTATCTCAGTTTGTTTCCTAGTACCGGTTTGAAGTTCCTGCAGTTTTCACTGTCAAACCGAGTTGGAGCTAGTACCACCCCATTTATATGTATGGAGTGGAGTTAGCAAGTGAAAAGAAACTTTGTGTTCCCAACAAGCTAGTTGAAGGACGGCTTTCACAAACACTTATCCTTCAGAACTGAGCATGTGGAGAGACGATCGTTCATCTAGCACAAAGGGAACGGGTTGCAGGAGAAACTTTTACTCTGGTTTCTCAGTCTGTGTCCTAGTGCCGGTTTGAAGTTTCTGCAGTTTTCACTGTCAAACCGAGTTGGAGCTAGTACCTCCCCATATATATGTATGATGTGGAGTTTGCAAATGTAAAGAATCTTTGTGTTCCCAACAAGCTAGGTGAAGGACGGCTTTCCCACACACTTATCTCTCAGAACTGAGCATGTGGAGAGACGTTCGTTCATCTAGCACTAAGGGAACTGGTTGCAGGAGAAACTTTTACTCTGGTTTCTCAGTCGGTTTCCTAGTGCCGGATTGAAGTTCCTGCAGTTTTCACTGTAAAACCGTGTTGGAGCTTGAACCTCCCCATATGTATGTATGGAGTGGAGTTTGCAAGTGAAAAGAACTTTTTGTTCCCAACAAGCTAGGTGAAGGACGGCTTTCACACACACATATCTCTCAGAACTGAGCATGTGGAGAGACGTTCGTTCATCTAGCACAAAGGGAACGGGTTGCAGGAGAAACTTTTAGTCTGGTTTCTCAGTCTGTTTACTCGTGCCGGTTACAAGTTCCTGCAGTTTTCACTGTAAAATCGAGTTGGAGCTAGTACCTCCCCATATATATGTATGGAGTGGAGTTTGCAAGTGAAAAGAAACTTTGCGTTCCCAACAAGCTAGGTGAATGACGGCTTTCCCACACACATATCTCTCAGAACTGAGCATGTGGAGAGACATTCGTTCATCTAGCAAAAAGTGAACGGGTTGCAGGAGGAACTTTTACTCTGGTTTCTCAGTTTCTTTCCTAGTGCCGGTTTGAAGTTCCTGCAGTTTTCACTGTCATACCGTGTTGGAGCTAGTACCTCCCCATATATATGTATGGAGTCGAGTTTGCAAGTGAAAAGAAACTTTGTGTTCCCAACAAGCTAGTTGAAGGACGGCTTTTACACACACTTATCTCTCAGAATTGAGCATGTGGAGAGACGTTCGTTCATCTAGCACATAGGGAACGTGTTGCAGGAGAAACTTTTACTCTGGTATCTCAGTCTGTTTCCTAGTGCCGGTTTGAAGTTCCTGCAGTTTTCACTGTCAAACCGAGTTGGAGCTAGTACCACCCTTTATATATGTATGGAGTGGAGTTTGCAAGTGAAAAGAAACTTTGTGTTCCCAACAAGCTAGGTGAAGGACGGCTTTCACAAACACATATCTCTCAGAACAGAGCATGTGGAGAGACGATCGTTCATCTAGCACAAAGGGAACGGGTTGCAGTAGAAACTTTTACTCTGGTTTCTCAGTCTGTTTCCTAGTGCCGGTTTGAAGTTCCTGCAGTTTTCACTGTAAAATCGAGTTGGATCTAGTACCTCCCCATATAAATGTATGGAGTGGAGTTTGCAATTGAAAAGAAACTTTGTGTTCCCAACAAGCTAGGTGAAGGACGGCTTTTACACACACATATCTCTCAGAACTGAGCATGTGGAGAGACGTTCGTTCATCTAGCACAAAAGGAAAGGGTTGCAGGAGAAACTTTTACTCTGGTATCTCAGTCTTTTTCATAGTGCCGGTTTGAAGTTCCTGCAGTTTTCACTGTCAAACCGAGTTGGAGCTAGTACCACCCCATATATATGTATGGTGTGGAGTTTGAAAGTGAAAAAAACTTTGTGTTCCCAACAAGCTAGGTGAAGGACGGCTTTCACAAACACTTATCTCTCAGAACTGAGCATGTGGTGAGACGATCGTTCATCTAGCACAAAGGGAACGGGTTGCAGGAGAAACTTTTACTCTGGTTTCTCAGTCTGTTTCCTAGTGCCGGTTTGAATTTCCTGCAGTTTTCACTGTAAAATCGAGTTGGATCTAGTACCTCCCCATATAAATGTATGGATTCTAGTTTGCAATTGAAAAGAAACTTAGTGTTCCCAACAAGCTAGGTGAAGGACGGCATTTACACTCACATATCTCAGAACTGAGCATGTGGAGAGACGTTTATTCATCTAGCACAAAGGGAACGGGTTGCAGGAGAAACTTTTACTCTGGTATCTCAGTCTTTTTCATAGTGCCGGTTTGAAGTTCCTGCAATTTTCACTGTAAAACCGAGTTGGAGCTAGTACCTCCCCATATATATTTATGGAGTGGAGTTTGCAAGTGAAAACAAACATTGTGTTCCCAACAAGCTAGGTGAAGGACGGCTTTCACACACATTTATCTCTCAGAACTGAGCATGTGGAGAGACGTTCGTTCATCTAGCACAAAGGAACGGGTTGCAGGAGAAACTTTTACTGTGGTTTCTCAGTGTGTTTCCTAGTGCAGGTTTGAATTTCCTGCAGTTTTCACTGTAAAACCGAGTTGGAGCTAGTACCTCCCCATACATATGTATGGAGTGGAGTTTGCAAGTGAAAGGAAACTTTGTGTTCCCAACAAGATATGTGAAGGACGGCATTCCCACACACATATCTCTCAGAACTGAGCATGTGGAGAGACGTTCGTTCATCTAGCACAAAGGGAACGGTATGCAGGAGAAACTTTTACTCTGGTTTATCAGCCTGTTTCCTAGAGCCGGTTTGAAGTTCCTGCAGTTTTCACTGTAAAATCGAGTTGGAGCTTGTACCTCCCCATATATATGTATGGAGTGGAGTTTGCTAGTGAAAAGAAACTTTGTGTTCCCAACAAGCTAAGTGAAGGACGGCTTTCACAAACACATATCTTAGAACTGAGCATGTGGAGAGACGTTCGTTCATCTAGCACAAAGGAACGGGTTGCATGAGAAACTTTTACTCTGGTTTCTCAGTGTGTTTCCTAGAGCCGGTTTGAATTTCCTGCAGTTTTCACTGTAAAACCGAGTTGGAGCTAGTACCTTCCCATATATATGTATGGAGTGGAGTTTGCAAGTGAAAGGAAACTTTGTGTTCCCAACAAAATATGTGAAAGACGGCATTGCCACACACATATCTCTCAGAACTGAGCATGTGGAGAGACGTTCGTTCATCTAGCACAAAGGGAACGGTTTGCAGGAGAAACTTTTACTCTGGTTTATCAGCCTGTTTCCTAGAGCCGGTTTGAAGTTCCTGCAGTTTTCACTGTAAAATCGATTTGGAGCTTGTACCTACCCATATATATGTATGGAGTGGAGTTGGCTAGTGAAAAGAAACTTTGTGTTCCCAACAAGCTAAGTGAAGGACGGCTTTCACAAACACATATCTCTCAGAACTGAGCATGTGGAGAGACGTTCGTTCATCTAGCACAAAGGGAACGGGTTGCATGAGAAACTTTTACTCTGGTTTCTCAGTCTGTTTCCTAGTGCCGGTTTCAAGTTCCTGCAGTTTTCACTGTAAAATCGATTTGGAGCTAGTACCTCCCCATATAAATGTATGGAGTGGAGTTTGCAATTGAAAAGAAACTTTGTGTTCCCAACAAGCTAGTTGAAGGACGGCTTTTACACACACTTATCTCTCAGAACTGAGCATGTGGAGAGACGTTCGTTCATCTAGCAAAATGGTAACGGGTTGCAGGAGAAGCTTTTACTCTGGTATCTCAGTCTTTTTCATAGTGCCGGTTTGAAGTTCCTGCAATTTTCACTGTAAAACCGAGTTGGAGCTAGTACCTCCCCATATATATTTATGGAGTTGAGTTTGCAAGTGAAAACAAACTTTGTCTTCCCAACAAGTTAGGTGAAGGACGGCTTTCACACACATTTATCTCTCAGAACTGAGCATGTGGAGAGACGTTCGTTCATCTAGCACAAAGGAACGGGTTGCAGGAGAAACTTTTACTCTGGTTTCTCAGTGTGTTTCCTAGTGCCGGTTTGAATTTCCTGCAGTTTTCACTGTAAAACCGAGTTGGAGCTAGTACCTCCCCATATATATGTACGGAGTGGAGTTTGCAAATGAAAGGAAACTTTGTGTTCCCAACATGATATGTGAAGGACGGCTTTCCCACACACATATCTCTCAGAACTGAGCATGTGGAGAGACTTTCGTTCATCTAGCACAAAGGGAACGGGTTGCAGGAGAAACTTTTACTCTGGTTTCTCAGTCTGTTTCCAAGTGCTGGTTACAATTTCCTGCAGTTTTCCTGTAAAACCGAGTTGGAGCTAGTACCTCCCCATATATATGTATGGAGTGGAGATTCCAAGTGAAAAGAAACTTTGTGTTCCAAACAAGCTAGGTGAACGACAGCTTTCCCACACACATATCTCTCAGAACTGAGCATGTGGAGAGACGTTCGTTCACCTAGCACAAAGGGAACGGGTTGCAGGAAAAACATTTACTCTGGTTTCTCAGTCTGTTTCCTAGTGCCGGTTTGAAGTTCCTGCAGTTTGCACTGTAAAACCGAGTTGGAGCTAGTACCCCCCATATATATGTATGGACTGGATTTTGCAAATGAAAAGAAACTTTGTATTCCCAACAAGATAGGTGAAGGACGGCTTTCACAACACTTATCTCTCAGAACTGAGCATGTGGAGAGACGTTCGTTCATCTAGCACAAGGGGAACGGGTTGCAGGACAAACTTTTACTCTGGTTTCCAGTCTGTTTCCTAGTGCCGGTTTAAAGTTCCTGCAGTTTTCTCTATAAAACCGAGTTGGAGCTAGTACCTCCCCATATATATGTATGGACTGGAGTTTGCAAGTGAAAAGAAACTTTGTGTTCCCAACAAGCTAAGTGAAGGACGGCTTTCACACACACTTATCTCTCAGAACTGAGCATGTGGAGAGACGTTCGTTCATCTAGCAAAAAGGGAACGGGTTGCAGGAGAAACTTTTACTCTGGTTTCTCAGTCTCTTTCCTAGTGCCGTTTTGAAGTTCCAGCAGTTTTCACTGTAAAACCGTGTTGGAGCTTGTACCTCCCCATATATATGTATGGAGTGGTGTTTGCAATTGAAAAGAAACTTTGTGTTCAAAGAAAGCTAGGTGAAGGACGGCTTTCACACACACTTATCTCTCAGAACTGAGCATTTGGAGAGACGTTCGTTCATCTAGCACAAAGGGAACTGGTTGCAGGAGAAACTTTTACTCTGGTTTCTCAGTCGGTTTCCTAGAGCCGGTTTGAAGTTCCTGCAGTTTGCACTGTAAAAAAGAGTTGGAGCTTGAACCTCCCTATATATATGTATGGAGTGGAGTTTGCAAGTGAAAAGAAACTTTGTGTTCCCAACAAGCTAGGTGAAGGACGGCTTTCACACACACTTATCTCTCAGAACTGAGCATGTGGTGAGACGTTCGTTCATCTAGCACAAAGGGAACGAGTTGCAGGAGAAACTTTTACTCTGGTTTCTCAGTCTGTTTCCTAGTGCCGGTAACAAGTTCCTGCAGTTTTCACTGTACAATCGAGTTGGAGCTAGTACCTCCCCATATATATGTATGGAGTGGAGTTTGCAAGTGAAAAGAAACTTTGTGTTCCCAACAAGCTAGGTGAAGTACGGCTTCACACACACTTATCTCTCAGAACTGAGCATGTGGAGAGACGTTCGTTCATCTAGCAAAAAGGGAACGGGTTGCAGGAGAAACTTTTACTCTGGTTTCTCAGTATCTTTCCTAGTGCCGGTTTGAAGTTCCTGCAGTTTTCACTGTAAAACCGAGTTGGAGCTAGTACCTCCCCATATATATGTATGGAGTGCAGTTTGCATGTGAAAAGAAACTTTGTGTTCCCAACAAGCTAGGTGAAGGACGGCTTTCACACACACTTATCTCTCAGAACTTAGCATGTGGAGAGAATTTCGTTCTTCTAGCACAAAGGGAACGGGTTGCAGGAGAAACATTTACTCTGGTTTCTCAGTCTGTTTCCTAGTGACGGTTTGAAGTTCCTGCAGTTTTCACTGTAAAACCGAGTTGGAGCTAGTACCTCCCCATATATATGTATGGATTGGGGTTTGCAAGTGGAAAGAAACTTTGTGTTCCCAAGAAGCTATGTGAAGGACAGCTTTCCCACACACATATCTCTCAGAACTGAGCATGTGGAGAGACGTTCGTTCATCTAGCACAAAGGGAACGGTTTGCAGGAGAAACTTTTACTCTGGTTTCTCAGTCGGTTTCCTAGTGCCGGTTTGAAGTTCCTGCAGTTTTCACTGTAAAACCGAGTTGGAGCTTGAACCTCCCCGTATATATGTATGGAATGGAGTTTGCAAGTGAATAGAAACTTCGTGTTCCCAACAAGATAGTTGAAGGACGGCTTTCACACACACTTATCGCTCAGAACTGAGCATGTGGAGAGACGTTCGTTCATCTAGCACAAAGGGAACGGGTTGCAGGAAATACTTTTACACTGGTTTCTCAGTCTGTTTCCTAGTGCCGGTTTGAAGTTCCTGCAGTTTTCACTGTAAAACCGAGTTGGAGCTAGTACCTCCCCATATATATGTATGGAGTGCAGTTTGCATGTGAAAAGAAACTTTGTGTTCCCAACAAGCTAGGTGAAGGACGGCTTTCACACACACTTATATCTCAGAACTTAGCATGTGGAGAGAATTTCGTTCATCTAGCACAAAGGGAACGGGTTGCAGGAGAAACATTTACTCTGGTTTCTCAGTCTGTTTCCTAGTGACGGTTTAAAGTTCCTGCAGTTTTCACTGTAAAACCGAGTTGGAGCTAGTACCTCCCCATATATATGTATGGATTGGAGTTTGCAAGTGGAAAGAAACTTTGTGTTCCCAAGAAGCTATGTGAAGGACAGCTTTCCCACACACATATCTCTCAGAACTGAGCATGTGGAGAGACGTTCGTTCATCTAGCACAAAGGGAACGGTTTGCAGGAGAAACTTTTACTCTGGTTTCTCAGTCGGTTTCCTAGTGCCGGTTTGAAGTTCCTGCAGTTTTCAATGTAAAACCGAGTTGGAGCTTGAACCTCCCCGTATATATGTATGGAATGGAGTTTGCAAGTGAATAGAAACTTCCTGTTCCCAACAAGATAGTTGAAGGACGGCTTTCACACACACTTATCGCTCAGAACTGAGCATGTGGAGAGACGTTCGTTCATCTAGCACAAAGGGAACGGGTTGCAGGAAATACTTTTACACTGGTTTCTCAGTCTGTTTCCTAGTGCCGGTTTGAAGTTCCTGTAGTTTGCACTGTAAAAACGAGTTGGAGCTTGAACCTCCCCATATATATGTATGGACTGAATTTTGCAAGTTAAAAGAAACTTTGTGTTCCCAACAAGCTAGGTGAAGGACGGCTTTCACACACACTTATCTCTCAGAACTTAGCATGTGTAGAGACGTTAGTTCATCTAGCACAAAGGGAACGGATTGCAGGAGAAAATTTACTCTGTTTTCACAGTATGTTTCCTAGTGCCGTTTTGAAGTTCCTGCAGTTTTCACTGTAAAACCGAGTTGGAGCTAGTAACTCCCCATATATATGAATGGAGTGGAGTTTGCAAGTGAAAAGAAACATTGTGTTCCCAACAAGCTAGTGAAGGACGTCTTTCACACACACTTATCCCTCAGATCTGAGCATGTGGAGAGACGTTCGTTCATCTAGCACAAAGGGAACTGGTTGCAGTAGAAACTTTTACTCTGGTTTCTCAGTCTGTTTCCTAGTGCCGGTTTGAAGTTCCTACAGTTTTCACTGTAAAACAGAGTTGGAGGGTGTACCTCCCCATATATGTGTATGGAGTGGAGTTTGCAAGTGAAAAGAAACTTTGTGTTCCCAACAAGCTAGGTGAAGGACGGCTTTCACACACACTTCTCTCTCAGAACTGAGCATGTGGAGAGACGTTCGTTCATCTAGCACAAAGGGAACGGGTTGCAGGAGAAACTTTTACTCTGGTTTCTCAGTCTGTTTCCAAGTGCCGGTTACAAGTTCCTGCAGTTTTCCTGTAAAACCGAGTAGGAGCTATTACCTCCCCATATATATGTATGGAGTGGAGTTTCCAAGTGAAAAGAAACTTTGTGTTCCAAACAAGCTAGGTGAATGACGGCTTTCCCACACACATATCTCTGAGAACTTGGCATGTGGAGAGACGTTCGTTCATCTAGCACAAATATAATGGGTTGCAGGAAAAACTTTTACTCTGGTTTCTCAGTCTGTTTCCTAGTGCCGGTTTGAAGTTCCTGCAGTTTTCACTGTAAAACCGATTTGGAGCTAGTACCTCCCCATATATATGTATGGAGTGGAGATTGCAAGTGAAAAGAAACTTTGTGTTCCCAACAAGCTAGTTGAAGGACGGCTTTCACACACACTTATCTCTCAGAACTTAGCATGTTTAGAGACTTTCGTTCATCTAGCACAAAGGAAACGGGATGCAGGAGAAACATTTACTCTGTTTTCTCAGTCTGTTTCCTAGTGCCGGTTTGAAGTTCCTGCAGTTTTCACTATAAAACCGAGTTGGAGCTACAACCTCCCCATATATATATATGGACTGGAGTTTGCAAGTGAAAAGAAACTTTGTGTTCCCAACAAGCTAGGTGAATGACGGCTTTCATAACATTTATCTCTCAGAACTGAGCATGTGGAGAGACGTTCGTTCATCTAGCAAAAAGGGAACGGGTTGCAGGAGAAACTTTTAATCTGGTTTCTCAGTCTTTTTCCTAGTGCCGGTTACAATTTCCTGCAGTTTTCACTGTAAAATCGAGTTGGAGCTAGTACCTCCCCATATATATGTATGGAGAGGAGTTTGCAAGTGAAAAGAAACTTTGTGTTCCCAACATGCTAGGTGAAGGACGGCTTTCACACACACTTATCGCTCAGAACTGAGCATGTGGAGAGACGTTCGTTCATCTAGCACAAATGGAACGGGTTGCAGGAGAAACTTTTACTCTGGTTTCTCAGTCTGTTTCCTAGTGCCGGTTTGAAGTTCCTGCAGTTTGCACTGTAAAACCGAGTTGGAGCTTGTACCTCCCCATATATATGTATGGACTGGAGTTGGCAACTTAAAAGAAACTTTGTGTTCCCAACAAGCTAGGTGAAGGACGGCTTTCACACACACTTATCTCTCAGAACTTAACATGTGTAGAGACTTTAGTTCATCTAGCACAAAGGGAACTGGTTGCAGGAGAAAATTTACTCTGCTTTCTCAGTCTTTTTCCTAGTGCCATTATGAATTTCCTGAAGTTTTCACTGTAAAACCGTGTTGGAGCTAGTACCTCCCCATATATATGTATGGAGTGGAGTTTGCAAGTGAAAAGAATCTTTGTGTTCCCAACAAGCTAGTGAAGAACGGCTTTCACACACAATTATCTCTCAGATCTGAGCATGTGGAGAGACGTTCGTTCATCTAGCACAAATGGAACGGGTTGCAGGAGAAACAGTTACTCTGGATTCTCAGTCTGTTTCCTAGTGCCGGTTTGAAGTTCCTGTAGTTTTCACTGTAATAACGAGTTGGATTTAGTACCTCCCCATATATATGTATTGAGTGGAGTTTGCAAGTGAAAAGAAACTTTGTGTTCCCAACAATCTAGGTGAAGGACGGCTTTCACACACACTTCTCTCTCAGAACTGAGCATGTGGGGAGACGTTCGTTCATCTAGCACAAATGGAACGGGTTGCAGGAGAAACTTTTACTCTGGTTTCTCAGTCTGTTTCCTAGTGCCGGTTTGAAGTTCCTGCAGTTTTCACTGTAAAACCGAGTTGGTGCTAGTACCTCCCCATATATATGTATGGAGTGGAGTTTGCAAGTGAAAAGAAACTTTGTGTTCCCAACAAGCTATTGAAGGACGGCTTTGACACACAATTATCTCTCAGATCTGAGCATGTGGAGAGACGTTCGTTCATCTAGCACAAAGGGAACGTGTTGCAGGGGAAACATTTACTCTGGTTTCTCAGTCTGTTTCCTAGTGCGGGTTTGAAGTTCTTGCAGTTTTCACTGTAATACCGTGTTGGAGATAGTACCTCCCCATATATATGTATAGAGTGGAGTTTGCAAGTGAAAAGAAACTTTGTGTTCCCAACTAGCTAGGTGAAGTACGGCTTTCACACACACTTCTCTCTCAGAACTGAGCATGTGGAGAGACGTTCGTTAATCTACCTCAAATGGAACGGGTTGCAGGTGAAACTTTTACTCTGGTTTCTCAGTCTGTTTCCTAGTGCCGGTTTGAATTTCCTGCAGTTTTCACTGTAAAACCGAGTTGGAGCTTGTACCTCCCCATATACATGTATGGAGTGGAGTTTGCAAGTGAAAAGAAACTTTGTGTTCCCAACTAGCTAGGTGAAGGACGGCTTTCACACACACTTTTCTCTCAGAACTGAGCACGTGGAGAGACGTTCGTTCATCTAGCACAAAGGGAACGGGTTGCAGGAGAAACATTTACTCTGGTTTCTCACTCTGTTTCCTAGTGCCGGTTACAAGTTCCTGCAGTTTTCCTGTAAAACTGAGTTGGAGCTAGTACCTCCCCATATATATGTATGGAGTAGTGTTTGCAAGTGAAAAGAAACTTTGTGTTCCCAACAAGCTAGGTGAAGGACGGCTTTCCCACACACATATCTCTCAGAACTGAGCATGTGGAGAGACGTTCGTTCATCTAGCACAAAGGAAATGGGTTGCAGGAGAAACTTTTACTCAGGTTTCTCAGTCTATTTCCTAGTGCCGGTTTGAAGTTCCTGCAGTTTTCACTGTAAAACCGAGTTGGAGCTAGTACCTCCCCATATATATGTATGGACTGGAGTTTGCAAGTGAAAAGAAACTTTGTGTTCCCAACATGCTAGGTGAAGGACGGCTTTCACACACACTTATCGCTCAGAACTGAGCATGTGGAGAGACGTTCGTTCATCTAGCACAAATGGAACGGGTTGCAGGAGAAACTTTTACTCTGGTTTCTCAGTCTGTTTCCTAGTGCCGGTTTGAAGTTCCTGCAGTTTGCACTGTAAAACCGAGTTGGAGCTTGTACCTCCCCATATATATGTATGGACTGGAGTTTGCAACTTAAAAGAAACTTTGTGTTCCCAACAAGCTAGGTGAAGGACGGCTTTCACACACACTTATCTCTCAGAACTTAACATGTGTAGAGACTTTAGTTCATCTAGCACAAAGGGAACGGGTTGCAGGAGAAAATTTACTCTGCTTTCTCAGTGTTTTTCCTAGTGCCGTTATGAATTTCCTGAAGTTTTCACTGTAAAACCGTGTTGGAGCTAGTACCTCCCCATATATATGTATGGAGTGGAGTTTGCAAGTGAAAAGAAACTTTGTGTTCCCAACAAGCTAGTGAAGAACGGCTTTCACACACAATTATCTCTCAGATCTGAGCATGTGGAGAGACGTTCGTTCATCTAGCACAAATGGAACGGGTTGCAGGAGAAACAGTTACTTTGGTTTCTCAGTTTGTTTCCTAGTGCCGGTTTGAAGTTCCTGTAGTTTTCACTGTAATAACGAGTTGGATTTAGTACCTCCCCATATATATGTATTGAGTGGAGTTTGCAAGTGAAAAGAAACTTTGTGTTCCCAACAATCTAGGTGAAGGACGGTTTTCACACACACTTCTCTCTCAGAACTGAGCATGTGGGGAGACGTTCGTTCATCTAGCACAAATGGAACGGGTTGCAGGAGAAACTTTTACTCTGGTTTCTCAGTCTGTTTCCTAGTGCCGGTTTGAAGTTCCTGCAGTTTTCACTGTAAAACCGAGTTGGTGCTAGTACCTCCCCATATATATGTATGGACTGGAGTTTGCAAGTGAAAAGAAACTTTGTGTTCCCAACAAGCTATTGAAGGACGGCTTTGACACACAATTATCTCTCAGATCTGAGCATGTGGAGAGACGTTCGTTCATCTAGCACAAAGGGAACGTGTTGCAGGGGAAACATTTACTCTGGTTTCTCAGTCTGTTTCCTAGTGCGGGTTTGAAGTTCTTGCAGTTTTCACTGTAATACCGTGTTGGAGATAGTACCTCCCCATATATATGTATAGAGTGGAGTTTGCAAGTGAAAAGAAACTTTGTGTTCCCAACTAGCTAGGTGAAGTACGGCTTTCACACACACTTCTCTCTCAGAACTGAGCATGTGGAGAGACGTTCGTTCATCTACCTCAAATGGAACGGGTTGCAGGTGAAACTTTTACTCTGGTTTCTCAGTCTGTTTCATAGTGCCGGTTTGAATTTCCTGCAGTTTTCACTGTAAAACCGAGTTGGAGTTGTACCTCCCCATATACATGTATGGAGTGGAGTTTGCAAGTGAAAAGAAACTTTGTGTTCCCAACTAGCTAGGTGAAGGACGCCTTTCACACACACTTTTCTCTCAGAACTGAGCACGTGGAGAGACGTTCGTTCATCTAGCACAAAGGGAACGGTTTGCAGGAGAAACATTTACTCTGGTGTCTCACTCTGTTTCCTAGTGCCGGTTACAAGTTCCTGCATTTTTCCTGTAAAACAGAGTTGGAGCTAGTACCTCCCCATATATATGTATGGAGTAGTGTTTGCAACTGAAAAGAAACTTTGTGTTCCCAACAAGCTAGGTGAAGGACGGCTTTCCCACACACTTATCTCTCAGAACTGAGCATGTGGAGAGACGTTCGTTCATCTAGCACAAAGGAAATTGGTTGCAGTAGAAACTTTTACTCTGGTTTCTCAGTCTATTTCCTAGTGCCGGTTTGAAGTTCCTGCAGTTTTCACTGTAAAACCGAGTTGGAGCTAGTACCTCCCCATATATATGTATGGACTGGTGTTTGCAAGTGAAAAGAAACTTTGTATTCCCAACAAGCTAGGTGAAGGACGGCTTTCACACACACTTATCTCTCAGAACTGAGCATGTGGAGAGACGTTCGTTCATCTAGCAAAAATAGAACGGTTTGAAGGAGTAACATTTACTCTGGTTTCTCAGTCTTTTTCCTAGTTCCGGTTTGAAGTTCCTGCAGTTTTCACTGTAAAACCGATTTGGAGCTAGTACCTCCTCATATATATGTATGGAGTGGGGTTTGCAAGTGAAAAGAAACTTTGTGTTCCCAACAAGCTAGTTGAAGGACGGCTTTCACACACACTTATCTCTCAGAACTGAGCATGTGGAGAGACGTTCCTTCATCTAGCACAAAGGGAACGGGATGCAGGAGAAACTTGTACTCTGGTTTCTCAGTCTGTTTCCCAGTGCCGGTTTGAAGTTCCTGCAGTTTTCACTATAAAACAGAGTTGGAGCTAGTACCTCCCCATATATATGTATGGAGTGGAGTTTGCAAGTGAAAAGAAACGTTGTATTCCCAAAAAGCTAGGTGAAGGACGGATTTCACAACAATTATCTCTCAGAACCGAGCATGTGGAGAGACGTTCGTTCATCTAGCACAAATGGAACGGGTTGCAGGAGAAACTTTTACTCTGGTTTCTCAGTCTGTTTCCTAGTGCCGGTTTGAAGTTCCTGTAGTTTGCACTGTAAAAACGACTTGGAGCTAGTACCTACCCATATATATGTATGGAGTGGAGTTTGAAAGTGGAAAGAAACTTTGTGTTCCCTACAAGCTAGGTGAAGGACGGCTTTCACACACACTTATCTCTCAGAACTGAGCATGTGGAGAGACGTTCGTTCATCTAGCAAAAAGGGAATGGGTTGCAGGAGAAATTTTACTCTGATTTCTCAGTCTTTTTCCTAGTGCCGGTTTGAAGTTCCTGCAGTTTTCACTGTAAAACCGAGTTGGAGCTAGTACCTCCCCATATATATGTATGGATTGGAGTTTGCAAGTGAAAAGAAACTTTGTGTTCCCAACAAGCTAGGTGAAGGACGGCTTACACACACACTTATCACTCAGATCTGAGCATGTGGAGAGACGTTCGTTCATCAAGCACAAAGGGAACGGGTTGCAGGAGAAACTTTTACTCTGGTTTCTCAGCCTGTTTCCTAGAGCCGGTTTGAAGTTCCTGCAGTTTTCACTGTAAAACACAGTTGGAGCTAGTATCTCCCCATATATATTTAAGCAGTGGAGTTTGCTAGTGAAAAGAAAATTTGTGCTCCCAACAAGCTAGGTGAAGGGCGGCTTTCACACACACATTTCTCTCAGAACAGAGCATGTGGAGAGACGTTCGTTCCTCTAACACAAAGGGAACGGGTTGCAGGAGAAACTTTTACTCTGGTTTCTCAGTCTTTTTCCTAGAACCAGTTTGATGTTCCTGCAGTTTTCACTGTAAAACCGAGTTGGAGCTAGTACCACCCTATATATATGTTTGGAGTGGAGTTTGCAAGTGAAAAGAAACTTTGTGTTGCCAACAAGCTAGGTGAAGGACGGCTTTCACTCACACCTATCTCTCAGAACTGAGCATGTGGATAGACGTTCGTTCATCTAGCACAAATGGAACGAGATGCAGTAGAAACTTTTACTCTGGTTTCTCAGTCTGTTTCCTAGTGCCGGTTTGAAGTTCCTGCAGTTTTCACTGTCAAACCGACCTCCCCATATATATGTATGTAGTGGTGTTTGCAAGTGAAAAGAATCTTTGTGTTCCCAACAAGCTAGGTGAAGGACGGCTTTCACACACAATTATCTCTCAGAACTGAGCATGTGGAGAGACGTTCGTTCATCTAGCACAAATGGAACGGGTGGCAGGAGAAACTTTTACTCTGGTTTCTCAGTCTGTTTCCTTGTGCCGGTTTTAAATTCCTGCAGTTTTCACTTTAAAACCGAGTTGGAGCTAGTACTTCCCCATATATATGTATGGAGTGGAGTTTGCAAGTGAAAAGAAACTTTGTGTTCCCAACAAGCTAGGTGAAGGACGGCTTTCACACACACTTATCTCTCAGAACTGAGCATGTGGAGAGACGTTCGTTTATCTAGCACAAAGGGAACGGTTTGCAGGAGAAACTTTTACTTTGGTTTCTCAGTCTGTTTCCTAGTGCCGGTTGGAAGTTCCTGCAGTTTTCATTGTAAAATCGAATTGGAGATAGTACCTCCCCATATATATGTATGGAGTGGAGTTTGCAAGTGAAAAAAAACTTTGTGTTCCCAACAAGCTAGTTGAAGGACGGCTTTCACACACACTTATCTCTCAGAACTGAGCATGTGGAGAGACGTTCGTTCATCTAGCACAAAGGGAACGGGATGCAGGAGAAACTTGTACTCTGGTTTCTCAGTCTGTTTCCCAGTGCCGGTTTGAAGTTCCTGCAGTTTTCACTATAAAACCGAGTTGGAGCTAGTACCTCCCCATATATATGTATGGAGTGGAGTTTGCAAGTGAAAAGAAACTTTGTGTTCCCAAGAAGCTAGGTGAAGGACGGCTTTCACAACAATTATCTCTCAGAACTGAGCATGTGGAGAGACGTTCGTTCATTTAGCACAAAGGGAACGGGTTGCAGGAGAAACTTTTACTCTGGTTTCTCAGTCTGTTTCTTAGTGCCGGTTTGAAGTTCCTGTAGTTTGCACTGTAAAACCGATTTGGAGCTTGTACCTACCCATATATATGTATGGAGTGGAGTTTGCAAGTGAAAAGAAACTTTGTGTTGCCAACAAGCTAGGTGAAGGGCGGCTTTCACACACACATTTCTCTCAGAACAGAGCATGTGGAGAGACGTTCGTTCCTCTAACACAAAGGGAACGGGTTGCAGGAGAAACTTTTACTATGGTTTCTCAGTCTTTTTCCTAGAACCAGTTTGATGTTCCTGCAGTTTTCACTGTAAAACCGAGTTGGAGCTAGTACCACCCTATATATATGTTTGGAGTGGAGTTTGCAAGTGAAAAGAAACTTTGTGTTGCCAACAAGCTAAGTGAAGGACGGCTTTCACTCACACCTATCTCTCAGAACTGAGCATGTGGATAGACGTTCGTTCATCTAGCACAAATGGAACGAGATGCAGTAGAAACTTTTACTCTGGTTTCTCAGTCTGTTTCCTAGTGCCGGTTTGAAGTTCCTGCAGTTTTCACTGTCAAACAGACCTCCCCATATATATGTATGGAGTGGTGTTTGCAAGTGAAAAGAATCTTTGTGTTCCCAACAAGCTAGGTGAAGGACGGCTTTCACACACACTTATCTCTCAGAACTGAGCATGTGGAGAGATTTTCGTAAATCTAGCACAAAGGGAACGTGTTGCAGGAGAAATTTTACTCTGGTTTCTCAGTTTGTTTCCTTGTGCCGGTTTTAAATTCCTGCAGTTTTCACTGTAAAACCGAGTTGGAGCTAGTACTTCCCCATATATATGTATGGAGTGGAGTTTGCAAGTGAAAAGAAACTTTGTGTTCCCAACAAGCTAGGTGAAGGACGGCTTTCACACACACTTATCTCTCAGAACTGAGCATGTGGAGAGACGTTCGTTTATCTAGCACAAAGGGAACGGTTTGCAGGAGAAACTTTTACTTTGGTTTCTCAGTCTGTTTCCTAGTGCCGATTGGAAGTTCCTGCAGTTTTCATTGTAAAATCGAATTGGAGATTGTACCTCCCCATATATATGTATGGAGTGGAGTTTGCAAGTGAAAAAAACTTTGTGTTCCCAACAAACTAGGTGAAGGACGCCTTTCACACACACTTATCTCTCAGAACTGAGCATGTGGAGAGACGTTCGTTCATCTAGCAAAAACGGAACGGGTTGCAGGAGAAACTATTACTCTGGTTTCTCAGTCTTTTTCCTTGAGCCAGTTTGATGTTCCTGCAGTTTTCACTGTAAAACCGAGTTGGAACTAGTACCTCCCCATATATATGTATGGAGTGGAGTTTTCAAGTGAAAAGAAACTTTGTATTCCCAACAAGCTAGGTGAAAGACGGCTTTCACACACACTTATCTCTCAGAACTGAGAATGTGGAGAGACGTTCGTTCATCTAGCACAAATGGAACGGGTTGCAGGAGTAACATTTACTCTGGTTTCTCAGTCTGTTTCCTAGTTCCGGTTAGAAGTTCCTGCAGTTTTCACTGTAAAACCGATTTGGAGCTAGTACCTCCTCATATATATGTATGGAGTGGGGTTTGCAAGTGAAAAGAAACTTTGTGTTCCCAACAAGCTAGTTGAAGGTCGGCTTTCACACACACTTATCTCTCAGAACTGAGCATGTGGAGAGACGTTCGTTCATCTAGCACAAAGGGAACGGGATGCAGGAGAAACTTGTACTCTGGTTTCTCAGTCTGTTTCCCAGTGCCGGTTTGAAGTTCCTGCAGTTTTCACTATAAAACCGAGTTGGAGCTAGTACCTCCCCATATATATGTATGGAGTGGAGTTTGCAAGTGAAAAGAAACTTTGTGTTCCCAAGAAGCTAGGTGAAGGACGGCTTTCACAACAATTATCTCTCAGAACTGAGCATGTGGAGAGACGTTCGTTCATCTAGCACAAAGGGAACGGGTTGCAGGAGAAACTTTTACTCTGGTTTCTCAGTCTGTTTCTTAGTGCCGGTTTGAAGTTCCTGTAGTTTGCACTGTAAAACCGATTTGGAGCTTGTACCTACCCATATATATGTATGGAGTGGAGTTTGCAAGTGAAAAGAAACTTTGTGTTCCCAACAAGCTAGGTGAAAGACGGCTTTCACACCCATTTCTCTCTCAGAACTGAGCATGTGGAGAGACTTTCGTTCATCTAGCACAAAGGGAACGGGTAGCAGGAGAAACTTTTACTCTGGTTTCTCAGGCTGTTTCCTAGTGCCGGTTTGAAGTTCCTGCAGTTTTCACTGTAAAAAAGACTTGGAGCTAGTACCTCCCCATATATATGTATGGAGTGGAGTTTGCAAGTGGAAAGAAACTTTGTGTTCCCAACAAGCTAGGTGAAGGACGGCTTTCACACACACTTATCTCTCAGAACTGAGCATGTGGAGAGACGTTCGTTCATCTAGCAAAAATGGAACGGGTTGCAAGAGAAACTTTTACTCTGATTTCTAAGTCTTTTTCCTAGTGCCGGTTTGAAGTTCCTGCAGTTTTCACTGTAAAACCGAGTTGGAGCTAGTACCTCCCCATATATATGTATGGAGTGGAGTTTGCAAGTGAAAAGAAACTTTGTGTTCCCAACAAGCTAGGTGAAGGTCGGCTTAAACACACACTTATCTCTCAGAACTGAGCATGTGGAGAGACGTTCGTTCATCTTGCACAAAGGGAACGGGATGCAGGAGAAAATTTTACTCTGGTTTCTCAGTCTGTTTCCTAGTGCCGGTTTGAAGTTCCTGCAGTTTTCACTGTCAAACCGACCTCCCCATATATATGTATGGAGTGGTGTTTGCAAGTGAAAAGAATCTTTGTCTTCCCAACAAGCTAGGTGAAGGACGGCTTTCACACACACTTATCTCTCAGAACTGAGCATGTGGAGAGATTTTCGTAAATTTAGCACAAAGGGAACGTGTTGCAGGAGAAATTTTACTCTGGTTTCTCAGTTTGTTTCCTTGTGCCGGTTTTAAGTTCCTGCAGTTTTCACTGTAAAACCGACTTGGAGCTAGTACCTCCCCATATATATGTATGGAGTGGAGTTTGCAAGTGAAAAGAAACTTTGTGTTCCCAACAAGCTATGTGAAGGACGGCTTTCACACACATTTATCTCTCAGAACTGAGCATGTGGAGAGACGTTCGTTCATCTAGCACAAAGGGAACGGGTTGCAGGAGAAACTTTTACTCTGGTTTCTCAGTCTGTTTCCTAGTGCCGGTTGGAAGTTCCTGCAGTTTTCACTGTAAAACCGAGTTGAGCTAGTACCTCCCCATATATATGCATGGATTGGAGTTTGCAAGTGAAAAGAAACTTTGTGTTCCCAACAAGCTAGGTGAAGGACGGCTTTCACACACACTTATCTCTCAGAACTGAGCATGTGGAGAGACGTTTGTTCATCTAGAACAAAGGAACGGGTTGCAGGAGAAACTTTTATTCTGGTTTCTCAGCCTGTTTCCTAGAGCCGGTTTGAAATTCCTGCAGTTTTCACAGTAAAACCCAGTTAGAGCTAGTATCTCCCCATATATATGTATGGAGTGGAGTTTGCTAGTGAAAGAAACTTTGTGTTCCCAACAAGCTAGGTGAAGGACGGCTTTCACACACACTTATCTCTCAGAACAGAGCATGTGGAGAGACGTTCGTTCATCTAGCACAAAGGGAACCGGTTGCAGGAGAAACATTTACTCTGGTTTCACAGTCTGTTTCCTAGAGCCGGTATGAAGTTCCTGCAGTTTTCACTGTAAAACCGAGTTGGAGCTAGTACCACCCCATATATATGTATGGAGTGTAGTTTGCAAGTGAAAAGAAACTTTGTGTTGCCAACAAGCTATGTGAAGGACGGCATTCACACACACTTATCTCTCAGAACTGAGAATGTGGAGAGACGTTCGTTCACCTAGCACAAAGGGAACGGGTTGCAGGAGAAACTTTTACTCTGGTTTCTCAGTCTGTTTCCTAGTGCCGGTTTGAAGTTCCTGCAGTTTTCACTGTAAAACAGTGTTGGAGCTAGTACCTCCCAATGTATATGTATGGAGTGGAGTTGGCAAGTGAAAAGAAACTTTGTGTTCCCAACAATCTATCTGAAGGACGGCTTACACAGACACTTATCTCTCAGAACTGAGCATGTGGAGAGACGTTCGTTCATCTAGCACAAAGGGAACGGGTTGCAGGAGAAACTTTTACTCTGGTTTCTCAGCCTGTTTCCTAGAGCCGGTTTGAAGTTCCTCCAGTTTTCACTGTAAAACCGAGTTGGAGCTAGTACCACCCCATATATATGTATGGATTGGAGTTTGCAAGTGAAAAGAAACTTTCTGTTGCCAACAAGCTATGTGAAGGACGGCTTTCACACACACTTATCTCTCAGAACTGAGAATGTGGAGAGACGTTCGTTCACCTAGCACAAAGGGAACGGGTTGCAGGAGAAACTTTTACTCTGGTTTCTCAGTCTGTTTCCTAGTGCCGGTTTGAAGTTCCTGCAGTTTTCACTGTCAAACCGACCTCCCCATATATATGTATGGTGTGGTGTTTGCAAGTGAAAGAATCTTTGTGTTCCCAACAAGCTAGGTGAAGGACGGCTTTCACACACAATTTTCTCTCAGAACTGAGCATGTGGAGAGACTTTCGTTCATCTAGCACAAAGGGAAAGGGTTGCAGGAGAAATTATACTCTGGTTTCTCAGTTTGTTTCCTTGTTCCGGTATGAACTTCCTGCAGTTTTCACTGTAAAACCGAGTTGGAGCTAGAACCTCCCCATATATATGTATGGAGTGGAGTTTGCAAGTGAAAAGAAAGTTTGTGTTCCCAACAAGCTAGGTGAAGAACGGCTTTCACACACACTTATCTCGCAGAAATGAGCATGTGGAGAGACTTTTGTTCATCTAGCACAAAGGGAACGGGTTGCAGGGGAAATTTTTACTCTGGTTTCTCATTCTGTTTCCTAGTGCCTGTTGGAAGTTCCTGCAGTTTTCAATGTAAAATCGAATTGGAGATAGTACCTCCCCATATATATGTATGGAGTGGAGTTTGCAAGTGAAAAAAACTTTGTGTTCCCAACAAACTAGGTGAAGGACGCCTTTCACACACACTTATCTCTCAGAACTGAGCATGTGGAGAGACGTTCGTTCATCTAGCAAAAACGGAACGGGTTGCAGGAGAAACTATTACTCTGGTTTCTCAGTCTTTTTCCTTGAGCCAGTTTGATGTTCCTGCAGTTTTCACTGTAAAACCGAGTTGGAACTAGTACCTCCCCATATATATGTATGGAGTGGAGTTTTCAAGTGAAAAGAAACTTTGTATTCCCAACAAGCTAGGTGAAAGACGGCTTTCACACACACTTATCTCTCAGAACTGAGAATGTGGAGAGACGTTCGTTCATCTAGCACAAATGGAACGGGTTGCAGGAGTAACATTTACTCTGGTTTCTCAGTCTGTTTCCTAGTTCCGGTTAGAAGTTCCTGCAGTTTTCACTGTAAAACCGATTTGGAGCTAGTACCTCCTCATATATATGTATGGAGTGGGGTTTGCAAGTGAAAAGAAACTTTGTGTTCCCAACAAGCTAGTTGAAGGACGGCTTTCACACACACTTATCTCTCAGAACTGAGCATGTGGAGAGACGTTCGTTCATCTAGCACAAAGGGAACGGGATGCAGGAGAAACTTGTACTCTGGTTTCTCAGTCTGTTTCCCAGTGCCGGTTTGAAGTTCCTGCAGTTTTCACTATAAAACCGAGTTGGAGCTAGTACCTCCCCATATATATGTATGGAGTGGAGTTTGCAAGTGAAAAGAAACTTTGTGTTCCCAAGAAGCTAGGTGAAGGACGGCTTTCACAACAATTATCTCTCAGAACTGAGCATGTGGAGAGACGTTCGTTCATCTAGCACAAAGGGAACGGGTTGCAGGAGAAACTTTTACTCTGGTTTCTCAGTCTGTTTCTTAGTGCCGGTTTGAAGTTCCTGTAGTTTGCACTGTAAAACCGATTTGGAGCTTGTACCTACCCATATATATGTATGGAGTGGAGTTTGCAAGTGAAAAGAAACTTTGTGTTCCCAACAAGCTAGGTGAAAGACGGCTTTCACACCCATTTCTCTCTCAGAACTGAGCATGTGGAGAGACTTTCGTTCATCTAGCACAAAGGGAACGGGTAGCAGGAGAAACTTTTACTCTGGTTTCTCAGGCTGTTTCCTAGTGCCGGTTTGAAGTTCCTGCAGTTTTCACTGTAAAAAAGACTTGGAGCTAGTACCTCCCCATATATATGTATGGAGTGGAGTTTGCAAGTGGAAAGAAACTTTGTGTTCCCAACAAGCTAGGTGAAGGACGGCTTTCACACACACTTATCTCTCAGAACTGAGCATGTGGAGAGACGTTCGTTCATCTAGCAAAAATGGAACGGGTTGCAAGAGAAACTTTTACTCTGATTTCTAAGTCTTTTTCCTAGTGCCGGTTTGAAGTTCCTGCAGTTTTCACTGTAAAACCGAGTTGGAGCTAGTACCTCCCCATATATATGTATGGAGTGGAGTTTGCAAGTGAAAAGAAACTTTGTGTTCCCAACAAGCTAGGTGAAGGTCGGCTTAAACACACACTTATCTCTCAGAACTGAGCATGTGGAGAGACGTTCGTTCATCTTGCACAAAGGGAACGGGATGCAGGAGAAACTTTTACTCTGGTTTCTCAGTCTGTTTCCTAGTGCCGGTTTGAAGTTCCTGCAGTTTTCACTGTCAAACCGACCTCCCCATATATATGTATGGAGTGGTGTTTGCAAGTGAAAAGAATCTTTGTCTTCCCAACAAGCTAGGTGAAGGACGGCTTTCACACACACTTATCTCTCAGAACTGAGCATGTGGAGAGATTTTCGTAAATTTAGCACAAAGGGAACGTGTTGCAGGAGAAATTTTACTCTGGTTTCTCAGTTTGTTTCCTTGTGCCGGTTTTAAGTTCCTGCAGTTTTCACTGTAAAACCGACTTGGAGCTAGTACCTCCCCATATATATGTATGGAGTGGAGTTTGCAAGTGAAAAGAAACTTTGTGTTCCCAACAAGCTATGTGAAGGACGGCTTTCACACACATTTATCTCTCAGAACTGAGCATGTGGAGAGACGTTCGTTCATCTAGCACAAAGGGAACGGGTTGCAGGAGAAACTTTTACTCTGGTTTCTCAGTCTGTTTCCTAGTGCCGGTTGGAAGTTCCTGCAGTTTTCACTGTAAAACCGAATTGGAGATAGTACCTCCCCATATATATGTATGGAGTGGATTTTGCAAGTGAAAAGAAACTTTGTGTTCCCAACAAGCTAGGTGAAGGACGCCTTTAACACACACTTATCTCTCAGAACTGAGCATGTGGAGAGACTTTCGTTCATCTAGCACAAAGGGAACGGGTTGCAGTAGAAACTTTTACTCTGGTTTCTCAGTCTGTTTCCTAGTGCCGGTTTGAAGTTCCTGCAGTTTTCACTGTCAAACCGACCTCCCCATATATATGTATGGAGTGGTGTTTGCAAGTGAAAAGAATCTTTGTGTTCCCAACAAGATAGGTGAAGGACGGCTTTCACACACACTTATCTCTCAGAACTGAGCATGTGGAGAGACTTTCGTTCATCTAGCACAAAGGGAACGGGTTGCAGGAGAAATTTTACTCTGGTTTCTCAGTTTGTTTCCTTGTGCCGGTTTGAAGTTCCTGTAGTTTTCACTGTAAAACCGAGTTGAGCTAGTACCTCCCCATATATATGCATGGATTGGAGTTTGCAAGTGAAAAGAAACTTTGTGTTCCCAACAAGCTAGGTGAAGGACGGCTTTCACACACACTTATCTCTCAGAACTGAGCATGTGGAGAGACGTTTGTTCATCTAGAACAAAGGAACGGGTTGCAGGAGAAACTTTTATTCTGGTTTCTCAGCCTGTTTCCTAGAGCCGGTTTGAAATTCCTGCAGTTTTCACAGTAAAACCCAGTTAGAGCTAGTATCTCCCCATATATATGTATGGAGTGGAGTTTGCTAGTGAAAGAAACTTTGTGTTCCAAACAAGCTAGGTGAAGGACGGCTTTCACACACACTTATCTCTCAGAACAGAGCATGTGGAGAGACGTTCGTTCATCTAGCACAAAGGGAACCGGTTGCAGGAGAAACATTTACTCTGGTTTCACAGTCTGTTTCCTAGAGCCGGTATGAAGTTCCTGCAGTTTTCACTGTAAAACCGAGTTGGAGCTAGTACCACCCCATATATATGTATGGAGTGTAGTTTGCAAGTGAAAAGAAACTTTGTGTTGCCAACAAGCTATGTGAAGGACGGCATTCACACACACTTATCTCTCAGAACTGAGAATGTGGAGAGACGTTCGTTCACCTAGCACAAAGGGAACGGGTTGCAGGAGAAACTTTTACTCTGGTTTCTCAGTCTGTTTCCTAGTGCCGGTTTGAAATTCCTGCAGTTTTCACTGTAAAACAGTGTTGGAGCTAGTACCTCCCAATATATATGTATGGAGTGGAGTTGGCAAGTGAAAAGAAACTTTGTGTTCCCAACAATCTATGTGAAGGACGGCTTACACAGACACTTATCTCTCAGAACTGAGCATGTGGAGAGACGTTCGTTCATCTAGCACAAAGGGAACGGGTTGCAGGAGAAACTTTTACTCTGGTTTCTCAGTCTGTTTCCTAGTGCCGGTTGGAAGTTCCTGCAGTTTTCACTGTAAAACCGAATTGGAGATAGTACCTCCCCATATATATGTATGGAGTGGATTTTGCAAGTGAAAAGAAACTTTGTGTTCCCAACAAGCTAGGTGAAGGACGCCTTTAACACACACTTATCTCTCAGAACTGAGCATGTGGAGAGACTTTCGTTCATCTAGCACAAAGGGAACGGGTTGCAGTAGAAACTTTTACTCTGGTTTCTCAGTCTGTTTCCTAGTGCCGGTTTGAAGTTCCTGCAGTTTTCACTGTCAAACCGACCTCCCCATATATATGTATGGAGTGGTGTTTGCAAGTGAAAAGAATCTTTGTGTTCCCAACAAGATAGGTGAAGGACGGCTTTCACACACACTTATCTCTCAGAACTGAGCATGTGGAGAGACTTTCGTTCATCTAGCACAAAGGGAACGGGTTGCAGGAGAAATTTTACTCTGGTTTCTCAGTTTGTTTCCTTGTGCCGGTTTGAAGTTCCTGTAGTTTTCACTGTAAAACCGAGTTGAGCTAGTACCTCCCCATATATATGCATGGATTGGAGTTTGCAAGTGAAAAGAAACTTTGTGTTCCCAACAAGCTAGGTGAAGGACGGCTTTCACACACACTTATCTCTCAGAACTGAGCATGTGGAGAGACGTTTGTTCATCTAGAACAAAGGAACGGGTTGCAGGAGAAACTTTTATTCTGGTTTCTCAGCCTGTTTCCTAGAGCCGGTTTGAAATTCCTGCAGTTTTCACAGTAAAACCCAGTTAGAGCTAGTATCTCCCCATATATATGTATGGAGTGGAGTTTGCTAGTGAAAGAAACTTTGTGTTCCAAACAAGCTAGGTGAAGGACGGCTTTCACACACACTTATCTCTCAGAACAGAGCATGTGGAGAGACGTTCGTTCATCTAGCACAAAGGGAACCGGTTGCAGGAGAAACATTTACTCTGGTTTCACAGTCTGTTTCCTAGAGCCGGTATGAAGTTCCTGCAGTTTTCACTGTAAAACCGAGTTGGAGCTAGTACCACCCCATATATATGTATGGAGTGTAGTTTGCAAGTGAAAAGAAACTTTGTGTTGCCAACAAGCTATGTGAAGGACGGCATTCACACACACTTATCTCTCAGAACTGAGAATGTGGAGAGACGTTCGTTCACCTAGCACAAAGGGAACGGGTTGCAGGAGAAACTTTTACTCTGGTTTCTCAGTCTGTTTCCTAGTGCCGGTTTGAAATTCCTGCAGTTTTCACTGTAAAACAGTGTTGGAGCTAGTACCTCCCAATATATATGTATGGAGTGGAGTTGGCAAGTGAAAAGAAACTTTGTGTTCCCAACAATCTATGTGAAGGACGGCTTACACAGACACTTATCTCTCAGAACTGAGCATGTGGAGAGACGTTCGTTCATCTAGCACAAAGGGAACGGGTTGCAGGAGAAACTTTTACTCTGGTTTCTCAGCCTGTTTCCTAGAGCCGGTTTGAAGTTCCTCCAGTTTTCACTGTAAAACCGAGTTGGAGCTAGTACCACCCCATATATATGTATGGATTGGAGTTTGCAAGTGAAAAGAAACTTTGTGTTGCCAACAAGCTATGTGAAGGACGGCATTCACACACACTTATCTCTCAGAACTGAGAATGTGGAGAGACGTTCGTTCACCTAGCACAAAGGGAACGGGTTGCAGGAGAAACTTTTACTCTGGTTTCTCAGTCTGTTTCCTAGTGCCGGTTTGAAATTCCTGCAGTTTTCCCTGTAAAACAGTGTTGGAGCTAGTACCTCCCAATATATATGTATGGAGTGGAGTTGGCAAGTGAAAAGAAACTTTGTGTTCCCAACAATCTATGTGAAGGGCGGCTTACACAGACACTTATCTCTCAGAACTGAGCATGTGGAGAGACGTTCGTTCATCTAGCACAAAGGGAACGGGTTGCAGGAGAAACTTTTACTCTGATTTCTCAGCCTGTTTCCTAGAGCCGGTTTGAAGTTCCTCCAGTTTTCACTGTAAAACCGAGTTGGAGCTAGTACCACCCCATATATATGTATGGATTGGAGTTTGCAAGTGAAAAGAAACTTTCTGTTGCCAACAAGCTATGTGAAGGACGGCTTTCACACACACTTATCTCTCAGAACTGAGAATGTGGAGAGACGTTCGTTCACCTAGCACAAAGGGAACGGGTTGCAGGAGAAACTTTTACTCTGGTTTCTCAGTCTGTTTCCTAGTGCCGGTTTGAAGTTCCTGCAGTTTTCACTGTCAAACCGACCTCCCCATATATATGTATGGTGTGGTGTTTGCAAGTGAAAGAATCTTTGTGTTCCCAACAAGCTAGGTGAAGGACGGCTTTCACACACAATTTTCTCTCAGAACAGAGCATGTGGAGAGACTTTCGTTCATCTTGCACAAAGGGAAAGGGTTGCAGGAGAAATTATACTCTGGTTTCTCAGTTTGTTTCCTTGTTCCGGTATGAACTTCCTGCAGTTTTCACTGTAAAACCGAGTTGGAGCTAGAACCTCCCCATATATATGTATGGAGTGGAGTTTGCAAGTGAAAAGAAAGTTTGTGTTCCCAACAAGCTAGGTGAAGAACGGCTTTCACACACACTTATCTCGCAGAAATGAGCATGTGGAGAGACTTTTGTTCATCTAGCACAAAGGGAACGGGTTGCAGGGGAAATTTTTACTCTGGTTTCTCATTCTGTTTCCTAGTGCCTGTTGGAAGTTCCTGCAGTTTTCAATGTAAAAGAGAGTTGGAGATAGTACCTCCCAATATATATGTATGGAGTGGAGTTTGCAAGTGAAAAGAAACTTTTTGTTCCCAACAATCTAGGTGAAGGACGGCTTTCCCACACACTTATCTCTCAGAACTGAGCATGTGGAGAGACGTTCGTTCATCTAGCACAAAGGGAACGGGTTGCAGGAGAAAATTTTACTCTGGTTTCTCATTCTGTTTCCTAGTGCCGGTTTGAAGTTCCTGCAGTTTTCAATGTAAAACCGAGTTGGAGCTAGTACCACCCCATATATATGTATGGACTGGAGTTTGCAAGTGAAAAGAAACTTTGTATTCCCAACAAGCTAGCTGAAGGACGGCTTTCCCACACAATTATCTCTCACATCTGAGCATGTGGAGAGACGTCCGTTCATCTAGCACAAATGGAACGGTTTGCAGGAGAAACTTTTACTCTGGTTTCTCAGTCTGTTTCCTAGTGCCGGTTTGAAGTTCCTGCAGTTTTCACTGTAAAAGCGAGTTGGAGCTTGTACCTCCCCATATATATGTATGGAGTGGAGTTTGCAAGTGAAAAGAAACTTTGTGTTCCCAACAAGCTAGGTGAAGGACGGCTTTCACACACACATATCACTCGGAACTGAGCATGTGGAGAGACGTTCGTTCATCTAGCACAAATGGAACGGTTTGCAGGAGAAACTTTTACTCTGGTTTCTCAGTCTGTTTCCTAGTGCCGGTTTGAAATTCCTGCAGTTTTCACTGTAAAACAGTGTTGGAGCTAGTACCTCCCAATATATATGTATGGAGTGGAGTTGGCAAGTGAAAAGAAACTTTGTGTTCCCAGCAAGCTAGGTGAAGGACGGCTTTCACACAAATTTATCTCTCAGAACTGAGCATGTGGAGAGACGTTCGTTCATCTAGCACAAAGGGAACGGGTTGCAGGAGAAACTTTTACTCTGGTTTCTCAGCCTGTTTCCTAGAGCCGGTTTGAAGTTCCTCCAGTTTTCACTGTAAAACCGCGTTGGAGCTAGTACCACCCCATATATATGTATGGATTGGAGTTTGCAAGTGAAAAGAAACTTTCTGTTGCCAACAAGCTAGGTGAAGGACGGCTTTCACACACACTTATCTCTCAGAACTGAGCATGTGGAGAGACGTTCGTTCATCTAGCACAAAATGAACGGGTTGCAGTAGAAACTTTTACTCTGGTTTCTCAGTCTGTTTCCTAGTGCCGGTTTCAAGTTCCTGCAGTTTTCACTGTCAAACGGACCTCCCCATATATATGTATGGAGTGGTGTTTGCAAGTGAAAAGAATCTTTGTGTTCCCAACAAGCTAGGTGAAGGAAGGCTTTCACACACACTTATCTCTCAGAACTGAGCATGTGGAGAGACTTTCGTTCATCTAGCACAAAGGGAACGGTTTGCAGGAGAAATTTTACTCTGGTTTCTCAGTTTGTTTCCTTGTGCCGGTTTGAAGTTCCTGTAGTTTTCACTGTAAATCCGAGTTGGAGCTAGTAACTCCCCATATATATGCATGGAGTGGAGTTTGCAAGTGAAAAGAAACTTTGTGTTCCCAACAAGCTAGGTGAAGGACGGCTTTCACACACACTTATCTCTCAGAACTGAGCATGTGGAGAGAGGTTTGTTCATCTAGCACAAATGGAACGGTTTGCAGGAGAAACTTTTACTCTGGTTTCTCAGTCTGTTTCCTAGTGCCGGTTTGAAGTTCCTGCAGTTTTCACTGTAAAAGCGAGTTGGAGCTTGTACCTCCCCATATATATGTATGGAGTGGAGTTTGCAAGTGAAAAGAAACTTTGTGTTCCCAACAAGCTAGGTGAAGGACGGCTTTCACACACACATATCACTCGGAACTGAGCATGTGGAGAGACGTTCGTTCATCTAGCACAAATGGAACGGTTTGCAGGAGAAACTTTTACTCTGGTTTCTCAGTCTGTTTCCTAGTGCCGGTTTGAAATTCCTGCAGTTTTCACTGTAAAACAGTGTTGGAGCTAGTACCTCCCAATATATATGTATGGAGTGGAGTTGGCAAGTGAAAAGAAACTTTGTGTTCCCAGCAAGCTAGGTGAAGGACGGCTTTCACACAAATTTATCTCTCAGAACTGAGCATGTGGAGAGACGTTCGTTCATCTAGCACAAAGGGAACGGGTTGCAGGAGAAACTTTTACTCTGGTTTCTCAGCCTGTTTCCTAGAGCCGGTTTGAAGTTCCTCCAGTTTTCACTGTAAAACCGCGTTGGAGCTAGTACCACCCCATATATATGTATGGATTGGAGTTTGCAAGTGAAAAGAAACTTTCTGTTGCCAACAAGCTAGGTGAAGGACGGCTTTCACACACACTTATCTCTCAGAACTGAGCATGTGGAGAGACGTTCGTTCATCTAGCACAAAATGAACGGGTTGCAGTAGAAACTTTTACTCTGGTTTCTCAGTCTGTTTCCTAGTGCCGGTTTCAAGTTCCTGCAGTTTTCACTGTCAAACGGACCTCCCCATATATATGTATGGAGTGGTGTTTGCAAGTGAAAAGAATCTTTGTGTTCCCAACAAGCTAGGTGAAGGAAGGCTTTCACACACACTTATCTCTCAGAACTGAGCATGTGGAGAGACTTTCGTTCATCTAGCACAAAGGGAACGGTTTGCAGGAGAAATTTTACTCTGGTTTCTCAGTTTGTTTCCTTGTGCCGGTTTGAAGTTCCTGTAGTTTTCACTGTAAATCCGAGTTGGATCTAGTAACTCCCCATATATATGCATGGAGTGGAGTTTGCAAGTGAAAAGAAACTTTGTGTTCCCAACAAGCTAGGTGAAGGACGGCTTTCACACACACTTATCTCTCAGAACTGAGCATGTGGAGAGAGGTTTGTTCATCTAGCACAAATGGAACGGGTTGCAGGAGAAACTTTTATTCTGGTTTCTCAGCCTGTTTCCTAGAGCCGGTTTGAAATTCCTGCAGTTTTCACTGTAAAACCCAGTTAGAGCTAGTATCTCCCCATATATATGTATGGAGTGGAGTTTGCTAGTGAAAGAAACTTTGTGTTCCCAACAAGCTAGGTGAAGGACGGCTTTCACACACACTTATCTCTCAGAACAGAGCATGTGGAGAGACGTTCGTTCATCTAGCACAAAGGGAACGGGTTGCAGGGGAAACTTTTACTCTGGTTTCACAGTCTGTTTCCTAGAGCCGGTATGAAGTTCCTGCAGTTTTCACTGTAAAACCGAGTTGGAGCTAGTACCACCCCATATATATGTATGGAGTGGAGTTTGCAAGTGAAAAGAAACTTTGTGTTGCCAACAAGCTATGTGAAGGACGGCTTTCACACACACTTATCTCTCAGAACTGAGCATGTGGAGAGACGTTCGTTCATCTAGCAAAAAGGGAACGGGTTGCAGGAGAAACTTTTACTCTGGTTTCTCAGTCTGTTTCCTAGTGCCGGTTTGAAGTTCCTGCAGTTTTCACTGTCAAACCGACCTCCCCATATATATGTATGGAGTGGAGTTTGCTAGTGAAAGAAACTTTGTGTTCCCAACAAGCTAGGTGAAGGACGGCTTTCACACAAATTTATCTCTCAGAACTGAGCATGTGGAGAGACGTTCGTTCATCTAGCACAAAGGGAACGGGTTGCAGGAGAAACTTTTACTCTGGTTTCTCAGCCTGTTTCCTAGAGCCGGTTTGTAGTTCCTCCAGTTTTCACTGTAAAACCGCGTTGGAGCTAGTACCACCCCATATATATGTATGGATTGGAGTTTGCAAGTGAAAAGAAACTTTCTGTTGCCAACAAGCTAGGTGAAGGACGGCTTTCACACACACTTATCTCTCAGAACTGAGCATGTGGAGAGACGTTCGTTCATCTAGCACAAAGGGAACGGGTTGCAGGAGAAACTTTTACTCTGGTTTCTCAGCCTGTTTCCTAGAGCCGGTTTGTAGTTCCTCCAGTTTTCACTGTAAAACCGCGTTGGAGCTAGTACCACCCCATATATATGTATGGATTGGAGTTTGCAAGTGAAAAGAAACTTTCTGTTGCCAACAAGCTAGGTGAAGGACGGCTTTCACACACACTTATCTCTCAGAACTGAGCATGTGGAGAGACGTTCGTTCATCTAGCACAAAGGGAACGGGTTGCAGGAGAAACTTTTACTCTGGTTTCTCAGCCTGTTTCCTAGAGCCGGTTTGTAGTTCCTCCAGTTTTCACTGTAAAACCGCGTTGGAGCTAGTACCACCCCATATATATGTATGGATTGGAGTTTGCAAGTGAAAAGAAACTTTCTGTTGCCAACAAGCTAGGTGAAGGACGGCTTTCACACACACTTATCTCTCAGAACTGAGCATGTGGAGAGACGTTCGTTCATCTAGCACAAAATGAACGGGTTGCAGTAGAAACTTTTACTCTGGTTTCTCAGTCTGTTTCCTAGTGCCGGTTTCAAGTTCCTGCAGTTTTCACTGTCAAACGGACCTCCCCATATATATGTATGGAGTGGTGTTTGCAAGTGAAAAGAATCTTTGTGTTCCCAACAAGCTAGGTGAAGGAAGGCTTTCACACACACTTATCTCTCAGAACTGAGCATGTGGAGAGACTTTCGTTCATCTAGCACAAAGGGAACGGTTTGCAGGAGAAATTTTACTCTGGTTTCTCAGTTTGTTTCCTTGTGCCGGTTTGAAGTTCCTGTAGTTTTCACTGTAAATCCGAGTTGGAGCTAGTAACTCCCCATATATATGCATGGAGTGGAGTTTGCAAGTGAAAAGAAACTTTGTGTTCCCAACAAGCTAGGTGAAGGACGGCTTTCACACACACTTATCTCTCAGAACTGAGCATGTGGAGAGAGGTTTGTTCATCTAGCACAAATGGAAAGGGTTGCAGGAGAAACTTTTATTCTGGTTTCTCAGCCTGTTTCCTAGAGCCGGTTTGAAATTCCTGCAGTTTTCACTGTAAAACCCAGTTAGAGCTAGTATCTCCCCATATATATGTATGGAGTGGAGTTTGCTAGTGAAAGAAACTTTGTGTTCCCAACAAGCTAGGTGAAGGACGGCTTTCACACACACTTATCTCTCAGAACAGAGCATGTGGAGAGACGTTCGTTCATCTAGCACAAAGGGAACGGGTTGCAGGGGAAACTTTTACTCTGGTTTCACAGTCTGTTTCCTAGAGCCGGTATGAAGTTCCTGCAGTTTTCACTGTAAAACCGAGTAGGAGCTAGTACCACCCCATATATATGTATGGAGTGGAGTTTGCAAGTGAAAAGAAACTTTGTGTTGCCAACAAGCTATGTGAAGGACGGCTTTCACACACACTTATCTCTCAGAACTGAGCATGTGGAGAGACGTTCGTTCATCTAGCAAAAAGGGAACGGGTTGCAGGAGAAACTTTTACTCTGGTTTCTCAGTCTGTTTCCTAGTGCCGGTTTGAAGTTCCTGCAGTTTTCACTGTCAAACCGACCTCCCCATATATATGTATGGTGTGGTGTTTGCAAGTGAAAGAATCTTTGTGTTCCCAACAAGCTAGGTGAAGGACGGCTTTCACACACAATTATCTCTCAGAACTGGGCATGTGGAGAGACTTTCGTTCATCTAGCACAAAGGTAAAGGGTTGCAGGAGAAATTATACTCTGGTTTCTCAGTTTGTTTCCTTGTTCCGGTATGAACTTCCTGCAGTTTTCACTGTAAAACCGAGTTGGAGCTAGAACCTCCCCATATATATGTATGGAGTGGAGTTTGCAAGTGAAAAGAAACTTTGTGTTCCCAACAAGCTAGGTGAAGGACGGCTTTCACACACACTTATCTCGCAGAAATGAGCATGTGGAGAGACTTTCGTTCATCTAGCATAAAGGGAACGTGTTGCAGGGGAAATTTTTACTCTGGTTTCTCATTGTGTTTCCTAGTGCCTGTTGGAAGTTCCTGCAGTTTTCAATGTAAAAGCGAGTTGGAGATAGTACCTCCCAATATATATGTATGGAGTGGAGTTTGCAAGTGAAAAGAAACTTTTTGTTCCCAACAAGCTAGGTGAAGGACGGCTTTCCCACACACTTATCTCTCAGAACTGAGCATGTGGAGAGACGTTCGTTCATCTAGCACAAAGGGAACGGTTTGCAGGAGAAAATTTTACTCTGGTTTCTCAGTCTGTTTCCTAGAGCCGGTTTTAAGTTCCTGCAGTTTTCACTGTAAAACCGAGTTGGAGCTAGTACCACCCCATATATATGTATGGACTGGAGTTTGCAAGTGAAAAGAAACTTTGTATTCCCAACAAGCTAGCTGAAGGACGGCTTTCCCACACAATTATCTCTCACATCTGAGCATGTGGAGAGACGTTCGTTCATCTAGCACAAAGGGAACGGTTGGCAGGAGAAACTTTTACTCTGGTTTCTCAGTCTGTTTCCTAGTGCCGGTTTGAAGTTCCTGCAGTTTTCACTGTAAAAGCGAGTTGGAGCTTGTACCTCCCCATATATATGTATGGAGTGGAGTTTGCAAGTGAAAAGAAACTTTGTGTTCCCAACAAGCTAGGTGAAGGACGGCTTTCACACACACTTATCACTCGGAACTGAGCATGTGGAGAGACGTTCGTTCATCTAGCACAAAGGGAACGGGTTGCAGGAGAAACTTTTACTCTGGTTTCTCAGTCTGACTCCTAGTGCCGGTTTGAAGTTCCTGCAGTTTTCACTGTCAAACCGACCTCCCCATATATATGTATGGAGTGGTGTATGCAAGTGAAAGAATCTTTATGTTCCCAACAAGCTAGGTGAAGGACGACTTTCACACACAATTATCTCTCAGAACTGAGCATGTGGAGACACTTTCGTTCATCTAGCACAAAGCTAACGGGTTGCAGGAGAAATTATACTCTGGTTTCTCAGTTTGTTTCCTTGTGCCGGTATGAACTTCCTGCAGATTTCACTGTAAAATCGAGTTGGAGGTAGAACCTCCCCATATATATGTATGGAGCGGAGTTTGCAAGTGAAAAGAAACTTTTTGTTCCCAAAAAGCTAGGTGAAGGACGGCTTTCACACTCACTTATCTCTCAGAACTGAGCATGTGGAGAGACGTTCGTTCATCTAGCACAAAGGGAACGGGTTGCATGAGAAATTTTACTCTGGTTTCTCAGTTTGTTTCCTAGTGCCGGTTTGAAGTTCCTGCAGTTTTCACTGGAAAACCGAGTTGGAGCTAGTACCTCCCCATATATATGTATGGAGTGGAGTTTGCAAGTGAAAAGGAACTTTGTGTTCCCAACAAGCTAGGTGAAGGACGGCTTTCACACACACCTATATCTCAGAACTTAGCATGTGGAGAGACGTTCGTTCATCTAGCACAAAGGGAACGGATTGCAGGAGAAACTTTTACTCTGGTTTCTCAGTCTGTTTCCTAGTGCCGGTTGGAAGTTCCTGCAGTTTTCACTGTAAAACCGAGTTGGAGCTAGTACCTCCCCATATATATGTATGGAGTGGAGTTTGCAACTGAAAAGAAACTTTGTGTTCCCAACAAGCTAGGTGAAGGACGGCTTTCACACACACTTATCTCTCAGAACTGAGCATGTGGAGAGACGTTCGTTCATCTAGCACAAAGGGAACGGGTTGCAGGAGAAACTTTTACTCTGGTTTCTCAGTCTGTTTCCTAGTGCCGGTTTGAAGTTAATGCAATTTTCACTGTAAAACCGAGTTGGAGCTAGTACCTCCCCATATATATGTATGGAGTGGAGTTTGCAAGTGAAAAGAAACTTTGTGTTCCCAACAAGCTAGGTGAAGGACGGCTTACACACACACTTATCTTTCAGAACTGAGCATGTGGAGAGACGTTCGTTCATCTAGCACAAAGGGAACGGGTTGCAGGAGAAACTTTTACTCTGGTTTCTCAGCCTGTTTCCTAGAGCGGTTTGAAGTTCCTGCAGTTTTCACTGTAAAACCCAGTTGGAGCTAGTATCTCCCCATATATATGTTTGGAGTGGAGTTTGCTAGTGAAAAGAAACTTTGTGTTCCCAACAAGCTACGTGAAGTACGGCTTTCACACACACTTATCTCTCAGAACAGAGCATGTGGAGAGACGTTCGTTCATTTAGCACAAAGGGAACGGGTTGCAGGAGAAACATTTACCCTGGTTTCTCAGTCTGTTTCCTAGAGCCGGTTTGAATTTCCTGCATTTTTCACTGTAAAACCGAGTTGGAGCTAGTAAAATCCCATATAAATGTATGGAGTTGAGTTTGCAAGTGAAAAGAAACTTTGTGTTGCCAACAAGCTAGGTGAAGGACGGCATTCACACACAATTATCTCTCAGAACTGAGCAAGTGGAGAGACGTTCGTGCATCAAGCACAAAGGGAACGGGTTGCAGGAGAAACTTTTACTCTGGTTTCTCAGTCTGCTTCCTAGTGCCCGTTTGAAGTTCCTGCAGTTTTCACTGTCAAACCGACCTCCCCATATATATGTATGGAGTGGTGTTTGCAAGTGAAAAGAATATTTGTGTTCCCAACAAGCTGGGTGAAGGACGGCTTTCACACTCACTTATATCTCAGAACTGAGCATGTGGAGAGACGTTCGTTCATCTAGCACAAAGAGAACGGGTTGCAGGAGAAATTTTACTCTGGTTTCTCAGTTTGTTTCCTAGTGCCGGTCTGAAGTTCCTGCAGTTTTCACTGTAAAACCGAGTTGGAGCTAGTACCACCCCATATATATGTATGGACTGGAGATAGCAAGTGAAAAGAAACTTTGTGTTCCCAACAAGCTAGCTGAAGGACGGCTTTCCCACACAATTATCTCTCACAACTGAGCGTGTGGAGTGACGTTCGTTCATCTAGCACAAAGGGAACGGGTTGCAGGAGAAACTTTTACTCTGGTTTCTCAGTCTGTTTCCTAGTGCCGGTTTGAAGTTCCTGCAGTTTTCACTGTAAAACCGAGTTGGAGCTACTACCTCCCCATATATATTTATGTATTGGAGTTTGCAAGTGAAAAGTAACTTTGTGTTCCCAACAAGCTAGTTGAAGGACGGCTTTCACACACACTTATCTCTCAGAACTGAGCATGTGGAGAGACGTTTGTTCATCTGGCACAAAGGGAACGGGTTGCAGGAGAAACTTTTACTCTGGTTTCTCAGTCTGTTTCCTAGTGCCGGTTTGAAGTTCCTGCAGTTTTCACTGTAAAACCGAGTGGGTGCTAGTACCTCCCCATATATATGTATGGAGTGGAGTTTGCAAGGGAAAAGAAACTTTGTGTTCCCAACAAGCTAGGTGAAAGACGGCTTTCACACACACTTATCTCTCAGAACTGAGCATGTGGAGAGACGTTCGTTCATCTAGCACAAAGGGAACGGTTTGCAGGAGAAACTATTACTCTGGTTTCTCAGTCTGTTTCCTAGTGCCGGTTTGAAGTTCCTGCAGTTTTCACTGTAAAACCGAGTTGGAGTTAGAACCAACCCATATATATGTATGGACTGGTGTTTGCAAGTGTAAAGAAACTTTGTATTCCCAACAAGCTAGCTGAAGGACGGCTTTCCCACACAATTATCTCTCACAACTGAGCATGTGGAGAGAAGTTCGTTCATCTAGCACAAAGGGAACGGGTTGCATGAGAAACTTTTACTCTGGTTTCTCAGTCTGTTTCCTAGTGCCGGTTTGAAGTTCCTGCACTTTTCACTGTAAAACCGAGTTGGAGCTTGTACCTCCCCATATATATGTATGGAGTGGAGTTTGCAAGTGAAAAGAAACTTTGTGTTCCCAACAAGCTAGATGAAGGACGGCTTTCACACACACTTATCATTCGGAACTGAGCATGTGGTGAGACGTTCGTTCATCTAGCACAAAGGGAACGGGTTGCAGGAGAAACTTTTACTCTGGTTTCTCAGTCTGTTTCCTAGTGCCGGTTTGATGTTCCTGCAGTTTTCACTGTAAAAAAGTGTTGGAGCTTGTACCTCCCCATATATATGTATGGAGTGGAGTTTGCAAGTGAAAAGAAACTTTGTGTTCCCAACAAGCTAGGTGAAGGACGGCTTTCACACACACTTATATCTCAGAACTGAGCATGTGGAGAGATGTTCGTTCATCTAGCACAAAGGGAACGGGTTGCAGGAGAAACTTTGACTCTGGTTTCTCAGTTTGTTTCCTAGTGCCGGTTTGAAGTTCCTGCAGTTTTCACTGTAAAACCGAGTTGGAGCTAGTACCACCCCATATATATGTATGGAGTGGAGTTAGCAAGTGAAAAGAAACTTTGTATTCCCAACAAGCTAGCTGAAGGACGGCTTTCCCACACAATTATCTCTCACAACTGAGCATGTGGAGAGACGTTTGTTCATCTAGCACAAAGGGAACGGGTTGCAGGAGAAACTTTTACTCTGGTTTCTCAGTCTGTTTCCTAGTCCCGGTTTGAAGTTCCTGCAGTTTTCACTGTAAAACCGAGTTGGAGCTAGTACCTCCCCATATATATGTATGTAGTGGAGTTTGCAAGTGAAAAGTAACATTGTGTTCCCAACAAGCTAGTTGAAGGACGGCTTTCACACACACTTATCTCTCAGAACTGAGCATGTGGAGAGACGTTTGTTCATCTAACACAAAGGAACGGGTTGCAGGGGAAATTTTACTCTGGTTTCTCAGTCTGTTTCCTAGTGCCTGTTTGAAGTTCCTGCAGTTTTCACTGTAAAACCGAGTGGGTGCTAGTACCTCCCCATATATATGTATGGAGTGGAGTTTGCAAGTGAAAAGAAACTTTGTGTTCTCAACAAGCTAGGTGAAAGACGGCTTTCACACACAAATATCTCTCAGAACTGAGCATGTGGAGAGACGTTCGTTCATCTAGCACAAAGGGAACGGGTTACAGGAGAAACTTTTACTCTGGTTTCTCAGTCTGTTTCCTAGTGCCGGTTTGAAGTTCCTGCAGTTTTCACTGTCAAACCGACCTCCCCATATATATGTATGGATTGGTGTTTGTAAGTGAAAAGAATCTTTGTGTTCCCAACATGTTATGTGAAGGACGGCTTTCACACACACTTATCTCTCAGAACTGAGCATGTGGAGAGACTTTCGTTCATCTAGAATAAAGGGAACGGGTTGCAGGAGAAACTTTTACTCTGGTTTCTCAGTCTGTTTCCTAGTGCCGGTTGGAAGTTCCTGCAGTTTTCACTGTAAAACCGAGTTGGAGATAGTACCTCCCTATATATATGTATGGAGTGGAGTTTGCAAGTGAAAAGAAACTTTGTGTTCCCAACAAGCTAGGTGAAGGACGGCTTTCACACACACTTATCTCTCAGAACTGAGCATGTGGAGAGACGTTCGTTCATCTAGCACAAAAGGAACGGGTTGCCGGAGAAACTTTTACTCTGGTTTCTCAGTCTGTTTCCTAGTGCCTGTTTGAATTTCCTGCTTTTTTCACTGTAAAAGAGATTTGGAGCTAGTACCTCCCCATATATATGTATGGAGTGGAGTTTGCAAGTGAAAAGAAACTTTTTGTTCCTAACAAGCTAGGTGAAGGGCGGCTTTCCCACACACTTATCTCTCAGAACTGAGCATGTGGAGAGACGTTCGTTCATCTAGCACAAAGTGAACGGGTTGCAGGAGAAACATTTACTCTGGTTTCACAGTCTGTTTCCTAGAGTCGGTATGAAGTTCCTGCAGTTTTCACTGTAAAACCGAGTTGGAGCTAGTACCACCCCATATATATGTATGGAGTGGAGTTTGCAAGTGAAAAGAAACTTTGTGTTGCCAACAAGCTATGTGAAGGACGGCTTTCACACACACTTATCTCTCAGAACTGAGCATGTGGAGAGACGTTCGTTCATCTAGCAAAAAGGGAACGGGTTGCAGGAGAAACTTTTACTCTGGTTTCTCAGTCTGTTTCCTAGTGCCGGTTTGAAGTTCCTGCAGTTTTCTCTGTCAAACCGACCTCCCCATATATATGTATGGTGTGGTGTTTGCAAGTGAAAGAATCTTTGTGTTCCCAACAAGCTAGGTGAAGGACGGCTTTCACACACAATTATCTCTCAGAACTGAGCATGTGGAGAGACTTTCGTTCATCTAGCACAAAGGGAACGGGTTGCAGGGGAAATTTTTACTCTGGTTTCTCATTCTGTTTCCTAGTGCCTGTTGGAAGTTCCTGCAATTTTCAATGTAAAAGCGAGTTGGAGATAGTACCTCCCAATATATATGTATGGAGTGGAGTTTGCAAGTGAAAAGAAACTTTTTGTTCCCAACAAGCTAGGTGAAGGACGGCTTTCCCACACACTTATCTCTCAGAACTGAGCATGTGGAGAGACGTTCGTTCATCTAGCACAAAGGGAACGGTTTGCAGGAGAAAATTTTACTCTGGTTTCTCAGTCTGTTTCCTAGTGCCGGTTTTAAGTTCCTGCAGTTTTCACTGTAAAACCGAGTTGGAGCTAGTACCACCCCATATATATGTATGGACTGGAGTTTGCAAGTGAAAAGAAACTTTGTATTCCCAACAAGCTAGCTGAAGGACGGCTTTCCCGCACAATTATCTCTCACATCTGAGCATGTGGAGAGACGTTCGTTCATCTAGCAAAAAGGGAACGGTTTGCAGGAGAAACTTTTACTCTGGTTTCTCAGTCTGTTTCCTAGTGCCGGTTTGAAGTTCCTGCAGTTTTCACTGTAAAAGCGGGTTGGAGCTTGTACCTCCCCATATATATGTATGGAGTGGAGTTTGCAAGTGAAAAGAAACTTTGTGTTCCCAACAAGCTAGGTGAAGGACGGCTTTCACACACACTTATCACTCGGAACTGAGCATGTGGAGAGACGTTCGTTCATCTAGCACAAAGGGAACGGGTTGCAGGAGAAACTTTTACTCTGGTTTCTCAGTCTGTTTCCTAGTGCCGGTTTGAAGTTCCTGCAGATTTCACTGTCAAACCGACCTCCCCATATATATGTATGGAGTGGTGTATGCAAGTGAAAGAATCTTTGTGTTCCCAACAAGCTAGGTGAAGGACGACTTTCACACACAATTTTCTCTCAGAACTGAGCATGTGGAGAGACTTTCGTTCATCTAGCACAAAGCTAACGGGTTGCAGGAGAAATTATACTCTGTTTTCTCAGTTTGTTTCCTTGTGCCGGTATGAACTTCCTGCAGATTTCAGTGTAAAATCGAGTTGGAGGTAGAACCTCTCCATATATATGTATGGAGTGGAGTTTGCAAGTGAAAAGAAACTTTTTGTTCCCAACAAGCTAGGTGAAGGACGGCTTTCACACTCACTTATCTCTCAGAACTGAGCATGTGGAGAGACGTTCGTTCATCTAGCACAAAGGGAACGGGTTGCATGAGAAATTTTACTCTGGTTTCTCAGTTTGTTTCCTAGTGCCGGTTTGAAGTTCCTGCAGTTTTCACTGTAAAACCGAGTTGGAGCTAGTACCTCCCCATATATATGTATGGAGTGGAGTTTGCAAGTGAAAAGGAACTTTGTGTTCCCAACAAGCTAGGTGAAGGACGGCTTTCACACACACCTATCTCTCAGAACTTAGCATGTGGAGAGACGTTCGTTCATCTAGCACAAAGGGAACGGTTTGCAGGAGAAACTTTTACTCTGGTTTCTCAGTCTGTTTCCTAGTGCCGGTTGGAAGTTCCTGCAGTTTTCACTGTAAAACCGAGTTGGAGCTAGTACCTCCCCATATATATGTATGGAGTGGTGTTTGCAACTGAAAAGAAACTTTGTGTTCCCAAGAAGCTAGGTGAAGGACGGCTTTCACACACACTTATCTCTCAGAACTGAGCATGTGGAGAGACGTTCGTTCATTTAGCACAAAGGGAACGGGTTGCAGGAGAAACTTTTACTCTGGTTTCTCAGTCTGTTTCCTAGTGCCGGTTGGAAGTTCCTGCAGTTTTCACTGTAAAGCCGAGTTGGAGCTAGTACCTCCCCATATATATGTATGGAGTGGAGTTTGCAAGTGAAAAGAAACTTTGTGTTCCCAACAAGCTAGGTGAAGGACGGCTTACACACACACTTATCTTTCAGAACTGAGCATGTGGAGAGACGTTCGTTCATCTAGCACAAAGGGAACGGGTTGCAGGAGAAACTTTTACTCTGGTTTCTCAGTCTGTTTCCTAGTGCCGGTTGGAAGTTCCTGCAGTTTTCACTGTAAAACCGAGTTGGAGCTAGTACCTCCCCATATATATGTATGGAGTGGAGTTTGCAACTGAAAAGAAACTTTGTGTTCCCAACAAGCTAGGTGAAGGACGGCTTTCCCACACACTTATCTCTCAGAACTGAGCATGTGGAGAGACGTTCGTTCATCTAGCACAAAGGGAACGTGTTGCAGGAGAAACTTTTACTCTGGTTTCTCAGCCTGTTTCCTAGAGCGGTTTGAAGTTCCTGCAGTTTTCACTGTAAAACCCAGTTGGAGCTAGTATCTCCCCATATATATGTTTGGAGTGGAGTTTGCTAGTGAAAAGAAACTTTGTGTTCCCAACAAGCTACGTGAAGTACGGCTTTCACACACACTTATCTCTCAGAACAGAGCATGTGGAGAGACGTTCGTTCATTTAGCACAAAGGGAACGGGTTGCAGGAGAAACATTTACTCTGGTTTCTCAGTCTGTTTCCTAGAGCCGGTTGGAAGTTCCTGCATTTTTCAGTGTAAAACCGAGTTGGAGCTAGTAAAATCCCATATAAATGTATGGAGTGGAGTTTGCAAGTGAAAAGAAACTTTGTGTTGCCAACAAGCTAGGTGAAGGACGGCATTCACACACAATTATCTCTCAGAACTGAGCAAGTGGAGAGACGTTCGTGCATCAAGCACAAAGGGAACGGGTTGCAGGAGAAACTTTTACTCTGGTTTCTCAGTCTGTTTCCTAGTGCCGGTTTGAAGTTCCTGCAGTTTTCACTGTCAAACCGACCTCCCCATATATATGTATGGAGTGGTGTTTGCAAGTGAAAAGAATATTTGTGTTCCCAACAAGCTAGGTGAAGGACGGCTTTCACACTCACTTATATCTCAGAACTGAGCATGTGGAGAGACGTTCGTTCATCTAGCACAAAGGGAACGGGTTGCAGGAGAAATTTTACTCTGGTTTCTCAGTTTGTTTCATAGTGCCGGTCTGAAGTTCCTGCAGTTTTCACTGTAAAACCGAGTTGGAGCTAGTACCACCCCATATATATGTATGGACTGAAGTTAGCAAGTGAAAAGAAACTTTGTGTTCCAAACAAGCTAGCTGAAGAACGGCTTTCCCACACAATTATCTCTCACAACTGAGCGTGTGGAGTGACGTTCGTTCATCTAGCACAAAGGGAACGGGTTGCAGGAGAAACTTTTACTCTGGTTTCTCAGTCTGTTTCCTAGTGCCGGTTTGAAGTTCCTGCAGTTTTCACTGTAAAACCGAGTTGGAGCTTGTACCTCCCCATATATATGTATGGAGTGGAGTTTGCAAGTGAAAAGAAACTTTGTGTTCCCAACAAGCTAGGTGAAGGACGGCTTTCACACACACTTATCACTCGGAACTGAGCATGTGGTGAGACGTTCGTTCATCTAGCACAAAGGGAACGGGTTGCAGGAGAAACTTTTACTCTGGTTTCTCAGTCTGTTTCCTAGTGCCGGTTGGAAGTTCCTGCAGTTTTCACTGTAAAACCGAGTTGGAGCTACTACCTCCCCATATATATTTATGTAGTGGAGTTTGCAAGTGAAAAGTAACTTTGTGTTCCCAACAAGCTAGTTGAAGGACGGCTTTCACACACACTTATCTCTCAGAACTGAGCATGTGGAGAGACGTTTGTTCATCTGGCACAAAGGGAACGGGTTGCAGGAGAAACTTTTACTCTGGTTTCTCAGTCTGTTTCCTAGTGCCGGTTTGAAGTTCCTGCAGTTTTCACTGTAAAACCGAGTGGGTGCTAGTACCTCCCCATATATATGTATGGAGTGGAGTTTGCAAGGGAAAAGAAACTTTGTGTTCCCAACAAGCTAGGTGAAAGACGGCTTTCACACACACTTATCTCTCAGAACTGAGCATGTGGAGAGACGTTCGTTCATCTAGCACAAAGGGAACGGTTTGCAGGAGAAACTATTACTCTGGTTTCTCAGTCTGTTTCCTAGTGCCGGTTTGAAGTTCCTGCAGTTTTCACTGTCAAACCGACCTCCCCATATATATGTATGGATTGGTGTTTGCAAGTGAAAAGATACTTTTTGTTCCTAACAAGCTAGGTGAAGGGCGGCTTTCCCACACACTTATCTCTCAGAACTGAGCATGTGGAGAGACGTTCGTTCATCTAGCACAAAGGGAACGGGTGGCAGGAGAAACTTTTACTCTGGTTTCTCAGTTTGTTTCCTAGTGCCGGTTTGAAGTTCCTGCAGTTTTCACTGTAAAACCGAGTTGGAGCTAGAACCAACCCATATATATGTATGGACTGGTGTTTGCAAGTGAAAAGAAACTTTGTATTCCCAACAAGCTAGCTGAAGGACGGCTTTCCCACACAATTATCTCTCACAACTGAGCATGTGGAGAGAAGTTCGTTCATCTAGCACAAAGGGAACGGGTTGCATGAGAAACTTTTACTCTGGTTTCTCAGTCTGTTTCCTAGTGCCGGTTTGAAGTTCCTGCACTTTTCACTGTAAAACCGAGTTGGAGCTTGTACCTCCCCATATATATGTATGGAGTGGAGTTTGCAAGTGAAAAGAAACTTTGTGTTCCCAACAAGCTAGTTGAAGGACGGCTTTCACACACACTTATCATTCGGAACTGAGCATGTGGTGAGACGTTCGTTCATCTAGCACAAAGGGAACGGGTTGCAGGAGAAACTTTTACTCTGGTTTCTCAGTCTGTTTCCTAGTGCCGGTTTGATGTTCCTGCAGTTTTCACTGTAAAAACGTGTTGGAGCTTGTACCTCCCCATATATATGTATGGAGTGGAGTTTGCAAGTGAAAAGAAACTTTGTGTTCCCAACAAGCTAGGTGAAGGACGGCTTTCACACACACTTATATCTCAGAACTGAGCATGTGGAGAGATGTTCGTTCATCTAGCACAAAGGGAACGGGTTGCAGGAGAAACTTTGACTCTGGTTTCTCAGTTTGTTTCCTAGTGCCGGTTTGAAGTTCCTGCAGTTTTCACTGTAAAACCGAGTTGGAGCTAGTACCACCCCATATATATGTATGGACTGGAGTTAGCAAGTGAAAAGAAACTTTGTATTCCCAACAAGCTAGCTGAAGGACGGCTTTCCCACACAATTATCTCTCACAACTGAGCATGTGGAGAGACGTTTGTTCATCTAGCACAAAGGGAACGGGTTGCAGGAGAAACTTTTACTCTGGTTTCTCAGTCTGTTTCCTAGTGCCGGTTTAAAGTTCCTGCAGTTTTCACTGTAAAACCGAGTTGGAGCTAGTACCTCCCCATATATATGTATGTAGTGGAGTTTGCAAGTGAAAAGTAACATTGTGTTCCCAACAAGCTAGTTGAAGGACGGCTTTCACACACACTTATCTCTCAGAACTGAGCATGTGGAGAGACGTTCGTTCACCTAGAACAAAGGGAACGGGTTGCAGGAGAAATTTTACTCTGGTTTCTCAGTCTGTTTCCTAGTGCCTGTTTGAAGTTCCTGCAGTTTTCACTGTAAAACCGAGTGGGTGCTAGTACCTCCCCATAAATATGTATGGAGTGGAGTTTGCAAGTGAAAAGAAACTTTGTGTTCTCAACAAGTTAGGTGAAACACGGCTTTCACACACACATATCTCTCAGAACTGAGCATGTGGAGAGACGTTCGTTCATCTAGCACAAAGGGAACGGGTTACAGGAGAAACTTTTACTCTGGTTTCTCAGTCTGTTTCCTAGTGCCGGTTTGAAGTTCCTGCAGGTTTCACTGTCAAACCGACCTCCCCATATATATGTATGGATTGGTGTTTGTAAGTGAAAAGAATCTTTGTGTTCCCAACAAGTTAAGTGAAGGACGGCTTTCACACACACTTATCTCTCAGAACTGAGCATGTGGAGAGACTTTCGTTCATCTAGAATAAAGGGAACGGGTTGCAGGAGAAACTTTTACTCTGGTTTCTCAGTCTGTTTCCTAGTGCCGGTTGGAAGTTCCTGCAGTTTTCACTGTAAAACCGAGTTGGAGATAGTACCTCCCTATATATATGTATGGAGTGGAGTTTGCAAGTGAAAAGAAACTTTGTGTTCCCAACAAGCTAGGTGAAGGACGGCTTTCACACACACTTATCTCTCAGAACTGAGCATGTGGAGAGACGTTCGTTCATCTAGCACAAAAGGAACGGGTTGCCGGAGAAACTTTTACTCTGGTTTCTCAGTCTTTTTCCTAGTGCCTGTTTGAATTTCCTGCTTTTTTCACTGTAAAAGAGATTTGGAGCTAGTACCTCCCCATATATATGTATGGAGTGGAGTTTGCAAGTGAAAAGAAACTTTTTGTTCCTAACAAGCTAGGTGAAGGGCGGCTTTCCCACACACTTATCTCTCAGAACTGAGCATGTGGAGAGACGTTCGTTCATCTAGCACAAAGGGAACGGGTGGCAGGAGAAACTTTTACTCTGGTTTCTCAGTTTGTTTCCTAGTGCCGGTTTGAAGTTCATGCAGTTTTCACTGTAAAACCGAGTTGGAGCTAGAACCAACCCATATATATGTATGGAGTGGAGTTTGCAAGTGAAAAGAAACTTTGTATTCCCAAAAAGCTAGCTGAAGGACGGCTTTCCCACACAATTATCTCTCACAACTGAGCATGTGGAGAGACGTTCGTTCATCTAGCACAAAGGGAACGGGTTGCAGGAGAAACTTATACTCTGGTTTCTCAGTTTGTTTCCTAGTGCCGGTTTGAAGTTCCTGCAGTTTTCACTGTAAAACGGAGTTGGAGCTTGTACCTCCCCATATATATGTATGGAGTGGATTTTGCAAGTGAAAAGAAACTTTGTGTTCCCAACAAGATAGGTGAAGTACGTCTTTCACACACACTTATCTTTCAGAACTGAGCATGTGGAGACACGTTCGTTCATCTAGCACAAAGGGAACGGGTTGCAGGAGAAACTTTTACTCTGGTTTCTCAGTCTGTTTCCTAGTGCCGGTTTGAAGTTCCTGCAGTTTGCACTGTAAAACAGAGTTGGAGCTAGTACCTCCCCATATATATGTATGGATTGGAGTTTGCAAGTGAAAAGAAACTTTTTGTTCCTAACAAGCTAGGTGAAGGGCCGCTTTCCCACACACTTATCTCTCAGAACTGAGCATGTGGAGAGACGTTCGTTCATCTAGCACAAAGGGAACGGGTGGCAGGAGAAACTTTTACTCTGGTTTCTCAGTTTGTTTCCTAGTGCCTGTTTGAAATTCCTGCAGTTTTCACTGTAAAAACGAGTTGGAGCTAGAACCAACCCATATATGTATATGGACTGGAGTTTGCAAGTGAATGAAACTTTGTATTCCCAACAAGCTAGCTGAAGGACGGCTTTCCCACACAATTATCTCTCACAACTGAGCATGTGGAGAGACGTTCGTTCATCTAGCAAAAAGGGAACGGGTTGCAGGTGAAACTTTTACTCTGGTTTCTCAGTTTGTTTCCTAGTGCCGGTTTGAAGTTCCTGCAGTTTTCACTGTAAAACGGAGTTGGAGCTTGTACCTCCCCATATATATGTATGGAGTGGACTTTGCAAGTGAAAATAAACTTTGTGTTCCCAACAAGATAGGTGAAGGACGTCTTTCACACACACTTATCTCTCAGAACTGAGCATGTGGAGACACGTTCGTTCATCTAGCACAAAGGGAACGGGTTGCAGGTGAAACTTTTACTCTGGTTTCTCAGTTTGTTTCCTAGTGCCGGTTTGAAGTTCCTGCAGTTTTCACTGTAAAACCGAGTTGGAGATAGTACCTCCCCATATATATGTATGGATTGGAGTTTGCAAGTGAAAAGAAACTTTGTGTTCCCAACAAGCTAGGTGAAGGACGGCTTTCACACACACTTATATCTCAGAAATGAGCATGTGGAGAGACGTTCGTTCATCTAGCACAAAGGGAAAGTGTTGCAGGAGAAACTTTTACTCTGGTTTCTCAGTCTGTTTCCTAGTGCCGGTTTGAAGTTCCTGCAGTTTTCACTGTAAAACCGAGTTGGAGCTAGTACCTCTCCATATATATGTATGGAGTGGAGTTTGAAACTGAAAAGAAACTTTGTGTTCCCAACAATCTAGGTGAAGGACGGCTTTCACACACACTTATCTCTCAGAACTGAGCATGTGGAGAGACGTTCGTTCATCTAGCACAAAGTTAACGGGTAGTAGGAGAAAATTTTACACTGGTTTCTCAGTCTGTTTCCTATTGCCGTTTTGAAGTTCCTGCAGTTTTCACTGTAAAACCGAGTTGGAGCTAGTACCTCCCAATATATATGTATGGACTGGAGTTTGCAAGTGAAAAGAAACTTTGTATTCCCAACAAGCTAGCTGAAGGACGGCTTTCCCACACAATTTTCTCTCACAACTGAACATGTGGAGAGACGTTCGTTCATCTAGCACAAAGGGAACGGGTTGCGGGAAAAACTTTTACTCTGGTTTCTCAGTCTGTTTCCTAGTGCCGGTTTGAAGTTCCTGCTTTTTTCACTGTAAAAGAGATTTGGAGCTAGTACCTCCCCATATATATGTATGGAGTGGAGTTTGCAAGTGAAAAGAAACTTTTTGTTCCTAACAAGCTAGGTGAAGGGCCGCTTTCCCACACACTTATCTCTCAGAACTGAGCATGTGGAGAGACGTTCGTTCATCTAGCACAAAGGGAACGGGTGGCAGGAGAAACTTTTACTCTGGTTTCTCAGTTTGTTTCCTAGTGCCTGTTTGAAATTCCTGCAGTTTTCACTGTAAAAACGAGTTGGAGCTAGAACCAACCCATATATATGTATGGACTGGAGTTTGCAAGTGAAAAGAAACTTTGTATTCCCAACAAGCTAGCTGAAGGACGGCTTTCCCACACAATTATCTCTCACAACTGAACATGTGGAGAGACGTTCGTTCATCTAGCACAAAGGGAACGGGTTGCAGGTGAAACTTTTACTCTGGTTTCTCAGTTTGTTTCCTAGTGCCGGTTTGAAGTTCCTGCAGTTTTCACTGTAAAACGGAGTTGGAGCTTGTACCTCCCCATATATATGTATGGATTGGAGTTTGCAAGTGAAAAGAAACTTTGTGTTCCCAACAAGCTAGGTGAAGGACGGCTTTCACACACACTTATATCTCAGAAATGAGCATGTGGAGAGACGTTCGTTCATCTAGCACAAAGGGAACGTGTTGCAGGAGAAACTTTTACTCTGGTTTCTCAGTCTGTTTCCTAGTGCCGGTTTGAAGTTCCTGCAGTTTTCACTGTAAAACCGAGTTGGAGCTAGTACCTCCCCATATATATGTATGGAGTGGAGTTTGAAACTGAAAAGAAACTTTGTGTTCCCAACAATCTAGGTGAAGGACGGCTTTCACACACACTTATCTCTCAGAACTGAGCATGTGGAGAGACGTTCGTTCATCTAGCACAAAGTTAACGGGTAGTAGGAGAAAATTTTACTCTGGTTTCTCAGTCTGTTTCCTATTGCCGTTTTGAAGTTCCTGCAGTTTTCACTGTAAAACCGAGTTGGAGCTAGTACCTCCCAATATATATGTATGGACTGGAGTTTGCAAGTGAAAAGAAACTTTGTATTCCCAACAAGCTAGCTGAAGGACGGCTTTCCCACACAATTGTCTCTCACAACTGAGCATGTGGAGAGACGTTCGTTCATCTAGCACAAAGGAAAGGGTTGCAGGAGAAAGTTTTACTCTGGTTTCTCAGTCTGTTTCCTAGTTCCGGTTGGAAGTTCCTGCAGTTTTCACTGTAAAACCGAGTTGGAGATAGTACCTCCCCATATATATGTATGGAGTGGAGTTTGCAAGTGAAAAGAAACTTTGTGTTCCCAACAAGCTAGGTGAAGGAAGGGTTTCACACACATTTATCTCTCAGAACTGAGCATGTGGAGAGACGTTCGTTCATCTAGCACAAAAGGAACGGGTTGCGGGAAAAACTTTTACTCTGGTTTCTCAGTCTGTTTCCTAGTGCCGGTTTGAAGTTCCTGCTTATTTCACTGTAAAAGAAATTTGGAGCTAGTACCTCCCCATATATATGTATGGAGTGGAGTTTGCAAGTGAAAAGAAACTTTTTGTTCCTAACAAGCTAGGTGAAGGGCCGCTTTCCCACACACTTATCTCTCAGAACTGAGCATGTGGAGAGACGTTCGTTCATCTAGCACAAAGGGAACGGGTGGCAGGAGAAACTTTTACTCTGGTTTCTCAGTTTGTTTCCTAGTGCCTGTTTGAAATTCCTGCAGTTTTCACTGTAAAAACGAGTTGGAGCTAGAACCAACCCATATATGTATATGGACTGGAGTTTGCAAGTGAAAGAAACTTTGTATTCCCAACAAGCTAGCTGAAGGACGGCTTTCCCACACAATTATCTCTCACAACTGAGCATGTGGAGAGACGTTCGTTCATCTAGCAAAAAGGGAACGGGTTGCAGGTGAAACTTTTACTCTGGTTTCTCAGTTTGTTTCCTAGTGCCGGTTTGAAGTTCCTGCAGTTTTCACTGTAAAACGGAGTTGGAGCTTGTACCTCCCCATATATATGTATGGAGTGGACTTTGCAAGTGAAAATAAACTTTGTGTTCCCAACAAGATAGGTGAAGGACGTCTTTCACACACACTTATCTCTCAGAACTGAGCATGTGGAGACACGTTCGTTCATCTAGCACAAAGGGAACGGGTTGCAGGTGAAACTTTTACTCTGGTTTCTCAGTTTGTTTCCTAGTGCCGGTTTGAAGTTCCTGCAGTTTTCACTGTAAAACCGAGTTGGAGCTAGTACCTCCCCATATATATGTATGGATTGGAGTTTGCAAGTGAAAAGAAACTTTGTGTTCCCAACAAGCTAGGTGAAGGACGGCTTTCACACACACTTATATCTCAGAAATGAGCATGTGGAGAGACGTTCGTTCATCTAGCACAAAGGGAAAGTGTTGCAGGAGAAACTTTTACTCTGGTTTCTCAGTCTGTTTCCTAGTGCCGGTTTGAAGTTCCTGCAGTTTTCACTGTAAAACCGAGTTGGAGCTAGTACCTCTCCATATATATGTATGGAGTGGAGTTTGAAACTGAAAAGAAACTTTGTGTTCCCAACAATCTAGGTGAAGGACGGCTTTCACACACACTTATCTCTCAGAACTGAGCATGTGGAGAGACGTTCGTTCATCTAGCACAAAGTTAACGGGTAGTAGGAGAAAATTTTACACTGGTTTCTCAGTCTGTTTCCTATTGCCGTTTTGAAGTTCCTGCAGTTTTCACTGTAAAACCGAGTTGGAGCTAGTACCTCCCAATATATATGTATGGACTGGAGTTTGCAAGTGAAAAGAAACTTTGTATTCCCAACAAGCTAGCTGAAGGACGGCTTTCCCACACAATTTTCTCTCACAACTGAGCATGTGGAGAGACGTTCGTTCATCTAGCACAAAGGGAACGGGTTGCAGGGGAAACTTTTACTCTGGTTTCTCAGTCTGTTTCCTAGTGCCGGTTTGAAGTTCCTGCAATTTTCACTGTAAAACCGAGTTGGAGCTTGTACCTCCCCATATATATGTATGGAGTGGAGTTTGCAAGTGAAAAGAAACTTTGTGTTGCCAACAAGCTAGGTGAAGGACGGCTTTCACACACACTTATCTCTCAGAAATGCGCATGTGGATAGACGTTCGTTCATCTAGCACAAAGGGAACGGGTTGAAGGAGAAACTTTTACTCTGGTTTCTCAGTCTGTTTCCTAGTGCCGGTTTGATGTTCCTGCATTTTTCACTGTAAAACCGAGTTGGAGCTAGTATCTACCCATATATATGTATGGAGTGGAGTTTGCAAGTGAAAAGATACTTTGTGTTCCCAACAAGCTAGGTGAAGTACGGCTTTCACACACACTTATCTCTCAGAAATGAGCATGTGGAGAGACGTTCGTTCATCTAGCACAAAGGGAATGGGTTGCAGGAGAAACTTTTACTCTGTTTTCTCAGTCTGTTTCCTAGTGCCGGTTTGAAGTTCCTGCAGTTTTCACTGTAAAACCGATTTGGAGCTTGTACCTCCCCATATATATGTATGGAGTGGAGTTAGCAAGTGAAAAGAAACTTTGTGTTCCCAACAAGCTAGGTGAAGGACGGCTTTCACACACACTTATCTCTCAGAACTGCGCATGTGAAGAGACGTTCGTTCATCTAGCACAAAGGGAACGGGTTGCAGGGGAAACTTTTACTCTGGTTTCTCAGTCTGTTTCCTAGTGCCGGTTTGAAGTTCCTGCAGTTTTCACTGTAAAACCGAGTTGGAGATTGTACCTCCCCATATATATGTATGGAGTGTAGTTTGCAAGTGAAAAGAAACTTTGTGTTCCCAACAAGCTAGGTGAAGGACGGCTTTCACACACACTTATCACTCGGAACTGGGCATGTGGTGAGACTTTCTTTCATCTAGGAAAAAGGGAACGGGTTTCAGGAGAAACTTTTACTCTGGTTTCTCAGTCTGTTTCCTAGTGCCGGTTTGATGTTCCTGCAGTTTTAACTGTAAAAATGATTTGGAGCTTGTACCTCCCCATATATATGTATGGAGTGGAGTTTGCAAGTGAAAAGAAACTTTGTGCTCCCAACAAGATAGGTGAAGGACGGCTTTCACACACACTTATCTCTCAGAACTGAGCATGTGGAGAGACTTTCGTTCATCTAGCACAAAGGGAACGGGTTGCAGGAGAAACTTTTACTCTGGTTTCTCAGTCTTTTTAATAGTGCCGGTTTGAAATTCCTGCAGTTTTCACTGTAAAACCGGGTTGGAGCTAGTACCTCCCCATATATATGTATGGATTGGAGTTTGCAAGTGAAAAGAAACTTTGTGTTCCCAACAAGCTAGGTGAAGTACGGCTTTCACACACACTTATCTCTCAGAACTGAGCATGTTGAGAGAAGTTCGTTCATCTAGCACAAAGGGAACGTGTTGCAGGAGAAACTTTTACTCTGGTTTCTCAGTCTGTTTCCTAGTGCCGGTTTGAAGTTCCTGCAGTTTGCAGTGTAAAACCGAGTTGGAGCTAGTACCTACCCATGTATATGTAAGGATTGGAGTTTGCAAGTGAAAAGAAACTTTGTGTTCCCAACAAGCTAGTTGAAGGACGGCTTTCACACACACTTATCTCAGAAATGAGCATGTGGAGAGACGTTCGTTCATCTAGCACAAATGGAACGTGTTGCGGTAGAAACTTTTACTCTGGTTTCTCAGTCTGTTTCTTGTGCCGGTTTGAAGTTCCTGCAGTTTTCACTGTAAAACCGAGTTGGAGCTAGTACCTCCCCATATATATGTATGGAGTGGAGTTTGCAAGTGAAAAGAAACTTTGTGTTCCGAACAAGCTAGTTGAACTACGGCTTTCACACACACTTATCTCTCAGAACTGAGCATGTGGAGAGACGTTCGTTCATCTAGCACAAAGGAACGGGTTGCAGTAGAAACTTTTACTCTGGTTTCTCAGTCTGTTTCCTAGTGCCGTTTTCAAGTTCCTGCTGTTTTCACTGTAAAACCGATTTGGAGCTTATACCTCCCCATATATATGTATGGAGTGGAGTTTGCAAGTGAAAAGAAACTTTGTGTTCCCAACAAGCTAGGTGAAGGACGGCTTTCACACACACTTATCTCTCAGAACTGCGCATGTGGAGAGACGTTCGTTCATCTAGCACAAAGGGAACGGGTTGCAGGAGAAACTTTTACTCTGGTTTCTCAGTCTGTTTCCTAGTGCCGTTTTGATGTTCCTGCAGTTTTCACTGTAAAACTGAGTTGGAGCTAGTATATCCCCATATATATGTATGGAGTGGAGTTTGCAAGTGAAAAGAAACTTTGTGTTCCCAACAAGCTAGGAGAAGGACGGCTTTCCCACACACTTATCTCTCAGAACTGAGCATGTGGAGAGAGGTTCGTTCATCTAGCACAAAGGGAACGGGTTGCAGGAGAAACATTTACTCTGGTTTCTCAGTCTGTTTCCTAGTGCCGGTTTGAAGTTCCTGCAGTTTTCACAGTAAAACCAAGTTGGAGATTGTACCACCCCATATATATGTATGGACTGGAGTTTGCAAGTGAAAGGAAACTTTGTATTCCCAACAAGCTAGCTGAAGGACGGCTTTCCCACACAATTATCTCTCACAACTGAGCATGTGGAGAGACGTTCGTTCATCTAGCCCAAATGGAACGGTTTGCAGGGGAAATTTTACTCTGGTTTCTCAGTCTGTTTCCTAGTGCCGGTTTGAAGTTCCTGCAGTTTTCACTGTAAAACCGAGTTGGAGCTTGTACCTCCCCTTATATATGTATGGAGTGGAGTTTGCAAGTGAAAAGAAACTTTGTGTTCCCAACAAGCTTGGTGAAGTACGGCTTTCACACACACTTATCACTCGGAACTGAGCATGTGGTGAGACGTTCGTTCATCTAGCACAAAGGGAACGGGATGCAGGAGAAAGTTTTACTCTGGTTTCTCAGTCTGTTTCCTAGTGCCGGTTTGAAGTTCCTGCAGTTTTCACAGTAAAACCGAGTTGGAGCTTGTACCACCCCATATATATGTATGGACTGGAGTTTGCAAGTGAAAGGAAACTTTGTATTCCCAACAAGCTAGCTGAAGGACGGCTTTCCCACACAATTATCTCTCACAACTGAGCATGTGGAGAGACGTTCGTTCATCTAGCCCAATTGGAACGGTTTGCAGGGGAAATTTTACTCTGGTTTCTCAGTCTGTTTCCTAGTGCCGGTTTGAACTTCCTGCAGTTTTCACTGTAAAACCGAGTTGGAGCTTGTACCTCCCCTTATATATGTATGGAGTGGAGTTTGCAAGTGAAAAGAAACTTTGTGTTCCCAACAAGCTTGGTGAAGTACGGCTTTCACACACACATATCACTCGGAACTGAGCATGTGGTGAGACGTTCGTTCATCTAGCACAAAGGGAACGGGATGCAGGAGAAACTTTTACTCTGGTTTCTCAGTCTGTTTCCTAGTGCCGGTTTGAAGTTCCTGCAGTTTTCACTGTAAAACCGAGTTGGAGCTAGAATCTCCCCATATATATGTAAGGAGTGGAGTTTGTAAATGAAAAGAAACTTTGTTTTCCCAACAAGCTAGGTGAAGGACGGCTTTCACACACACTTATCTCTCAGATCTGGGCATGTGGAGAGACGTTCGTTCATCTAGCACAAAGGGAACGGGTTGCAGGGTAACTTATACTCTGGATTCTCAGTTTGTTTCCTAGTGCCGGTTTGAATTTCCTGCAGTTTTCACTGTAAAACCGAGTTGGAGCTAGTACCTCCCCATATATATGTATAGAGTGGAGTTTGTAAGTGAAAAGAAACTTTGTGTTCCCAACAAGCTATGTGAAGGACGGCTTTCACACACACTTATCTCTCAGAACTGAGCATGTGGAGAGACGTTCGTTCTTCTAGCACAAAGGGAACGGGTTGCAGGAGGAATTTTTACTCTGGTTTCTCAGTCTCTTTCCTAGCGCCGGTTTGAATTTCCTGCAGTTTTCACCCTAAAACAGTGTTGGAGCTTGTACCACCCATATATATGTATGGAGTGGAGTTTGCAAGTGAAAAGAAACTTTGTGTTCCCAACAAGTTAGGTGAAGGTCGGTTTTCAAACACAATTATCTCTCAGAACTCAGCATGGGGAGAGACGTTCGTTCATCTAGCACAAAGGGAACTGGTTGCAGGGGTAACTTTTACTCTGGTTTCTCAGTTTGTTTCCTAGTGCCGGTTTGAAGTTCCTGCAGTTTTCACTGTAAAACCGAGTTGGAGCTAGTACCTCCCCATATATATGTATGGAGTGGAGTTTGCAAGTGAAAAGAAACTTTGTGTTCCGAACAAGCTAGTTGAAGTACGGCTTTCACACACACTTATCTCTCAGAACTGAGCATGTGTAGAGACGTTCGTTCATCTAGCACAAAGGGAACGGGTTGCAGGAGAAACTTTTACTCTGGTTTCTCAGTCTTTTTCCTAGTGCCGGTTTGAAGTTCCTGCAGTTTTCACAGTAAAACCGAGTTGGAGCTTGTACCTCCCCATATATATGTATGGACTGGAGTTTGCAAGTGAAAGGAAACTTTGTATTCCCAACAAGCTAGCTGAAGGACGGATTTCCCACACAATTATCTCTCACAACTGAGCATGTGGAGAGACGTTCGTTCATCTAGCCCAAATGGAACGGTTTGCAGGGGAAATTTTACTCTGTATTCTCAGTCTGTTTCCTAGTGCCGGTTTGAAGTTCCTGCAGTTTTCACTGTAAAACCGAGTTGGAGCTTGTACCTCCCCTTATATATGTATGGAGTGGAGTTTGCAAGTGAAAAGAAACTTTGTGTTCCCAACAAGCTTGGTGAAGTACGGCTTTCACACACACTTATCACTCGGAACTGAGCATGTGGAGAGACGGTCGTTCTTCTAGCACAAAGGGAACGGGTTGCAGGAGGAATTTTTTCTCTGGTTTCTCAGTCTCTTTCCTAGCGCCGGTTTGAATTTCCTGCAGTTTTCACCCTAAAACAGAGTTGGAGCTTGTACCACCCATATATATGTATGGAGTGGAGTTTGCAAGTGAAAAGAAACTTTGTGTTCCCAACAAGTTAGGTGAAGGTCGGTTTTCAAACACAATTATCTCTCAGAACTGAGCATGGGGAGAGACGTTCGTTCATCTAGCACAAAGGGAACTGGTTGCAGGGGAAACTTTTACTCTGGTTTCTCAGTTTGTTTCCTAGTGCCGGTTTGAATTTCCTGCTGTTTTCACTGTAAAATCGAGTTGGAGCTTGTACCTCCCCATATATATGTATGGACTGGAGTTTGCAAGTGAAAAGAAACTTTGTGTTCCCAACAAGCTAGGTGAACGACGGCTTTCACACACACATCTCTCTCAGAACTGAGCATGTGGGGAGACGTTCGTTCATCTAGCACAAAGGGAACGGGTTGCAGGAGAAACTTTTACTCTGGTTTCTCAGTCTGTTTCCTAGTGCCGGTTTGAAGTTCCTGCAGTTTTCACTCTAAAACCGAGTTGGAGCTAGTACCTCCCCATATATATGTATGGAGTGGAGTTTGCAAGTGAAAAGAAACTTTGTGTTCCCAACAAGCTAGTTGAAGTACGGCTTTCACACACACATATCTCTCAGAACTGAGCATGTGTAGAGACGTTCGTTCATCTAGCACAAAGGGAACGGGTTGCAGGAGAAACTTTTACTCTGGTATCTCAGTCTGTTTCCTAGTGCCGTTTTGAAGTTCCTGCAGTTTTCACTGTAAAACCGATTTGGAGCTTGTACCTCCCCATATATATGTATGGAGTGGAGTTTGCAAGTGAAAAGAAACTTTGTGTTCCCAACAAGCTAGGTGAAGGACGGCTTTCACACACACTTATCTCTCAGAAATGCACATGTGGAGAGACGTTCGTTCATCTAGCACAAAGGGAACGGGTTGCAGGAGAAACTTTTACTCTGGTTTCTCAGTCTGTTTCCTAGTGCCGGTTTGATGTTCCTGCAGTTTTCACTGTAAAACCGAGTTGGAGCTTGTACCTCCCCATATATATGTATGGAGTGGAGTTTGCAAGTGAAAAGAAACTTTTTGTTCCCAACAAGCTAGGTGAAGGACGGCTTTCCACACACTTATCTATCAGAACTGAGCATGTGGAGAGAGGTTCGTTCATCTAGCACAAAGGGAACGGGTTGTAGGAGAAAATTTTACTCTGGGTTCTCAGTCTGTTTCCTAGTGCCGGTTTGAAGTTCCTGCAGTTTTCACAGTAAAACCGAGTTGGAGCTAGTACCTCCCCATATATATGTATGTACTGAGTTTGCAAGTGAAAAGAAACTTTGTATTCCCAACAAGCTAGCTGAAGGACGGCTTTCTCACACAATTTTCTCTCACAAATGAGCATGTGGAGAGACGTTCGTTCATCTAGCACAAAGGGAACGGGTTGCAGGAGAAACTTTTACTCTGGTTTCGCAGTCTGTTTCCTAGTGCCTGTTTGATGTTCCTGCAGTTTGCACTGTAAAACCGAGTTGGAGCTAGTACCTCCCCCTATATATGTATGGATTGGAGTTTGCAAGTGAAAAGAAACTTTGTGTTCCCAACAAGCTAGGTGAAGTACGGATTTCACACACACTTATCTCTCAGAAATGAGCATGTGGAGAGACGTTCGTTCATTTAGCACAAAGGGAACGGGTTGCAGGAGAAACATTTTCTCTGGTTTCTAAATCTGTTTCCTAGTGCCTGTTTGAAGTTCCTGCAGTTTGCACTGTAAAACCGAGTTGGAGCTAGTACCTCCCCATATATATGTATGGATTGGAGTTTGCAAGTGAAAAGAAACTTTGTGTTCCCAACAAGCTAGGTGAAGGACGGCTTTCCCACACACTTATCTCTCAGAACTGAGCATGTGGAGAGAGGTTCGTTCATCTAGCACAAAGGGAACGGGTTGCAGGAGAAACTTTTACTCTGGTTTCTCAGTCTGTTTCCTAGTGCCGGTTTGATGTTCCTGCAGTTTTCACAGTAAAACCGAGTTGGAGCTAGAACCACCCCATATATATGTATGGACTGGAGTTTGCCAGTGAAAGGAAACTATGTATTCCCAACAAGCTAGCTGAAGGACGGCTTTCCCACACAATTATGTCTCACAACTGAGCATGTGGAGAGACGTTCGTTCATCAAGCCCAAAGGGAACGGTTTGCAGGGGAAATTTTACTCTGGTTTCTCAGTCTGTTTCCTAGTGCCTGTTTGAAGTTCCTGCAGTTTTCACTGTAAAACCGAGTTGGAGCTTGTACCTCCCCTTATATATGTATGGAGTGGAGTTTGCAAGTGAAAAGAAACTTTGTGTTCCCAACAAGCTTGGTGAAGTACGGCTTTCACACACACTTATCACTCGGAACTGAGCATGTGGTGAGACGTTCGTTCATCTAGCACAAAGGGAACGGGATGCAGGAGAAACTTTTACTCTGGTTTCTCAGTCTGTTTCCTAGTGCCGGTTTGAAGTTCCTGCAGTTTTCACTGTAAAACCGAGTTGGAGCTAGTACCTCCCCATATATATGTAAGGAGTGGAGTTTGTAAGTGAAAACAAACTTTGTGTTCCCAACAAGCTAGGTGAAGGACGGCTTTCACACACACTTATCTCTCAGAACTGAGCATGTGGAGAGACGTTCGTTCATCTAACACAAAGGGAACGGGTTGCAGGGGTAACTTTTACTCTGGATTCTCAGTTTGTTTCCTAGTGCCGGTTTGAATTTCCTGCAGTTTTCACTGTAAAACCGAGTTGGAGCTAGTACCTCACCATATATATGTATGGAGTGGAGTTTGTAAGTGAAAAGAAACTTTGTGTTCCCAACAAGCTAGGTGAAGGACGGCTTTCACACACACTTATTTCTCAGAAATGAGCATGTGGAGAGACGTTCGTTCTTCTAGCACAAAGGGAACGGGTTGCAGGAGGAATTTTTACTCTGGTTTCTCAGTCTCTTTCCTAGCGCTGGTTTGAATTTCCTGCAGTTTTCACTCTAAAACAGTGTTGGAGCTAGTACCACCCATATATATGTTTGGAGTGGAGTTTGCAAGTGAAAAGGAACTTTGTGTTCCCAACAAGTTAGTTGAAGGTCGGTTTTCAAACACAATTATCTCTCAGAACTGAGCATGGGGAGAGACGTTCGTTCATCTAGCACAAAGGGAACGGGTTGCAATGGTAACTTTTACTCTGGTTTCTCAGTTTGTTTCCTAGTGCCGGTTTGAATTTCCTGCAGTTTTCACTGTAAAATCGAGTTGGAGCTAGTACCTCCCCATATATATGTATGGACTGGAGTTTGCTAGTGAAAAGAAACTTTGTGTTCCCAACAAGCTAGGTGAAGGACGGCTTTCACACACACATCTCTCTCAGAACTGAGCATGTGGGGAGACGTTCGTTCATCTAGCACAAAGGGAACGGGTTGCAGGAGAAACTTTTACTCTGGTTTCTCAGTCTGTTTCCTAGTGCCGGTTTGAATTTCCTGCAGTTTTCACTGTAAAATCGAGTTGGAGCTAGTACCTCCCCATATATATGTATGGAGTGGAGTTTGCAAGTGAAAAGAATCTTTGTGTTCCCAACAAGCTAGTTGAAGTACGGCTTTCACACACACATATCTCTCAGAACTGAGCATGTGGAGAGACGTTCGTTCATCTAGCACAAAGGAACGGGTTGCAGGAGAAACTTTTACTCTGGTTTCTCAGTCTGTTTCCTAGTGCCGGTTTGAAGTTCCTGCAGTTTTCAGTGTAAAACCGATTTGGAGCTTGTACCTCCCCATATATATGTATGGAGTGGAGTTTGCAAGTGAAAAGAATCTTTGTGTTCCCAACAAGCTAGTTGAAGTACGGCTTTCACACACACATATCTCTCAGAACTGAGCATGTGGAGAGACGTTCGTTCATCTAGCACAAAGGAACGGGTTGCAGGAGAAACTTTTACTCTGGTTTCTCAGTCTGTTTCCTAGTGCCGGTTTGAAGTTCCTGCAGTTTTCAGTGTAAAACCGATTTGGAGCTTGTACCTCCCCATATATATGTATGGAGTGGAGTTTGCAAGTGAAAAGAAACTTTGTGTTCCCAACAAGCTTGGTGAAGTACGGCTTTCACACACACTTATCACTCGGAACTGAGCATGTGGTGAGACGTTCGTTCATCTAGCACAAAGGGAACGGGATGCAGGAGAAACTTTTACTCTGGTTTCTCAGTCTGTTTCCTAGTGCCGGTTTGAAGTTCCTGCAGTTTTCACTGTAAAACCGAGTTGGAGCTAGTACCTCCCCATATATATGTAAGGAGTGGAGTTTGTAAGTGAAAAGAAACTTTGTGTTCCCAACAAGCTAGGTGAAGGACGGCTTTCACACACACTTATCTCTCAGAACTGAGCATGTGGAGAGACGTTCGTTCATCTAACACAAAGGGAACGGGTTGCAGGGGTAACTTTTACTCTGGATTCTCAGTTTGTTTCCTAGTGCCGGTTTGAATTTCCTGCAGTTTTCACTGTAAAACCGAGTTGGAGCTAGTACCTCACCATATATATGTATGGAGTGGAGTTTGTAAGTGAAAAGAAACTTTGTGTTCCCAACAAGCTAGGTGAAGGACGGCTTTCACACACACTTATTTCTCAGAAATGAGCATGTGGAGAGACGTTCGTTCTTCTAGCACAAAGGGAACGGGTTGCAGGAGGAATTTTTACTCTGGTTTCTCAGTCTCTTTCCTAGCGCTGGTTTGAATTTCCTGCAGTTTTCACTCTAAAACAGTGTTGGAGCTAGTACCACCCATATATATGTTTGGAGTGGAGTTTGCAAGTGAAAAGGAACTTTGTGTTCCCAACAAGTTAGTTGAAGGTCGGTTTTCAAACACAATTATCTCTCAGAACTGAGCATGGGGAGAGACGTTCGTTCATCTAGCACAAAGGGAACGGGTTGCAATGGTAACTTTTACTCTGGTTTCTCAGTTTGTTTCCTAGTGCCGGTTTGAATTTCCTGCAGTTTTCACTGTAAAATCGAGTTGGAGCTAGTACCTCCCCATATATATGTATGGACTGGAGTTTGCTAGTGAAAAGAAACTTTGTGTTCCCAACAAGCTAGGTGAAGGACGGCTTTCACACACACATCTCTCTCAGAACTGAGCATGTGGGGAGACGTTCGTTCATCTAGCACAAAGGGAACGGGTTGCAGGAGAAACTTTTACTCTGGTTTCTCAGTCTGTTTCCTAGTGCCGGTTTGAAGTTCCTGCAGTTTTCACTGTAAAACCGAGTTGGAGCTAGTACCTCCCCATATATATGTATGGAGTGGAGTTTGCAATTGAAAAGAATCTTTGTGTTCCCAACAAGCTAGTTGAAGTACGGCTTTCACACACACATATCTCTCAGAACTGAGCATGTGGAGAGACGTTCGTTCATCTAGCACAAAGGAACGGGTTGCAGGAGAAACTTTTACTCTGGTTTCTCAGTCTGTTTCCTAGTGCCGGTTTGAAGTTCCTGCAGTTTTCAGTGTAAAACCGATTTGGAGCTTGTACCTCCCCATATATATGTATGGAGTGGAGTTTGCAAGTGAAAAGAAACTTTGTCTTCCCAACAAGCTTGGTGAAGTACGGCTTTCACACACACTTATCACTCGGAACTGAGCATGTGGTGAGACGTTCGTTCATCTAGCACAAAGGGAACGTGATGCAGGAGAAACTTTTACTCTGGTTTCTCAGTCTGTTTCCTAGTGCCGGTTTGAAGTTCCTGCAGTTTTCACTGTAAAACCTAGTTGGAGCTAGTACCTCCCCATATATATGTAAGGAGTGGAGTTTGTAAGTGAAAAGAAACTTTGTGTTCCCAACAAGCTAGGTGAAGGACGGCTTTCACACACACTTATCTCTCAGAACTGAGCATGTGGAGAGACGTTCGTTCATCTAGCACAAAGGGAACGGGTTGCAGGGGTAACTTTTACTCTGGATTCTCAGTTTGTTTCCTAGTGCCGGTTTGAATTTCCTGCAGTTTTCACTGTAAAACCGAGTTGGAGCTAGTACCTCACCATACATATGTATGGAGTGGAGTTTGTAAGTGAAAAGAAACTTTGTGTTCCCAACAAGCTAGGTGAAGGACGGCTTTCACACACACTTATTTCTCAGAAATGAGCATGTGGAGAGACGTTCGTTCTTCTAGCACAAAGGGAACGGGTTGCAGGAGGAATTTTTACTCTGGTTTCTCAGTCTCTTTCCTAGCGCTGGTTTGAATTTCCTGCAGTTTTCACTCTAAAACAGTGTTGGAGCTAGTACCACCCATATATATGTATGGAGTGGAGTTTGCAAGTGAAAAGGAACTTTGTGTTCCCAACAAGTTAGTTGAAGGTCGGTTTTCAAACACAATTATCTCTCAGAACTGAGCATGGGGAGAGAGGTTCGTTCATCTAGCACAAAGGGAACGGGTTGCAATGGTAACTTTTACTCTGGTTTCTCAGTTTGTTTCCTAGTGCCGGTTTGAATTTCCTGCAGTTTTCACTGTAAAATCGAGTTGGAGCTAGTACCTCCCCATATATATGTATGGACTGGAGTTTGCTAGTGAAAAGAAACTTTGTGTTCCCAACAAGCTAGGTGAAGGACGGCTTTCACACACACATCTCTCTCAGAACTGAGCATGTGGGGAGACGTTCGTTCATCTAGCACAAAGGGAACGGGTTGCAGGAGAAACTTTTACTCTGGTTTCTCAGTCTGTTTCCTAGTGCCGGTTTGAAGTTCCTGCAGTTTTCACTGTAAAACCGAGTTGGAGCTAGTACCTCCCCATATATATGTATGGAGTGGAGTTTGCAAGTGAAAAGAATCTATGTGTTCCCAACAAGCTAGTTGAAGTACGGCTTTCACACACACATATCTCTCAGAACTGAGCATGTGGAGAGACGTTCGTTCATCTAGCACAAAGGAACGGGTTGCAGGAGAAACTTTTACTCTGGTTTCTCAGTCTGTTTCCTAGTGCCGGTTTGAAGTTCCTGCAGTTTTCAGTGTAAAACCGATTTGGAGCTTGTACCTCCCCATATATATGTATGGAGTGGAGTTTGCAAGTGAAAAGAAACTTTGTGTTCCCAACAAGCTAGGTGAAGGACGGCTTTCACACACACTTATCTCTCAGAACTGAGCATGTGGAGAGACGTTCGTTCATCTAGCACAAAGGGAACGGGTTGCAGTAGAAACTTTTACTCTGGTTTCTCAGTCTGTTTCCTAGTGCCGGTTTGATGTTCCTGCAGTTTTCACTGTAAAAGCGAGTTGGAGCTTGTACCTCCCCATATATATGTATGGATTGGAATTTGCATGTGAAAAGAAACTTTGTGTTCCCAACAAGCTAGGTGAAGTACGGATTTCACACACACTTATCTCTCAGAAATGAGCATGTGGAGAGACGTTCGTTCATTTAGCACAAAGGGAACGGGTTGCAGGAGAAACATTTACTCTGTTTCTAAATCTGTTTCCTAGTGCCTGTTTAAAGTTCCTGCAGTTTGCACTGTAAAACCGAGTTGGAGCTAGTACCTCCCCATATATATGTATGGATTGGAGTTTGCAAGTGAAAAGAAACTTTGTGTTCCCAACAACCTAGGTGAAGGACGGCTTTCACACACACTTATCTCTCAGAGCTGAGCATGTGGAGAGACGTTCCTTCATCTAGCACAAAGGGAACGGGTTGCAGGAGAAACTTTTACTCTGGTTTCTCAGTCTGTTCCTACTGCCGGTTTGAAGTTCCTGCAGTTTTCACTGTTAAACCGAGTTGGAGCTAGTACCTCCCCATATATATGTATGGATTGGAGTTTGCAAGTGAAAAGAAACTTTGTGTTCCCAACAAGTTAGGTGAAGGTCGGTTTTCAAACACAATTATCTCTCAGAACTGAGCATGGGGAGAGAGGTTCGTTCATCTAGCACAAAGGAACGGGTTGCAGGAGTAACTTTTACTCTGGTTTCTCAGTTTGTTTCCTAGTCCCGGTTTGAATTTCCTGCAGTTTTCACTGTAAAATCGAGTTGGAGCTAGTACCTCCCCATATATATGTATGGAGTGGAGTTTGCAAGTGAAAAGAAACTTTGTGTTCTCAACAAGCTAGGTGAAGGACGGCTTTCACACACACATCTCTCTCAGAACTGAGCATGTGGGGAGACGTTCGTTCATCTAGCACAAAGGGAACGGGTTGCAGGAGAAACTTTTACTCTGGTTTCTCAGTCTGTTTCCTAGTGCCGGTTTGAATTTCCTGCAGTTTTCACTGTAAAACCGATTTGGAGCTTGTACCTCCCGATATATATGTATGGAGTGGATTTTGCAAGTGAAAAGAAACTTTGTTTTCCCAACAAGCTAGGTGAAGGACGGCTTTCACACACACTTATTTCTCAGAAATGCGCATGTGGAGAGACGTTCGTTCATCTAGCACAAAGGGAACGGGTTGCAGGGGAAACTTTTACTCTGGTTTCTCAGTCTGTTTCCTAGTGCCGGTTTGATGTTCCTGCAGTTTTCACTGTAAAACCGAGTTGGAGCTAGTACCTCCCCATATATATGTATGGAGTTGAGTTTGCAAGTGAAAAGAATCTTTGTGTTCCCAACAAGCTAGGTGAAGGACGGCTTTCCCACACACTTATCTCTCAGAACTGAGCATGTGGAGAGAGGTTCGTTCATCTAGCACAAAGGGAAAGGGTTGCAGGAGAAACTTTTACTCTGGGTTCTCAGTCTGTTTCCTAGTGCCGGTTTGAAGTTCCTGCAGTTTCACAGTAAAACCGAGTTGGAGCTAGTACCTCCCCGTATATATGTATGGACTGGAGTTTGCAAGTGAAAAGAAACTTTGTATTCCCAACAAGCTAGCTGAAGGACGGCTTTCTCACACAATTTTCTCTCACAACTGAGCATGTGGAGAGACGTTCGTTCATCTAGCACAAAGGGAAAGGGTTGCAGGAGAAACTTTTACTCTGGTTTATCAGTCTGTTTCCTAGTGCCGGTTTGAAGTTCCTGCAGTTTTCACTGTAAAATCGAGTTGGAGCTTGTACCTCCCCATATATATATATTGAGTGGAGTTTGCAAGTGAAAAGAAACTTTTTGTTCCCAACAAGCTAGGTGAAGGACGGCTTTCACACACACTTATCACTCGGAACTGAGCATGTGGTGAGACGTTAGTTCATCTAGCACAAAGAGAACGGGATGGAGGAGTAACATTTACTCAGGTTTCTCAGTTTGTTTCCTAGTGCCGGTTTGAAGTTCCTGCAGTTTTCACTGTAAAACCGAGTTGGAGCTAGTACCTCCCCATATATATGTATGGAGTGGAGTTTGTAAGTGAAAAGAAACTTTGTGTTCCTAACAAGCTAGGTGAAGGACGGCTTTCTCACACACTTATCTCTCAGAACTGAGCATGTGGAGAGACGTTCGTTCATCTAGCACAAAGGGAACGGGTTGCAGGAGGAACTTTTACTCTGGTTTCTCAGTCTCTTTCCTAGAACCGGTTTGAAGTTCCTGCAGTTTGCACTGTAAAACCGAGTTGGAGCTAGTACCTCCCCATATATATATATGGATTGGAGTTTGCAAGTGAAAAGAAACTTTGTGTTCCCAACAAGCTAGGTGAAGTACGGATTTCACACACACTTATCTCTCAGAAATGAGCATGTGGAGAGACGTTCGTTCATTTAGCACAAAGGGAACAGGTTGCAGGAGAAACTTTTACTCTGGTTTCTCAGTCTGTTTCCTAGTACCTGTTTGAAGTTCCTGCAGTTTGCACTGTAAAACAGAGTTGGAGCTAGTACCTCCCCATATATATGTATGGATTGGGGTTTGCAAGTGAAAAGAAACTTTGTGTTCCCAACAAGCTAGGTGAAGGACGGATTTCACACACACTTATCTCTCAGAACTGAGCATGTGGAGAGACGTTCCTTCATCTAGCACAAAGGGAACGGGTTGCAGTAGAAACATTTTCTCTGGTTTCTCAGTCTGTTCCTAGTGCCGGTATGAATTTCCTGCAGTTTTCACTGTAAAACCGAGTTGGAGCTAGTACCTCCCCATATATATGTATGGAGTGGAGTTTGCAACTGAAAAGAAACTTTGTGTTCCCAACAAGCTAGGTGAAGGACGGCTTTCACACACACTTATCTCTCAGAACTGAGCATGTGGAGAGACGTTCGTTCATCTAGCACAAAGGGAACGGGTTGCAGGAGAAACTTTTACTCTGGTTTCTCAGTCTGTTTCCTAGTGCCGGTTTGAAGTTCCTGCAGTTTTCACTGTAAAACCGAGTTGGAGCTAGTACCTCCCCATATATATGTATGGACTGGAGTTTGCAAGTGAAAAGAAACTTTGTTTTCCCAACAAGCTAGTTTAAGTGCGGTTTTCACACACAGTTATCTCTCAGACCTGAGCATGTGGAGAGACTTTCGTTCATCTAGCACAATGGGAACGGGTTGCAGGTGAAATTTTACTCTGGTTTCTCAGTCTGTTTCCTAGTGCCGTTTTGAAATTCCTGCAGTTTTCACTGTAAAACCGATTTGGAGCTAGTACCTTCCCATATATATGTATGGAGTGGAGTTTGCAAGTGAAAAGAAACTTTGTGTTCCCAACAAGCTAGGTGAAGGACGGCTTTTACACACACTTATCTCTCATAACTTAGCATGTGGAGAGACGTTCGTTCATCTAGCTCAAAGGGAGCGGGTTGCAATAGAAACTTTTACTCTGGTATCTCAGTCTGTTTCCTAGTGCCGGTTTGAATTTCCTGCAGTTTTCTCTGTAAAACCGAGTTGGAGCTAGTACGTCCCCATATATATGTATGGAGTGAAGTTTGCAATTGAAAAGAAACTTTGTGTTCCCAACAAGCTAGGTGAAGGACGGCTTTCACACACACTTATCTCTCAGAACTGAGCATGTGGAGAGAAGTTCGTTCATCTAGCACAAAGGGAACGGGTTGCAGGAGAAACTTTTACTCTGGTTTCTCAGTATTTTTCCTAGTGCCGTTTTGATGTTCCTGCAGTTTTCACTGTAAAACCGAGTTGGAGCTTGTACTTCCCCATATATATGTATGGAGTGAAGTTTGCAAGTGAAAATAAACTTTGTGTTCCCAACAAGCTAGGTGAAGGACGGCTTTCACACACACTTATCTCTCAGATCTGAGCATGTGGAGAGACGTTCGTTCATCTAGCAAAAAGGGAAAGGGTTGCAGGAGAAACTTTTACTCTGGGTCTCAGTCTGTTTCCTAGTGCCTGTTACAAGTTCCTGCAGTTTTCACTGTAAAACCGAGTTGGAGCTAGTACTTCCCCATATATATATATGGAGTGGGGATTGCAAGTAAAAAGAAACTTTGTGTTCCCAACAAGCTTTGTGAAGAAGGGCTTTCCCACACAAATATCTCTCAGAACTGAGCATGTGGAGAGACGTTCGTTCATCTAGCACAAACAGAACGGGTTGCAGGAGAAACTTTTACTCTGGGTCTCAGTCTGTTTCCTAGTGCCGGTTACAAGTTCCTGCAGTTTTCACTGTTAAATCGAGTTTGAGCTAGTACCTCCCCATATATATGTATGGAGTGGGGTTTGCAAGTGAAAAGAAACTTTGTATTCCCAACAAGCTAGGTGAAGGACGGCTTACACACACTTATCTCTCAGAAGTGAGCATGTGGAGAGACGTTCGTTCATCTAGCACAAAGGGAACGGGTTGCAGGAGAAACTTTTACTCTGGTTTCTCAGTCTGTTTCCTAGTGCCAGTTTGAATTTCCTGCAGTTTTCACTGTAAAACCGAGTTTGAGCTAGTACCTCCCTATATATATACATATGGACTGGAGTTTGCAAGTGAAAAGAAAGTTTGTGTTCCCAACAAGCTAGGTGAAGGACGGCTTTCACACACTCTTATCTCTCAGAACTGAGCATGTGGAGAGACGATCGTTCATCTAGCACAAACTGAACGGGATGCAGGAGAAACTTTTACTCTGGGTTCTCAGTCTGTTTCCTAGTGCCGGTTTGAAGTTCCTGCAGTTTTCACTGTAAAACCGATTTGGAGCTAGTAAATCCCCATATATATGTATGGAGTGGAGTTTGCAAGTGAAAAGAAACTTTCTGTTCCCAACAAGCTAGGTGAATGACGGCTTTCACACACACTTATCACTCGGAACTGAGCATGTGGTGAGACGTTCGTTCATCTAGCACAAAGAGAACGGGATGCAGGAGTAACTTTTACTCAGGTTTCTCAGTCTGTTTCCTAGTGCCGGTTTGAAGTTCCTGCAGTTTTCACTGTAAAACCGAGTTGAAGCTAGTACCTCCCCATATATATGTATGGAGTGGAGTTTGTAAGTGAAAAGAAACTTTGTGTTCCCAACAAGCTAGGTGAAGGACGGCTTTCTCACACACTTATCTCTCAGAACTGGGCATGTGGAGAGACGTTCGTTCATCTAGCACAAAGGGAACGGGTTGCAGGGGGAACTTTTACTCTGGTTTCTCAGTCTCTTTCCTAGAACCGGTTTGAAGTTCCTGCATTTTTCAGTGTAAAACCGTGTTGGATCTAGTACCACCCATATATATGTATGGAGTGGAGTTTGCAAGTGAAAATATACTTTGTGTTCCCAACAAGCTAGGTGAAGGTCGGTTTTCAAACACAATTATCTCTCAGAACTGAGCATGTGGAGAGACGTTCGTTCATCTAGCACAAAGAGAACGGGTTGCAGGAGAAACTTTTACTCTGGTTTCTCAGTCTGTTTCCTAGTGCCTGTTTGAAGTTCCTGCAGTTTGCACTGTAAAACCGAGTTGGAGCTAGTACCTCCCCATATATATGTATGGATTGGAGTTTGCAAGTGAAAAGAAACTTTGTGTTCCCAACAAGCTAGGTGAAGTACGGATTTCACACACACTTATCTCTCAGAAATGAGCATGTGGTGAGACGTTCGTTCATTTAGCACAAAGGGAACGGGTTGCAGGAGAAACTATTACTTTGGTTTCTCAGTCTGTTCCTAGTGCCGGTTTGAAGTTCCTGCAGTTTTCACTGTAAAACCGAGTTGGAGCTAGTACCTCCCCATATATATGTATGGAGTGGAGTTTGCAAGTGAAAAGAAACTTTGTGTTCCCAACAAGCTAGGTGAAGGACGGCTTTCATACACACTTATCTCTCAGAACTGAGCATGTGGAGAGACGTTCGTTCATCTAGCACAAAGGGAACGGGTTGCAGGAGAAACTTTTACTCTGGTTTCTCAGTCTGTTTCCTAGTGCCGGTTTGAAGTTCCTGCAGTTTTCACTGTAAAACCGAGTTGGAGCTAGTACCTCCCCATATATATGTATGGACTGGAGTTTGCAAGTGAAAAGAAACTTTGTGTTCCCAACAAGCTAGTTAAAGTGCGGCTTTCACACACAGTTATCTCTCAGACCTGAGCATGTGGAGAGACTTTCGTTCATCTAGCACAAAGGGAACGGGTTGCAGGTGAAATTTTACTCTGGTTTCTCAGTCTGTTTCCTAGTGCCGTTTTGAATTCCTGCAGTTTTCACTGTAAAACCGATTTGGAGCTAGTACCTCCCCATATATATGTATGGAGTTGAGTTTGCAAGTTAAAAGAAACTTTGTGTTCCCAACAAGCTAGGTGAAGGACGGCTTTTCCACACACTTATCTATCAGAACTGAGCATGTGGAGAGAGGTTCGTTCATCTAGCACAAAGGGAACGGGTTGCAGGTGAAACTTTTACTCTGGGTTCTCAGTCTGTTTCCTAGTGCCGGTTTGAAGTTCCTGCAGTTTTCACAGTAAAACCGAGTTGGAGCTAGTACCTCCCCATATATATGTATGTACTGGAGTTTGCAAGTGAAAAGAAACTTTGTATTCCCAACAAGCTAGCTGAAGGACGGCTTTCTCACACAATTTTCTCTCACAAATGAGCATGTGGAGAGACGTTCGTTCATCTAGCACAAAGGGAAGGGGTTGCAGGAGTAACTTTTACTCTGGTTTCTCAGTCTGTTTCCTAGTGCCGGTTTGAAGTTCCAGCAGTTTTCACTGTAAAACCGAGTTGGAGCTAGTACCTCCCCATATATATGTATGGAGTGGAGTTTGCAAGTGAAAAGAAACTTTGTGTTCCCAACAAGCTAGTTGAAGTACGGATTTCACACACACATATCTCTCAGAACTGAGCATGTGGAGAGACGTTCGTTCATCTAGCACAAATGGAACGGGTTGCAGGAGAAACTTTTACTCTGGTTTCTCAGTCTGTTTCCTAGTGCCGGTTTGAAGTTCCTGCAGTTTTCACTGTAAAACCGATTTGGAGCTTGTACCTCCCTGTATATATGTAAGGAGTGGAGTTTCAAGTGAAAAGAAACTTTGTGTTCCCAACAAGCTAGGTGAAGGACGGCTTTCACACACACTTATCTCTCAGTAATGCGCATGTGGAGAGACGTTCGTTCATCTAGCACAAAGGGAACGGGTTGCATGAGAAACTTTTACTCTGGTTTCTCAGTCTGTTTCCTAGTGCCTGTTTGATGTTCCTGCAGTTTTCACTGTAAAACCGAGTTGGAGCTAGTACCTCCCCATATATATGTATGGATTGGAGTTTGCAAGTGAAAATAAACTTTGTGTTCCCAACAAGCTAGGTGAAGGACGCTTTTCAAACACAATTATCTCTCAGAACTGAGCATGTGGAGAGACGTTCGTTCATCTAGCACAAAGAGAACGGGTTGCAGGAGAAACTTTTACTCTGGTTTCTCAGTGTGTTTCCTAGTGCCTGTTTGAAGTTCCTGCAGTTTGCACTGTAAAACCGAGTTGGAGCTAGTACCTCCCCATATATATGTATGGATTGGATTTGCAAGTGAAAAGAAACTTTGTGTTCCCAACAAGCTAGGTGAAGTACGGGTTTCACACACACTTATCTCTCAGAAATGAGCATGTGGAGAGACGTTCGTTCATATAGCACAAAGGGAACGGGTTGCAGAAGAAACATTTACTCTGGTTTCTCAGTCTGTTTCCTAGTGCCTTTTTGAAGTTCCTGCAGTTTTCACTGTAAAACCGAGTTGGAGCTAGTACCTCCCCATATATATGTATGGATTGGAGTTTGCAAGTGAAAAGAAACTTTGTGTTCCCAACAAGCTAGGTGAAGGACGGATTTCACAGACACTTATCTCTCAGAACTGAGCATGTGGAGAGACGTTCCTTCATCTAGCACAAAGGGAACGGGTTGCAGTAGAAACTTTTACTCTGGTTTCTCAGTCTGTTCCTAGTGCCGGTTTGAAGTTCCTGCAGTTTTCACTGTAAAACCGAGTTGGAGCTAGTACCTCCCCATATATATGTATGGAGTGGAGTTTGCAAGTGAAAAGAAACTTTGTGTTCCCAACAAGCTAGGTGAAGGACGGCTTTCACACACACTTATCTCTCAGACCTGAGCATGTGGAGAGACGTTCGTTCATCTAGCACAAAGGGAACGGGTTGCAGGAGAAACTTTTACTCTGGTTTCTCAGTATTTTTCCTAGTGCCGTTTTGATGTTCCTGCAGTTTTCACTGTAAAACCGAGTTGGAGCTTGTACTTCCCCATATATATGTATGGAGTGGAGTTTGCAAGTGAAAATAAACTTTGTGTTCCCAACAAGCTAGGTGAAGGACGGCTTTCACACACACTTATCTCTCAGATCTGAGCATGTGGAGAGACGTTCGTTCATCTAGCAAAAAGGGAAAGGGTTGCAGGAGAAACTTTAACTCTGGGTCTCCGTCTGTTTCCTAGTGCCGGTTACAAGTTCCTGCAGTTTTCACTGTAAAACCGAGTTGGAGCTAGTACTTCCCCATATATATGTATGCAGTGGAGTTTGCAAGTGAAAAGAAACTTTGTGTTCCCAACAAGCTAGGTGAAGGACGGCTTTCACACACACTTATCTCTCAGAACTGAGCATGTGGAGAGACGTTCGTTCATCTAGCACAAAGAGAACGGGTTGCAGGAGAAACTTTTTCTCTGGTTTCTCAGTGTGTTTCCTAGTGCCTGTTTGAAGTTCCTGCAGTTTGCACTGTAAAACCGAGTTGGAGCTAGTACCTCCCCATATATATGTATGGATTGGAGTTTGCAAGTGAAAAGAAACTTTGTGTTCCCAACAAGCTAGGTGAAGTACGGATTTCACACACACTTATCTCTCAGAAATGAGCATGTGGAGAGACGTTCTTTCATTTAGCACAAAGGGAACGGGTTGCAGGAGATACATTTACTCTGGTTTCTCAGTCTGTTTCCTAGTGCCTGTTTGAAGTTCCTGCAGTTTTCACTGTAAAACCTAGTTGGAGCTAGTACCTCCCCATATATATGTATGGATTGGGGTTTGCAAGTGAAAAGAAACTTTGTGTTCCCAACAAGCTAGGTGAAGTACGGATTTCACACACACTTATCTCTCAGAACTGAGCATGTGGAGAGACGTTCCTTCATCTAGCACAAAGGGAACGGGTTGCAGTAGAAACTTTTACTCTGGTTTCTCAGTCTGTTCCTAGTGCCGGTTTGAAGTTCCTGCAGTTTTCACTGTAAAACCGAGTTGGAGCTAGTACCTCCCCATATATATGTATGGAGTGGAGTTTGCAAGTGAAAAGAAACTTTGTGTTCCCAACAAGCTAGGTGAAGGACGGCTTTCACACACACTTATCTCTCAGAACTGAGCATGTGGAGAGACGTTCGTTCATCTAGCACAAAGGGAACGGGTTGCAGGAGAAACTTTTACTCTGGTTTCTCAGTCTGTTTCCTAGTGCCGGTTTGAAGTTCCTGCAGTTTTCACTGTAAAACCGAGTTGGAGCTAGTACCTCCCCATATATATGTATGGACTGGAGTTTGCAAGTGAAAAAAAACTTTGTGTTCCCAACAAGCTAGTTTAAGTGCGGCTTTCACACACACTTATCTCTCAGACCTGAGCATGTGGAGAGACTTTCGTTCATCCAGCACAATGGGAACGGGTTGCAGGTGAAATTTTACTCTGGTTTCTCAGTCTGTTTCCTAGTGCCGTTTTGAAGTTCCTGCAGTTTTCACTGTAAAACCGATTTGGAGCTAGTACCTCCCCATATATATGTATGGAGTGGAGTTTGCAAGTGAAAAGAAACTTTGTGTTCCCAACAAGCTAGGTGAAGTACGGCTTTTACACACACTTATCTCTAATAACTTAGCATGTGGAGAGACGTTCGTTCATCTAGCACAAAGGGAGCGGGTTGCAGGAGAAACTTTTACTCTGGTATCTCAGTTTGTTTCCTAGTGCCGGTTTGAATTTCCTGCAGTTTTCACTGTAAAACCGAGTTGGAGCTAGTACGTCCCCATATATATGTATGGAGTGGAGTTTGCAATTGAAAAGAAACTTTGTGTTCCCAACAAGCTAGGTGAAGGACGGCTTTCACACACACTTATCTCTCAGAACTGAGCATGTGGAGAGACGTTCGTTCATCTAGCACAAAGGGAACGGGTTGCAGGAGAAACTTTTACTCTGGTTTCTCAGTATTTTTCCTAGTGCCGTTTTGATGTTCCTGCAGTTTTCACTGTAAAACCGAGTTGGAGCTTGTACTTCCCCATATATATGTATGGAGTGGAGTTTGCAAGTGAAAATAAACTTTGTGTTCCCAACAAGCTATTTGAAGGACGGCTTTCACACACACTTATCTCTCAGATCTGAGCATGTGGAGAGACGTTCGTTCATCTAGCAAAAAGGGAAAGGGTTGCAGGAGAAACTTTAACTCTGGGTCTCCGTCTGTTTCCTAGTGCCGGTTACAAGTTCCTGCAGTTTTCACTGTAAAACCGAGATGGAGCTAGTACTTCCCCATATATATGTATGGAGTGGGGATTGCAAGTAAAAAGAAACTTTGTGTTCCTAACAATCTTTGTGAAGAACGGCTTTCCCACACAAATATCTCTCAGAACTGAGCATGTGGAGTGACGTTCGTTCATCTAGCACAAACGGAACGGGTTGCAGGAGAAACTTTTACTCTGCTTTCTCAGTCTGTTTCCTAGTGTCGGTTTGAAGTTCCTGCAATTTTCACTGTAAAACCGAGTTTGAGCTAGTACCTCCCCATATATATGTATGGAGTGGGGTTTGCAAGAGAAAAGAAACTTTGTATTCCCAACAAGCTAGGTGAAGGACGGCATACACACACTTTTCTCTCAGAAGTGAGCATGTGGAGAGACGTTCGTTCATCTAGCACAAAGGGAACGGGTTGCAGGAGAAACTTTTAATCTGGTTTCTCAGTCTGTTTCCTAGTGCCAGTTTGAACTTCCTGCAGTTTTCACTGTAAAACCGAGTTTGAGCTAGTACCTCCATATATATACATATGGACTGGAGTTGGCAAGTGAAAAGAAAGTTTGTGTTCCCAACAAGCTAGGTGAAGGACGGCTTTAACACACACTTATCTCTCAGAACTGAGCATGTGGAGAGACGTTCGTTCATCTAGCATATTTGGAACGGGTTGCAGGAGAAACTTTTACTCTGGGCTCTCAGTCTGTTTCCTAGCGCCGGTTTGAAGTTCCTGCATTTTTCACTGTAAAACCTATTTGGAGCTAGTAAATCCCCATATATATGTATGGAGTGGAGTTTGCAAGTGAAAAGAAACTTTGTGTTCCCAACAAGATAGGTGAAGGACGGCTTTCACACACAATAATCTATCAGAACTGAGCATGTGGAGAGACGTTCGTTCATCTAGCACAAAGGGATCGGGTTGCAGGAGAAACTTTTACTCTGGTTTCTCAGTCTGTTTCCTAGTGCCGGATTGAAATTCCTGCAGTTTTCACTGTAAAACCGTGTTGGAGCTGGTACCTCCCCATATATATGTAAGGAGTGGAGTTTGCAATTGAAAAGAAACTTTGTGTTCCCAACAAGCTAGGTGAAGGACGGCTTCACACACACTTATCTCTCAGAATTGAGCATGTGGAGAGACGTTCGTTCATCTAGCACAAAGGGAACGGGTTGCAGGAGAATCTTTTACTCTGGTTTCTCAGTCTGTTTCCTAGTTCCGGTTTGAATTTCCTGCACTTTTCACTGTAAAAACGAGTTGGAGCTTGTACCTCCCCATATATAAGTATGGAGTGGAGTTTGCAAGTGAAAAAAACTTTGTGTTCCCAACAAGCTAGGTGAAGGACGGCTTTCACACACACTTATCTCTCAGAACTGAGCATGTGGAGAGACGTTCGTTCATCTAGCACAAAGGGAACGTGTTGCAGGAGAAACTTTTACTCTGGTTTCTCAGTCTGTTTCCTAGTGCCGGTTTGAAGTTCCTGCAGTTTTAACTGTAAAACCGAGTTGGAGCTTGTCCTCCCCATATATATGTATGGACTGGAGTTTGCAAGTGAAAAGAAACTTTGTGTTCCCAACAAGCTAGTCTAAGGTCGGCTTTCAACACACTTATCTCTCAGAACTGAGCATGTGTAGAGAAGTTCGTTCATCTAGAAAAATGGAACGGTTTGCAGGAGAAACTTTTACTCTGGTTTCTCAGTCTGTTTCCTAGTGCCTGTTTGAAGTTCCTGCAGTTTGCACTGTAAAACCGAGTTGGAGCTAGTACCTCCCCATATATATGTATGGATTGGAGTTTGCAAGTGAAAAGTAACTTTGTGTTCCCAACAAGCTAGGTGAAGGACGGCTTTCACACACACTTATCTCTCAGAACTGAGCATGTGGAGAGACGTTCCTTCATCTAGCACAAAGGGAACGGGTTGCAGGAGAAACTTTTACTCTGGTTTCTCAGACTGTTCCTAGTGCCGTTTTGAAGTTCCTGCAGTTTTCACTGTAAAACCGAGTTGGAGCTAGTACCTCCCCATATATATGTATGGAGTGGAGTTTGCAAGTGAAAAGAAACTTTGTGTTCCCAACAAGCTAGGTGAAGGACGGCTTACACACACACTTATCTCTCAGAACTGAGCATGTGGAGAGACTTTCGTTCATCTAGCACAATGGGAACGGGTTGCAGGTGAAATTTTACTCTGGTTTCACAGTCTGTTTCCTAGTGCCTTTTTGAAGTTCCTGCAGTTTTCACTGTAAAACCGAGTTGGAGCTAGTACCTCCCCATATATATCTATGGAGTGGAGTTTGCAAGTGAAAAGAAACTTTGTGTTCCCAACAAGCTATTTGAAGTACGGCTTTCACACACAATTATCTCTCAGAAATGAGCATGTGGAGAGACGTTCGTTCATTTAGCACAAAGGGAACGGGTTGCAGGAGAAACATTTACTCTGGTTTCTCAGTCTGTTTCCTAGTGCCTGTTTGAAGTTCCTGCAATTTGCACTGTAAAACCGAGTTGGAGCTAGTACCTCCCCATATATATGTACGGAGTGGAGTTTGCAAGTGAAAAGAAACTTTGTGTTCCCAACAAGCTAGGTGAAGGACGGCTTTCACACACACTTATCTCTCAGAACTGAGCATGTGGAGAGACGTTCCTTCATCTAGCACAAAGGGAACGGGTTGCAGGAGAAATTTTACTCTGGTTTCTCAGTCTGTTCCTAGTGCCGGTTTGAAGTTCCTGCAGTTTTCACTGTAAAACCGAGTTGGATCTAGTACCTCCCCATATATATGTATGGAGTGGAGTTTGCAAGGGAAAAGAAACTTTGTGTTCCCAACAAGCTAGGTGAAGGACGGCTTCCACACACACTTATCTCTCAGAACTGAGCATGTGGAGAGACTTTCGTTCATCTAGCACAAAGGGAACGGGTTGCAGGAGAAACTTTTACTCTGGTTTCTCAGTCTGTTTCCTAGTGCCTGTTTGAAGTTCCTGCAGTTTTCACTGTAAAACCGAGTTGGAGCTAGTACCTCCCCATATACATGTATGGACTGGAGTTTGCAAGTGAAAAGAAACTTTGTGTTCCCAACAAGCTAGTTTAAGTACAGCTTTCACACACACTTATCTCTCAGACCTGAGCATGTGGAGAGACTTTCGTTCATCTAGCACAATGGGAACGGGTTGCAGGTGAAATTTTACTCTAGTTTCTCAGTCTGTTTCCTAGTGCCGGTTTGAATTTCCTGCAGTTTTCACTGTAAAACCGATTTGGAGCTAGTACCTCCCCATATATATGTATGGAGTGGAGTTTGCAAGTGAAAAGAAACTTTGTGCTCCCAACAAGCAAGGTGAAGTACGGCTTTTACACACACTTATCTCTCATAACTTAGCATGTGGAGAGACTTTCGTTCATCTAGCACAAAGGGAACGGTTTGCAGGAGAAACTTTTACCCTGGTATCTCAGTCTGTTTCCTAGAGCCGGTTTGAAGTTCCTGCAGTTTTCACTGTAAAACCGAGTTGGAGCTAGTACCTCCCCATATATATGTATGGAGTGGAGTTTGCAAGTGAAAAGAAACTTTGTGTTCCCAACAAGCTAGGTGAAGGACGGCTTTCACAACACTTATCTCTCAGAACTGAGCATGTGGAGAGAAGTTTGGTCATCTAGCACAAAGGGAACGGGTTGCAGGAGAAACTTTTACTCTGGTTTCTCAGTCTTTTTCCTAGTGCCGTTTTGATGTTCCTGCAGTTTTCACTGTAAAACCGAGTTGGAGCTTGTACCTCCCCATATATATGTATGGAGTGGAGTTTGCAAGTGAATATAAACTTTGTGTTCCCAACAAGCTAGGTGAAGGACGGCTTTCACACACACTTATCTCTCAGAACTGAGCATGTGGAGAGACGTTCGTTCATCTAGCACAAAGGGAACGGGTTGCAGGAGAAACTTTTACTCTGGTTTCTCAGTCTGTTTCCTAGTGCCGTTTTGATGTTCCTGCAGTTTTCACTGTAAAACCGAGTTGGAGCTAGTACCTCCCCATATATATGTATGGAGTGGAGTTTGCAAGTGAAAAGAAACTTTGTGTTCCCAACAAGCTAGGTGAAGTACGGCTTTTACACACACTTATCTCTCATAACTTAGCATGTGGAGAGACTTTCGTTCGTCTAGCACAAAGGGAACGGGTTGCAGGGGAAACTTTTACTCTGGTATCTCAGTCTGTTTCCTAGTGCCGGTTTGAAGTTCCAGCATTTTTCACTGTAAAACCGAGCTGGAGCTAGTACGTCCCCATATATATGTATGGAGTGGAGTTTGCAAGTGAAAAGAAACTTTGTGTTCCCAACAAGCTAGGTGAAGGAAGGCTTTCACACACACTTATCTCTCAGAACTGAGCATGTGGAGAGAAGTTTGTTCATCTAGCACAAAGGGAACGGGTTGCAGGAGAAACTTTTACTCTGGTTTCTCAGTCTTTTTCCTAGTGCCGTTTTGAATTTCCTGCAGTTTTCACTGTAAAACCGAGTTTGAGCTAGTACCTCCCTATATATATACATATGGACTGGAGTTTGCAAGTGAAAAGAAACTTTGTGTTCCCAACAAGCTAGGTGAAAGACGGCTTTCACACACACTTAACTCTTCAGAAGTGAGCATGTGGAGAGACGTTCGTTCATCTAGCACAAAGGGAACGGGTTGCAGGAGAAACTTTTACTCTGGTTTCTCAGTCTGTTTCCTAGTGCCGTTTTGATGTTCCTGCAGTTTTCACTGTAAAACCGAGTTGGAGCTAGTACCTCCCCATATATATGTATGGAGTGGAGTTTGCAAGTGAAAAGAAACTTTGTGTTCCCAACAAGCTAGGTGAAGTACGGCTTTTACACACACTTATCTCTCATAACTTAGCATGTGGAGAGACTTTCGTTCGTCTAGCACAAAGGGAACGGGTTGCAGGGGAAACTTTTACTCTGGTATCTCAGTCTGTTTCCTAGTGCCGGTTTGAAGTTCCAGCATTTTTCACTGTAAAACCGAGCTGGAGCTAGTACGTCCCCATATATATGTATGGAGTGGAGTTTGCAAGTGAAAAGAAACTTTGTGTTCCCAACAAGCTAGGTGAAGGAAGGCTTTCACACACACTTATCTCTCAGAACTGAGCATGTGGAGAGAAGTTTGTTCATCTAGCACAAAGGGAACGGGTTGCAGGAGAAACTTTTACTCTGGTTTCTCAGTCTTTTTCCTAGTGCCGTTTTGAATTTCCTGCAGTTTTCACTGTAAAACCGAGTTTGAGCTAGTACCTCCCTATATATATACATATGGACTGGAGTTTGCAAGTGAAAAGAAACTTTGTGTTCCCAACAAGCTAGGTGAAAGACGGCTTTCACACACACTTAACTCTTCAGAAGTGAGCATGTGGAGAGACATTCGTTCATCTAGCACAAAGGAAACGGGATGCAGGAGAAACTTTTACTCTGGTTTCTCAGTCTGTTTCCTAGTGCCGGTTTGAAGTTCCTGCAGTTTTCCCTATAAAACCGAGTTGGAGCTAGAACCTCCCCACATATATATATGGACTGGAGTTTGCAAGTGAAAAGAAACTTTGTGTTCCCAACAAGCTAGGTGAAGGACGGCTTTCACAACATTTAGCTCTCAGAACTGAGCATGTGGAGAGACGTTCGTTCATCTAGCACAAATGGAACGGGTTGCAGGAGAAACATTTACTCTGGTTTCTCAGTCTGTTTCCTAGTGCCGGTTTAAAGTTCCTGCAGTTTTCACTATAAAACCGAGTTGGAGCTAGTACTTCCCCATATATATGTATGGATTGGAGTTTGCAAGTGAAAAGAAACTTTGTATTCCCAACAAGATAGGTGAAGGACGGCTTTCACAACACTTATCTCTCAGAACTGAGCATGTGGAGAGACGTTCGTTCATCTAGCACAAGGGGAACGGGTTGCAGGTGAAACTTTTACTCTGGTTTCCAGTCTGTTTCCTAGTGCCGGTTTAAAGTTCCTGCAGTTTTCTCTATAAAACCGAGTTGGAGCTAGTACCTCCCCATATATATGTATGGACTGGAGTTTGCAAGTGAAAAGAAACTTTGTGTTCCCAACAAGCTAAGTGAAGGACGGCTTTCACACACACTTATCTCTCAGAACTGAGCATGTGGAGAGACGTTCGTTCATCTAGCAAAAAGGGAACGGGTTGCAGGAGAAACTTTTACTCTGGTTTCTCAGTCTCTTTCCTAGTGCCGTTTTGAAGTTCCAGCAGTTTTCACTGTAAAACCGAGCTGGAGCTAGTACGTCCCCATATATATGTATGGAGTGGAGTTTGCAAGTGAAAAGAAACTTTGTGTTCCCAACAAGCTAGGTGAAGGAAGGCTTTCACACACACTTATCTCTCAGAACTGAGCATGTGGAGAGAAGTTTGTTCATCTAGCACAAAGGGAACGGGTTGCAGGAGAAACTTTTACTCTGGTTTCTCAGTCTTTTTCCTAGTGCCGTTTTGAATTTCCTGCAGTTTTCACTGTAAAACCGAGTTTGAGCTAGTACCTCCCTATATATATACATATGGACTGGAGTTTGCAAGTGAAAAGAAACTTTGTGTTCCCAACAAGCTAGGTGAAAGACGGCTTTCACACACACTTAACTCTTCAGAAGTGAGCATGTGGAGAGACGTTCGTTCATCTAGCACAAAGGGAACGGGTTGCAGGAGAAACTTTTACTCTGGTTTCTCAGTCTGTTTCCTAGTGCCAGTTTGAATTTCCTGCAGTTTTCACTGTAAAACCGAGTTTGAGCTAGTACCTCCCTATATATATACATATGGACTGGAGTTTGCAAGTGAAAAGAAACTTTGTGTTCCCAACAAGCTAGGTGAAGGACGGCTTTCACACACACTTAACTCTCAGAACTGAGCATGTGGAGAGACGTTCGTTCATCTAGCACAAAGGGAACGGGTTGCAGGAGAAACTTTTACTCTGGTTTCTCAGTCTGTTTCCTAGTGCCAGTTTGAATTTCCTGCAGTTTTCACTGTAAAACCGAGTTTGAGCTAGTACCTCCCTATATATATACATATGGACTGGAGTTTGCAAGTGAAAAGAAAGATTGTGTTCCCAACAAGCTAGGTGAAGGACGGCTTTCACACACACTTATCTCTCAGAACTGAGCATGTGGAGAGACTTTCGTTCATCTAGCACAAACTGAACGGGTTGCAGGAGAAACTTTTACTCTGGGATCTCAGTCTGTTTAATAGTGCCGGTTTGAAGTTCCTGCATTTTACACTGTAAAACCGAGTTGGAGCTAGTAAATCCCCATATATATGTATGGAGTGGAGTTTGCAAGTGAAAAGAAACTTTGTGTTCCCAACAAGCAAGGTGAAGGACGGCTTTCACACACACTTATCTCTCAGAACTGAGCATGTGGAGAGACTTTCATTCATCTAGCACAAAGGGAACGGGTTGCAGGAGAAACTTTTACTCTGGTTTCTCAGTCTGTTTCCTAGTGCCGGTTTGAAGTTCCTGCAGATTTCACTGTAAAACCGAGTTGGAGCTAGTACCTCCCCATATATATGTATGGACTGGAGTTTGCAAGTGAAAAAAAACTTTGTGTTCCCAACAAGCTAGTTTAAGTACGGCTTTCACACACACTTATCTCTCAGACCTGAGCATGTGGAGAGACTTTCGTTCATCTAGCACAATGGGAACGGGTTGCAGGTGAAATTTTACTCTGGTTTCTCAGTCTGTTTCCTAGTGCCGGATTGAAGTTCCTGCAGTTTTCACTGTAAAACCGATTTGGAGCTAGTACCTCCCCATATATATGTATGGAGTGGAGTTTGCAAGTGAAAAGAAACTTTGTGTTCCCAACAAGCTAGGTGAAGGACGGCTTTCACACACACTTATCTCTCAGAACTGAGCATGTGGAGAGAAGTTTGTTCATCTAGCACAAAGGGAACAGGTTGCAGGAGAAACTTTTACTCTGGTTTCTCAGTCTTTTTCCTAGTGCCGTTTTGAATTTCCTGCAGTTTTCACTGTAAAACCGAGTTTGAGCTAGTACCTCCCTATATATATAAATATGGACTGGAGTTTGCAAGTGAAAAGAAACTTTGTGTTCCCAACAAGCTAGGTGAAGGACGGCTTTCACACACAATTAACTCTCAGAAGTGAGCATGTGGAGAGACGTTCGTTCATCTAGCACAAAGGGAACGGGTTGCAGGTGAAACTTTTACTCTGGTTTCTCAGTCTGTTTCCTAGTGCCAGTTTGAATTTCCTGCAGTTTTCACTGTAAAACCGAGTTTGAGCTAGTACCTCCCTATATATATACATATGGACTGGAGTTTGCAAGTGAAAAGAAAGTTTGTGTTCCCAACAAGCTAGGTGAAGGACGGCTTTCACACACACTTATCTCTCAGAACTGAGCATGTGGAGAGACTTTCGTTCATCTAGCACAAAGGGAACGGGTTGCAGGAGAAACTTTTACTCTGGTTTCTCAGTCTGTTTCCTAGTGCCGGTTTGAAGTTCCTGCAGTTTTCACTGTAAAACCGGGTTGGAGCTAGTACCTCCCCATATATATGTATGGACTGGAGTTTGCAAGTGAAAAGAAACTTTGTGTTCCCAACAAGCTAGTTTAAGTACGGCTTTCACACACACTTATCTCTCAGACCAGAGCATGTGGAGAGACTTTCGTTCATCTAGCACAATGGGAACGGGTTGCAGGTGAAATTTAACTCTGGTTTCTCAGTCTGTTTCCTAGTGCCGTTTTGAAGTTCCTGCAGTTTTCACTGTAAAACCGATTTGGAGCTAGTACCTCCCCATATATATGTATGGAGTGGAGTTTGCAAGTGAAAAGAAACTTTGTGTTCCCAACAAGCTAGGTGAAGGACGGCTTTCACACACACTTATCTCTCAGAACTGAGCATGTGGAGAGACGTTCGTTCATCTAGCAAAAATGGAAAGGGTTGCAGGAGAAACTTTTACTCTGTGTCTCAGTCTGTTTCCTAGTGCCGTTTTGAAGTTCCTGCAGTTTTCACTGTAAAACCGAGTTTGAGCTAGTACCTCCCTATATATATACATATGGACTGGAGTTTGCAAGTGAAAAGAAACTTTGTGTTCCCAACAAGCTAGGTGAAGGACGGCTTTCACACACACTTAACTCTCAGAACTGAGCATGTGGAGAGACGTTCGTTCATCTAGCACAAAGGGAACGGGTTGCAGGAGAAACTTTTACTCTGGTTTCTCAGTCTGTTTCCTAGTGCCAGTTTGAATTTCCTGCAGTTTTCACTGTAAAACCGAGTTTGAGCTAGTACCTCCCTATATATATACATATGGACTGGAGTTTGCAAGTGAAAAGAAAGATTGTGTTCCCAACAAGCTAGGTGAAGGACGGCTTTCACACACACTTATCTCTCAGAACTGAGCATGTGGAGAGACTTTCGTTCATCTAGCAAAAAGGGAAAGGGTTGCAGGAGAAACTTTTACTCTGGGTCTCAGTCTGTTTCCTAGTGCCGGTTACAAGTTCCTGCAGTTTTCACTGTAAAATCGAGTTGGAGCTAGTACCTCCCCATATATATGTATGGAGTGGGGAGTGCAAGTGAAAAGAAACTTTGTGTTCCCAAGAAGCTATGTGAAGGACGGCTTTCACACACACTTATCTCTCAGAACTGAGCATGTGGAGAGACGTTCTTTCATCTAGCACAAAGGGAACGGTTTGCAGGAGAAAGTTTTACTCTGGTTTCTCAGTCTGTTTCCTAGTGCCGGTTTGAAGTTCCTGCAGTTTTCACTGTAAAATCGAGTTGGAGCTAGTACCTCCCCATATATATGTACTAACTGTAGTTTGCAAGTGAAAAGAAACTTTGTATTCCCAACAAGTTATGTGAAGGACGGCTTTCACACACACTTATCTCTCAGAACTGAGCATGTGGAGAGACGTTCGTTCATCTAACACAAAGGGAACGGGTTGCAGGATAAACTTTTACTCTGGTTTCTCAGTCTGTTTCCTAGTGCCAGTTTGAAGTTCCTGCAGGTTTCACTGTAAAACCGAGTTGGAGCTAGTACCTCCCCATATATATGCATGGAGTGGAGTTTGCAAGTGAAAAGAAAGTTTGTGTTCCCAACAAGCTAGGTGAAGTATGGCTTTCACACACACTTATCTCTCAGAACTGACCATGTGGAGAGATGTTCGTTCATCTAGCACAAAGGAACGGGTTGCAGGAGAAACTTTTACTCTGGTTTCTCAGTCTGTTTCCTAGTGCCGGTTTGAAGTTCCTGCAGTTTTCACTGTAAAACCGAGTTGGAGCTAGTACCTCCCCATATATATGTATGGAGTGGAGTTTCCAAGTGAAAAGAAACTTTGTGTTCCCAACAAGCTAGTTGAAGGACGGCTTTCACACACACTTATCTATCAGAACTGAGCATTTGGAGAAACGTTCGTTCATCTAGCACAAAATGAACGGGATGCAGGAGAAACTTTTACTCTGGTATCTCAGTCTGTTTCCTAGTGCCGGTTTGAAGTTCCTGCAGTTTGCACTATAAAACCGAGTTGGAGCTAGTACCTCCCCATATATATGTATGGAGTGGAGTTTGCAAGTTAAAAGAAACTTTGTGTTCCCAACAAGCTAGGTGAAGGACGGCTTTCACAACACTTATCTCTCAGACCTGAGCATGTGGAGAGACTTTCGTTCATCTAGCAAAATGGGAACGGGTTGCAGGTGAAATTTTACTCTGGTTTCTCAGTCTGTTTCCTAGTGCCGGTTTGAAATTCCTGCAGTTTTCACTGTAAAACCGATTTGGAGCTAGTACCTCCCCATATATATGTATGGAGTGGAGTTTGCAAGTGAAAAGAAACTTTGTGTTCCCAACAAGCTAGGTGAAGGACGGCTTTTACACACACTTATCTCTCATAACTTAGCATGTGGAGAGACTTTCATTCATGTAGCACAAAGGGAACGGTTTGCAGGAGAAACTTTTTCTCTGGTATCTCAGTCTGTTTCCTAGTGCCGGTTTGAAGTTCCTGCAGTTTTCACTGTAAAACCGAGTTGGAGCTAGTACGTCCCCATATATATGTATGGAGTTGAGTTTGCAAGTGAAAAGAAACTTTGTGTTCCCAACAAGCTAGGTGAAGGAAGTCTTTCACACACACTTATCTCTCAGAACTGAGCATGTGGAGAGAAGTTTGTTCATCTAGCACAAAGGGAACGGGTTGCAGGAGAAACTTTTACTCTGGTTTCTCAGATTTTCCTAGTGTCGTTTTGATGTTCCTGCAGTTTTCACTGTAAAACCGAGTTGGAGCTTGTACCTCCCCATATATATGTATGGAGTGGAGTTTGCAAGTGAAAATAAACTTTGTGTTCCCAACAAGCTAGGTGAAGGACGGCTTTCACACACACTTATCTCTCAGAACTGAGCATGTGGAGAGACGTTCGTTCATCTAGCAAAAACGGAACGGGTTGCAGGAGAAACTTTTACTCTGGGTCTCAGTCTGTTTCCTAGTGCCGGTTACAAGTTCCTGCAGTTTTCACTGTAAAACCGAGTTGGAGCTAGTACTTCCCCATATATATGTATGGAGTGGGGATTGCAAGTGAAAAGAAACTTTGTGTTCCCAACAAGCTTGGTGAAGGACGGCTTTCCCACACAATTATCTCTCAGAACTGAGCATGTGGAGAGACGTTCGTTCATCTAGCACAAAGGGAACGGGTTGCAGGAGAAACTTTTACTCTGGTTTCTCAGTCTGTTTCCTAGTGCCAGTTTGAATTTCCTGCAGTTTTCACTGTAAAACCGAGTTTGAGCTACTACCTCCCTATAAAAATACATATGGACTGGAGTTTGCAAGTGAAAAGAAACTTTGTGTTCCCAACAAGCTAGGTGAGGGACGGCTTTCACACACACTTATCTCTCAGAACTGAGCATGTGGAGAGACGTTCGTTCATCTAGCACAAATGGAACGGGTTGCAGGAGAAACTTTTACTCTGGTTTCTCAGTCTGTTTCCTAGTGCCAGTTTGAATTTCCTGCAGTTTTCTCTGTAAAACCGAGTTTCAGCTAGTACCTCCCTATATATATACATATGGACTGGAGTTTGCAAGTGAAAAGAAAGTTTGTGTTCCCAACAAGCTAGGTGAAGGACGGCTTTCACACACACTTATCTCTCAGAACTGAGCATGTGGAGAGACGTTCGTTCATCTAGCACAAACTGAACGGGTTGCAGGAGAAACTTTTACTCTGGGTTCTCAGTCTGTTTAATAGTGCCGGTTTGAAGTTCCTGCATTTTTCACTGTAAAACCGAGTTGGAGCTAGTAAATCCCCATATATATGTATGGAGTGGAGTTTGCAAGTGAAAAGAAACTTTGTGTTCCCAAGAAGCTAGGTGAAGGACGGCTTTCACACACAATTATCTCTCAGAACTGAGCATGTGGAGAGACGTTCGTTCATCTAGCACAAAGGGAACGGGTTGCAGGAGAAACTTTTACTCTGGTTTCTCAGTCTTTTTCCTAGTGCCGTTTTGATGTTCCTGCAGTTTTCACTGTAAAACCGAGTTGGAGCTTGTACCTCTCCATATATATGTATGGAGTGGAGTTTGCAAGTGAAAATAAACTTTGTGTTCCCAACAAGCTAGGTGAAGGACGGCTTTCACACACACTTATCTCTCAGACCTGAGCATGTGGAGAGACGTTCGTTCATCTAGCAAAAACGGAACGGGTTGCAGGAGAAACTATTACTCTGGGTCTCAGTCTGTTTCCTAGTGCCGGTTACAAGTTCCTGCAGTTTTCACTGTAAAACCGAGTTGGAGCTAGTACTTCCCCATATATTTTTATGGAGTGGGGATTGCAAGTGAAAAGAAACTTTGTGTTCCCAACAAGCTTGGTGAAGGACGGCTTTCCCACACAATTATCTCTCAGAACTGAGCATGTGGAGAGACGTTCGTTCATCTAGCACAAAGGGAATTGGTTGCAGGAGAAACTTTTACTATGGTTTCTCAGTCTGTTTCCTAGTGCCAGTTTGAATTTCCTGCAGTTTGCACTATAAAACCGAGTTGGAGCTAGTACCTCCCCATATATATGTATGGAGTGGAGTTTGCAAGTGAAAAGAAACTTTGTGTTCCCAACAAGCTAGGTGAAGGACGGCTTTCACAACACTTATCTCTCAGACCTGAGCGTGTGGAGAGACTTTCGTTCATCTAGCACAATGGGAACCGATTGCAGGTGAAATTTTACTCTGGTTTCTCAGTCTGTTTCCTAGTGCCGGTTTGAAGTTCCTGCAGTTTTCACTGTAAAACCGATTTGGAGCTAGTACCTCCCCATATATATGTATGGAGTGGAGTTTGCAAGTGAAAAGAAACTTTGTGTTCCCAACAAGCTAGGTGAAGGACGGCTTTTACACACACTTATCTCTCATAACTTAGCATGTGGAGAGACTTTCGTTCATCTAGCACAAAGGGAACGGTTTGCAGGGGAAAATTTTACTCTGGTATCTCTGTCTGTTTCCTAGTGCCGGTTTGAAGTTCCTGCATTTTTCACTGTAAAACCGAGTTGGAGCTAGTACGTCCCCATATATATGTATGGAGTGGAGTTTGCAAGTGAAAAGAAACTTTGTGTTCCCAACAAGCTAGGTGAAGGAAGGCTTTCACACACACTTATCTCTCAGAACTGAGCATGTGGAGAGAAGTTTGTTCATCTAGCACAAAGGGAACGGGTTGCAGGGGAAACTTTTACTCTGGTTTCTCAGTATTTTTCCTAGTGCCGTTTTGAATTTCCTGCAGTTTTCACTATAAAACCGAGTTTGAGCTAGTACCTCCCTATATATATACATATGGACTGGAGTTTGCAAGTGAAAAGAAAGTTTGTGTTCCCAACAAGCTAGGTGAAGGACGGCTTTCACACACACTTATCTCTCAGAACTGAGCATGTGGAGAGACTTTCGTTCATCTAGCACAATCTGAACGGGTTGCAGGTGAAACTTTTACTCTGGGTTCTCAGTCTGTTTAATAGTGCCGGTTTGAAGTTCCTGCATTTTACACTGTAAAACCGAGTTGGAGCTAGTAAATCCCCATATATATGTATGGAGTGGAGTTTGCAAGTGAAAAGAAACTTTGTGTTCCCAACAAGCTAGGTGAAGGACGGCTTTCACACACACTTATCTCTCAGAACTGAGCATGTGGAGAGACTTTCGTTCATCTAGCACAAACTGAACGGGTTGCAGGATAAACTTTTACTCTGGGATCTCAGTCTGTTTAATAGTGCCGGTTTGAAGTTCCTGCATTTTACACAGTAAAACGGAGTTGGAGCTAGTAAATCCCTATATATATGTATGGAGTGGAGTTTGCAAGTGAAAAGAAACTTTGTGTTCCCAACAAGCTAGGTGAAGGACGGCTTTCACACACACTTATCTCTTAGAACTGAGCATGTGGAGAGACTTTCGTTCATCTAGCACAAAGGGAACGGGTTGCAGGAGAAACTTTTACTCTGGTTTCTCAGTCTGTTTCCTAGTGCCGGTTTGAAGTTCCTGCAGTTTTCACTGTAAAACCGAGTTGGAGCTAGTACCTCCCCATATATATGTATGGACTGGAGTTTGCAAGTGAAAAGAAACTTTGTGTTCCCAACAAGCTAGTTTAAGTACGGCTTTCACACACACTTATCTCTCAGACCTGAGCATGGGAGAGACTTTCGTTCATCTAGCACAATGGGAACGGGTTGCAGGTGAAATTTTACTCTGGTTTCTCAGTCTGTTTCCTAGTGCCGTTTTGAAGTTCCTGCAGTTTTCACTGTAAAACCGATTTGGAGCTAGTACCTCCCCATATATATGTATGGAGTGGAGTTTGCAAGTGAAAAGAAACTTTGTGTTCCCAACAAGCTAGGTGAAGGACGGCTTTCACACACACTTATCTCTCAGAACTGAGCATGTGGAAAGACGTTCGTTCATCTAGCAAAAATGGAAAGGGTTGCAGGAGAAACTTTTACTCTTGGTCTCAGTCTGTTTCCTAGTGCCGGTTACAATTTCCTGCAGTTTTCACTGTAAAACCGAGTTGGAGCTAGTACCTCCCCATATATATGTATGGAATGGGGAGTGCAAGTGAAAAGAAACTTTGTGTTCCCAAGAAGCTATGTGAAGGACGGCTTTCACACACACTTATCTCTCAGAACTGAGCATGTGGAGAGACTTTCGTTCATCTAGCACAAAGGGAACGGTTTGCAGGAGAAAGTTTTACTCTGTTTTCTTAGTCTGTTTCCTAGTGCCGGTTTGAAGTTCCTGCAGTTTTCACTGTAAAATCGAGTTGGAGCTAGTACCTCCCCATATATATGTACTAACTATAGTTTGCAAGTGAAAAGAAACTTTGTATTCCCAACAAGTTAGGTGAAGGACGGCTTTCACACACACTTATCTCTCAGAACTGTGCATGTGGAGAGACGTTCGTTCATCTAACACAAAGGGAACGGGTTGCAGGAGAAACTTTTACTCTGGTTTCTCAGTCTGTTTCCTAGTGCCAGTTTGAAGTTCCTGCAGGTTTCACTGTAAAACCGAGTTGGAGCTAGTACCTCCCCATATATAGGTATGGACTGGAGTTTGCAAGTGAAAAGAAAGTTTGTGTTCCCAACAAGCTAGGTGAAGTACGGCTTTCACACACACTTATCTCTCAGAACTGACCATGTGGAGAGACGTTCGTTCATCTAGCACAAAGGGAACGGGTTGCAGGAGAAACATTTACTCTGGTTTCTCAGTCTGTTTCCTAGTGCCGGTTTGAAGTTCCTGCAGTTTTCACTGTAAAACCGAGTTGGAGCTAGTACCTCCCCATATATATGTATGGAGTGGAGTTTCCAAGTGAAAAGAAACTTTGTGTTCCCAACAAGCTAGTTGAAGTACGGCTTTCACACACACTTATCTCTCAGAATAGAGCATGTGGAGAAACGTTCGTTCATCTAGCACAAAATGAACGGGATGCAGGAGAAACTTTTACTCTGGTATCTCAGTCTGTTTCCTAGTGCCGTTTTGAAGTTCCTGCAGTTTTCACTATAAAACCGAGTTGGAGCTAGTACCTCCCCATATATATGTATGGAGTGGAGTTTGCAATTGAAAAGAAACTTTGTGTTCCCAACAAGCTAGGTGAAGGACGGCTTTCACAACACTTATCTCTCAGAACTGAGCATGTGGAGAGACGTTCGTTCATCTAGCACAAATGGAACGGGTTGCAGGAGGAACTTTTACTCTGGTTTCTCAGTCTGTTTCCTAGTGCCGGTTTGAAGTTCCTGCAGTTTTCACTGTAAAACCGATTTGGAGCTAGTACCTCCCCATATATATGTATGGAGTGGAGTTTGCAAGTGAAAAGAAACTTTGTGTTCCCAACAAGCTAGGTGAAGGACGGCTTTTACACACACTTATCTCTCATAACTTAGCATGTGGAGAGACTTTCGTTCGTCTAGCACAAAGGGAACGGGTTGCAGGGGAAACTTTTACTCTGGTATCTCAGTCTGTTTCCTAGTGCCGGTTTGAAGTTCCTGCATTTTTCACTGTAAAACCGAGTTGGAGCTAGTACGTCCCCATATATATGTATGGAGTGGTGTTTGCAAGTGAAAAGAAACTTTGTCTTCCCAACAAGCTAGGTGAAGGAAGGCTTTCACACACACTTATCTCTCAGAACTGAGCATGTGGAGAGAAGTTTGTTCATCTAGCACAAAGGGAACGGGTTGCAGGAGAAACTTTTACTCTGGTTTCTCAGTCTGTTTCCTAGTGCCAGTTTGAATTTCCTGCAGTTTTCACTGTAAAACCGAGTTTGAGCTAGTACCTCCCTATATATATACATATGGACTGGAGTTTGCAAGTGAAAAGAAAGTTTGTGTTCCCAACAAGCTAGGTGAAAGACGGCTTTCACATACACTTATCTCTCAGAACTGAGCATGTGGAGAGACTTTCGTTCATCTAGCACAAACTGAACGGGTTGCAGGAGAAACTTTTACTCTGGGTTCTCAGTCTGTTTAACAGTGCCGGTTTGATGTTCCTGCATTTTACACTGTAAAACCGAGTTGGAGCTAGTAAATCCCCATATATATGTATGGAGTGGAGTTTGCAAGTGAAAAGAAACTTTGTGTTCCCAACAAGCTAGGTGAAGGACGGCTTTCACACACACTTATCTCTCAGAACTGAGCATGTGGAGAGACTTTCGTTCATCTAGCACAAAGGGAACGGGTTGCAGGAGAAACTTTTAATCTGGTTTCTCAGTCTGTTTCCTAGTGCCGGTTTGAAATTCCTGCAGTTTTCACTGTAAAACCGAGTTGGAGCTAGTACCTCCCCATATATATGTATGGACTGGAGTTTGCAAGTGAAAAGAAACTTTGTGTTCCCAACAAGCTAGTTTAAGTACGGCTTTCACACACACTTATCTCTCAGACCAGAGCATGTGGAGAGACTTTCGTTCATCTAGCACAATGGGAACGGGTTGAAGGTGAAATTTTACTCTGGTTTTTCAGTCTGTTTCCTAGTGCCGTTTTGAAGTTCCTGCAGTTTTCACTGTAAAACCGAGTTTGAGCTAGTACCTCCCTATATATATACATATGGACTGGAGTTTGCAATTGAAAAGAAACTTTGTGTTCCCAACAAGCTAGGTGAAGGACGGCTTTCACACACACTTAACTCTCAGAACTGAGCATGTGGAGAGACGTTCGTTCATCTAGCACAAAGGGAACGGGTTGCAGGAGAAACTTTTACTCTGGTTTCTCAGTCTGTTTCCTAGTGCCAGTTTGAATTTCCTGCAGTTTTCACTGTAAAACCGAGTTTGAGCTAGTACATCCCTATATATATACATATGGACTGGAGTTTGCAAGTGAAAAGAAAGATTGTGTTCCCAACAAGCTAGGTGAAGGACGGCTTTCACACACACTTATCTCTCAGAACTGAGCATGTGGAGAGACTTTCGTTCATCTAGCACAAACTGAACGGGTTGCAGGAGAAACTTTTACTCTGGGATCTCAGTCTGTTTAATAGTGCCGGTTTGAAGTTCCTGCAGATTTCACTGTAAAACCGAGTTGGAGCTAGTAAATCCCCATATATATGTATGGAGTGGAGTTTGCAAGTGAAAAGAAACTTTGTGTTCCCAAGAAGCTAGGTGAAGGACGGCTTTCACACACACTTATCTCTCAGAACTGAGCATGTGGAGAGACATTCGTTCATCTAGCACAAAGGGAACGGGTTGCAGGAGAAACTTTTACTCTGGTTTCTCAGTCTGTTTCCTAGTGCCGGTTTGAAGTTCCTGCAGTTTTCACTGTAAAACCGAGTTGGAGCTAGTACCTCCCCATATATATGTATGGACTGGAGTTTGCAAGTGAAAAGAAACTTTGTGTTCCCAACAAGCTAATTTAAGTACGGCTTTCACACACACTTATCTCTCAGACCAGAGCATGTGGAGAGACTTTCGTTCATCTATCACAATGGGAACGGGTTGCAGGTGAAATTTTACTCTGGTTTCTCAGTCTGTTTCCTAGTGCCGTTTTGAAGTTCCTGCAGTTTTCACTGTAAAACCGATTTGGAGCTAGTACCTCCCCATATATATGTATGGAGTGGAGTTTGCAAGTGAAAAGAAACTTTGTGTTCCCAACAAGCTAGGTGAAGGACGGCTTTCACACACACTTATCTCTCAGAACTGAGCATGTGGAGAGAAGTTTGTTCATGTAGCACAAAGGGAACAGGTTGCAGGAGAAACTTTTACTCTGGTTTCTCAGTCTTTTTCCTAGTGCCGTTTTGAATTTCCTGCAGTTTTCACTGTAAAACCGAGTTTCAGCTAGTACCTCCCTATATATATAAATATGGACTTGAGTTTGCAAGTGAAAAGAAACCTTGTGTTCCCAACAAGCTAGGTGAAGGACGGCTTTCACACACAATTAACTCTCAGAAGTGAGCATGTGGAGAGACGTTCGTTCATCTAGCACAAAGTGAACGGGTTGCAGGAGAAACTTTTACTCTGGTGTCTCAGTCTGTTTCCTAGTGCCAGTTTGAATTTCCTGCAGTTTTCACTGTAAAACCGAGTTTGAGCTAGTACCTCCCTATATATATACATATGGACTGGAGTTTGCAAGTGAAAAGAAAGTTTGTGTTCCCAACAAGCTAGGTGAAGGACGGCTTTCACACACACTTATCTCTCAGAACTGAGCATGTGGAGAGACTTTCGTTCATCTAGCACAAACTGAACGGGTTGCAGGAGAAACTTTTACTCTGGGATCTCAGTCTGTTTAATAGTGCCGGTTTGAAGTTCCTGCATTTTACACTGTAAAACCGAGTTGGAGCTAGTAAATCCCCATATATATGTATGGAGTGGAGTTTGCAAGTGAAAAGAAACTTTGTGTTCCCAACAAGCTAGGTGAAGGACGGCTTTCACACACACTTATCTCTCAGAACTGAGCATGTGGAGAGACTTTCGTTCATCTAGCACAAAGGGAACGGGTTGCAGGAGAAACTTTTACTCTGGTTTCTCAGTCTGTTTCCTAGTGCCGGTTTGAAGTTCCTGCAGTTTTCACTGTAAAACCGAGTTGGAGCTAGTACCTCCCCATATATATGTATGGACTGGAGTTTGCAAGTGAAAAGAAACTTTGTGTTCCCAACAAGCTAGTTTAAGTACGGCTTTCACACACATTTATCTCTCAGACCTGAGCATGTGGAGAGACTTTCGTTCATCTAGCACAATGGGAACGGGTTGCAGGTGAAATTTTACTCTGGTTTCTCAGTCTGTTTCCTAGTGCCGTTTTGAAGTTCCTGCAGTTTTCACTGTAAAACCGATTTGGAGCTAGTACCTCCCCATATATATGTATGGAGTGGAGTTTGCAAGTGAAAAGAAACTTTGTGTTCCCAACAAGCTAGGTGAAGGACGGCTTTCACACACACTTATCTCTCAGAACTGAGCATGTGGAGAGACGTTCGTTCATCTAGCAAAAAGGAAAGGTTTGCAGGGGAAACTTTTACTCTGGGTCTCAGTCTGTTTCCTAGTGCCGGTTACAAGTTCCTGCAGTTTTCACTGTAAAACCGAGTTTGAGCTAGTACCTCCCTATATGTATACATATGGACTGGAGTTTGCATGTGAAAAGAAACTTTGTGTTCCCAACAAGCTAGGTGAAGGACGGCTTTCACACACACTTATCTCTCAGAACTGAGCATGTGGAGAGACGTTCGTTCATCTAGCACAAATGGAACGGGTTGCAGGGGAAACTTTTACTCTGGTTTCTCAGTCTGTTTCCTAGTGCCAGTTTGAATTTCCTGCAGTTTTCACTGTAAAACCGAGTTTGAGCTAGTACCTCCCTATATATATACATATGGACTGGAGTTGGCAAGTGAAAAGGAAGATTGTGTTCCCAACAAGCTAGGTGAAGGACGGCTTTCAAACACACTTATCTCTCAGAACTGAGCATGTGGAGAGACTTTCGTTCATCTAGCACAAATGAACGGGTTGCAGGAGAAACTTTTACTCTGGGATCTCAGTCTGTTTAATAGTGCCGGTTTGAAGTTCCTGCATTTTACACTGTAAAACCGAGTTTGAGCTAGTACCTCCCTATATATATACATATGGGCTGGAGTTTGCAAGTGAAAAGAAACTTTGTGTTCCCAACAAGCTAGGTGAAGGACGGCTTTCACACACACTTATCTCTCAGAACTGAGCATGTGGAGAGACGTTCGTTCATCTAGCACAAAGGGAACGGGTTGCAGGGGAAACTTTTACTCTGGTTTCTCAGTCTGTTTCCTAGTGCCAGTTTGAATTTCCTGCAGTTTTCACTGTAAAACCGAGTTTGAGCTAGTACCTCCCTATATATATACATATGGACTGGAGTTGGCAAGTGAAAAGGAAGATTGTGTTCCCAACAAGCTAGGTGAAGGACGGCTTTCAAACACACTTATCTCTCAGAACTGAGCATGTGGAGAGACTTTCGTTCATCTAGCACAAATGAACGGGTTGCAGGAGAAACTTTTACTCTGGGATCTCAGTCTGTTTAATAGTGCCGGTTTGAAGTTCCTGCATTTTACACTGTAAAACCGAGTTGGAGCTAGTCCCTCCCCATATATATGTATGGAGTGGGGAGTGCAAGTGAAAAGAAACTTTGTGTTCCCAAGAAGCTATGTGAAGGACGGCTTTCACACACACTTATCTCTCAGAACTGAGCATGTGGAGAGACGTTCGTTCATCTAGCACAAAGGGAACGGTTTGCAGGAGAAAGTTTTACTCTGGTTTCTCAGTCTGTTTCCTAGTGCCGGTTTGAAGTTCCTGCAGTTTTCACTGTAAAATCGAGTTGGAGCTAGTACCTCCCCATATATATGTACTAACTGTAGTTTGCAAGTGAAAAGAAACTTTGTATTCCCAACAAGTTAGGTGAAGGACGGCTTTCACACACACTTATCTCTCAGAACTGAGCATGTGGAGAGACGTTCGTTCATCTAGCACAAAGGAACGGGTTGCAGGAAAATCTTTTACTCTGGTTTCTCAGTCTGTTTCCTAGTGCCGGTGTGAATTTCCTGCAGTTTTCACTGTAAAACCGAGTTGGAGCTAGTACCTCCCCATATATAGGTATGGAGTGGAGTTTCCAAGTGAAAAGAAACTTTGTGTTCCCAACAAGCTAGTTGAAGGACGGCTTTCACACACACTTATCTCTCAGAACTGAGCATTTGGAGAAACGTTCGTTCATCTAGCACAAAATGAACGGGATGCAGGAGAAACTTTTACTCTGGTATCTCAGTCTGTTTCCTAGTGCCGGTTTGAAGTTCCTGCAGTTTGCACTATAAAACCGAGTTGGAGCTAGTACCTCCCCATATATATGTATGGAGTGGAGTTTGCAAGTTAAAAGAAACTTTGTGTTCCCAACAAGCTAGGTGAAGGACGGCTTTCACAACACTTATCTCTCAGACCTGAGCATGTGGAGAGACTTTCGTTCATCTAGCAAAATGGGAACGGGTTGCAGGTGAAATTTTACTCTGGTTTCTCAGTCTGTTTCCTAGTGCCGGTTTGAAATTCCTGCAGTTTTCACTGTAAAACCGATTTGGAGCTAGTACCTCCCCATATATATGTATGGAGTGGAGTTTGCAAGTGAAAAGAAACTTTGTGTTCCCAACAAGCTAGGTGAAGGACGGCTTTTACACACACTTATCTCTCATAACTTAGCATGTGGAGAGACTTTCGTTCATGTAGCACAAAAGGAACGGTTTGCAGGAGAAACTTTTACTCTGGTATCTCAGACTGTTTCCTAGTGCCGGTTTGAAGTTCCTGCAGTTTTCACTGTAAAACCGAGTTGGAGCAAGTACGTCCCCATATATATGTATGGACTTGACATTGCAAGTGAAAAGAATCTTTGTGTTCCCAACAAGCTAGGTGAAGGAAGGCTTTCACACACACTTATCTCTCAGAACTGAGCATGTGGAGAGAAGTTTGTTCATCTAGCACAAAGGGAACGGGTTGCAGGAGAAACTTTTACTCTGGTTTCTCAGATTTTCCTAGTGTCGTTTTGATGTTCCTGCAGTTTTCACTGTAAAACCGAGTTGGAGCTTGTACCTCCCCATATATATGTATGGAGTGGAGTTTGCAAGTGAAAATAAACTTTGTGTTCCCAACAAGCTAGGTGAAGGACGGCTTTCACACACACTTATCTCTCAGAACTGAGCATGTGGAGAGACGTTCGTTCATCTAGCAAAAACGGAACGGGTTGCAGGAGAAACTTTTACTCTGGGTCTCAGTCTGTTTCCTAGTGCCGGTTACAAGTTCCTGCAGTTTTCACTGTAAAACCGAGTTGGAACTAGTACTTCCCCATATATATGTATGGTGTGGGGATTGCAAGTGAAAAGAAACTTTGTGTTCCCAACAAGCTTGGTGAAGGACGGCTTTCCCACACAATTATCTCTCAGAACTGAGCATGTGGAGAGACGTTCGTTCATCTAGCACAAAGGGAACGGGTTGCAGGAGAAACTTTTACTCTGGTTTCTCAGTCTGTTTCCTAGTGCCAGTTTGAATTTCCTGCAGTTTTCACTGTAAAACCGAGTTTGAGCTAGTACCTCCCTATATAAATACATATGGACTGGAGTTTGCAAGTGAAAAGAAACTTTGTGTTCCCAACAAGCTAGGTGAAGGACGGCTTTCACACACACTTATTTCTCAGAACTGAGCATGTGGAGAGACGTTCGTTCATCTAGCACAAAGGGAACGGGTTGCAGGAGAAACTTTTACTCTGGTTTCTCAGTCTGTTTCCTAGTGCCAGTTTGAATTTCCTGCAGTTTTCTCTGTAAAACCGAGTTTCAGCTAGTACCTCCCTATATATATACATATGGACTGGAGTTTGCAAGTGAAAAGAAAGTTTGTGTTCCCAACAAGCTAGGTGAAGGACGGCTTTCACACACACTTATCTCTCAGAACTGAGCATGTGGAGAGACGTTCGTTCATCTAGCACAAACTGAACGGGTTGCAGGAGAAATTTTACTCTGGGTTCTCAGTCTGTTTAATAGTGCCGGTTTGAAGTTCCTGCATTTTTCACTGTAAAACCGAGTTGGAGCTAGTAAATCCCCATATATATGTATGGAGTGGAGTTTGCAAGTGAAAAGAAACTTTGTGTTCCCAAGAAGCTAGGTGAAGGACGGCTTTCACACACAATTATCTCTCAGAACTGAGCATGTGGATAGACGTTCGTTCATCTAGCACAAAGGGAACGGGTTGCAGGAGAAACTTTTACTCTGGTTTCTCAGTCTTTTTCCTAGTGCCGTTTTGATGTTCCTGCAGTTTTCACTGTAAAACCGAGTTGGAGCTTGTACCTCCCCATATATATGTATGGAGTGGAATTTGCAAGTGAAAATAAACTTTGTGTTCCCAACAAGCTAGGTGAAGGACGGCTTTCACACACACTTATCTCTCAGAACTGAGCATGTGGAGAGACGTTCGTTCATCTAGCAAAAACGGAACGGGTTGCAGGAGAAACTATTACTCTGGGTCTCAGTCTGTTTCCTAGTGCCGGTTACAAGTTCCTGCAGTTTTCAATGTAAAACCGAGTTGGAGCTAGTACTTCCCCATATATTTTTATGGAGTGGGGATTGCAAGTGAAAAGAAACTTTGTGTTCCCAACAAGCTTGGTGAAGGACGGCTTTCCCACACAATTATCTCTCAGAACTGAGCATGTGGAGAGACGTTCGTTCATCTAGCACAAAGGGAATTGGTTGCAGGAGAAACTTTTACTCTGGTTTCTCAGTCTGTTTCCTAGTGCCAGTTTGAATTTCCTGCAGTTTGCACTATAAAACCGAGTTGGAGCTAGTACCTCCCCATATATATGTATGGAGTGGAGTTTGCAAGTGAAAAGAAACTTTGTGTTCTCAACAAGCTAGGTGAAGGACGGCTTTCACAACACTTATCTCTCAGTCCTGAGCGTGTGGAGAGACTTTCGTTCATCTAGCACAAAGGGAACGGTTTGCAGGGGAAACTTTTACTCTGGTATCTCAGTCTGTTTCCTAGTGCCGGTTTGAAGTTCCTGCATTTTTCACTGTAAAACCGAGTTGGAGCTAGTACGTCCCCATATATATGTATGGAGTGGAGTTTGCAAGTGAAAAGAAACTTTGTGTTCCCAACAAGCTAGGTGAAGGGAGGCTTTCACACACACTTATCTCTCAGAACTGAGCATGTGGAGAGAAGTTTGTTCATCTAGCACAAAGGGAACGGGTTGCAGGGGAAACTTTTACTCTGGTTTCTCAGTCTTTTTCCTAGTGCCGTTTTGAATTTCCTGCAGTTTTCACTATAAAACCGAGTTTGAGCTAGTACCTCCCTATATATATATACATATGGACTGGAGTTTGCAAGTGAAAAGAAAGTTTGTGTTCCCAACAAGCTAGGTGAAGGACGGCTTTCACACACACTTATCTCTCAGAACTGAGCATGTGGAGAGACTTTCGTTCATCTAGCACAAACTGAACGGGTTGCAGGAGAAACTTTTACTCTGGGTTCTCAGTCTGTTTAATAGTGCCGGTTTGAAGTTCCTGCATTTTACACTGTAAAACCGAGTTGGAGCTAGTAAATCCCCATATATATGTATGGAGTGGAGTTTGCAAGTGAAAAGAAACTTTGTGTTCCCAACAAGCTAGGTGAAGGACTGCTTTCACACACACTTATCTCTCAGAACTGAGCATGTGGAGAGACTTTCGTTCATCTAGCACAAACTGAACGGGTTGCAGGAGAAACTTTTACTCTGGGATCTCAGTCTGTTTAATAGTGCCGGTTTGAAGTTCCTGCATTTTACACAGTAAAACGGAGTTGGAGCTAGTAAATCCCCATATATATGTATGGAGTGGAGTTTGCAAGTGAAAAGAAACTTTGTGTTCCCGACAAGCTAGGTGAAGGACGGCTTTCACACACACTTATCTCTCAGAACTGAGCATGTGGAGAGAATTTCGTTCATCTAGCACAAAGGGAACGGGTTGCAGGAGAAACTTTTACTCTGGTTTCTCAGTCTGTTTCCTAGTGCCGGTTTGAAGTTCCTGCAGTTTTCACTGTAAAACCGAGTTGGAGCTAGTACCTCCCCATATATATGTATGGACTGGAGTTTGCAAGTGAAAAGGAACTTTGTGTTCCCAACAAGCTAGTTTACGTACGGCTTTCACACACACTTATCTCTCAGACCTCAGCATGTGGAGAGACTTTCGTTCATCTAGCACAATGGGAACGGGTTGCAGGTGAAATTTTTCTCTGGTTTCTCAGTCTGTTTCCTAGTGCCGTTTTGAAGTTCCTGCAGTTTTCACTGTAAAACCGATTTGGAGATAGTACCTCCCCATATATATGTATGGAGTGGAGTTTGAAAGTGAAAAGAAACTTTGTTTCCCAACAAGCTAGGTGAAGGACGGCTTTCACACACACTTATCTCTCAGAACTGAGAATGTGGAGAGACGTTCGTTCATCTAGCAAAAAGGGAAAGGGTTGCAGGAGAAACTTTTACTCTGGGTCTCAGTCTGTTTCCTAGTGCCGGTTACAAGTTCCTGCAGTTTTCACTGTAAAATCGAGTTGGAGCTAGTACCTCCCCATATATATGTATGGAGTGGGGAGTGCAAGTGAAAAGAAACTTTGTGTTCCCAAAAGCTATGTGAAGGACGGCTTTCACACACAATTATCTCTCAGAACTGAGCATGTGGAGAGACGTTCGTTCATCTAGCACAAAGGGAACGTTTTGCAGGAGAAAGTTTTACTCTGGTTTCTTAGTCTGTTTCCTAGTGCCGGTTTGAAGTTCCTGCAGTTTTCACTGTAAAATCGAGTTGGAGCTAGTACCTCCCCATATATATGTACTAACTGTAGTTTGCAAGTGAAAAGAAACTTTGTATTCCCAACAAGTTAGGTGAAGGACGGCTTTCACACACACTTATCTCTCAGAACTGTGCATGTGGAGAGACGTTCGTTCATCTAACACAAAGGGAACGGTTTGCAGGAGAAACTTTTACTCTGGTTTCTCAGTCTGTTTCCTAGTGCCAGTTTGAAGTTCCTGCAGGTTTCACTGTAAAACCGAGTTGGATCTAGTACCTCCCCATATATAAGTATGGACTGGAGTTTGCATGTGAAAAGAAAGTTTGTGTTCCCAACAAGCTAGGTGAAGGACGGCTTTCACACACACTTATCTCTCAGAACTGACCATGTGGAGAGACGTTCGTTCATTTAGCACAAAGGGAACCGGTTGTAGGAGAAACATTTACTCTGGTTTCTCAGTCTGTTTCCTAGTGCCGGTTTGAAGTTCCTGCAGTTTTCACTGTAAAACCGAGTTGGAGCTAGTACCTCCCCATATATATGTATGGAGTGGAGTTTCCAAGTGAAAAGAAACTTTGTGTTCCCAACAAGCTAGTTGAAGTACGGCTTTCACACACACTTATCTCTCAGAACAGAGCATGTGGAGAAACGTTCGTTCATCTAGCACAAAATGAACGGGATGCAGGAGAAACTTTTACTCTGGTATCTCAGTCTGTTTCCTAGTGCCGTTTTGAAGTTCCTGCAGTTTTCACTATAAAACCGAGTTGGAGCTAGTACCTCCCCATATATATGTATGGAGTGGAGTTTGCAATTGAAAAGAAACTTTGTGTTCCCAACAAGCTAGGTGAAGGACGGCTTTCACAACACTTATCTCTCAGAACTGAGCATGTGGAGAGACGTTCGTTCATCTAGCACAAATGGAACGGGTTGCAGGAGAAACTTTTACTCTGGTTTCTCAGTCTGTTTCCTAGTGCCGGTTTGAAGTTCCTGCAGTTTTCACTGTAAAATCGAGTTGGAGCTAGTACCTCCCCATATATATGTATGGAGTGGAGTTTGCAAGTGAAAAGAAACTTTGTGTTCCCAACAAGCTAGGTGAAGGACGGCTTTTACACACACTTATCTCTCATAACTTAGCATGTGGAGAGACTTTCGTTCGTCTAGCACAAAGGGAACGGGTTGAAGGGGAAACTTTTACTCTGGTATCTCAGTCTGTTTCCTAGTGCCGGTTTGAAGTTCCTGCATTTTTCACTGTAAAACCGAGTTGGAGCTAGTACGTCCCCATATATATGTATGGAGTGGAGTTTGCAAGTGAAAAGAAACTTTGTGTTCCCAACAAGCTAGGTGAAGGAAGGCTTTCACACACACTTATCTCTCAGAACTGAGCATGTGGAGAGAAGTTGTTCATCTAGCACAAAGGGAACGGGTTGCAGGAGAAACATTTACTCTGGTTTCTCAGTCTTTTTCCTAGTGCCGTTTTGAATTTCCTGCAGTTTTCACTGTAAAACCGAGTTTGAGCTAGTACCTCCCTATATATATACATATGGACTGGAGTTTGCAAGTGAAAAGAAATTTTGTGTTCCCAACAAGCTAGGTGAAGGACGGCTTTCACACACACTTAACTCTTCAGAAGTGAGCATGTGGAGAGACGTTCGTTCATCTAGCACAAAGGGAACGGGTTGCAGGAGAAACTTTTACTCTGGTTTCTCAGTCTGTTTCCTAGTGCCAGTTTGAATTTCCTGCAGTTTTCACTGTAAAACCGAGTTTGAGCTAGTACCTCCCTATATATATACATATGGACTGGAGTTTGCAAGTGAAAAGAAACTTTGTGTTCCCAACAAGCTAGGTGAAAGACGGCTTTCACACACACTTATCTCTCAGAACTGAGCATGTGGAGAGACTTTCGTTCATCTAGCACAAACTGAACGGGTTGCAGGAGAAACTTTTACTCTGGGTTCTCAGTCTGTTTCCTAGTGCCGGTTTGAAGTTCCTGCAGTTTTCACTGTAAAATCGAGTTGGAGCTAGTACCTCCCCATATATATGTATGGAGTGGAGTTTGCAAGTGAAAAGAAACTTTGTGTTCCCAACAAGCTAGGTGAAGGACGGCTTTCACACACACTTAACTCTTCAGAAGTGAGCATGTGGAGAGACGTTCGTTCATCTAGCACAAAGGGAACGGGTTGCAGGAGAAACTTTTACTCTGTTATCTCAGTCTGTTTCCTAGTGCCGGTTTGAAGTTCCTGCATTTTACACTGTAAAACCGAGTTGGAGCTAGTAAATCCCCATATATATGTATGGAGTGGAGTTTGCAAGTGAAAAGAAACTTTGTGTTCCCAACAAGCTAGGTGAAGGACGGCTTTCACACACACTTAACTCTCAGAACTGAGCATGTGGAGAGACTTTCGTTCATCTAGCACAAATGGAACGGGTTGCAGGAGAAACTTTTACTCTGGTTTCTCAGTCTGTTTCCTAGTGCCGGTTTGAAGTTCCTGCAGTTTTCACTGTAAAACCAAGTTGGAGCTAGTACCTCCCCATATATATGTATGGACTGGAGTTTGCAAGTGAAAAGAAACTTTGTGTTCCCAACAAGCTAGTTTAAGTACGGCTTTCACACACACTTATCTCTCAGACCTGAGCATGTGGAGAGACTTTCGTTCATCTAGCACAATGGGAACGGGTTGAAGGTGAAATTTTACTCTGGTTTCTCAGTCTGTTTCCTAGTGCCGTTTTGAAGTTCCTGCAGTTTTCACTGTAAAACCGAGTTTGAGCTAGTTCCTCCCTATATATATACATATGGACTGGAGTTTGCAAGTGAAAAGAAACTTTGTGTTCCCAACAAGCTAGGTGAAGGACGGCTTTCACACACACTTAACTCTCAGAACTGAGCATGTGGAGAGACGTTCGTTCATCTAGCACAAAGTGAACGGGTTGCAGGAGAAACTTTTACTCTGGTTTCTCAGTCTGTTTCCTAGTGCCAGTTTGAATTTCCTGCAGTTTTCACTGTAAAACCGAGTTTGAGCTAGTACCTCCCTATATATATACATATGGACTGGAGTTTGCAAGTGAAAAGAAAGATTGTGTTCCCAACAAGCTAGGTGAAAGACGGCTTTCACACACACTTATCTCTCAGAACTGAGCATGTGGAGAGACTTTCGTTCATCTAACACAAACTGAACGGGTTGCAGGAGAAACTTTTACTCTGGGATCTCAGTCTGTTTAATAGTGCCGGTTTGAAGTTCCTGCATTTTACACTGTAAAACCGAGTTGGAGCTAGTAAATCCCCATATATATGTATGGAGTGGAGTTTGCAAGTGAAAAGAAACTTTGTGTTCCCAACAAGCTAGGTGAAGGACGGCTTTCACACACACTTATCTCTCAGAACTGAGCATGTGGAGAGACTTTCGTTCGTCTAGCACAAAGGGAACGGGTTGAAGGGGAAACTTTTACTCTGGTATCTCAGTCTGTTTCCTAGTGCCGGTTTGAAGTTCCTGCATTTTTAACTGTAAAACCGAGTTGGAGCTAGTACGTCCCCATATATATGTATGGAGTGGAGTTTGCAAGTGAAAAGAAACTTTGTGTTCCCAACAAGCTAGGTGAAGGAAGGCTTTCACACACACTTATCTCTCAGAACTGAGCATGTGGAGAGAAGTTTGTTCATCTAGCACAAAGGGAACGGGTTGCAGGAGAAACTTTTACTCTGGTTTCTCAGTCTTTTTCCTAGTGCCGTTTTGAATTTCCTGCAGTTTTCACTGTAAAACCGAGTTTGAGCTAGTACCTCCCTATATATATACATATGGACTGGAGTTTGCAAGTGAAAAGAAAGATTGTGTTCCCAACAAGCTAGGTGAAGGACGGCTTTCACACACACTTATCTCTCAGAACTGAGCATGTGGAGAGACTTTCGTTCATCTAACACAAACTGAACGGGTTGCAGGAGAAACTTTTACTCTGGGATCTCAGTCTGTTTAATAGTGCCGGTTTGAAGTTCCTGCATTTTACACTGTAAAACCGAGTTGGAGCTAGTAAATCCCCATATATATGTATGGAGTGGAGTTTGCAAGTGAAAAGAAACTTTGTGTTCCCAACAAGCTAGGTGAAGGACGGCTTTCACACACACTTATCTCTCAGAACTGAGCATGTGGAGAGACTTTCGTTCATCTAGCACAAAGGGAACGGGTTGCAGGAGAAACTTTTACTCTGGTTTCTCAGTCTGTTTCCTAGTGCCGGTTTGAAGTTCCTGCAGTTTTCACTGTAAAACCGAGTTGGAGCTAGTACCTCCCCATATATATGTATGGACTGGAGTTTGCAAGTGAAAAGAAACTTTGTGTTCCCAACAAGCTAATTTAAGTACGGCTTTCACACACACTTGTCTCTCAGACCTGAGCATGTGGAGAGACTTTCGTTCATCTAGCACCATGGGAACGGGTTGCAGGTGAAATTTTACTCTGGTTTCTCAGTCTGTTTCCTAGTGCCGTTTTGAAGTTCCTGCAGTTTTCACTGTAAAACCGATTTGGAGCTAGTACCTCCCCATATATATGTATGGAGTGGAGTTTGCAAGTGAAAAGAAACTTTGTGTTCCCAACAAGCTAGGTGAAGGACGGCTTTCACACACACTTATCTCTCAGAACTGAGCATGTGGAGAGAAGTTTGTTCATCTAGCACAAAGGGAACAGGTTGCAGGAGAAACTTTTACTCTGGTTTCTCAGTCTTTTTCCTAGTGCCGTTTTGAATTTCCTGCAGTTTTCACTGTAAAACCGAGTTTCAGCTAGTACCTCCCTATATATATAAATATGGACTGGAGTTTGCAAGTGAAAAGAAACTTTGTGTTCCCAACAAGCTAGGTGAAGGACGGCTTTCACACACAATTAACTCTCAGAAGTGAGCATGTGGAGAGACGTTCGTTCATCTAGCACAAAGGAACGGGTTGCAGGAGAATCTTTTACTCTGGTTTCTCAGTCTGTTTCCTAGTGCCAGTTTGAAGTTCCTGCATTTTTCACTGTAAAACCGAGTTGGAGATAGTACGTCCCCATATATATGTATGGAGTGGAGTTTGCAAGTGAAAAGAAACTTTGTGTTCCCAACAAGCTAGGTGAAGGAAGGCTTTCACACACACTTATCTCTCAGAACTGAGCATGTGGAGAGAAGTTTGTTCATCTAGCACAAAGGGAACGGGTTGCAGGAGAAACTTTTACTCTGGTTTCTCAGTCTTTTTCCTAGTGCCGTTTTGAATTTCCTGCAGTTTTCACTGTAAAACCGAGTTTGAGCTAGTACCTCCCTATATATATACATATGGACTGGAGTTTGCAAGTGAAAAGAAATTTTGTGTTCCCAACAAGCTAGGTGAAGGACGGCTTTCACACACACTTAACTCTTCAGAAGTGAGCATGTGGAGAGACGTTCGTTCATCTAGCACAAAGGGAACGGGTTGCAGGAGAAACTTTTACTCTGGTTTCTCAGTCTGTTTCCTAGTGCCAGTTTGAATTTCCTGCAGTTTTCACTGTAAAACCGAGTTTGAGCTAGTACCTCCCTATATATATACATATGGACTGGAGTTTGCAAGTGAAAAGAAAGTTTGTGTTCCCAACAAGCTAGGTGAAAGACGGCTTTCACACACACTTATCTCTCAGAACTGAGCATGTGGAGAGACTTTCGTTCATCTAGCACAAACTGAACGGGTTGCAGGAGAAACTTTTACTCTGGGTTCTCAGTCTGTTTAATAGTGCCGGTTTGAAGTTCCTGCATTTTACACTGTAAAAACGAGTTGGAGCTAGTAAATCCCCATATATATGTATGGAGTGGAGTTTGCAAGTGAAAAGAAACTTTGTGTTCCCAACAAGCTAGGTGAAGGACGGCTTTCACACACACTTATCTCTCAGAACTGAGCATGTGGAGAGACTTTCGTTCATCTAGCACAAATGGAACGGGTTGCAGGAGAAACTTTTACTCTGGTTTCTCAGTCTGTTTCCTAGTGCCGGTTTGAAGTTCCTGCAGTTTTCACTGTAAAACCGAGTTGGAGCTAGTACCTCCCCATATATATGTATGGACTGGAGTTTGCAAGTGAAAAGAAACTTTGTGTTCCCAACAAGCTAGTTTAAGTACGGCTTTCACACACACTTATCTCTCAGACCTGAGCATGTGGAGAGACTTTCGTTCATCTAGCACAATGGGAACGGGTTGAAGTTGAAATTTTACTCTGGTTTCTCAGTCTGTTTCCTAGTGCCGTTTTGAAGTTCCTGCAGTTTTCACTGTAAAACCGAGTTTGAGCTAGTACCTCCCTATATATATACATATGGACTGGAGTTTGCAAGTGAAAAGAAACTTTGTGTTCCCAACAAGCTAGGTGAAGGACGGCTTTCACACACACTTAACTCTCAGAACTGAGCATGTGGAGAGACGTTCGTTCATCTAGCACAAAGGGAACGGGTTGCAGGAGAAACTTTTACTCTGGTTTCTCAGTCTGTTTCCTAGTGCCAGTTTGAATTTCCTGCAGTTTTCACTGTAAAACCGAGTTTGAGCTAGTACCTCCCTATATATATACATATGGACTGGAGTTTGCAAGTGAAAAGAAAGATTGTGTTCCCAACAAGCTAGGTGAAGGACGGCTTTCACACACACTTATCTCTCAGAACTGAGCATGTGGAGAGACTTTCGTTCATCTAACACAAACTGAACGGGTTGCAGGAGAAACTTTTACTCTGGGATCTCAGTCTGTTTAATAGTGCCGGTTTGAATTTCCTGCATTTTACACTGTAAAACCGAGTTGGAGCTAGTAAATCCCCATATATATGTATGGAGTGGAGTTTGCAAGTGAAAAGAAACTTTGTGTTCCCAACAAGCTAGGTGAAGGACGGCTTTCACACACACTTATCTCTCAGAACTGAGCATGTGGAGAGACTTTCGTTCATCTAGCACAAAGGGAACGGGTTGCAGGAGAAACTTTTACTCTGGTTTCTCAGTCTGTTTCCTAGTGCCGGTTTGAAGTTCCTGCAGTTTTCACTGTAAAACCGAGTTGGAGCTAGTACCTCCCCATATATATGTATGGACTGGAGTTTGCAAGTGAAAAGAAACTTTGTGTTCCCAACAAGCTAATTTAAGTACGGCTTTCACACACACTTATCTCTCAGACCTGAGCATGTGGAGAGACTTTCGTTCATCTAGCACAATGGGAACGGGTTGCAGGTGAAATTTTACTCTGGTTTCTCAGTCTGTTTCCTAGTGCCGTTTTGAAGTTCCTGCAGTTTTCACTGTAAAACCGATTTGGAGCTAGTACCTCCCCATATATATGTATGGAGTGGAGTTTGCAAGTGAAAAGAAACTTTGTGTTCCCAACAAGCTAGGTGAATGACGGCTTTCACACACACTTATCTCTCACAACTGAGCATGTGGAGAGAAGTTTGTTCATCTAGCACAAAGGGAACAGGTTGCAGGAGAAACTTTTACTCTGGTTTCTCAGTCTTTTTCCTAGTGCCGTTTTGAATTTCCTGCAGTTTTCACTGTAAAACCGAGTTTCAGCTAGTACCTCCCTATATATATAAATATGGACTGGAGTTTGCAAGTGAAAAGAAACTTTGTGTTCCCAACAAGCTAGGTGAAGGACGGCTTTCACACACAATTAACTCTCAGAAGTGAGCATGTGGAGAGACGTTCGTTCATCTAGCACAAAGGAACGGGTTGCAGGAGAAACTTTTACTCTGGTTTCTCAGTCTGTTTCCTAGTGCCAGTTTGAATTTCCTGCAGTTTTCACTGTAAAACCGAGTTTGAGCTAGTACCTCCCTATATATATACATATGGACTAGAGTTTGCAAGTGAAAAGAAAGTTTGTGTTCCCAACAAGCTTGGTGAAGGACGGCTTTCACACACACTTATCTCTCAGAACTGAGCATGTGGAGAGACTTTCGTTCATCTAGCACAAACTGAACGGGTTGCAGGAGAAACTTTTACTCTGGGATCTCAGTCTGTTTAATAGTGCCGGTTTGAAGTTCCTGCATTTTACACTGTAAAACCGAGTTGGAGCTAGTAAATCCCCATATATATGTATGGAGTGGAGTTTGCAAGTGAAAAGAAACTTTGTGTTCCCAACAAGCTAGGTGAAGGACGGCTTTCACACACACTTATCTCTCAGAACTGAGCATGTGGAGAGACTTTCGTTCATCTAGCACAAAGGGAACGGGTTGCAGGAGAAACTTTTACTCTGGTTTCTCAGTCTGTTTCCTAGTGCCGGTTTGAAGTTCCTGCAGTTTTCACTGTAAAACCGAGTTGGAGCTAGTACCTCCCCATATATATGTATGGACTGGAGTTTGCAAGTGAAAAGAAACTTTGTGTTCCCAACAAGCTAGTTTAAGTACGGCTTTCACACACATTTATCTCTCAGACCTGAGCATGTGGAGAGACTTTCGTTCATCTAGCACAATGGGAACTGGTGGCAGGTGAAATTTTACTCTGGTTTCTCAGTCTGTTTCCTAGTGCCGTTTTGAAGTTCCTGCAGTTTTCACTGTAAAACCGATTTGGAGCTAGTACCTCCCCATATATATGTATGGAGTGGAGTTTGCAAGTGAAAAGAAACTTTGTGTTCCCAACAAGCTAGGTGAAGGACGGCTTTCACACACACTTATCTCTCAGAACTGAGCATGTGGAGAGACGTTCGTTCATCTAGCAAAAAGGGAAAGGGTTGCAGGAGAAACTTTTACTCTGGGTCTCAGTCTGTTTCCTAGTGCCGTTTTGAAGTTCCTGCAGTTTTCACTGTAAAACCGAGTTTGAGCTAGTACCTCCCTATATATATACATATGGACTGGAGTTTGCAAGTGAAAAGAAAGTTTGTGTTCCCAACAAGCTAGGTGAAGGACGGCTTTCACACACACTTAACTCTCAGAACTGAGCATGTGGAGAGACGTTCGTTCATCTAGCACAAAGGGAACGGGTTGCAGGAGAAACTTTTACTCTGGTTTCTCAGTCTGTTTCCTAGTGCCAGTGTGAATTTCCTGCAGTTTTCACTGTAAAACCGAGTTTGAGCTAGTACCTCCCTATATATATACATATGGACTGGAGTTTGCAAGTGAAAAGAAAGATTGTGTTCCCAATAAGCAAGGTGAAGGACGGCTTTCAAACACACTTATCTCTCAGAACTGAGCATGTGGAGAGACTTTCGTTCATCTAGCACAAATGAACGGGTTGCAGGGGAAACTTTTACTCTGGGATCTCAGTCTGTTTAATAGTGTCGGTTTGAAGTTCCTGCATTTTACACTGTAAAACCGAGTTGGAGCTAGTAAATCCCCATATATATGTATGGAGTGGAGTTTGCAAGTGAAAAGAAAGTTTGTGTTCCCAACAAGCTAGGTGAAGGACGGCTTTCACACACACTTATCTCTCAGAACTGAGCATGTGGAGAGACGTTCGTTCATCTAGCAAAAACGGAACGGGTTGCAGGAAAAACTTTTACTCTGGGTCTCAGTCTGTTTCCTAGTGCCGGTTACAAGTTCCTGCAGTTTTCACTGTAAAACCGAGTTGGAGCTAGTACTTCCCCATATATATGTATGGAGTGGGGAATTCAAGTGAAAAGAAACTTTGTGTTCCCAACAAGCTAGGTGAAGGACGGCTTTCACACACACTTATCTCTCAGAACTGAGCATGTGGAGAGACGTTCGTTCATCTAGCACAAAGGGAACGGGTTGCAGGAGAAACTTTTACTCTGGTTTCTCAGTCTGTTTCCTAGTGCCAGTTTGAATTTCCTGCAGTTTTCTCTGTAAAACCGAGTTTGAGCTAGTACCTCCCTATATATATACATATGGACTGGAGTTTGCAAGTGAAAAGAAAGTTTGTGATCCCAACAAGCTAGGTGAAGGACGGCTTTCACACACACTTATCTCTCAGAACTGAGCATGTGGAGAGACGTTCGTTCATCTAGCACAAACTGAACGGGTTGCAGGAGAAACTTTTACTCTGGGTTCTCAGTCTGTTTAATAGTGCCGGTTTGAAGTTCCTGCATTTTTCACTGTAAAACCGAGTTGGAGCTAGTAAATCCCCATATATATGTATGGAGTGGAGTTTGCAAGTGAAAAGAAACTTTGTGTTCCCAAGAAGCTAGGTGAAGGACGGCTTTCACACACAATTATCTCTCAGAACTGAGCATGTGGAGAGACGTTCGTTCATCTAGCACAAAGGGAACGGGTTGCAGGAGAAACTTTTACTCTGGTTTCTCAGTCTTTTTCCTAGTGCCGTTTTGATGTTCCTGCAGTTTTCACTGTAAAACCGAGTTGGAGCTTGTACCTCCCCATATATATGTATGGAGTGGAGTTTGCAAGTGAAAATAAACTTTGTGTTCCCAACAAGCTAGGTGAAGGACGGCTTTCACACACACTTATCTCTCAGAACTGAGTATGTGGAGAGTCGTTCGTTCATCTAGCAAAAACGGAACGGGTTGCAGGAGAAACTATTACTCTGGGTCTCAGTCTGTTTCCTAGTGCCGGTTACAAGTTCCTGCAGTTTTCACTGTAAAACCGAGTTGGAACTAGTACTTCCCCATATATTTTTATGGAGTGGGGATTGCAAGTGAAAAGAAACTTTGTGTTCCCAACAAGCTTGGTGAAGGACGGCTTTCCCACACAATTTTCTCTCAGAACTGAGCATGTGGAGAGACGTTCGTTCATCTAGCACAAAGGGAACGGGTTGCAGGAGAAACTTTTACTATGGTTTCTCAGTCTGTTTCCTAGTGCCAGTTTGAATTTCCTGCAGTTTGCACTATAAAACCGAGTTGGAGCTAGTACCTCCCCATATATATGTATGGAGTGGAGTTTGCAAGTGAAAAGAAACTTTGTGTTCCCAACAAGCTAGGTGAAGGACGGCTTTCACAACACTTATCTCTCAGACCTGAGCGTGTGGAGAGACTTTCGTTCATCTAGCACAATGGGAACCGTTTGCAGGTGAAATTTTACTCTGGTTTCTCAGTCTGTTTCCTAGTGCCGGTTTGAAGTTCCTGCAGTTTTCACTGTAAAACGGATTTGGAGCTAGTACCTCCCCATATATATGTATGGAGTGGAGTTTGCAAGTGAAAAGAAACTTTGTGTTCCCAACAAGCTAGGTGAAGGACGGCTTTTACACACACTTATCTCTCATAAATTAGCATTTGGAGAGACTTTCGTTCATCTAGCACAAAGGGAACGTCTTGCAGGGGAAACTTTTACTCTGGTATCTCAGTCTGTTTCCTAGTGCCGGTTTGAAGTTCCTGCATTTTTCACTGTAAAACCGAGTTGGAGCTAGTACGTCCCCATATATATGTATGGAGTGGAGTTTGCAAGTGAAAAGAAACTTTGTGTTCCCAACAAGCTAGGTGAAGGAAGGCTTTCACACACACTTATCTCTCAGAACTGAGCATGTGTAGAGAAGTTTGTTCATCTAGCACAAAGGGAACGGGTTGCAGGGGAAACTTTTACTCTGGTTTCTCAGTCTTTTTCCTAGTGCCGTTTTGAATTTCCTGCAGTTTTCACTGTAAAACCGAGTTTGAGCTAGTACCTCCCTATATATATACATATGGACTGGAGTTTGCAAGTGAAAAGAAAGTTTGTGTTCCCAACAAGCTAGGTGAAGGACGGCTTTCACACACACTTATCTCTCAGAACTGAGCATGTGGAGAGACTTTCGTTCATCTAGCACAAACTGAACGGGTTGCAGGAGAAACTTTTTCTCTGGGTTCTCAGTCTGTTTAATAGTGCCGGTTTGAAGTTCCTGCATTTTACACTGTAAAACCGAGTTGGAGCTAGTAAATCCCCATATATATGTATGGAGTGGAGTTTGCAAGTGAAAAGAAACTTTGTGTTCCCAACAAGCTAGGTGAAGGACGGCTTTCACACACACTTATCTCTCAGAACTGAGCATGTGGAGAGACTTTCGTTCATCTAGCACAAACTGAACGGGTTGCAGGAGAAACTTTTACTCTGGGATCTCAGTCTGTTTAATAGTGCCGGTTTGAAGTTCCTGCATTTTACACAGTAAAACGGAGTTGGAGCTAGTAAATCCCCATATATATGTATGGAGTGGAGTTTGCAAGGGAAAAGAAACTTTGTGTTCCCAACAAGCTAGGTGAAGGACGGCTTTCACACACACTTATCTCTCAGAACTGAGCATGTGGAGAGACGTTCGTTCATCTAGCACAAAGGGAACGTCTTGCAGGGGAAACTTTTACTCTGGTATCTCAGTCTGTTTCCTAGTGCCGGTTTGAAGTTCCTGCATTTTTCACTGTAAAACCGAGTTGGAGCTAGTACGTCCCCATATATATGTATGGAGTGGAGTTTGCAAGTGAAAAGAAACTTTGTGTTCCCAACAAGCTAGGTGAAGGAAGGCTTTCACACACACTTATCTCTCAGAACTGAGCATGTGGAGAGAAGTTTGTTCATCTAGCACAAAGGGAACGGGTTGCAGGGGAAACTTTTACTCTGGTTTCTCAGTCTTTTTCCTAGTGCCGTTTTGAATTTCCTGCAGTTTTCACTGTAAAACCGAGTTTGAGCTAGTACCTCCCTATATATATACATATGGACTGGAGTTTGCAAGTGAAAAGAAAGTTTGTGTTCCCAACAAGCTAGGTGAAGGACGGCTTTCACACACACTTATCTCTCAGAACTGAGCATGTGGAGAGACTTTCGTTCATCTAGCACAAACTGAACGGGTTGCAGGAGAAACTTTTTCTCTGGGTTCTCAGTCTGTTTAATAGTGCCGGTTTGAAGTTCCTGCATTTTACACTGTAAAACCGAGTTGGAGCTAGTAAATCCCCATATATATGTATGGAGTGGAGTTTGCAAGTGAAAAGAAACTTTGTGTTCCCAACAAGCTAGGTGAAGGACGGCTTTCACACACACTTATCTCTCAGAACTGAGCATGTGGAGAGACTTTCGTTCATCTAGCACAAACTGAACGGGTTGCAGGAGAAACTTTTACTCTGGGATCTCAGTCTGTTTAATAGTGCCGGTTTGAAGTTCCTGCATTTTACACAGTAAAACGGAGTTGGAGCTAGTAAATCCCCATATATATGTATGGAGTGGAGTTTGCAAGGGAAAAGAAACTTTGTGTTCCCAACAAGCTAGGTGAAGGACGGCTTTCACACACACTTATCTCTCAGAACTGAGCATGTGGAGAGACTTTCGTTCATCTAGCACAAACTGAACGGGTTGCAGGAGAAACTTTTACTCTGGGATCTCAGTCTGTTTAATAGTGCCGGTTTGAAGTACCTGCATTTTACACAGTAAAACGGAGTTGGAGCTAGTACCTCCCCATATATATGTATGGAGTGGAGTTTGCAAGGGAAAAGAAACTTTGTGTTCCCAACAAGCTAGGTGAAGGACGGCTTTCACACACACTTATCTCTCAGAATTGAGCATGTGGAGAGACGTTCGTTCATCTAGCACAAAGGGAACGGGTTGCAGGAGAAACTTTTACTCTGGTTTCTCAGTCTGTTTCCTAGTGCCGGTTTGAAGTTCCTGCAGTTTTCACTGTAAAACCGAGTTGGAGCTAGTACCTCCCCATATATATGTATGGACTGGAGTTTGCAAGTGAAAAGAAACTTTGTGTTCCCAACAAGCTAGTTTAAGTACGGCTTTCACACACACTTATCTCTCAGACCTGAGCATGTGGAGAGACTTTCGTTCATCTAGCACAATGGGAACGGGTTGCAGGTGAAATTTTACTCTGGTTTCTCAGTCTGTTTCCTAGTGCCGTTTTGAAGTTCCTGCAGTTTTCACTGTAAAACCGATTTGGAGCTAGTACCTCCCCATATATATGTATGGAGTGGAGTTTGCAAGTGAAAAGTAACTTTGTGTTCCCAACAAGCTAGGTGAAGGACGGCTTTCACACACACTTATCTCTCAGAACTGAGCATGTGGAGAGACGTTCGTTCATCTAGCAAAAAGGGAAAGGGTTGCAGGAGAAACTTTTACTCTGGGTCTCAGTCTGTTTCCTAGTGCCGGTTACAAGTTCCTGCAGTTTTCACTGTAAAACCGAGTTGGAGCTAGTACCTCCCCATATATATGTATGGAGTGGGGAGTGCAAGTGAAAAGAAACTTTGTGTTCCCAAGAAGCTAGGTGAAGGACGGCTTTCACACACACTTATCTCTCAGAACTGAGCATGTGGAGAGACTTTCGTTCATCTAGCACAAACTGAACGGGTTGCAGGAGAAACTTTTACTCTGGGATCTCAGTCTGTTTAATAGTGCCGGTTTGAAGTTCCTGCATTTTACACAGTAAAACGGAGTTGGAGCTAGTAAATCCCCATATATATGTATGGAGTGGAGTTTGCAAGGGAAAAGAAACTTTGTGTTCCCAACAAGCTAGGTGAAGGCGGCTTTCACACACACTTATCTCTCAGAACTGAGCATGTGGAGAGACTTTCGTTCATCTAGCACAAACTGAACGGGTTGCAGGAGAAACTTTTACTCTGGGATCTCAGTCTGTTTAATAGTGCCGGTTTGAAGTTCCTGCATTTTACACAGTAAAACGGAGTTGGAGCTAGTACCTCCCCATATATATGTATGGAGTGGAGTTTGCAAGGGAAAAGAAACTTTGTGTTCCCAACAAGCTAGGTGAAGGACGGCTTTCACACACACTTATCTCTCAGAATTGAGCATGTGGAGAGACGTTCGTTCATCTAGCACAAAGGGAACGGGTTGCAGGAGAAACTTTTACTCTGGTTTCTCAGTCTGTTTCCTAGTGCCGGTTTGAAGTTCCTGCAGTTTTCACTGTAAAACCGAGTTGGAGCTAGTACCTCCCCATATATATGTATGGACTGGAGTTTGCAAGTGAAAAGAAACTTTGTGTTCCCAACAAGCTATTTTAAGTACGGCTTTCACACACACTTATCTCTCAGACCTGAGCATGTGGAGAGACTTTCGTTCATCTAGCACAATGGGAACGGGTTGCAGGTGAAATTTTACTCTGGTTTCTCAGTCTGTTCCCTAGTGCCGTTTTGAAGTTCCTGCAGTTTTCACTGTAAAACCGATTTGGAGCTAGTACCTCCCCATATATATGTATGGAGTGGAGTTTGCAAGTGAAAAGTAACTTTGTGTTCCCAACAAGCTAGGTGAAGGACGGCTTTCACACACACTTATCTCTCAGAACTGAGCATGTGGAGAGACGTTCGTTCATCTAGCAAAAAGGGAAAGGGTTGCAGGAGAAACTTTTACTCTGGGTCTCAGTCTGTTTCCTAGTGCCGGTTACAAGTTCCTGCAGTTTTCACTGTAAAACCGAGTTGGAGCTAGTACCTCCCCATATATATGTATGGAGTGGGGAGTGCAAGTGAAAAGAAACTTTGTGTTCCCAAGAAGCTATGTGAAGGATGGCTTTCACACACACTTATCTCTCAGAACTGAGCATGTGGAGAGACGTTCGTTCATCTAGCACAAAGGGAACGGTTTGCAGGAGAAAGTTTTACTCTGGTTTCTCAGTCTGTTTCCTAGTGCCGGTTTGAAGTTCCTGCAGTTTTCACTGTAAAATCGAGTTGGAGCTAGTACCTCCCCATATATATGTACTAACTGTAGTTTGCAAGTGAAAAGAAACTTTGTATTCCCAACAAGTTAGGTGAAGGACGGCTTTCACACACACTTATCTCTCAGACCTGAGCATGTGGAGAGACTTTCGTTCATCTAGCAAAATGGGAACGGGTTGCAGGTGAAATTTTACTCTGGTTTCTCAGTCTGTTTCCTAGTGCCGGTTTGAAATTCCTGCAGTTTTCACTGTAAAACCGATTTGGAGCTAGTACCTCCCCATATATATGTATGGAGTGGATTTTGCAAGTGAAAAGAAACTTTGTGTTCCCAACAAGCTAGGTGAAGGACGGCTTTTACACACACTTATCTCTCATAACTTAGCATGTGGAGAGACTTTCGTTCATCTAGCACAAAGGGAACGGGTTGCAGGAGAAACTTTTACTCTGGTGTCTCAGTCTGTTTCCTAGTGCCGGTTTGAAGTTCCTGCAGTTTTCACTGTAAAACCGAGTTGGAGCTAGTACGTCCCCTTATATATGTATGGAGTTGAGTTTGCAAGTGAAAAGAAACTTTGTGTTCCCAACAAGCTAGGTGAAGGAAGGCTTTCACACACACTTATCTCTCAGAACTCAGCATGTGGAGAGAAGTTTGTTCATCTAGCACAAAGGGAACGGGTTGCAGGAGAAACTTTTACTCTGGTTTCTCAGATTTTCCTAGTGTCGTTTTGATGTTCCTGCAGTTTTCACTGTAAAACCGAGTTGGAGCTTGTACCTCCCCATATATTTGTATGGAGTGGAGTTTGCAAGTGAAAATAAACTTTGTGTTCCCAAAAAGCTAGGTGAATGACGGCATTCACACACACTTGTCTCTCAGAACTGAGCATGTGGAGAGACGTTCGTTCATCTAACACAAAGGGAACGGGTTGCAGGAGAAACTTTTACTCTGGTTTCTCAGTCTGTTTCCTAGTGCCAGTTTGAAGTTCCTGCAGTTTTCACTGTAAAACCGAGTTGGAGCTAGTACCTCCCCATATATATGTATGGAGTGGAGTTTGCAAGTGAAAAGAAAGTTTGTGTTCCCAACAAGCTAGGTGAAGTACGGCTTTCACACACACTTATCTCTCAGAACTGAGCATGTGGAGAGACGTTCGTTCATCTTACATAAAGGGAACGGATTCAGGAGAAACTTTTACTCTGGTTTCTCAGTCTGTTTCCTAGTGCCGGTTTGAATTTCCTGCAGTTTTCACTGTAAAACCGAGTTGGAGCTAGTACCTCCCCATATATATGTATGGAGTGGAGTTTCCAAGTGAAAAGAATCTTTGTGTTCCCAACAAGCTAGTTGAAGGGCGGCTTTCACACACACTTATCTCTCAGAACTGAGCATGTGGAGAAACGTTCGTTCATCTAGCACAAAATGAACGGGATGCAGGAGAAACTTTTACTCTGGTATCTCAGTCTGTTTCCTAGTGCCAGTTTGAAGTTCCTGCAGTTTACACTGTAATACCGAGTTGGAGCTAGTACCTCCCCATATATATGTATGGAGTGGAGTTTGCAATTGAAAAGAATCTTTGTGTTCCCAACAAGCTAGGTGAAGGACGGCTTTCACAACACTTATCTCTCAGAACTGAGCATGTGGAGAGACGTTCGTTCATCTAGCACAAATGGAAAGGGTTGCAGGAGAAACTTTTACTCTGGTTTCTCAGTCTGTTTCCTAGTGCCGGTTTGAAGTTCCTGCAGTTTGCACTATAAAACCGAGTTGGAGCTAGTACCTCCCCATATATATGTATGCAGTGGAGTTTGCAAGTGAAAAGAAACTTTGTGTTCCCAACAAGCTAGGTGAAGGACGGCTTTCACAACACTTATCTCTCATAACTGAGCATGTGGAGAGACGTTCGTTCATCTAGCACAAAGGGAACGGGTTGCAGGAGAAACTTTTTCTCTGGTTTCTCAGTCTGTTTCCTAGTGCCGGTTTGAAGTTCCTGCATTTTTCACTGTAAAACCGAGTTGGAGCTAATACCTCCCCATATATATGTATGGAGTGGAGTTTGAAACTGAAAAGAAACTTTCTATTCCCAACAAGATAGGTGAAGGACGGCTTTCCCACACACTTATCTCTCAGAATTGAGCATGTGGAGAGACGTTCGTTCATCTAGCACAAAGTTAAAGGGTTGCAGGAGAAACTTTTACTCTGGTTTCTCAGTCTGTTTCCTAGTGCCGGTTTGAAGTTCCTGCAGTTTGCACTGTAAAACCGAGTTGGAGCTTGTACCTCCGAATATATATGTATGGACTGGAGTTTGCAAGTGAAAAGAAACTTTGTGTTCCCAACAAGATAGGTGAAGTACGGCTTTCACACACACTTATCTCTCAGAACTGAGCATGTGGAGAGACGTTCGTTCATCTAGAACATAGGGAACGGGTTGCAGGAGAAACTTTTACTCTGGTTTCTCAGTCTGTTTCCTAGTGTCGGTTTGAAGTTCCTGCAGTTTTCACTGTAAAAGCGTGTTGGAGCTTCTACCTCCCCATATATATGTAAGGAGTGGAGTTTGCAATTGAAAAGAATCTTTGGGTTCCCAACAAGCTAGGTGAAGGACGGCTTTCACACACACTTATCTCTCAGAATTGAGATTGTGGAGAGACGTTCGTTCATCTAGCACAAAGGGAACGGGTTGCAGGAGAAACTTTTACCTTGGTATCTCAGTCTGTTTCCTAGTGCCGGTTTGAAGTTCCTGCACTTTTCACTGTAAAAACGAGTTGGAGCTTGTACCTCCCCATATATATGTATGGAGTGGAGTTTGCAAGTGAAAAAAACATTGTGTTCCCAACAAGCTCGGTGAAGGACGGCTTTCACACACACTTATCTCTCAGAACTGAGCATGTGGAGAGACGTTCGTTCATCTAGCACAAAGGGAACGTGTTGCAGGAGAAACTTTTACTCTGGTTTCTCAGTTGTTTCCTAGTGCTGGTTTGAAGTTCCTGTAGTTTGCACTGTAAAACCGAGTTGGAGCTTGTACCTCTCCATATATATGTATGGACTGGTGTTTGCAAGTGAAAAGAAACTTTGTGTTCCCAACAAGCTAGGTGAAGGACGGCTTTCAACACACTTATCTCTCAGAACTGAGCATGTGTAGAGAAGTTCGTTCATCTAGCAAAAAGGAACGGTTTGCAGGAGAAACTTTTACTCTGGTTTCTCAGTCTGTTTCCTAGTGCCGGTTTGAAGTTCCTGCAGTTTTCAATGTAAAATCGAGTTGGAGCTAGTACCTCCCAATATATATGTATGGAGTGGAGTTTGCAAGTAAAAAGAAACTTTGTGTTCCCAACAAGCTATGTGAAGGAAGGCTTTCACAACACTTATCTCTCAGAACTGAGCATGTGGAGAGACGTTCGTTCATCTAGCACAAAGGGAACGGCTTGCAGGAAAAACTTTTACTCTGGTTTCTCAGTCTGATTCCTAGTGCCGGTTTGAAGTTCCTGCAGTTTGCACTATAAAACCGAGTTGGAGCTAGTACCTCCCCATATATATGTATGCAGTGGAGTTTGCAAGTGAAAAGAAACTTTGTGTTCCCAACAAGCTAGGTGAAGGACGGCTTTCACAACACTTATCTCTCAGATCTGAGCATGTGGAGAGACGTTCGTTCATCTAGCACAAAGGGAACGGGTTGCAGGAAAAACTTTTACTCTGGTTTCTCAGTCTGATTCCTAGTGCCGGTTTGAAGTTCCTGCAGTTTGCACTATAAAACCGAGTTGGAGCTAGTACCTCCCCATATATATGTGTGCAGTGGAGTTTGCAAGTGAAAAGAAACTTTGTGTTCCCAACAAGCTAGGGGAAGGACGGCTTTCACAACACTTATCTCTCAGAACTGAGCATGTGGAGAGACGTTCGTTCATCTAGCACAAAGGGAACGGGTTGCAGTAGAAACTATTACTCTGGTTTCTCAGTCTGTTTCCTAGTGCCGGTTTGAAGTTCCTGCAGTTTTCACTGTAAAACCGAGTTGGAGCTAATACCTCCCCATATATATGTATGGAGTGGATTTTGAAAGTGAAAAGAAACTTTGTTTTCCCAACAAGCTAGGTGAAGGACGGCTTTTACACACACTTATCTCTCAGAATTGAGCATGTGGAGAGACGTTCGTTCATCTAGCACAAAGTTAACGGGTTGCAGGAGAAACTTTTACTCTGGTTTCTCAGTCTGTTTCCTAGTGCCGGTTTGAAGTTCCTGCAGTTTGCTCTGTAAAACCGAGTTGGAGCTTGTACCTTCGAATATATATGTATGGACTGGAGTTTGCAAGTGAAAAGAAACTTTGTGTTCCCAACAAGCTAGGTGAAGTACGGCTTTCACACACACTTATCTCTCAGAACTGAGCATGTGGAGAGACGTTCGTTCATCTAGCACAAAGGGAACGGGTTGCAGGAGAATCTTTTACTCTGGTTTCTCAGTCTACATCCTAGTGCCGGTTTGAAGTTCCTGCAGTTTTCACTGTAAAACCGTCTTGGAGCTTGTACCTCCCCATATATATGTAAGGACTGGAGTTTGCAATTGAAAAGAAACTTTGGGTTCCCAACAAGCTAGGTGAAGGACGGCTTTCACACACACTTATCTCTCAGAATTGAGCATGTGGAGAGACGTTCGTTCATCTAGCACAAAGGGAACGGGTTGCAGGAGAAACTTTTACTCTGGTTTCTCAGTCTGTTTCCTAGTGCCGGTTTGAAGTTCCTGCACTTTTCACTGTAAAAACGAGTTGGAGCTTGTACCTCCCCATATATATATATGGAGTGGATTTTGCAAGTGAAAAAAACTTTTGTTCCCAACAAGCTAGGTGAAGGACGGCTTTCACACACACTTATCTCTCAGAAATTAGCATGTGGAGAGACGTTCGTTCATCTAGCACAAAGGGAACGTGTTGCAGGAGAAACTTTTACTCTGGTTCCTCAGTCTGTTTCCTAGTGCCGGTTTGAAGTTCCTGTAGTTTGCACTGTAAAACCGAGTTGGAGCTTGTACCTCTCCATATATATGTATGGACTGGAGTTTGCAAGTGAAAAGAAACTTTGTGTTCCCAACAAGCTAGGTGAAGGACGGCTTTCAACACTCTTATCTCTCAGAACTTAGCATGTATATAGAAGTTCGTTCATCTAGCAAAAAGGAACGGTTTGCAGGAGAAAATTTTACTCTGGTTTCTCAGTCTGTTTCCTAGTGCCTGTTTGAAGTTCCTGCAGTTTTCACTGTAAAACAGAGTTGGAGCTAGTACCTCCCCATATATATGTATGGAGTGGAGTTTGCATGTAAAAAGAAATTTTGTGTTCCCACCAAGCTATGTGAAGGAAGGCTTTCACACACACATATCTCTCAGAACTGAGCATGTGGAGAGACGTTCGTTCATCTAGCACACAAGGAACGGGTTGCAGGAAAAACTTTTACTCTGGTTTTTCAGTCTGTTTCCTAGTGCCGGTTTGAAGTTCCTGCAGTTTTCACTGTAAAACCGAGTTGGAGCTAGTACCTCCCCATATATATCTATAGAGTGGAGTTTGCAAGTGAAAAGAAGCTTTGTGTTCCCAACAAGCTAGGTGAAGGACGGCTTTCACACACACTTATCTCTCAGAACTGCGCATGTGGAGAGACGTTCGTTCATCTAGGACAAAGGGAACGGTTTGCAGGAGAAACTTTTACTCTGGTTTCTCAGTCTGTTTCCTAGTGCCGGTTTGAAGTTCCTGCAGTTTTCACTGTAAAACCGAGTTGGAGCTAGTACCTCCCCATATATATATATGGAGTGGGGTTAGCAAGTGAAAAGATACTTTGTGTTCCCAACAATCTAGGTGAAGGACGGCTTTCACACACACTTATCTCTCAGAACTGAGCATGTGGAGAGACGTTCGTTCATCTAGCACAAAGGGAACGGGTTGCAGGAGAAACTTTTACTCTGGTTTCTCAGTCTGTTTCCTAGTGCCGGTTTGAAGTTCCAGCAGTTTTCACTGTAAAACCGAGTTGGAGATAGTACCACCCCTTATATATGTATGGACTGGAGTTTGCAATTGAAAAGAAACTTTGTATTCCCAACAAGATAGCTGAAGGACGGCTTTCCCACACAATTATCTCTCACAACTGAGCATGTGGAGAGACGTTCGTTCATTTTGCACAAAGGGAACGGGTTGCAGGAGAAACTTTTACTCTGGTTTCTCAGTCTGTTTCCTAGTGCCTGTATGAAGTTCCTGCAGTTTGCACAGTAAAATCGAGTTGGAGCTATTACCTCCCCATATATATGTATGGAGTTGAGTTTGCAAGTGAAAAGAATCTTTGTGTTCCCAACAAGCTTGGTGAAGGACGGCTTTCACACACACTTATCTCTCAGAACTGAGCATGTGGAGTGACGTTCGTTCATCTAGCACAAAGGGAACGGGTTGCAGGAGAAACTTTTACTCTGGATTCTCAGTCTGTTTCCTAGTGCCGGTTTGAATTTCCTGCAGTTTTCACTGTAAAACCGATTTGGAGCTAGAACCTCCCCATATATATGTATGGAGTGGAGTTTGCAAGTGAAAAGAAACTTTGTGTTCCCAACAAGCTTGGTGAAGGACGGCTTTCACACACACTTATATCTCAGAACTGAGCATGTGGAGAGACGTTCGTTCATCTAGCACAAATGGAACGTGTTGCAGGAGAAACTTTTACTCTGGTTTCTCAGTCTGTTTCCTAGTGCCGGTTTGAAGTTCCTGCATTTTTCACTGTAAAACCGAGTTGGAGCTAGTACCTCCCCATATATATGTATGGATTGGAGTTTGCAAGTGAAAAGAAACTTTGTGTTCCCAACAAGCTAGGTGAAGGACGGCTTTCACACACACATATCTCTCAGAAATGAGCATGTGGAGAGACGTTCGTTCATCTAGCACAAATGGAACGGGTTGGAGGAGAAACTTTTACTCTGGTTTCTCAGTCTGTTTCCTAGTGCCGGTTAGGAGTTCCTGCAGTTTTCACTGTAAAACCGACTTGGAGCTAGTACCTCCCCATATATATGTATGGAGTGGAGTTTGCAAGTGAAAATAAACTTTGTGTTCCCAACAAGCTAGGTGAAAGACGGCTTTCACACACACTTATCTCTCAGAACTGAGCATGTGGAGAGACGTTCGTTCATCTAGCAAAATGGGAACGGGTTGCAGGAGAAACTATTACTCTGGTTTCTCAGTCTGTTTCCTAGTGCCGGTTTGAAGTTCCTGCAGTTTTCACTGTAAAACCGAGTTGGAGCTAGTACCTCCCCATATATATGTATGGAGTGGAGTTTGCAAGTGAAAAGAAACTTTGTGTTCCCAACAAGCTATGTGAAGGACGGCTTTCACACACACTTTTCTCTCAGAACTGAGCATGTGGAGAGACGTTCGTTCATCTAGAAAAATGGGAACGGGTGGCCGGAGAAACTATTACTCTGGTTTCTCAGTCTGTTTCCTAGTGCCGGTTTGAATTTCCTGCAGTTTTCACTGTAAAACCGAGTTGGAGCTAGTACCTCCCCATATATATGTATGGAGTGGAGTTTGCAAGTGAAAAGAAACTTTGTGTTCCCAACAAGCTAGGTGAAGGACGGCTTTCACACACAGTTATATCTCAGAACTGAGCATGTGGAGAGACTTTCGTTCATCTAGCACAAATGGAACGGGTTGCAGGAGAAACTTTTACTCTGGTTTCTCAGTCTGTTTACTAGTGCCGGTTTGAAGTTCCTGCAGTTTTCACTGTAAAACCGATTTGGAGCCTGCACCTCCCCATATATATATATGGAGTGGAGTATGCAAGTGAAAAGAAACTTTGTGTTCCCAACAAGCTAGGTGAAGGACGGCTTTCACACACACTTATCTCTCAGAACTGAGCATGTGGAGAGACGTTCGTTCATCTAGCACAATGGGAACGGGTTGCAGGAGAAACTTTTACTCTGGATTCTCAGTCTGCTTCCTAGTGCCGGTTTGAAGTTCCTGCAGTTTTCACTGTAAAACCGAGTTGGAGCTAATACCTCCCCATATATATGTATGGAGTGGAGTTTGCATGTGAAAAGAATCTTTGTGTTCCCAACAAGCTAGGTGAAGGACGGCTTTCACACACACTTATATCTCAGAAATGAGCATGTGGAGAGACGTTCGTTCATCTAGCACAAAGGGAACGGGTTGCAGTAGAAACTTTTACTCTGGTTTCTCAGTCTGTTTCCTAGTGCCGGTTTGAAGTTCCTGCAGTTTTCACTGTAAAACCGAGTTGGAGCTAGTAGCTCCCCATATATATGTATGGAGTGGAGTTTGCAAGTGAAAAGAAACTTTGTGTTCCCAGCAAGCTAGGTGAAGGACGGCTTTCACACACACTTATATCTCAGAACTGAGCATGTGGAGAGACGTTCGTTCATCTAGCACAAAGGGAACGGGTTGCAGGAGAAAGTTTTACTCTGATTTCTCAGTCTGTTTCCTAGTGCCGGTTTGATGTTCCTGCAGTTTTCACTGTAAAACCGAGTTGGAGCTTGTACCTCTCCATATATATGTATGGACTGGAGTTTGCAAGTGAAAAGAAACTTTGTGTTCCCAACAAGCTAGGTGAAGGACGGCTTTCAACACTCTTATCTCTCAGAACTTAGCATGTATATAGAAGTTCGTTCATCTAGCAAAAAGGAACGGTTTGCAGGAGAAAATTTTACTCTGGTTTCTCAGTCTGTTTCCTAGTGCCTGTTTGAAGTTCCTGCAGTTTTCACTGTAAAACAGAGTTGGAGCTAGTACCTCCCCATATATATGTATGGAGTGGAGTTTGCATGTAAAAAGAAATTTTGTGTTCCCACCAAGCTATGTGAAGGAAGGCTTTCACACACACATATCTCTCAGAACTGAGCATGTGGAGAGACGTTCGTTCATCTAGCACACAAGGAACGGGTTGCAGGAAAAACTTTTACTCTGGTTTTTCAGTCTGTTTCCTAGTGCCGGTTTGAAGTTCCTGCAGTTTTCACTGTAAAACCGAGTTGGAGCTAGTACCTCCCCATATATATCTATAGAGTGGAGTTTGCAAGTGAAAAGAAGCTTTGTGTTCCCAACAAGCTAGGTGAAGGACGGCTTTCACACACACTTATCTCTCAGAACTGCGCATGTGGAGAGACGTTCGTTCATCTAGGACAAAGGGAACGGTTTGCAGGAGAAACTTTTACTCTGGTTTCTCAGTCTGTTTCCTAGTGCCGGTTTGAAGTTCCTGCAGTTTTCACTGTAAAACCGAGTTGGAGCTAGTACCTCCCCATATATATATATGGAGTGGGGTTAGCAAGTGAAAAGATACTTTGTGTTCCCAACAATCTAGGTGAAGGACGGCTTTCACACACACTTATCTCTCAGAACTGAGCATGTGGAGAGACGTTCGTTCATCTAGCACAAAGGGAACGGGTTGCAGGAGAAACTTTTACTCTGGTTTCTCAGTCTGTTTCCTAGTGCCGGTTTGAAGTTCCAGCAGTTTTCACTGTAAAACCGAGTTGGAGATAGTACCACCCCTTATATATGTATGGACTGGAGTTTGCAATTGAAAAGAAACTTTGTATTCCCAACAAGATAGCTGAAGGACGGCTTTCCCACACAATTATCTCTCACAACTGAGCATGTGGAGAGACGTTCGTTCATTTTGCACAAAGGGAACGGGTTGCAGGAGAAACTTTTACTCTGGTTTCTCAGTCTGTTTCCTAGTGCCTGTATGAAGTTCCTGCAGTTTGCACAGTAAAATCGAGTTGGAGCTATTACCTCCCCATATATATGTATGGAGTTGAGTTTGCAAGTGAAAAGAATCTTTGTGTTCCCAACAAGCTTGGTGAAGGACGGCTTTCACACACACTTATCTCTCAGAACTGAGCATGTGGAGTGACGTTCGTTCATCTAGCACAAAGGGAACGGGTTGCAGGAGAAACTTTTACTCTGGATTCTCAGTCTGTTTCCTAGTGCCGGTTTGAATTTCCTGCAGTTTTCACTGTAAAACCGATTTGGAGCTAGAACCTCCCCATATATATGTATGGAGTGGAGTTTGCAAGTGAAAAGAAACTTTGTGTTCCCAACAAGCTTGGTGAAGGACGGCTTTCACACACACTTATATCTCAGAACTGAGCATGTGGAGAGACGTTCGTTCATCTAGCACAAATGGAACGTGTTGCAGGAGAAACTTTTACTCTGGTTTCTCAGTCTGTTTCCTAGTGCCGGTTTGAAGTTCCTGCATTTTTCACTGTAAAACCGAGTTGGAGCTAGTACCTCCCCATATATATGTATGGATTGGAGTTTGCAAGTGAAAAGAAACTTTGTGTTCCCAACAAGCTAGGTGAAGGACGGCTTTCACACACACATATCTCTCAGAAATGAGCATGTGGAGAGACGTTCGTTCATCTAGCACAAATGGAACGGGTTGGAGGAGAAACTTTTACTCTGGTTTCTCAGTCTGTTTCCTAGTGCCGGTTAGGAGTTCCTGCAGTTTTCACTGTAAAACCGACTTGGAGCTAGTACCTCCCCATATATATGTATGGAGTGGAGTTTGCAAGTGAAAATAAACTTTGTGTTCCCAACAAGCTAGGTGAAAGACGGCTTTCACACACACTTATCTCTCAGAACTGAGCATGTGGAGAGACGTTCGTTCATCTAGCAAAATGGGAACGGGTTGCAGGAGAAACTATTACTCTGGTTTCTCAGTCTGTTTCCTAGTGCCGGTTTGAAGTTCCTGCAGTTTTCACTGTAAAACCGAGTTGGAGCTAGTACCTCCCCATATATATGTATGGAGTGGAGTTTGCAAGTGAAAAGAAACTTTGTGTTCCCAACAAGCTATGTGAAGGACGGCTTTCACACACACTTTTCTCTCAGAACTGAGCATGTGGAGAGACGTTCGTTCATCTAGAAAAATGGGAACGGGTGGCCGGAGAAACTATTACTCTGGTTTCTCAGTCTGTTTCCTAGTGCCGGTTTGAATTTCCTGCAGTTTTCACTGTAAAACCGAGTTGGAGCTAGTACCTCCCCATATATATGTATGGAGTGGAGTTTGCAAGTGAAAAGAAACTTTGTGTTCCCAACAAGCTAGGTGAAGGACGGCTTTCACACACAGTTATATCTCAGAACTGAGCATGTGGAGAGACTTTCGTTCATCTAGCACAAATGGAACGGGTTGCAGGAGAAACTTTTACTCTGGTTTCTCAGTCTGTTTACTAGTGCCGGTTTGAAGTTCCTGCAGTTTTCACTGTAAAACCGATTTGGAGCCTGCACCTCCCCATATATATATATGGAGTGGAGTATGCAAGTGAAAAGAAACTTTGTGTTCCCAACAAGCTAGGTGAAGGACGGCTTTCACACACACTTATCTCTCAGAACTGAGCATGTGGAGAGACGTTCGTTCATCTAGCACAATGGGAACGGGTTGCAGGAGAAACTTTTACTCTGGATTCTCAGTCTGCTTCCTAGTGCCGGTTTGAAGTTCCTGCAGTTTTCACTGTAAAACCGAGTTGGAGCTAATACCTCCCCATATATATGTATGGAGTGGAGTTTGCATGTGAAAAGAATCTTTGTGTTCCCAACAAGCTAGGTGAAGGACGGCTTTCACACACACTTATATCTCAGAAATGAGCATGTGGAGAGACGTTCGTTCATCTAGCACAAAGGGAACGGGTTGCAGTAGAAACTTTTACTCTGGTTTCTCAGTCTGTTTCCTAGTGCCGGTTTGAAGTTCCTGCAGTTTTCACTGTAAAACCGAGTTGGAGCTAGTAGCTCCCCATATATATGTATGGAGTGGAGTTTGCAAGTGAAAAGAAACTTTGTGTTCCCAGCAAGCTAGGTGAAGGACGGCTTTCACACACACTTATATCTCAGAACTGAGCATGTGGAGAGACGTTCGTTCATCTAGCACAAAGGGAACGGGTTGCAGGAGAAAGTTTTACTCTGATTTCTCAGTCTGTTTCCTAGTGCCGGTTTGATGTTCCTGCAGTTTTCACTGTAAAAGCAAGTTGGAGCTTGTACCTCCCCATATATATGTATGGAGTGGAGTTTGCAAGTGAAAAGAAACTTTGTTTTCCCAACAAGCTATGTGAAGGACGGCTTTCACACACACATATCTCTCAGAAATGAGCATGTGGAGAGACGTTCGTTCATCTAGCACAAAGGGAATGGGTTGCAGGAGAAACTTTACTCTGGTTTCTCAGTCGGTTTCCTAGTGCCGGTTTAAAGTTCCTGCAGTTTGCACTGTAAAACCGAGTTGGAGCTAGTACATCCCCATATATATGTATGGAGTGGAGTTTGCAAATGAAAAGAAACTTTGTGTTCCCAACAAGTTAGGTGAAGGACGGCATTCACACAGACATATCTCTCAGAAATGAGCATGTGGAGAGACGTTCTTTCATCTAGCACAAAGGGAACGGGTTGCAGGAGAAACTTTTACTCTGGTTTCTCAGTCTGTTTCCTAGTGCCGGTTTGAAGTTCCTGCAGTTTTCTCTGTAAAACCGAGTTGGAGCTAGTACCTCCCCATATATATGTATGGAGTGGAGTTTGCAAGTGAAAAGAAACTTTGTGTTCCCAACAATCTATGTGAAGGACGGCTTTCACACACACTTTTCTCTCAGAACTGAGCATGTGGAGAGACGTTCGTTCATCTAGAAAAATGGGAACGGGTGGCCGGAGAAACTATTACTCTGGTTTCTCAGTCTGTTTCCTAGTGCCGGTTTGAATTTCCTGCAGTTTTCACTGTAAAACCGAGTTGGAGCTAGTACCTCCCCATATATATGTATGGAGTGGAGTTTGCAAGTGAAAAGAAACTTTGTGTTCCCAACAAGCTAGGTGAAGGACGGCTTTCACACACACTTATATCTCAGAACTGAGCATGTGGAGAGACGTTCGTTCATCTAGCACAATGGGAACGGGTTGCAGGAGAAACTTTTACTCTGGTTTCTCAGTCTGTTTCCTAGTGCCGGTTTGAAGTTCTGCAGTTTTCACTGTAAAACCGAGTTGGAGCTAATACCTCCCCATATATATGTATGGAGTGGAGTTTGCATGTGAAAAGAATCTTTGTGTTCCTAACAAGCTAGGTGAAGGACGGCTTTCACACACACTTATATCTCAGAAATGAGCATGTGGAGAGACGTTCGTTCATCTAGCACAAAGGGAACGGGTTGCAGTAGAAACTTTTACTCTGGTTTCTCAGTCTGTTTCCTAGTGCCGGTTTGAAGTTCCTGCAGTTTTCACTGTAAAACCGAGTTGGAGCTAGTAGCTCCCCATATATATGTATGGAGTGGAGTTTGCAAGTGAAAAGAAACTTTGTGTTCCCAACAAGCTAGGTGAAGGACGGCTTTCACACACACTTATCTCTCAGAACTGAGCATGTGGAGAGAAGTTCGTTCATGTAGCACAAAGGGAACGGGTTGCAGGAGAAACTTTTACTCTGATTTCTCAGTCTGTTTCCTAGTGCCGGTTTGATGTTCCTGAAGTTTTCACTGTAAAAGCGAGTTGGAGCTTGTACCTCCCCATATACATGTATGGAGTGGAGTTTGCAAGTGAAAAGAAACTTTGTGTTCCCAACAAGCTATGTGAAGGACGGCTTTCACACACACATATCTCTCAGAAATTAGCATGTGGCGAGACCTTCGTTCATCTAGCACAAAGGGAATGGTTTGCAGGAGAAACTTTACTCTGGTTTCTCAGTCGGTTTCCTAGTGCCGGTTTGAAGTTCCTGCAGTTTGCACTGTAAAACCGAGTTGGAGCTAGTACATCCCCATATATATGTATGGAGTGGAGTTTGCAATTGAAAAGAAACTTTGTGTTCCCAACAAGCGAGGTGAAGGACGGCTTTCACACACACTTATCTCTCAGAACTGAGCATGTGGAGAGACGTTCATTCATGTAGCAAAAATGGAACGGGTAACAGGAGAAACTTTTACTCTGGTTTCTCATCTGTTTCCTAGTGCCGGTTTGATGTTCCTGCCGTTTTCACTGTAAAACCGATTTGGAGCTTGTACCTCCAAATATATATGTATGGAGTGGAGTTTGCAAATGAAAAGAAACTTTGTGTTCCCAACAAGTTAGTTGAAGGACGGCATTCACACACACATATCTCTCAGAAATGAGCATGTGGAGAGACTTTCGTTCATCTAGCACAAAGGGAACGGGTTGCAGGAGAAACTTTTTCTCTGGTTTCTCAGTCTGTTTCCTAGTGCCGGTTTGAAGTTCCTGCAGTTTGCACTGTAAAAACGAGTTGGAGCTAGTACATCCCCATATATATGTATAGAGTGGAGTTTGCAATTGAAAAGAAACTTTGTGTTCCCAACAAGCGAGGTGAAGGACGGCTTTCACACACACTTATCTCTCAGAACTGAGCATGTGGAAAGACGTTCGTTCATCTAGTAAAAAGGGAACGGGTAGCAGGAGAAACTATTACTCTGGTTTCTCAGTCTGTTTCCTAGTGCCGGTTTAAAGTGAATGCAGTTTGCACTGTAAAACAGAGTTGGAGCTAGTACATCCCCATATATATGTATGGAGTGGAGTTTGCAATTGAAAAGAAACTTTGTGTTCCCAACAAGCTAGGTGAAGCACGGCTTTCACACACACTTATATCTCAGAATTGAGCATGTGGAGAGACTTTCGTTCATCTAGCACAAAGGGAACGGGTTGCAGTAGAAACTTTTACTCTGGTTTCTCAGTCTTTTTCCTAGTGCCGGTTTGAAGTTCCTGCAGTTTTCACTGTAAAACCGAGTTGGAGATAGTACCTCACCATATATATGTATGGAGTGGAGTTTGCAAGTGAAAAGGAACTTTGTGTTCCCAACAAGCTGGGTGAAGGACGGCTTTCACACTCACTTATCTCTCAGAACTGAGCATGTGGAGAGACGTACATTCATCTAGCACAAATGGAACGGGTTGCAAGAGAAAGATTTTTTCTTGTTTCTCAGTCTGTTTCCTAGTGCCGGTTTGAAGTACCTGCATTTTTCACTGTAAAACCGAGTTGGAGCTAGTACCTCCCCATATATATGTATGGATTGGAGTTTGCAATGAAAAGAAACTTTGTGTTCCCAACAAGCTAGGTGAAGGACGGCTTTCACACACACTTATCTCTCAGAACTGAGCATGTGGAGAGACGTTCGTTCATCTAGCAAAAAGGGAACGGATTGCAGGAGAAACTTTTACTCTGGTTTCTCAGTCTGTTTCCTAATGCCGGTTTGAAGTACCTGCAGTTTTCACTGTAAAACCGATTTGGAGCTAGTACCTCCCCATATATATGTATGGAGTGGAGATTGCAAGTGAAAAGAATCTTTGTGTTCCCTACAAGCTAGGTGAAGGAAGGCTTTCACACACACTTGTCTCTCAGAACTGAGCATGTGGAGAGACGTTCGTTCATCTAGCACAAAAGGAAAGGGTTGCAGGAGAAACTTTTACTCTGGTTTCTCAGCCTGTTTCCTAGTGCCGGTTTGAAGTTCCTGCAGTTTGCACTGTAAAACCGAGTTGGAGGTAGCACCTCCCCATATATATGAATGGAGTGGAGTGTGCAAGTGAAAAGAAACTTTGTGTTCCCAACAAGCTAGGTGAAGAACGGCTTTCACACACACTTCTCTCTCAGAACTGAGCATGTGGAGAGATGTTCGTTCATCTAGCACAAAGGGAACGGGTTGCAGGAGAAACTTTTACTCTGGTTTCTCAGTCTGTTTCCTAGTGCCGGTTTGAAGTTCCTGCAGTTTTCACTGTAAAACCGAGTTGGCGCTAGCACCTCCCCATATTTATGTATGGAGTGGAGTTTGCAAGTGAAAAGAAACTTTGTGTTCCCAACAAGCTAGGTGAAGGACGGCTTACACACACACTTCTCTCTCAGAACTGAGCATGTGGAGAGACGTTCGTTCATCTAGCACAAAAGGAACGGGTTGCAGGAGAAAATTTTACTCTGGTTTCTCAGTCTGTTTACTAGTGCCGGTTTGAAGTTCCTGCAGTTTTCACTGTAAAACCGAGTTGGAGCTAGTACCTCCCCATATATATGTATGGAGTGGAGTTTGCAAGTGAAAAGAAACTTTGTGTTCCCAACAAGCTAGGTGAAGGACGGCTTTCACACACACTTATCTCTCAGAACTCAGCATGTGGAGAGACTTTCGTTCATCTAACACAAAGGGAACGGGTTGCAGGGGAAACTTTTACTCTGGTTTCTCAGTTTCCAAGAGCCGGTTTGAAGTTCCTGCAGTTTGCACTGTAAAACCGAGTTGGAGCTAGTACCTCCCCATATATATGTATGGAGTGGAGTTTGCAAGTGAAAAGAAACTTTGTGTTCCCAACAAGCTAGGTGAAGGACGGCTTTCACACAAACATATCCCTCAGAACTGAGCATGTGAAGAGACGTTCGTTCATCTAGCACAAAGGGAACGGGTTGCAGGAGAAACTTTTACTCTGGTTTCTCAGTCTGTTTCCTAGTGCCGGTTTGAATTTCCTGCATTTTTCACTGTAAAACCGAGTTGGAGCTAGTACCTCCCCATATATATTTATTGAGTGGAGTTTGCAAGTGAAAAGAAACTTTGTGTTCCCAACAAGCTAGGTGAAGTACGGATTTCACACACACTTCTCTCTCAGAACTGAGCATGTGGATAGACGTTCGTTCATCTAGAACAAAGGGAACGGGTTGCAGGAGAAACTTTTACTCTGGTTTCTCAGTCTGTTTCCTAGTGCCGGTTTGAAGTTCCTGTATGTTTCACTGTAAAACCGAGTTGGAGCTAGTACCTCCCCATATATATGTATGTAGTGGAGTTTGCAAGTGAAAAGAAACTTTGTGTTCCCAACAAGCTAGGTGAAGGACGGCTTTCACACACACTTATCTCTCAGAACTGAGCATGTGGAGAGACGTTCGTTCATCTAGCACAAAGGGAACGGGTTGCAGGAGAAACTTTTACTCTGGTTTCTCAGTCTGTTTCCTAGTGCCGGGTTGAAGTTCCTGCAGTTTTCACTGTAAAACCGAGTTGGAGTTAGTTCCTCCCCATATATATGTATGGAGTGGAATTTGCAATTGAAAAGAATCTTTGTGTTCCCTACAGGCTAGGTGAAGAACGGCTTTCACACACACTTATCTCTCAGAAATGAGCATGTGGAGAGACGTTCGTTCATCTAGCACAAAGGGAACGGGTTGCACGAGAAACTTTTACTCTGGATTCTCAGTTTGTTTCCTAGTGCCGGTTTGAAGTACCTGCAGTTTTCACTGTAAAACCGAGTTTGAGCTAGTACCTCCCCATATATATGTATGGAGTGGAGTTTGCAAGTGGAAAGAAATTTTGTGTTCCCAACAAGCTAGGTTAAAGACGGCTTTCACACACACTTATCTCTCAGAACTGAGCATGTGGAGAGACGTTCGTTCATCTAGCACAAAGGGAAAGGGTTGCAGGAGAAACTTTTACTCTGGTTTCTCAGCCTGTTTCCTAGTGCCGGTTTGAAGTTCCTGCAGTTTGCACTTTAAAACCGAGTTGGAAGTAGCACATCCCCATATATATGTATGGAGTGGAGTTTGCAAGTGAAAAGAAACTTTGTGTTCCCAACAAGCTAGGTGAAGGACGGCTTTCACACACACTTCTCTCTCAGAACTGAGCATGTGGAGAGATGTTCGTTCATCTAGCACAAAGGGAACGGGTTGCAGGAGAAACTTTTACTCTGGTTTCTCAGTCTGTTTCCTAGTGCCTTTTTGAAGTTCCTGCAGTTTTCACTGTAAAACCGAGTTGGCGCTAGCACCTCCCCATATTTATGTATGGGGTGGAGTTTGCAAGTGAAAAGAAACTTTGTGTTCCCAACAAGCTAGGTGAAGGACGGCTTTCACACACACTTCTCTCTCAGAACTGAGCATGTGGAGAGACGTTCGTTCATCTAGCACAAAGGGAACGGGTTGCAGGAGAAACTTTTACTCTGGTTTCTCAGTCTGTTTACTAGTGCCGGTTTGAAGTTCCTGCAGTTTTCACTGTAAACCCGAGTTGGTGCTAGTACCTCCCCATATATATGTATGGAGTGGAGTTTGCAGGTGAAAAGAAACTTTGTGTTCCCAACAAGCTAGTTGAAGTACGGCTTTCACACATAATTATCTCTCAGAACTAAGCATGTGGAGAGACGTTCGTTCATCTAACACAAAGGGAAAGGGTTGCAGGAGAAACTTTTACTCTGGTTTCTCAGTCTGTTTCCTAGTGCCGATTTGAAGTTCCTGCAGTTTGCACTGTAAAACCGAGTTGGAGCTAGTACCTCCCCATATATATGTATGGAGTGGAGTTTGCAAGTGAAAAGAAACTTTGTGTTCCCAACAAGCTATGTGAAGGACGGCTTTCACACACACATATCTCTCAGAACTGAGCATGTGAAGAGACGTTCGTTCATCTAGCACAAAGGGAACGGGTTGCAGGAGAAACTTTTACTCTGGTTTCTCAGTCTGTTTCCTAGTGCCGGTTTGAAGTTCCTGCAGTTTTCACTGTAAAACCGAGTTGGAGCTAGTACCTCCCCATATATATGTATGGAGTGGAGTTAGCAAGTGAAAAGAAACTTTGTGTTCCCAACATGCTAGGTGAAGGACGGCTTTCACACACACTTCTCTCTCAGAACTGAGCATGTGGAGAGACGTTCGTTCATCTAACACAAAGGGAACGGGTTGCAGGAGAAACTTTTACTCTGGTCTCTCAGTCTGTTTCCTAGTGCCGGTTTGAAGTTCCTGCAGTTTTCACTGTAAAAACGAGTTGGAGATTGTACCTCCCCATATATATGTATGGAGTGGAGTTTGCAAGTGAAAAGAAACTTTGTGTTCCCAACAAGCTAGGTGAAGTACGGCTTTCACACACACTTCTCTCTCAGAACTGAGCATGTGGAGAGACGTTCGTTCATCTAGCACAAAGGGAACTGGTTGCAGGAGAAACTTTTACTCTGGTTTCTCAGTCTGTTTCCTAGTGCCGGTTTGAAGTTCCTGCATTTTTCACTGTAAAACCGAGTTGGAGCTAGTACCTCCCCATATATATGTATGGAGTGGAGTTTGCAAGTGAAAAGAAACTTTGTGTTCCCAACAAGCTAGGTGAAGGACGGCTTTCACACACACTTTTCTCTCAGAACTGAGCATGTGGAGAGACGTTCGTTCATCTAGCGCAAAGGGAACGGGTTGCAGGGAAACTTTTACTCTGGTTTCTCAGTCTGTTTCCTAGTGCCGGTTTGAAGATCCTGCAGTTTTCACTGTAAAACCGAGTTGGAGCTAGTACCTCCCCATATATATGTATGGAATGGAGTTTGAAAGTGAAAAGAAACTTTGTGTTCCCAACAAGCTAGGTGAAGGACGGCTTTCACACACACTTCTCTCTCAGAACTAAGCATGTGGAGATACGTTCGTTCATCTAGCACAAAGGGAACGGGTTGCAGGAGAAACTTTTACTCTGGTTTCTCAGTCTGTTTCCTAGTGCCGTGTTGAAGTTCCTGCAGTTTTCACTGTAAAACCGAGTTGGAGCTAGTTCCTCCCCATATATATGTATGGAGTGGTGTTTGCAAGTGAAAAGAAACTTTGTGTTCCCAACAAGCTAGGTGAAGGACGGCTTTGACACACACTTATCTCTCAGAACTGAGCATGTGGAGAGACGTTCGTTCATCTAGCACAAAGGGAACGGGTTGCAGGAGAAACTTTTACTCTGGTTTCTCAGTCTGTTTCCTAGTGCCGGTTTGAAGTTCCTGCAATTTTCACTGTAAAACCGAGTTGGAGCTAGTACCTCCCCATATAAATGTATGGAGTGGAGTTTGCAAGTGAAAAGAAAGTTTGTGTTCCCAACAAGCTAGGTGAAGTATGGCTTTCACACACAAGTATCTTTCAAACTGAGCATGTGGAGAGACGTTCGTTCATCTAGCACAAAGGAACGGGTTGCAGGAGAAAATTTTACTCTGGTTTCTCAGTCTGTTTCCTAGTGCCGGTTTGAATTTCCTGCAGTTTTCACTGTAAAACCGAGTTGGAGCTCGTACCTCCCCATATATATGTATGAAGTGGGGTTTGCAATTGAAAAGAAACTTTGTGTTCCCAACAACCTCGGTGAAGGACGGCTTTCACACACAGTTATCTCTCAGAACTGAGCATGTGGAGAGACGTTCGTTCATCTAGCACAATGGGAACGGGTTGCAGGGGAAACTTTTACTCTGGTTTCTCAGTCTGTTTCCTAGTGCCGGTTTGAAGTTCCTGCCGTTTTCACTGTAAAACCGAGTTGGTGCTAGTACCACCCCATATATATGTATGGAGTGGAGTTTGCAATTGAAAAGAATCTCTGTGTTCCCAACAAGCTAGGTGAAGGACGGCTTTCACACACACTTATCTCTCAGAACTGAGCATGTGGAGAGACGTTCGTTCATCTAGCACAAAGGGAACGGGTTGCAGGAGAAACTTTTACTCTGGTTTCTCAGTCTGTTCCCTAGTGCCGGTTTGAAGTTCCTGCAGTTTTCACTGTAAAACCGAGTTGGCGCTAGCACCTCCCCATATTTATGTATGGAATGGAGTTTCCAAGTGAAAAGAAACTTTGTGTTCCCAACAAGCTGGGTGAAGGACGGCTTTCACACACACTTCTCTCTCAGAACTGAGCATGTGGAGAGACGTTCGTTCATCTAGCACAAATGGAACGGGTTGCAGGAGAAACTTTTACTCTGGTTTCTCAGTCTGTTTCCTAGTGCCGGTTTGAAGTTCCTGCAGTTTTCACTGTAAAACCAAGTTGGAGCTAGAACCTCCCCATATATATTTATGGAGTGGAGTTTGCAAATGAAAAGCAACTTTGTGTTCCCAACAAGCTAGGTGAAGGACGGCTTTCACACACACTTATCTCTCAGAACTCAGCATGTGGAGAGACTTTCGTTCATCTAACACAAAGGGAACGGGTTGCAGGAGAAACTTTTACTCTGGTTTCTCAGTCTGTTTCCTAGTGCCGGTTTGAAGTTCCTGCAGTTTTCACTCTAAAACCAAGTTGGAGCTAGAACCTCCCCATATATATTTATGGAGTGGAGTTTGCAAATGAAAAGCAACTTTGTGTTCCGAACAAGCTAGGTGAAGCACGGCTTTCACACACACTTCTCTCTCAGAACTTAGCATGTGGAGAGACGTTCGTTCATCTAGCACAAAGGGAACGGGTTGCAGGAGAAACTTTTACTCTGGTTTCTCAGTCTGTTTCCTAGTGCCGGTTTGAAGTTCCTGCAGTTTTCACTGTAAAAACGAGTTGGAGCTTGTATCTCCCCATATATATGTATGGAGTGGAGTTTGCAAGTGAAAAGAAACTTTGTGTTCCCAAAAAGCTAGGTGAAGTACGGCTTTCACACACAATTCTCTCTCAGAACTGAGCATGTGGATAGACGTTCGTTCATCTAGCACAAAGGGAACGGGTTGCAGGAGAAACTTTTACTCTGGTTTCTCAGTCTGTTTCCTAGTGCCGGTTTGAAGTTCCTGCAGTTTTCACTGTAAAAACGAGTTGGAGCTAGTACCTCCCCATATATATGTATGGAGTGGGGTTTGCAAGTGAAAAGAAACTTTGTGTTCCCAACAAGCTAGTTGAAGGACGGCTTTCACACACACTTATCTCTCAGAACTGAGCATGTGGAGAGACGTTCGTTCATCTAGCACAATGGGAACGGGTTGCAGGGGAAACTTTTACTCTGGTTTCTCAGTCTGTTTCCTAGTGCCGGTTTGAAGTTCCTGCAGTTTTCACTGTAAAACCGAGTTGGAGCTAGTACCACCCTATATATATGTATGGAGTGGAGTTTGCAATTAAAAAGAAACTTTGTGTTCCCAACAAGCTAGGTGAAGGACGGCTTTCACACACACTTATCTCTCAGAACTGAGCATGTGGAGAGACGTTCGTTCATCTAGCACAAAGGGAACGGGTTGCAGGAGAAACTTTTACTCTGGTTTCTCAGTCTGTTTCCTAGTGCCGGTTTGAAGTTCCTGCAGTTTTCACTGTAAAACCGAGTTGGAGCTAGAACCTCCCCATATATATGTATGGATTGGAGTTTGCAATTGAAAAGAAACTTTGTGTTCCCAACAAACTAGGTGAAGGACGGCTTTCACACACACTTATCTCTCAGAACTGAGCATGTGGAGAGACGTTCGTTCATCTAACACAAAGGGAACGGGTTGCAGGAGAAACTTTTACTCTGGTTTCTCAGTCTGTTTCCTAGTGCCGGTTTGAATTTCCTGCAATTTTCACTGTAAAACCGAGTTGGAGCTAATACCTCCCCATATAAAAATATTGAGTGGATTTTGCAAGTGTAAAGAAACTTTGTGTTCCCAACAAGCTAGGTGAAGCACGGCTTTCACACACACGTATCTCTCAGAACTGAGCATGTGGAGAGACTTTCGTGCATCTAGCACAAAGGGAACGGGTTGCAGGAGAAAGTTTTACTCTGGTTTCTCAGTCTGTTTCCTAGTGCCGGTTTGAATTTCCTGCAGTTTTCACTGTAATACCGAGTTGGAACTAGTACCGACCCATATATATGTATAAAGTGGAGATTGCATGTGAAAAGGAACTTTGTGTTCCCAAAAAGCTAGTTGAAGGACGGCTATCACACACACTTATCTCTCAGAACTGAGCATGTGGAGAGACGTTCGTTCATCTAGCACAAATGGAACGTGTTGCAGGAGAAAGTTTTACTCTGGTTTCTCAGTCTGTTTCCTAGTGCCGGGTTGAAGTTCCTGCAGTTTTCACTGTAAAACCGAGTTGGAGCTAGTACTTCCCCATATATATGTATGGAGTGGAGTTTGCAAGAAAAAAGAAATTTTGTGTTCCCAACAAGCAAGGTGAAGGACGGATTTCACACACACTTTTCTCTCAGAACTGAGCATGTGGAGAGACGTTCGTTCATATAGCACAAGGGGAACTGGATGCAGGGGAAACTTTTCTCTGGTTTCTCAGTCTGTTTCCTAGTGCCGGTTTGAAGTTCCTGCATTTTTCACTGTAAAACCGAGTTGGAGCTAGTACCTCCCCATATATATGTATGGAGTGGAGTTTGCAATTGAAAAGAAACTTTGTGTTCCAAACAAGCTAGGTGAAGGACGGCTTTCACACACACTTAACTCTCAGAACTGAGCATGTGGAGAGACGTTCGTTCATTTAGCACAAAGGGAACGGGTTGCAGGAGAAACTTTTACTCTGGTTTCTCAGTCTGTTTCCTAGTGCCGGTTTGAAGTTCCTGCAGTTTTCACTGTAAAATCGAGTTGGAGCTTGTACCTCCCCATATATATGTATGGAGTGGAGTTTGCAAGTGAAAAGAAACTGTGTTCCCAACAAGCTAGGTGAAGGACGGCTTTCACACACAATTCTCTCTCAGAACTGAGCATGTGGAGAGACGATCGTTCATCTAGCAAAAAGGGAACGTGTTGCAGGAGAAACTTTTACTCTGGTTTCTCAGTCTGTTTCCTAGTGCCGGTTTGAAGTTCCTGCAGTTTTCCCTGTAAAACCGAGTTGGAGCTAGTACCTCCCCATATATATTTATGGAGTGGAGTTTGCAAGTGAAAAGAACTTTGTGTTCCCAACAAGCTATGTGAAAGACGGCTTTCACACACACTTATCTCTTAGAACTGAACATGTGGAGAGACATTCGTTCATCTAGCACAAAGGGAACGGGTTGCAGGAGAAACTTTTACTCTGGTTTCTCAGTCTGTTTCCTAGTGCCGGTTTGAAGTTCCTGCTGTTTTCACTGTAAAACCGAGTTGGAGCTAGTACCTCCCCATATATATGTATGGAGTGAAGTTTGCAATTGAAAAGAATCTCTGTGTTCCCAACAAGCTAGGTGAAGGACGGCTTTCACACACACTTCACTCTCAGAACTGAGCATGTGGAGAGACGTTCGTTCATCTAGCACAAAGGGAACGGGTTGCAGGAGAAACTTTTACTCTGGTTTCTCAGTCTGTTTCCTAGTGCCGGTTTGAAGTTCCTGCAGTTCTCACTGTAAAACCGAGTTGGAGCTAGTACCTCCCCATATATATGTATGGAGTGGAGTTTGCAAGTGAAAAGAAACTGTGTTCACAACAAGCTAGGTGAAGGACGGCATTCACACACAATTCTCTCTCAGAACTGAGCATGTGGAGAGACATTCGTTCATCAAGCACAAAGGGAACGGGTTGCAGGAGAAACTTTTACTCTGGTTTCTCAGTCTGTTTCCTAGTGCCGGTTTGAAGTTCCTGCAGTTTTCACTGTAATACCGAGTTGGAACTAGTACCGACCCATATATATGTATAAAGTGGAGATTGCAAGTGAAAAGGAACTTTGTGTTCCCAAAAAGCTAGTTGAAGGACGGCTATCACAAACACTTTTCTCTCAGAACTGAGCATGTGGAGAGACGTTCGTTCATCTAGCACAAAGGGAACGGGTTGCAGGAGAAACTTTTACTCTGGTTTCTCAGTCTGTTTCCTAGTGCCGGTTTGAAGTTCCTGCAGTTTTCACTGTAATACCGAGTTGGAACTAGTACCGACCCATATATATGTATAAAGTGGAGATTGCAAGTGAAAAGGAACTTTGTGTTCCCAAAAAGCTAGTTGAAGTACGGCTATCACACACACTTTTCTCTCAGAATTGAGCATGTGGAGAGACGTTCGTTCATCTAGCAAAAATGGAACGTGTTGCAGGAGAAACTTTTACTCTGGTTTCTCAGTCTGTTTTCTAGTGCCGGTTTGAAGTTCCTGCAGTTTTCACTGTAAAACCGAGTTGGAGCTAGTACCTCCCCATATATATGTATGGAGTGGAGTTTGCAAGAAAAAAGAAATTTTGTGTTCCCAACAAGCAAGGTGAAGGACGGATTTCACACACACTTTTCTCTCAGAACTGAACATGTGGAGAGACATTCGTTCATCTAGCACAAAGGGAACGGGTTGCAGGAGAAACTTTTACTCTGGTTTCTCAGTCTGTTTCCTAGTGCCGGGTTGAAGTTCCTGCAGTTTTCACTGTAAAACCGAGTTGGAGCTAGTACCTCCCCATATATATGTATGGAGTGGAGTTTGCAATTGAAAAGAATCTCTGTGTTCCCAACAAGCTAGGTGAAGGACGGCTTTCACACACACATCACTCTCAGAACTTAGCATGTGGAGAGACGTTCGTTCATCTAGCACAAAGGGAACGGGTTGCAGGAGAAACTTTTACTCTGGTTTCTCAGTCTGTTTCCTAGTGCCGGTTTGAAGTTCCTGCAGTTTTCACTGTAAAACCGAGTTGGAGCTAGTACCTCCCCATATATATGTATGGAGTGGAGTTTGCAAGTGAAAAGAAACTGTGTTCCCAACAAGCTAGGTGAAGGACGGCTTTCACACACACTTATCTCTCAGAACTGAGCATGTGGAGAGACGTTCGTTCATCTAGCACAAAGGGAACGGGTTGCAGGAGAAACTTTTACTCTGGTTTCTCAGTCTGTTTCCTAGTGCCGGTTTGAAGTTCCTGCAGTTTTCACTGTAAAACCGAGTTGGAGCTAGAACCTCCCCATATATATGTATGGATTGGAGTTTGCAATTGAAAAGAAACTTTGTGTTCCCAACAAACTAGGTGAAGGACGGCTTTCACACACACTTCTCTCTCAGAACTGAGCATGTGGAGAGACGTTCGTTCATCTTACACAAAGGGAACGGGTTGCAGGAGAAACTTTTACTCTGGTTTCTCAGTCTGTTTCCTAGTGCCGGTTTGAAGTTCCTGCAATTTTCACTGTAAAACCGAGTTGGAGCTAATACCTCCCCATATAAAAGTATTGAGTGGATTTTGCAAGTGTAAAGAAACTTTGTGTTCCCAACAAGCTAGGTGAAGTACGGCTTTCACACACACGTATCTCTCAGAACTGAGCATGTGGAGAGACTTTCGTGCATCTAGCACAAAGGGAACGGGTTGCAGGAGAAAGTTTTACTCTGGTTTCTCAGTCTGTTTCCTAGTGCCGGTTTGAATTTCCTGCAGTTTTCACTGTAATACCGAGTTGGAACTAGTACCGACCCATATATATGTATAAAGTGGAGATTGCATGTGAAAAGGAACTTTGTGTTCCCAAAAAGCTAGTTGAAGGACGGCTATCACACACACTTATCTCTCAGAACTGAGCATGTGGAGAGACGTTCGTTCATCTAGCACAAATTGAACGTGTTGCAGGAGAAACTTTTACTCTGGTTTCTCAGTCTGTTTTCTAGTGCCGGGTTGAAGTTCCTGCAGTTTTCACTGTAAAACCGAGTTGGAGCTAGTACCTCCCCATATATATGTATGGAGTGGAGTTTGCAAGAAAAAAGAAATTTTGTGTTCCCAACAAGCAAGGTGAAGGACGGATTTCACACACACTTTTCTCTCAGAACTGAACATGTGGAGAGACATTCGTTCATCTAGCACAAAGGGAACGGGTTGCAGGAGAAACTTTTACTCTGGTTTCTCAGTCTGTTTCCTAGTGCCGGGTTGAAGTTCCTGCAGTTTTCACTGTAAAACCGAGTTGGAGCTAGTACCTCCCCATATATATGTATGGAGTGGAGTTTGCAATTGAAAAGAATCTCTGTGTTCCCAACAAGCAAGGTGAAGGACGGCTTTCACACACACTTCACTCTCAGAACTGAGCATGTGGAGAGACGTTCGTTCATCTAGCACAAAGGGAACGGGTTGCAGGAGAAACTTTTACTCTGGTTTCTCAGTCTGTTTCCTAGTGCCGGTTTGAAGTTCCTGCAGTTTTCACTGTAAAACCGAGTTGGAGCTAGTACCTCCCCATATATATGTATGGAGTGGAGTTTGCAAGTGAAAAGAAACTGTGTTCCCAACAAGCTAGGTGAAGGACGGCTTTCACACACACTTATCTCTCAGAACTGAGCATGTGGAGAGACGTTCGTTCATCTAGCACAAAGGGAACGGGTTGCAGGAGAAACTTTTACTCTGGTTTCTCAGTCTGTTTCCTAGTGCCGGTTTGAAGTTCCTGCAATTTTCACTGTAAAACCGAGTTGGAGCTAATACCTCCCCATATAAAAGTATTGAGTGGATTTTGCAAGTGTAAAGAAACTTTGTGTTCCCAACAAGCTAGGTGAAGTACGGCTTTCACACACACGTATCTCTCAGAACTGAGCATGTGGAGAGACTTTCGTGCATCTAGCACAAAGGGAACGGGTTGCAGGAGAAAGTTTTACTCTGGTTTCTCAGTCTGTTTCCTAGTGCCGGTTTGAATTTCCTGCAGTTTTCACTGTAATACCGAGTTGGAACTAGTACCGACCCATATATATGTATAAAGTGGAGATTGCATGTGAAAAGGAACTTTGTGTTCCCAAAAAGCTAGTTGAAGGACGGCTATCACACACACTTATCTCTCAGAACTGAGCATGTGGAGAGACGTTCGTTCATCTAGCACAAATGGAACGTGTTGCAGGAGAAACTTTTACTCTGGTTTCTCAGTCTGTTTTCTAGTGCCGGGTTGAAGTTCCTGCAGTTTTCACTGTAAAACCGAGTTGGAGCTAGTACCTCCCCATATATATGTATGGAGTGGAGTTTGCAAGAAAAAAGAAATTTTGTGTTCCCAACAAGCAAGGTGAAGGACGGATTTCACACACACTTTTCTCTCAGAACTGAACATGTGGAGAGACATTCGTTCATCTAGCACAAAGGGAACGGGTTGCAGGAGAAACTTTTACTCTGGTTTCTCAGTCTGTTTCCTAGTGCCGGGTTGAAGTTCCTGCAGTTTTCACTGTAAAACCGAGTTGGAGCTAGTACCTCCCCATATATATGTATGGAGTGGAGTTTGCAATTGAAAAGAATCTCTGTGTTCCCAACAAGCAAGGTGAAGGACGGCTTTCACACACACTTCACTCTCAGAACTGAGCATGTGGAGAGACGTTCGTTCATCTAGCACAAAGGGAACGGGTTGCAGGAGAAACTTTTACTCTGGTTTCTCAGTCTGTTTCCTAGTGCCGGTTTGAAGTTCCTGCAGTTTTCACTGTAAAACCGAGTTGGAGCTAGTACCTCCCCATATATATGTATGGAGTGGAGTTTGCAAGTGAAAAGAAACTGTGTTCCCAACAAGCTAGGTGAAGGACGGCTTTCACACACACTTATCTCTCAGAACTGAGCATGTGGAGAGACGTTCGTTCATCTAGCACAAAGGGAACGGGTTGCAGGAGAAACTTTTACTCTGGTTTCTCAGTCTGTTTCCTAGTGCCGGTTTGAAGTTCCTGCAATTTTCACTGTAAAACCGAGTTGGAGCTAATACCTCCCCATATAAAAGTATTGAGTGGATTTTGCAAGTGTAAAGAAACTTTGTGTTCCCAACAAGCTAGGTGAAGTACGGCTTTCACACACACGTATCTCTCAGAACTGAGCATGTGGAGAGACTTTCGTGCATCTAGCACAAAGGGAACGGGTTGCAGGAGAAAGTTTTACTCTGGTTTCTCAGTCTGTTTCCTAGTGCCGGTTTGAATTTCCTGCAGTTTTCACTGTAATACCGAGTTGGAACTAGTACCGACCCATATATATGTATAAAGTGGAGATTGCATGTGAAAAGGAACTTTGTGTTCCCAAAAAGCTAGTTGAAGGACGGCTATCACACACACTTATCTCTCAGAACTGAGCATGTGGAGAGACGTTCGTTCATCTAGCACAAATGGAACGTGTTGCAGGAGAAACTTTTACTCTGGTTTCTCAGTCTGTTTTCTAGTGCCGGTTTGAAGTTCCTGCAGTTTTCACTGTAAAACCGAGTTGGAGCTAGTACCTCCCCATATATATGTATGGAGTGGAGTTTGCAAGAAAAAAGAAATTTTGTGTTCCCAACAAGCAAGGTGAAGGACGGATTTCACACACACTTTTCTCTCAGAACTGAACATGTGGAGAGACATTCGTTCATCTAGCACAAAGGGAACGGGTTGCAGGAGAAACTTTTACTCTGGTTTCTCAGTCTGTTTCCTAGTGCCGGGTTGAAGTTCCTGCAGTTTTCACTGTAAAACCGAGTTGGAGCTAGTACCTCCCCATATATATGTATGGAGTGGAGTTTGCAATTGAAAAGAATCTCTGTGTTCCCAACAAGCAAGGTGAAGGACGGCTTTCACACACACTTCACTCTCAGAATTGAGCATGTGGAGAGACGTTCGTTCATCTAGCACAAAGGGAACGGGTTGCAGGAGAAACTTTTACTCTGGTTTCTCAGTCTGTTTCCTAGTGCCGGTTTGAAGTTCCTGCAGTTTTCACTGTAAAACCGAGTTGGAGCTAGTACCTCCCCATATATATGTATGGAGTGGAGTTTGCAAGTGAAAAGAAACTGTGTTCCCAACAAGCTAGGTGAAGGACGGCTTTCACACACACTTATCTCTCAGAACTGAGCATGTGGAGAGACGTTCGTTCATCTAGCACAAAGGGAACGGGTTGAAGGAGAAACTTTTACTCTGGTTTCTCAGTCTGTTTCCTAGTGCCGGTTTGAAGTTCCTGCAATTTTCACTGTAAAACCGAGTTGGAGCTAATACCTCCCCATATAAAAGTATTGAGTGGATTTTGCAAGTGTAAAGAAACTTTGTGTTCCCAACAAGCTAGGTGAAGTACGGCTTTCACACACACGTATCTCTCAGAACTGAGCATGTGGAGAGACTTTCGTGCATCTAGCACAAAGGGAACGGGTTGCAGGAGAAAGTTTTACTCTGGTTTCTCAGTCTGTTTCCTAGTGCCGGTTTGAATTTCCTGCAGTTTTCACTGTAATACCGAGTTGGAACTAGTACCGACCCATATATATGTATAAAGTGGAGATTGCATGTGAAAAGGAACTTTGTGTTCCCAAAAAGCTAGTTGAAGGACGGCTATCACACACACTTATCTCTCAGAACTGAGCATGTGGAGAGACGTTCGTTCATCTAGCACAAATGGAACGTGTTGCAGGAGAAACTTTTACTCTGGTTTCTCAGTCTGTTTCCTAGTGCCGGGTTGAAGTTCCTGCAGTTTTCACTGTAAAACCGAGTTGGAGCTAGTAACTCCCCATATATATGTATGGAGTGGAGTTTGCAAGAAAAAAGAAATTTTGTGTTCCCAACAAGCAAGGTGAAGGACGGATTTCACACACACTTTTCTCTCAGAACTGAGCATGTGGAGAGACGTTCGTTCATCTAGCACAAGGGGAACTGGTTGCAGGGGAAACTTTTCTCTGTTTTCTCAGTCTGTTTCCTAGTGCCGGTTTGAAGTTCCTGCATTTTTCACTGTAAAACCGATTTGGAGCTAGTACCTCCCCATATATATGTATGGAGTGGAGTTTGCAATTGAAAAGAAACTTTGTGTTCCAAACAAGCTAGGTGAAGGACGGCTTTCACACACACTTAACTCTCAGAACTGAGCATGTGGAGAGACGTTCGTTCATTTAGCACAAAGGGAACGGGTTGCAGGAGAAACTTTTACTCTGGTTTCTCAGTCTGTTTCCTAGTGCCGGTTTGAAGTTCCTGCAGTTTTCACTGTAAAACCGAGTTGGAGCTAGTACCTCCCCATATATATGTATGGAGTGGAGTTTGCAAGTGAAAAGAAACTGTGTTCCCAACAAGCTAGGTGAAGGACGGCTTTCACACACAATTCTCTCTCAGAACTGAGCATGTGGAGAGACGTTCGTTCATCTAGCAAAAAGGGAACGGGTTGCAGGAGAAACTTTTACTCTGGTTTCTCAGTCTGTTTCCTAGTGCCGTTTTGAAGTTCCTGCAGTTTTCCCTGTAAAACCGAGTTGGAGTTTGTACCTCACCATATATATGTATGGAGTGGAGTTTGCAAGTGAAAAGAAACTTTGTGTTCCCAACAAGCTATGTGAAAGACGGCTTTCACACACACTTATCTCTCAGAACTGAACATGTGGAGAGACATTCGTTCATCTAGCGCAAAGGGAACGGGTTGCAGGAGAAACTTTTACTCTGGTTTCTCAGTCTGTTTCCTAGTGCCGGGTTGAAGTTCCTGCAGTTTTCACTGTAAAACCGAGTTGGAGCTAGTACCTCCCCATATATATGTATGGAGTGGAGTTTGCAATTGAAAAGAATCTCTGTGTTCCCAACAAGCTAGGTGAAGGACGGCTTTCACACACACTTCACTCTCAGAACTGAGCATGTGGAGAGACGTTCGTTCATCTAGCACAAAGGGACCGGGTTGCAGGAGAAACTTTTACTCTGGTTTCTCAGTCTGTTTCCTAGTGCCGGTTTGAAGTTCCTGCAATTTTCACTGTAAAACCGAGTTGGAGCTAGTACCTCCCCATATATATGTATGGAGTGGAGTTTGCAAGTGAAAAGAAACTGTGTTCCCAACAAGCTAGGTGAAGGACGGCTTTCACACACAATTCTCTCTCAGAACTGAGCATGTGGAGAGACGTTCGTTCATCTAGCAAAAAGGGAACGGGTTGCAGGAGAAACTTTTACTCTGGTTTCTCAGTCTGTTTCCTAGTGCCGTTTTGAAGTTCCTGCAGTTTTCCCTGTAAAACCGAGTTGGAGCTAGTACCTCCCCATATATATGTATGGAGTGGAGTTTGCAAGTGAAAAGAAACTTTGTGTTTCCAACAAGCTATGTGAAAGACGGCTTTCACACACACTTATCTCTCAGAACTGAACATGTGGAGAGACATTCGTTCATCTAGCACAAAGGGAACGGGTTGCAGGAGAAACTTTTACTCTGGCTTCTCAGTCTGTTTCCTAGTGCCGGTTTGAAGTTCCTGCAGTTTTCACTGTAATACCGAGTTGGAACTAGTACCGACCCATATATATGTATAAAGTGGAGATTGCAAGTGAAAAGGAACTTTGTGTTCCCAAAAAGCTAGTTGAAGGACGGCTATCACACACACTTATCTCTCAGAACTGAGCATGTGGAGAGACGTTCGTTCATCTAGCACAAATGGAACGTGTTGCAGGAGAAACTTTTACTCTGGTTTCTCAGTCTGTTTCCTAGTGCCGGGTTGAAGTTCCTGCAGTTTTCACTGTAAAACCGAGTTGGACCTAGTACTTCACCATATATATGTATGGAGAGGAGTTTGCAAGAAAAAAGAAATTTTGTGCTCCCAACAAGCAAGGTGAAGGACGGATTTCACACACACTTTTCTCTCAGAACTGAGCATGTGGAGAGACGTTCGTTCATCTAGCACAAGGGGAACTGGTTGCAGGGGAAACTTTTCTCTGTTTTCTCAGTCTGTTTCCTAGTGCCGGTTTGAAGTTCCTGCAGTTTTCACTGTAAAACCGAGTTGGAGCTAGTACCTCCCCATATATATGTATGCAGTGGATTTTGCAAGTGTAAAGAAACTTTGTGTTCCCAACAAGCTAGGTGAAGTACGGCTTTCACACACACGTATCTCTCAGAACTGAGCATGTGGAGAGACTTTCGTGCATCTAGCACAAAGGGAACGGGTTGCAGGAGAAAGTTTTACTCTGGTTTCTCAGTCTGTTTCCTAGTGCCGGTTTGAATTTCCTGCAGTTTTCACTGTAATACCGAGTTGGAACTAGTACCGACCCATATATATGTATAAAGTGGAGATTGCATGTGAAAAGGAACTTTGTGTTCCCAAAAAGCTAGTTGAAGGACGGCTATCACACACACTTATCTCTCAGAACTGAGCATGTGGAGAGACGTTCGTTCATCTAGCACAAATGGAACGTGTTGCAGGAGAAACTTTTACTCTGGTTTCTCAGTCTGTTTCCTAGTGCCGGGTTGAAGTTCCTGCAGTTTTCACTGTAAAACCGAGTTGGAGCTAGTAACTCCCCATATATATGTATGGAGTGGAGTTTGCAAGAAAAAAGAAATTTTGTGTTCCCAACAAGCAAGGTGAAGGACGGATTTCACACACACTTTTCTCTCAGAACTGAGCATGTGGAGAGACGTTCGTTCATCTAGCACAAGGGGAACTGGTTGCAGGGGAAACTTTTCTCTGTTTTCTCAGTCTGTTTCCTAGTGCCGGTTTGAAGTTCCTGCATTTTTCACTGTAAAACCGATTTGGAGCTAGTACCTCCCCATATATATGTATGGAGTGGAGTTTGCAATTGAAAAGAAACTTTGTGTTCCAAACAAGCTAGGTGAAGGACGGCTTTCACACACACTTAACTCTCAGAACTGAGCATGTGGAGAGACGTTCGTTCATTTAGCACAAAGGGAACGGGTTGCAGGAGAAACTTTTACTCTGGTTTCTCAGTCTGTTTCCTAGTGCCGGTTTGAAGTTCCTGCAGTTTTCACTGTAAAACCGAGTTGGAGCTAGTACCTCCCCATATATATGTATGGAGTGGAGTTTGCAAGTGAAAAGAAACTGTGTTCCCAACAAGCTAGGTGAAGGACGGCTTTCACACACAATTCTCTCTCAGAACTGAGCATGTGGAGAGACGTTCGTTCATCTAGCAAAAAGGGAACGGGTTGCAGGAGAAACTTTTACTCTGGTTTCTCAGTCTGTTTCCTAGTGCCGTTTTGAAGTTCCTGCAGTTTTCCCTGTAAAACCGAGTTGGAGTTTGTACCTCACCATATATATGTATGGAGTGGAGTTTGCAAGTGAAAAGAAACTTTGTGTTCCCAACAAGCTATGTGAAAGACGGCTTTCACACACACTTATCTCTCAGAACTGAACATGTGGAGAGACATTCGTTCATCTAGCGCAAAGGGAACGGGTTGCAGGAGAAACTTTTACTCTGGTTTCTCAGTCTGTTTCCTAGTGCCGGGTTGAAGTTCCTGCAGTTTTCACTGTAAAACCGAGTTGGAGCTAGTACCTCCCCATATATATGTATGGAGTGGAGTTTGCAATTGAAAAGAATCTCTGTGTTCCCAACAAGCTAGGTGAAGGACGGCTTTCACACACACTTCACTCTCAGAACTGAGCATGTGGAGAGACGTTCGTTCATCTAGCACAAAGGGACCGGGTTGCAGGAGAAACTTTTACTCTGGTTTCTCAGTCTGTTTCCTAGTGCCGGTTTGAAGTTCCTGCAATTTTCACTGTAAAACCGAGTTGGAGCTAGTACCTCCCCATATATATGTATGGAGTGGAGTTTGCAAGTGAAAAGAAACTGTGTTCCCAACAAGCTAGGTGAAGGACGGCTTTCACACACAATTCTCTCTCAGAACTGAGCATGTGGAGAGACGTTCGTTCATCTAGCAAAAAGGGAACGGGTTGCAGGAGAAACTTTTACTCTGGTTTCTCAGTCTGTTTCCTAGTGCCGTTTTGAAGTTCCTGCAGTTTTCCCTGTAAAACCGAGTTGGAGCTAGTACCTCCCCATATATATGTATGGAGTGGAGTTTGCAAGTGAAAAGAAACTTTGTGTTTCCAACAAGCTATGTGAAAGACGGCTTTCACACACACTTATCTCTCAGAACTGAACATGTGGAGAGACATTCGTTCATCTAGCACAAAGGGAACGGGTTGCAGGAGAAACTTTTACTCTGGCTTCTCAGTCTGTTTCCTAGTGCCGGTTTGAAGTTCCTGCAGTTTTCACTGTAATACCGAGTTGGAACTAGTACCGACCCATATATATGTATAAAGTGGAGATTGCAAGTGAAAAGGAACTTTGTGTTCCCAAAAAGCTAGTTGAAGGACGGCTATCACACACACTTATCTCTCAGAACTGAGCATGTGGAGAGACGTTCGTTCATCTAGCACAAATGGAACGTGTTGCAGGAGAAACTTTTACTCTGGTTTCTCAGTCTGTTTCCTAGTGCCGGGTTGAAGTTCCTGCAGTTTTCACTGTAAAACCGAGTTGGACCTAGTACTTCACCATATATATGTATGGAGAGGAGTTTGCAAGAAAAAAGAAATTTTGTGCTCCCAACAAGCAAGGTGAAGGACGGATTTCACACACACTTTTCTCTCAGAACTGAGCATGTGGAGAGACGTTCGTTCATCTAGCACAAGGGGAACTGGTTGCAGGGGAAACTTTTCTCTGTTTTCTCAGTCTGTTTCCTAGTGCCGGTTTGAAGTTCCTGCAGTTTTCACTGTAAAACCGAGTTGGAGCTAGTACCTCCCCATATATATGTATGCAGTGGAGTTTGCAAGTGAAAAGAAACTTTGTGTTCCAAACAAGCTAGGTGAAGTACGGCTTTCACACACACTTAACTCTCAGAACTGAGCATGTGGAGAGACGTTCGTTCATTTAGCACAAACGGAACGGGTTGCAGGAGAAACTTTTACTCTGGTTTCTCAGTCTGTTTCCTAGTGCCGGTTTGAAGTTCCTGCAGTTTTCACTGTAAAACCGAGTTGGAGCTAGTACCTCCCCATATATATGTATGGAGTGGAGTTTGCAAGTGAAAAGAAACTGTGTTCCCAACAAGCTAGGTGAAGGACGGCTTTCACACACAATTCTCTCTCAGAACTGAGCATGTGGAGAGACGTTCGTTCATCTAGCAAAAAGGGAACGGGTTGCAGGAGAAACTTTTACTCTGGTTTCTCAGTCTGTTTCCTAGTGCCGGTTTGAATTTCCTGCAGTTTTCCCTGTAAAACCGTGTTGGAGCTAGTACCTCCCCATATATATGTATGGAGTGGAGTTTGCAAGTGAAAAGAAACTTTGTGTTCCCAACAAGCTATGTGAAAGACGGCTTTCACACACACTTATCTCTCAGAACTGAACATGTGGAGAGACATTCGTTCATCTAGCACAAAGGGAACGGGTTGCAGGAGAAACTTTTACTCTGGTTTCTCAGTCTGTTTCCTAGTGCCGGTTTGAAGTTCCTGCAGTTTTCACTGTAAAACCGAGTTGGAGCTAGTACCTCCCCATATATATGTATGGAGTGGAGTTTGCAATTGAAAAGAATCTCTGTGTTCCCAACAAGCTAGGTGAAGGACGGCTTTCACACACACTTCACTCTCAGAACTGAGCATGTGGAGAGACGTTCGTTCATCTAGCACAAAGGGAACGGGTTGCAGGAGAAACTTTTACTCTGGTTTCTCAGTCTGTTTCCTAGTGCCGGTTTGAAGTTCCTGCAGTTTTCACTGTAAAACCGAGTTGGAGCTAGTACCTCCCCATATATATGTATTGAGTGGAGTTTGCAAGTGAAAAGAAACTGTGTTCCCAACAAGCTAGGTGAAGGACGGCTTTCACACACAATTCTCTCTCAGAACTGAGCATGTGGAGAGACGTTCGTTCATCTAGCAAAAAGGGAACGGGTTGCAGGAGAAAAATTTACTCTGGTTTCTCAGTCTGTTTCCTAGTGCCGTTTTGAAGTTCCTGCAGTTTTCCCTGTAAAACAGAGTTGGAGCTAGTACCTCCCCATATATATGTATGGAGTGGAGTTTGCAAGTGAAAAGAAACTTTGTGTTCCCAACAAGCTAGGTGATGGACGACATTCACACACACTTATCTCTCAGAACTGAGCATGTGGAGAGACGTTCGTTCATCTAGCACAAAAGGAACGGGTTGCAGGAGAAACTTTTACTCTGGTTTCTCAGTCTGTTTCCTACTTCCGATTTGATGTTCCAGCAGTTTTCACTGTAAAAACGAGTTGGAGCTTGTACCTCCCCATATATATATTTATGGAGTGGAGTTTGCAAGTGAAAATAAACTTTGTGTTCCCAACAAGCTAGGTGAAATACGGCTTTCACACACACATCTCTCTCAGAACAGAGCATGTGGAGAGACGTTCGTTCATCTAGCACAAATGGAATGGGTTGCAGGAGAAACTATTACTCTGGTTTCTCAGTCTGTTTCCTAGTGCAGGTTTGAAGTTCCTGCAGTATTCACTGTAAAACAGAGTTGGAGCTAGTACCTCCCCATATATATATATAGTGTGGAGTTTGCAAGTGAAAAGGAACTTTGTGTTCCCAACAAGCTAGGTGAAGGACGACTTTCACACACATTTATCTCTCTGAAATGAGCATGAGGAGAGACGTTCGTTCATCTAGAACAAAGGGAACGGGTTGCAGGTGAAACTTTTACTCTGGTTTCTCAGTCTGTTTCCTAGTGCCGGTTTGAAGTTCCTGCAGTTTTCACTGTAAAACCGAGTTGGAGCTAGTACCTCCCCATATATATGTATGGATTGTAGTTTGCAAGTGAAAAGAAACTTTGTGTTCCCAACAAGCTAGGTGAAGGACGGCTTTCACACACACTTATCTCTCAGAACTGAGCATGTGGAGAGACGTTCGTTCATCTAGCACAAATGGAACGGGTTGCAGGAGAAACTTTTACTCTGGTTTCTCAGTCAGTTTCTTAGTGCCGGTTTGAAGTTCCTGCAGATTTCACTGTAAAATCGAGTTGGAGCTAGTACCTCCCCATATATATTTATGGAGTGGAGTTTGCAAGTGAAAAGAAACTTTGTGTTCCCAACATGCTAGGTGAAGGACGGCTTTCACACACACTTATCTCTCAGAACTGAGCATGTGGAGAGACGTTCGTTCATCTAGCACAAAGGAACGGGTTGCAGGAGAAACTTTTACTCTGGTTTCTCAGTCTGTTTCCTAGTGCCGGTTTAAATTTCCTGCAGTTTTCACTGTAAAACCGAGTTGGAGCTACTACCTCCCCATATATATGTATGGAGTGGAGTTTGCAAGTGAAAGAAACTTTGTGTTTCCAACAAGCTAGGTGAAGGACGGCTTTCACACACAATTTTCTCTCAGAAATGAGCATGTGGAGAGAAGTTCGTTCATCTAGCACAAAGAGAACGGGTTGCAGGAGAAACTTTTACTCTGGTTTCTCAGTCTGTTTCCTAGTGCCGTTTTGAAGTTCCTGCAGTTTTCACTGTAAAACCGAGTTGGAGCTAGTACCTCCCCATATATATGTATGGAGTGGAGTTTGCAATTGAAAAGAAACTTTGTGTTCCCAACAAGCTAGGTGAAGTACGGATTTCAAACACACATATCTCTCAGAACTGAGCATATGGAGAGACGTTCGTTCATCTAGCACAAAGGGAACGGGTTGCAGGAGAAACTTTTACTCTGGATTCTCAGTCTGTTTCCTAGTGCCGGTTTGAATTTCCTGCAGTTTGCACTGTAAAACCGAGTTGGAGATAGTACCTCCCCATATATATGTATGGTGTGGAATTTGCAAGTGAAAAGAAACTTTGTGTTCCCAACAAGCTAGGTGAAGGGCGGCTTTCACACACACATATCTCTCAGAACTGAGCATGTGGAGAGACGTTCGTTCATCTAGCACAAAGGGTCGGGTTGAAGGGGAAACTTTTACACTGGTTTCTCAGTCTGTTTCCTAGTGCCGGTTGGAAGTTCCTGCAGTTTTCACTGTAAAACAGATTTGGAGCTAGTACTTCCCCATATATATGTATGGAGTGCCGTTTGCAAGTGAAAAGAAACTTTGTGTTCCCAACAAGCTAGGTAAAGGACGGCTTTCACACACACTATCTCTCAGAACTGAGCATGTGGAGAGACGTTCGTTCATCTAGCACAAAGGGAACGGGTTGCAGGAGAAACTTTTACTCCGGTTTCTCAGTCTGTTTCCTAGTGCCGGTTTGAATTTCTTGCAGTTTTCACTGTAAAACCGAGTTGGAGCTAGTACCTACCCATATATATGTATGGAGTGGAGTTTTGCAAGTGAAAAGAAACTTTGTGTTTCCAACAAGCTAGGTGAAGGACGGCTTTCACACACAATTATCTCTCAGAACTGAGCATGTGGAGAGACGTTCGTTCATCTAGCACAAAGGGAACGGATTGCAGGAGAAATTTTACTCTGGTTTCTCAGTCTGTTTCCTAGTGCCGGTTTGAAGTTCCTGCAGTTTTCACTGTAAAACCGAGTTGGAGCTAGTACCAACCCATATATATATACGGAGTGGAGTTTGCAAGAGAAAAGAAACTTTGAGTTTCCAACAAGCTAGGTGAAGGACGGCTTTCACACACAATTATCTCTCAGAACTCAGCATGTGGAGAGACGTTCGTTCATTTAGAACAAATGGAACGGGTTGCAGGGGAAACTTTTACTCTGGTTTCTCAGTCTGTTTCCTAGTGCCGGTTTGAAGTTCCTGCAGTTTTCACTGTAAAACCGAGTTGGACCTAATACCTCCCCTTATATATTTATGGAGTGGAGTTAGCTAGTGAAAAGAAACTGTGTGTTCCCAACAATCTAGGTGAAGGACGGCTTTCACACACATTTATCTCTCTGAAATGAGCATGAGGAGAGACGTTCGTTCATCTAGAACAAAGGGAACGGGTTGCAGGTGAAACTTTTACTCTGGTTTCTCAGTCTGTTTCCTAGTGCCGGTTTGAAGTTCCTGCAGTTTTCACTGTAAAACCGAGTTGGAGCTAGTACTTCCCCATATATATGTATGGATTGTAGTTTGCAAGTGAAAAGAAACTTTGTGTTTCCAACAAGCTAGGTGAAGGACGGCTTTCACACACAATTTTCTCTCAGAAATGAGCATGTGGAGAGAAGTTCGTTCATCTAGCACAAAGAGAACGGGTTGCAGGAGAAACTTTTACTCTGGTTTCTCAGTCTGTTTCCTAGTGCCGTTTTGAAGTTCCTGCAGTTTTCACTGTAAAACCGAGTTGGAGCTAGTACCTCCCCATATATATGTATGGAGTGGAGTTTGCAATTGAAAAGAAACTTTGTGTTCCCAACAAGCTAGGTGAAGTACGGATTTCAAACACACATATCTCTCAGAACTGAGCATATGGAGAGACGTTCGTTCATCTAGCACAAAGGGAACGGGTTGCAGGAGAAACTTTTACTCTGGATTCTCAGTCTGTTTCCTAGTGCCGGTTTGAATTTCCTGCAGTTTGCACTGTAAAACCGAGTTGGAGATAGTACCTCCCCATATATATGTATGGTGTGGAATTTGCAAGTGAAAAGAAACTTTGTGTTCCCAACAAGCTAGGTGAAGGGCGGCTTTCACACACACATATCTCTCAGAACTGAGCATGTGGAGAGACGTTCGTTCATCTAGCACAAAGGGTCGGGTTGAAGGGGAAACTTTTACACTGGTTTCTCAGTCTGTTTCCTAGTGCCGGTTGGAAGTTCCTGCAGTTTTCACTGTAAAACAGATTTGGAGCTAGTACTTCCCCATATATATGTATGGAGTGCCGTTTGCAAGTGAAAAGAAACTTTGTGTTCCCAACAAGCTAGGTAAAGGACGGCTTTCACACACACTATCTCTCAGAACTGAGCATGTGGAGAGACGTTCGTTCATCTAGCACAAAGGGAACGGGTTGCAGGAGAAACTTTTACTCCGGTTTCTCAGTCTGTTTCCTAGTGCCGGTTTGAATTTCTTGCAGTTTTCACTGTAAAACCGAGTTGGAGCTAGTACCTACCCATATATATGTATGGAGTGGAGTTTTGCAAGTGAAAAGAAACTTTGTGTTTCCAACAAGCTAGGTGAAGGACGGCTTTCACACACAATTATCTCTCAGAACTGAGCATGTGGAGAGACGTTCGTTCATCTAGCACAAAGGGAACGGATTGCAGGAGAAATTTTACTCTGGTTTCTCAGTCTGTTTCCTAGTGCCGGTTTGAAGTTCCTGCAGTTTTCACTGTAAAACCGAGTTGGAGCTAGTACCAACCCATATATATATACGGAGTGGAGTTTGCAAGAGAAAAGAAACTTTGAGTTTCCAACAAGCTAGGTGAAGGACGGCTTTCACACACAATTATCTCTCAGAACTCAGCATGTGGAGAGACGTTCGTTCATTTAGAACAAATGGAACGGGTTGCAGGGGAAACTTTTACTCTGGTTTCTCAGTCTGTTTCCTAGTGCCGGTTTGAAGTTCCTGCAGTTTTCACTGTAAAACCGAGTTGGACCTAATACCTCCCCTTATATATTTATGGAGTGGAGTTAGCTAGTGAAAAGAAACTGTGTGTTCCCAACAATCTAGGTGAAGGACGGCTTTCACACACATTTATCTCTCTGAAATGAGCATGAGGAGATACGTTCGTTCATCTAGAACAAAGGGAACGGGTTGCAGGTGAAACTTTTACTCTGGTTTCTCAGTCTGTTTCCTAGTGCCGGTTTGAAGTTCCTGCAGTTTTCACTGTAAAACCGAGTTGGAGCTAGTACTTCCCCATATATATGTATGGATTGTAGTTTGCAAGTGAAAAGAAACTTTGTGTTCCCAACAAGCTAGGTGAAGGACGGCTTTCACACACACTTATCTCTCAGAACTGAGCATGTGGAGAGACGTTCGTTCATCTAGCACAAATGGAACGGGTTGCAGGAGAAACTTTTACTCTGGTTTCTCAGTCAGTTTCTTAGTGCCGGTTTGAAGTTCCTGCAGATTTCACTGTAAAATCGAGTTGGAGCTAGTACCTCCCCATATATATTTATGGAGTGGAGTTTGCAAGTGAAAAGAAACATTGTGTTCCCAACATGCTAGGTGAAGTACGGCTTTCACACACACTTATCTCTCAGAACTGAGCATGTGGAGAGACGTTCGTTCATCTAGCACAAAGGAACGGGTTGCAGGAGAAACTTTTACTCTGGTTTCTCAGTCTGTTTCCTAGTGCCGGTTTAAATTTCCTGCAGTTTTCACTGTAAAACCGAGTTGGAGCTAGTACCTCCCCATATATATGTATGGAGTGGAGTTTGCAAGTGAAAAGAAACTTTGTGTTTCCAACAAGCTAGGTGAAGGACGGCTTTCACACACAATTTTCTCTCAGAAATTAGCATGTGGAGAGAAGTTCGTTCATCTAGCACAAAGAGAACGGGTTGCAGGAGAAACTTTTACTCTGGTTTCTCAGTCTGTTTCCTAGTGCCGTTTTGAAGTTCCTGCAGTTTTCACTGTAAAACCGAGTTGGAGCTAGTACCTCCCCATATATATGTATGGAGTGGAGTTTGCAATTGAAAAGAAACTTTGTGTTCCCAACAAGCTAGGTGAAGTACGGATTTCAAACACACATATCTCTCAGAACTGAGCATGTGGAGAGACGTTCGTTCATCTAGCACAAAGGGAACGGGTTGCAGGAGAAACTTTTACTCTGGATTCTCAGTCTGTTTCCTAGTGCCGGTTTGAATTTCCTGCAGTTTGCACTGTAAAACCGAGTTGGAGATAGTACCTCCCCATATATATGTATGGTGTGGAGTTTGCAAGTGAAAAGAAACTTTGTGTTCCCAACAAGCTAGGTGAAGGGCGGCTTTCACACACACATATCTCTCAGAACTGAGCATGTGGAGAGACGTTCGTTCATCCAGCACAAAAGGAACGGGTTGCAGGAGAAACTTTTACTCTGGATTCTCAGTCTGTTTCCTAGTGCCGGTTTGAAGTTCCTGCAGATTTCACTGTAAAACCGAGTTGGAGCTAGTACCTCCCCATATATATGTATGGAGTGGAGTTTTGCAAGTGAAAAGAAACTTTGTGTTTCCAACAAGCTAGGTGAAGGACGGCTTTCACACACAATTATCTCTCAGAACTGAGCATGTGGAGAGACGTTCGTTCATCTAGCACAAAGGGAATGGGTTGCAGGAGAAATTTTACTCTGGATTCTCAGTCTGTTTCCTAGTGCCGGTTTGAAGTTCCTGCAGTTTTCACTGTAAAACCGAGTTGGAGCTAGTACCTCCCCATATATATATATGGAGTGGAGTTTGCAAGTGAAAAGAAACTTTGTGTTTCCAACAAGCTAGGTGAAGGACGGCTTCAACACACAATTATCTCTCAGAACTCAGCATGTGGAGAGACGTTCGTTCATCTAGAACAAATGGAACGGGTTGCAGGGGAAACTTTTCTCTGGTTTCTCAGTCTGTTTCCTAGTGCCGGTTTGAAGTTCCTGCAGTTTTCACTGTAAAACCGAGTTGGACCTAATACCTCCCCTTATATATTTATGGAGTGGAGTTAGCTAGTGAAAAGAAACTTTGTGTTCCCAACAATCTAGGTGAAGGACGGCTTTCACACACAATTATCTCTCAGAACTGAGCATGTAGAGAGACGTTCGTTCATCTAGAACAAAGGGAACGGGTTGCAGGAGAAACTTTTACTCTGGTTTCTCAGTCTCTTTCCTACTGCCGGTTTGAAGTTCCTGCAGTTTTCACTGTAAAACCGAGTTGGAGCTAGTACCTCCCCATATATATGTATGGAGTGGTGTTTGCAAGTGAAAAAAACTTTGTGTTCCCAACAAGCTAGGTGTAGGACGGATTTCACACACACTTATCTCTCAGAAATGAGCATGTGGAGAGAAGTTCGTTCATCTAGCACAAAAGGAACGGGTTGCAGGAGAAACTTTTACTCTGGTTTCTCAGTCTGTTTCCTAGTGCCGGTTTGAATTTCCTGCAGTTTTCCCTGTAAAACCGAGTTGGAGCTAGTACCTCCCCATTTATATGTATGGAGTGGAGTTTGCAAGTGAAAAGAAACTTTGTGTTCCCAACAAGCTAGGTGAAGGACGGCTTTCACACACACTTATCTCTCAGAACTGAGCATGTGGAGAGACGTTCGTTCATCTAGCACAAAGGGAACGGGTTGCAGGAGAAACTTTTACTCTGGTTTCTCAGTCTGTTTCCTAGTGCCGGTTGGAAGTTCCTGCAGTTTTCACTGTAAAAAGGAGTTGGAGCTAGTACCTCCCCATATATATGTATGGAGTGCCGTTTGCAAGTGAAAAGAAACTTTGTGTTCCCAATAAGCTAGATGAAGTACGGCTTTCACACACACTTATCTCTCGGAACTGAGCATGTGGAGAGACGTTCGTTCATCTAGCACAAAGGGAACGGGTTGCAGGAGAAACTTTTACTCTGGTTTCTCAGTTGTTTCCTAGTGCCGGTTTGAGTTTCTTGCAGTTTTCACTGTAAAACCGATTTGGAGCTAGTACATCCCCATATATATGTATGGAGTGGAGTTTGCAAGTGAAAAGAAACTTTGTGTTTCCAACAAGCTAGGTGAAGGACGGCTTTCACACACAATTATCTCTCAGAACTGAGCATGTGGAGAGACGTTCGTTCATCTAGCACAAATGGAACGGGTTGCAGGAGAAACTTTTACTCTGGATTCTCAGTCTGTTTCCTATTGCCGGTTTGAAGTTCCTGCAGTTTTCACTGTAAAACCGAGTTGGAGCTAGTACCTCCCCATATATATGTATGGAGTGGAGTTTGCAAGTGAAAAGAAACTTTGTGTTCCCAACAAGCTAGGTGAAGGACGGCTTTCACACACAATTATCTCTCAGAACTCAGCATGTGGAGAGACGTTCGTTCATCTAGAACAAATGGAACGGGTTGCAGGAGAAACTTTTACTCTGGTTTCTCAGTCTGTTTCCTAGTGCCAGTTTGAAGTTCCTGCAGTTTTCTCTGTAAAACCGAGTTGCAGCTAGTACCTCCCTATATATATGTATGGTGTGGAATTTGCAAGTGAAAAGAATCTTTGTGTTCCCAACAAGCTAGGTGAAGGACGGCTTTCACACACACTTATCCCTCAGAACTGAGCATGTGGAGAGACGATCGTTCATCTAGCACAAAGGGAACGGGTTACAGGAGAAACTTTTACTCTGGTTTCTCAGTCTGTTTCCTAGTGCCGGTTTGAAGTTCCTGCAGTTTGCACTGTAAAACCGAGTTGGAGCTAGTACCTCCCCATATATATGTATGGAGTGGAGTTTGCAAGTGAAAAGAAACTTTGTGTTCCCAACAAGCTAGGTGAAGGACGGGTTTCACACACACTTATCTCTCAGAACTGAGCATTTGGAGAGACGTTCGTTCATCTAGCACAAAGGGAACGGGTTGCGGGAGAAACTTTTACTCTGGTTTCTCAGTCTGTTTCCTAGTGCCGGTTTGAAGTTCCTGCAGTTTTCACTGTAAAACCGACTTGGAGCTAGTACCTCACCATATATATGTATGGATTGGAGTTTGCAAGTGAAAAGAAACTTGGTGTTCCCAACAAGCTAGGTGAAGGACGGCTTTCACACACAATAATCCCTCAGAAATGAGCATGTGGAGAGACGTTCGTTCATCTAGCACAAAGGGAACGGGTTGCAGGAGAAACTTTTACTCTGGTTTCTCAGTCTGTTTCCTAGTGCCGGTTTGAAGTTCCTGCAGTTTTCCCTGTAAAACCGAGTTGGAGCTAGTAACTCCCCATATATATGTATGGAGTGGAGTTTGCAATTGAATAGAAACTTTGTGTTCCCAACAAGCTAGGTGAAGGACGGCTTTCACACACACTTATCTCTCAGAACTGAGCATGTGGAGAGACGTTCGTTCACCTAGCACAAAGGGAACGGGTTGCAGGAGAAACTTTTACTCTGGTTTCTCAGTCTGTTTCCTAGTGCCGGTTGGAAGTTCCTGCAGTTTTCACTGTAAAAACGAGTTGGAGCTAGTACCTCCCCATATATATGTATGGAGTGCCGTTTGCAAGTGAAAAGAAACTTTGTGTTCCCAACAAGCTAGGTGAAGTACGGCTTTCACACACACTTATCTCTCGGAACTGAGCATGTGGAGAGACGTTCGTTCATCTAGCACAAAGGGAACGGGATGCAGGAGAAACTTTTACTCTGGTTTCTCAGTCTGTTTCCTAGTGCCGGTTTGAGTTTCTTGCAGTTTTCACTGTAAAACCGATTTGGAGCTAGTACCTCCCCATATATATGTATGGAGTGGAGTTTGCAAGTGAAAAGAAACTTTGTGTTTCCAACAAGCTAGGTGAAGTACGGCTTTCACACACAATTATCTCTCAGAACTGAGCATGTGGAGAGACGTTCGTTCATCTAGCAAAAATGGAACGGGTTGCAGGAGAAACTTTTACTCTGGTTTCTCAGTCTGTTTCCTAGTGCCGGTTTGAAGTTCCTGCAGTTTTCTCTGTAAAACCGAGTTGCAGCTAGTACCTCCCCATATATATGTATGGTGTGGAATTTGCAAGTGAAAAGAATCTTTGTGTTCCCAACAAGCTAGGTGAAGGACGGCTTTCACACACACTTATCTCTCAGAACTGAGCATGTGGAGAGACGTTCGTTCATCTAGCACAAAGGGATCGGGTTGCAGGAGAAACTTTTACTCTGGTTTCTCAGTCTGTTTCCTAGTGCCGGTTTGAAGTTCCTGCAGTTTTCAATGTAAAACCGACTTGGAGCTAGTACCTCCCCATATATATGTATGGATTGGAGTTTGCAAGTGAAAAGAAACTTGGTGTTCCCAACAAGCTAGGTGAAGGACGGCTTTCACACACAATAATCCCTCAGAAATGAGCATGTGGAGAGACGTTCGTTCATCTAGCACAAAGGGAACGGGTTGCAGGAGAAACTTTTACTCTGGTTTCTCAGTCTGTTTCCTAGTGCCGGTTTGAATTTCCTGCAGTTTTCCCTGTAAAACCGAGTTGGAGCTAGTACCTCCCCATATATATGTATGGAGTGAGTTTGCAAGTGAAAAGAAACTTTGTGTTCCCAACAAGCTAGGTGAAGGACGGCTTTCACACACACTTATCTCTCAGAACTGAGCATGTGGAGAGACGTTCGTTCATCTAGCACAAAGGGAACGGGTTGCAGGAGAAACTTTTACTCTGGTTTCTCAGTCTGTTTCCTAGTGCCGGTTGGAAGTTCCTGCAGTTTTCACTGTAAAAAGGAGTTGGAGCTAGTACCTCCCCATATATATGTATGGAGTGCCGTTTGCAAGTGAAAAGAAACTTTGTGTTCCCAACAAGCTAGGTGAAGTACGGCTTTCACACACACTTATCTCTCGGAACTGAGCATGTGGAGAGACGTTCGTTCATCTAGCACAAATGGAACGGGTTGCACGAGAAACTTTTACTCTGGTTTCTCAGTCTGTTTCCTAGTGCCGGTTTGAGTTTCTTGCAGTTTTCACTGTAAAACCGATTTGGAGCTAGTACATCCCCATATATATGTATGGAGTGGAGTTTGCAAGTGAAAAGAAACTTTGTGTTTCCAACAAGCTAGGTGAAGGGCGGCTTTCACACACAATTATCTCTCAGAACTGAGCATGTGGAGAGACGTTCGTTCATCTAGCACAAATGGAACGGGTTGCAGGAGAAACTTTTACTCTGGATTCTCAGTCTGTTTCCTAGTGCCGGTTTGAAGTTCCTGCAGTTTTCACTGTAAAACCGAGTTGGAGCTAGTACCTCCCCATATATATGTATGGAGTGGAGTTTGCAAGTGAAAAGAAACTTTGTGTTCCCAACAAGCTAGGTGAACGACGGCTTTCACACACAATTATCTCTCAGAACTCAGCATGTGGAGAGACGTTCGTTCATCTAGAACAAATGGAACGGGTTGCAGGAGAAACTTTTACTCTGGTTTCTCAGTCTGTTTCCTAGTGCCGGTTTGAAGTTCCTGCAGTTTTCTCTGTAAAACCGAGTTGCAGCTAGTACCTCCCCATATATATGTATGGTGTGGAATTTGCAAGTGAAAAGAATCTTTGTGTTCCCAACAAGCTAGGTGAAGGACGGCTTTCACACACACTTATCTCTCAGAACTGAGCATGTGGAGAGACGATCGTTCATCTAGCACAAAGGGAACGGGTTGCAGGAGAAACTTTTACTCTGGTTTCTCAGTCTGTTTCCTAGTGCCGGTTTGAAGTTCCTGCAGTTTGCACTGTAAAACCGAGTTGGAGCTAGTACCTCCCCATATATATGTATGGAGTGGAGTTTTGCAAGTGAAAAGAAACTTTGTGTTCCCAACAAGCTAGGTGAAGGACGGGTTTCACACACACTTATCTCTCAGAACTGAGCATTTGGAGAGACGTTCGTTCATCTAGCACAAAGGGAACGGTTTGCGGGAGAAACTTTTACTCTGGTTTCTCAGTCTGTTTCCTAGTGCCGGTTTGAAGTTCCTGCAGTTTTCACAGTAAAACCGACTTGGAGCTAGTACCTCACCATATATATGTATGGATTGGAGTTTGCAAGTGAAAAGAAACTTGGTGTTCCCAACAAGCTAGGTGAAGGACGGCTTTCACACACAATAATCCCTCAGAAATGAGCATGTGGAGAGACGTTCGTTCATCTAGAACAAAGGGAACGGGTTGCAGGAGAAACTTTTACTCTGGTTTCTCAGTCTGTTTCCTAGTGCCGGTTTGAAGTTCCTGCAGTTTTCCCTGTAAAACCGAGTTGGAGCTAGTACCTCCCCATATATATGTATGGAGTGGAGTTTGCAAGTGAAAAGAAACTTTGTGTTCCCACCAAGCTAGGTGAAGGACGGCTTTCACACACACTTATCTCTCAGAACTGAGCATGTGGAGAGACGTTCGTTCACCTAGCACAAAGGGAACGGGTTGCAGGAGAAACTTTTACTCTGGTTTCTCAGTCTGTTTCCTAGTGCCGGTTGGAAGTTCCTGCAGTTTTCACTGTAAAAACGAGTTGGAGCTAGTACCTCCCCATATATATGTATGGAGTGCCGTTTGCAAGTGAAAAGAAACTTTGTGTTCCCAACAAGCTAGGTGAAGTACGGCTTTCACACACACTTATCTCTCGGAACTGAGCATGTGGAGAGACGTTCGTTCATCTAGCACAAAGGGAACGGGATGCAGGAGAAACTTTTACTCTGGTTTCTCAGTCTGTTTCCTAGTGCCGGTTTGAGTTTCTTGCACTTTTCACTGTAAAACCGATTTGGAGCTAGTACCTCCCCATATATATGTATGGAGTGGAGTTTGCAAGTGAAAAGAAACTTTGTGTTTCCAACAAGCTAGGTGAAGGACGGCTTTCACACACAATTATCTCTCAGAACTGAGCATGTGGAGAGACGTTCATTCATCTAGCAAAAATGGAACGGGTTGCAGGAGAAACTTTTACTCTGGTTTCTCAGTCTGTTTCCTAGTGCCGGTTTGAAGTTCCTGCAGTTTTCTCTGTAAAACCGAGTTGCAGCTAGTACCTCCCCATATATATGTATGGTGTGGAATTTGCAAGTGAAAAGAAACTTTGTGTTCCCAACAAGCTAGGTGAAGGACGGCTTTCACACACACTTATCTCTAAGAACTGAGCATGTGGAGAGACGATCGTTCATCTAGCACAAAGGGAACGGGTTGCAGGAGAAACTTTTACTCTGGTTTCTCAGTCTGTTTCCTAGTGCCGGTTTGAAGTTCCTGCAGTTTGCACTGTAAAACCGAGTTGGAGCTAGTACCTCCCCATATATATGTATGGAGTGGAGTTTGCAAGTGAAAAGAAACTTTGTGTTCCCAACAAGCTAGGTGAAGGACGGGTTTCACACACACTTATCTGTCAGAACTGAGCATTTGGAGAGACGTTCGTTCATCTAGCACAAAGGGAACGGGTTGCGGGGGAAACATTTACTCTTGTTTCTCAGTCTGTTTCCTAGTGCCGGTTTGAAGTTCCTGCAGTTTTCACTGTAAAACCGACTTGGAGCTAGTACCTCAGCATATATATGTATGGATTGGAGTTTGCAAGTGAAAAGAAACTTGGTGTTCCCAACAAGCTAGGTGAAGGACGGCTTTCACACACAATAATCCCTCAGAAATGAGCATGTGGAGAGACGTTCGTTCATCTAGCACAAAGGGAACGGGTTGCAGGAGAAACTTTTACTCTGGTTTCTCAGTCTTTTTCCTAGTGCCGGTTTGAAGTTCCTGCAGTTTTCCCTGTAAAACCGAGTTGGAGCTAGTACCTCCCCATATATATGTATGGAGTGGAGTTTGCAAGTGAAAAGAAACTTTGTGTTCCAACAAGCTAGGTGAAGGACGGCTTTCACACACACTTATCTCTCAGAACTGAGCATGTGGAGAGACGTTCGTTCACCTAGCACAAAGGGAACGGGTTGCAGGAGAAACTTTTACTCTGGTTTCTCAGTCTGTTTCCTAGTGCCGGTTGGAAGTTCCTGCAGTTTTCACTGTAAAAACGAGTTGGAGCTAGTACCTCCCCATATATATGTATGGAGTGCCGTTTGCAAGTGAAAAGAAACTTTGTGTTCCCAACAAGCTAGGTGAAGTACGGCTTTCACACACACTTATCTCTCGGAACTGAGCATGTGGAGAGACGTTCGTTCATCTAGCACAAATGGAACGGGTTGCAAGAGAAACTTTTACTCTGGTTTCTCAGTCAGTTTCTTAGTGCCGGTTTGAAGTTCCTGCAGATTTCACTGTAAAATCGAGTTGGAGCTAGAACCTCCCCATATATATTTATGGAGTGGAGTTTGCAAGTGAAAAGAAACTTTGTGTTCCCAACAAGCTAGGTGAAGGACGGCTTTCACACACACTTATCTCTCAGAACTGAGCATGTGGAGAGACGTTCGTTCATCTAGCACAAAGGAACGGGTTGCAGGAGAAACTTTTACTCTGGTTTCTCAGTCTGTTTCCTAGTGCCGGTTTAAATTTCCTGCAGTTTTCACTGTAAAACCGAGTTGGAGCTAGTACCTCCCCATATATATGTATGGAGTGGAGTTTGCAAGTGAAAAGAAACTTTGTGTTCCCAACAAGCTAGGTGAAGGGCGGCTTTCACACACACATATCTCTCAGAACTGAGTATGTGGAGAGACGTTCGTTCATCTAGCACAAAGGGAACGGGTTGCAGGAGAAACTTTTACTCTGGATTCTCAGTCTGTTTCCTAGTGCCGGTTTGAAGTTCCTGCAGTTTTCACTGTAAAATCGAGTTGGAGCTAGTACCTCCCCATATATATGTATGGTGTGGAGTTTGCAAGAGAAAAGAAACTTTGTGTTCCCAACAAGCTAGGTGAAGGACGGCTTTCACACACAGATATCTATCAGAACTGAGCATGTGGAGAGACGTTCGTTCATCTAGCACAAAGGGTCGGGTTGAAGGGGAAACTTTTACACTGGTTTCTCAGTCTGTTTCTTAGTGCCGGTTGGAAGTTCCTGCAGTTTTCACTGTAAAACAGATTTGGAGCTAGTACTTCCCCATATATATGTATGGAGTGCCGTTTGCAAGTGAAAAGAAACTTTGTGTTCCCAACAAGCTAGGTAAAGGACGACTTTCACACACACTTATCTCTCAGAACTGAGCATGTGGAGAGACGTTCGTTCATCTAGCACAAAGGGAACGGGTTGCAGGAGAAACTTTTACTCTGTTTTCTCAGTCTGTTTCCTAGTGCCGGTTTGAATTTCTTGCAGTTTTCACTGTAAAACCGATTTGGAGCTAGTACCTCCCCATATATATGTATGGAGTGGAATTTTGCAAGTGAAAAGAAACTTTGTGTTCCCAACAAGCTAGGTGAAGGACGGCTTTCACACACAATTATCTCTCAGAACTGAGCATGTGGAGAGACTTTCGTTCATCTAGCACAAAGTGAACGGGTTGCAGGAGAAATTTTACTCTGGATTCTCAGTCTGTTTCCTAGTGCCGGTTTGAAGTTCCTGCACTTTTCACTGTAAAACCGAGTTGGAGCTAGTACCTCCCCATATATATATATGGAGTGGAGTTTGCAAGTGAAAGAAACTTTGTGTTTCCAACAAGCTAGGTGAAGGACGCCTTTCACACACAATTATCTCTCAGAACTCAGCATGTGGAGAGACGTTCGTTCATCTAGAACAAATGGAACGGTTTGCAGGAGAAACTTTTACTCTGGTTTCTCAGTCTGTTTCCTAGTGCCGGGTTGAAGTTCCTGCAGTTTTCACTGTAAAACCGTGTTGGACCTAATACCTCCCCTTATATATTTATGGAGTGGAGTTAGCAAGTGAAAAGAAACTTTGTGTTCCCAACAATCTAGGTGAAGGACGGCTTTCACACACACTTATCTCTCAGAACTCAGCATGTGGAGAGACGTTCGTTCATCTAGAACAAATGGAACGGGTTGCAGGAGAAACTTTTACTCTGGTTTCTCAGTCTGTTTCCTAGTGCCGGTTTGAAGTTCCTGCAGTTTTCACTGTAAAACCGAGTTGGAGCTAGTACCTCCCCATATATATGTATGGAGTGGAGTTTGCAAGTGAAAAGAAACTTTGTGTTCCCAACAAGCTAGGGGAAGGACGGCTTTCACACACACTTATCTCTCAGAACTGAGCATGTGGAGAGACGTTCGTTCATCTAGCACAAAGGGAACGGGTTGCAGGAGAAACTTTTACTCTGGTTTCTCAGTATGTTTCCTAGTGCCGGTTTGAAGTTCCTGCAGTTTTCACTGTAAAACCGACTTGGAGCTAGTACCTCCCCATATATATCTATGGAGTGGAGTTTGCAAGTGAAAAGAAACTTTGTGTTCCCAACAAGCTAGGTGAAGTACGGCTTTCACACACATTTATCTCTCAGAAATGAGCATGTGGAGAGACGTTCGTTCATCTAGCACAAAGGGAACGGGTTGCAGGGGAAATTTTACTCTGGATTCTCAGTCTGTTTCCTAGTGCCGGTTTGAAGTTCCTGCACTTTTCACTGTAAAACCGAGTTGGAGCTAGTACCTCCCCATATATATATATGGAGTGGAGTTTGCAAGTGAAAAGAAACTTTGTGTTTCCAACAAGCTAGGTGAAGGACGCCTTTCACACACAATTATCTCTCAGAACTCAGCATGTGGAGAGACGTTCGTTCATCTAGAACAAATGGAACGGTTTGCAGGAGAAACTTTTACTCTGGTTTCTCAGTCTGTTTCCTAGTGCCGGGTTGAAGTTCCTGCAGTTTTCACTGTAAAACCGAGTTGGACCTAATACCTCCCCTTATATATTTATGGAGTGGAGTTAGCAAGTGAAAAGAAACTTTGTGTTCCCAACAATCTAGGTGAAGGACGGCTTTCACACACACTTATCTCTCAGAACTCAGCATGTGGAGAGACGTTCGTTCATCTAGAACAAATGGAACGGGTTGCAGGAGAAACTTTTACTCTGGTTTCTCAGTCTGTTTCCTAGTGCCGGTTTGAAGTTCCTGCAGTTTTCACTGTAAAACCGAGTTGGAGCTAGTACCTCCCCATATATATGTATGGAGTGGAGTTTGCAAGTGAAAAGAAACTTTGTGTTCCCAACAAGCTAGGGGAAGGACGGCTTTCACACACACTTATCTCTCAGAACTGAGCATGTGGAGAGACGTTCGTTCATCTAGCACAAAGGGAACGGGTTGCAGGAGAAACTTTTACTCTGGTTTCTCAGTATGTTTCCTAGTGCCGGTTTGAAGTTCCTGCAGTTTTCACTGTAAAACCGACTTGGACCTAGTACCTCCCCATATATATCTATGGAGTGGAGTTTGCAAGTGAAAAGAAACTTTGTGTTCCCAACAAGCTAGGTGAAGTACGGCTTTCACACACATTTATCTCTCAGAAATGAGCATGTGGAGAGACGTTCGTTCATCTAGCACAAAGGGAACGGGTTGCAGGAGAAACTATTTCTCTGGATTCCCAGTCTGTTTCCTAGTGCCGGTTTGAAATTCCAGCAAGTTTCACTGTAAAACCGAGTTGGAGCTAGTACCTCCCCATATATATGTATGGAGTGGAGTTTGCATGTGAAAAGAAACTTTGTGTTTCCAACAAGCTAGGTGAAGGACGGCTTTCACACACAATTTTCTCTCAGAAATGAGCATGTGGAGAGACGTTCGTTCATCTAGCACAAAGGGAACGGGTTGCAGGTGAAACTTTTACTCTGGTTTCTCAGTCTGTTTCCTAGTGCCGTTTTGAAGTTCCTGCAGTTTTCACTGTAAAACCGAGTTGGAGCTAGTACCTCCCCATATATATGTATGGAGTGGAATTTGCAAGTGAAAAGAAACTTTGTGTTCCCAACAATCTATGTGAAGGACGGCTTTCACACACAATTATCTCTCAGAACTGAGCATGTGGAGAGACGTTCGTTCATCTAGCACAAAGGGAACGGGTTGCAGGAGAAACTTTTACTCTGGATTCTCAGTCTGTTTCCTAGTGCCGGTTTGAAGTTAATGCTGTTTTCACTGTAAAACCGAGTTGGAGCTAGAACCTCCCCATATATATGTATGGATTGTAGTTTGCAAGTGAAAAGAAACTTTGTGTTCCCAACATGCTAGGTGAAGGACGGCTTTCACACACACTTATCTCTCAGAACTGAGCATGTGGAGAGACGTTCGTTCATCTAGCACAAATGGAACGTGTTGCAGGAGAAACTTTTACTCTGGTTTCTCAGTCAGTTTCTTAGTGCCGGTTTGAAGTTCCTGCAGATTTCACCGTAAAATCGAGTTGGAGCTAGAACCTCCCCATATATATTTATGGAGTGGAGTTTGCAAGTGAAAAGAAACTTTGTGTTCCCAACAAGCTAGGTGAAGGACGGCTTTCACACACACTTATCTCTCAGAACTGAGCATGTGGAGGGACGTTCGTTCATCTAGCACAAAGGAACGGGTTGCAGGAGAAACTTTTACTCTGGTTTCTCAGTCTGTTTCCTAGTGCCGGTTTAAATTTCCTGCAGTTTTCAATGTAAAACCGAGTTGGAGCTAGTACCTCCCCATATATATATATGGAGTGGAGTTTGCAAGTGAAAAGAAACTTTGTGTTTCCAACAAGCTAGGTGAAGGACGGCTTTCACACACAATTATCTCTCAGAACTGAGCATGTGGAGAGACTTTCGTTCATCTAGCACAAAGGGAACGGGTTGCAGGAGAAATTTTACTCTGGATTCTCAGTCTGTTTCCTAGTGCCGGTTTGAAGTTCCTGCAGTTTTCACTGTAAAACCGAGTTGGAGCTAGTACCTCCCCATATATATATATGGAGTGGAGTTTGCAAGTGAAAAGAAACTTTGTGTTTCCAACAAGCTAGGTGAAGGACGCCTTTCACACACAATTATCTCTCAGAACTCAGCATGTGGAGAGACGTTCATTCATCTAGAACAAATGGAACGGTTTGCAGGAGAAACTTTTACTCTGGTTTCTCAGTCTGTTTCCTAGTGCCGGGTTGAAGTTCCTGCAGTTTTCACTGTAAAACCGAGTTGGACCTAATACCTCCCCTTATATATTTATGGAGTGGGGTTAGCAAGTGAAAAGAAACTTTGTGTTCCCAACAATCTAGGTGAAGGACGGCTTTCACACACACTTATCTCTCAGAACTCAGCATGTGGAGAGACGTTCGTTCATCTAGAACAAATGGAACGGGTTGCAGGAGAAACTTTTACTCTGGTTTCTCAGTCTGTTTCCTAGTGCCGGTTTGAAGTTCCTGCAGTTTTCACAGTAAAACCGAGTTGGAGCTAGTACCTCCCCATATATATGTATGGAGTGGAGTTTGCAAGTGAAAAGAAACTTTGTGTTCCCAACAAGCTAGGGGAAGGACGGCTTTCACACACACTTATCTCTCAGAACTGAGCATGTGGAGAGACGTTCGTTCATCTAGCACAAAGGGAACGGGTTGCATTAGAAACTTTTACTCTGGTTTCTCAGTATGTTTCCTAGTGCCGGTTTGAAGTTCCTGCAGTTTTCACTGTAAAACCGACTTGGAGCTAGTACCTCCCCATATATATCTATGGAGTGGAGTATGCAAGTGAAAAGGAACTTTGTGTTCCCAACAAGCTAGGTGAAGTACGGCTTTCACACACATTTATCTCTCAGAAATGAGCATGTGGAGAGACGTTCGTTCATCTAGCACAAAGGGAACGGGTTGCAGGCGAAATTTTACTCTGGATTCTCAGTCTGTTTCCTAGTGCCGGTTTGAAGTTCCTGCACTTTTCACTGTAAAACCGAGTTGGAGCTAGTTCCTCCCCATATATATATATGGAGTGGAGTTTGCAAGTGAAAAGAAACTTTGTGTTTCCAACAAGCTAGGTGAAGGACGCCTTTCACACACAATTATCTCTCAGAACTCAGCATGTGGAGAGACGTTCGTTCATCTAGAACAAATGGAACGGTTTGCAGGAGAAACTTTTACTCTGGTTTCTCAGTCTGTTTCCTAGTGCCGGGTTGAAGTTCCTGCATTTTTCACTGTAAAACCGAGTTGGACCTAATACCTCCCCTTATATATTTATGGAGTGGAGTTAGCAAGTGAAAAGAAACTTTGTGTTCCCAACAATCTAGGTGAAGGACGGCTTTCACACACAATTATCTCTCAGAACTCAGCATGTGGAGAGACGTTCGTTCATCTAGAACAAATGGAACGGGTTGCAGGAGAAACTTTTACTCTGGTTTCTCAGTCTGTTTCCTAGTGCCGGTTTGAAGTTCCTGCAGTTTTCACTGTAAAACCGAGTTGGAGCTAGTACCTCCCCATATATATGTATGGAGTGGAGTTTGCAAGTGAAAAGAAACTTTGTGTTCCCAACAAGCTAGGTGAAGGACGGCTTTCACACACACTTATCTCTCAGAACTGAGCATGTGGAGAGACGTTCGTTCATCTAGCACAAAGGGAACGGGTTGCAGGAGAAACTTTTACTCTGGTTTCTCAGTATGTTTCCTAGTGCCGGTTTGAAGTTCCTGCAGTTTTCACTGTAAAATCGACTTGGAGCTAGTACCTACCCATATATATCTATGGAGTGGAGTTTGCAAGTGAAAAGAAACTTTGTGTTCCCAACAAGCTAGGTGAAGTACGGCTTTCACACACATTTATCTCTCAGAAATGAGCATGTGGAGAGACGTTCGTTCATCTAGCACAAAGGGAACGGGTTGCAGGAGAAACTATTTCTCTGGATTCCCAGTCTGTTTCCTAGTGCCGGTTTGAAATTCCTGCAAGTTTCACTGTAAAACCGAGTTGGAGCTAGTACCTCTCCATATATATGTATGGAGTGGAGTTTGCATGTGAAAAGAAACTTTGTGTTTCCAACAAGCTAGGTGAAGGACGGCTTTCACACACAATTTTCTCTCAGAAATGAGCATGTGGAGAGACGTTCGTTCATCTAGCACAAAGGGAACGGGTTGCAGGAGAAACTTTTACTCTGGTTTCTCAGTCTGTTTCCTAGTGCCGTTTTGAAGTTCCTGCAGTTTTCACTGTAAAACCGAGTTGGAGCTAGTACCTCCCCATATATATGTATGGACTGGAATTTGCAAGTGAAAAGAAACTTTGTGTTCCCAACAAGCTATGTGAAGGACGGCTTTCACACACAATTATCTCTCAGAACTGAGCATGTGGAGAGACGTTCGTTCATCTAGCACAAAGGGAACGGGTTGCAGGAGAAACTTTTACTCTGGTTTCTCAGTCTGTTTCCTAGTGCCGGTTTGAAGTTAATGCTGTTTTCACTGTAAAACCGAGTTGGAGATAGAACCTCCCCATATATATGTATGGATTGTAGTTTGCAAGTGAAAAGAAACTTTGTGTTCCCAACAAGCTAGGTGAAGGACGGCTTTCACACACACTTATCTCTCAGAACTGAGCATGTGGAGAGACGTTCGTTCATCTAGCACAAATGGAACGTGTTGCAGGAGAAACTTTTACTCTGGTTTCTCAGTCAGTTTCTTAGTGCCGGTTTGAAGTTCCTGCAGATTTCACCGTAAAATCGAGTTGGAGCTAGAACCTCCCCATATATATTTATGGAGTGGAGTTTGCAAGTGAAAAGAAACTTTGTGTTCCCAACAAGCTAGGTGAAGGACGGCTTTCACACACACTTATCTCTCAGAACTGAGCATGTGGAGGGACGTTCGTTCATCTAGCACAAAGGAACGGGTTGCAGGAGAAACTTTTACTCTGGTTTCTCAGTCTGTTTCCTAGTGCCGGTTTAAATTTCCTGCAGTTTTCACTGTAAAACCGAGTTGGAGCTAGTACCTCCCCATATATATGTATGGAGTGGAGTTTGCAAGTGAAAAGAAACTTTGTGTTCCCAACAAGCTGGGGGAAGGACGGCTTTCACACACACTTATCTCTCAGAAATGAGCATGTGGAGAGACGTTCGTTCATCTAGCACAAAGGGAACGGGTTGCAGGAGAAACTTTTACTCTGGTTTCTCAGTATGTTTCCTAGTGCCGGTTTGAATTTCCTGCAGTTTTCACTGTAAAACCGACTTGGAGCTAGTACCTCCCCATATATATCTATGGAGTGGAGTTTGCAAGTGAAAAGAAACTTTGTGTTCCCAACAAGCTAGGTGAAGTACGGCTTTCACACACATTTATCTCTCAGAAATGAGCATGTGGAGAGACGTTCGTTCATCTAGCACAAAGGGAACGGGTTGCAGGAGAAACTATTTCTCTGGATTCCCAGTCTGTTTCCTAGTGCCGGTTTGAAATTCCTGCAGGTTTCACTGTAAAACCGAGTTGGAGCTAGTACCTCCCCATATATATGTATGAAGTGGAGTTTGCAAGTGAAAAGAAACTTTGTGTTTCCAACAAGCTAGGTGAAGGACGGCTTTCACACACATTTATCTCTCAGAAATGAGCATGTGGAGAGACGTTCGTTCATCTAGCACAAAGGGAACGGGTTGCAGGAGAAATTTTACTCTGGATTCTCAGTCTGTTTCATAGTGCCGGTTTGAAGTTCCTGCACTTTTCACTGTGAAACCGAGTTGGAGCTAGTTCCTCCCCATATATATATATGGAGTGGAGTTTGCAAGTGAAAAGAAACTTTGTGTTTCCAACAAGCTAGGTGAAGGACGCCTTTCACACACAATTATCTCTCAGAACTCAGCATGTGGAGAGACGTTCGTTCATCTAGAACAAATGGAACGGTTTGCAGGAGAAACTTTTACTCTGGTTTCTCAGTCTGTTTCCTAGTGCCGGGTTGAAGTTCCTGCAGTTTTCACTGTAAAACCGAGTTGGACCTAATACCTCCCCTTATATATTTATGGAGTGGAGTTAGCAAGTGAAAAGAAACTTTGTGTTCCCAACAATCTAGGTGAAGGACGGCTTTCACACACACTTATCTCTCAGAACTGAGCATGTGGAGAGACGTTCGTTCATCTAGCACAAATGGAACGTGTTGCAGGAGAAACTTTTACTCTGGTTTCTCAGTCAGTTTCTTAGTGCCGGTTTGAAGTTCCTGCAGATTTCACCGTAAAATCGAGTTGGAGCTAGAACCTCCCCATATATATTTATGGAGTGGAGTTTGCAAGTGAAAAGAAACTTTGTGTTCCCAACAAGCTAGGTGAAGGACGGCTTTCACACACACTTATCTCTCAGAACTGAGCATGTGGAGGGACGTTCGTTCATCTAGCACAAAGGAACGGGTTGCAGGAGAAACTTTTACTCTGGTTTCTCAGTCTGTTTCCTAGTGCCGGTATAAATTTCCTGCAGTTTTCACTGTAAAACCGAGTTGGAGCTAGTACCTCCCCATATATATGTATGGAGTGGAGTTTGCAAGTGAAAAGAAACTTTGTGTTCCCAACAAGCTGTGGGAAGGACGGCTTTCACACACACTTATCTCTCAGAAATGAGCATGTGGAGAGACGTTCGTTCATCTAGCACAAAGGGAACGGGTTGCAGGAGAAACTTTTACTCTGGTTTCTCAGTATGTTTCCTAGTGCCGGTTTGAATTTCCTGCAGTTTTCACTTTAAAACCGACTTGGAGCTAGTACCTCCCCATATATATCTATGGAGTGGAGTTTGCAAGTGAAAAGAAACTTTGTGTTCCCAACAAGCTAGGTGAAGTACGGCTTTCACACACATTTATCTCTCAGAAATGAGCATGTGGAGAGACGTTCGTTCATCTAGCACAAAGGGAACGGGTTGCAGGAGAAACTATTTCTCTGGATTCCCAGTGTGTTTCCTAGTGCCGGTTTGAAATTCCTGCAGGTTTCACTGTAAAACCGAGTTGGAGCTAGTACCTCCCCATATATATGTATGAAGTGGAGTTTGCAAGTGAAAAGAAACTTTGTGTTTCCAACAAGCTAGGTGAAGGACGGCTTTCACACACAATTTTCTCTCAGAAATGAGCATGTGGAGAGACGTTCGTTCATCTAGCAAAAAGGGAACGGGTTGCAGGAGAAACTTTTACTCTGGTTTCTCAGTCTGTTTCCTAGTGCCGTTTTGAAGATCCTGCAGTTTTCACTGTAAAACCGAGTTGGAGCTAGTACCTCCCCATATATATGTATGGAGTGGAATTTGCAAGTGAAAAGAAACTTTGTGTTCCCAACAAGCTATGTGAAGGACGGCTTTCACACACAATTATCTCTCAGAACTGAGCATGTGGAGAGACGTTCGTTCATTTAGCACAAAGGGAACGGGTTGCAGGAGAAACTTTTACTCTGGTTTCTCAGTCTGTTTCCTAGTGCCGGTTTGAAGTTAATGCTGTTTTCACTGTAAAACCGAGTTGGAGCTAGAACCTCCCCATATATATGTATGGATTGTAGTTTGCAAGTGAAAAGAAACTTTGTGTTCCCAACAAGCTAGGTGAAGGACGGCTTTCACAACACTTATCTCTCAGAACTGAGCATGTGGAGAGACGTTCGTTCATCTAGCACAAATGGAACGGGTTGCAGGAGAAACTTTTACTCTGGTTTCTCAGTCAGTTTCTTAGTGCCGGTTTGAAGTTCCTGCAGATTTCACTGTAAAATCGAGTTGGAGCTAGAACCTCCCCATATATATTTATGGAGTGGAGTTTGCAAGTGAAAAGAAACTTTGTGTTCCCAACAAGCTAGGTGAAGGACGGCTTTCACACACACTTATCTCTCAGAACTGAGCATGTGGAGAGACGTTCGTTCATCTAGCACAAAGGAACGGGTTGCAGGAGAAACTTTTACTCTGGTTTCTCAGTCTGTTTCCTAGTGCCGGTTTAAATTTCCTGCAGTTTTCACTGTAAAACCGAGTTGGAGCTAGTACCTCCCCATATATATGTATGGAGTGTAGTTTGCAATTGAAAAGAAACTTTGTGTTCCCAACAAGCTAGGTGAAGGGCGGCTTTCACACACACATATCTCTCAGAACTGAGTATGTGGAGAGACGTTCGTTCATTTAGCACAAAGGGAACGGGTTGCAGGAGAAACTTTTACTCTGCATTCTCAGTCTGTTTCCTAGTGCCGGTTTGAAGTTCCTGCAGTTTTCACTGTAAAATCGAGTTGGAGCTAGTACCTCCCCATATATATGTATGGTGTGGAGTTTGCAAGTTAAAAGAAACTTTGTGTTCCCAACAAGCTAGGTGAAGGACGGCTTTCACACACACATATCTATCAGAACTGAGCATGTGGAGAGACTTTCGTTCATCTAGCAAAAAGGGTCGGGTTGAAGGGGAAACTTTTACACTGGTTTCTCAGTCTGTTTCTTAGTGCCGGTTGGAAGTTCCTGCAGTTTTCACTGTAAAACAGATTTGGAGCTAGTACTTCCCCATATATATGTATGGAGTGCCGTTTGCAAGTGAAAAGAAACTTTGTGTTCCCAACAAGCTAGGTAAAGGACGACTTTCACACACACTTATCTCTCAGAACTGAGCATGTGGAGAGACGTTCATTCATCTAGCACAAAGGGAACGGGTTGCAGGAGAAACTATTTCTCTGGATTCCCAGTCTGTTTCCTAGTGCCGGTTTGAAATTCCTGCAAGTTTCACTGTAAAACAGAGTTGGAGCTAGTACCTCCCCATATATATGTATGGAGTGGAGTTTGCATGTGAAAAGAAACTTTGTGTTTCCAACAAGCTAGGTGAAGGACGGCTTTCACACACAATTTTCTCTCAGAAATGAGCATGTGGAGAGACGTTCGTTCATCTAGCACAAAGGGAACGGGTTGCAGGAGAAACTTTTACTCTGGTTTCTCAGTCTGTTTCCTAGTGCCGTTTTGAAGTTCCTGCAGTTTTCACTGTAAAACCGAGTTGGAGCTAGTACCTCCCCATATATATGTATGGAGTGGAATTTGCAAGTGAAAAGAAACTTTGTGTTCCCAACAAGCTATGTGAAGGACGGCTTTCACACACACTTATCTCTCAGAACTGAGCATGTGGAGAGACGTTCGTTCATCTAGCACAAATGGAACGTGTTGCAGGAGAAACGTTTACTCTGGTTTCTCAGTCAGTTTCTTAGTGCCGGTTTGAAGTTCCTGCAGATTTCACCGTAAAATCGAGTTGGAGCTAGAACCTCCCCATATATATTTATGGAGTGGAGTTTGCAAGTGAAAAGAAACTTTGTGTTCCCAACAAGCTAGGTGAAGGACGGCTTTCACACACACTTATCTCTCAGAACTGAGCATGTGGAGGGACGTTCGTTCATCTAGCACAAAGGAACGGGTTGCAGGAGAAACTTTTACTCTGGTTTCTCAGTCTGTTTCCTAGTGCCGGTTTAAATTTCCTGCAGTTTTCACTGTAAAACCGAGTTGGAGCTAGTACCTCCCCATATATATGTATGGAGTGGAGTTTGCAAGTGAAAAGAAACTTTGTGTTCCCAACAAGCTGGGGGAAGGACGGCTTTCACACACACTTATCTCTCAGAAATGAGCATGTGGAGAGACGTTCGTTCATCTAGCACAAAGGGAACGGGTTGCAGGAGAAATTTTACTCTGGATTCTCAGTCTGTTTCCTAGTGCCGGTTTGAAGTTCCTGCACTTTTCACTGTAAAACCGAGTTGGAGCTAGTACTTCCCCATATATATATATGGAGTGGAGTTTGCAAGTGAAAAGAAACTTTGTGTTTCCAACAAGCTAGGTGAAGGACGCCTTTCACACACAATTATATCTCAGAACTCAGCATGTGGAGAGACGTTCGTTCATCTAGAACAATTGGAACGGTTTGCAGGAGAAACTTTTACTCTGGTTTCTCAGTCTGTTTCCTAGTGCCGGGTTGAAGTTCCTGCAGTTTTCACTGTAAAACCGAGTTGGACCTAATACCTCCCCTTATATATTTATGGAGTGGAGTTAGCAAGTGAAAAGAAACTTTGTGTTCCCAACAATCTAGGTGAAGGACGGCTTTCACACACACTTATCTCTCAGAACTCAGCATGTGGAGAGACGTTCGTTCATCTAGAACAAATGGAACGGGTTGCAGGAGAAACTTTTACTCTGGTTTCTCAGTCTGTTTCCTAGTGCCGGTTTGAAGTTCCTGCAGTTTTCACTGTAAAACCGATTTGGAGCTAGTACCTCCCCATATATATGTATGGAGTGGAGTTTGCAAGTGAAAAGAAACTTTGTGTTCCCAACAAGCTAGGGGAAGGACGGCTTTCACACACACTTATCTCTCAGAACTGAGCATGTGGAGAGACGTTCGTTCATCTAGCACAAAGGGAACGGGTTGCAGGAGAAACTTTTACTCTGGTTTCTCAGTATGTTTCCTAGTGCCGGTTTGAAGTTCCTGCAGTTTTCACTGTAAAACCGACTTGGAGCTAGTACCTCCCCATATATATCTATGGAGTGGAGTTTGCAAGTGAAAAGAAACTTTGTGTTCCCAACAAGCTAGGTGAAGTACGGCTTTCACACACATTTATCTCTCAGAAATGAGCATGTGGAGAGACGTTCGTTCATCTAGCACAAAGGGAACGGGTTGCAGGAGAAACTATTTCTCTGGATTCCCAGTCTGTTTCCTAGTGCCGGTTTGAAATTCCTGCAAGTTTCACTGTAAAACCGAGTTGGAGCTAGTACCTCCCCATATATATGTATGGAGTGGAGTTTGCATGTGAAAAGAAACTTTGTGTTCCCAACAATCTAGGTGAAGGACGGCTTTCACACACACTTATCTCTCAGAACTCAGCATGTGGAGAGACGTTCGTTCATCTAGAACAAATGGAACGGGTTGCAGGAGAAACTTTTACTCTGGTTTCTCAGTCTGTTTCCTAGTGCCGGTTTGAAGTTAATGCTGTTTTCACTGTAAAACCGAGTTGGAGCTAGAACCTCCCCATATATATGTATGGATTGTAGTTTGCAAGTGAAAAGAAACTTTGTGTTCCCAACAAGCTAGGTGAAGGACGGCTTTCACACACACTTATCTCTCAGAACTGAGCATGTGGAGAGACGTTCGTTCATCTAGCACAAATGGAACGTGTTGCAGGAGAAACGTTTACTCTGGTTTCTCAGTCAGTTTCTTAGTGCCGGTTTGAAGTTCCTGCAGATTTCACCGTAAAATCGAGTTGGAGCTAGAACCTCCCCATATATATTTATGGAATGGAGTTTGCAAGTGAAAAGAAACTTTGTGTTCCCAACAAGCTAGGTGAAGGACGGCTTTCCCACACACTTATCTCTCAGAACTGAGCATGTGGAGGGACGTTCGTTCATCTAGCACAAAGGAACGGGTTGCAGGAGAAACTTATACTCTGGTTTCTCAGTCTGTTTCCTAGTGCCGGTTTAAATTTCCTGCAGTTTTCACTGTAAAACCGAGTTGGAGCTAGTACCTCCCCATATATATGTATGGAGTGGAGTTTGCAAGTGAAAAGAAACTTTGTGTTCCCAACAAGCTGGGGGAAGGACGGCTTTCACACACACTTATCTCTCAGAAATGAGCATGTGGAGAGACGTTCGTTCATCTAGCACAAAGGGAACGGGTTGCAGGAGAAATTTTACTCTGGATTCTCAGTCTGTTTCCTAGTGCCGGTTTGAAGTTCCTGCACTTTTAACTGTAAAACCGAGTTGGAGCTAGTACTTCCCCATATATATATATGGAGTGGAGTTTGCAAGTGAAAAGAAATTTGTGTTTCCAACAAGCTAGGTGAAGGACGCCTTTCACACACAATTATATCTCAGAACTCAGCATGTGGAGAGACGTTCGTTCATCTAGAACAAATGGAACGGTTTGCAGGAGAAACTTTTACTCTGGTTTCTCAGTCTGTTTCCTAGTGCCGGGTTGAAGTTCCTGCAGTTTTCACTGTAAAACCGAGTTGGACCTAATACCTCCCCTTATATATTTATGGAGTGGAGTTAGCAAGTGAAAAGAAACTTTGTGTTCCCAACAATCTAGGTGAAGGACGGCTTTCACGCACACTTATCTCTCAGAACTCAGCATGTGGAGAGACGTTCGTTCATCTAGAACAAATGGAACGGGTTGCAGGAGAAACTTTTACTCTGGTTTCTCAGTCTGTTTCCTAGTGCCGGTTTGAAGTTCCTGCAGTTTTCACTGTAAAACCGAGTTGGAGCTATTACCTCCCCATATATATGTATGGAGTGGAGTTTGCAAGTGAAAAGAAACTTTGTGTTCCCAACAAGCTAGGGGAAGGACGGCTTTCACACACACTTATCTCTCAGAACTGAGCATGTGGAGAGACGATCGTTCATCTAGAACAAAGGGAACGGGTTGCAGGAGAAACTTTTACTCTGGTTTCTCAGTATGTTTCCTAGTGCCGGTTTGAAGATCCTGCAGTTTTCACTGTAAAACCGACTTGGAGCTAGTACCTCCCCATATATATCTATGGAGTGGAGTTTGCAAGTGAAAAGAAACTTTGTGTTCCCAACAAGCTAGGTGAAGTACGGCTTTCACACACATTTATCTCTCAGAAATGAGCATGTGGAGAGACGTTCGTTCATCTAGCACAAAGGGAACGGGTTGCAGGAGAAACTATTTCTCTGGATTCCCAGTCTGTTTCCTAGTGCCGGTTTGAAATTCCTGCAAGTTTCACTGTAAAACCGAGTTGGAGCTAGTACCTCCCCATATATATGTATGGAGTGGAGTTTGCATGTGAAAAGAAACTTTGTGTTCCCAACAATCTAGGTGAAGGACGGCTTTCACACACACTTATCTCTCAGAACTCAGCATGTGGAGAGACGTTCGTTCATCTAGAACAAATGGAACGGGTTGCAGGAGAAACTTTTACTCTGGTTTCTCAGTCTGTTTCCTAGTGCCGGTTTGAAGTTCCTGCAGTTTTCACTGTAAAACCGAGTTGGAGCTAGTACCTCCCCATATATATGTATGGAGTGGAGTTTGCAAGTGAAAAGAAACTTTGTGTTCCCAACAAGCTAGGTGAAGTACGGCTTTCACACACATTTATCCCTCAGAACTGAGCATGTGGAGAGACGTTCGTTCATCTAGCACAAAGGGAACGGGTTGCAGGGGAAACTATTTCTCTGGATTCCCAGTCTGTTTCCTAGTGCCGGTTTGAAATTCCTGCAAGTTTCACTGTAAAACCGAATTGGAGCTAGTACCTCCCCATATATATGTATGGAGTGGAGTTTGCATGTGAAAAGAAACTTTGTGTTCCCAACAATCTAGGTGAAGGACGGCTTTCACACACACTTATCTCCCAGAACTCAGCATGTGGAGAGACGTTCGTTCATCCAGAACAAATGGAACGGGTTGCAGGAGAAACTTTTACTCTGGTTTCTCAGTCTGTTTCCTAGTGCCGGTTTGAATTTCTTGCAGTTTTCACTGTAAAACCGAGTTGGAGCTAGTACCTCCCCATATATATGTATGGAGTGGAATTTTGCAAGTGAAAAGAAACTTTGTGTTCCCAACAAGCTAGGTGAAGGACGGCTTTCACACACAATTATCTCTCAGAACTGAGCATGTGGAGAGACTTTCGTTCATCTAGCACAAAGGGAACGGGTTGCAGGAGAAATTTTACTCTGGATTCTCAGTCTGTTTCCTAGTGCCGGTTTGAAGTTCCTGCACTTTTCACTGTAAAACCGAGTTGGAGCTAGTACCTCCCCATATATATATATGGAGTGGAGTTTGCAAGTGAAAAGAAACTTTGTGTTTCCAACAAGCCAAGTGAAGGACGCCTTTCACACACAATTATCTCTCAGAACTCAGCATGTGGAGAGACGTTCGTTCATCTAGAACTAATGGAACGGTTTGCAGGAGAAACTTTTACTCTGGTTTCTCAGTCTGTTTCCTAGTGCCGGGTTGAAGTTCCTGCAGTTTTCACTGTAAAACCGAGTTGGACCTAATACCTCCCCTTATATATTTTTGGAGTGGAGTAACAAGTGAAAAGAAACTTTGTGTTCCCAACAATCTAGGTGAAGGACGGCTTTCACACACACTTATCTCTCAGAACTCAGCATGTGGAGAGACGTTCGTTCATCTAGAACAAATGGAACGGGTTGCAGGAGAAACTTTTACTCTGGTTTCTCAGTCTGTTTCCTAGTGCCGGTTTGAAGTTCCTGCAGTTTTCACTGTAAAACCGAGTTGGAGCTAGTACCTCCCCATATATATGTATGGAGTGGAGTTTGCAAGTGAAAAGAAACTTTGTGTTCCCAACAAGCTAGGTGAAGGACGGCTTTCACACACACTTATCTCTCAGAACTGAGCATGTGGAGAGAAGTTCGTTCATCTAGCACAAAAGGAACGGGTTGCAGGAGAAACTTTTACTCTGGTTTCTCAGTCAGTTTCCTAGTGCCGATTTGAAGTTCCTGCAGGTTTCACTGTAAAACCGAGTTGGAGCTAGTACCTCCCCATATATATGTATGGAGTGGAGTTTGCAAGTGAAAAGAAACTTTGTATTCCCAACAAGCTATGTGAATGACGGCTTTCACACACATTTATCTCTCAGAACTGAGCATGTGGGGAGACGTTCGTTCATCTAGCACAAAGGGAACGGTTTGCAGGAGAATCTTTTACTCTGGTTTCTCAGTATGTTTCCTAGTGCCGGTTTGAAGTTCCTGCAGTTTTCACTGTAAAACCGACTTGGAGCTAGTACCTCCCCATATATATCTATGGAGTGGAGTTTGCAAGTGAAAAGAAACTTTGTGTTCCCAACAAGCTAGGTGAAGTACGGCTTTCACACACATTTATCTCTCAGAAATGAGCATGTGGAGAGACGTTCGTTCATCTAGCACAAAGGGAACGGGTTGCAGGAGAAACTATTTCTCTGGATTCCCAGTCTGTTTCCTAGTGCCGGTTTGAAATTCCTGCAAGTTTCACTGTAAAACCGAGTTGGAGCTAGTACCAACCCATATATATGTATGGAGTGGAGTTTGCATGTGAAAAGAAACTTTGTGTTCCCAACAATCTAGGTGAAGGACGGCTTTCACACACACTTATCTCTCAGAACTCAGCATGTGGAGAGACGTTCGTTCATCTAGAACAAATGGAACGGGTTGCAGGAGAAACTTTTACTCTGGTTTCTCAGTCTGTTTCCTAGTGCCGGTTTGAAGTTCCTGCAGTTTTCACTGTAAAACCGAGTTGGAGCTAGTACCTCCCCATATATATGTATGGAGTGGAGTTTGCAAGTGAAAAGAAACTTTGTGTTCCCAACAAGCTAGGTGAAGTACGGCTTTCACACACATTTATCTCTCAGAAATGAGCATGTGGAGAGACGTTCGTTCATCTAGCACAAAGGGAACGGGTTGCAGGAGAAACTATTTCTCTGGATTCCCAGTCTGTTTCCTAGTGCCGGTTTGAAATTCCTGCAAGTTTCACTGTAAAACCGAGTTGGAGCTAGTACCTCCCCATATATATGTATGGAGTGGAGTTTGCATGTGAAAAGAAACTTTGTGTTCCCAACAATCTAGGTGAAGGACGGCTTTCACACACACTTATCTCTCAGAACTCAGCATGTGGAGAGACGTTCGTTCATCCAGAACAAATGGAACGGGTTGCAGGAGAAACTTTTACTCAGGTTTCTCAGTCTGTTTCCTAGTGCCGGTTTGAAGTTCCTGCAATTTTCACTGTAAAACCGAGTTGGAGCTAGTACCTCCCCATATATATGTATGGAGTGGAGTTTGCAAGTGAAAAGAAACTTTGTGTTCCCAACAAGCTAGGGGAAGGACGGCTTTCACACACACTTATCTCTCAGAACTGAGCATGTGGAGAGACGTTCGTTCACCTAGCACAAAGGGAACGGGTTGCAGGAGAAACTATTTCTCTGGATTCCCAGTCTGTTTCCTAGTGCCGGTTTGAAATTCCTGCAAGTTTCACTGTAAAACCGAGTTGGAGCTAGTACCTCCCCATATATATGTATGGAGTGGAGTTTGCATGTGAAAAGAAACTTTGTGTTCCCAACAATCTAGGTGAAGGACGGCTTTCACACACACTTATCTCTCAGAACTCAGCATGTGGAGAGACGTTCGTTCATCTAGCACAAAGGGAACGGGTTGCAGGAGAAACTTTTACTCTGGTTTCTCAGTCTGTTTCCTAGTGCCGGTTTGAAGTTCCTGCAGTTTTCACTGTAAAACCGAGTTGGAGCTAGTACCTCCCCATATATATGTATGGAGTGGAGTTTGCAAGTGAAAAGAAACTTTGTGTTCCCAACAAGCTAGGTGAAGGGCGGCTTTCACACACACATATCTCTCAGAACTGAGTATGTGGAGAGACGTTCGTTCATCTAGCACAAAGGGAACGGGTTGCAGGAGAAACTTTTACTCTGGATTCTCAGTCTGTTTCCTAGTGCCGGTTTGAAGTTCCTGCAGTTTTCACTGTAAAATCGAGTTGGAGCTAGTACCTCCCCATATATATGTATGGTGTGGAGTTTGCAAGTGAAAAGAAACTTTGTGTTCCCAACAAGCTAGGTGAAGGACGGCTTTCACACACACATATCTATCAGAACTGAGCATGTGGAGAGACGTTCGTTCATCTAGCACAAAGGGTCGGGTTGAAGGGGAAACTTTTACACTGGTTTCTCAGTCTGTTTCTTAGTGCCGGTTGGAAGTTCCTGCAGTTTTCACTGTAAAACAGATTTGGAGCTAGTACTTCCCCATATATATGTATGGAGTGCCGTTTGCAAGTGAAAAGAAACTTTGTGTTCCCAACAAGCTAGGTAAAGGACGACTTTCACACACACTTATCTCTCAGAACTGAGCATGTGGAGAGACGTTCGTTCATCTAGCACAAAGGGAACGGGTTGCAGGAGAAACTTTTACTCTGGTTTCTCAGTCTGTTTCCTAGTGCCGGTTTGAATTTCTTGCAGTTTTCACTGTAAAACCGAGTTGGAGCTAGTACCTCCCCATATATATGTATGGAGTGGAATTTTGCAAGTGAAAAGAAACTTTGTGTTCCCAACAAGCTAGGTGAAGGACGGCTTTCACACACAATTATCTCTCAGAACTGAGCATGTGGAGAGACTTTCGTTCATCTAGCACAAAGGGAACGGGTTGCAGGAGAAATTTTACTCTGGATTCTCAGTCTGTTTCCTAGTGCCGGTTTGAAGTTCCTGCACTTTTCACTGTAAAACCGAGTTGGAGCTAGTACCTCCCGATATATATATATGGAGTGGAGTTTGCAAGTGAAAAGAAACTTTGTGTTTCCAACAAGCTAGGTGAAGGACGCCTTTCACACATAATTATCTCTCAGAACTCAGCATGTGGAGAGACGTTCGTTCATCTAGAACAAATGGAATGGTTTGCAGGAGAAACTTTTACTCTGGTTTCTCAGTCTGTTTCCTAGTGCCGGGTTGAAGTTCCTGCAGTTTTCACTGTAAAACCGAGTTGGACCTAATACCTCCCCTTATATATTTATGGAGTGGAGTTAGCAAGTGAAAAGAAACTTTGTGTTCCCAACAATCTAGGTGAAGGACGGCTTTCACACACACTTATCTCTCAGAACTCAGCATGTGGAGAGACGTTCGTTCATCTAGAACAAATGGAACGGGTTGCAGGAGAAACTTTTACTCTGGTTTCTCAGTCTGTTTCCTAGTGCCGGTTTGAAGTTCCTGCAGTTTTCACTGTAAAACCGAGTTGGAGCTAGTACCTCCCCATATATATGTATGGAGTGGAGTTTGCAAGTGAAAAGAAACTTTGTGTTCCCAACAAGCTATGTGAATGACGGCTTTCACACACATTTATCTCTCAGAACTGAGCATGTGGGGAGACGTTCGTTCATCTAGCACAAAGGGAACGCGTTGCAGGAGAAACTTTTACTCTGGTTTCTCAGTCTGTTTCCTAGTGCCGGTTTGAAGTTCCTGCAGTTTTCAATGTAAAATCGAGTTGGAGCTAGTACCTCCCCATGTATATGTATGGAGTGGAGTTTGCAAGTGAAAAGAAACTTTGTGTTCCCAACAAGCTAGGTGAAGGACGGCTTTCACACACACTTAACTCTCAGAACTGAGCATGTGGAGAGACGTTCGTTCATCTAGCACAAATGGAACGGGTTGCAGGAGAAACTTTTACTCTGGTTTCTCAGTCTGTTTCATAGTGCCGGTTTGAAGTTCCTGCAGTTTTCCCTGTAAAACCGAGTTGGAGCTAGTACCTCCCCATATATATGTATGGAGTGGAGTTTGCAAGTGAAAAGAAACTTCGTGTTCCCAACAAGCTAGGTGAAGGACAGCTTTCACACACAATAATCCCTCAGAAATGAGCATGTGGAGAGACGTTCATTCATCTAGCACAAAGGGAACGGGTTGCAGGAGAAACTTTTACTCTGGTTTCTCAGTCTGTTTCCTAGTGCCGATTTGAAGTTCCTGCAGTTTTCACTGTAAAACCGAGTTGGAGCTAGTACCTCCCCATATATATGTATGGAGTGGAATTTGCAAGTGAAAAGAAACTTTGTGTTCCCAACAAGCTTGGTGAAGGACGGCTTTCACACACACTTATCTCTCAGAACTGAGCATGTGGAGAGACGTTCGTTCATCTAGCACAAAGGGAACGGGTTGCAGGAGAAACTTTTACTCTGGTTTCTCAGTCTGTTTCCTAGTGCCGGTTGGAAGTTCCTGCATTTTTCAGTGTAAAACCGAGTTGGAGCTAGTACATCCCCATATATATGTATGGAGTGGAGTTTGCAAGTGAAAAGAAACTTTGTGTTCCCAACAAGCTGGGGGAAGGACGGCTTTCACACACACTTATCTCTCAGAAATGAGCATGTGGAGAGACGTTCGTTCATCTAGCACAAAGGGAACGGGTTGCAGGAGAAACTTTTACTCTGGTTTCTCAGTATGTTTCCTAGTGCCGGTTTGAAGTTCCTGCAGTTTTCACTGTAAAACCGACTTGGAGCTAGTACCTCCCCATATATATGTATGGAGTGGAGTTTGCAAGTGAAAAGAAACTTTGTGTTCCCAACAAGCTAGGTGAAGGACGGCTTTCACACACAATTATCTCTCAGAACTCAGCATGTGGAGAGACGTTCGTTCATCTAGAACAAATGGAACGGGTTGCAGGAGAAACTTTTACTCTGGTTTCTCAGTCTGTTTCCTAGTGCCGGTTTGAAGTTCCTGCAGTTTTCTCTGTAAAAACGAGTTGCAGCTAGTACCTCCCCATATATATGTGTGGTGTGGAGTTTGCAAGTGAAAAGAATCTTTGTGTTCCCAACAAGCTAGGTGAAGGACGGCTTTCACACACACTTATATCTCAGAACTGAGCATGTGGAGAGACGTTCGTTCATCTAGCACAAAGGGAACGGGTTGCAGGAGAAACTTTTACTCTGGTTTCTCAGTCTGTTTCCTAGTGCCGGTTTGAAGTTCCTGCCGTTTTCATTGTAAAATCGAGTTGGAGCTTCTACCTCCGAATATATATGTATGGAGTGGAGTTTGCAATTGAAAAGAAACTTTGTGTTCCCAACAAGCTAGGTGAAGGACGGCTTTCACACACACTTATCTCTCAGAACTGATCATGTGGAGAGACGTTCGTTCATCTAGAACAAAGGGATCGGGTTGCAGGAGAAACTTTTACTCTGGTTTCTCAGTCTTTTTCCTAGTGCCGGTTTGAAGTTCCTGCAGTTTTCATGTAAAACCGACTTGGAGCTAGTACCTCCCCATATATATGTATGGATTGGAGTTTGCAAGTGAAAAGAAACTTGGTGTTCCCAACAAGCTAGGTGAAGGACGGCTTTCACACACAATAATCCCTCAGAAATGAGCATGTGGAGAGACGTTCGTTCATCTAGCACAAAGGGAATGGGATGCTGGAGAAACTTTTACTCTGGTTTCTCAGTCTGTTTCCTAGTGCCGGTTTGAAGTTCCTGCAGTTTTCACTGTAAAACCGAGTTGGAGCTAGTACCTCCCCATATATATTTATGGAGTGGAGTTTGCTAGTGAAAAGAAACTTTGTGTTCCCAACAAGCTAGGTGAAGGACGGCTTTCACACACACTTATCTCTCAGAACTGAGCATGTGGAGAGACGTTCGTTCATCTAGCACAAAGGGAACGGGTTGCAGGAGAAACTTTTACTCTGGTTTCTCAGTCTGTTTCCTAGTGCCGGTTGGAAGTTCCTGCAGTTTTCACTGTAAAACCGAGTTGGAGCTAGTACTTCCCCATATATATGTATGGAGTGCCGTTTGCAAGTGAAAAGAAACTTTGTGTTCCCAACAAGCTAGGTGAAGGACGGCTTTCACACACACTTATCTCTCAGAACTGAGCATGTGGAGAGACGTTCGTTCATCTAGCACAAAGGGAACGGGTTGCAGGAGAAACTTTTACTCTGGTTTCTCAGTCTGTTTCCTGGTGCCGGTTTGAGTTTCTTGCAGTTTTCACTGTAAAACCGAGTTGGAGCTAGTACCTCCCCATATATATGTATGGAGTGGAGTTTGCAAGTGAAAAGAAACTTTGTGTTTCCAACAAACTAGGTGAAGGAAGGCTTTCACACACAATTATCTCTCAGAACTCAGCATGTGGAGAGACGTTCGTTCATCTAGAACAAATGGAACGGGTTGCAGGAGAAACTTTTACTCTGGTTTCTCAGTCTGTTTCCTAGTGCCGGTTTGAAGTTCCTGCAGTTTTCACTGTAAAACCGAGTTGCAGCTAGTACCTCCCCATATATATGTATGGTGTGGAGTTTGCAAGTGAAAAGAATCTTTGTGTTCCCAACAAGCTAGGTGAAGGACGGCTTTCACACACACTTATCTCTCAGAACTGTGCATGTGGAGAGACGTTCGTTCATCTAGCACAAAGGGAAAGGTTTGCAGGAGAAACTTTTACTCTGGTTTCTCAGTCTGTTTCCTAGTGCCGTTTTGAAGTTCCTGCACTTTGCACTGTAAAACCGAGTTGGAGCTAGTACCTCCCCATATATATGTATGGAGTGGAGTTTGCAATTGAAAAGAAACTTTGTGTTCAAAACAAGCTAGGTGAAGGACGGTTTTCACACACACTTATCTCTCAGAACTGAGCATTTGGAGAGACGTTCGTTCATCTAGCACAAAGGGAACGGGTTGCAGGAGAAACTTTTACTCTGGTTTCTCAGTCTGTTACCTAGTGCCGGTTTGAAGTTCCTGCAGTTTTCACTGTAAAACCGAGTTGGAGCTAGTACCTCCCCATATATATGTATGTATTGGAGTTGGAAAGTGAAAAGAAACTTTGTGTTCCCAACAAGCTAGGTGAAGGACGGCTTTCACACACATTTATCTCTCAGAACTGAGCATGTGGAAAGACGTTCGTTCATCTAGCACAAAGTTAACGCGTTGCAGGAGAAACTTTTACTCTGGTTTCTAAGTCTGTTTCCTAGTGCCTGTTTGACGTTCCTGCAGTTTTCACTGTAAAATCGAGTTGGAGCTAGTACCTCCCCATATATATGAATGGAGTGGAGTTTGCAAGTGAAAAGAAACTTTGTGTTCCCAACAATCTAGTTGAAGGACGGCTTTCACACACACATATCTCTCAGAACTGAGCATGTGGAGAGACGTTCGTTCATCTAGCACAAAGGGATCGGGTTGCAGGTGAAACTTTTACCCTGGTTTCTCAGTCTGTTTCCTAGTGCCGGTTTGAAGTTCCTGCAATTTTCCCTGTAAAACCGAGTTGGAGCTAGTACCTCCCCATATATATGTATGGAGTGGAGTTTGCAATGAAAAGATACTTTGTGTTCCCAACAAGCTAGGTGAAGGACGGCTTTCACACACACATATCTCTCAGAAATGAGCATGTGGAGAGACGTTCGTTCATCTAGCACAAGGGGAACGGGTTGCAGGAGAAACTTTTACTCTGGTTTCTCAGTCTGTTTCCTAGTGCCGGTTTGAAGTTCCTGCAGTTTTCATTGTAAAACCGAGTTGGAGCTTCTACCTCCGAATATATATGTATGTAGTGGAGTTTGCAAGTGAAAAGAATCTTTGAGTTCCCAACAAGCTAGGTGAAGGACGGCTTTCACACACACTTATCTCTCAGAACTGAGCATGTGGAGAGACGTTCGTTCATCTAGCACAAAGGGAACGGGTTGCAGGAGAAACTTTTACTCTGGTTTCTCAGTCTGTTTCCTAGTGCCGGTTTGAAGTTCCTGCAGGTTTCACTGTAAAACCGACTTGGAGCTAGTACCTCCCCATATATATGTATGGATTGGGGTTTGCAAGTGAAAAGAAACTTGGTGTTCCCTACAAGCTTGGTGAAGGGCGGCTTTCACACACAATAATCCCTAAAATGAGCATGTGGAGAGACGTTAGTTCATCTAGCATAAAGGGAACGAGTTGCAGGAGAAACTTTTACTCTTGTTTCTCAGTCTTTTTTCTAGTGCCGGTTTGAAGTTCCTGCAGTTTTCACTGTAAAACCGAGTTGGAGCTAGTACCTCCCCATATATATGTATGGAGTGGAGTTTGCAAGTGAAAAGAAACTTTGTGTTCCCAACAAGCTAGGTGAAGGACGGCTTTCACACACACTTATCTCTCAGAACTAAGCATGTGGTGATAAGTTCGTTCATCTAGCACAAAGGGAACGGGTTGAAGGAGAAACTTTTACTCTGGTTTCTCAGTCTGTTTCCTAGTGCCGGTTTGAAGTTCCTGCAGTTTTCACTGTAAAACCGAGTTGGAGCTAGTACCTTCCCATATATATGTATGGAGTGGATTTTGCAAGTGAAAAGAAACTTTGTGTTCCCAACAAGCTAGGTGAAGGACGGCTTTCACACACACTTATCTCTCAGAACTGAGCATGTGGAGAGACGTTCGTTCATCTAGCACAAAGGGAACAGTTTGCAGGAGAAACTTTTACTCTGGTTTCTCAGTCTGTTTCCTAGTGCCGGTTTGAATTTCCTGCATTTTTCACTGTAAAACCGAGTTGGAGCTAGTACCTCCCCATATATATGTATGGAGTGGAGTTTGCAAGTGAAAAGAAACTTTGTGTTCCCAACAAGCTAGGTGAAGGACGGCTTTCACACACACTTATCTCTCAGAACTGAGCATGTGGAGAGACGTTCGTTCATCTAGCACAAAGGGAACGGTTTGCAGGAGATACTTTTACTCTGGTTTCTCAGTCTGTTTCCTAGTGCCGGTTGGAAGTTCCTGCAGTTTTCACTGTAAAACCGAGTTGGAGCTAGTACCTCCCCATATATATGTATGGAGTGGAGTTTGCAAGTGAAAACAAACTTTGTGTTCCCAACAAGCTAGGTGAAGGACGGCTTTCACACACACTTATCTCTCAGAACTGAGCATGTGGAGAGACTTTCGTTCATCTAGCACAAATGGAACGGTTTGCAGGAGAAACATTTACTCTGGTTTCTCAGTCTGTTTCCTAGTGCAGGTTTGAATTTCCTGCAGTTTTCACTGTAAAACCGAGTTGGAGCTAGTACCTCCCATATATATGTAAAGAGTGGAGTTTGCAAGTGAAAAGAAACTTTGTGTTCCCAACAAGCTAGGTGAAGGACGGCTTTCACACACACGTATCTCTCAGAACTGAGCATGTGGAGAGACGTTCGTTCATCTAGCACAAAGGGAACGGGTTGCAGGAGAAACTTTTACTCTGGTTTCTCAGTCTGTTTCCTAGTGCCGGTTTGAAGTTCCTGCAGTTTTCACTGTAAAACCGAGTTGGAGCTAGTACCTCCACATATATATGTATGGATTGGAGTTTGGAAGTGAAAAGAAACTTTGTGATCCCAACAAGCTAGGTGAAGGACGGCTTTCACAAACACTTATCTCTCAGAACTGAGCATGTGGAGAGACGTTCGTTCATCTAGCACAAAGGGAACAGTTTGCAGGAGAAACTTTTACTCTGGTTTCTCAGTCTGTTTCCTAGTGCCGGTTTGAATTTCCTGCATTTTTCACTGTAAAACCGAGTTGGAGCTAGTACCTCCCCATATATATGTATGGAGTGGAGTTTGCAAGTGAAAAGAAACTTTGTGTTCCCAACAAGCTAGGTGAAGGACGGCTTTCAAACACACTTATCTCTCAGAACTTAGCATGTGGAGAGACGTTCGTTCATCTAGCACAAAGGGAATGGGATGCTGGAGAAACTTTTACTCTGGTTTCTCAGTCTGTTTCCTAGTGCCGGTTTGAAGTTCCTGCAGTTTTCACTGTAAAACCGAGTTGGAGCTAGTACCTCCCCATATATATGTATGGAGTGGAGTTTGCTAGTGAAAAGAAACTTTGTGTTCCCAACAAGCTAGGTGAAGGACGGCTTTCACACACACTTATCTCTCAGAACTGAGCATGTGGAGAGACGTTCGTTCATCTAGCACAAAGGGAACGGGTTGCAGGAGAAACTTTTACTCTGGTTTCTCAGTCTGTTTCCTAGTGCCGGTTGGAAGTTCCTGCAGTTTTCACTGTAAAACCGAGTTGGAGCTAGTACTTCCCCATATATATGTATGGAGTGCCGTTTGCAAGTGAAAAGAAACTTTGTGTTCCCAACAAGCTAGGTGAAGGACGGCTTTCACACACACTTATCTCTCAGAACTGAGCATGTGGAGAGACGTTCGTTCATCTAGCACAAAGGGAACGGTTTGCAGGAGAAACATTTACTCTGGTTTCTCAGTCTGTTTCCTGGTGCCGGTTTGAGTTTCTTGCAGTTTTCACTGTAAAACCGAGTTGGAGCTAGTACCTCCCCATATATATGTATGGAGTGGAGTTTGCAAGTGAAAAGAAACTTTGTGTTTCCAACAAACTATGTGAAGGAAGGCTTTCACACACAAATATCTCTCAGAACTCAGCATGTGGAGAGACGTTCGTTCATCTAGAACAAATGGAACGGGTTGCAGGAGAAACTTTTACTCTGGTTTCTCAGTCTGTTTCCTAGTGCCGGTTTGAAGTTCCTGCAGTTTTCACTGTAAAACCGAGTTGCAGCTAGTACCTCCCCATATATATGTATGGTGTGGAGTTTGCAAGTGAAAAGAATCTTTGTGTTCCCAACAAGCTAGGTGAAGGACGGCTTTCACACACACTTATCTCTCAGAACTGAGCATGTGGAGAGACGTTCGTTCATCTAGCACAAAGGGAAAGTGTTGCAGGAGAAACTTTTACTCTGGTTTCTCAGTCTGTTTCCTAGTGCCGGTTTGAAGTTCCTGCAGTTTGCACTGTAAAACCGAGTTGGAGCTAGTACCTCCCCATATATATGTATGGAGTGGAGTTTGCAATTGAAAAGAAACTTTGTGTTCAAAACAAGCTAGGTGAAGGACGGTTTTCACACACACTTATCTCTCAGAACTGAGCATTTGGAGAGACGTTCGTTCATCTAGCACAAAGGGAACGGGTTGCAGGAGAAACTTTTACTCTGGTTTCTCAGTCTGTTTCCTAGTGCCGGTTTGAAGTTCCTGCAGTTTTCACTGTAAAACCGAGTTGGAGCTAGTACCTCCCCATATATATGTATGGAGTGGAGTTTGCAAGTGAAAAGAAACTTTGTGTTCCCAACAAGCTAGGTGAAGGACGGCTTTCACACACACTTATCTCTCAGAACTGAGCATGTGGAGAGACCTTCGTTCATCTAGCACAAAAGGAACGGGTTGCAGGAGAAACTTTTACTCTGGTTTCTCAGTCTGTTTCCTAGTGCCGGTTTGAAGTTCCTGCAGTTTTCACTGTAAAACCAAGTTGGAGCTAGTACCTCCCCATATATATGTATGTATTGGAGTTGGAAAGTGAAAAGAAACTTTGTGTTCCCAACAAGCTAGGTGAAGGACGGCTTTCACACACATTTATCTCTCAGAACTGAGCATGTGGAAAGACGTTCGTTCATCTAGCACAAAGTTAACGCGTTGCAGGAGAAACTTTTACTCTGGTTTCTAAGTCTGTTTCCTAGTGCCGGTTTGACGTTCCTGCAGTTTTCACTGTAAAATCGAGTTGGAGCTAGTACCTCCCCATATATATGAATGGAGTGGAGTTTGCAAGTGAAAAGAAACTTTGTGTTCCCAAGAAGCTAGGTGAAGGACGGCTTTCACACACACATATCTCTCAGAACTGAGCATGTGGAGAGACGTTCGTTCATCTAGCACAAAGGGATCGGGTTGCAGGTGAAACTTTTACCCTGGTTTCTCAGTCTGTTTCCTAGTGCCGGTTTGAAGTTCCTGCAATTTTCCCTGTAAAACCGAGTTGGAGCTAGTACCTCCCCATATATATGTATGGAGTGGAGTTTGCAATGAAAAGATACTTTGTGTTCCCAACAAGCTAGGTGAAGGACGGCTTTCACACACACATATCTCTCAGAAATGAGCATGTGGAGAGACGTTCGTTCATCTAGCACAAGGGGAACGGGTTGCAGGAGAAACTTTTACTCTGGTTTCTCAGTCTGTTTCCTAGTGCCGGTTTGAAGTTCCTGCAGTTTTCATTGTAAAACCGAGTTGGAGCTTCTACCTCCGAATATATATGTATGTAGTGGAGTTTGCAAGTGAAAAGAAACTTTGTGTTCCCAACAAGCTAGGTGAAGGACGGCTTTCACACACACTTATCTCTCAGAACTGAGCATGTGGAGAGACGTTCGTTCATCTAGCACAAAGGGAACGGGTTGCAGAAGAAACTTTTACTCTGGTTTCTCAGTCTGTTTCCTAGTGCCGGTTTGAAATTCCTGCAGGTTTCACTGTAAAACCGACTTGGAGCTAGTACCTCCCCATATATATGTATGGATTGTGGTTTGCAAGTGAAAAGAAACTTGGTGTTCCCTACAAGCTTGGTGAAGGGCGGCTTTCACACACAATAATCCCTAAAATGAGCATGTGGAGAGACGTTAGTTCATCTAACATAAAGGGAACGAGTTGCAGGAGAAACTTTTACTCTGGTTTCTCAGTCTGTTTCCTAGTGCCGGTTTGAAGTTCCTGCAGTTTTCAGTGTAAAACCGATTTGGAGCTAGTACCTCCACATATATATGTATGGATTGGAGTTTGGAAGTGAAAAGAAACTTTGTGATCCCAACAAGCTAGGTGAAGGACGGCTTTCACAAACACTTATCTCTCAGAACTGAGCATGTGGAGAGACGTTCGTTCATCTAGCACAAAGGGAACAGTTTGCAGGAGAAACTTTTACTCTGGTTTCTCAGTCTGTTTCCTAGTGACGGTTTGAATTTCCTGCATTTTTCACTGTAAAACCGAGTTGGAGCTAGTACCTCCCCATATATATGTATGGAGTGGAGTTTGCAAGTGAAAAGAAACTTTGTGTTCCCAACAAGCTAGGTGAAGGACGGCTTTCACACACACTTATCTCTCAGAACTGAGCATGTGGAGAGACGTTCGTTCATCTAGCACAAAGGGAACGGGTTGCAGGAGATACTTTTACTCTGGTTTCTCAGTCTGTTTCCTAGTGCCGGTTGGAAGTTCCTGCAGTTTTCACTGTAAAACCGAGTTGGAGCTAGTACCTCCCCATATATATGTATGGAGTGGATTTTGCAAGTGAAAAGAAACTTTGTGTTCCCAACAAGCTAGGTGAAGGACGGGTTTCACACACACTTATCTCTCAGAACTGAGCATGTGGAGAGACGTTCGTTCATCTAGCACAAATGGAACGGTTTGCAGGAGAAACATTTACTCTGGTTTCTCAGTCTGTTTCCTAGTGCAGGTTTGAATTTCCTGCAGTTTTCACTGTAAAACCGAGTTGGAGCTAGTACCTCCCATATATATGTAAAGAGTGGAGTTTGCAAGTGAAAAGAAACTTTGTGTTCCCAACAAGCTAGGTGAAGGACGGCTTTCACACACACGTATCTCTCAGAACTGAGCATGTGGAGAGACGTTCGTTCATCTAGCACAAAGGGAACGGGTTGCAGGAGAAACTTTTACTCTGGTTTCTCAGTCTGTTTCCTAGTGCCGGTTTGAAGTTCCTGCAGTTTTCACTGTAAAACCGAGTTGGAGCTAGTACCTCCACATATATATGTATGGATTGGAGTTTGGAAGTGAAAAGAAACTTTGTGATCCCAACAAGCTAGGTGAAGGACGGCTTTCACAAACACTTATCTCTCAGAACTGAGCATGTGGAGAGACGTTCGTTCATCTAGCACAAAGGGAACAGTTTGCAGGAGAAACTTTTACTCTGGTTTCTCAGTCTGTTTCCTAGTGCCGGTTTGAATTTCCTGCATTTTTCACTGTAAAACCGAGTTGGAGCTAGTACCTCCCCATATATATGTATGGAGTGGAGTTTGCAAGTGAAAAGAAACTTTGTGTTCCCAACAAGCTAGGTGAAGGACGGCTTTCACACACACTTATCTCTCAGAACTGAGCATGTGGAGAGACGTTCGTTCATCTAGCACAAAGGGAACGGGTTGCAGGAGATACTTTTACTCTGGTTTCTCAGTCTGTTTCCTAGTGCCGGTTGGAAGTTCCTGCAGTTTTCACTGTAAAACCGAGTTGGAGCTAGTACCTCCCCATATATATGTATGGAGTGGAGTTTGCAAATGAAAAGAAACTTTGTGTTCCCATCAAGCTAATGAAGGACGGCTTTCACACACACTTATCTCTCAGAACTGAGCATGTGGAGAGACGTTCGTTCATCTAGCACAAAGGGATCGGGTTGCAGGAGAAACTTTTACTCTGGTTTATCAGTCTGTTTCCTAGTGCCGGTTTGAAGTTCCTGCAGTTTTCAATGTAAAACCTGGTTGAAGCTAGTACCTCCCCATATATATGTATGGAGTGGAGATTGCAAGTTAAAAGAAACTTTGTGTTTCCAACAAGATAGGTGAAGGACGGCTTTCACACACAATTATCTCTCAGAAATGAGCATGTGGAGAGACGTTCGTTCATCTAGCACAAAGGGAACGGGTTGCAGGAGAAACTTTTACTCTGGTTTCTCAGTCTGTTTCCTAGTGCCGGTTGGAAGTTCCTGCAGTTTTCACTGTAAAACAGAGTTGGAGCTAGTACCACCACATATATATGTATGGAATGTTGTTTGCAAGTGAAAAGAAACTTTGTGTTCCCAACAAGCTAGGTGAAGGACGGCTTTCACAAACACTTATCTCTCAGGACTGAGCATGTGGAGAGACGTTCGTTCATCTAGCACAAAGGGAACGGTTTGCAGGAGAAACTTTTACTCTGGTTTCTCAGTCTGTTTCCTAGTGCCGGTTTGAAGTTCCTGCATTTTTCACTGTAAAACCGAGTTGGAGCTAGTACCTCCCCATATATATGTATGGATTGGAGTTTGCAAGTGAAAAGAAACTTTGTGTTCCCAACAAGCTAGGTGAAGGACGGCTTTCACACACACTTATCTCTCAGAACTGAGCATGTGGAGAGACGTACGTTCATCTAGCACAAAGGGAACGGGTTGCGGTAGAAACCTTTACTCTGGTTTCTCCGTCTGTTTCCTAGTGCCGGTTTCAAGTTCCTGCAGTTTTCACTGTAAAACCGAGTTGGAGCTAGTACCTCCCATATATATGTATGGAGTGGAGTTAACAAGTGAAAAGAAACTTTGTGTTCCCTACAAGCTAGTGAAGAACGGCTTTCACACACACTTATCTCTCAGAACTGAGCATGTGGAGAGACGTTCGTTCATCTAGCACAAAGGGAATGGGTTGCAGTAGAAACTTTTACTCTGGTTTCTCAGTCTGTTTCCTAGAGCCTGTTTGAAGTTCCTTCAGTTTTCACGGTTTAACCGAGTTGGAGCTATTATAACCCCATATATATGTATGGAGTGGAGTTTGCAAGTGAAAAGAAACTTTGTGTTCCAAACAAGCTAGGTGAAGCACGGCATTCACACACACTTTTCTCTCAGAACTGAGCATGTGGAGAGACGTTCGTTCATCTAGCACAAAGGGAACGGGTTGCAGGAGAAAATTTTACTCTGGTTTCTCAGTCTGTTTCCTATTGCCGGTTTGAAGTTCCTGCAGTTTTCAATGTAAAACCGAGTTGGAGCTTGTACCTCCCCATATATATGTATGGAGTGGAGTTTGCAAGTGAAAAGAAACTTTGTGTTTCCAACAAGATAGTTGAAGGACGGCTTTCACACACAATTATCTCTCAGAAATGAGCATGTGGGGAGACGTTCGTTCATCTAGCACAATGGGAACGGGTTGAAGGAGAAACAATTACTCTGGTTTCTCAGTCTGTTTCCTAGTGCCGGTTGGAAGTTCCTGCAGTTTTCACTGTAAAACCGAGTTGGAGCTAGTACCTCCCCATATATATGTATGGAGTGGAGTTTGCAAGTGAAAAGAAACTTTGTGTTCCCAACAAGCTAGGTGAAGGACGGCTTTCACACACACTTATCTCTCAGAACTGAGCATGTGGAGAGACGTTCGTTCATCTAGCACAAAGGGATCGGGTTGCAGGAGAAACTTTTACTCTGGTTTCTCAGTCTGTTTCCTAGTGCCGGTTTGAAGTTCCTGAAGTTTTCAGTGTAAAACCTGGTTGAAGCTAGTACCTCCCCATATATATGTATGGAGTGGAGATTGCAAGTTAAAAGAAACTTTGTGTTTCCAACAAGATAGGTGAAGGACGGCTTTCACACACAATTATCTCTCAGAACTGAGCATGTGGAGAGACGTTCGTTCATCTAGCACAAAGGGAACGTGTTGCAGGAGAAACTTTTACTCTGGTTTCTCAGTCTGTTTCCTAGTGCCGGTTTGAAGTTCCTGCAGTTTTCACTGTAAAACCGAGTTGGAGCTAGTACCTCCACATATATATGTATGGATTGGAGTTTGGAAGTGAAAAGAAACTTTGTGATCCCAACAAGCTAGGTGAAGGACGGCTTTCACAAACACTTATCTCTCAGAACTGAGAATGTGGAGAGACGTTCGTTCATCTAGCACAAAGGGAACAGTTTGCAGGAGAAACTTTTACTCTGGTTTCTCAGTCTGTTTCCTAGTGCCGGTTTGAATTTCCTGCATTTTTCACTGTAAAACCGAGTTGGAGCTAGTACCTCCCCATATATATGTATGGAGTGGAGTTTGCAAGTGAAAAGAAACTTTGTGTTCCCAACAAGCTAGGTGAAGGACGGCTTTCACACACACTTATCTCTCAGAACTGAGCATGTGGAGAGACGTTCGTTCATCTAGCACAAAGGGAACGGGTTGCAGGAGATACTTTTACTCTGGTTTCTCAGTCTGTTTCCTAGTGCCGGTTGGAAGTTCCTGCAGTTTTCACTGTAAAACCGAGTTGGAGCTAGTACCTCCCCATATATATGTATGGAGTGGAGTTTGCAAATGAAAAGAAACTTTGTGTTCCCATCAAGCTAATGAAGGACGGCTTTCACACACACTTATCTCTCAGAACTGAGCATGTGGAGAGACGTTCGTTCATCTAGCACAAAGGGATCGGGTTGCAGGAGAAACTTTTACTCTGGTTTATCAGTCTGTTTCTTAGTGCCGGTTTGAAGTTCCTGCAGTTTTCAATGTAAAACCTGGTTGAAGCTAGTACCTCCCCATATATATGTATGGAGTGGAGATTGCAAGTTAAAAGAAACTTTGTGTTTCCAACAAGATAGGTGAAGGACGGCTTTCACACACAATTATCTCTCAGAAATGAGCATGTGGAGAGACGTTCGTTCATCTAGCACAAAGGGAACGGGTTGCAGGAGAAACTTTTACTCTGGTTTCTCAGTCTGTTTCCTAGTGCCGGTTGGAAGTTCCTGCAGTTTTCACTGTAAAACAGAGTTGGAGCTAGTACCACCACATATATATGTATGGAATGTTGTTTGCAAGTGAAAAGAAACTTTGTGTTCCCAACAAGCTAGGTGAAGGACGGCTTTCACAAACACTTATCTCTCAGGACTGAGCATGTGGAGAGACGTTCGTTCATCTAGCACAAAGGGAACGGTTTGCAGGAGAAACTTTTACTCTGGTTTCTCAGTCTGTTTCCTAGTGCCGGTTTGAAGTTCCTGCATTTTTCACTGTAAAACCGAGTTGGAGCTAGTACCTCCCCATATATATGTATGGATTGGAGTTTGCAAGTGAAAAGAAACTTTGTGTTCCCAACAAGCTAGGTGAAGGACGGCTTTCACACACACTTATCTCTCAGAACTGAGCATGTGGAGAGACGTACGTTCATCTAGCACAAAGGGAACGGGTTGCGGTAGAAACCTTTACTCTGGTTTCTCCGTCTGTTTCCTAGTGCCGGTTTCAAGTTCCTGCAGTTTTCACTGTAAAACCGAGTTGGAGCTAGTACCTCCCATATATATGTATGGAGTGGAGTTAACAAGTGAAAAGAAACTTTGTGTTCCCTACAAGCTAGTGAAGAACGGCTTTCACACACACTTATCTCTCAGAACTGAGCATGTGGAGAGACGTTCGTTCATCTAGCACAAAGGGAATGGGTTGCAGTAGAAACTTTTACTCTGGTTTCTCAGTCTGTTTCCTAGAGCCTGTTTGAAGTTCCTTCAGTTTTCACGGTTTAACCGAGTTGGAGCTATTATAACCCCATATATATGTATGGAGTGGAGTTTGCAAGTGAAAAGAAACTTTGTGTTCCAAACAAGCTAGGTGAAGCACGGCATTCACACACACTTTTCTCTCAGAACTGAGCATGTGGAGAGACGTTCGTTCATCTAGCACAAAGGGAACGGGTTGCAGGAGAAAATTTTACTCTGGTTTCTCAGTCTGTTTCCTATTGCCGGTTTGAAGTTCCTGCAGTTTTCAATGTAAAACCGAGTTGGAGCTTGTACCTCCCCATATATATGTATGGAGTGGAGTTTGCAAGTGAAAAGAAACTTTGTGTTTCCAACAAGATAGTTGAAGGACGGCTTTCACACACAATTATCTCTCAGAAATGAGCATGTGGGGAGACGATCGTTCATCTAGCACAATGGGAACGGGTTGAAGGAGAAACAATTACTCTGGTTTCTCAGTCTGTTTCCTAGTGCCGGTTGGAATTTCCTGCAGTTTTCACTGTAAAACCGAGTTGGAGCTAGTACCTCCCCATATATATGTATGGAGTGGAGTTTGCAAGTGAAAAGAAACTTTGTGTTCCCAACAAGCTAGGTGAAGGACGGCTTTCACACACACTTATCTCTCAGAACTGAGCATGTGGAGAGACGTTCGTTCATCTAGCACAAAGGGATCGGGTTGCAGGAGAAACTTTTACTCTGGTTTCTCAGTCTGTTTCCTAGTGCCTGTTTGAAGTTCCTGCAGTGTTCAATGTAAAACCGTGTTGAAGTTAGTACCTCCCCATATATATGTATGGAGTGGAGTTTGCAAGTGAAAAGAAACTTTGTGTTTCCAACAAGATAGGTGAAGGACGGCTTTCACACACACTTATCTCTCAGAACTGAGCATGTCGAGAGACGTTCGTTCATCTAGCACAAAGGGAACGGTTTGCAGGAGAAACTTTTACTCTGGTTTCTCAGTCTGTTTCCTAGTGCCGGTTTAAAGTATCTGCACTTTTCACTGTAAAAAAGTGTTGGAGCTAGTACCTCCCCATATATATATATGGAGTGGAGTTTGCAAGTGAAAAGAGACTTGTGTTCCCAACAAGCTAGGTGAATGACGGCTTTCACACTCACTTATCTCTCAGAACTGAGCATGTGGAGAGACGTTCGTTCATCTAGCACAAAGGGAACGGTTTGCAGGAGAAACTTTTACTCTGGTTTCTCAGTCTGTTTCCTAGTGCCGGTTTGAAGTTCCTGCAGTTTTCACTGTAAAACCGACTTGGAGCTAGTACCTCCCCATATATATGTATGGAGTGGAGTTTGCAAGTGAAAAGAAACTTTGTGTTCCCAACAAGCTAGGTGAAGGACGGCTTTCACACACAATTATCTCTCAGATCTGAGCATGTGGATAGACGTTCGTTCATCTAGCACAAAGGGAACGGGTTGCAGGAGAAACTTTTACTCTGGTTTCTCAGTCTGTTTCAGAGTGTCGGTTTGAAGTTCCTGCAGTTTTCACTGTAAAACCGTGTTGGTGCTAGAACCTACCCATATATATGTATGGATTGGAGATAGCAAGTGAAAAGAAACTTTGTGTTCCCAAAAAGCTAGGTGAAGGACGGCTTTCACACACACATCTCTCTCAGAACTGAGCATGTGGAGAGACGTTCGTTCATCTAGCCCAAAGGGAACGGGTTGCAGGAGAAACTTTTACTCTGGTTTCTCAGTCTGTTTCCTAGTGCCGTTTTGAAGTTCCTGCAGTTTGCACTGTAAAACCGAGTTGGAGCTAGTACCTCCCCATACATATGTATGGAGTGGGGTTTGCAAGTGAAAAGAAACTTTGTGTTCCCAACAAGCTAGGTGAAGGACGGCTTTCACACACACTTATCTTTCAGAACTGAGCATGTGGAGAGACGTTCGTTCATCTAGCACAAAGGGAACGGGTTGCAGGGGAAACTTTTACTCTGGTTTCTCAGTCTGTTTCCTAGTGCCGTTTTGAATTTCCTGCAGTTTTCACTGTAAAACCGAGTTGGTGCTAGTACCTCCCCATATATATGTATGGATTGGAGTTTGCAAGTGAAAAGAAACTTTGTGTTCCCAACAAGCTAGGTGAAGGACGGCTTTCACACACACTTATCTCTCAGTACTGAGCATGTGGAGAGACGTTCGTTCATCTAGCAGAAAAGGAACGGGTTGCAGGAGAAACTTTTACTCTGGTTTCACAGTCTGTTTCCTAGTGCCGGTTTGAAGTTCCTGCATTTTGCACTGTAAAATCGATTTGGAGCTATTATAACCCCATATATATGTATGGAGTGGAGTTAGCAAGTGAAAAGAAACTTTGTGTTCCCAACAAGCTAGGTGAAGGACGGCTTTCACACACACTTATCTCTCAGAACTGAGCATGTGGAGAGACGTTCGTTCATCTAGCACAAAGGGAAAGTTTTGTAGGAGAAACTTTTACTCTGGTTTCTCAGTCTGTTTCCTGTGCCGTTTTGAAGTTCCTGCAGTTTGCACAGTAAAAATGAGTTGGAGCTAGTACCTCCCCATAAATATGTTTGGAGAGGAGTTTGCAAGTGAAAAGAAACTTTGTGTTCCCAACAAGCTAGGTGAAGGACGGCTTTCACACACACTTATCTCTCAGAACTGAGCATGTGGAGAGACGTTCGTTCATCTAGCACAAAGGGAACGGGTTGCAGTGGAAACTTTTACTCTGGTTTCTCAGTCTGTTTCCTAGTGCCAGTTTGAAGTTCCTGCAGTTTGCACTGTAAAACAGATTTGGAGCTAGTACCTCCCCATATATATGTATGGATTGGAGTTTGCAAGTGAAAAGAAACTTTGTGTTCCCAACAAGCGAGATGAAGGACGGCTTTCACACACACATATCTCTCAGAACTGAGTATGTGGAGAGTCGTTCGTTCATCTAGCACAAAGGGAACGGGTTGCAGGAAAAACTTTTACTCTGGTTTCTCAGTCTGTTTCCTAGTGCCGGTATGAAGTTCCTGCAGTTTTCACTGTAAAACCGACTTGGAGCTAGTACCTCCCCATATATATGTATGGAGTGGAGTTTGCAAGTGAAAAGAAACTTTGTGTTCCCAACAAGCTAGGTGAAGGACGGCTTTCACACACACTTATCTCTCAGAACTGAGCATGTGGAGAGACATTCGTTCATCTAGCACAAAGGGAACGGGTTGCATTGGAAACTTTTACTCTGGTTTCTCAGTCTGTTTCGTAGTGCCGGTTTGAAGTTCCTGCAGTTTGCACTGTAAAACCGAGTTGGAGTTAGTACCTCCCCATATATATATATGGAGTGGAGTTTGCAAGTGAAAAGAAACTTTGTGTTCCCAAAAAGCTAGGTGAAGGACGGCTTTCAAACACACTTATCTCTCAGAAATGAGCATGTGTAGAGACGTTCGTTCATCTAGCACAAAGGGAACGGGTTGCAGGGGAAATTTTTCTCTGGTTTCTCAGTCTGTTTCCTAGTGCCGGATTGAAGTTCCTGCAGTTTTCACTGTAAAACAGTTTTGGAGCTAGTACCTCCCCATATATATGTATGGAGTGGAATTTGCAAGTGAAAAGAAACTTTGTGTTCCCAACAAGCTAGGTGAAGGACGGCTTTCACACACACTTATCTCTCAGAACAGAGCATGTGGAGAGATGTTCGTTCATCTAGCACAAAGGAAAGGGTTGCAGGAGAAACTTTTACTCTGGTTTCTCAGTCTGTTTCCTAGTGCCGGTTTGAAGTTCCTGCATTTTGCACTGTAAAATCGATTTGGAGCTATTATAACCCCATATATATGTATGGAGTGGAGTTAGAAAATGAAAAGAAACTTTGTGTTCCCAACAAGCTAGGTGAAGGACGGCTTTCACACACACTTATCTCTCAGAACTGAGCATGTGGAGAGTCGTTCGTTCATCTAGCACAAAGGGAACGGGTTGCAGGAGAAACTTTTACTCTGGTTTCTCAGTCTGTTTCCTAGTGCCGGTTTGAAGTTCCTGCAGTTTTCACTGTAAAACCGACTTGGAGCTAGTACCTCCCCATATATATGTATGGAGTGGAGTTTGCAAGTGAAAAGAAACTTTGTGTTCCCAACAAGCTAGGTGAAGGACGGCTTTCACACACACTTATCTCTCAGAAATGAGCATGTGGAGAGACGTTCGTTCATCTAGCACAAAGGGAACGGGTTGCAGTGGAAACTTTTACTCTGGTTTCTCAGTCTGTTTCGTAGTGTCGGTTTGAAGTTCCTGCAGTTTGCACTGTAAAACCGAGTTGGAGTTAGTACCTCCCCATATATATGTATGGAGTGGAGTTTGCAAGTGAAAAGAAACTTTGTGTTCCCAAAAAGCTAGGTGAAGTACGGCTTTCAAACACACTTATCTCTCAGAACTGAGCATGTGTAGAGACGTTCGTTCATCTAGCACAAAGGGAACGGGTTGCAGGGGAAATTTTTCTCTGGTTTCTCAGTTTGTTTCCTAGTGCCGGATTGAAGTTCCTGCAGTTTTCACTGTAAAACAGATTTGGAGTTAGTACCTCCCCATATATATGTATGGAGTGGAGTTTGCAAGTGAAAAGAAACTTTGTGTTCCCAACAAGATAGATGAAGGACGGCTTTCACACACACTTATCTCTCAGAACTGAGCATGTGGAGAGACGTTCGTTCATCTAGAACAAAGGGAACGGGTTGCAGGAGGAACTTTTACTCTGGTTTCTCAGTCTGTTTCCTAGTGCCGGTTTGAAGTTCCTGCAGTTTTCACTGTAAAACCGACTTGGTGCTAGTACCTCCCCATATATATGTATGGAGTAGAGTTTGCAAGTGAAAAGAAACTTTGTGTTCCCAACAAGCTAGGTGAAGTACGGCTTTCACACACACTTATCTCTCAGAACTGAGCATGTGGAGAGACTTTCGTTCATCTAGCACAAAGGGAACGGGTTGCAGGAGGAACTTTTACTCTGGTTTCTCAGTCTGTTTCCTAGTGCCGGTTTGAAGTTCCTGCAGTTTTCCCTGTATAACCGAGTTGGAGCTAGTACCTCCCCATACTAATGTATGGAGTGGTGTTTGCAAGTGAAAAGAGACTTTGTGTTCCCAACAAGCTAGTTGAAGGACGGCTTTCACACACACTTATCTCTTAGAACTGAGCATGTGGAGAGACGTTCATTCATCTAGCACAAAGGGAACGGGTTGCAGGAGGAACTTTTACTCTGGTTTCTCAGTATTTTTCCTAGTGCCGGTTTGAAGTTCCTGCAGTTTTCACTGTAAAACCGAGTTGGAGCTAGTACCGCCCCATATATATTTATGGAGTGGAGTTTGCAAGTGAAAAGAAACTTTGTGTTCCCAACAAGCTAGGTGAAGTACGGCTTTCACACACACTTATCTCTCAGAACTGAGCATGTGGAGAGACGTTCGTTCATCTAGCACAAAAGGAACGGGTTGCATGAGAAACTTTTACTCTGGTTTCTCAGTCTGTTTCCTAGTGCCGGTTTGAAGTTCCTGCAGTTTTCCCTGTAAAACCGAGTTGGAGCTAGTACCTCCCCATACTAATGTATGGAGTGGTGTTTGCAAGTGAAAAGAAACTTTGTGTTCCCAACAAGTTAGTTGAAGGACGGCTTTCACACACACTTATCTCTCAGAACTGAGCATGTGGAGAGACGTTCGTTCATCTAGCACAAAGGGAAAGGGTTACAGGAGAAACTTTTACTCTGGTTTCACAGTCTTTTTCCTAGTGCCGGTTTGAAGTTCCTGCATTTTGCACTGTAAAATCGATTTGGAGCTATTATAACCCCATATATATATATGGAGTGGAGTTAGCAAATGAAAAGAAACTTTGTGTTCCCAACAAGCTAGGTGAAGGACGGCTTTCACACACACTTATCTCTCAGAACTGAGCATGTGGAGAGTCGTTCGTTCATCTAGCACAAAGGGAACGGGTTGCAGGAGAAACTTTTACTCTGGTTTCTCAGTCTGTTTCCTAGTGCCGGTTTGATGTTCCTGCAGTTTTCACTGTAAAACCGACTTGGAGCTAGTACCTCCCCATATATATGTATGGAGTAGAGTTTGCAAGTGAAAAGAAACTTTGTGTTCCCAACAAGTTAGGTGAAGGAAGGCATTCACACACACTTATCTCTCAGAAATGAGCATGTGGAGAGAAGTTCGTTCATCTAGCACAAAGGGAACGGGTTGCAGTGGAAACTTTTACTCTGGTTTCTCAGTCTGTTTCGTAGTGCCGGTTTGAAGTTCCTGTAGTTTGCACTGTAAAACCGAGTTGGAGTTGGTACCTCCCCATATATATGTATGGAGTGGAGTTTGCAAGTGAAAAGAAACTTTGTGTTCCCAAAAAGCTCGGTGAAGGACGGCTTTCACACACACTTATCTCTCAGAACTGAGCATGTGTAGAGACGTTCGTTCATCTAGCATAAAGGGAACGGGTTGCAGGGGAATTTTTTCTCTGGTTTCTCAGTCTGTTTCCTAGTGCCGGATTGAAGTTCCTGCAGTTTTCACTGTAAAACAGATTTGGAGCTAGTACCTCCCCATATATATGTATGGAGTGGAGTTTGCAAGTGAAAAGAAACTTTGTGTTCCCAACAAGCTAGATGAAGGACGGCTTTCACACACACTTATCTCTCAGAACTGAGCATGTGGAGAGACGTTCGTTCATCTAGAACAAAGGGAACGGGTTGCAGTAGGAACTTTTACTCTGGTTTCTCAGTCTGTTTCCTAGTGCCGGTTTGAAGTTCCTGCAGTTTTCACTGTAAAACCGACTTGGAGCTAGTACCTCCCCATATATATGTATGGAGTGGAGTTTGCTAGTTAAAAGAAACTTTGTGTTCCCAACAATCTAGGTGAAGGACGGCATTCACACACACTTATCTCTCAGAACTGAGCATGTGGAGAGACGTTCGTTCATCTAGCACAAAGGGAAAGGGTTGCAGGAGAAACTTTTACTCTGGTTTCTCAGTCTGTTTCCTAGTGCCGGTTTGAAGTTCCTGCAATTTTCACTGTAAAACCGAGTTTGAGCTAGTACCTCCCCATATATATGTATGGAGTGGAGTTTGCAAGTGAAAACAAACTTTGTGTTCCCAACAAGCTAGGTGAAGGACGGCTTTCACACACACTTAACTCTCAGAACTGAGCATGTGGAGAGACGTTCGTTCATCTTGCACAAAGGGAACGGGTTGCAGGAGAAATTTTACTCTGGTTTCTCAGTCTGTTTCCTAGTGCCGGTTTGAAGTTCCTGCAATTTTCACTGTAAAACAGACTTGGTGCTAGTACCTCCCCATATATATGTATGGAGTAGAGTTTGCAAGTGAAAAGAAACTTTGTGTTCCCAACAAGCTAGGTGAAGTACGGCTTTCACACACACTTATCTCTCAGAACTGAGCATGTGGAGAGATGTTCGTTCATCTAGCACAAAGGGAACGGGTTGCAGGAGGAACTTTTACTCTGGTTTCTCAGTCTGTTTCCTAGTGCCGGTTTGAAGTTCCTGCAGTTTTCCCTGTAAAACCGAGTTGGAGCTAGTACCTCCCCATACTAATGTATGGAGTGGAGTTTGCAAGTGAAAAGAAACTTTGTGTTCCCAACAAGCTAGGTTAAGGACGGCTTTCACACACATTTTTCTGTCAGAACTGAGCATGTGGAGAGACGTTCGTTCATCTAGCACAAAGGGAACGCGTTGCAGGAGAAACTTTTACTCTGGTTTCTAAGTCTGTTTCCTAGTGCCGGTTTGACGTTCCTGCAGTTTTCACTGTAAAACCGAGTTGAAGCTAGTACCTCCACATATATATGTATGGATTGGAGTTTGGAAGTGAAAAGAAACTTTGTGTTCCCAACAAGCTAGGTGAAGGACGGCTTTCAAAAACACTTATCTCTCAGAACTGAGCATGTGGAGAGACGTTCGTTCATCTAGCACAAAGGGAACAGTTTGCAGGAGAAACTTTTACTCTGGTTTCTCAGTCTGTTTCCTAGTGCCGGTTTGAAGTTCCTGCATTTTTCACTGTAAAACCGAGTTGGAGCTAGTACCTCCCCATATATATGTATGGAGTGGAGTTTGCAAGTGAAAAGAAACTTTGTGTTCCCAACAAGATAGGTGAAGGACGGCTTTCACACACACTTATCTCTCAGAACTGAGCATGTGGAGAGACGTTCGTTCATCTAGCACAAAGGGAACGGGTTGCAGGAGATACTTTTACTCTGGTTTCTCAGTCTGTTTCCTAGTGCCGGTTGGAAGTTCCTGCATTTTTCAGTGTAAAACCGAGTTGGAGCTAGTACCTCCCCATATATATGTATGGAGTGGAGTTTGCAAGTGAAAAGAAACTTTGTGTTCCCATCAAGCTAAGTGAAGGACGGCTTTCACACTCACTTATCTCTCAGAACTTAGCATGTGGAGAGACGTTCTTTCATCTAGCACAAAGGGATCGGGTTGCAGGAGAAACTTTTACTCTGGTTTATCAGTCTGTTTCCTAGTGCCGGTTTGAAGTTCCTGCAGTTTTCAATGTAAAACCTGGTTGAAGCTAGTACCTCCCCATATATATGTATGGAGTGGAGATTGCAAGTTAAAAGAAACTTTGTGTTTCCAACAAGATAGATGAAGGACGGCTTTCACACACAATTATCTCTCAGAAATGAGCATGTGGAGAGACGTTCGTTCATCTAGCACAAAGGGAACGGGTTGCAAGAGAAACTTTTACTCTGGTTTCTCAGTCTGTTTCCTAGTGCCGGTTTGAAGTTCCTGCAGTTTTCACTGTAAAACCGAGTTGGAGCTAGTACCTCCCCATATATATGTATGGAGTGGAGTTATCAAGTGAAAAGAAACTTTGTGTTCCCTACAAGCTAGTGAAGAACGGCTTTCACACACACTTATCTCTCAGAACTGAGCATGTGGAGAGACGTTCGTTCATCTAGCACAAAGGGAATGGGTTGCAGGAGAAACTTTTACTCTGGTTTCTCAGTCTGTTTCCTAGTGCCTGTTTGAAGTTCCTGCAGTTTTCACGGTTAATCCGAGTTGGAGCTATTATAACCCCATATATATGTATGGAGTGGAGTTTGCAAGTGAAAAGAAACTTTGTGTTCCAAACAAGATAGGTGAAGCACGGCATTCACACACACTTTTCTCTCAGAACTGAGCATGTGGAGAGACGTTCGTTCATCTAGCACAAAGGGAACGGGTTGCAGGAGAAACTTTTACTCTGGTTTCTCAGTCTGTTTCCTAGTGCCGGTTTGAAGTTCCTGCAGTTTTCAATGTAAAACCGAGTTGGAGCTAGTACCTCCCCATATATATGTATGGAGTGGAGTTTGCAAGTGAAAAGAAACTTTGTGTTTCCAACAAGATAGGTGAAGGACGGCTTTCACACACAATTATATCTCAGAAATGAGCATGTGGGGAGACGTTCGTTCATCTAGCACAATGGGAACGGGTTGCAGGAGAAATTTTACTCTGGTTTCTCAGTCTGTTTCCTAGTGCCGGTTGGAAGTTCCTGCAGTTTTCACTGTAAAACCGAGTTGGAGCTAGTACCTCCCCATATATATGTATGGAGTGGAGTTTGCAAGTGAAAAGAAACTTTGTGTTCCCAACAAGCTAAGTGAAGGACGGCTTTCACACACACTTATCTCTCAGAACTGAGCATGTGGAGAGACGTTCGTTCATCTAGCACAAAGGGAACGGGTTGCAGGAGAAACTTTTACTCTGGTTTCTCAGTCTGTTTCCTAGTGCCGGTTTGAAGTTCCTGAAGTTTTCAGTGTAAAACCTGGTTGAAGCTAGTACCTCCCCATATATATGTATGGAGTGGAGATTGCAAGTGAAAAGAAACTTTGTGTTTCCAACAAGATAGGTGAAGGACGGCTTTCACACACAATTATCTCTCAGAAATGAGCATGTGGAGAGACGTTCGTTCATCTAGCACAAAGGGAACGGGTTGCAGGAGTAACTTTTACTCTGGTTTCTCAGTCTGTTTCCTAGTGCCGGTTTGAAGTTCCTGCAGTTTTCACTGTAAAACAGAGTTGGAGCTAGTACTTCCACATATATATGTATGGAATGGAGTTTGCAAGTGAAAAGAAACTTTGTGTTCCCAACAAGCTAGGTGAAGGACGGCTTTCACAAACACTTATCTCTCAGAACTGAGCATGTGGAGAGACTTTCGTTCATCTAGCACAAAGGGAACGGGTTGCAGGAGAAACTTTTACTCTGGTTTCTCAGTCTGTTTCCTAGTGCCGGTTTGAAGTTCCTGCATTTTTCACTGTAAAACCGAGTTGGAGCTAGTACCTCTCCATATACATGTATGGATTGGAGTTTGCAAGTGAAAAGAAACTTTGTGTTCCCAACAAGCTAGGTGAAGGACGGCTTTCACACACACTTATCTCTCAGAACTGAGCATGTGGAGAGACGTACGTTCATCTAGCACAAAGGGAACGGGTTGCAGGAGAAACTTTACTCTGGTTTCTCAGTCTGTTTCCTAGTGCCGGTTTGAAGTACCTGCAGTTTGCACTGTAAAACCGAGTTGGAGCTAGTACCTCCCCATATATATGTATGGAGTGGAGTTTGCAAGTGAAAAGAAACTTTGTGTCCCCACAATCTAGATGAAGTACGGCTTTCACACACACTTATCTCTCAGAACTGAGCATGTGGAGAGAAGTTCGTTCATCTAGCACAAAGGGAACGGGTTGCAAGAGAAACTTTAACTCTGGTTTCTCAGTCTGTTTCCTAGTGCCTGTTTGAAGTTCCTGCAGTGTTCAATGTAAAACCGTGTTGAAGCTAGTACCTCCCCATATATATGTATGGAGTGGAGTTTGCAAGTGAAAAGAAACTTTGTGTTTCCAACAAGATAGGTGAAGGACGGCTTTCACACACACTTATCTCTCAGGACTGAGCATGTGGAGAGACGTTCGTTCATCTAGCACAAAGGGAAAGTTTTGTAGGAGAAACTTTTACTCTGGTTTCTCAGTCTGTTTCCTGTGCCGTTTTGAAGTTCCTGCAGTTTGCACAGTAAAAACGAGTTGGAGCTAGTAGCTCCCCATAAATATGTTTGGAGTGGAGTTTGCAAGTGAAAAGAATCTTTGTGTTCCCAACAAGCTAGGTGAAGGACGGCTTTCACACACACTTTTCTCTCAGAACTGAGCATGTGGAGAGACGTTCGTTCATCTAGCACAAAGGGAACGGGTTGCAGTGGAAACTTTTACTCTGGTTTCTCAGTCTGTTTCCTAGTGCCAGTTTGAAGTTCCTGCAGTTTGCACTGTAAAACAGATTTGGGGCTAGTACCTCCCCATATATATGTATGGAGTGGAGTTTGCAAGTGAAAAGAAACTTTGTGTTCCCAACAAGCGAGATGAAGGACGGCTTTCACACACACTTATCTCTCAGAACTGAGTATGTGGAGAGACGTTCGTTCATCTAGAAAAAAGGGAACGGGTTGCAGGAGGAACTTTTACTCTGGTTTCTCAGTCTGTTTCCTAGTGCCGGTTTGAAGTTCCTGCAGTTTTCACTGTAAAACGGTCTTGGAGCTAGTACCTCCCCATATATATGTATGGAGTGGAGTTTGCTAGTTAAAAGAAACTTTGTGTTCCCAACAAGCTAGGTGAAGGACGGCTTTCACACACACTTATCTCTCAGAACTGAGCATGTGGAGAGATGTTCGTTCATCTAGCACAAAGGGAAAGGGTTGCAGGAGAAACTTTTACTCTGGTTTCTCAGTCTGTTTCCTAGTGCCGGTTTGAAGTTCCTGCAGTTTTCACTGTAAAACCGACTTGGAGCTAGTACCTCCCCATATATATGTATGGAGTGGAATTTGCAAGTGAAAAGAAACTTTGTGTTCCCAACAAGCTAGGTGAAGGACGGCTTTCACACACACTTATCTCTCAGAACTGAGCATGTGGAGAGACATTCGTTCATCTAGCACAAAGGGAACGGGTTGCAGTGGAAACTTTTACTCTGGTTTCTCAGTCTGTTTCGTAGTGCCGGTTTGAAGTTCCTGCAGTTTGCACTGTAAAACCGAGTTGGAGTTAGTACCTCCCCATATATATGTATGGAGTGGAGTTTGCAAGTGAAAAGAAACTTTGTGTTCCCAAAAAGCTAGGTGAAGGACGGCTTTCAAACACACTTATCTCTCAGAACAGAGCATGTGTAGAGACGTTCGTTCATCTAGCACAAAGGGAACGGGTTGCAGGGGAAATTTTTCTCTGGTTTCTCAGTCTGTTTCCTAGTGCCGGATTGAAGTTCCTGCAGTTTTCACTGTAAAACAGTTTTGAAGCTAGTACCTCCCCATATATATGTATGGAGTGGAATTTGCAAGTGAAAAGAAACTTTGTGTTCCCAACAAGTTAGATAAAGGACGGCTTTCACACACACTTATCTCTCAGAACTGAGCATGTGGAGAGACGTTCGTTCATCTAGAACAAAGGGAACGGGTTGCAGGAGGAACTTTTACTCTGGTTTCTCAGTCTGTTTCCTAGTGCCGGTTTGAAGTTCCTGCAGTTTTCACTGTAAAACCGTCTTGGAGCTAGTACCTCCCCATATATATGTATGGAGTGGAGTTTGCTAGTTAAAAGAAACTTTGTGTTCCCAACAAGCTAGGTGAAGGACGGCTTTCACACACACTTATCTCTCAGAACTGAGCATGTGGAGAGATGTTCGTTCATCTAGCACAAAAGGAATGGGTTGCAGGAGAAACTTTTACTCTGGTTTCTCAGTCTGTTTCCTAGTGCCGGTTTGAAGTTCCTGCATTTTGCACTGTAAAATCGATTTTGAGCTATTATAACCCCATATATATGTATGGAGTGGAGTTAGCAAATGAAAAGAAACTTTGTGTTCCCAACAAGCTAGGTGAAGGATGGCTTTCACACACACTTATCTCTCAGAACTGAGCATGTGGAGAGTCGTTCGTTCATCTAGCACAAAGGGAACGGGTTGCAGGAGAAACTTTTACTCTGGTTTCTCAGTCTGTTTCCTAGTGCCGGTTTGAAGTTCCTGCAGTTTTCACTGTAAAACCGACTTGGAGCTAGTACCTCCCCATATATATGTATGGATTGGAGTTTGCAAGTGAAAAGAAACTTTGTGTTCCCAACAAGCTAGGTGAAGGACGGCTTTCACACACACTTATCTCTCAGAACTGAGCATGTGGAGAGACGTTCGTTCATCTAGCACAAAGGGAACGGGTTGCAGTGGAAACTTTTACTCTGGTTTCTCAGTCTGCTTCGTAGTGCCGGTTTGAAGTTCCTGCAGTTTGCACTGTAAAACCGAGTTGGAGTTAGTACCTCCCCATATATATGTATGGAGTGGAGTTTGCAAGTGAAAAGAAACTTTGTGTTCCCAACAATCTAGGTGAAGGACGGCATTCACACACACTTATCTCTCAGAACTGAGCATGTGGAGAGACGTTCGTTCATCTAGCACAAAGGGAAAGGGTTGCAGGAGAAACTTTTACTCTGGTTTCTCAGTCTGTTTCCTAGTGCCGGTTTGAAGTTCCTGCAATTTTCACTGTAAAACCGAATTTGAGCTAGTACCTCCCCATATATATGTATGGAGTGGAGTTTGCAAGTGAAAACAAACTTTGTGTTCCCAACAAGCTAGGTGAAGGACGGCTTTCACACACACTTAACTCTCAGAACTGAGCATGTGGAGAGACGTTCGTTCATCTTGCAAAAAGGGAACGGGTTACAGGAGAAATTTTACTCTGGATTCTCAGTCTGTTTCCTAGTGCCGGTTTGAAGTTCCTGCAGTTTTCACTGTAAAACCGACTTGGTGCTAGTACCTCCCCATATACATGTATGGATTGGAGTTTGCAAGTGAAAAGAAACTTTGTGTTCCCAACAAGCTAGGTGAAGGACGGCTTTCACACACACTTATCTCTCAGAACTGAGCATGTGGAGAGACGTACGTTCATCTAGCACAAAGGGAACGGGTTGCAGGAGAAACATTTACTCTGGTTTCTCAGTCTGTTTCCTAGTGCCGGTTTGAAGTTCCTGCAGTTTTCACTGTAAAACAGAGTTGGAGCTAGTACCTCCACATATATATGTATGGAATGGAGTTTGCAAGTGAAAAGAAACTTTGTGTTCCCAACAAGCTAGGTGAAGGACGGCTTTCACACACACATATCTCTCAGAACTCAGCATGTGGAGAGACGTACGTTCATCTAGCACAAAGGGAACGGGTTGCAGGAGAAACTTTACTCTGGTTTCCCAGTCTGTTTCCTAGTGCCGGTTTGAAGTACCTGCAGTTTGCACTGTAAAACCGAGTTGGAGCTAGTACCTCCCCATATATATGTATGGAGTGGAGTTTGCAAGTGAAAAGAAACTTTGCGTTCCCAACAAGCTAGGTGAAGGATGGCTTTCACACACACTTATCTCTCAGAATTGAGCATGTGGATAGAATTTCGTTCATCTAGCACAAAGGGAACGGGTTGCAGGGGAATATTTTACTCTGGATTCTGAGTCTGTTTCCTAGTGCCGGTTTGAAGTTCCTGCAGTATTCACTGTAAAACCGAGTTGGAGATTGTACCTCCCCATATATATGTATGGAGTGGAGTTTGCAAGTGAAAAGAAACTTTGTGTTCCCAACAAGCTAGGTGAAGGACGGCTTTCACACACACTTATCTCTCAGAACTGAGCATGTGGAGAGACGTTCGTTCATCTAGCACAAAGGGAACGGGTTGCAGGAGAAACTTTTACTCTGGTTTCTCAGTCTGATTCCTAGTGCCGGTTTGAAGTTCCTGCAGTTTTCAATGGTAAACCGAGTTGGAGCTAGTACCTCCCCATATATATGTATGGAGTGGAGTTTGCAAGTGAAAAGAAACTTTGTGTTTCCAACAAGATATGTGAAGGACGGCTTTCACACACAATTATCTCTCAGAAATGAGCATGTGGAGAGACGTTCGTTCATCTAGCACAAAGGGAACGGGTTGCAGGAGAAACAATTACTCTGGTTTCTCAGTCTGTTTCCTAGTGCCGGTTTGAAGATCCTGAAGTTTTCACTGTAAAACCGAGTTGGAGCTAGTACTTCCCCATATATATGTATGGAGTGGAGTTTGCAAGTGAAAAGAAACTTTGTGTCCCCACAATCTAGGTGAAGTACGGCTTTCACACACATTTATCTCTCAGAACTGAGCATGTGGAGAGAAGTTCGTTCATCTAGCACAAAGGGAACGGGTTGCAAGAGAAACTTTAACTCTGGTTTCTCAGTCTGTTTCCTAGTGCCGGTTTGAAGTTCCTGCATTTTGCACTGTAAAATCGATTTGGAGCTATTATAACCCCATATATATGTATGGAGTGGAGTTAGCTAATGAAAAGAAACTTTGTGATCCCAACAAGCTAGGTGAAGGACGGCTTTCACACACACTTATCTCTCAGAACTGAGCATGTGGAGAGTCGTTCTTTCATCTAGCACAAAGGGAACGGGTTGCAGGAGAAACTTTTACTCTGGTTTCTCAGTCTGTTTCCTAGTGCCGGTTTGAAGTTCCTGCAGTTTTCACTGTAAAACCGACTTGGAGCTAGTACCTCCCCATATATATGTATGGAGTGGAATTTGCAAGTGAAAAGAAACTTTGTGTTCCCAACAAGCAAGGTGAAGGACGGCTTTCACACACACTTATCTCTCAGAACTGAGCATGTGGAGAGACATTCGTTCATCTAGCACAAAGGGAACGGGTTGCAGTGGAAACTTTTACTCTGGTTTCTCAGTCTGTTTCGTAGTGCCGGTTTGAATTTCCTGCAGTTTGCACTGTAAAACCGAGTTGGAGTTAGTACCTCCCCATATATATGTATGGAGTGGAGTTTGCAAGTGAAAAGAAACTTTGTGTTCCCAAAAAGCTAGGTGAAGGACGGCTTTCAAACACACTTATCTCTCAGAACTGAGCATGTGTAGAGACGTTCGTTCATCTAGCACAAAGGGAACGGGTTGCAGGGGAAATTTTTCTCTGGTTTCTCAGTCTGTTTCCTAGTGCCGGATTGAAGTTCCTGCAGTTTTCACTGTAAAACAGTTTTGAAGCTAGTACCTCCCCATATATATGTATGGAGTGGAATTTGCAAGTGAAAAGAAACTTTGTGTTCCCAACAAGTTAGATGAAGGACGGCTTTCACACACACTTATCTCTCAGAACTGAGCATGTGGAGAGACGTTCGTTCATCTAGAACAAAGGGAACGGGTTGCAGGAGGAACTTTTACTCTGGTTTCTCAGTCTGTTTCCTACTGCCGGTTTGAAGTTCCTGCAGTTTTCACTGTAAAACCGTCTTGGAGCTAGTACCACCCCATATATATGTATGGAGTGGAGTTTGCTAGTTAAAAGAAACTTTGTGTTCCCAACAATCTAGGTGAAGGACGGCTTTCACACACACTTATCTCTCAGAACTGAGCATGTGGAGAGATGTTCGTTCATCTAGCACAAAGGGAAAGGGTTGCAGGAGAAACTTTTACTCTGGTTTCTCAGTCTGTTTCCTAGTGCCGGTTTGAAGTTCCTGCATTTTGCACTGTAAAATCGATTTTGAGCTATTATAACCCCATATATATGTATGGAGTGGAGTTAGCAAATGAAAAGAAACTTTGTGTTCCCAACAAGCTAGGTGAAGGACGGCTTTCACACACACTTATCTCTCAGAACTGAGCATGTGGAGAGACGTTCGTTCATCTAGCACAAAGGGAACGGGTTGCAGGAGAAACTTTTACTCTGGTTTCTCAGTCTGTTTCCTAGTGCCGGTTTGAAGTTCCTGCAGTTTTCACTGTAAAACCGACTTGGAGCTAGTACCTCCCCATATATATGTATGGATTGGAGTTTGCAAGTGAAAAGAAACTTTGTGTTCCCAACAAGCTAGGTGAAGGACGGCTTTCACACACACTTATCTCTCAGAACTGAGCATGTGGAGAGACGTTCGTTCATCTAGCACAAAGGGAACGGGTTGCAGTGGAAACTTTTACTCTGGTTTCTCAGTCTGCTTCGTAGTGCCGGTTTGAAGTTCCTGCAGTTTGCACTGTAAAACCGAGTTGGAGTTAGTACCTCCCCATATATATGTATGGAGTGGAGTTTGCAAGTGAAAAGAAACTTTGTGTTCCCAAAAAGCTAGGTGAAGGACGGCTTTCAAACACACTTATCTCTGAGATCTGAGCATGTGTAGAGACGTTCGTTCATCTAGAACAATGGGAACGGGTTGCAGGAGGAACTTTTACTCTGGTTTCTCAGTCTGTTTCCTAGTGCCGGTTTGAAGTTCCTGCAGTTTTCACTGTAAAACCGACTTGGAGCTAGTACATCCCCATATATATGTATGGAGTGGAGTTTGCTAGATAAAAGAAACTTTGTGTTCCCAACAATCTAGGTGAAGGACGGCATTCACACACACTTATCTCTCAGAACTGAGCATGTGGAGAGACGTTCGTTCATCTAGCACAAAGGGAAAGGGTTGCAGGAGAAACTTTTACTCTGGTTTCTCAGTCTGTTTCCTAGTGCCGGTTTCAAGTTCCTGCAATTTTCACTGTAAAACCGAGTTTGAGCTAGTACCTCCCCATATATATATATGGAGTGGAGTTTGCAAGTGAAAACAAACTTTGTGTTCCCAACAAGCTAGGTGAAGGACGGCTTTCACACACACTTAACTCTCAGAACTGAGCATGTGGAGAGACGTTCGTTCATCTTGCAAAAAGGGAACGGGTTACAGGAGAAATTTTACTCTGGTTTCTCAGTTTGTTTCCTAGTGCCGGTTTGAAGTTCCTGCAGTTTTCACTGTAAAACCGACTTGGTGCTAGTACCTCCCCATATATATGTATGGAGTAGAGTTTGCAAGTGAAAAGAAACTTTGTGTTCCCAACAAGCTAGGTGAAGTACGGCTTTCACACACACTTATCTCTCAGAACTGAGCATGTGGAGAGACGTTCGTTCATCTAGCACAAAGGGAACCGGTTGCAGGAGGAACTTTTACTCTGGTTTCTCAGTCTGTTTCCTAGTGCCGGTTTGAAGTTCCTGCAGTTTTCCCTGTAAAACCGAGTTGGAGCTAGTACCTCCCCATACTAATGTATGGAGTGGTGTTTGCAAGTGAAAAGAAACTTTGTGTTCCCAACAAGCTAGTTGAAGGACGGCTTTCACACACACATATCTCTCAGAACTGAGCATGTGGAGAGACGTTCGTTTATCTAGCACAAAGGGAACGGGTTGCAAGGGAAATTTTTACTCTGGTTTCTCAGTCTGTTTCCTAGTGCCGGATTGAAGTTCCTGCAGTTTTCACTGTAAAACAGATTTGGAGCTAGTACCACACCATATATATGTATGGAGTGGAGTTTGCAAGTGAAAAGAAACTTTGTGTTCCCAACAAGCGAGATGAAGGACGGCTTTCACACACACTTATCTCTCAGAACTGAGCATGTGGAGAGACGTTCGTTCATCTAGATCAAAGGGAACGGGTTGCAGGAGGAACTTTTACTCTGGATTCTCAGTCTGTTTCCTAGTGCCGGTTTGAAGTTCCTGCAGTTTTCACTGTAAAACCGTCTTGGAGCTAGTACCTCCCCATATATATGTATGGAGTGGAGTTTGCTAGTTAAAAGAAACTTTGTGTTCCCAACAAGCTAGGTGAAGGACGGCTTTCACACACACTTATCTCTCAGAACTGAGCATGTGGAGAGATGTTCGTTCATCTAGCACAAAGGGAAAGGGTTGCAGGAGAAACTTTTACTCTGGTTTCTCAGTCTGTTTCCTAGTGCCGGTTTGAAGTTCCTGCATTTTGCACTGTAAAATCGATTTGGAGCTATTATAACCCCATATATATGTATGGAGTGGAGTTAGCAAATGAAAAGAAACTTTGTGTTCCCAACAAGCTAGGTGAAGGACGGCTTTCACACACACTTATCTCTCAGAACTGAGCATGTGGAGAGTCGTTCGTTCATCTAGCACAAAGGGAACGGGTTGCAGGAGAAACTTTTACTCTGGTTTCTCAGTCTGTTTCCTAGTGCCGGTTTGAAGTTCCTGCAGTTTTCACTGTAAAACCGACTTGGAGCTAGTACCTCCCCATATATATGTATGGAGTAGAGTTTGCAAGTGAAAAGAATCTTTGTGTTCCCAACAAGGTAGGTGAACGAAGGCATTCACACACACTTATCTCTCAGAACTGAGCATGAGGAGAGACGTTCGTTCATCTAGCACAAAGGGAACGGGTTGCAGTGGAAACTTTTACTCTGGTTTCTCATTCTGTTTCGTAGTGCCGGTTTGAAGTTCCTGCAGTTTGCACAGTAAAACCGAGTTGGAGTTAGTACCTCCCCATATATATGTATGGAGTGGAGTTTGCAAGTGAAAAGAAACTTTGTGTTCCCAAAAAGCTAGGTGAAGGACGGCTTTCACACACACTTATCTCTCAGAACTGAGCATGTGTAGAGACGTTCGTTCATCTAGCATAAAGGGAACGGTTTGCAGGGGAATTTTTTCTCTGGTTTATCAGTCTGTTTCCTAGTGCCGGATTGAAGTTCCTGCAGTTTTCACTGTAAAACAGATTTGGAGCTAGTACCTCCCCATATATATGTATGGAGTGGAGTTTGCAAGTGAAAAGAAACTTTGTGTTCCCAACAAGCTAGATGAAGGACGGCTTTCACACACACTTATCTCTCAGAACTGAGCATGTGGAGAGACGTTCGTTCATCTAGAACAAAGGGAACGGTTTGCAGGAGGAACTTTTACTCTGGTTTCTCAGTCTGTTTCCTAGTGCCGGTTTGAAGTTCCTGCAGTTTTCACTGTAAAACCGACTTGGAGCTAGTACCTCCCCATATATATGTATGGAGTGGAGTTTGCTAGTTAAAAGAAACTTTGTGTTCCCAACAATCTAGGTGAAGGACGGCATTCACACACACTTATCTCTCAGAAGTGAGCATGTGGAGAGACGTTCGTTCATCTAGCACAAAGGGAAAGGGTTGCAGGAGAAACTTTTACTCTGGTTTCTCAGTCTGTTTCCTAGTGCCGGTTTGAAGTTCCTGCAATTTTCAATGTAAAACCGAGTTTGAGCTAGTACCTCCCCATATATATGTATGGAGTGGAGTTTGCAAGTGAAAACAAACTTTGTGTTCCCAACAAGCTAGGTGAAGGACGGCTTTCACACACACTTAACTCTCAGAACTGAGCATGTGGAGAGACGTTCATTCATCTTGCACAAAGGGAACGGGTTGCAGGAGAAATTTTACTCTGGTTTCTCAGTCTGTTTCCTAGTGCCGGTTTGAATTTCCTGCAGTTTTCACTGTAAAACCGACTTGGTGCTAGTACCTCCCCATATATATGTATGGAGTAGAGTTTGCAAGTGAAAAGAAACTTTGTGTTCCCAACAAGCTAGGTGAAGTACGGCTTTCACACACACTTATCTCTCAGAACTGAGCATGTGGAGAGACGTTCGTTCATCTAGCACAAAGGGAACCGGTTGCAGGAGGAACTTTTACTCTGGTTTCTCAGTCTGTTTCCTAGTGCCGGTTTGAAGTTCCTGCAGTTTTCCCTGTAAAACCGAGTTGGAGCTAGTACCTCCCCATACTAATGTATGGAGTGGTGTTTGCAAGTGAAAAGAAACTTTGTGTTCCCAACAAGCTAGTTGAAGGACGGCTTTCACACACACATATCTCTCAGAACTGAGCATGTGGAGAGACGTTCGTTTATCTAGCACAAAGGGAACGGGTTGCAAGGGAAATTTTTACTCTGGTTTCTCAGTCTGTTTCCTAGTGCCGGATTGAAGTTCCTGCAGTTTTCACTGTAAAACAGATTTGGAGCTAGTACCACACCATATATATGTATGGAGTGGAGTTTGCAAGTGAAAAGAAACTTTGTGTTCCCAACAAGCGAGATGAAGGACGGCTTTCACACACACTTATCTCTCAGAACTGAGCATGTGGAGAGACGTTCGTTCATCTAGATCAAAGGGAACGGGTTGCAGGAGGAACTTTTACTCTGGATTCTCAGTCTGTTTCCTAGTGCCGGTTTGAAGTTCCTGCAGTTTTCACTGTAAAACCGTCTTGGAGCTAGTACCTCCCCATATATATGTATGGAGTGGAGTTTGCTAGTTAAAAGAAACTTTGTGTTCCCAACAAGCTAGGTGAAGGACGGCTTTCACACACACTTATCTCTCAGAACTGAGCATGTGGAGAGATGTTCGTTCATCTAGCACAAAGGGAAAGGGTTGCAGGAGAAACTTTTACTCTGGTTTCTCAGTCTGTTTCCTAGTGCCGGTTTGAAGTTCCTGCATTTTGCACTGTAAAATCGATTTGGAGCTATTATAACCCCATATATATGTATGGAGTGGAGTTAGCAAATGAAAAGAAACTTTGTGTTCCCAACAAGCTAGGTGAAGGACGGCTTTCACACACACTTATCTCTCAGAACTGAGCATGTGGAGAGTCGTTCGTTCATCTAGCACAAAGGGAACGGGTTGCAGGAGAAACTTTTACTCTGGTTTCTCAGTCTGTTTCCTAGTGCCGGTTTGAAGTTCCTGCAGTTTTCACTGTAAAACCGACTTGGAGCTAGTACCTCCCCATATATATGTATGGAGTAGAGTTTGCAAGTGAAAAGAATCTTTGTGTTCCCAACAAGGTAGGTGAACGAAGGCATTCACACACACTTATCTCTCAGAACTGAGCATGAGGAGAGACGTTCGTTCATCTAGCACAAAGGGAACGGGTTGCAGTGGAAACTTTTACTCTGGTTTCTCATTCTGTTTCGTAGTGCCGGTTTGAAGTTCCTGCAGTTTGCACAGTAAAACCGAGTTGGAGTTAGTACCTCCCCATATATATGTATGGAGTGGAGTTTGCAAGTGAAAAGAAACTTTGTGTTCCCAAAAAGCTAGGTGAAGGACGGCTTTCACACACACTTATCTCTCAGAACTGAGCATGTGTAGAGACGTTCGTTCATCTAGCATAAAGGGAACGGTTTGCAGGGGAATTTTTTCTCTGGTTTATCAGTCTGTTTCCTAGTGCCGGATTGAAGTTCCTGCAGTTTTCACTGTAAAACAGATTTGGAGCTAGTACCTCCCCATATATATGTATGGAGTGGAGTTTGCAAGTGAAAAGAAACTTTGTGTTCCCAACAAGCTAGATGAAGGACGGCTTTCACACACACTTATCTCTCAGAACTGAGCATGTGGAGAGACGTTCGTTCATCTAGAACAAAGGGAACGGTTTGCAGGAGGAACTTTTACTCTGGTTTCTCAGTCTGTTTCCTAGTGCCGGTTTGAAGTTCCTGCAGTTTTCACTGTAAAACCGACTTGGAGGTAGTACCTCCCCATATATATGTATGGAGTGGAGTTTGCTAGTTAAAAGAAACTTTGTGTTCCCAACAATCTAGGTGAAGGACGGCATTCACACACACTTATCTCTCAGAAGTGAGCATGTGGAGAGACGTTCGTTCATCTAGCACAAAGGGAAAGGGTTGCAGGAGAAACTTTTACTCTGGTTTCTCAGTCTGTTTCCTAGTGCCGGTTTGAAGTTCCTGCAATTTTCAATGTAAAACCGAGTTTGAGCTAGTACCTCCCCATATATATGTATGGAGTGGAGTTTGCAAGTGAAAACAAACTTTGTGTTCCCAACAAGCTAGGTGAAGGACGGCTTTCACACACACTTAACTCTCAGAACTGAGCATGTGGAGAGACGTTCATTCATCTTGCACAAAGGGAACGGGTTGCAGGAGAAATTTTACTCTGGTTTCTCAGTCTGTTTCCTAGTGCCGGTTTGAATTTCCTGCAGTTTTCACTGTAAAACCGACTTGGTGCTAGTACCTCCCCATATATATGTATGGAGTAGAGTTTGCAAGTGAAAAGAAACTTTGTGTTCCCAACAAGCTAGGTGAAGTACGGCTTTCACACACACTTATCTCTCAGAACTGAGCATGTGGAGAGACGTTCGTTCATCTAGCACAAAGGGAACGGGTTGCAGGAGGAACATTTACTCTGGTTTCTCAGTCTGTTTCCTAGTGCCGGTTTGAAGTTCCTGCAGTTTTCCCTGTAAAACCGAGTTGGAGCTAGTACCTCCCCATACTAATGTATGGAGTGGTGTTTGCAAGTGAAAAGAAACTTTGTGTTCCCAACAAGCTAGTTGAAGGACGGCTTTCACACACACTTATCTCTTAGAACACAGCATGTGGAGAGACGTTCGTTCATCTAGCACAAAGGGAACGGGTTGCAGGAGGAACTTTTACTCTGGTTTCTCAGTATTTTTCCTAGTGCCGGTTTGAAGTTCCTGCAGTTTTCACTGTAAAACCGAGTTGGAGCTAGTACCGCCCCATATATATTTATGGAGTGGAGTTTGCAAGTGAAAAGAAACTTTGTGTTCCCAACAAGCTAGGTGAAGTACGGCTTTCACACACACTTATCTCTCAGAACTGAGCATGTGGAGAGACGTTCGTTCATCTAGAACAAAGGGAACGGGTTGCAGGAGGAACTTTTACTCTGGTTTCTCAGTCTGTTTCCTAGTGCCGGTTTGAAGTTCCTGCAGTTTTCACTGTAAAACCGTCTTGGAGCTAGTACCTCCCCATATATATGTATGGAGTGGAGTTTGCTAGTTAAAAGAAACTTTGTGTTCCCAACAAGCTAGGTGAAGGACGGCTTTCACACACACTTATCTCTCAGAACTGAGCATGTGGAGAGATGTTCGTTCATCTAGCACAAAGGGAAAGTGTTGCAGGAGAAACTTTTACTCTGGTTTCTCAGTCTGTTTCCTAGTGCCGGTTTGAAGTTCCTGCATTTTGCACTGTAAAATCGATTTGGAGCTATTATAACCCCGTATATATGTATGGAGTGGAGTTAGCAAATGAAAAGAAACTTTGTGTTCCAAACAAGCTAGGTGAAGGACGGCTTTCACACACACTTATCTCTCAGAACTGAGCATGTGGAGAGTCGTTCGTTCATCTAGCTCAAAGGGAACGGGTTGCAGGAGAAAATTTTACTCTGGTTTCTCAGTCTGTTTCCTAGTGCCGGTTTGAAGTTCCTGCAGTTTTCACTGTAAAACCGACTTGGAGCTAGTACCTCCCCATATATATGTATGGAGTGGAGTTTGCAAGTGAAAAGAAACTTTGTGTTCCCAACAAGCTAGGTGAAGGACGGCTTTCACACACACTTATCTCTCAGAACTGAGCATGTGGAGAGACGTTCGTTCATCTAGCACAAAGGGAACGGGTTGCAGTGGAAACTTTTACTCTGGTTTCTCAGTCTGTTTCCTAGTGCCGGTTTGAAGTTCCTGCAGTTTGCACTGTAAAACCGAGTTGGAGTTAGTACATCCCCATATATATTTATGGAGTGGAGTTTGCAAGTGAAAAGAAACTTTGTGTTCCCAAAAAGCTGGGTGAAGCACGGCTTTCACACACAATTATCTCTCAGAACTGAGCATGTGTAGAGACGTTCGTACATCTAGCACAAAGGGAACGGGTTGCAGGGGAATTTTTTCTCTGGTTTCTCAGTCTGTTTCCTAGTGCCGGATTGAAGTTCCTGCAGTTTTCACTGTAAAACAGATTTGGAGCTAGTACCTCCCCATATATATGTATGGAGTGGAGTTTGCAAGTGAAAAGAAACTTTGTGTTCCCAACAAGCTAGATGAAGGACGGCTTTCACACACACTTATCTCTCAGAACTGAGCATGTGGAGAGACGTTCGTTCATCTAGAACAAAGGGAACGGGTTGCAGGAGGAACTTTTACTCTGGTTTCTCAGTCTGTTTCCCAGTGCCGGTTTGAAGTTCCTGCAGTTTTCACTGTAAAACCGACTTGGAGCTAGTACCTCCCCATATATATGTATGGAGTGGAGTTTGCTAGTTAAAAGAAACTTTGTGTTCCCAACAATCTAGGTGAAGGACGGCATTCACACACACTTATCTCTCAGAACTGAGCATGTGGAGAGACGTTCGTTCATCTAGCAGAAAGGGAAAGGGTTGCAGGAGAAACTTTTACTCTGGTTTCTCAGTCTGTTTCCTAGTGCCGGTTTGAAGTTCCTGCAATTTTCACTGTAAAACCGAGTTTGAGCTAGTACCTCCCAATATATATGTATGGAGTGGAGTTTGCAAGTGAAAAGAAACTTTGTGTTCCCAACAAGCTAGGTGAAGTACGGCTTTCACACACACTTATCTCTCAGAACTGAGCATGTGGAGAGACGTTCGTTCATCTAGCACAAAGGGAACGGGTTGCATGAGAAACTATTACTCTGGTTTCTCAGTCTGTTTCCTAGTGCCGGTTTGAAGTTCCTGCAGTTTTCCCTGTAAACCCGAGTTGGAGCTAGTACCTCCCCATACTAATGTATGGAGTGGTGTTTGCAAGTGAAAAGAAACTTTGTGTTCCCAACAAGCTAGTTGAAGGACGGCTTCCACACACACTTATCTCTCAGAACTGAGCATGTGGAGAGACGTTCGTTCATCTAGCACAAAGGGAACGGGTTGCAAGGGAAATTTTTACTCTGGTTTCTCAGTCTGTTTCCTAGTGCCGGATTGAAGTTCCTGCAGTTTTCACTGTAAAACAGATTTGGAGCTAGTACCTCACCATATATATGTATGGAGTGGAGTTTGCAAGTGAAAAGAAACTTTGTGTTCCCAACAAGCGAGATGAAGGACGGCTTTCACACACACTTATCTCTCAGAACTGAGCATGTGGAGAGACGTTCGTTCATCTAGAACAAAGGGAACGGGTTGCAGGAGGAACTTTTACTCTGGTTTCTCAGTCTGTTTCCTAGTGCCGGTTTGAAGTTCCTGCAGTTTTCACTGTAAAACCGACTTGGTGCTAGTACCTCCCCATATATATGTATGGAGTAGAGTTTGCAAGTGAAAAGAAACTTTGTGTTCCCAACAAGCTAGGTGAAGTACGGCTTTCACACACACTTATCTCTCAGAACTGAGCATGTGGAGAGACGTTCGTTCATCTAGCACAAAGGGAACCGGTTGCAGGAGGAACTTTTACTCTGGTTTCTCAGTCTGTTTCCTAGTGCCGGTTTGAAGTTCCTGCAGTTTTCCCTGTAAAACCGAGTTGGAGCTAGTACCTCCCCATACTAATGTATGGAGTGGTGTTTGCAAGTGAAAAGAAACTTTGTGTTCCCAACAAGCTAGTTGAAGGACGGCTTTCACACACACATATCTCTCAGAACTGAGCATGTGGAGAGACGTTCGTTCATCTAGCACAAAGGGAACGGGTTGCAAGGGAAATTTTTACTCTGGTTTCTCAGTCTGTTTCCTAGTGCCGGATTGAAGTTCCTGCAGTTTTCACTGTAAAACAGATTTGGAGCTAGTACCACACCATATATATGTATGGAGTGGAGTTTGCAAGTGAAAAGAAACTTTGTGTTCCCAACAAGCGAGATGAAGGACGGCTTTCACACACACTTATCTCTCAGAACTGAGCATGTGGAGAGACGTTCGTTCATCTAGCACAAAGGGAACGGGTTGCATGAGAAACTTTTACTCTGGTTTCTCAGACTGTTTCCTAGTGCCGGTTTCAAGTTACTGCAGTTTTCAATGTAAAACCGACTTGGAGCTAGTACCTCCCCATATATATGTATGGAGTGGAGTCTGCAAGTGAAAAGAAACTTTGTGTTCCCAACAAGCTAGGTGAAGGACGGCTTTCACACACAATTATCTCTCAGAACTGAGCATGTGGAGAGACGTTCGTTCATCTAGCACAAAGGGAACGGGTTGCAGGAGAAACTTTTACTCTGGTTTCTCAGTCTGTTTCCTAGTGCCGGTTTGAAGTTCCTGCAGTTTGCACTGTAAAACCGAGTTGGAGCTAGTACCTCCCCATATATATGTATGGAGTGGAGTTTGCAAGTGAAAAGAAACTTTATGTTCCAAACAAGCTAGGTGAAGTACGGCTTTCACACACACTTAACTCACAGAACTGAGCATGTGGAGAGACGTTCGTTCATCTAGCAAAAAGAGAACGGGTTGCAGGAGAAACTTTTACTCTGGTTTCTCAGTCTGTTTCCTAGTGCCGGTTTGAATTTCCTGCAGATTGCACAGTAAAACCGACTTGGAGCTAGTACCTCCCATATATATGTATGGAGTGGAGTTTGCAAGTGAAAAGAAAATTTGTGTTCCCAACAAGCTAGGTGAAGGACGGCTTTCACACACACTTATCTCTCAGAACTGAGCATGTGGAGAGACGTTCGTTCATCTAGCACAAAAGGAACGGGTTGCAGGAGAAACTTTTACTCTGGTTTCTCAGTCTGTTTCCTAGTGCCGGTTTGAATTTCCTGCAGATTGCACAGTAAAACCGACTTGGAGCTAGTACCTCCCATATATATGTATGGAGTGGAGTTTGCAAGTGAAAAGAAACTTTGTTTTCCCAACTAGGTAGGTGAAGGACGGCTTTCACACACACTTATCTCTCAGAACTGAGCATGTGGGGAGACGTTCGTTCATCTAGCACAAAAGGAAAGGTTTGCAGGAGAAACTTTTACTCTGGTTTTCCAGGCTGTTTCCTAGTGCCGGTTTGAAGTTCCTGAAATTTACACTGTAAAACCGACTTGGAGCTAGTACCTCCCCATATATATGTATGGAGTGGAGTTTGCAAGTGAAAAGAATCTTTGTGTTCCCAACCAGCTTGGTGAAGGACGGCTTTCACACACACTTATCTTTCAGAACTAAGCATGTGGAGAGACGTTCGTTCATCTAGCACAAAGGGAACGGGTAGCAGTAGAAACTTTTACTCTGATTTCTCAGTCTGTATCCTAGTGCCGGTTTGAAGTTCCTGCAGTTTTCCCTGTAAAACCGAGTTGGAGTTAGTACCTCCACATATATATGTATGGATTGGAGTTTGCAAGTGAAAAGAAATTTTGTGTTCCCTACTAGCTAGGTGAAGGACGGCTTTCACACACACTTATCTCTCAGAACGGAGCCTGTGGAGAGACGTTCGTTCATCTAGCACAAAGGGAACGGGTTGCAGGAGAAACTTTTACTCTGGTTTCTCAGTCTGTTTCCTAGTGCCGGTTTGAATTTCCTGCAGTTTTCCCTGTAAAACAGATTTGGAGCTAGTACCTCCCCATATATATGTATGGATTGGAGTTTGCAAGTGAAAAGAAACTTTGTGTTCCCAACAAGCTAGGTGAAGGACGGCTTTCACACACACTTATCTCTCAGAACTGAGCATGTGGAGAGACGTTCGTTCATCTAGCACAAAGGCAACGGGTTGAAGGAGAAACTTTTACTCTGGTTTCTCAGTCTGTTTCCTAGTGCCTGTTTGAATTTCCTGCAGTTTTCACTGTAAAACCGAGTTGGAGCTAGTACCTCCCCATATATATGTATGGAGTGGAGTTTGCAATTGAAAAGAAACTTTGTGTTCCCAACAAGCTAGGTGAAGGACGGCTTTCACACACACTTATCTCTCAGAACTGAGCATGTGGAGAGATGTTCGTTCATCTAGCACAAAGGGAACGGGTTGCAGGAGAAACTTTTACTCTGGTTTCTCAGTCTGTTTCCTAGTGCCGGTTTGAAGTTCCTGCAGTTTTCACTGTAAAACCGAGTTGGAGCTAGTACCTCCTCATATATATGTGTGTATTGGAGTTTGCAATTGAAAAGAAACTTTTGTTCCCAACAAGCTTGGTGAAGGGCAGCTTTCACACACACTTATCTCTCAGAACTGAGCATGTGGTGAGACGTTCGTTCATCTAGCACAAAGGGAACGGGTTGAAGGAGAAACTTTTACTCTGGTTTCTCAGTCTGTTTCCTAGTGCCGGTTTGAAGTTCCTGCAGTTTTCACTGTAAAACCTAGTTGGAGCTAGTACCTCCCATATATATGTATGGAGTGGAGTTTGCATGTGAAAAGAAACTTTGTGTTCCCAACAAGCTAGGTGAAGGACGGCTTTCACACACACTTATCTCTCAGAACTGAGCATGTGGAGAGACGTTCGTTCATCTAGCACAAAGGGAACGGGTTGCAGGAGGAACTTTTACTCTGGTTTCTCAGTCTGTTTCCTAGTGCTGGTTTGAAGTTCCTGCAGTTTTCCCTGTAAAACCGAGTTGGAGCTAGTACCTCCCCATACATATGTATGGAGTGAGGATTGCAAGTGAAAAGAAACTTTGTGTTCCCAACAAGCTAGGTGAAGGACGGCTTTCACACACACTTATCTCTCAGAACTGAACATGTGGAGAGACGTTCGTTCATCTAGCACAAAGGGAACGGGTTGCAGGAGGAACTTTTACTCTGGTTTCTCAGTCTGTTTCCTAGTGCCGGTTTGAAGTTCCTGCAGTTTTCACTGTAAAACCGAGTTGGAGCTTGTACCGCCCCATATATATGTATGGAGTGGAGTTTGCAAGTGAAAAGAAACTTTGTGTTCCCAACAAGCTAGGTGAAGTACGGCTTTCACACACACTTATCTCTCAGAACTGAGCATGTGGAGAGACGTTCGTTCATCTAACACAAAGGGAACGGGTTGCAGGAGAAACTTTACTCTGGTTTCTCAGTCTGTTTCCTACTGCCGGTTTGAAGTTCCTGCAGATTTCAATGTAAAACCGACTTGGAGCTAGTACCTCCCCATATATATGTATGGAGTGGAGTTTGCAAGTGAAAAGAAACTTTATGTTCCCAACAAGCTAGGTGAAGTACGGCTTTCACACACACTTAACTCTCAGAACTGAGCATGTGGAGAGACGTTCGTTCTTCTAGCACAAAGGGAACGGGTTGCAGGAGAAACTTTTACTCTGGTTTCTCAGTCTGTTTCCTAGTGCCGGTTTGAAGTTCTTGCAGATTGCACAGTAAAACCGACTTGGAGCTAGTACCTCCCATATATATGTATGGAGTGGAGTTTGCAAGTGAAAAGAAACTTTGTGTTCCCAGCAAGCTAGGAGAAGGACGGCTTTCACACACACTTATCTCTCAGAACTGAGCATGTGGAGAGACGTTCGTTCATCTAGCACAAAAGGAACGGGTTGCAGGAGAAACTTTTACTCTGGTTTCTCAGTCTGTTTCCTAGTGCCGGTTTGAAGTTCTTGCAGATTGCACAGTAAAACCGACTTGGAGCTAGTACCTCCCATATATATGTATGGAGTGGGATTTGCTAGTGAAAAGAAACTTTGTGTTCCCAGCAAGCTAGGAGAAGGACGGCTTTCACACACACTTATCTCTCAGAACTGAGCATGTGGAGAGACGTTCGTTCATCTAACACAAAGGGAACGGGTTGCAGGAGAAACTTTACTCTGGTTTCTCAGTCTGTTTCCTACTGCCGGTTTGAAGTTCCTGCAGATTTCAATGTAAAACCGACTTGGAGCTAGTACCTCCCCATATATTTGTATGGAGTGGAGTTTGCAAGTGAAAAGAAACTTTATGTTCCCAACAAGCTAGGTGAAGTACGGCTTTCACACACACTTAACTCTCAGAACTGAGCATGTGGAGAGACGTTCGTTCATCTAGCACAAAGGGAACGGGTTGCAGGAGAAACTTTTACTCTGGTTTCTCAGTCTGTTTCCTAGTGCCGGTTTGAAGTTCTTGCAGATTGCACAGTAAAACCGACTTGGAGCTAGTACCTCCCATATATATGTATGGAGTGGAGTTTGCAAGTGAAAAGAAACTTTGTGTTCCCAGCAAGCTAGGAGAAGGACGGCTTTCACACACAATTATCTCTCAGAACTGAGCATGTGGAGAGACGTTCGTTCATCTAGCACAAAGGGAACGGGTTGCATGAGAAACTTTTACTCTGGTTTCTCAGTCTGTTTCCTAGTGCCGGTTTGAAGTTCCTGCAGTTTTCAATGTAAAACCGACTTGGAGCTAGTACCTCCCCATATATATGTATGGAGTGGAGTTTGCAAGTGAAAAGAAACTTTGTGTTCCCAACAAGCTAGGTGAAGGACGGCTTTCACACACAATTATCTCTCAGAACTGAGCATGTGGAGAGACGTTCGTTCATCTAGCACAAAGGGAACGGGTTGCAGGAGAAACTTTTAATCTGGTTTCTCAGTCTGTTTCCTAGTGCCGGTTTGAATTTCCTGCAGTTTTCCCTGTAAAACAGATTTGGAGCTAGTACCTCCCCATATATATGTATGGATTGGAGTTTGCAAGTGAAAAGAAACTTTGTGTTCCCAACAAGCTAGGTGAAGGACGGCTTTCACACACACTTATCTCTCAGAACTGAGCATGTGGAGAGACGTTCGTTCATCTAGCCCAAAGGGAACGGATTGAAGGAGAAACTTTTACTCTGGTTTCTCAGTCTGTTTCCTAGTGCCTGTTTGAATTTCCTGCAGTTTTCACTGTAAAACCGAGTTGGAGCTAGTACCTCCCCATATATATGTATGGAGTGGAGTTTGCAATTGAAAAGAAACTTTGTGTTCCCAACAAGCTAGGTGAAGGACGGCTTTCACACACACTTATCTCTCAGAACTGAGCATGTGGAGAGATGTTCGTTCATCTAGCACAAAGGGAACGGGTTGCAGGAGAAACTTTTACTCTGGTTTCTCAGTCTGTTTCCTAGTGCCGGTTTGAAGTTCCTGCAGTTTTCACTGTAAAACCGAGTTGGAGCTAGTACCTCCTCATATATATGTTTGTATTGGAGTTTGCAATTGAAAAGAAACTTTTGTTCCCAACAAGCTTGGTGAAGGGCAGCTTTCACACACACTTATCTCTCAGAACTGAGCATGTGGTGAGACGTTCGTTCATCTAGCACAAAGGGAACGGGTTGAAGGAGAAACTTTTACTCTGGTTTCTCAGTCTGTTTCCTAGTGCCGGTTTGAAGTTCCTGCAGTTTTCACTGTAAAACCTAGTTGGAGCTAGTACCTCCCGTATATATGTATGGAGTGGAGTTTGCATGTGAAAAGAAACTTTGTGTTCCCAACAAGCTAGGTGAAGGACGGCTTTCACACACACTTATCTCTCAGAACTGAGCATGTGGAGAGACGTTCGTTCATCTAGCACAAAGGGAACGGGTTGCAGGAGGAACTTTTACTCTGGTTTCTCAGTCTGTTTCCTAGTGCCGGTTTGAAGTTCCTGCAGTTTTCCCTGTAAAACCGAGTTGGAGCTAGTACCTCCCCATACATATGTATGGAGTGAGGATTGCAAGTGAAAAGAAACTTTGTGTTCCCAACAAGCTAGGTGAAGGACGGCTTTCACACACACTTATCTCTCAGAACTGAACATGTGGAGAGACGTTCGTTCATCTAGCACAAAGGGAACGGGTTGCAGGAGGAACTTTTACTCTGGTTTCTCAGTCTGTTTCCTAGTGCCTGTTTGAAGTTCCTGCAGTTTTCACTGTAAAACCGAGTTGGAGCTTGTACCGCCCCATATATATGTATGGAGTGGAGTTTGCAAGTGAAAAGAAACTTTATGTTCCCAACAAGCTAGGTGAAGTACGGCTTTCACACACACTTAACTCTCAGAACTGAGCATGTGGAGAGACGTTCGTTCATCTAGCACAAAGGGAACGGGTTGCAGGAGAAACTTTTACTCTGGTTTCTCAGTCTGTTTCCTAGTGCCGGTTTGAAGTTCTTGCAGATTGCACAGTAAAACCGACTTGGAGCTAGTACCTCCCATATATATGTATGGAGTGGAGTTTGCAAGTGAAAAGAAACTTTGTGTTCCCAGCAAGCTAGGAGAAGGACGGCTTTCACACACACTTATCTCTCAGAACTGAGCATGTGGAGAGACGTTCGTTCATCTAGCACAAAAGGAACGGGTTGCAGGAGAAACTTTTACTCTGGTTTCTCAGTCTGTTTCCTAGTGCCGGTTTGAAGTTCTTGCAGATTGCACAGTAAAACCGACTTGGAGCTAGTACCTCCCATATATATGTATGGAGTGGGATTTGCAAGTGAAAAGAAACTTTGTGTTCCCAGCAAGCTAGGAGAAGGACGGCTTTCACACACACTTATCTCTCAGAACTGAGCATGTGGAGAGACGTTCGTTCATCTAACACAAAGGGAACGGGTTGCAGGAGAAACTTTACTCTGGTTTCTCAGTCTGTTTCCTACTGCCGGTTTGAAGTTCCTGCAGATTTCAATGTAAAACCGACTTGGAGCTAGTACCTCCCCATATATATGTATGGAGTGGAGTTTGCAAGTGAAAAGAAACTTTATGTTCCCAACAAGCTAGGTGAAGTACGGCTTTCACACACACTTAACTCTCAGAACTGAGCATGTGGAGAGACGTTCGTTCATCTAGCACAAAGGGAACGGGTTGCAGGAGAAACTTTTACTCTGGTTTCTCAGTCTGTTTCCTAGTGCCGGTTTGAAGTTCTTGCAGATTGCACAGTAAAACCGACTTGGAGCTAGTACCTCCCATATATATGTATGGAGTGGAGTTTGCAAGTGAAAAGAAACTTTGTGTTCCTAGCAAGCTAGGAGAAGGACGGCTTTCACACACAATTATCTCTCAGAACTGAGCATGTGGAGAGACGTTCGTTCATCTAGCACAAAGGGAACGGGTTGCATGAGAAACTTTTACTCTGGTTTCTCAGTCTGTTTCCTAGTGCCGGTTTGAAGTTCCTGCAGTTTTCAATGTAAAACCGACTTGGAGCTAGTACCTCCCCATATATATGTATGGAGTGGAGTTTGCAAGTGAAAAGAAACTTTGTGTTCCCAACAAGCTAGGTGAAGGACGGCTTTCACACACAATTATCTCTCAGAACTGAGCATGTGGAGAGACGTTCGTTCATCTAGCACAAAGGGAACGGGTTGCAGGAGAAACTTTTACTCTGGTTTCTCAGTCTGTTTCCTAGTGCCGGTTTGAAGTTCCTGCAGTTTGCACTGTAAAACCGAGTTGGAGCTAGTACCTCCCCATATATATGTATGGAGTGGAGTTTGCAAGTGAAAAGAAACTTTATGTTCCAAACAAGCTAGGTGAAGTACGGCTTTCACACACACTTAACTCACAGAACTGAGCATGTGGAGAGACGTTCGTTCATCTAGCAAAAAGAGAACGGGTTGCAGGAGAAACTTTTACTCTGGTTTCTCAGTCTGTTTCCTAGTGCCGGTTTGAATTTCCTGCAGATTGCACAGTAAAACCGACTTGGAGCTAGTACCTCCCATATATATGTATGGAGTGGAGTTTGCAAGTGAAAAGAAAATTTGTGTTCCCAACAAGCTAGGTGAAGGACGGCTTTCACACACACTTATCTCTCAGAACTGAGCATGTGGAGAGACGTTCGTTCATCTAGCACAAAAGGAACGGGTTGCAGGAGAAACTTTTACTCTGGTTTCTCAGTCTGTTTCCTAGTGCCGGTTTGAATTTACTGCAGATTGCACAGTAAAACCGACTTGGAGCTAGTACCTCCCATATATATGTATGGAGTGGAGTTTGCAAGTGAAAAGAAACTTTGTTTTCCCAACTAGGTAGGTGAAGGACGGCTTTCACACACACTTATCTCTCAGAACTGAGCATGTGGGGAGACGTTCGTTCATCTAGCACAAAAGGAAAGGTTTGCAGGAGAAACTTTTACTCTGGTTTTCCAGGCTGTTTCCTAGTGCCGGTTTGAAGTTCCTGAAATTTACACTGTAAAACCGACTTGGAGCTAGTACCTCCCCATATATATGTATGGAGTGGAGTTTGCAAGTGAAAAGAAACTTTGTGTTCCCAACCAGCTTGGTGAAGGACGGCTTTCACACACACTTATCTTTCAGAACTAAGCATGTGGAGAGACGTTCGTTCATCTAGCACAAAGGGAACGGGTAGCAGTAGAAACTTTTACTCTGATTTCTCAGTCTGTATCCTAGTGCCGGTTTGAAGTTCCTGCAGTTTTCCCTGTAAAACCGAGTTGGAGTTAGTACCTCCACATATATATGTATGGATTGGAGTTTGCAAGTGAAAAGAAATTTTGTGTTCCCTACTAGCTAGGTGAAGGACGGCTTTCACACACACTTATCTCTCAGAACGGAGCCTGTGGAGAGACGTTCGTTCATCTAGCACAAAGGGAACGGGTTGCAGGAGAAACTTTTACTCTGGTTTCTCAGTCTGTTTCCTAGTGCCGGTTTGAATTTCCTGCAGTTTTCCCTGTAAAACAGATTTGGAGCTAGTACCTCCCCATATATATGTATGGATTGGAGTTTGCAAGTGAAAAGAAACTTTGTGTTCCCAACAAGCTAGGTGAAGGACGGCTTTCACACACACTTATCTCTCAGAACTGAGCATGTGGAGAGACGTTCGTTCATCTAGCACAAAGGCAACGGGTTGAAGGAGAAACTTTTACTCTGGTTTCTCAGTCTGTTTCCTAGTGCCTGTTTGAATTTCCTGCAGTTTTCACTGTAAAACCGAGTTGGAGCTAGTACCTCCCCATATATATGTATGGAGTGGAGTTTGCAATTGAAAAGAAACTTTGTGTTCCCAACAAGCTAGGTGAAGGACGGCTTTCACACACACTTATCTCTCAGAACTGAGCATGTGGAGAGATGTTCGTTCATCTAGCACAAAGGGAACGGGTTGCAGGAGAAACTTTTACTCTGGTTTCTCAGTCTGTTTCCTAGTGCCGGTTTGAAGTTCCTGCAGTTTTCACTGTAAAACCGAGTTGGAGCTAGTACCTCCTCATATATATGTGTGTATTGGAGTTTGCAATTGAAAAGAAACTTTTGTTCCCAACAAGCTTGGTGAAGGGCAGCTTTCACACACACTTATCTCTCAGAACTGAGCATGTGGTGAGACGTTCGTTCATCTAGCACAAAGGGAACGGGTTGAAGGAGAAACTTTTACTCTGGTTTCTCAGTCTGTTTCCTAGTGCCGGTTTGAAGTTCCTGCAGTTTTCACTGTAAAACCTAGTTGGAGCTAGTACCTCCCATATATATGTATGGAGTGGAGTTTGCATGTGAAAAGAAACTTTGTGTTCCCAACAAGCTAGGTGAAGGACGGCTTTCACACACACTTATCTCTCAGAACTGAGCATGTGGAGAGACGTTCGTTCATCTAGCACAAAGGGAACGGGTTGCAGGAGGAACTTTTACTCTGGTTTCTCAGTCTGTTTCCTAGTGCTGGTTTGAAGTTCCTGCAGTTTTCCCTGTAAAACCGAGTTGGAGCTAGTACCTCCCCATACATATGTATGGAGTGAGGATTGCAAGTGAAAAGAAACTTTGTGTTCCCAACAAGCTAGGTGAAGGACGGCTTTCACACACACTTATCTCTCAGAACTGAACATGTGGAGAGACGTTCGTTCATCTAGCACAAAGGGAACGGGTTGCAGGAGGAACTTTTACTCTGGTTTCTCAGTCTGTTTCCTAGTGCCGGTTTGAAGTTCCTGCAGTTTTCACTGTAAAACCGAGTTGGAGCTTGTACCGCCCCATATATATGTATGGAGTGGAGTTTGCAAGTGAAAAGAAACTTTGTGTTCCCAACAAGCTAGGTGAAGTACGGCTTTCACACACACTTATCTCTCAGAACTGAGCATGTGGAGAGACGTTCGTTCATCTAACACAAAGGGAACGGGTTGCAGGAGAAACTTTACTCTGGTTTCTCAGTCTGTTTCCTACTGCCGGTTTGAAGTTCCTGCAGATTTCAATGTAAAACCGACTTGGAGCTAGTACCTCCCCATATATATGTATGGAGTGGAGTTTGCAAGTGAAAAGAAACTTTATGTTCCCAACAAGCTAGGTGAAGTACGGCTTTCACACACACTTAACTCTCAGAACTGAGCATGTGGAGAGACGTTCGTTCTTCTAGCACAAAGGGAACGGGTTGCAGGAGAAACTTTTACTCTGGTTTCTCAGTCTGTTTCCTAGTGCCGGTTTGAAGTTCTTGCAGATTGCACAGTAAAACCGACTTGGAGCTAGTACCTCCCATATATATGTATGGAGTGGAGTTTGCAAGTGAAAAGAAACTTTGTGTTCCCAGCAAGCTAGGAGAAGGACGGCTTTCACACACACTTATCTCTCAGAACTGAGCATGTGGAGAGACGTTCGTTCATCTAGCACAAAAGGAACGGGTTGCAGGAGAAACTTTTACTCTGGTTTCTCAGTCTGTTTCCTAGTGCCGGTTTGAAGTTCTTGCAGATTGCACAGTAAAACCGACTTGGAGCTAGTACCTCCCATATATATGTATGGAGTGGGATTTGCTAGTGAAAAGAAACTTTGTGTTCCCAGCAAGCTAGGAGAAGGACGGCTTTCACACACACTTATCTCTCAGAACTGAGCATGTGGAGAGACGTTCGTTCATCTAACACAAAGGGAACGGGTTGCAGGAGAAACTTTACTCTGGTTTCTCAGTCTGTTTCCTACTGCCGGTTTGAAGTTCCTGCAGATTTCAATGTAAAACCGACTTGGAGCTAGTACCTCCCCATATATTTGTATGGAGTGGAGTTTGCAAGTGAAAAGAAACTTTATGTTCCCAACAAGCTAGGTGAAGTACGGCTTTCACACACACTTAACTCTCAGAACTGAGCATGTGGAGAGACGTTCGTTCATCTAGCACAAAGGGAACGGGTTGCAGGAGAAACTTTTACTCTGGTTTCTCAGTCTGTTTCCTAGTGCCGGTTTGAAGTTCTTGCAGATTGCACAGTAAAACCGACTTGGAGCTAGTACCTCCCATATATATGTATGGAGTGGAGTTTGCAAGTGAAAAGAAACTTTGTGTTCCCAGCAAGCTAGGAGAAGGACGGCTTTCACACACAATTATCTCTCAGAACTGAGCATGTGGAGAGACGTTCGTTCATCTAGCACAAAGGGAACGGGTTGCATGAGAAACTTTTACTCTGGTTTCTCAGTCTGTTTCCTAGTGCCGGTTTGAAGTTCCTGCAGTTTTCAATGTAAAACCGACTTGGAGCTAGTACCTCCCCATATATATGTATGGAGTGGAGTTTGCAAGTGAAAAGAAACTTTGTGTTCCCAACAAGCTAGGTGAAGGACGGCTTTCACACACAATTATCTCTCAGAACTGAGCATGTGGAGAGACGTTCGTTCATCTAGCACAAAGGGAACGGGTTGCAGGAGAAACTTTTAATCTGGTTTCTCAGTCTGTTTCCTAGTGCCGGTTTGAATTTCCTGCAGTTTTCCCTGTAAAACAGATTTGGAGCTAGTACCTCCCCATATATATGTATGGATTGGAGTTTGCAAGTGAAAAGAAACTTTGTGTTCCCAACAAGCTAGGTGAAGGACGGCTTTCACACACACTTATCTCTCAGAACTGAGCATGTGGAGAGACGTTCGTTCATCTAGCCCAAAGGGAACGGATTGAAGGAGAAACTTTTACTCTGGTTTCTCAGTCTGTTTCCTAGTGCCTGTTTGAATTTCCTGCAGTTTTCACTGTAAAACCGAGTTGGAGCTAGTACCTCCCCATATATATGTATGGAGTGGAGTTTGCAATTGAAAAGAAACTTTGTGTTCCCAACAAGCTAGGTGAAGGACGGCTTTCACACACACTTATCTCTCAGAACTGAGCATGTGGAGAGATGTTCGTTCATCTAGCACAAAGGGAACGGGTTGCAGGAGAAACTTTTACTCTGGTTTCTCAGTCTGTTTCCTAGTGCCGGTTTGAAGTTCCTGCAGTTTTCACTGTAAAACCGAGTTGGAGCTAGTACCTCCTCATATATATGTTTGTATTGGAGTTTGCAATTGAAAAGAAACTTTTGTTCCCAACAAGCTTGGTGAAGGGCAGCTTTCACACACACTTATCTCTCAGAACTGAGCATGTGGTGAGACGTTCGTTCATCTAGCACAAAGGGAACGGGTTGAAGGAGAAACTTTTACTCTGGTTTCTCAGTCTGTTTCCTAGTGCCGGTTTGAAGTTCCTGCAGTTTTCACTGTAAAACCTAGTTGGAGCTAGTACCTCCCGTATATATGTATGGAGTGGAGTTTGCATGTGAAAAGAAACTTTGTGTTCCCAACAAGCTAGGTGAAGGACGGCTTTCACACACACTTATCTCTCAGAACTGAGCATGTGGAGAGACGTTCGTTCATCTAGCACAAAGGGAACGGGTTGCAGGAGGAACTTTTACTCTGGTTTCTCAGTCTGTTTCCTAGTGCCGGTTTGAAGTTCCTGCAGTTTTCCCTGTAAAACCGAGTTGGAGCTAGTACCTCCCCATACATATGTATGGAGTGAGGATTGCAAGTGAAAAGAAACTTTGTGTTCCCAACATGCTAGGTGAAGGACGGCTTTCACACACACTTATCTCTCAGAACTGAACATGTGGAGAGACGTTCGTTCATCTAGCACAAAGGGAACGGGTTGCAGGAGGAACTTTTACTCTGGTTTCTCAGTCTGTTTCCTAGTGCCTGTTTGAAGTTCCTGCAGTTTTCACTGTAAAACCGAGTTGGAGCTTGTACCGCCCCATATATATGTATGGAGTGGAGTTTGCAAGTGAAAAGAAACTTTATGTTCCCAACAAGCTAGGTGAAGTACGGCTTTCACACACACTTAACTCTCAGAACTGAGCATGTGGAGAGACGTTCGTTCATCTAGCACAAAGGGAACGGGTTGCAGGAGAAACTTTTACTCTGGTTTCTCAGTCTGTTTCCTAGTGCCGGTTTGAAGTTCTTGCAGATTGCACAGTAAAACCGACTTGGAGCTAGTACCTCCCATATATATGTATGGAGTGGAGTTTGCAAGTGAAAAGAAACTTTGTGTTCCCAGCAAGCTAGGAGAAGGACGGCTTTCACACACACTTATCTCTCAGAACTGAGCATGTGGAGAGACGTTCGTTCATCTAGCACAAAAGGAACGGGTTGCAGGAGAAACTTTTACTCTGGTTTCTCAGTCTGTTTCCTAGTGCCGGTTTGAAGTTCTTGCAGATTGCACAGTAAAACCGACTTGGAGCTAGTACCTCCCATATATATGTATGGAGTGGGATTTGCAAGTGAAAAGAAACTTTGTGTTCCCAGCAAGCTAGGAGAAGGACGGCTTTCACACACACTTATCTCTCAGAACTGAGCATGTGGAGAGACGTTCGTTCATCTAACACAAAGGGAACGGGTTGCAGGAGAAACTTTACTCTGGTTTCTCAGTCTGTTTCCTACTGCCGGTTTGAAGTTCCTGCAGATTTCAATGTAAAACCGACTTGGAGCTAGTACCTCCCCATATATATGTATGGAGTGGAGTTTGCAAGTGAAAAGAAACTTTATGTTCCCAACAAGCTAGGTGAAGTACGGCTTTCACACACACTTAACTCTCAGAACTGAGCATGTGGAGAGACGTTCGTTCATCTAGCACAAAGGGAACGGGTTGCAGGAGAAACTTTTACTCTGGTTTCTCAGTCTGTTTCCTAGTGCCGGTTTGAAGTTCTTGCAGATTGCACAGTAAAACCGACTTGGAGCTAGTACCTCCCATATATATGTATGGAGTGGAGTTTGCAAGTGAAAAGAAACTTTGTGTTCCTAGCAAGCTAGGAGAAGGACGGCTTTCACACACAATTATCTCTCAGAACTGAGCATGTGGAGAGACGTTCGTTCATCTAGCACAAAGGGAACGGGTTGCATGAGAAACTTTTACTCTGGTTTCTCAGTCTGTTTCCTAGTGCCGGTTTGAAGTTCCTGCAGTTTTCAATGTAAAACCGACTTGGAGCTAGTACCTCCCCATATATATGTATGGAGTGGAGTTTGCAAGTGAAAAGAAACTTTGTGTTCCCAACAAGCTAGGTGAAGGACGGCTTTCACACACAATTATCTCTCAGAACTGAGCATGTGGAGAGACGTTCGTTCATCTAGCACAAAGGGAACGGGTTGCAGGAGAAACTTTTACTCTGGTTTCTCAGTCTGTTTCCTAGTGCCGGTTTGAAGTTCCTGCAGTTTGCACTGTAAAACCGAGTTGGAGCTAGTACCTCCCCATATATATGTATGGAGTGGAGTTTGCAAGTGAAAAGAAACTTTATGTTCCCAACAAGCTAGGTGAAGTACGGCTTTCACACACACTTAACTCTCAGAACTGAGCATGTGGAGAGACGTTCGTTCATCTAGCAAAAAGGGAACGTGTTGCAGGAGAAACTTTTACTCTGGTTTCTCAGTCTGTTTCCTAGTGCCGGTTTGAATTTCCTGCAGATTGCACAGTAAAACCGACTTGGAGCTAGTACCTCCCATATATATGTATGGAGTGGAGTTTGCAAGTGAAAAGAAACTTTGTGTTCCCAACAAGCTAGGTGAAGGACGGCTTTCACACACACTTATCTCTCAGAACTGAGCATGTGGAGAGACGTTCGTTCATCTAGCACAAAAGGAACGGGTTGCAGGAGAAATTTTTACTCTGGTTTCTCAGTCTGTTTCCTAGTGCCGGTTTGAATTTCCTGCAGATTGCACAGTAAAACCGACTTGGAGCTAGTACCTCCCATATATATGTATGGAGTGGAGTTTGCATGTGAAAAGAAACTTTGTTTTCCCAACTAGCTAGGTGAAGGACGGCTTTCACACACACTTATCTCTCAGAACTGAGCATGTGGGGAGACGTTCGTTCATCTAGCACAAAAGGAAAGGGTTGCAGGAGAAACTTTTACTCTGGTTTCCCAGTCTGTTTCCTAGTGCCGGTTTGAAGTTCCTGAAATTTGCACTGTAAAACCGAGTTGGAGCTAGTACCTCCCCATATATATGTATGGAGTGGAGTTTGCAAGTGAAAACAAACTTTGTGTTCCCAACAAGCTAGGTGAAGGACGGCTTTCACACACAATTAACTCTCAGAACTGAGCATGTGGAGAGACGTTCGTTCATCTTGCACAAAGGGAGCGGGTTGCAGGAGAAACTTTTACTCTGGTTTCTCAGTCTGTTTCCTAGTGCCGGTTTGAAGTTCCTGCAGTTTTCACTGTAAAACCGACTTGGAGCTAGTACCTCCCCATATATATGTATGGAGTGGAGTTTGCAAGTGAAAAGAAACTTTGTGTTCCCAACAAGCTAGTTGAAGGACGGCTTCCACACACACTTATCTCTCAGAACTGAGCATGTGGAGAGACGTTCGTTCATCTAGCACAAAGGGAACGGGTTGCAGGAGGAACTTTTATTCTGGTTTCTCAGTCTGTTTCCTAGTGCCGGTTTGAAGTTCCTGCAGTTTTCACTGTAAAACCGACTTGGAGCTAGTACCTCCCCATATATATGTATGGAGTGGAGTTTGCAAGTGAAAAGAAACTTTGTGTTCCCAACCAGCTAGGTGAAGGACGGCTTTCACACACACTTATCTTTCAGAACTAAGCATGTGGAGAGACGTTCGTTCATCTAGCACAAAGGGAACGGGTAGCAGTAGAAACTTTTACTCTGGTTTCTCAGTCTGTATCCTAGTGCCGGTTTGAAGTTCCTGCAATTTTCCCTGTAAAACCGAGTTGGAGTTAGTACCTCCACATATATATGTATGGATTGGAGTTTGCAAGTGAAAAGAAATTTTGTGTTCCCTACTAGCTTGGTGAAGGACGGCTTTCACACACACTTAACTCTCAGAACTAAGCATGTGGAGAGACGTTCGTTCATCTAGCACAAAGGGAACGGGTTGCAGGAGAAACTTTTACTCTGGTTTCTCAGTCTGTTTCCTAGTGCCGGTTTGAAGTTCCTGCAGTTTTCCCTGTAAAACAGATTTGGAGCTAGTACCTCCCCATATATATGTATGGATTGGAGTTTGCAAGTGAAAAGAAACTTTGTGTTCCCAACAAGCTAGGTGAAGGACGGCTTTCACACACACTTATCTCTCAGAACTGAGCATGTGGAGAGACGTTCGTTCATATAGCACAAAGGGAAAGGGTTGAAGGAGAAACTTTTACTCTGGTTTCTCAGTCTGTTTCCTAGTGCCTGTTTGAATTTCCTGCAGTTTTCACTGTAAAACCGAGTTGGAGCTAGTACCTCCCCATATATATGTATGGAGTGGAGTTTGCAATTGAAAAGAAACTTTGTATTCCCAACAAGCTAGGTGAAGGACGGCTTTCACACACACTTATGTCTCAGAACTGAGCATGTGGAGAGACGTTCGTTCATCTAGCACAAAGGGAAAGGGTTGCAGGAGAAACATTTACTCTGGTTTCTCAGTCTGTTTCCTAGTGCCGGTTTGAATTTCCTGCAGTTTTCCCTGTAAAACAGAGTTGGAGCTAGTACCTCCCCTTATATATGTATGGAGTGGAGTTTGCAAGTGAAAAGAAACTTTGTGTTCCCAACAAGCTATGTTAAGGACGGCTTTCACACACACTTATCTCTCAGAACTGAGCATGTGGAGAGACGTTCGTTCATCTAGCACAAAGGGAAAGGGTTGCAGGAGAAACTTTTACTCTGGTTTCTCAGTCTGTTTCCTAGTGCCGGTTTGAAGTTCCTGCAGTTTGCACTGTAAAACCGAGTTGGAGCTAGTACCTCCTCATATATATGTATGTAGTGGAGTTTGCAAGTGAAAAGAAACTTTATGTTTCCAACAAGCTATGTTAAGGACGGCTTTCACACACACTTTACTCTCAGAACTGAGCATGTGGAGAGACGTTCGTTCATCTAGCACAAAGGGAATGGTTTGCAGGAGAATCTTTTACTCTGGTTTCTCAGTCTGTTTCCTAGTGCCGGTTTGAAGTTCCTGCAGTTTTCACTGTAAAACCGAGTTGGAGCTAGTACCTCCCATATATATGTATGGAGTGGAGTTTGCAAGTGAAAAGAAACTTTGTGTTCCCAACAAGCTAGGTGAAGGACGGCTTTCACACACACTTATCTCTCAGAACTGAGCATGTGGAGAGACGTTCGTTCATCTAGCACTAAGGGAACGGGTTGCAGGAGAAACTTTTACTCTGGTTTCTCAGTCTGTTTCCTAGTGCCGGTTGGAAGTTCTTGCAGTTTGCACTGTAAAACCGAGTTGGAGCTAGTACCTCCCATATATATATATGGAGTGGGGTTTGCATGTGAAAAGAAACTTTGTTTTCCCAACAAGCTAGGTGAAGGTCGGCTTTCACACACACTTATGTCTCAGAACTGAGCATGTGGAGTGACGTTCGTTCATCTAGCACAAAGGGAAAGGGTTGCAGGGGAAACTTTTACTCTGGTTTCTCAGTCTGTTTCCTAGTGCCGGTTTGAATTTCCTGCAGTTTTCCCTGTAAAACAGAGTTGGAGCTAGTACATCCCCTTATATATGTATGGAGTGGAGTTTGCAAGTGAAAAGAAGCTTTGTGTTCCCAACAAGATAGGTGAAGAACGGCTTTCACACACCCTTATCTCTCAGAACTGAGCATGTGGAGAGACGTTCGTTCATCTAGCACAAAGGGAAAGGGTTGCAGGAGAAACTTTTACACTGGTTTCTCAGTCTGTTTTCTAGTGCCGGTTTGAAGTTCCTGCAGTTTTCCCTGTAAAACAGAGTTGGAGCTAGTACCTCCCCTTATATATGTATGGAGTGGAATTGGCAAGTGAAAAGAAACTTTGTGTTCCCAACAAGCTATGTGAAGGACGGCTTTCACACACACTTATCTCTCAGAACTGAGCATGTGGAGAGACGTTCGTTCATCTAGCACAAAGGGAACGGGTTGCAGGAGAAACTTTTACTCTGGTTTCTCAGTCTGTTTCCTAGTGCCGGTTTGAAGTTCATGCATTTTGCACTGTAAAACCGAGTTGAAGCTAGTACCTCCTCATATATATGTATGTAGTGGAGTTTGTAAGTGAAAAGAAACTTTATGTTCCCAACAAGCTAGGTGAAGGACGGCTTTCACACACACTTTACTCTCAGAATTGAGCATGTGGAGAGACGTTCGTTCATCTTGCACAAAGGGAATGGGTTGCAGGAGAAACTTTTACTCTGGTTTCTCAGTCTGTTTCCTAGTGCCGGTTTGAAGTTCCTGCAGTTTTCACTGTAAAACCGAGTTGGAGCTAGTACCTCCCTTACATATGTATAGAGTGGAGTTTGCAAGTGAAAAGAAACTTTGTGTTCCCAACAAGCTAGGTGAAGGACGGCTTTCACACACACTTATCTCTCAGAACTGAGCATGTTGTGAGACGTTCGTTCATCTAGCACAAAGGGAACGGGTTGCAGGAGAAACTTTTACTCTGGTTTCTCAGTCTGTTTCTTAGTGCCGGTTTGAAGTTCCTGCATTTTGCACTGTAAAACCGAGTTGAAGCTAGTACCTCCTCATATATATGTATGTAGTGGAGTTTGCAAGTGAAAAGAAACTTTATGTTCCCAACAAGCTAGGTGAAGGACGGCTTTCACACACAATTTAATCTCAGAACTGAGCATGTGGAGAGACTTTCGTTCATCTAGCACAAAGGGAACGGGTTGCAGGAGAAACTTTTACTCTGGTTTCTCAGTCAGTTTCCTAGTGCCGGTTTGAACTTTCTGCAGTTTTCCCTGTAAAACCGAGTTGGAGCTAGTACCTCCCCATATATATGTATGGAGTGGAGTTTGCAAGTGAAAAGAAACTTTGTGTTCCCAACAAGCTAGGTGAAGGACGGCTTTCACACACAATTATCTCTCAGAACTGAGCATGTGGAGAGACGTTCGTTCATCTAGCACAAATGGAACGGGTTGCAGGAGAAACTTTTACTCTGGTTTCTCAGTCTGTTTCCTAGTGCCGGTTTGAAGTTCCTGCAGTTTGCACTGTAAAACCGAGTTGGAGCTAGTACCTCCTCATATATATGTATGGAGTGGAGTTTGCAAGTGAAAAGAAACTTTATGTTCCCAACAATCTAGGTGAAGGACGGCTTTCACACACACTTTACTCTCAGAAATGAGCATGTGGAGAGACGTTCGTTCATCTAGCACAAAGGGAACGGGTTGCAGGAGAAACTTTTACTCTGGTTTCTCAGTCTGTTTCCTTGTGCCGGTTTGAAGTTCCTGCAGTTTTCACTGTAAAACCGAGTTGGAGCTAGTACCTCCCCATATATATGTATGGATTGGAGTTTGCAAGTGAAAAGAAACTTTGTGTTCCCAACAAGCTAGGTGAAGGACGGCTTTCACACACACTTATCTCTCAGAACTGAGCATGTGGAGAGACGTTCGTTCATCTAGCACAAAGGGAACTGGTTGCAGGGGAAACTTTTACTCTGGTTTCTCAGTCTGTTTCCTAGTGCCGGTTTGAAGTTCCTGCAGTTTGCACTGTAAAACCGAGTTGGAGCTAGTACCTCCTCATATATATGTATGTAGTGGAGTTTGCAAGTGAAAAGAACTTTGTGTTCCCAACAAGCTAGGTGAAGGACGACTTTCACACACACTTATCTCTCAGAACTGAGCATGTGGAGAGACATTCGTTCATCTAGCAGAAAGGGAAAGGGTTGCAGGAGAAATTTTACTCTGGTTTCTCAGTCTGTTTCCTAGTGCCGGTTTGAAATTCCTGCAGTTTTCACTGTTAAACCCTGTTGGAGCTAGTACCTCCCCTTATAGATGTATGGAGTGGATTTTGCAAGTGAAAAGAAACTTTGTGTTCCCAAAAAGCTAGGTGAAGGACGGCTTTCACACACACTTATCTCTCAGAACTGAGCATGTGGAGAGACGTTCGTTCATCTAGCACATATGGAACGGTTTGCAGGAGAAACTTTTACTCTGGTTTCTTAGTCTGTTTCCTAGTGCCGGTTTGAAGTTCCTTCAGTTTTCACTTTAAAACCGATTTGGAGCTAGTACCATCCCTTATATATGTATGGAGTGGAGTATGCAAGTGAAAAGAAACTTTGTGTTCCCTATAAGCTAAGTGAAGGACGGCTTTCACACACACTTTTCTTTCAGAACTGAGCATGTGGAGAGACGTTCGTTCATCTAGCACAAAGGGAACGGGTTGCAGGTGAAACTTTTACTCTGGTTTCTCAGTCTGTTTCCTAGTGCCAGTTTGAAGTTCCTGCAGTTTGCACTGTAAAACCGACTTGGAGCTAGCACCTCCCCATATATATGTATGGAGTGGATTTTGCAAGTGAAAAGAAACTTTGTGTTCCCAACAAGCTAGGTGAAGGACGGCTTTCACACATAATTATCTATCAGAACTGAGCATGTGGAGAGACGTTCGTTCATCTAGCACAAAGGGAACGGGTTGCAGGAGAAAATTTTACTTTAGTTTCTCAGTCTGTTTCCTAGTGCCGGTTTGAAGTTCCTTCAGTTTTCAATTTAAAACCGAGTTGGAGCTAGTACCATCCCATACATATGTATGGAGTGGTGTTTGCAACTGAAAAGAAACTTTGCGTTCCCTACAAGCTAGGTGAAGGACGGCTTTCACACACACTTATCTCTCAGAACTGAGCATGTGGAGAGACGTTCGTTCATCTAGCACAAAGGGAACGGGTTGCAGGGAAACTTTTACTCTGGTTTCTCAGTCTGTTTCCTACTGCCGGTTTGAAGTTCCTGCAGTTTGCAGTGTAAAACCGACTTGGAGCTAGTACCTCCCCATATATATGTATGGAGTGGAGTTTGCAAGTGAAAAGAAACTTTGTGTTCCCAACAAGCTAGGTGAAGGACGGCTTTCACACATACTTATCTCTCAGAACTGAGCATGTGGAGAGACGTTCGTTCATCTAGCACAAAGGGAACGGGTTGCAGGGGAAACTTTTACTCTGGTTTCTCAGTCTGTTTCCTAGTGCCGGTTTGAAGTTCCTGCAGTTATCACTGTAAAACCGACTTGGAGGTAGTACCTCCCCATATATATGTATGGAGTGGAGTTTGAAAGTGAAATGAAACTTTGTGTTCCCAACAAGCTAGGTGAAGGACGGCTTTCACACACACATATCTCTCAGAACAGAGCATGTGGAGAGACGTTCTTTCATCTAGCACAAAGGGAACGGGTTGCAGGAGAAACTTTTACTCTGGTTTCTCAGTCTCTTTCCTAGTGCCGGTTTGATGTTCCTGCAGATTTCACTGTAAAACAGACTTGGAGCTAGTACCACCCAATATATATGTATGGAGTGGAGTTTGCAAGTGTAAGAAACTTTGTGTTCCCAACAAGCTAGGTGAAGGACGGCTTTCACACACACTTCTCTCTCAGAACTGAGCATGTGGAGAGACGTTCGTTCATCTAGCACAAAGGGAACGGGTTGAAGGGGAAACTTTTACTCTGGTTTCTCAGTCTGTTTTCTAGTGCCGGTATGAAGTTTCTGCAGTTTTCACTGTAAAACCGTGTTGGAGATAGTACCTCCCCATATATATGTATGGAGAGGAGTTTGCAAGTGAAAAGAAACTTTGTGTTCCCAACAAGCTAGGTGAAGGACGGCTTTCACACACACTTATCTCTCAGAACTGAGCATGTGGAGAGACGTTCGTTCATCTAGCACATATGGAACGGTTTGCAGGAGAAACTTTTACTCTGGTTTCTTAGTCTGTTTCCTAGTGCCGGTTTCAAGTTCCTGCAGTTTTCACTGTAAAAACATCTTGGAGCTAGTACCTCCCCATATATATGTATGGAGTGGAGTTTGCAAGTGAAAAGAAACTTTGTGTTCCCAACAAGCTAGGTGAAGGACGGCTTTCACACACACTTATCTCTCAGAACTGAGCATGTGGAGAGACGTTCGTTCATCTAGCACAAAGGGAACGGGTTGCAGGAGAAACTTTTACTCTGGTTTCTCAGTCTGTTTCCTAGTGCCGGTTTGAAGTTCCTTCAGTTTTCACTTTAAAACCGATTTGGAGCTAGTACCATCCCTTATATATGTATGGAGTGGAGTATGCAAGTGAAAAGAAACTTTGTGTTCCCTATAAGCTAAGTGAAGGACGGCTTTCACACATACTTATCTCTCAGAACTGAGCATGTGGAGAGACGTTCGTTCATCTAGCACAAAGGGAACGGGTTGCAGGTGAAACTTTTACTCTGGTTTCTCAGTCTGTTTCCTAGTGCCAGTTTGAAGTTCCTGCAGTTTGCACTGTAAAACCGACTTGGAGCTAGCACCTCCCCATATATATGTATGGAGTGGATTTTGCAAGTGAAAAGAAACTTTGTGTTCCCAACAAGCTAGGTGAAGGACGGCTTTCACACATAATTATCTATCAGAACTGAGCATGTGGAGAGACGTTCGTTCATCTAGCACAAAGGGAACGGGTTGCAGGAGAAAATTTTACTTTAGTTTCTCAGTCTGTTTCCTAGTGCCGGTTTGAAGTTCCTTCAGTTTTCAATTTAAAACCGAGTTGGAGCTAGTAACATCCCATACATATGTATGGAGTGGTGTTTGCAACTGAAAAGAAACTTTGCGTTCCCTACAAGCTAGGTGAAGGACGGCTTTCACACACACTTATCTCTCAGAACTGAGCATGTGGAGAGACGTTCGTTCATCTAGCACAAAGGGAACGGGTTGGAGGGAAACTTTTACTCTGGTTTCTCAGTCTGTTTCCTACTGCCGGTTTGAAGTTCCTGCAGTTTGCAGTGTAAAACCGACTTGGAGCTAGTACCTCCCCATATATATGTATGGAGTGGAGTTTGCAAGTGAAAAGAAACTTTGTGTTCCCAACAAGCTAGGTGAAGGACGGCTTTCACACATACTTATCTCTCAGAACTGAGCATGTGGAGAGACGTTCGTTCATCTAGCACAAAGGGAACGGGTTGCAGGAGAAACTTTTACTCTGGTTTCTCAGTCTGTTTCCTAGTGCCGGTTTGAAGTTCCTGCAGTTATCACTGTAAAACCGACTTGGAGGTAGTACCTCCCCATATATATGTATGGAGTGGAGTTTGCAAGTGAAATGAAACTTTGTGTTCCCAACAAGCTAGGTGAAGGACGGCTTTCACACACACATATCTCTCAGAACAGAGCATGTGGAGAGACGTTCTTTCATCTAGCACAAAGGGAACGGGTTGCAGGAGAAACTTTTACTCTGGTTTCTCAGTCTCTTTCCTAGTGCCGGTTTGATGTTCCTGCAGATTTCACTGTAAAACAGACTTGGAGCTAGTACCACCCAATATATATGTATGGAGTGGAGTTTGCAAGTGTAAGAAACTTTGTGTTCCCAACAAGCTAGGTGAAGGACGGCTTTCACACACACTTCTCTCTCAGAACTGAGCATGTGGAGAGACGTTCGTTCATCTAGCACAAATGGAACGGTTTGCAGGAGGAACTTTTACTCTGGTTTCTCAGTCTGTTTCGTAGTGCCGGTTTGAAGTTCCTGCAGTTTTCACTGTAAAACCGAGTTGGAGCTAGTACCTCCCCATATATATGTATGGAGTGGAGTTTGCAACTGAAAAGAAACTTTGTGTTCCCAACAAGCTAGTTGAAGGACGGCTTTCACACACTTTACTCTCAGAACTGAGCATGTGGAGAGACGTTCGTTCAATTAGCACAAAGGGAACGGGTTGCAGGAGAAACATTTACTCTGGTTTTTCAGTCTGTTTCCTAGTGCCGGTTTGAAGTTCCTGCAGTTTTCACTGTAAAACCGACTTGGAGCTAGTACCTCCCCATATATATCTAAGGAGTAGAGTTTGCAAGTGAAAAGAAACTTTGTGTTCCCAACAAGCTATGTGAAGGGCGGCTTTCACACACACTTATCTCTCAGAACTGAGCATGTGGAGAGACGTTCGTTCATCTAGCAAAAAGGGAACGGGTTGCAGGAGAAACTTTTACTCTGGTTTCTCAGTCTGTTTCCTAGTGCCGGTTTGAAGTTCCTGCAGTTTGCACTGTAAAACCGACTTGGAGCTAGCACCTCCCCATATATATGTATGGAGTGGATTTTGAAGTGAAAAGAAACTTTGTGTTCCCAACAAGCTAGGTGAAGGACGGCTTTCACACATAATTATCTCTCAGAACTGAGCATGTGGAGAGACGTTCGTTCATCTAGCACAAAGGGAACGGGTTGCAGGAGAAACTTTTACTCTAGTTTCTCAGTCTGTTTCCTAGTGCCGGTTTGAAGTTCCTTCAGTTTTCACTTTAAAACAGAGTTGGAGCTAGTACCATCCCATACATATGTATGGAGTGGTGTTTGCAACTGAAAAGAAACTTTGTGTTCCCTACAAGCTAGGTGAAGGACGGCTTTCACACATACTTATCTCTCAGAACTGAGCATGTGGAGAGACGTTCGTTCATCTAGCACAAAGGGAACGGGTTGCAGGAGAAACTTTTACTCTGGTTTCTCAGTCTGTTTCCTAGTGCCGTAATGAAGTTCCTGCAGTTTTCACTGTAAAACCGTGTTGGAGATAGTACCTCCCCATATATATGTATGGAGTGGAGTTTGCAAGTGAAAAGAAACTTTGTGTTCCCAACAAGCTAGGTGAAAGACGGCTTTCACACACACTTATCTCTCAGAACTGAGCATGTGGAGAGACGTTCGTTCATCTAGCACTAAGGGAACGGTTTGCAGGAGGAACTTTTACTCTGGTTTCTCAATCTGTTTCCTAGTGCCGGTTTGAAGTTCCTGCAGTTTTCACTGTAAAACCGAGTTGGAGCATGTACCTCCCCATATATATGTATGGAATGGAGTTTGCAAGTGAAAAGAAACTTTGTGTTCCCTACAAGCTAGGTGAAGGACGGCTTTCACACACACTTATCTCTCAGAACTGAGCATGTGGAGAGACGTTCGTTAATCTAGCACAAAGGGAACGGGTTGCAGGGAAACTTTTACTCTGGTTTCTCAGTCTGTTTCATACTGCCGGTTTGAAGTTCCTGCAGTTTGCAGTGTAAAACCGACTTGGAGCTAGTACCTCCCCATATATATGTATGGAGTGGAGTTTGCAAGTGAAAAGAAACTTTGTGTTCCCAACAGGCTAGGTGAAGGACGGCTTTCACACATACTTATCTCTCAGAACTGAGCATGTGGAGAGACGTTCGTTCATCTAGCACAAAGGGAACGGGTTGCAGGAGAAACTTTTACTCTGGTTTCTCAGTCTGTTTCCTAGTGCCGGTTTGAAGTTCCTGCAGTTTTCACTGTAAAACCGACTTGGAGGTAGTACCTCCCCATATATATGTAAGGAGTGGAGTTTGCAAGTGAAATGAAACTTTGTGTTCCCAACAAGCTAGGTGAAGTACGGCTTTCACACACACATATCTCTCAGAACAGAGCATGTGGAGAGACGTTCTTTCATCTAGCACAAAGGGAACGGGTTGTAGGAGAAACTTTTACTCTGGTTTCTCAGTCTGTTTCCTAGTGCCGGTTTGATGTTCCTGCAGATTTCACTGTGAAACAGACTTGGAGCTAGTACCCCCCAATATATATGTATGGAGTGGAGTTTGCAAGTGTAAGAAACTTTGTGTTCCCAACAAGCTAGGTGAAGGACGGCTTTCACACACACTTCTCTCTCAGAACTGAACATGTGGAGAGACGTTCGTTCATCTAGCACAAAGGGAACGGGTTGCAGGAGAAACTTTTACTCTGGTTTCTCAGTCTGTTTCCTAGTGCCGTAATGAAGTTCCTGCAGTTTTCACTGTAAAACCGTGTTGGAGATAGTACCTCCCCATATATATGTATGGAGTGGAGTTTGCAAGTGAAAAGAAACTTTGTGTTCCCAACAAGCTAGGTGAAAGACGGCTTTCACACACACTTATCTCTCAGAACTGAGCATGTGGAGAGACGTTCGTTCATCTAGCACTAAGGGAACGGTTTGCAGGAGGAACTTTTACTCTGGTTTCTCAATCTGTTTCCTAGTGCCGGTTTGAAGTTCCTGCAGTTTTCACTGTAAAACCGAGTTGGAGCTAGTACCTCCCCATATATATGTATGGAATGGAGTTTGCAAGTGAAAAGAAACTTTGTGTTCCCAACAAGCTAGATGAAGGACGGCTTTCACACACACTTATCTCTCAGAACTGAGCATGTGGAGAGACGTTCGTTAATCTAGCACAAGGGAACGGGTTGCAGGAGAAACATTTACTCTGGTTTTTCAGTCTGTTTCCTAGTGCCGGTTTGAAATTCCTGCAGTTTTCACTGTAAAACAGACTTGGAGCTAGTACCTCCCCATATATATCTATTGAGTGGAGTTTGCAAGTGAAAAGAAACTTTGTGTTCACAAAAAGCTAGGTGAAGGACGGCTTTCACACACACTTTACTCTCAGAACTGAGCATGTGGAGAGACGTTCGTTCATCTAGCACAAAGGGAACGGGTTGCAGGAGAAACATTTACTCTGGTTTCTCAGTCTGTTTCCTAGTGCCGGTTTGAAGTTCCTGCAGTTTTCACTGTAAAACCGACTTGGAGCTAGTACCTCCCCATATATATCTATGGAGTGGAGTTTGCAAGTGAAAGAAACTTTGTGTTCCCAACAAGCTAGGTGAAGGACGGCTTTCACACACACTTATCTCTCAGAACTGAGCATGTGGAGAGACGTTCGTTCATCTAGCACAAAGGGAACGGGTTGCAGGAGAAACTTTTACTCTGATTTCTCAGTCTGTTTCCTAGTGCCGGTTTGAAGGTCCTGCAGTTTTCACTGTAAAACCGAGTTGGAGCTAGTACCTCCCCATATATATGTATGGAGTGGAGTTTGCAAGTGAAAAGAAACTTTGTGTTCCCAACAAGTTAGGTTAAGTTCGGCTTTCACACTCAATTAACTCTCAGAACTGAGCATGAGGAGAGACGTTCGTTCATCTAGCACATATGGAACGGTTTGCAGGAGAAACTTTTACTCTGGTTTCTTAGTCTGTTTCCTAGTGCCGGTTTCAAGTTCCTGCAGTTTTCACTGTAAAAACATCTTGGAGCTAGTACCTCCCCATATATATTTATGGAGTGGAGTTTGCAAGTGAAAAGTAACTTTGTGTTCCTAACAAGCTAGGTGAAGGACGGCTTTCACACACACTTATCTCTCAGAATTGAGCATGTGGAGAGACGTTCGTTCATCTAGCACAAAGGGAACGGGTTGCAGGAGAAACTTTTACTCTGGTTTCTCAGTCTGTTTCCTAGTGCCGGTTTGAAGTTCCTTCAGTTTTCACTTTAAAACCGATTTGGAGCTAGTACCATCCCTTATATATGTATGGAGTGGAGTTTGCAAGTGAAAAGAAACTTTGTGTTCCCTATAAGCTGGTGAAGGACAGCATTCACACACACTTTTTTTCAGAACTGAGCATGTGGAGAGACGTTCGTTCATCTAGCACAAAGGGAACGGGTTGCAGGAGAAACTTTTACTCTGGTTTCTCAGTCTGTTTCCTAGTGCCGGTTTGAAGTTCCTGCATTTTGCACTGTAAAACAGAGTTGGAGCTAGTACCTCCCCATATATATGTATGGAGTGGAGTTTGCAAGTGAAAAGAAACTTTGTGTTCCCAACAAGCTAGGTGAAGGACGGCTTTCACACACACTTACCTCTCAGAACTTAGCATGTGGAGAGATGTTCGTTCAACTAGCACAAAGGGAACGGTTTGCAGGAGAAACATTTACTCTGGTTTCTCAGTCTGTTTCCTAGTGCCGGTTTGACGTTCCTGCAGTTTTCACTGTAAAACCGACTTGGAGCTAGTAACACACCATATATATGTATGGAGTGGATTTTGCAAGTGAAAAGAAACTTTGTGTTCCCAACAAGCTAGGTGAAGTACGGCTTCACACACACATATCTCTCAGAACTGAGCATGAGGAGAGACGTTCGTTCATCTAGCACAAATGGAACGGGTTGCAGGAGAAATATTTACTCTGGATTCTCAGTCTGTTTCCTAGTGCCGGTTTGAAGTTCCTGCAATTTTCCCTGTAAAACCGAGTTGGAGCTAATACCTACCCATATATATGTATGGAGTGGAGTTTCCAAGTGAAAAGAAACTTTGTGTTCCAAACAAGTTAGGTGAAGTTCGGCTTTCACACACACTTAACTCTCAGAACTGAGCATGAGGTGAGACGTTCGTTCATCTAGCACATAGGGAACGGTTTGCAGGAGAATCTTTTACTCTGGATTCTCAGTCTATTTCCTAGTGCTGGTTTGAAGTTCCTGCAGTTTTCACTGTAAAACCGAGTTGGAGCTAGTACCTCCCCATATATATGTATGGAGTGGAGTTTGCAACTGAAAAGAAACTTTGTGTTCCCAACAAGCTAAGTGAAGGACGGCTTTCACACACACTTATCTCTCAGAACTGAGCATGTGGAGAGACGTTCGTTCATCTAGCACAATGGGAACGGGTTGCAGGAGAAACTTTTACTCTGGTTTCTCAGTCTGTTTTCTAGTGCCGGTTTGAAGTTCCTTCAGTTTTCACTTTAAAACCGATTTGGATCTAGTACCAACCCATACATATGTATGGAGTGGAGTTTGAAAGTGAAAAAAACTATGTGTTCCCAACAAGCTAGGTGAAGGACGGCTTTCACACACACTTATCTCTCAGAACTGAGCATGTGGAGAGAAGTTCGTTCATCTAGCACAAAGGGAACGGTTTGCAGGAGAAACTTTTACTCTAGTTTCTCAGTCTGTTTCCTAGTGCCGGTTTGAAGTTCCTTCAGTTTTCACTTTAAAACCGAGTTGGAGCTTGTACCATCCCATACATATGTATGGAGTGGTGTTTGCAAGTGAAAAGAAACTTTGTGTTCCCTACAAGCTAGGTGAAGGACGGCTTACACACACACTTATCTCTCAGAACTGAGCATGTGGAGAGACGTTCGTTCATCTAGCACAAAGGGAACGTGTTGAAGGGGAAACTTTTTCTCTGGTTTCTCAGTCTGTTCCCTAGTGCCGGTAAGAAGTTCCTGCAGTTTTCACTGTAAAACCGTGTTGGAGATAGTACCTCCCCATATATATGTATGGAGTGGAGTTTGCAAGTGAAAAGAAACTTTGTGTTCCCAACAAGCTAGTTGAAGGACGGCTTTCACACACACTTATCTCTCAGAACTGAGCATGTGGAGAGACGTTCGTTCATCTAGCAGAAACGGAACGGTTTGCAGGAGGAACTTTTACTCTGGTTTCTCAGTCTGTTTCCTAGTGCCGGTTTGAAGTTCCTGCAGTTTTCACTGTAAATCCGAGTTGGAGCTAGTACCTCCCCATATATATGTATGGAGTGGAGTTTGCAAGTGAAAAGAAACTTTGTGTTCCCAACAAGCTAGGTGAAGGACGGCTTTCACACACAATTATCTCTCAGAACTGAGCATGTGGAGAGACTTTCGTTCATCTAGCACAAAGGGAACGGGTTGCAGGAGAAACATTTACTCTGGTTTTTCAGTCTGTTTCCTAGTGCCGGTTTGAAGTTCCTGCAGTTTTCACTGTAAAACCGAGTTGGATCTAGTACCTCCCCATATATATGTATGGATTGGTGTTTGCAAGTGAAAAGAAACTTTGTGTTCCCAACAAGCTAGGTGAAGGACGGCTTTCACACACACTTATCTCTCAGAACTGAGCATGTGGAGAGACGTTCGTTCATCTAGCACAAAGGGAACTGGTTGCAGGGGAAACTTTTACTCTGGTTTCTCAGTCTGCTTCCTAGTGCCGGTTTGAAGGTCCTGCAGTTTTCACTGTAAAACCGATTTGGAGCTAGTACCTCCCCATATATATGTATGGAGTGGAGTTTGCAATTGAAAAGAAACTTTGTGTTCCCAACAAGTTAGGTTAAGTTCGGCTTTCACACTCAATTAACTCTCAGAACTGAGCATGAGGAGAGACGTTCGTTCATCTAGCACATATGGAACGGTTTGCAGGAGAAACTTTTACTCTGGTTTCTTAGTCTGTTTCCTAGTGCCGGTTTCAAGTTCCTGCAGTTTTCACTGTAAAAACATCTTGGAGCTAGTACCTCCCCATATATAAGTATGGAGTGGAGTTTGCAAGTGGAAAGTAACTTTGTGTTCCCAACAAGCTAGGTGAAGGACGGCTTTCACACACACTTATCTCTCAGAATTGAGCATGTGGAGAGACGTTCGTTCATCTAGCACAAAGGGAACGGGTTGCAGGAGAAACTTTTACTCTGGTTTCTCAGTCTGTTTCCTAGTGCCGGTTTGAAGTTCCTTCAGTTTTCACTTTAAAACCGATTTGGAGCTAGTACCATCCCTTATATATGTATGGAGTGGAGTTTGCAAGTGAAAAGAAACTTTGTGTTCCCTATAAGCTGGTGAAGGACGGCATTCACACACACTTTTCTTTCAGAACTGAGCATGTGGAGAGACGTTCGTTCATCTAGCACAAAGGGAACGGGTTGCAGGAGAAACTTTTACTCTGGTTTCTCAGTCTGTTTCCTAGTGCCGGTTTGAAGTTCCTGCAGTTTTCACTGTAAAACCGACTTGGAGCTAGTACCTCCCCATATATATCTATGGAGTGGAGTTTGCAAGTGAAAAGAAACTTTGTGTTCCCAACAAGCTATGTGAAGGACGGCTTTCACACACACTTATCTCTCAGAACTGAGCATGTGGAGAGACGTTCGTTCATCTAGCACAAAGGGAACGGGATGCAGGAGAAACTTTTACTCTGGTTTCTCAGTCTGTTTCCTAGTGCCGGTTTGAATTTCCTGCAGTTTGCACTGTAAAACAGAGTTGGAGCTAGTACCTCCCCATATATATGTATGGAGTGGAGTTTGCAAGTGAAAAGAAACTTTGTGTTCCCAACAAGCTAGGTGAAGGACGGCTTTCACACACACTTATCTCTCAGAACTTAGCATGTGGAGAGACGTTCGTTCATCTAGCACAAAGGGAACGGTTTGCAGGAGAAACATTTACTCTGGTTTCTCAGTCTGTTTCCTAGTGCCGGTTTGACGTTCCTGCAGTTATCACTGTAAAACCGACTTGGAGCTTGTAACTCCCCATATATATGTATGGAGTGGATTTTGCAAGTGAAAAGAAACTTTGTGTTCCCAACAAGCTAGGTGAAGTACGGCTTCACACACACATATCTCTCAGAACTGAGCATGAGGAGAGACGTTCGTTCATCTAGCACAAATGGAACGGGTTGCAGGAGAAATATTTACTCTGGATTCTCAGTCTGTTTCCTAGTGCCGGTTTGAAGTTCCTGCAGTTTTCCCTGTAAAACCGAGTTGGAGCTAATACCTACCCATATATATGTATGGAGTGGAGTTAGCAAGTGAAAAGAAACTTTGTGTTCCAAACAAGTTAGGTGAAGTTCGGCTTTCACACACACTTAACTCTCAGAACTGAGCATGAGGTGAGACGTTCGTTCATCTAGCACATAGGGAACGGTTTGCATGAGAAACTTTTACTCTGGATTCTCAGTCTATTTCCTAGTGCTGGTTTGAAGTTCCTGCAATTTTCACTGTAAAACCGAGTTGGAGCTAGTACCTCCCCTTATATATGTATGGAGTGGAGTTTGCAAGTGAAAAGAAACTTTGTGTTCCCAACAAGCTAGGTGAAGGACGGCTTTCACACACACTTATCTCTCAGAACTGAGCATGTGGAGAGACGTTCGTTCATCTAGCACAATGGGAACGGGTTGCAGGAGAAACTTTTACTCTGGTTTCTCAGTCTGTTTTCTAGTGCCGGTTTGAAGTTCCTTCAGTTTTCACTTTAAAACCGATTTGGAGCTAGTACCAACCCATACATATGTATGGAGTGGAGTTTGAAAGTGAAAAAAACTATGTGTTCCCAACAAGCTAGGTGAAGGACGGCTTTCACACACACTTATCTCTCAGAACTGAGCATGTTGAGAGAAGTTCGTTCATCTAGCACAAAGGGAACGGTTTGCAGGAGAAACTTTTACTCTAGTTTCTCAGTCTGTTTCCTAGTGCCGGTTTGAAGTTCCTTCAGTTTTCACTTTAAAACCGAGTTGGAGCTTGTACCATCCCATACATATGTATGGAGTGGTGTTTGCAAGTGAAAAGAAACTTTGTGTTCCCTACAAGCTAGGTGAAGTACGGCTTCACACACACATATCTCTCAGAACTGAGCATGAGGAGAGACGTTCGTTCATCTAGCACAAATGGAACGGGTTGCAGGAGAAATATTTACTCTGGATTCTCAGTCTGTTTCCTAGTGCCGGTTTGAAGTTCCTGCAGTTTTCCCTGTAAAACCGAGTTGGAGCTAATACCTACCCATATATATGTATGGAGTGGAGTTTCCAAGTGAAAAGAAACTTTGTGTTCCAAACAAGTTAGGTGAAGTTCTGCTTTCACACACACTTAACTCTCAGAACTGAGCATGAGGTGAGACGTTCGTTCATCTAGCACATAGGGAACGGTTTGCAGGAGAATCTTTTTCTCTGGATTCTCAGTCTATTTCCTAGTGCTGGTTTGAAGTTCCTGCAGTTTTCACTGTAAAACCGAGTTGGAGCTAGTACCTCCCCATATATATGTATGGAGTGGAGTTTGCAAGTGAAAAGAAACTTTGTGTTCCCAACAAGCTAAGTGAAGGACGGCTTTCACACACACTTATCTCTCAGAACTGAGCATGTGGAGAGACGTTCGTTCATCTAGCACAATGGGAACGGGTTGCAGGAGAAAATTTTACTCTGGTTTCTCAGTCTGTTTTCTAGTGCCGGTTTGAAGTTCCTTCAGTTTTCACTTTAAAACCGATTTGGTTCTAGTACCAACCCATACATATGTATGGAGTGGAGTTTGAAAGTGAAAAAAACTATGTGTTCCCAACAAGCTAGGTGAAGGACGGCTTTCACACACACTTATCTCTCAGAACTGAGCATGTGGAGAGAAGTTCGTTCATCTAGCACAAAGGGAACGGTTTGCAGGAGAAACTTTTACTCTAGTTTCTCAGTCTGTTTCCTAGTGCCGGTTTGAAGTTCCTTCAGTTTTCACTTTAAAACCGAGTTGGAGCTTGTACCATCCCATACATATGTATGGAGTGGTGTTTGCAAGTGAAAAGAAACTTTGTGTTCCCTACAAGCTAGGTGAAGGACGGCTTTCACACACACTTATCTCTCAGAACTGAGCATGTGGAGAGACCTTCGTTCATCTAGCACAAAGGGAACGTGTTGAAGGGGAAACTTTTACTCTGGTTTCTCAGTCTGTTCCCTAGTGCCGGTAAGAAGTTCCTGCAGTTTTCACTGTAAAACCGTGTTGGAGATAGTACCTCCCCATATATATGTATGGAGTGGAGTTTGCAAGTGAAAAGAAACTTTGTGTTCCCAACAAGCTAGGTGAAGGACGGCTTTCACACACACTTATCTCTCAGAACTGAGCATGTGGAGAGACGTTCGTTCATCTAGCACAATGGGAACGGGTTGCAGGAGAAACTTTTACTCTGGTTTCTCAGTCTGTTTTCTAGTGCCGGTTTGAAGTTCCTTCAGTTTTCACTTTAAAACCGATTTGGAGCTAGTACCAACCCATACATATGTATGGAGTGGAGTTTGAAAGTGAAAAAAACTATGTGTTCCCAACAAGCTAGGTGAAGGACGGCTTTCACACACACTTATCTCTCAGAACTGAGCATGTTGAGAGAAGTTCGTTCATCTAGCACAAAGGGAACGGTTTGCAGGAGAAACTTTTACTCTAGTTTCTCAGTCTGTTTCCTAGTGCCGGTTTGAAGTTCCTTCAGTTTTCACTTTAAAACCGAGTTGGAGCTTGTACCATCCCATACATATGTATGGAGTGGTGTTTGCAAGTGAAAAGAAACTTTGTGTTCCCTACAAGCTAGGTGAAGTACGGCTTCACACACACATATCTCTCAGAACTGAGCATGAGGAGAGACGTTCGTTCATCTAGCACAAATGGAACGGGTTGCAGGAGAAATATTTACTCTGGATTCTCAGTCTGTTTCCTAGTGCCGGTTTGAAGTTCCTGCAGTTTTCCCTGTAAAACCGAGTTGGAGCTAATACCTACCCATATATATGTATGGAGTGGAGTTTCCAAGTGAAAAGAAACTTTGTGTTCCAAACAAGTTAGGTGAAGTTCGGCTTTCACACACACTTAACTCTCAGAACTGAGCATGAGGTGAGACGTTCGTTCATCTAGCTCATAGGGAACGGTTTGCAGGAGAATCTTTTTCTCTGGATTCTCAGTCTATTTCCTAGTGCTGGTTTGAAGTTCCTGCAGTTTTCACTGTAAAACCGAGTTGGAGCTAGTACCTCCCCATATATATGTATGGAGTGGAGTTTGCAAGTGAAAAGAAACTTTGTGTTCCCAACAAGCTAAGTGAAGGACGGCTTTCACACACACTTATCTCTCAGAACTGAGCATGTGGAGAGACGTTCGTTCATCTAGCACAATGGGAACGGGTTGCAGGAGAAACTTTTACTCTGGTTTCTCAGTCTGTTTTCTAGTGCCGGTTTGAAGTTCCTTCAGTTTTCACTTTAAAACCGATTTGGATCTAGTACCAACCCATACATATGTATGGAGTGGAGTTTGAAAGTGAAAAAAACTATGTGTTCCCAACAAGCTAGGTGAAGGACGGCTTTCACACACACTTATCTCTCAGAACTGAGCATGTGGAGAGAAGTTCGTTCATCTAGCACAAAGGGAACGGTTTGCAGGAGAAACTTTTACTCTAGTTTCTCAGTCTGTTTCCTAGTGCCGGTTTGAAGTTCCTTCAGTTTTCACTTTAAAACCGAGTTGGAGCTTGTACCATCCCATACATATGTATGGAGTGGTGTTTGCAAGTGAAAAGAAACTTTGTGTTCCCTACAAGCTAGGTGAAGGACGGCTTTCACACACACTTATCTCTCAGAACTGAGCATGTGGAGAGACGTTCGTTCATCTAGCACAAAGGGAACGTGTTGAAGGGGAAACTTTTACTCTGGTTTCTCAGTCTGTTTCCTAGTGCCGGTTTGAAGTTCCTGCAGTATGCACTGTAAAACAGATTTGGAGCTAGTACCTCCCCATATATATGTATGGAGTGGAGTTTGCAAGTGAAAAGAAACTTTGTGTTCCCAACAAGCTAGGTGAACGACGGCTTTCACACACACTTATCTCTCAGAACTTAGCATGTGGAGAGACGTTCGTTCATCTAGCACAAAGGGAACGGTTTGCAGGAGAAACATTTACTCTGGTTTCTCAGTCTGTTTCCTAGTGCCGGTTTGACGTTCCTGCAGTTTTCACTGTAAAACCGACTTGGAGCTTGTAACTCCCCATATATATGTATGGAGTGGATTTTGCAAGTGAAAAGAAACTTTGTGTTCCCAACAAGCTAGGTGAAGTACGGCTTCACACACACATATCTCTCAGAACTGAGCATGAGGAGAGACGTTCGTTCATCTAGCACAAATGGAACGGGTTGCAGGAGAAATATTTACTCTGGATTCTCAGTCTGTTTCCTAGTGCCGGTTTGAAGTTCCTGCATTTTTCCCTGTAAAACCGAGTTGGAACTAATACCTACCCATATATATGTATGGAGTGGAGTTTGCAAGTGAAAAGAAACTTTGTGTTCCAAACAAGTTAGGTGAAGTTCGGCTTTCACACACACTTAACTCTCAGAACTGAGCATGAGGTGAGACGTTCGTTCATCTAGCACATAGGGAACGGTTTGCAGGAGAAACTTTTACTCTGGATTCTCAGTCTATTTCCTAGTGCTGGTTTGAATTTCCTGCAATTTTCACTGTAAAACCGAGTTGGAGCTAGTACCTCCCCATATATATGTATGGAGTGGAGTTTGCAAGTGAAAAGAAACTTTGTGTTCCCAACAAGCTAGGTGAAGGACGGCTTTCACACACACTTATCTCTCAGAACTGAGCATGTGGAGAGACGTTCGTTCATCTAGCACAATGGGAACGGGTTGCAGGAGAAACTTTTACTCTGGTTTCTCAGTCTGTTTTCTAGTGCCGGTTTGAAGTTCCTTCAGTTTTCACTTTAAAACCGATTTGGAGCTAGTACCAACCCATACATATGTATGGAGTGGAGTTTGAAAGTGAAAAAAACTATGTGTTCCCAACAAGCTAGGTGAAGGACGGCTTTCACACACACTTATCTCTCAGAACTGAGCATGTTGAGAGAAGTTCGTTCATCTAGCACAAAGGGAACGGTTTGCAGGAGAAACTTTTTCTCTAGTTTCTCAGTCTGTTTCCTAGTGCCGGTTTGAAGTTCCTTCAGTTTTCACTTTAAAACCGAGTTGGAGCTTGTACCATCCCATACATATGTATGGAGTGGTGTTTGCAAGTGAAAAGAAACTTTGTGTTCCCTACAAGCTAGGTGAAGGACGGCTTTCACACACACTTATCTCTCAGAACTGAGCATTTGGAGAGACGTTCGTTCATCTAGCACAAAGGGAACGGGTTGCAGGGAAACTTTTACTCTGGTTTCTCAGTCTGTTTCCTACTGCCGGTTTGAAGTTCCTGCAGTTTGCACTGTAAAACCGACTTGGAGCTAGTACCTCCCCATATATATGTATGGAGTGGAGTTTGCAAGTGAAAAGAAACTTTGTGTTCCCAACAAGCTAGGTGAAGGACGGCTTTCACACATACTTATCTCTCAGAACTGAGCATGTGGAGAGACGTTCGTTCATCTAGCACAAAGGGAACGGGTTGCAGGAGAAACTCTTACTCTGGTTTCTCAGTCTGTTTCCTACTGCCGGTTTGAAGTTCCTGCAATTTGCACTGTAAAACCGACTTGGAGCTAGTACCTCCCCATATATATGTATGGAGTGGAGTTTGCAAGTGAAATGAAACTTTGTGTTCCCAACAAGTTAGGTGAAGGACGGCTTTCACACACACTTATCTCTCAGAACTGAGCATGTGGAGAGACGTTCGTTCATCTAGCACAATGGGAACGGGTTGCAGGAGAAACTTTTACTCTGGTTTCTCAGTCTGTTTTCTAGTGCCGGTTTGAAGTTCCTTCAGTTTTCACTTTAAAACCGATTTGGAGCTAGTACCAACCCATACATATGTATGGAGTGGAGTTTGAAAGTGAAAAAAACTATGTGTTCCCAACAAGCTAGGTGAAGGACGGCTTTCACACACACTTATCTCTCAGAACTGAGCATGTTGAGAGAAGTTCGTTCATCTAGCACAAAGGGAACGGTTTGCAGGAGAAACTTTTACTCTAGTTTCTCAGTCTGTTTCCTAGTGCCGGTTTGAAGTTCCTTCAGTTTTCACTTTAAAACCGAGTTGGAGCTTGTACCATCCCATACATATGTATGGAGTGGTGTTTGCAAGTGAAAAGAAACTTTGTGTTCCCTACAAGCTAGGTGAAGGACGGCTTTCACACACACTTATCTCTCAGAACTGAGCATTTGGAGAGACGTTCGTTCATCTAGCACAAAGGGAACGGGTTGCAGGGAAACTTTTACTCTGGTTTCTCAGTCTGTTTCCTACTGCCGGTTTGAAGTTCCTGCAGTTTGCACTGTAAAACCGACTTGGAGCTAGTACCTCCCCATATATATGTATGGAGTGGAGTTTGCAAGTGAAAAGAAACTTTGTGTTCCCAACAAGCTAGGTGAAGGACGGCTTTCACACACACTTATCTCTCAGAACTGAGCATGTGGAGAGACGTTCGTTCATCTAGCACAAAGGGAACGGGTTGCAGGAGAAACTTTTACTCTGGTTTCTCAGTCTGTTTCCTAGTGCCGGTTTGAAGTTCCTGCAGTTTGCACTGTAAAACAGATTTGGAGCTAGTACCTCCCCATATATATGTATGGAGTGGAGTTTGCAAGTGAAAAGAAACTTTGTGTTCCCAACAAGCTAGGTGAAGGACGGCTTTCACACACACTTAACTCTCAGAACTGAGCATGTGGAGAGACGTTCGTTCATCTAGCACAAAGGGAACGGTTTGCAGGAGAAACATTTACTCTGGTTTCTCAGTCTGTTTCCTAGTGCCGGTTTGACGTTCCTGCAGTTTTCACTGTAAATCCGACTTGGAGCTAGTAACTCCCCATATATATGTATGGAGTGGATTTTGCAAGTGAAAAGAAACTTTGTGTTCCCAACAAGCTAGGTGAAGTACGGCTTCACACACACATATCTCTCAGAACTGAGCATGAGGAGAGACGTTCGTTCATCTAGCACAAATGGAACGGGTTGCAGGAGAAATATTTACTCTGGATTCTCAGTCTGTTTCCTAGTGCCGGTTTGAAGTTCCTGCAATTTTCCCTGTAAAACAGAGTTGGAGCTAGTACCTACCCATATATATGTATGGAGTGTAGTTTGCAAGTGAAAAGAAACTTTGTGTTCCAAACAAGTTAGGTGAAGTTCGGCTTTCACACACACTTAACTCTCAGAACTGAGCATGAGGTGAGACGTTCGTTCATCTAGCACATAGGGAACGGTTTGCAGGAGAAACTTTTACTCTGGATTCTCAGTCTATTTCCTAGTGCCGGTTTGAAGTTCCTTCAGTTTTCACTTTAAAACCGATTTGGAGCTAGTACCAACCCATACATATGTATGGAGTGGAGTTTGAAATTGAAAAAAACTATGTGTTCCCAACAAGCTAGGTGAAGAACGGCTTTCACACCCACTTATCTCTCAGAACTGAGCATGTGGAGAGACGTTCGTTCATCTAGCACAAAGGGAACGGGTTGCAGGAGAAACTTTTACTCTGGTTTCTCAGTCTGTTTCCTAGTGCCGGTTTGAAGTTCCTGCAGTTTTCACTGTAAAACCGACTTGGAGCTAGTACCTCCCCATATATATGTATGGAGTGTATTTTGCAAGTGAAATGAAACTTTGTGTTCCCCACAAGCTGGGTGAAGGACGGCTTTCACACACTCTTATCTCTCAGAAATGAGCATGTGGAGAGACGTTCTTTCATCTAGCACAAAGAGAACGGTTTGCAGGAGAAAATTTACTCTGGTTTCTCAGTCTGTTTCCTAGTGCCGGTTTGAAGATCCTGCAGTTTTCACTGTAAAACCGTTTTGGAGCTAGTACCTCCCCATATATATGTATGGAGTGGAGTTTGCAAGTGAAAAGAAACTTTGTGTTCCCAACAAGCTTGGTGAAGGACGGCTTCACACACACATATCTCTCAGAACTGAGCATGAGGAGAGAAGTTCGTTCATCTAGCACAAATGGAACGGGTTGCAGGAGAAATATTTACTCTGGATTCTCAGTCTGTTTCCTAGTGTCGGTTTGAAGTTCCTGCAGTTTTCACTGTAAAACCGAGTTGGAGCTAGTACCTCCCCAAATATATGTATGGAGTGGTGTTTGCAAGTGAAAAGAAACTTTGTGTTCCCAACAAGCTAGGTGAAGGACGGCTTTCACACACACTAATCTCTCAGAACTGAGCATGTGGAGAGACGTTCGTTCATCTAGCACAAAGGGAACGGGTTGCAGGAGAAAATTTTACTCTGGTTTCTCAGTCTGTTTCCTAGTTCCGGTCTGAAGTTCCTGCAGTTTTCACTGTAAAACCGAGTTGGAGCTAGTACCTCCCCATATATATGTATGGAGTGGAGTTTGTAAGTGAAAAGAAACTTTGTATTCCCAACATGCTAGGTGAAGGACGGCTTTCACACACACTTATCTCTCAGAACTGAGCATGTGGAGAGACGTTCGTTCATCTAGCACAATGGGAACGGGTTGCAGGAGAAATTTTACTCTGGTTTCTCAGTCTGTTTCCTAGTGCCGGTTTGAAGTTCCTTCAGTTTTCACTTTAAAACCGATTTGGAGCTAGTACTAACCCATACATATGTATGGAGTGGAGTTTGAAATTGAAAAAAACTATGTGTTCCCAACAAGCTAGGTGAAGAACGGCTTTCACACACACTTATCTCTCAGAACTGAGCATGTGGAGAGACGTTCGTTCATCTAGCACAAAGGGAACGGTTTGCAGGGGAAACTTTTACTCTGGTTTCTCAGTCTGTTTCCTAGTGCCGGTTTGAAGTTCCTGCAGTTTTCACTGTAAAACCGACTTGGAGCTAGTACCTCCCCATATATATGTATGGAGTGGATTTTGCAAGTGAAATGAAACTTTGTGTCCCCCACAAGCTAGGTGAAGGACGGCTTTCACACACTCTTATCTCTCAGAACTGAGCATGTGGAGAGACGTTCTTTCATCTAGCACAAAGAGAAAGGTTTGCAGGAGAAAATTTACTCTGGTTTCTCAGTCTGTTTCCTAGTGCCGGTTTGAAGATCCTGCAGTTTTCACTGTAAAACCGACTTGGAGCTAGTACCTCCCCATATATATGTATGGAGTGGAGTTTGCAAGTGAAAAGAAACTTTGTGTTCACAACAAGCTAGGTGAAGGACGGCTTTCACACACACTTCTCTCTCAGAACTGAGCATGTGGAGAGACGTTCGTTCATCTAGCACAACGGGAACGGGTTGCAGGAGAAACTTTTACTCTGGTTTCTCAGTCTGTTTCCTAGTGCCGGTATGAATTTCCTGCAGTTTTCTCTGTAAAACCGTTTTGGAGCTAGTACCTCCCCATAAATATGTATGGAGTGGAGATAGGAAGTGAAAAGAAACTTTGTGTTCCCAACAAGCTAGGTGAAGGACGGCTTCACACACACATATCTCTCAGAACTGAGCATGAGGAGAGACGTTCGTTCATCTAGCACAAATGGAACGGGTTGCAGGAGAAATATTTATTCTGGATTCTCAGTCTGTTTCCTAGTGCCGGTTTGAATTTCCTGCAGTTTTCACTGTAAAACCGAGTTGGAGCTAGTACCTCCCCAAATATATGTATGGAGTGGTGTTTGCAAGTGAAAAGAAACTTTGTGTTCCCTACAAGCTTGGTGAAGGACGGCTTTCACACACACTTATCTCTCAGAACTGAGCGTGTGGAGAGACGTTCGTTCATCTAGCACAAAGGGAACGGGTTGCAGGAGAAAATTTTACTCTGGTTTCTCAGTCTGTTTCCTAGTTCCGGTCTGAAGTTCCTGCAGTTTTCACTGTAAAACCGTGATGGAGCTTGTACTTCCCCATATATATATATGGAGTGGAGTTTGCAAGTGAAAAGAAACTTTGTGTTCCCAACAAGCTAGGTGAAGGACGGCTTTCACACACACTTATCTCTCAGAACTGAGCTTGTGGAGAGACGTTCGTTCATCTAGCACAAATGGAACGGGTTGCAGGAGAAACTTTTTCTCTGGTTTCTCAGTCTATTTCCTAGTGCTGGTTTGAAGTTCCTGCAGTTTTCACTGTAAAACCGAGTTGGAGCTAGTACCTCCCCATATATATGTATGGAGTGGAGTTTGCAAGTGAAAAGAAACTTTGTGTTCCCAACAAGCTAGGTGAAGGACGGCTTTCACACACACTTATCTCTCAGATCTGAGCTTGTGGAGAGACGTTCGTTCATCTAGCACAAATGGAACGGGTTGCAGGAGAAACTTTTTCTCTGGTTTCTAAGTTTATTTCCTAGTACTGGTTTGAAGTTCCTGCAGTTTTCACTGTAAAACCGAGTTGGAGCTTGTACCTCCCCATATATATGTATGGAGTGGAGTTTGCAAGTGAAAAGAAACTTTGTGTTCCCAACAAGCTAGGTGAAGGACGGCTTTCACACACACTTATCTCTCAGAAAGGAGCATGTGGAGAGACGTTCGTTCATCTAGCACAAAGGGAAAGGGTTGCAGGAGAAACTTTTACTCTGGTTTTTCAGTCTGTTTCCTAGTGCCGGTTTGAAGTTCCTGCAGTTTTCACTGTAAAACCGAGTTGGAGCTAGTACCTACCCATATATATGTATGGAGTGGAGTTTGCAAGTGAAAAGAAACTTTGTGTTCCAAACAAGTTATGTGAAGTTCGGCTTTCACACACACTTAACTCTCAGAACTGAGCATGTGGAGAGACGTTCGTTCATCTAGCACAAAGGGAACGGGTTGCAGGAGAAACTTTTACTCTGGTTTCTTAGTCTGTTTCCTAGTGCCGGTTTGAAGTTCCTGCAGTTTGCACTGTAAAACCGACTTGGAGCTAGTACCTACCCATATATATGTATGGAGTGGATTTTGCAAGTGAAATGAAACTTTGTGTTCCCCACAAGCTAGGTGAAGGACGGCTTTCACACACTCTTATCTCTCAGAATTGAGCATGTGGAGAGACGTTCTTTCATCTAGCACAATGAGAACGATTTGCAGGAGAAAATTTACTCTGGTTTCTCAGTCTGTTTCCTAGTGCCGGTTTGAAAATCCTGCAGTTTTCACTGTAAAACAGTCTTGGATCTAGTACCTCCCCATATATATGTATGGAGTGGAGTTTGCAAGTGAAAAGAAACTTTGTGTTCCCAACAAGCTAGGTGAAGGACGGCTTTCACACACAATTCTCTCTCAGAACTGAGCATGTGGAGAGACGTTCGTTCATCTAGCACAAAGGGAACGGGTTGCAGGAGAAACTTTTACTCTGGTTTCTCAGTCTGTTTCCTAGTGCCGGTATGAATTTCCTGCAGTTTTCTCTGTAAAACCGTTTTGGAGCTAGTACCTCCCCATATATATGTATGGAGTGGAGATTGCAAGTGAAAAGAAACTTTGTGTTCCCAACAAGCTAGGTGAATGACGGCTTCACACACACATATCTCTCAGAACTGAGCATGAGGAGAGACGTTCGTTCATCTAGCACAAATGGAACGGGTTGCAGGAGAAATATTTACTCTGGTTACTCAGCCTGTTTCCTAGTGCCGGTTTGAAGTTCCTGCAGTTTGCACAGTAAAACCGAGTTGGAGCTAGTACCTCCCCATATATATGTATGGAGTGGAGTTTGCAAGTGAAAAGAAACTTTGTGTTCCCAACAAGCTAGGTGAAGTACGGCTTCACACACACATATCTCTCAGAACTGAGCATGAGGAGAGACGTTCGTTCATCTAGCACAAATGGAACGGGTTGCAGGAGAAATATTTACTCTGGATTCTCAGTCTGTTTCCTAGTGCCGGTTTGAAGTTCCTGCAGTTATCACTGTAAAACCGAGTTGGAGCTAGTACCTCCCCAAATATATGTATGGAGTGGTGTTTGCAAGTGAAAAGAAACTTTGTGTTCCCAACAAGCTAGGTGAAGGACGGCTTTCACACACACTTATCTCTCAGAACTGAGCATGTGGAGAGACGTTCGTTCATCTAGCACAAAGGGAACGGGTTGCAGGAGAAAATTTTACTCTGGTTTCTCAGTCTGTTTCCTAGTTCCGGTCTGAAGTTCCTGCAGTTTTCACTGTAAAACCGTGATGGAGCTTGTACTTCCCCATATATATATATGGAGTGAAGTTTGCAAGTGAAAAGAAACTTTGTGTTCCCAACAAGCTAGGTGAAGGACGGCTTTCACACACACTTATCTCTCAGAACTGAGCTTGTGGAGAGACGTTCGTTCATCTAGCACAAATGGAACGGGTTGAAGGAGAAACTTTTTCTCTGGTTTCTCAGTCTATTTCCTAGTGCTGGTTTGAAGTTCCTGCAGTTTTCACTGTAAAACCGAGTTGGAGCTAGTATCTCCCCATATATATGTATGGAGTGGAGTTTGCAAGTGAAAAGAAACTTTGTGTTCCCAACAAGCTAGGTGAAGGACGGCTTTCACACACAGTTATCTCTCAGAAATGAGCATGTGGAGAGACGTTCGTTCATCTAGCACAAAGGGAAAGGGTTGCAGGAGAAACTTTTACTCTGTTTTTTCAGTCTGTTTCCTAGTGCCGGTTTGAAGTTCCTGCAGTTTTCACTGTAAAACCGACTTTGAGCTTGTACCTCCCCATACATATATATGGAGTCGAGTTTGCAAGTGAAAAGAAACTTTGTGTTCCCAACAAGCTATGTGAAGGACGGCTTTCACACACACTTATCTCTCAGAACTGAGCATGTGGAGAGACGTTCGTTCATCTAGCACAAATGGAACGGGTTGCAGGAGAAACTTTTACTCTGGTTTCTCAGTCTGTTTCCTAGTGCCGGTTTGAAGTTCCTGCAGTTTGCACAGTAAAACCGAGTTGGAGCTAGTACCTCCCCATATATATGTATGGAGTGGGGTTTGCAAGTGAAAAGAAACTTTGTGTTCCCAACAAGTTAGTTGAAGGACGGCTTTCACACACACTTAACTCTCAGAACTGAGCATGTGGAGAGACGTTCGTTCATCAAGCACAAATGGAACGGTTTGCAGGAGAAACTTTTACTCTGGTTTCTCAGTCTGTTTCCTAGTGCCGGTTTGAATTTTCTGCAGTTTTCCCTGTAAAACCGAGTTGGAGCTAGTACCTCCCCATATATATGTATGGAGTGGAGTTTGGAAGTGAAAAGAAACTTTGTGTTCCCAACAAGCTAGGTGAAGGACGGCTTTCACACACACTTATCTCTCAGAACTGAGCATGTGGAGAGACGTTCGTTCATCTAGCACAAAGGGAACGGGTTGAAGGGGAAACTTTTACTCTGGTTTCTCAGTCTGTTTCCTAGTGCCGGTATGAAGTTCCTGCAGTTTTCACTGTAAAACCGAGTTGGAGCTAGTACCTCCCCATATATATGTATGGAGTGGAGATTGCAAGTGAAAAGAAACTTTGTGTTCCCAACAAGCTATATGAAGGACGGCTTTCACACACACTTAACTCTCAGAACTGAGCATGTGGAGAGACGTTCGTTCATCTAGCACAAAGGGAACGGGTTGCAGGAGAAACATTTACTCTGGATTTTCAGTCTGTTTCCTAGTGCCGGTTTGAAGTTCCTGCAGTTTGCACTGTAAAACCGACTTGGAGCTAGTACCTCCCCATATATATGTATGGAGTGGAGTTTGCAAGTGAAAAGAAACTTTGTGTTCCCAACAAGCTAGGTGAAGGACGGCTTTCACACACACTTATCTCTCAGAACTGAGCTTGTGGAGAGACGTTCGTTCATCTAGCACAAATGGAACGGGTTGAAGGAGAAACTTTTTCTCTGGTTTCTCAGTCTATTTCCTAGTGCTGGTTTGAAGTTCCTGCAGTTTTCACTGTAAAACCGAGTTGGAGCTAGTACCTCCCCATATATATGTATGGAGTGGAGTTTGCAAGTGAAAAGAAACTTTGTGTTCCCAACAAGCTAGGTGAAGGACGGCTTTCACAAACACTTATCTCTCAGAACTGAGCATGTGGAGAGACGTTCGTTCATCTAGCACAAAGGGAAAAGTTTGCAGGAGAAACTTTTACTCTGATTTTTCAGTCTGTTACCTAGTGCCGGTTTGAAGTTCCTGCAGTTTTCACTGTAAAACCGACTTTGAGCTTCTACCTCCCCATATATATCTATGGAGTGGAGTTTGCAAGTGAAAAGAAACTTTGTGTTCCCAAAAAGCTAGGTGAAGGACGGCTTTCACACACACTTATCTCTCAGAACTGAGCATGTGGAGAGACGTTCGTTCATCTAGCACAAAGGGAACGGGTTGCAGGAGAAACTTTTACTCTGGTTTCTCAGTCTGTTTCCTAGTGCCGGTTTGAAGTTCCTGCAGTTTGCACTGTAAAACCGACTTGGAGCTGGTACCTCCCCATATATATGTATGGAGTGGAGTTTGCAAGTGAAATGAAACTTTGTGTTCCCAACAAGCTAGGTGAAGGACGGCTTTCACACACACTTATCTCTCAGAACTGAGCATGTGGAGAGACGTTCTTTCATCTAGCACAAAGAGAACGGTTTGCAGGAGAAAATTTACTCTGGTTTCTCAGTCTGTTTCCTAGTGCCGGTTTGAAGTTCCTGCAGTTTTCACTGTAAAACCGACTTGGACCTAGTACCTCCCTATATATATGTATGGATTGGAGTTTGCAAGTGAAAAGAAACTTTGTGTTCCCAACAAGCTTGGTGAAGGTCGGCTTTCACACACACTTATCTCTCAGAACTGAGCATGTGGAGAGACGTTCGTTCATCTAGCACCAAGGGAACGGGTTGCAGGAGAAACTTTTACTCTGGTTTCTCAGTCTGTTTCCTAGTGCCGTTTTGAAGTTCCTGCAGTTTTGACTGTAAAACCGAGTTGGAGCTAGTACCTCCCCATATATATTTAAGGAGTGGTGTTTTCAAGTGAAAGGAAACATTGTGTTCCCAACAAGCAAGGTGAAGGACGGCTTTCACACACACTTATCTCACAGAAATGAGCATGTGGAGAGACGTTCGTTCATCTAGCACAAAGGGAAAAGGTTGCAGGAGAAACGTTTTCTCTGGTTTCTCAGTCTGTTTCCTAGTGCCGGTTTGAAGTTCCTGCAGCTTTCTCTGTAAAAACGAGTTGGAGATAGTACCTCCCCATATATATGTATGGAATGGAATTTGCAAGTGAAAAGAAACTTTGTGTTCCCAACAAGCTAGTTGAAGGACGGCTTTCACACACACTTATCTCTCAGAACTGAGCATGTGGAGAGACGTTCGTTCATCTAGCACAAAGGGAACGGGTTGCAGGAGAATATTTTACTCTGGATTCTGAGTCTGTTTCCTAGTGCCGGTTTGAAGTTCCTTCAGTTTTCACTGTAAAACCGAGTTGGAACTAGTACCTCCCCATATATATGTATGGAGTGGAGTTTGCAAGTGAAAGGAAACTTTCTGTTCCCAACAAGCTAGGTGAAGGACGGCTTTCACACACACTTATCTCTCAGAACTGAGCATGTGGATAGACTTTCGTTCATCTAGCACAAAGGGAACGGGTTGCAGGAGAAACTTTTACTCTTGTTTCTCAGTTTGTTTCCTAGTGCCGGTTTGAAGTTCCTGCAGTTTTCACTGTAAAACAGTGTTGGAGCTAGTACCTCCGCATATATATGTATGGAGTGGTGTTTGCAAGTGAAAAGAAACTTTGTGTTCCCAACAAGCTAGGTGAAGGCGGCTTTCACACACACTTATCTATCAGAACTGAGCATGTGGGAGACGTTCGTTCATCTAGCACAAAGGGAAAGGGTTGCAGGAGAAACTTTTACTCTGGTTTCTCAGTCTGTTTCCTAGTGCCGGTTTGAAGTTCCTGCAGTTTTCACTGTAAACAGAGTTGGAGCTAGAACCTCCCCTTATATATGTATGGAGTGGAGTTTGCAAGTGAAAAAAACTTTGTGTTCCCAACAAGCTAGGTGAAGGACGGCTTTCACACACATTTAACTCTCAGAACTGAGCATGAGGTGAGACGTTCGTTCATCTAGCACATAGGGAACGGTTTGCAGGAGAAACTTTTACTCTGGATTCTCAGTCTATTTCCTAGTGCTGGTTTGAAGTTCCTGCAGTTTTCACTGTAAAACCGAGTTGGAGCTAGTACCTCCCCATATATATGTATGGATTGGAGTTTGCAAGTGAAAAGAAACTTTGTGTTCCCAACAAGCTAGGTGAAGGACGGCTTTCACACACACTTATCTCTCAGAACTGAGCATGTGGAGAGACGTTCGTTCATCTAGCACAATGGGAACGGGTTGCAGGAGAAACTTTTACTCAGGTTTCTCAGTCTGTTTCCTAGTGCCGGTTTGAAGTTCCTTCAGTTTTCACTTTAAAACCGATTTGGAGCTAGTACCAACCCATACATATGTATGGAGTGGAGTTTGAAAGTGAAAAAAACTATGTGTTCCCAACAAGCTAGGTGAAGGACGGCTTTCACACACACTTATCTCTCAGAAATGAGCATGTGGAGAGACGTTCGTTCATCTAGCACAAAGGGAACGGGTTGCAGGAGAAACTTTTACTCTGGTTTCTCAGTCTGTTTCCTAGTGCCGGTTTGAAGTTCCTGCAGTTTGCACTGTAAAACCGACTTGGAGCTAGTACCTCCCCATATATATGTATGGAGTGGAGTTTGCAAGTGAAATGAAACTTTGTGTTCCCAACAAGCTAGGTGAAGGACAGCTTTCACACACACTTATCTCTCAGAACAGAGCATGTGGAGAGACGTTCTTTCATCTAGCACAAAGAGAACGGTTTGCAGGAGAAAATTTACTCTGGTTTCTCAGTCTGTTTCCTAGTGCCGGTTTGAAGTTCCTGCAGTTTTCACTGTAAAACCGAGTTGGAGCAAGTACCTCCCCATATATATGTATGGAGTGGAGTTTGCAAGTGAAAAGAAACTTTGTGTTCCCAACAAGCTTGGTGAAGGTCGGCTTTCACACACACTTATCTCTCAGAACTGAGCATGTGGAGAGACGTTCGTTCATCTAGCACAAAGGGAACGGGTTGCAGGAGAAACTTTTACTCTGGTTTCTCAGTCTGTTTCCTAGTGCCGTTTTGAAGTTCCTGCAGTTTTCACTGTAAAACCGTGTTGGAGCTAGTACCTCCCCATATATATTTAAGGAGTGGAGTTTGCAAGTGAAAGGAATCTTTCTGTTCCCAACAAGCTAGGTGAAGGTCGGCTTTCACACACACTTATCTCTCAGAACTGAGCATGTGGAGAGACGTTCGTTCATCTAGCACAAAGGGAAAGGGTTGCAGGAGAAACTTTTACTCTGGTTTCTCAGTCTGTTTCCTAGTGCCGGTTTGAAGTTCCTGCAGTTTTCACTGTAAAACAGAGTTGGAGCTAGAACCTACCCTTATATATGTATGGAGTGGAGTTTGCAAGTGAAAAAAACTTTGTGTTCCCAACAAAATTTGTGAAGGTCGGCTTTCACACACACTTATCTCTCAGAACTGAGCATGTGGAGAGACGTTCGTTCATCTAGCACAAAGGGAACGGGTTGCAGGAGAAACATTTACTCTGGTTTCTCAGTCTGTTTCCTAGTGCCGTTTTGAAGTTCCTGCAGTTTTCACTGTAAAACCGAGTTAGAGCTAGTACCTCCCCATATATATGTATGGAGTGGAGTTTGCAAGTGAAAGGAAACTTTGTGTTCCCAACAAGCAATGTGAAGGACGGCTTTCACACACACTTATCTCTCAGAACTGAGCATGTGGAGAGACGTTCATTCATCTAGCACAAAAGGAACAGGTTGCAGGAGAAACTTTTTCTCTGGATTCTCAGTCTGTTTCCTAGTGCCGGTTTGATGTTCCTGCAGTTTTCACTGAAAAAAGGAGTTGGAGCTAGTACCTCCTCATATATATGTATGGAGTGAAGTTTGCAAGTGAAAAGAAACTTTGTGTTCCCAACAAGCTAGTTGAAGTACGGCTTTCACACACACATATCTCTCAGAACTGAGCATGTGGAGAGACGTTCGTTCATCTAGCACAATGGGAACGGTTTGCAGGAGAATCTGTTACTCTGTTTTCTCAGTCTGTTTCCTAGTGCCGTTTTGATATTCCTGCAGTTTTCACTGTAAAACTGAGTTGGAGATAGTACCTCCCCATATATATGTATGGACTGGAGTTTGCAAGTGAAAGGAAACTTTGTGTTCCCAACAAGCAAGGTGAAGGACGGATTTCACACACACTTATCTCTCAGAACTGAGCATGTGGAGAGACGTTTGTTCATCTAGCACAAAGGGAATGGTTTGCAGGAGAATCTTTTACTCTGGTTTCTCAGTCTGTTTCCTAGTGCCGGTTTGAAGTTCCTGCAGTTTTCACTGTAAAACCGAGTTGGAGATAGTACCTCCCCATATATATGTATGGACTGGAGTTTGCAAGTGAAAGGAAACTTTGTGTTCCCAACAAGCAAGGTGAAGAACGGCTTTCACACACACTTATCTCTCAGAACTGAGCATGTGGAGAGACGTTCGTTCATCTAGCACAAATGGAACAGGTTGCAGGAGAAACTTTTTCTCTGGTTTCTCAGTCTGTTTCCTAGTGCCGGTTTGAAGTTCCTGCAGTTTTCACTGTAAAAACGTGTTGGAGCTAGTACCTCCCCATATATATGTATGGAGTGGAGTTTGCAAGTGAAAAGAAACTTTGTGTTCCCAACAAGCTAGTTGAAGGACGGCTTTCACACACACATATCTCTCAGAACTGAGCATGTGGAGAGACGTTCGTTCATCTACCACAAAGGGAATGAGTTGCAGGAGAAACTTTTACTCTGGTTTCTCAGTCTGTTTCCTAGTGCCGGTTTGAAGTTCCTGAAGTTTTCACTGTAAAACCGAGTTGGAGACAGTACCTCCCCATATATATGTTTGGACTGGAGTTTGCAAGTGAAAGGAAACTTTGTGTTCCCAACAAGCAAGGTGAAGGACGGCTTTCACACACACTTATTTCTCAGAACTGAGCATGTGGAGAGACGTTCGTTCATCTAGCACAAAGGGAACGGTTTGCAGGAGAATTTTTACTCTGGTTTCTCAGTCTGTTTCCTAGTGCCGGTTTGAAGTTCCTGCAGTTTTCACTGTAAAACCGAGTTGGAGATAGTACCTCCCCATATATATGTATGGACTGGAGTTTGCAAGTGAAAGGAAACTTTGTGTTCCCAACAACCAAGGTGAAGGACGGCTTTCACACACACTTATCTCTCAGAACTGAGCATGTGGAGAGACGTTCGTTCATCTAGCAAAAAGGGAACAGGTTGCAGGAGAAACTATTTCTCTGGTTTCTCAGTCTGTTTCCTAGTGCCGGTTTGAAGTTCCTGCAGTTTTCAATGTAAAAACGAGTTGGAGCTAGTACCTCCCCATATATATGTAAGGAGTGGAGTTTGCAAGTGAAAAGAAACTTTGTGTTCCCAACAAGCTAGTTGAAGGACGGCTTTCACACACACATATCTCTCAGAACTGTGCATGTGGAGAGACGTTCGTTCATCTACCACAAAGGGAATGATTTGCAGGAGAAACTTTTACTCTGGTTTCTCAGTCTGTTTCCTAGTGCCGTTTTGATGTTCCTGCAGTTTTCACTGTAAAACCGAGTTGGAGCTAGTACCTCCCCATATATATGTATGGAGTGGAGTTTGCTAGTGAAAGGAAACTTTCTGTTCCCAACAAGCTAGGTGAAGGACGGCTTTCAAACACACTTATCTCTCAGAACTGAGCATGTGGAGAGACGTTCGTTCATCTAGCACAAAGGGAACGGGTGGCAGGGGAAATTTTTACTCTGGTTTTTAAGTCTGTTTCCTTGTACCGGTTTGAAGTTCCTGCAGTTTTCACTGTAAAACCGTGTTGGAGCTAGTACCTCCGCATATATATGTATGGAGTGGTGTTTGCAAGTGAAAAGAAACTTTGTGTTCCCAACAAGCTAGGTGAAGGACGGCTTTCACACACACTTATCTATCAGAACTGAGCATGTGGAGAGACGTTCGTTCATCTAGCACAAAGGGAACGGGTTGCAGGAGAAACTTTTACTCGGGTTTCTCAGTCTGTTTCCTAGTGCCGGTTTGAAGTTCCTGCAGTTTTCACTGTAAAAACGAGTTGGAGCTAGTACCTCCCCATATATATGTATGGAGTGGAGTTTGCAAGTGAAAAGAAACTTTGTGTTCCCAACAAGCTAGTTGAAGGACGGCTTTCACACACACATATCTCTCAGAACTGAGCATGTGGAGAGACGTTCGTTCATCTAGCACAAAGGGAACGGTTTGCAGGAGAATCTGTTACTCTGGTTTCTCAGTCTGTTTCCTAGAGCCGGTTTGAAGTTCCTGCAGTTTTCACTGTAAAACCGAGTTGGAGATAGTACCTCCCCATATATATGTTTGGACTGGAGTTTGCAAGTGAAAGGAAACTTTGTGTTCCCAACAAGCAAGGTGAAGGACGGCTTTCACACACACTTATTTCTCAGAACTGAGCATGTGGAGAGACGTTCGTTCATCTAGCACAAAGGGAACGGTTTGCAGGAGAATTTTTACTCTGGTTTCTCAGTCTGTTTCCTAGTGCCGGTTTGAAGTTCCTGCAGTTTTCACTGTAAAACCGAGTTGGAGATAGTACCTCCCCATATATATGTATGGACTGGAGTTTGCAAGTGAAAGGAATCTTTGTGTTCCCAACAAGCAAGGTGAAGGACGGCTTTCACACACACTTATCTCTCAGAACTGAGCATGTGGAGAGACGTTCGTTCATCTAGCACAAAGGGAACAGGTTGCAGGAGAAACTATTTCTCTGGTTTCTCAGTCTGTTTCCTAGTGCCGGTTTGAAGTTCCTGCAGTTTTCAATATAAAAACGAGTTGGAGCTAGTACCTCCCCATATATATGTATGGAGTGGAGTTTGCAAGTGAAAAGAAACTTTGTGTTCCCAACAAGCTATTTGAAGGACGGCTTTCGCACACACATATCTCTCAGAACTGAGCATGTGGAGAGACGTTCGTTCATCTACCACAAAGGGAATGAGTTGCAGGAGAAACTTTTACTCTGGTTTCTCAGTCTGTTTCCTAGTGCCGTTTTGAAGTTCCTGCAGTTTTCACTGTGAAACCGAATTGGAGCTAGTACCTCCCCATATATATGTATGGAGTGGAGTTTGCAAGTGAAAGGAAACTTTGTGTTCCCAACAAGCAATGTGAAGGACGGCTTTCACACACACTTATCTCTCAGAACTGAGCATGTGGAGAGACGTTCATTCATCTAGCACAAAAGGAACAGGTTGCAGCAGAAACTTTTTCTCTGGATTCTCAGTCTGTTTCCTAGTGCCGGTTTGAAGTTCCTGCAGTTTTCACTGTAAAAACGAGTTGGAGCTAGTACCTCCTCATATATATGTATGGAGTGGAGTTTGCAAGTGAAAAGAAACTTTGTGTTCCCAACAAGCTAGTTGAAGTACGGCTTTCACACACACATATCTCTCAGAACTGAGCATGTGGAGAGACTTTCGTTCATCTAGCACAAAGGGAACGTTTTGCAGGAGAATCTGTTACTCTGGTTTCTCAGTCTGTTTCCTAGAGCCGGTTTGAAGTTCCTGCAGTTTTCACTGTAAAACCGAGTTGGAGATAGTACCTCCCCATATATATGTTTGGACTGGAGTTTGCAAGTGAAAGGAAACTTTGTGTTCCCAACAAGCAAGGTGAAGGACGGCTTTCACACACACTTATTTCTCAGAACTGAGCATGTGGAGAGACGTTCGTTCATCTAGCACAAAGGGAACGGTTTGCAGGAGAATTTTTACTCTGGTTTCTCAGTCTGTTTCCTAGTGCCGGTTGGAAGTTCCTGCAGTTTTCACTGTAAAACCGAGTTGGAGATAGTACCTCCCCATATATATGTATGGCCTGGAGTTTGCAAGTGAAAGGAAACTTTGTGTTCCCAACAAGCAAGGTGAAGGACGGCTTTCACACACACTTATCTCTCAGAACTGAGCATGTGGAGAGACGTTAGTTCATCTAGCACAAAGGGAACGGGTGGCAGGAGAAATTTTTACTCTGTTTTTTAAGTCTGTTTCCTTGTACCGGTTTGAAGTTCCTGCAGTTTTCACTGTAAACAGTGTTGGAGCTAGTACCTCCGCATATATATGTATGGAGTGGTGTTTGCAAGTGAAAAGAAACTTTGTGTTCCCAACAAGCTAGGTGAAGGACGGCTTTCACACACACTTATCTATCAGAACTGAGCATGTGGAGAGACGTTCGTTCATCTAGCACAAATGGAACGGGTTGCAGGAGAAACTTTTACTCTGGTTTCTCAGTCTGTTTCCTAGTGCCGGTTTGAAGTTCCTGCAGTTTTCACTGTAAAACAGAGTTGGAGTTAGAACTTCCCCAAATATATGTATGGAGTGGACTTTGCAAGTGAAAAAAACTTTGTGTTCCCAACAAACTTTGTGAAGGTCGGCTTTCACACACAATTATCTCTCAGAACTGAGCATGTGGAGAGACGTTCGTTCATCTAGCACAAAGGGAACGGGTTGAAGGAGAAACTTTTACTCTGGTTTCTCAGTCTGTTTCCTAGTGCCGTTTTTAAGTTCCTGCAGTTTTCACTGTAAAACCGAGTTGGAGCTAGTACCTCCCCATATATATGTATGGAGTGGAGTTTGCAAGTGAAAGGAAACTTTGTGTTCCCAACAAGCTAGGTGAATGACGGCTTCACACACACTTATGTCTCAGAACTGAGTATGTGGAAAGACGTTCGTTCATCTAGCACAAAGAGAAAGGTTTGCAGGAGAATCTTTTACTCTGGTTTCTCATTCTGTTTCCTAGTGCCGGTTTGAAGTTCCTGCACTTTTCACTGTAAAGCCGAGTTGGAGATAGTACCTCCCCATATATATGTATGGACTGGAGTTTGCAAGTGAAAGGAAACTTTGTGTTCCCAACAAGCAAGGTGAAGTACGGCTTTCACACACACTTATCTCTCAGATCTGAGCATGTGGAGGGATGTTCGTTCATCTAGCACAAAGGGAACAGGTTGCAGGAGAAACTTTTTCTCTCGTTTCTCAGTCTGTTTCCTAGTGCCGGTTTGAAGTTCCAGCAGTTTTCACTGTAAAAACGAGTTGGAGCTAGTACCTCCCCATATATATGTATGGAGTGGAGTTTGCAAGTGAAAAGAAACTTTGTGTTCCCAACAAGCTTGTTGAAGGACGGCTTTCACACACACATATCTCTCAGAACTGAGCATGTGGAGAGACGTTCGTTCATCTACCACAAAGGGAATGAGTTGACGGAGCAAGTTTTTCTCTGGTTTCTCAGTCTGTTTCTTAGTGCCGTTTTTACGTTCCTGCAGTTTTCACTGTAAAACCGAGTTGGAGCTAGTACCTCCCCATATATATGTATGGAGTGGAGTTTGCAAGTGAAAGGAAACTTTGTGTTCCCAACAAGCTAGGTGAAGGACGGTTTTCAAACACAATTATCTCTCAGAACTGAGCATGTGGAGAGACGTTCGTTCATCTAGCACAAAGGGAAAGGGTGGCAGGAGAAACTTTTACTCTGTTTTCTAAGTCTGTTTCCTAGTACCGGTTTGAAGTTACTGCAGTTTTCACTGTAAAACCGTGTTGGAGCAAGTACGTCCCCATATATATGTATGGAGTGGAGTTTGCAAGTGAAAAGAAACTTGGTGTTCCCAACAAGCTAGTTGAAGGACGGCTTTCACACACACTTATCTCTCAGAACTGAGCATGTGGAGAGACGTTCGTTCATCTAGCACAAAAGGAACGGGTTGCAGGAGAAACTGTTACTCTGGTATCTCAGTCTGTTTCCTAGTGCCGGTTTGAATTTCCTGCAGTTTTCACTGTAAAACCGAGTTGGAGCTAGTACCTTCCCATATATATGTATGGAGAGGAGTTTGCACTTGAAAAGAAAATTTGTGTTCCCAACAAGCTAGGTGAAGAACGGCTTTCACACACACTTATCTCTCAGAACTGAGCATGTGGAGAGACGTTCGTTCATCTAGCACAAAAGGAACGGGTTGCAGGAGAAACTTTTACTTTCGTTACTCAGTCTGTTTCCTAGTGCCAGTTTGAAGTTCCTGCAGTTTTCACTGTAAAGCCGAGTTGGTGCTAGTATCTACCTATATATATGTATGGAGTGGAGTAAGCAATTGAAAAGAAACTTTGTGTTCCCAACAAGCTAGGTGAAGAACGGCTTTCATACACACATTTCTCTCTGAACTGAGCATGTGGGGAGACGTTCGTTCATCTAGCACAAAGGGAACGGTTTGCAGGATAAACTATTACTCTGGATTCTCAGTCTGTTTCCTAGTGCCGGTTTGAAGTTCCTGCAGTTTTCACTGTAAAACCGAGTTGGAGCTAGAACCTCCCCATATATATGTATGGAGTGGAGTTTGCAAGTAAAAAGAAACTTTGTGTTCCCAACAAGCTAGTTGAAGGACGGCTTTCACACACACATATCTCTCAGAACTGAGCATGCGGAGAGACGTTCGTTCATCTAGCACAATAGGAACGGTTTGCAGGAGAAACTTTTACTCTGGTATCTCAGTCTGTTTCCTAGTGCCGGTTTGAAGTTCCTGCAGTTTTCACAGTAAATCCGAGTTGGAGCTAGTACCTTCCCATATATATGTATGGAGTGGAGTTTGCAATTGAAAAGAAAATTTGTGTTCCCAACAAGCTAGTTGAAGTACGGCTTTCACACACACTTATCTCTCAGAAATGAGCATGTGGAGAGACGTTCGTTCATCTAGCACAAAGGGAACGGGTTGCAGGAGAAACTTTTACTTTGGTTACTCAGTCTGTTTCCTAGTGCTGGTTTGAAGTTCCTGCAGTTTTCACTGTAAAGCCGAGTTGGAGCTAGTAACTCCCCATATATATGTATGGAGTGGAGTTAGCAAGTGAAAAGAAACTTTGTGTTCCCAACAAGCTAGGTGAATTACGGCTTTCATACACACTTTTCTCTCTGAACTGAGCATGTGGAGAGACGTTCGTTCATCTAGCACAAAGGGAACGGTTTGCAGGATAAACTTTTACTCTGGTTTCTCAGTCTGTTTCCTAGTGCCGGTTTGAAGTTCCTGCAGTTTTCACTGTAAAACCGAGTTGGAGCTAGTACCTACCCATATATATGTATGGAGTGGAGTTTGCAAGTGAAAGGAAATTTTGTGTTTCCAACAAGCTAGGTGAATGACGGCTTTCACACACACATATCTCTCAGAAATGAGCATGTGGATAGACGTTCTTTCATCTAGCACAAAGGGAACGTGTTGCAGGAGAATCTTTACTCTGGTTTTCACTTTGTTTCCTAGTGCCGGTTTGAAGTTCCTGCAGTTTTCACTGTAAAACAGATTTGGAGCTATTACCTCCCCATATATATGTATGGAGTGGAGTTTGCAATTGAAAAGAAACTTTGTGTTCCCAACAAGCTAGGTGAAGGACGGCTTTCACACACACTTATCTCTCAGAACTGAGCATGTGGAGAGACGTTCGTTCATCTAGCACAAAGGGAACAGGTTGCAGGAGAAACTTTTACTCTGGATTCTCAATCTCTTTCCTAGTGCCGGTTTGAAGTTCCTGCAGTTTTCACTGTAAAACCGAGTTTGAGCTAGAACCTCCCCATATATATGTATGGAGTGAAGTTTGCAAGTGAAAGGAAACTTTGTGTTCCCAACAAGCTAGGTGAAGGACGGCTTTCACACACACTTATCCCTCAGAAATGAGCATGTGAAGAGACGTTCATTCATCTAGCTCAAACGGAACGTGTAGCAGGAGAAACTTTTACTCTAGTTTCTCACTCTGTTTCCTAGTGCCGGTTTGAAGTTCCTGCAGTTTTCACTGTAAAACAGAGTTGGAGCTAGTACCTCCCCATATATATGTATGGAGTGGAATTTGCAAGTGAAAAGAAACTTTGTGTTCCCAACAATCTAGGTGAAGGACGGCTTTCACACACACTTATCTCTCAGAACTGAGCATGTGGAGAGACGTTCGTTCATCTAGCACAAAGGGAACGGGTTGCAGGAGAAACTTTTACTCTGGATTCTCAGTCTGTTTCATAGTGCCGGTTTGAACTTCCTGCAGTTTTCACTGTAAAACCGAGTTTGAGCTAGAACCTCCCCATATATATGTATGGAGTGGAGTTTGCAAGTGAAAAGAAACTTTGTGTTCCCAACAAGCTAGGTGAAGTTCCGCTTTCACACACACTTATCTCTCAGAAATGAGCATGTGGAGAGACTTTCATTCATCTAGCACAAAGGGAACGGGTTGCAGGAAAAACTTTTACTCTGGTTTCTCTGTCTGTTTCCTAGTGCCGGTTTGAAGTTCCTGCAGTTTTCACTGCAAAACAGAGTTGGAGCTAGTACCTCCCCATATATATGTGTGGGGTGGAGTTTGCAAGTGAAAAGAAACTTTGTGTTCCCAACAAGCTAGGTGAAGGACGGCTTTCACACACACTTATCTCTCAGAACTGAGCATGTGGAGAGACGTTCGTTCATCTAGCACAAAGGGAACGGGTTGCAGGAGAAACTTTTACTCTGGTTTCTCAGTCTGTTTCCTAGTGCCGGGTTGATGTTCCTGCAGTTTTCACTGTAAAACCGAGTTGGAGCTAGTACCTCCCCATATATATGTATGGAGTGGAGTTTGCAACTGTAAAGAAACTTTGTGTTCCCAACAAGCTAGGTGAAGGACGGCTTTCACACACACTTATCTCTCAGAACTGAGCATGTGGAGAGACGTTCTTTCATCTAGCACAAAGGGAACGGGTTGCAGGAGAAACTTTTACTTTGGTTACTCAGTCTGTTTCCTAGTGCCGGTTTGAAGTTCCTGCAGTTTTCACTGTAAAGCCGAGTTGGAGCTAGTAACTCCCCATATATATGTATGGAGTGGAGTTAGCAAGTGAAAGGAAACTTTGTGTTCCCAACAAGCTAGGTGAATGACGGCTTTCACACACACATATCTCTCAGAAATGAGCATGTGGAGAGACGTTCTTTCATCTAGCACAAAGGGAACGTGTTGCAGGAGAATCTTTACTCTGGTTTCTCACTTTGTTTCCTAGTGCCGTTTTGAAGTTCCTGCAGTTTTCACTGTAAAACAGAGTTGGAGCTATTACCTCCCCATATATATGTATGGAATGGAGTTTGCAATTGAAAAGAAACTTTGTGTTCCCAACAAGCTAGGTGAAGGACGGCTTTCACACACACTTATACCTCAGAAATGAGCATGTGGAGAGACGTTCATTCATCTAGCACAAACGGAACGTTTTGCAGGAGAAAGTTTTACTCTGGTTTCTCACTCTTTTTCCTAGTGCCGGTTTGAAGTTCCTGCAGTTTTCACTGTAAAACAGAGTTGGAGCTAGTACCTCCCCATAAATATGTATGGAGTGGAATTTGCAAGTAAAAAGAAACTTTGTGTTCCCAACAAACTAGGTGAAGGACGGCTTCCACACACACTTATCTCTCAGAACTGAGCATGTGGAGAGACGTTCGTTCATCTAGCACAAAGGGAACGGGTTGCAGGAGAAACTTTTACTATGGTTTCTCAGTCTGTTTCCTAGTGCCGTTTTGAAGTTCCTGCAGTTTTCACTGTAAAACCGAGTTGGAGCTAGTACCTCCCCATATATATGTATGGAGTGGAGTTTGCAACTGTAAAGAAACTTTGTGTTCCCAACAAGCTAGTTGAAGGACGGCTTTCACACACACTTATCTCTCAGAACTGAGCATGTGGAGAGACGTTCGTTCATCTAGCACAAGGGAACGGGTTGCAGGGGAAACTATTACTCTGGTTTCTCAGTCTGTTTCCTAGTGCCGGTTTGAAGTTCCTGCAGTTTTCACTGTAAAACTGATTTGGAGCTAGTACCTCCCCATATATATGTATGGAGTGGAGTTTGCAAGTGAAAAGAAACTTTGTGTTCCCAACAAACTAGGTGAAGGACGGCTTCCACACACACTTATCTCTCAGAAATGAGCATGTGGAGAGACTTTCGTTCATCTAGCACAAAATGAAAGGGTTGCAGGAGAAACTTTTACTCTGGTTTCTCAGTCTGTTTCCTAGTGCCGGTTTGAAGATCCTGCAGTTTTCACTGTAAAACAGAGTTGGAGCTAGCATCTCCCCATATATATTTATGGGGTGGAGTTTGCAAGTGAAAAGAAACTTATTGTTCCCAGCAAGCTAGGTGAAGGACGGCTTTCAAACGCACTTATCTCTCAGAAATGAGCATGTGTAGAGACGTTCGTTCATCTAGCACAAATGGAACAGATTGCAGGAGAAACTTTTACTCTGGTTTCTCAGTCTGTTTCCTAGTGCCGGTTTGAATGTTCCTGCAGTTTTCACTGTAAAACCGAGTTGGAGCTAGTACCTCCCCATATATATGTATGGAGTGGAGTTTGCAACTGTAAAGAAACTTTGTGTTCCCAACAAGCTAGGTGAAGGACGGCTTTCACACAAAGTTATCTCTCAGAACTGAGCATGTGGAGAGACGTTCGTTCATCTAGCACAAAGGGAACGGGTTGCAGGAGAAACTATTACTCTGATTTTTCAGTCTGTTTCATAGTGCCGGTTTGAAGTTCCTGCAGTTTTCACTGTAAAACCGAGTTGGAGCTATTACCTCCCCATATATATGTATGGAGTGGAATTTGCAAGTGAAAAGAAACTTTGTGTTACCAACAAGCTAGGTGAAGGACGGCTTTCACACACACTTATATCTCAGAACTGAGCATGTGTAGAGATGTTCGTTCATCTAGCACAAAAGGAACGGGTTGCAGGAGAAACATTTACTCTGGTTTCTCAGTCTGTTTCCTAGTGCCGTTTTGAAGATCCTGCAGTTTTCACTGTAAAACAGAGTTGGAGCTAGTACCTCCCCATATATATGAATGGGGTGGAGTTTGCAAGTGAAAAGAAACTTTGTGTTCCCAGCAAGCTAGGTGAAGGACGGCTTTCAAACACACTTATCTCTCAGAAATGAGCATGTGTAGAGACGTTCGTTCATCTAGCACAAATGGAACAGATTGTAGGGGAAACTTTTACTCTGGTTTCTCAGTCTGTTTCCTAGTGCCGGTTTGATGTTCCTGCAGTTTTCACTGTAAACCCGAGTAGGAGCTAGTACCTCCCCATATATATGTATGGAGTGGAGTTTGCAACTGTAAAGAAACTTTGTGTTCCCAACAAGCTAGGTGAAGAACGGCTTTCACACAAACTTATCTCTCAGAACTGAGCATGTGGAGAGACGTTCGTTCATCTAGCACAAAGGGAACGGGTTGCAGGAGAAACTATTACTCTGGTTTCTCAGTCTGTTTCCTAGTGCCGGTTTGAAGTTCCTGCAGTTTTCACTGTAAAACCTAGTTGGAGCTATTACCTCCCCATATATATGTATGGAGTGGAGTTTGCATGTGAAAAGAAACTTTGTGTTCCCAACAAGCTAGGTGAAGAACGGCTTTCACACACACTTATCTCTCAGAACAGAGCATGTGTAGAGATGTTCGTTCATCTATCACAAAAGGAACGGGTTGCAGGAGAAACTTTTACTCTGGTTTCTCAGTCTGTTTCCTATTGCTGGTTTGAAGTTCCTGCAGGTTGCACTGTAAAACTGAGTTGGAGCTAGTACCTCCCCATATATATGTATGGAGTGGAGTTTGCAAGTGAAAAGAAACTTTGTGTTCCCAACAAACTAGGTGAAGGACGGCTTCCACACACACTTATCTGTCAGAACTGAGCATGTGGAGAGACGTTCGTTCATCTAGCACAAAGGGAACGGGTTGCAGGGGAAACTTTTACTCTGGTTTCTCAGTCTGTTTCCTAGTGCCGTTTTGAAGTTCCTGCAGTTTTCACTGTAAAACAGAGTTTGAGCTAGTACCTCCCCATATATATGTAAGGGGTGGGGTTTGCAAGTGAAAAGAAACTTTGTGTTCCCAGCAAGCTAGGTGAAGGACGGCTTTCAAACACACTTATCTCTCAGAAATGAGCATGTGGAGAGACGTTCGTTCATCTAGCACAAATGGAACAGATTGCAGGAGAAACTTTTACTCTGGTTTCTCAGTCTGTTTCCTAGTGCCGGTTTGATGTTCCTGCAGTTTTCACTGTAAAACCGAGTTGGAGCTAGTACCTCCCCATATATATGTATGGAGTGGAGTATGCAACTGTAAAGAAACTTTGTGTTCCCAACAAGCTAGGTGAAGGACGGCTTTCACACAAACATATCTCTCAGAACTGAGCATGTGGAGAGACGTTCGTTCATCTAGCACAAAGGGAAAGGGTTGCAGGAGTAACTTTTACTTTGGTTACTCAGTCTGTTTCCTAGTGCCAGTTTGAAGTTCCTGCAGTTTTCACTGTAAAGCCGAGTTGGAGCTTGTACCTCCCCATATATATATATGGAGTGGAGTTAGCAAGTGAAAAGAAACTTTGTGTTCCCAACAAGCTAGGTGAATTACGGCTTTCATACACACTTATCTCTCAAAACTGAGCATGTGTAGAGATGTTCGTTCATCTAGCACAAAAGGAACGGGTTGCAGGAGAAACTTTTACTCTGGTTTCTCAGTCTGTTTCCTATTGCTTGTTTGAAGTTCCTGCAGGTTGCACTGTAAAACTGAGTTGGAGCTAGTACCTCCCCATATATATGTATGGAGTGGAGTTGGCAAGTGAAAAGAAACTTTGTGTTCCCAACATACTAGGTGAAGGACGGCTTACACACACACTTATCTCTCAGAACTGAGCATGTGGAGAGACTTTCGTTCATCTAGCACAAAGGGAACGGGTTGCAGGAGAAACTTTTACTCTGGTTTCTCAGTCTGTTTCCTAGTGCCGTTTTGAAGTTCCTGCAGTTTTCACTGTCAAACAGAGTTGGAGCTAGTTCCTCCCCATATATATGTATGGGGTGGTGTTTGCAAGTGAAAAGAAACTTTGTGTTCCCAGCAAGCTAGGTGAAGGACGGCTTTCAAACACACTTATCTCTCAGAAATGAGCATGTGGAGAGACGTTCTTTCATCTAGCACAAATGGAACAGATTGCTGGAGAAACTTTTACTCTGGTTTCTCAGTCTGTTTCCTAGTGCCGGTTTGATGTTCCTGCAGTTTTCACTGTAAAACCGAGTTGGAGCTAGTACCTCCCCATATACATGTATGGAGTGGAGTTTGCAACTGTAAAGAAACTTTGTGTTCCCAACAAGCTAGGTGAAGGACGGCTTTCACACACACTTATCTCTCAGAACTGAGCATGTGGAGAGACGTTCGTTCATCTAGCACAAAGGGAACGGGTTGCTGGAGAAACTATTACTCTGGTTTCTCAGTCTGTTTCCTAGTGCCGGTTTGAAGTTCCTGCAGTTTTCACTGTAAAACTGATTTGGAGCTAGTACCTTCCCATATATATGTATTTAGTGGAGTTTGCAAGTGAAAAGAAACTTTGTGTTCCCAACAAGCTAGGTGAAGTACGGCTTTCACACACACTTATCTCTCAGAACTGAGCATGTGTAGAGATGTTCGTTCATCTAGCAGAAAAGGAACGGATTGCAGGAGAAACTTTTACTCTGGTATCTCAGTCTGTTTCCTATTGCTGGTTTGAAGTTCCTGCAGGTTGCACTGTAAAACTGAGTTGGAGCTAGTACCTCCCCATATATATGTATGGAGTGGAGTTTGCAAGTGAAAAGAATCTTTGTGTTCCCAACAAACTAGGTGAAGGACGGCTTCCACACACACTTATCTCTCAGAACTGAGCATGTGGGGAGACATTCGTTCATCTAGCAAAAAGGGAACGGGTTGCAGGAGAAACTTTTACTCTGGTTTCTCAGTCTGTTTCCAAGTGCCGTTTTGAAGTTCCTGCAGTTTTCACTGTAAAACAGAGTTGGAGCTAGTACCTCCCCATATATATGTATGGGGTGGAGTTTGCAAGTGAAAAGAAACTTTGTGTTCCCAGCAAGCTAGGTGAAGTACGGCTTTCAAACACAATTATCTCTCAGAAATGAGCATGTGGAGAGACGTTCGTTCACCTAGCACAAATGGAACAGATTGCAGGAGAAACTTTTACTCTGGTTTCTCAGTCTGTTTCCTAGTGCCGGTTTGAAGTTCCTGCAGTTTCCACTGTAAAACCGAGTTGGAGCTAGTACCTCCCCATATATATGTATGGAGTGGAGTATGCAACTGTAAAGAAACTTTGTGTTCCCAACAAGCTAGGTGAAGGACGGATTTCACACAAACTTATCTCTCAGAACTGAGCATGTGGAGAGACGTTCGTTCATCTAGCACAAAGGGAACGGGTTGCAGGAGAAACTAATACTCTGGTTTCTCAGTCTGTTTCCTAGTGCCGGTTTGAAGTTCCTGCAGTTTTCACTGTAAAACTGATTTGGAGCTAGTACCTCCCCATATATATGTACGGAGTGGAGTTTGCAAGTGAAAAGAAACTTTGTGTTCCCAACAAACTAGGTGAAGGACGGCTTCCACACACACTTATCTCTCAGAAATGAGCATGTGGAGAGACGTTCGTTCATCTAGCACAAAATGAAAGGGTTGCAGGAGAAACTTTTACTCTGGTTTCTCAGTCTGTTTCCTAGTGCCGGGTTTAAGTTCCTGCAGTTTTCACTGTAAAACCGATTTGGAGTTTGTACCTCCCCATATATATGTATGAAGTGGAGTTTGCATCTGAAAAGAAACTTTGTGTTCCCAACTAGCTAGGTGAAGGGCGGCTTTCACACACATTTATCTCTCAGAACTGAGCATGTGGAGAGACGTTCGTTCATCTAGCACAAAGGGAACGGTTTGTAGGAGAAACTTTAACTCTGGTTTCTCAGTCTGTTTCCTAGTACCGGTTTGAAGTTCCTGCAATTTTCACTGTAAAACCGTGTTGGAGCTAGTACGTCCCCATATATATGTATGGAGTGGAGTTTGCAACTGAAAAGAAACTTTGTGTTCCCAACAAGCTATGTGAAGGACGGCTTTCACACACACATATGTCTCAGAACTGAGCATGTGGAGAGACTTTCGTTCATCTAGCAGAAAGGGAACGGGTTGCAGGAGAAATTTTACTATGGTTTCTAAGTCTGTTTCCTAGTGCCGGTTTGAAGTTCCTGCAGTTTTCACTGTAAAACAGAGTTCGAGCTAGTATTTCCCCATATATATGTATGGAGTGGAGTTTGCAAGTGAAAAGAAACTTTGTGTTCCCAACAAGCTAGGTGAAGGTCCGCTTTCACATACACTTATCTCTCAGAACTGAGCATGTGGAGAGACGTTCGTTCATCTAGCACAAAGGGAACGGGTTGTAGGAGAAACTTTTACTCTGGTTTCTCAGTCTGTTTCCTAGTGCCGTTTTGAAGATCCTGCAGTTTTCACTGTAAAACAGAGTTGGAGCTAGTACCTCCCCATATATATGTATGGGGTGGAGTTTGCAAGTGAAAAGAAACTTTGTGTTCCCAGCAAGCTAGGTGAAGGACGGCTTTCACACACACTTATCTCTCAGAACTGAGCATGTGTAGAGATGTTCGTTCATCTAGCACAAAAGGAACGGGTTGCAGGAGAAACTTTTACTCTGGTTTCTCAGTCTGTTTCCTATTGCTGGTTTGAAGTTCCTGCAGGTTGCACTGTAAAACTGAGTTGGAGCTAGTACCTACCCATATATATGTATGGAGTGGAGTTTGCAAGTGAAAAGAAACTTTGTGTTCCCAACAAACTAGGTGAAGGACGGCTTCCACACACACTTATCTCTCAGAACTGAGCATGTGGAGAGACGTTCTATCATCTAGCACAAAGGGAACGGGTTGCAGGAGAAACTTTTACTCTGGTTTCTCAGTCTGTTTCCTAGTGCCGTTTTGAAGTTCCTGCAGTTTTCACTGTAAAACAGAGTTGGAGCTAGTACCTCCCGATATATATATGTATGGGATGGTGTTTGCAAGTGAAAAGAAACTTTGTGTTCCCAGCAAGCTAGGTGAAGGACGGCTTTAAAACACACTTATCTCTCAGAAATGAGCATGTGGAGAGACGTTCGTTCATCTAGCACAAATGGAACAGATTGCTGTAGAAACTTTTACTCTGGTTTCTCAGTCTGTTTCCTAGTGCCGGTTTGATGTTCCTGCAGTTTTCACTGTAAAACCGAGTTGGAGCTAGTACCTCCCCATATATATGTATGGAGTGGAGTTTGCAACTGTAAAGAAACGTTGTGTTCCCAACAAGCTAGGTGAAGGTCCGCTTTCACACACACTTATCTCTCAGAACTGAGCATGTGGAGAGACGTACGTTCATCTAGCACAAAAGGAACGGGTTGCAGGGGAAACTTTTTCTGTGGTTTCTCAGTCTGTTTCCTAGTGCCGTTTTGAAAATCCTGCAGTTTTCACTGTAAAACAGAGTTGGAGCTAGTACCTCCCCATATATATGTATGGGGTGGAGTTTGCAAGTGAAAAGAAACTTTGTGTTCCCAGCAAGCTAGGTGAAGGACGGCTTTCAAACACACTTATCTCTCAGAAATGGGCAAGTGTAGAGACGTTCGTTCATCTAGCACAAATGGAACAGATTGCAGGAGAAACTTTTACTCCGGTTTCTCAGTCTGTTTCCTAGTGCCGGTTTGATGTTCCTGCAGTTTTCCCTGTAAAACCGAGTTGGAGCTAGTACCTCCCCATATATATGTATGGAGTGGAGTTTGCAACTGTAAAGAAACTTTGTGTTCCCAACAAGCTATGTGAAGGACGGCTTTCACACAAACTTATCTCAGAACTGAGCATGTGGAGAGACGTTCGTTCATCTAGCACAAAGGGAACGGGTTGCAGGAGAAACTATTACTCTGGTTTCTCAGTCTGTTTCCTAGTGCCGGTTTGAAGTTCCTGCAGTTTTCACTGTAAAACCGAGTTGGAGCTATTACCTCCCCATATATATGTATGGAGTGGAGTTTGCAAGTGAAAAGGAACTTTGTGTTCCCAACAAGCTAGGTGAAAGACGGCTTTCACACACACTTATCTCTCAGAACTGAGCATGTGTAGAGATGTTCGTTCATCTAGCACAAAAGGAACGGGTTGCAGGAGAAACTTTTACTCTGGTTTCTCAGTCTGTTTCCTATTGCTGGTTTGAAGTTCCTGCAGGTTGCATTGTAAAACCGAGTTGGAGCTAGTACCTTCCCATTTATATGTATGGAGTGGAGTTTGCAAGTGAAAAGAAAATTTGTGTTCCCAACAAACTATGTGAAGGACGGCTTTCACACACACTTATCTCTCAGAAATGAGCATGTGGAGAGACGTTCGTTCATCTAGCACAAAGGGAACGGGGTGAAGGAGAAACTTTTACTCGGGATTCTCAGTCTGTTTCCTAGAGCCTTTTTGAAGTTCCTGCAATTTTCACTGTAAAACCGAGTTGGAGCTAGTACCTCCCCATATATATGTATGGAGTGGAGTTTGCAAGTGAAACGAAACTTTGTGTTCCCAACAAGCTAGGTGAAGGACGGCTTTCACACACAATTATCTCTCAGACTTTAACGTGTGGAGAGACGTTCGTTCATTTGGCACAAATGGAAAGGATTGCAGGAGAAACTTTTATTCAGGTTTCTCAGTCTGTTTCCTAGTGCCCGTTTGAAGTTCCTGCAGATTCCACAGTAAAACCGTATTGGAGCTAGTACGTCCCCATACATATGTGTGGGGTGGAATTTGCAACTGAAAAGAAACTTTGTGTTCCCAACAAGCTATGTGAAGGACGGATTTCACACACAGTTATCTCTCTGAACTGAGCATGTGGAGAGACGTTCGTTCATCTAGCACAAAGGGAACGGGTTGCAGGAGAAAATTTTACTCTGGTTTCTCAGTCTGTTTCCTAGTGCCGGTTTGAAGTTCCTGCAGTTTTCACTGTAAAACCGTGTTGGAGACAGTACCTCCCCATATATATGTATGGAGTGGAGTTTGCAACTGAAAAGAAACTTTGTGTTCCCAACAAGCTAGGTGAAGGACGGCTTTCAAATACACATATCTCTCAGAACTGAGCATGTGGAGAGACGTTCGTTCATCTAGCACAAAATGAAAGGTTTGCAGGAGAAACTTTTACTCTGGTTTCTCAGTCTGTTTCCTAGTGCCGGTTTGAAGTTCCTGCAGTTTTCATTGTAAAACCGAGTAGGAGCTAGTAACTCCCCATATATATTTATGGAGTGGAGTTTGCAACTGAAAAGAATCTTTGTGTTCCCAACAAGCTAGATGAAGTACGGCTTTCAAATACACTTATCACTCAGAAGTGAGCATGTGGAGAGACGTTCGTTCATCTAGCACAAATGGAACGGGTTGCAGGGGTAAGTTTTATTCTGGTTTCTCAGTCTGTTTCCTAGTGCCGGTTTGAAGTTCCTGCAGTTTTCACTGTAAAACCGATTTGGTGTTTGTACCTCCCCATATATATATATGGATTGGAGTTTGCATCTGAAAAGAATCTTTGTGTTCCCAACTAGCAAGGTGAAGGACGGCTTTCACACACATTTATCTCTCAGAACTGAGCATGTGGAGAGACGTTCGTTCATCTAGCACAAAGGGAACGGTTTGCAGGAGAAACTTTAACTCTGGTTTCTTAGTCTGTTTCCTAGTACCGGTTTGAAGTTCCTGCAGTTTTCACTGTAAAACCGTGTTGGAGCTAGTACGTCCCCATATATATGTATGGAGTGGAGTTTGCAAGTGAATATAACCTTTGTGTTCCCAACAAACTAGGTGAAATACGGCTTTCACACACACTTATCTCTCAGAAATGAGCATGTGGAGAGACGTTCGTTCATCTAGCACAAAGGGAACGGGTTGAAGGAGAAACTTTTACTCGGGATTCTCAGTCTGTTTCCTAGTGCCTTTTTGAAGTTCCTGCAATTTTCACTGTAAAACCGAGTTGGAGCTAGTACCTCCCCATATATATGTATGGAGTGGAGTTTGCAAGTGAAAAGAAACTTTGTGTTCCCAACAAGCTAGGTGAAGAACGGCTTTCACACACAATTATCTCTCAGAATTGAACGTGTGGAGAGACGTTCGTTCATTTGGCACAAATGGAACGGATTGCAGGAGAAACTTTTATTCAGGTTTTTCAGTCTGTTTCCTAGTGCCGGTTTGAAGTTCCTGCAAATTCCACAGTAAAACCGTGTTGGAGCTAGTACGTCCCCATACATATGTGTGGAGTGGAATTTGCAACTGAAAAGTTACTTTGTTTTCCCAACAAGCAAGTTGAAGGACGGCTTTCACACACACATATCTCTCAGAACTGAGCATGTGGAGAGACGTTCGTTCATCTAGCAAAAAATGAAAGGGTTGCTGGGGAAACTTTTACTCTGGTTTCTCAGTCTGTTTCCTAGTGCAGGTTTGAAATTCCTGCAGTTTTCACTGTAAAACCGATTAGGATCTAGTACCACCCCATATATTTGTATGGAGTGGAGTTTGCAACTGAAAAGAAACTTTGTGTTCCCAACAAGCTAGGTGAAGGACGGCTTTCACACACAATTATCACTCAGAACTGAGCATGTGGTGAGACGTTCGTTCATCTAGCACAAATGAACCGGGTTGAAGGAGAAAGTATTATTCTGGTTTCTCAGTCTGTTTCCTAGTGCCGGTTTGAAGTTCCTGCAGTTTTCACTGTAAAACCGATTTGGAGTTTGTACCTCCCCATATATATGTATGGATTGGAGTTTGCATCTGAAAAGAATCTTTGTGTTCCCAACTAGCTAGGTGAAAGACGGCTTTCACACACAATTATCTCTCAGATCTGAGCATGTGGAGATACGTTCGTTCATATGGCACAAATGGAACGGGTTGCAGGAGAAACATTTACTCTGTTTTCTCAGTCTGTTTCCTAGTGCCGGTTTGAAGTTCCTGCAGTTTTCACTGTAAAACAGAGTTGGAGCTTGTACCTCCCCATATATATGTATGGGGTGGAGTTTGCAAGTGAAAAGAAACTTTGTGTTCCCAACAAGCTATGTGAAGGACGGATTTCACACACAATTATCACTCAGAACTGAGCATGTGGAGAGACGTTCGTTCATCTAGCACAAATGAAACGGGTTGCAGGAGAAAGTTTTATTCTGGTTTCTCTGTCTGTTTCCTAGTGCCGGTTTGAAGTTCCTGCAGTTTTCACTGTAAAACTGATTTGGGGTTTGTACCTTCCCATATATGTGTATGGATTGGAGTTTGCATCTGAAAAGAATCTTTGTGTTCCCAACTAGCTAGGTGAAGGACGGCTTTCATACACAATTATCTCTCAGATATGAGCATGTGGAGAGAAGTTCGTTCATATGGCACAAATGGAACGGGTTTCAGGAGAAATTTTACTCTGGTTTCTCAGTCTGTTTCCTAGTGCCGGTTTGAAGTTCCTGCAGTTTTCACTGTAAAACAGAGTTGGAGCTTGTACCTCCCCATATATATGTATGGGGTGGAGTTTGCAAGTGAAAAGAAACTTTGTGTTCCCAACAAGCTATGTGAAGGACGGATTTCACACACACTTATCTCTCAGAAATGAGCATGTGTAGAGACGTTCGTTCATCTAGCACAAATGGAACGGGTTGCAGGAGAAACTTTTACTCTGGTTTCTCAGTTTGTTTCCTACTGCCGGTTTGATGTTCCTGCAGTTTTCACTGTAAAACCGAGTTGGAGCAAGTACCTACCCATATATATGTATGGAGTGGAGTTTGCAACTGAAAAGAAACTTTGTGTTCACAACAAGATAGGTGAAGGACGGCTTTCACACACAATTATCTCTCAGATCTGAGCATGTGGAGAGACGTTCGTTCATATGGCACAAATGGAACGGGTTGCAGGTGAAACTTTTATTCTGGTTTCTAAGTCTGTTTCCTAGTGCCGGTTTGAAGTTCCTGCAGATTTCACAGAAAAACCGTGTTGGAACTATTACGTCCCCATATATATGTATGGTGTGGAGTTTGCAACTGAAAAGTAACTTTGTGTTCCCAACAAGCTTGGTGAAGGACGGCTTTCACACACACTTATCTCTCAGAACTGAGCATGTGGAGAGACGTTCGTTCATCTAGCACAAAGGGAACGGTTTGCAGGAGAAATTTTACTCTGGTTTCTCAGTCTGTTTCCTAGTGCCGGTTTGAAGTTCCTGCAGTTTTCACTGTAAAACAGATTTGGATCTAGTATCTCCCCATATATATGTATGGAGTGGAGTTTGCAAGTGAAAAGAAACTTTGTGTGCCCAACAAGCTAGGTGAAGGACGGCTTTCACACACACTTATCTCTCAGAACTGAGCATGTGGAGAGACGTTCGTTCATCTAGCACAAAGGGAACGGGTTGCAGGAGAAACTTTTACTCTGGTTTCTCAGTCTGTTTCCTAGTGCCGGTTTGAAGTTCCTGCAGTTTTCACTGTAAAACCGATTTGGAGTGTGTACCTCCCCATATATATGTATGGAGTGGTTTTTGCATCTGAAAAGAATCTTTGTGTTCCCAACAAGCTAGGTGAAGGACGGCTTTCCCACACATTTATCTCTCAGAACTGAGCATGTGGAGAGACATTCGTTCATCTAGCACAAAGGGAACGGGTTGCAGAAGAAACTTTAACTCTGGTTTCTCAGTGTGTTTCCTAGTACCGGTTTGAAGTTCCTGCAGTTTTCACTGTAAAACCGAGTTGGAGCTAGTACCTCCCCATATATATGTATGGAGTGGAGTTTGCAAGTGAAACGAAACTTTGTGTTCCCAACAAGCTAGGTGAAGGACGGCTTTCACACACATTTATCTCTCAGAACTGAACGTGTGGGAGACGTTCGTTCATTTGGCACAAATGGAACGGATTGCAGGAGAAACTTTTATTCAGTTTTCTCAGTGTGTTTCCTAGTGCCGGTTTGAAGTTCCTGCAAATTCCACAGTAAAACCGTGTTGGAGCTTGTACGTCCCCATACATATGTGTGAAGTGGAATTTGCAACTGAAAAGATACTTTGTGTTCCCAACAAGCTAGGTGAAGGACGGCTTTCACACACATTTATCTCTCTGAAATGAGCATTTGGAGAGAAGTTCGTTCATCTAGCACAAAGGGAACGGGTTGCAGGAGAAAATTTTACTCTAGTTTCTCAGTCTGTTTCCTAGTGCCGGTATGATGTTTCTGCATTTTTCACTGTAAAACCGAGTTGGAGATAGTACCTCCCCATATATATGTATGGAGTGGATTTTGCAACTGAAAAGAAACATTGTGTTCCCAACAAGCTAGCTGAAGGACGGCTTTCACACACACATATCTCTCAGAACTGAGCATGTGGAGAGACGTTCGTTCATCTAGCACAAAGGGAACGGATTGCATGAGAAACTATTACTTTGGTTACTCTGTCTGTTTCCTAGTGCCGGTTTGAAGTTCCTGCAGTTTTCACTGTAAAGCCGAGCTGGAGCTTGTACCTCCCCGTATATATGTATGGACTGGAGTTAGCAAGTGAAACGAAACTTTGTGTTCCCAACAAGCTAGGTGAAGAACGGCTTTCATACACACTTTCCTCTCTGAACTGAGCATGTGGAGAGACGTTCGTTCATCTAGCACAAAGGGAACGGGTGGCAGGGGAAACTTTTACTCTTGTTTCTCAGTCTCTTTCCAAGTGCCTGTTTGAAGTTCCTGCAGTTTTCACTGTAAAACAGAGTTGGAGCTTTTATCTCCCTATATATATGTATATTGTGCAGTTTGCATGTGAAAAGAAACTTTGAGTTCCCAACAAGCTAGTTGAAGGACGGCATTAACACACACATATCTCTCAGAACTGAGCATGTGGAGAGACGTTAGTTCATCTAGCACAAAGCGAACGGGTTGCAGGAGAAAATTTTACTCTGGTTTCTCAGTCTGATTCCAAGTGCCGGTTTGAATATCCTGCAGTTTTCAATGTAAAACGGAGTTGGAGCTAGTACCTCCCCATAAATATGTATGGAGTGGAGTTTGCAACTGAAAAGAAACTTTGAGTTCCCAACAAGCTAGATGAAGAATGGCTTTCACACACACATATCTCTCAGAACTGAGCATGTGGAGGGACGTTCGTTCATCTAGGACAAAGGGAACGGGTTGCAGGAGAAACTTTTACTCTGGTTTCTCAGTCTGTTTCCTAGTGCCGGATTAAAGTTCCTGCACTTTTCACTGTAAAACAGAGTTGGAGCTAGTACCTCCCCATATATATGTATGGAGTGGAGATAGCAAGTGAAAAGAAACTTTGTGTTCCCAAGAAGCTATGTGAAGGAAGGCTTTCACACACACTTATCTCTCAGAACTGAGCATGTGGAGAGACGTTCGTTCATCTAGGACAAATGGAACGGGTTGCAGGAGAAAGTTTTACTCTGGTTTCTCAGTCTGTTTCCTAGTGCTGGTTAGAAGTTCCTGCACATTTCACTGTAAAACCGAGTTGGGGCTAGTACCTCCCCAAATATATGTATGGAGTGGAGTCTGCAAGTGAAAAGAAACTTTGTGTTCCCAACAAGCTAGGTGAAGAAAGGCTTTCACACACACTTATCTCTCAGAACTGAGCATGTGGAGAGACGTTCGTTCATCTAGCACAAAGGGAAAGGGTTGCAGGAGAAACTTTTACTCTGGTTTCTCAGTCTGTTTCCTAGTGCCGGTTTTAAGTTCCTGCAGTTTTCACTGTAAAATCGAGTTGGAGCTAGTACCTCCCCATATATATGTATGGAGTGGAGTTTGCAAATGAAAAGAAACTTTGTGTTCCGAACAAGCTATGTGAAGGACGGCTTTCACACACACTTATCTCTCAGAACTGAGCATGTGGAGAGACGTTCGTTCATCTAGCACAAAGGGAACGCTTTGCAGGGGAAAATTTTACTCTGGATTCTCAGTCCTTTTCCTAGTGCCAGTTGGATGTTCCTGCAGTTTTCACTGTAAAACCGAGTTTGAGCTAGAACCTCCCCATATATATGCATGGAGTGGAGTTTGCAATGAAAAGAAACTTTGTGTTCCCAACAAGCTAGGTGAAGTTCCGCTTTCACACACACTTATCTCTCAGAAATGAGCATGTGGTGAGACGTTCATTCATCTAGCAAAAATGGAACGGGTTGCAGGAGAAACTTTTACTCTGGTTTGTCAGTCTGTTTCCTAGTGCCGGTTTGAAGTTCCTGCAGTTTTCACTGTAAAACAGAGTTGGAGCTAGTACCTCCCCATATATATGTATCGGGTGGAGTTTGCAAGTGAAAAGAAACTTTGTGTTCCCAACAAGCTAGGTGACGGACGGATTTCACACACACTTATCTCTCAGAAATGAGCATGTGTAGAGACGTTCGTTCATCTAGCACAAATGGAACGGTTTGCAGGTGAAACTTTTACTCTGGTTTCTTAGTCTGTTTCCTACTGCCGGTTTGATGTTCCTGCAGTTTTCACTGTAAAACCGAGGTGGAGCAAGTACCTCCCCATATATATGTATGGAGTGGAGTTTGCAACTGAAAAGAAACTTTGTGTTCCCAACAAGCTAGGTGAAGGACGGCTTTCACACACACATATCTCTCAGAACTGAGCATGTGGAGAGACGTTCGTTCATATGGCACAAATGGAAGGGGATGCAGGAGAAACTTTTATTCTGGTTTCTCAGTCTGTTTCCTAGTGCCGGTTTGAAGTTCCAGCAGATTCCACAGAAAAACAGTGTTGGAACTATTACGTCCCCATATATATGTATGGAGTGGAGTTTGCAACTGAAAAGAAACTTTGTGTTCCCAACAAGCTAGGTGAAGGACGGCTTTCACACACACTTATCTCTCAGAACTGAGCATGTGGAGAGACGTTCGTTCATCTAGCACAAAGGGAACGGTTTGCAGGAGAAATTATTTCTCTGGTTTCTCTGTCTGTTTCCTAATGCCGGTTTGAAGTTCCTGCAGTTTTCACTGTGAAACAGATTTGGAGCTTTTATCTCCCCATATATATGTATATTGTGCAGTTTGCATGTGAAAAGAAACTTTGTGTTCCCAACAAGCTAGTTGAAGTACGGCTTTAACACACACATATCTCTCAGAACTGAGCATGTGGAGAGACGTTCGTTCATCTAACACAAAGGGAACGGGTTGCAGGAGAAACTTTTACTCTGGTTTCTCAGTCTGTTTCCAAGTGCCAGTTTGAAGTTCCTGCAGTTTTCAGTGTAAAACAGAGTTGGAGCTAGTACTTCCCTATATATATGTATATAGTGCAGTTTGCAAATGAAATGAAACCGTGTGTTCCCAACAAGCTAGTTGAAGGACGGCTTTCACACACACATATCTCTCAGAACTGAGCATGTGGAGAGACGTTAGTTCATCTAGCACAAAGGAAAGGTTTGTTTGAGAAACTTTTACTCTGGTTTCTCAGTCTGTTTCATAGTGACGGTTTTAATTTCCTGCAGTTTTCACTGTAAAATCGAGTTGGAGCTAGTACCTCCCCATATATATGTAAGGAGTGGAGATAGCAACTGAAAAGAATCTTTGTGTTCCCAACAAGGTATGTGAAAGACGGGTTTCACACAGACTTATCACTCAGAACTGAGCATGTGGAGAGACGTTCGTTCATCTAGCACAAAGGGAACGGGTTGCAGGAGAAAATTTTACTCTGGTTTCTCAGTCTGTTTCCAAGTGCCGGTTTGAATTTCCTGCAGTTTTCAATGTAAAACGGAGTTGGAGCTAGTACCTCCCCATAAATTTGTATGGAGTGGAGTTTGCAAATGAAAAGAATCTTTGTGTTCCCAACAAGCTAGGTGAAGGACGGCTTTCACACACACTTATCTCTCAGAACTGAGCATGTGGAGAGACGTTCGTTCATCTAGCACAATGGGAACGTGTTGCAGGAGAAACTTTAACTCTGGTTTCTCAGTCTGATTCCTAGTGCCGGTTTGAAGATCCTTCAGTATTCACTGTAAAACCGATTTTTAGCTAGTACCTCCCAATAAATATGTATGGAGTTGAATTTGCAACTGAAAACAAACTTTGTGTTCCCAACCAGCTACATGAAGAACGGCTTTCACACACACATATCTCTCAGAAATGAGCATGTGGAGAGACGTTCGTTCATCTATGACAAAGGGAACGGGTTGCAGGATAAACTTTTACTCTGGTTTCTCAGTCTGTTTCCTAGTGCCGGTTTGAAGTTCCTGCACTTTTCACTGTAAAACCGAGTTGGAGCTAGTACTTCCCCATATATATGTATGGAGTGGAGATAGCAAGTGAAAATAAACTTGGTGTTCCCAACAAGGTATGTGAAGGACGGCTTTCACACACACATATCTCTCAGAACTGAGCATGTGGAGAGACGTTCGTTCATCTAGGACAAATGGAACGGGTTGCAGGAAAAACTTTTACTCTGGTTTCTCAGTCTGTTTCCTAGTGCCGGTTAGAATTTCCTGCACTTTTCACTGTAAAACCGAGTTGGAGCTAGTACCTCCCCATATATATGTAAGGAGTGGAGTATGCAATTGAAAAGAATCTTTGTGATCCCAACAAGCTATGTGAAAACGGCTTCCACACACACTTATCACTCAGAACTGAGCATGTGGAGAGACGTTCGTTCATCTAGCACAAAGGGAACGGGTTGCAGGAGAAAATTTTACTCTGGTTTCTCAGTCTGTTTCCAAGTGCCGGTTTGAATATCCTGCAGTTTTCAATGTAAAACGGAGTTGGAGCTAGTACCTCCCCATAAATATGTATGGAGTGGAGTTTGCAACTGAAAAGAAACTTTGAGTTCCCAACAAGCTAGGTGAAGGACGGATTTCACACACACTTATCTCTCAGAACTGAGCATGTGGAGAGACGTTCGTTCATCTAGCACAATGGGAACGGGTTGCAGGAGAAACTTTTACTCTGGTTTCCATTCTGTTTCCTAGTGCCAGTTTGAAGTTCCTGCAGTTTTCACTTAAAACCGAGTTGGAGCTAGTACCTCCCCATAAATATGTATGGAGTGGAATTTGCAACTGAAAACAAACTTTGTGTTCCCAACCAGCTAGATGAAGAATGGCTTTCACACACACATATCTCTCAGAACTGAGCATGTGGAGGGACGTTCGTTCATCTAGCACAAAGGGAACGGGTTGCAGGAGAAACTTTTACTCTGGTTTCTCAGTCTGTTTCCTAGTGCCGGTTTTAAGTTCCTGCAGTTTTCACTGTAAAATCGAGTTGGAGCTTGTACCTCCCCATATATATGTATGGAGTGGAGTTTGCAAATGAAAAGAATCTTTGTGTTCCAAACAAGCTATGTGAAGGACGGCTTTCACACACACTTATCTCTCAGAACTGAGCATGTGGAGAGACGTTCGTTCATCTAGCACAAAGGGAACGCTTTGCAGGGGAAAATTTTACTCTGGATTCTCAGTCTTTTTCCTAGTGCCAGTTGGATGTTCCTGCAGTTTTCACTGTAAAACCGAGTTTGAGCTAGAACCTCCCCATATATATGCATGGAGTGGAGTTTGCAATGAAAAGAAACTTTGTGTTCCCAACCAGCTAGGTGAAGTTCCGCTTTCACACACACTTATCTCTCAGAAATGAGCATGTGGTGAGACGTTCATTCATCTAGCAAAAAGGGAACGGGTTGCAGGAGAAACTTTTACTCTGGTTTGTCAGTCTGTTTCCTAGTGCCGGTTTGAAGTTCCTGCAGTTTTCACTGTAAAACAGAGTTGGAGCTAGTACCTCCCCATATATATGTATCGGGTGGAGTTTGCAAGTGAAAAGAAACTTTGTGTTCCCAACAAGCTAGGTGATGGACGGATTTCACACACACTTATCTCTCAGAAATGAGCATGTGTAGAGACGTTCGTTCATCTAGCACAAATGGAACGGGTTGCAGGAGAAACTTTTACTCTGGTTTCTTAGTCTGTTTCCTACTGCCGGTTTGATGTTCCTGCAGTTTTCACTGTAAAACCGAGTTGGAGCAAGTTCTTCCCCATATATATGTATGGAGTGGAGTTTGCAACTGAAAAGAAACTTTGTGTTCCCAACAAGCTAGGTGAAGGACGGCTTTCACACACACTTATCTCTCAGAAATGAGCATGTGGAGAGACGTTCGTTCATATGGCACAAATGGAAGGGGATGCAGGAAAAACTTTTATTCTGGTTTCTCAGTCTGTTTCCTAGTGCCAGTTTGAAGTTCCAGCAGATTCCACAGAAAAACAGTTTTGGAACTATTACGTCCCCATATATATGTATGGAGTGGAGTTTGCAACTGAAAAGAAACTTTGTGTTCCCAACAAGCTAGGTGAAGGACGGCTTTCAGACACACTTATCTCTCAGAACTGAGCATGTGGAGAGACGTTCGTTCATCTAGCACAAAGGGAACGGTTTGCAGGAGAAATTATTTCTCTGGTTTCTCTGTCTGTTTCCTAATGCCGGTTTGAAGTTCCTGCAGTTTTCACTGTGAAACAGAGTTGGAGCTTTTATCTCCCCATATATATGTATATTGTGCAGTTTGCATGTGAAAAGAAACTTTGTGTTCCCAACAAGCTAGTTGAAGGACGGCTTTAACACACAAATATCTCTAACAACTGAGCATGTGGAGAGACGTTCGTTCATCTAGCACAAAGGGAACGGGTTGCGGGAGAAACTTTTATTCTGGTTTCTCAGTCTGTTTCCTTGTGCCAGTTTGAAGTTCCTGCAGTTTTCACTGTAAAACAGAGTTGGAGCTAGTACTTCCCCATATATATGTATATAGTGCAGTTTGCAAGTTAAATGAAACCGTGTGTTCCCTACAAGCTAGTTGAAGGACGGCTTTCACACACACATATCTCTCAGAACTGAGCATGTGGAGAGACGTTAGTTCATCTAGCACAACGGAAAGGTTTGTTGGAGAAACTTTTACTCTGGTTTCTCAGTCTGTTTCCTAGTGCCGGTTTTAAGTTCCTGCAGTTTTCACTGTAAAATCGAGTTGGAGCTAGTACCTCCCCATATATATGTAAGGAGTGGAGATTGCAACTGAAAAGAAACTTTGTGTTCCCAACAAGCTATGTGAAAGACGGGTTTCACACAGACTTATCACTCAGAACTGAGCATGTGGAGAGACGTTCGTTCATCTAGCACAAAGCGAACGGGTTGCAGGAGAAAATTTTACTCTGGTTTCTCAGTCTGATTCCAAGTGCCGGTTTGAATATCCTGCAGTTTTCAATGTAAAACGGAGTTGGAGCTAGTACCTCCCCATAAATATGTATGGAGTGGAGTTTGCAAATGAAAAGAAACTTTGTGTTCCCAACAAGCTAGGTGAAGGACGGCTTTCACACACACTTATCTCTCAGAACTGAGCATGTGGAGAGACGTTCGTTCATCTAGCACAATGGGAACGGGTTGCAGGAGAAACTTTTACTCTGGTTTCTCAGTCTGTTTCCTAGTGCCGGTTTGAAGATCCTTCAGTATTCACTGTAAAACCGATTTTTAGCTAGTACCTCCCAATAAATATGTATGGAGTTGAATTTGCAACTGAAAACAAACTTTGTGTTCCCAACCAGCTACATGAAGAAAGGCTTTCACACACACATATCTCTCAGAAATGAGCATGTGGAGAGACGTTCGTTCATCTAGGACAAAGGGAACGGGTTGCAGGATAAACTTTTACTCTGGTTTCTCAGTCTGTTTCCTAGTGCCGGTTTGAAGTTCCTGCACTTTTCACTGTAAAATCGAGTTGGAGCTAGTAACTCCCCAAATATATGTATGGATTGGAGTCTGCAAGTGAAAAGAAATTTTGTGTTCCCAACCAGCTAGTTGAAGAACGGCTTTCACACACACTTATCTCTCAGAACTGAGCATGTGGAGAGACGTTCGTTCTTCTAGCACAAAGGGAACGGGTTGAAGGAGAAACTATTACTCTGGTTTCTCAGTCTGTTTCCTAGTGACGGTTTGAATTTCCTGCAGTTTTCACTGTAAAACCGAGTTGGAGCTAGTACCTCCCCATATATATGTAAGGAGAGGAGTATGCAATTGAAAAGAAACTTTGTGATCCCAACAAGCTATGTGAAAACGGCTTCCACACACACTTATCACTCAGAAGTGAGCATGTGGAGAGACGTTCGTTCATCTAGCACAAATGGAACGGGTTGCAGGGGTAAGTTTTATTCTGGTTTCTCAGTCTGTTTCCTAGTGCCGTTTTGAAGTTCCTGCAGTTTTCACTGTAAAACCGTGTTGGAGCTAGTACGTCCCCATATATATGTATGGAGTGGAGTTTGCAAGTGAATATAACCTTTGTGTTCCCAACAAGCTAGGTGAAGGACGGCTTTCACACACACTTATCTCTCAGAACTGAGCATGTGGAGAGACGTTCGTTCATCTAGCACAAGGGGAACGGGTTGCAGGAGAATCTTTTACTCTGGTTTCTCAGTCTGTTTCCTAGTGCCGGTTTGAAGATCCTGCAGGTATCACTTTAAAACAGAGTTGGAGCTAGTACCTCCCCATATATGTGTATGCAGTGGAGTTTGCAACTGAAAAGAAATTTTCTGTTCCCAACAAGCTAGGTGAAGGACGGCTTTCACACACAATTATCTCTCAGAATTGAGCATGTGGAGAGACGTTCTTTCATCTAGCACAAAGGGAAAGGGATGCAGGAGAAATTATTTCTCAGGTTTCTCAGTCTGTTTCCTAGTGCTGGTTTGAAGTTCCTGCAGAATCCACAGAAAAACCGTGTTGGAACTATTACGTCCCCATATATATGTATGGAGTGGAGTTTGCAACTGAAAAGAAACTTTGTGTTCCCAACAAGCTAGGTGAAGGACGGCTTTCACACACACTTATATCTCAGAACTGAGCATGTGGAGAGACGTTCGTTCATCTAGCACAAAGGGAACGGGTTGCAGGAGAAATTTTACTCTGGTTTCTCAGTCTGTTTCCTAGTGCCGGTTTGATGTTCCTGCAGTTTTCACTGTAAAACAGAGTTGGAGCTCTTATCTCCCCATATATATGTATGGAGTGGAGTTTGCAAGTGAAAAGAAACTTTGTGTTCCCAACAAGATTGGTGAAGTTCCGCTTTCACACACACTTATCTCTGAGAACTGAGCATGTGGAGAGACGTTCTTTCATCTAGCACAAAGGGAATGGGTTGCAGGAGAAACTTTTACTCTGGTTTCTCAGTCTGTTTCCTAGTGCCGTTTTGAAGTTCCTGCAGTTTTCACTGTAAAACCGAGTTGGAGCTAGTACCTCACCATATATATGTATGGGGTGGAGATTGCAAGTGAAAAGAAACTTTGTGTTCCGTACAAGCTAGGTAAAGGACGGCTTTCACGCGCACTTATCTCTCAGAACTGAGCATGTGTAGAGACGTTCTTTCATCTAGCACAAAAGGAACGGGTTGCAGGAGAAACTATTACTCTGGTTTCTCAGTCTGTTTCCTATTGCTGGTTTGAAGTTCCTGCAGTTTGCACTGTAAACCCGAGTTGGAGCTAGTACCTCCCCATATATATGTATGGAGTGGAGTTTGCAAGTGAAAAGAAACTTTGTGTTCCCAACAAACTAGGTGAAGGACGGCTTTCACACACACTTATCTCTCAGAAATGAGCATGTGGAGAGACGTTCGTTCATCTAGCACAAAGGGAACGGGTTGAAGGAGAAACTTTTACTCGGGATTCTCAGTCTGTTTCCTAGTGCCTTTTTGAAGTTCCTGCAGTTTTCACTGTAAAACCGAGTTGGAGCTAGTACCTCCCCATATATATGTATGGAGTGGAATTTGCAAGTGAAACGAAACTTTGTGTTCCCAACAAGCTAGGTGAAGTACGGCTTTCACACACACTTATCACTCAGAACTTAACGTGTGGAGAGACGTTCGTTCATTTGGCACAAATGGAACGGATTGCAGGAGAAACTTTTATTCAGGTTTCTCAGTCTGTTTCCTAGTGCCGGTTTGAAATTCCTGCAGATTCCACAGTAAAACCGTGTTGGAGATAGTACGCCCCATACATATGTGTGGAGTGGAATTTGCAACTGAAAAGAAACTTTCTGTTCCCAACAAGCTAGGTGAAGGACGGCTTTCACACACACTTATCACTCAGAACTTAGCATGTGGAGAGACGTTCGTTCATCTAGAACAAAATGAAAGGGTTGCAGGAGAAATTTTTACTCTGGTTTCTCAGTCTGTTTCTTAGTGCCGGTTTGAAATTCCTGCAGTTTTCACTGTAAAAGCGAGTAGGAGCTAATACCTCCCTATATATATGTATGGAGTGGAGTTTGCAACTGAAAAGAAACTTTGTGTTCCCAACAAGCTTGTTGAACTACGGCTTTCACACACAATTATCACTCAGAACTGAGCATGTGGAGAGACGTTCGTTCATCTAGCACAAATGGAACGGGTTGCAGGGGAAAGTTTTATTCTGGTTTCTCAGACTGTTTCCTAGTGCCGGTTTGAAGTTCCTGCAGTTTTCACTGTAAAACCGATTTGGAGTTTGTACCTTCCCATATATATGTATGGAGTGGAGTTTGCATCTGAAAAGAATCTTTGTGTTCCCAACTAGCAAGGTGAAGGACGGCTTTCACACACATTTATCTCTCAGAACTGAGCATGTGGAGAGACTTTCGTTCATCTAGCACAAAGGGAACGGTTTGCAGGAGAAACTTTATCTCTGGTTTCTCAGTCTGTTTCCTAGTACCGGTTTGAAGTTCCTGCAGTTTTCACTGTAAAACAGTGTTGGAGCTAGGACGTACCCATATAAATGTATGGAGTGGAGTTTGCAGGTGAAAATAATCTTTGTGATCCCACAAGCTAGGTGAAGGGCGGCTTTAACACACACTTATCTCTCAGAACTGAGCATGTGGAGAGACGTTCGTTCATCTAGCAAAAAGGGAACGGGTTGCAGGAGAAACTTTTACTCTGGATTCTCAGTCTGTTTCCTAGTGCCGGTTTGAAGTTCCTGCAGTTTTCACTGTAAAACCGAGTTGGAGCTAGTACCTCCCCATATATATGTATGGAGTGGAGTTAGCAAATGAAAAGAAACTCTGTGTTCCCAACAAGCTAGGTGAATAACGGCTTTCATACACACTTTTCTCTCTGAACTGAGCATGTGGAGAGACGTTCGTTCATCTAGCACAAAGGGAACGGGTTGCAGGAGAAATTATTTCTCTGGTTTCTCAGTCTATTTCCTAGTGCCGGTTTGAAGTTCCTGCTGTTTTCACTGTAAAAGAGAGTTGGAGCTTTTATCTCCCCATATATATGTATATTGTGCAGTTTGCATGTGAAAAGAAACTTTGTGTTCCCAACAAGCTAGTTGAAGGACGGCTTTAACACACACATATCTCTCAGAACTGAGCATGTGGAGAGACGTTCGTTCATCTAGCACAAAGAGAACGGGTTGCAGGAGAAACTTTTACTCTGGTTTCTCAGTCTGTTTCCTAGTGCTGGTTTGAAGTTCCTGCAGTTTTCACTGTAAAACCGAGTTGGAGCTAGTACCTCCCCATATAAATGTATGGAGTGGGGTTGGAAACTGAAAAGAAACTTTGTGTTCCCAACAAGCTAGGTGAAGGACGGCTTTCACACACACTTATCTCTCAGAACTGAGCATGTGGAGAGAAGTTCGTTCATCTAGCACAAAGGGAAATGGTTGCAGGAGAAACAATTACTCTGGTTCTCAATCTGTTTCCTAGTGCATGTTTGAAGTTCCTGCAGTTTTCACTGTAAAACCGAGTTGGAGCTAGTACCTACCCAAATATATGTATGGAGTGGAATCTGCAAGTGAAAAGAAACTTTGAGTTCCCAACAAGCTGGTGAAGAACGGCTTTCACACACACTTATCTCTCAGAAGTGAGCATGTGAAGAGACGTTCGTTCATCTAGCACAAAGGGAACGGGTTGCAGGAGAAACTTTTACTCTGGTTTCTCAGTCTGTTTCCTAGTGCCGGTTTGAAGTTCCTGCAGTTTTCACTGTAAAACCGAGTTGGAGCTAGTACCTCCCCATATATATGTAAGGAGTGGTGTTTGCAACTGAAAAGAAACTTTGTGATCCCAACAAGCTATTTGAAAGTCGGCTTTCACACACACGTATCACTCAGAACTTAGCATTTAGAGAGACGTTCGTTCATCTAGCAAAAAAGAACGGGTTGCAGGAGAAAATTTTACTCTGGTTTCTCAGTCTGTTTCCAAGTGCCGGTTTGAATTTCCTGCAGTTTTCAATGTAAAACGGAGTTGGAGCTAGTACCTCCCCCTAAATATGTATGGAGTGGAGTTTGCAACTGAAAAGAAACTTTGTGTTCCCAACAAGCTAGTTGAAGAACGGCTTTCACACACACTTATCTCTCAGAAGTGAGCATGTGAAGAGACGTTCGTTCATCTAGCACAAAGGGAACGGGTTGCAGGAGAAACTTTTACTCTGGTTTCTCAGTCTGTTTCCTAGTGCCGGTTTGAAGTTCCTGCAGTTTTCACTGTAAAACCGAGTTGGAGCTAGTACCTCCCCATATATATGTAAGGAGTGGTGTTTGCAACTGAAAAGAAACTTTGTGATCCCAACAAGCTATTTGAAAGTCGGCTTTCACACACACGTATCACTCAGAACTTAGCATTTAGAGAGACGTTCGTTCATCTAGCAAAAAAGAACGGGTTGCAGGAGAAAATTTTACTCTGGTTTCTCAGTCTGTTTCCAAGTGCCGGTTTGAATTTCCTGCAGTTTTCAATGTAAAACGGAGTTGGAGCTAGTACCTCCCCCTAAATATGTATGGAGTGGAGTTTGCAACTGAAAAGAAACTTTGTGTTCCCAACAAGCTAGTTGAAGGACGGCTTTCACACACACTTATCTCTCAGAACTGAGCATGTGGAGAGACGTTCGTTCATCTAGCACAATGGGAACGGGTTGCAGGAGAAACGTTTACTCTGGTTTCTCAGTCTGTTTCCTAGTGCCAGTTTGAAGTTCCTGCAGTTTTCACTGTAAAACCGAGTTGGAGCTTGTACCTCCCCATATATATGTATGGAGTGGAGATAGCAAGTGAAAAGAAACTTTGTGTTCCCAACAAGCTATGTGAAGGACGGCTTTCACACACACTTATCTCTCAGAACTGAGCATGTGGAGAGACGTTCGTTCATCTAGGACAAATGTAACGGGTTGCAGGAGAAACTTTTACTCTGGTTTCTCAGTCTGTTTCCTAGTGCCGGTTTGAAGTTCCTGCAGTTTTCACTGTAAAATAGATTTGGAGCTAGTATCTCCCCATATGTATGTATGGAGTGGAGTTTGCAAGTGAAAAGAAACTTTGTGTTCCCAACAAGCTAGGTGAAGGTCCGCTTTCACACACACTTATCTCTCAGAACTGAGCATGTGGAGAGACGTTCGTTCATCTAGCACAAAGGGAACGGGTTGCAGGAGAAACTTTTACTCTGGTTTCACAGTCTGTTTCCTAGTGCCGGTTTGATGTTCCTGCAGTTTTCACTGTAAAACAGAGTTGGAGCTATTACCTCCCCATATATATGTATGGAGTGGAGTTTGCAACTGAAAAGAAACTTTGTGTTCACAACAAGATAGGTGAAGGACGGCTTTCACACACAATTATCTCTCAGATCTGAGCATGTGGAGAGACGTTCGTTCATATGGCACAAATGGAACGGGTTGCAGGTGAAACTTTTATTCTGGATTCTAAGTCTGTTTCCTAGTGCCGGTTTGAAGTTCCTGCAGATTTCACAGAAAAACCGTGTTGGAACTATTACGTCCCCATATATATGTATGGTGTGGAGTTTGCAACTGAAAAGTAACTTTGTGTTCCCAACAAGCTAGGTGAAGGACGGCTTTCACACACACTTATCTCTCAGAACTGAGCATGTGGAGAGACGTTCGTTCATCTAGCACAAAGGGAACGGTTTGCAGGAGAAATTTTACTCTGGTTTCTCAGTCTGTTTCCTAGTGCCGGTTTGAAGTTCCTGCAGTTTTCACTGTAAAACAGATTTGGATCTAGTATCTCCCCATATATATGTATGGAGTGGAGTTTGCAAGTGAAAAGAAACTTTGTGTTCCCAACAAGCTAGGTGAAGGACGGCTTTCACACACACTTATCTCTCAGAACTGAGCATGTGGAGAGACGTTCGTTCATCTAGCACAAAGGGAACGGGTTGCAGGAGAAACTTTTACTCTGGTTTCTCAGTCTGTTTCCTAGTGCCGGTTTGAAGTTCCTGCAGTTTTCACTGTAAAACCGATTTGGAGTGTGTACCTCCCCATATATATGTATGGAGTGGAGTTTGCATCTGAAAAGAATCTTTGTGTTCCCAACTAGCTAGGTGAAGGACGGCTTTCCCACACATTTATCTCTCAGAACTGAGCATGTGGAGAGACATTCGTTCATCTAGCACAAAAGGAACGGGTTGCAGAAGAAACTTTAACTCTGGTTTCTCAGTCTGTTTCCTAGTACCGGTTTGAAGTTCCTGCAGTTTTCACTGTAAAACCGAGTTGGAGCTAGTACCTCCCCATATATATGTATGGAGTGGAGTTTGCAAGTGAAACGAAACTTTGTGTTCCCAACAAGCTAGGTGAAGTACGGCTTTCACACACATTTATCTCTCAGAACTGAACGTGTGGGAGACGTTCGTTCATTTGGCACAAATGGAACGGATTGCAGGAGAAACTTTTATTCAGGTTTCTCAGTGTGTTTCCTAGTGCCGGTTTGAAGTTCCTGCAAATTCCACAGTAAAACCGTGTTGGAGCTTTTACGTCCCCATACATATGTGTGAAGTGGAATTTGCAACTGAAAAGATACTTTGTGTTCCCAACAAGCTAGGTGAAGGACGGCTTTCACACACATTTATCTCTCTGAAATGAGCATTTGGAGAGAAGTTCGTTCATCTAGCACAAAGGGAACGGGTTGCAGGAGAAAATTTTACTCTAGTTTCTCAGTCTGTTTCCTAGTGCCGGTATGATGTTTCTGCATTTTTCACTGTAAAACCGAGTTGGAGATAGTACCTCCCCATATATATGTATGGAGTGGATTTTGCAACTGAAAAGAAACATTGTGTTCCCAACAAGCTAGCTGAAGGACGGCTTTCACACACACATATCTCTCAGAACTGAGCATGTGGAGAGACGTTCGTTCATCTAGCACAAAGGGAACGGATTGCATGAGAAACTATTACTTTGGTTACTCTGTCTGTTTCCTAATGCCGGTTTGATGTTCCTGCAGTTTTCACTGTAAAGCCGAGTTGTAGCTTGTACCTCCCCGTATATATGTATGGACTGGAGTTAGCAAGTGAAACGAAACTTTGTGTTCCCAACAAGCTAGGTGAAGAACGGCTTTCATACACACTTTCCTCTCTGAACTGAGCATGTGGAGAGACGTTCGTTCATCTAGCACAAAGGGAACGGGTGGCAGGGGAAACTTTTACTCTTGTTTCTCAGTCTCTTTCCAAGTGCCTGTTTGAAGTTCCTGCAGTTTTCACTGTAAAACAGAGTTGGAGCTAGTACCTCCCCAAATATATGTATGGAATGGTGTTTGCAACTTAAAAGAAATTTTGTGTTCTCAACAAGCTTGGTGAAGGACGGCTTTCACACACAATTATCTCTCAGAACTTAGCATGTGGAAAGACGTTCTTTCATCTAGCACAAAGGGAACGGATTGCAGGAGAAATTATTTCTCTGGTTTCTCAGTCTGTTTCCTAGTGCCGGTTTGAAGTTCCTGCAGTTTTCACTGTAAAACAGAGTTGGAGCTTTTATCTCCCTATATATATGTATATTGTGCAGTTTGCATGTGAAAAGAAACTTTGTGTTCCCAACAAGCTAGTTGAAGGACGGCATTAACACACACATATCTCTCAGAACTGAGCATGTGGAGAGACGTTCGTTCATCTAGCACAAAGGGAACGGGTTGCAGGAGAAACTATTACTCTGGTTTCTCAGTCTGTTTCCTAGTGCCGGTTTGAAGTTCCTGCAGTTTTCACAGTAAAACCTAGTTGGAGCTTGTATCTCCCCATATATATGTATATAGTGCAGTTTGCAAGTGAAAAGAAACTTTGTGTTCCCAACAAGCTTGTTGAAGGACGGCTTTCACACACACATATCTCTCAGAACTGAGCATGTGGAGAGACGTTAGTTCATCTAGCACAAATGAACGGTTTGTAGAGAAACTTTTACTCTGGTTTCTCAGTCTGTTTCCTAGTGCCGGTTAGAAGTTCCTGCAGTTTTCACTGTAAAACCGAGTTGGAGCTAGTACCTCCCCATATATATGTAAGGAGTGGAGTATGCAATTGAAAAGAAACTTTGTGATCCCAACAAGCTATGTGAAAACGGCTTCCACACACACTTATCACTCAGAACTGAGCATGTGGAGAGACGTTCGTTCATCTAGCACAAAGCGAACGGGTTGCAGGAGAAAATTTTACTCTGGTTTCTCAGTCTGATTCCAAGTGCCGGTTTGAATATCCTGCAGTTTTCAATGTAAAACGGAGTTGGAGCTAGTACCTCCCCATAAATATGTATGGAGTGGAGTTTGCAACTGAAAAGAAACTTTGAGTTCCCAACAAGCTAGATGAAGAATGGCTTTCACACACACATATCTCTCAGAACTGAGCATGTGGAGGGACGTTCGTTCATCTTGGACAAAGGGAACGGGTTGCAGGAGAAACTTTTACTCTGGTTTCTCAGTCTGTTTCCTAGTGCCGGATTAAAGTTCCTGCACTTTTCACTGTAAAACAGAGTTGGAGCTAGTACCTCCCCATATATATGTATGGAGTGGAGATAGCAAGTGAAAAGAAACTTTGTGTTCCCAAGAAGCTATGTGAAGGAAGGCTTTCACACACACTTATCTCTCAGAACTGAGCATGTGGAGAGACGTTCGTTCATCTAGGACAAATGGAACGGGTTGCAGGAGAAACTTTTACTCTGGTTTCTCAGTCTGTTTCCTAGTGCCGGTTAGAAGTTCCTGCACATTTCACTGTAAAACCGAGTTGGGGCTAGTACCTCCCCAAATATATGTATGGAGTGGAGTCTGCAAGTGAAAAGAAACTTTGTGTTCCCAACAAGCTAGGTGAAGAAAGGCTTTCACACACACTTATCTCTCAGAACTGAGCATGTGGAGAGACGTTCGTTCATCTAGCACAAAGGGAACGGGTTGCAGGAGAAACTTTTACTCTGGTTTCTCAGTCTGTTTCCTAGTGCCGGTTTTAAGTTCCTGCAGTTTTCACTGTAAAATCGAGTTGGAGCTAGTACCTCCCCATATATATGTATGAAGTGGAGTTTGCAAATGAAAAGAAACTTTGTGTTCCGAACAAGCTATGTGAAGGACGGCTTTCACACACACTTATCTCTCAGAACTGAGCATGTGGAGAGACGTTCGTTCATCTAGCACAAAGGGAACGCTTTGCAGGGGAAAATTTTACTCTGGATTCTCAGTCTTTTTCCTAGTGCCAGTTGGATGTTCCTGCAGTTTTCACTGTAAAACCGAGTTTGAGCTAGAACCTCCCCATATATATGCATGGAGTGGAGTTTGCAATGAAAAGAAACTTTGTGTTCCCAACAAGCTAGGTGAAGTTCCGCTTTCACACACACTTATCTCTCAGAAATGAGCATGTGGTGAGACGTTCATTCATCTAGCAAAAAGGGAACGGGTTGCAGGAGAAACTTTTACTCTGGTTTGTCAGTCTGTTTCCTAGTGCCGGTTTGAAGTTCCTGCAGTTTTCACTGTAAAACAGAGTTGGAGCTAGTACCTCCCCATATATATGTATCGGGTGGAGTTTGCAAGTGAAAAGAAACTTTATGTTCCCAACAAGCTAGGTGACGGACGGATTTCACACACACTTATCTCTCAGAAATGAGCATGTGTAGAGACGTTCGTTCATCTAGCACAAATGGAACAGTATGCAGGTGAAACTTTTACTCTGGTTTCTTAGTCTGTTTCCTACTGCCGGTTTGATGTTCCTGCAGTTTTCACTGTAAAACCGAGTTGGAGCAAGTACCTCCCCATATATATGTATGGAGTGGAGTTTGCAACTGAAAAGAAACTTTGTGTTCCCAACAAGCTAGGTGAAGGACGGCTTTCACACACACTTATCTCTCAGAACTGAGCATGTGGAGAGACGTTCGTTCATATGGCACAAATGGAAGGGGATGCAGGAGAAACTTTTATTCTGGTTTCTCAGTCTGTTTCCTAGTGCCGGTTTGAAGTTCCAGCAGATTCCACAGAAAAACAGTGTTGGAACTATTACGTCCCCATATATATGTATGGAGTGGAGTTTGCAACTGAAAAGAAACTTTGTGTTCCCAACAAGCTAGGTGAAGGACGGCTTTCACACACACTTATCTCTCAGAACTGAGCATGTGGAGAGACGTTCGTTCATCTAGCACAAAGGGAACGGTTTGCAGGAGAAATTATTTCTCTGGTTTCTCTGTCTGTTTCCTAATGCCGGTTTGAAGTTCCTGCAGTTTTCACTGTGAAACAGAGTTGGAGCTTTTATCTCCCCATATATATGTATATTGTGCAGTTTGCATGTGAAAAGAAACTTTGTGTTCCCAACAAGCTAGTTGAAGGACGGCTTTAACACAAACATATCTCTCAGAACTGAGCATGTGGAGAGACGTTCGTTCATCTAGCACAAAGGGAACGGGTTGCGGGAGAAACTTTTATTCTGGTTTCTCAGTCTGTTTCCTTGTGCCAGTTTGAAGTTCCTGCAGTTTTCACTGTAAAACAGAGTTGGAGCTAGTACTTCCCCATATATATGTATATAGTGCAGTTTGCAAGTTAAATGAAACCGTGTTTTCCCAACAAGCTAGTTGAAGGACGGCTTTCACACACACATATCTCTCAGAACTGAGCATGTGGAGAGACGTTAGTTCATCTAGCACAACGGAAAGGTTTGTTGGAGAAACTTTTACTCTGGTTTCTCAGTCTGTTTCCTAGTGCCGGTTTTAAGTTCCTGCAGTTTTCACTGTAAAATCGAGTTGGAGCTAGTACCTCCCCATATATATGTAAGGAGTGGAGATTGCAACTGAAAAGAAACTTTGTGTTCCCAACAAGCTATGTGAAAGACGGGTTTCACACAGACTTATCACTCAGAACTGAGCATGTGGAGAGACGTTCGTTCATCTAGCACAAAGGGAACGGGTTGCAGGAGAAAATTTTACTCTGGTTTCTCAGTCTGTTTCCAAGTGCCGGTTTGAATTTCCTGCAGTTTTCAATGTAAAACGGAGTTGGAGCTAGTACCTCCCCATAAATATGTATGGAGTTGAATTTGCAACTGAAAACAAACTTTGTGTTCCCAACCAGCTACATGAAGAACGGCTTTCACACACACATATCTCTCAGAAATGAGCATGTGGAGAGACGTTCGTTCATCTAGGACAAAGGGAACGGGTTGCAGGATAAACTTTTACTCTGGTTTCTCAGTCTGTTTCCTAGTGCCGGTTTGAAGTTCCTGCACTTTTCACTGTAAAATCGAGTTGGAGCTAGTAACTCCCCAAATATATGTATGGATTGGAGTCTGCAAGTGAAAAGAAATTTTGTGTTCCCAACCAGCTAGTTGAAGAACGGCTTTCACACACACTTATCTCTCAGAACTGAGCATGTGGAGAGACGTTCGTTCTTCTAGCACAAAGGGAACGGGTTGCAGGAGAAACTATTACTCTGGTTTCTCAGTCTGTTTCCTAGTGACGGTTTGAATTTCCTGCAGTTTTCACTGTAAAACCGAGTTGGAGCTAGTACCTCCCCATATATATGTAAGGAGAGGAGTATGCAATTGAAAAGAAACTTTGTGATCCCAACAAGCTATGTGAAAACGGCTTCCACACACACTTATCACTCAGAACTGAGCATGTGGAGAGACGTTCGTTCATCTAGCACAAAGGGAACGGGTTGCAGGAGAAAATTTTACTCTGGTTTCTCAGTCTGTTTCCAAGTGCCGGTTTGAATATCCTGCAGTTTTCAGTGTAAAACGGAGTTGGAGCTAGTACCTCCCCATAAATATGTATGGAGTGGAGTTTGCAACTGAAAAGAAACTTTGAGTTCCCAACAAGCTAGGTGAAGGACGGATTTCACACACACTTATCTCTCAGAACTGAGCATGTGGAGAGACGTTCGTTCATCTAGCACAATGGGAACGGGTTGCAGGAGAAACTTTTACTCTGGTTTCCATTCTGTTTCCTAGTGCCAGTTTGAAGTTCCTGCAGTTTTCACTTAAAACCGAGTTGGAGCTAGTACCTCCCCATAAATATGTATGGAGTGGAATTTGCAACTGAAAACAAACTTTGTGTTCCCAACCAGCTAGATGAAGAATGGCTTTCACACACACATATCTCTCAGAACTGAGCATGTGGAGGGACGTTCGTTCATCTAGCACAAAGGGAACGGGTTGCAGGAGAAACTTTTACTCTGGTTTCTCAGTCTGTTTCCTAGTGCCGGTTTGAAGTTCCTGCAGTTTTCACTGTAAAATCGAGTTGGAGCTAGTACCTCCCCATATATATGTATGGAGTGGAGTTTGCAAATGAAAAGAAACTTTGTGTTCCGAACAAGCTATGTGAAGGACGGCTTTCACACACACTTATCTCTCAGAACTGAGCATGTGGAGAGACGTTCGTTCATCTAGCACAAAGGGAACGCTTTGCAGGGGAAAATTTTACTCTGGATTCTCAGTCTTTTTCCTAGTGCCAGTTGGATGTTCCTGCAGTTTTCACTGTAAAACCGAGTTTGAGCTAGAACCTCCCCATATATATGCATGGAGTGGAGTTTGCAATGAAAAGAAACTTTGTGTTCCCAACAAGCTAGGTGAAGGACGGCTTTCACACACACTTATCTCTCAGAAATGAGCATGTGGTGAGACGTTCATTCATCTAGCACAAAGGGAACGGGTTGCAGGAGAAACTTTTACTCTGGTTTGTCAGTCTGTTTCCTAGTGCCCGTTTGAAGTTCCTGCAGTTTTCACTGTAAAACAGAGTTGGAGCTAGTACCTCCCCATATATATGTATTGGGTGGAGTTTGCAAGTGAAAAGAAACTTTGTGTTCCCAACAAGCTAGGTGACGGACGGATTTCACACACACTGATCTCTCAGAAATGAGCATGTGGAGAGACGTTCGTTCATCTAGCACAAAGGGAACGGTTTGCAGGAGAAATTATTTCTCTGGTTTCTCTGTCTGTTTCCTAATGCCGGTTTGAAGTTCCTGCAGTTTTCACTGTGAAACAGAGTTGGAGCTTTTATCTCCCCATATATATGTATATTGTGCAGTTTGCATGTGAAAAGAAACTTTGTGTTCCCAACAAGCTAGTTGAAGGACGGCTTTAACACACACATATCTCTAAGAACTGACCATGTGGAGAGACGTTCGTTCATCTAGCACAAAGGGAACGGGTTGCAGGAGAAACTTTTACTCTGGTTTCTCAGTCTGTTTCCTAGTGCCAGTTTGAAGTTCCTGCAGTTTTCACTGTAAAACAGAGTTGGAGCTAGTACTTCCCCATATATATGTATATAGTGCAGTTTGCAAGTGAAATGAAACCGTGTGTTCCCAACAAGCTAGTTGAAGGACGGCTTTCACACACACATATCTCTCAGAACTGAGCATGTGGAGAGAAGTTCGTTCATCTAGCAAAAAGGGAACGGGTTGCAGGAGAAAATTTTACTCTGGTTTCTCAGTCTGTTTCCAAGTGCCGGTTTGTATTTAATGCAGTTTTCAATGTAAAACGGAGTTGGAGCTTGTACCTCCCCATAAATATGTATGGAGTGGAGTTTGCAAATGAAAAGAAACTTTGTGTTCCCAACAAGCTAGGTGAAGGACGGCTTTCACACACACTTATCGATCAGAACTGAGCATGTGGAGAGACGTTCGTTCATCTACCACAATGGGAACGGGTTGCAGGAGAAACTTTTTCTCTGGTTTCTCAGTCTGTTTCCTAGTGCCGGTTTGAAGATCCTTCAGTATTCACTGTAAAACCGATTTTTAGCTAGTACCTCCCAATAAATATGTATGGAGTTGAATTTGCAACTGAAAACAAACATTGTGTTCCCAACCAGCTACATGAAGTACGGCTTTCACACACACATATCTCTCAGAAATGAGCATGTGGAGAGAAGTTCGTTCATCTAGCAAAAAGGGAACGGGTTGCAGGAGAAACTTTTACTCTGGATTCTCAGTCTGTTTCCTAGTGCCGGTTTGAAGTTCCTGCACTTTTCACTGTAAAACCGAGTTGGAGCTAGTACCTCCCCATATATATGTATGGATTGGAGATAGCAAGTGAAAAGAAACTTTGTGTTCCCAACAAGGTAAGTGAAGGACGGCTTTCACACACACTTATCTCTCAGAACTGAGCATGTGGAGAGACGTTCGTTCATCTAGGACAAATGGAACGGGTTGCAGGAGAAACTTTTACTCTGGTTTCTCAGTCTGTTTCCTAGTGCCAGTTAGAAGTTCCTGCATTTTTCACTATAAAACCGAGTTGGAGCTAGTACCTCCCCATATATATGTATGGAGTGGAGTTGGAAACTGAAAAGAAACTTTGTGTTCCCAACAAGCTAGGTGAAGGACGGCTTTCACACACACTTATCTCTCAGAACTGAGCATGTGGAGAGACGTTCGTTCATCTAGCACAAAGGGAACTGGTTGCAGGCGAAACATTTACTCTGGTTTCTCAATATGTTTCCTAGTACCGGTTTGAAGTTCCTGCAGTTTTCACTGTAAAACCGAGTTGGAGCTAGTACCTCCCCATATAAATGTATGGAATGGAGTTTGCAAGTGAAACGAAACTTTGTGTTCCCAACATGCTAGGTGAAGGACGGCTTTCACACACATTTATCTCTCAGAACTGAACGTGTGGAGAGACGTTCGTTCAATTGGCACAAATGGAACGGATTGCAGGGTAAACTTTTATTCAGGTTTCTCAGTCTGTTTCCTAGTGCCGGTTTGAAGTTCCTGCAAATTCCACAGTAAAACCGTGTTGGAGCTAGTACGTCCCCATACATATGTGTGAAGTGGAATTTGCAACTGAAAAGATACTTTGTGTTCCCAACAAGCTAGGTGAAGGACGGCTTTCACACACATTTATCTCTCTGAACTGAGCATTTGGAGAGACGTTCGTTCATCTAGCACAAAGGGAACGGGTTGCAGGAGAAAATTTTACTCTAGTTTTTCAGTCTGTTTCCTAGTGCCGGTATGAAGTTTCTGCATTTTTCACTGTAAAACCGATTTGGAGTTTGTACCTCCCCATATATATGTATGGATTGGAGTTTGCATCTGAAAAGAATCTTTGTGTTCCCAACTAGCTAGGTGAAGGACGGCTTTCACACACATTTATCTCTCAGAACTGAGCATGTGGAGAGACTTTCGTTCATCTAGCACAAAGGGAACGGGTTGCAGGAGAAACTTTAACTCTGGTTTCTCAGTCTGTTTCCAAGTACCGGTTTGAAGTTCCTGCAGTTTTCACTGTAAAACCGTGTTGGAGCTAGTACGTCCCCATATATATGTATGGAGTGGAGTTTGCAAGTGAAAATAATTTTTGTGTTCCCAACAAGCTAGGTTAAGGACGGCTTTCACACACACTTATCTCTCAGAACTGAGCATGTGGAGAGACGTTCGTTCATCTAGCAAAAAGGGAACGGGTTGCAGGAGAAACTTTTACTCTGGTTTCTCAGTCTGTTTCCTAGTGCCGGTTTGAAGTTCCTGCAGTTTTCACTGTAAAACCGAGTTGGAGCTAGTACCTCCCCATATATATGTATGGAGTGGAGTTTGCAATTGAAAAGAAAATTTGTGTTCCCAACAAGCTAGGTGAAGGCCGGCTTTCACACACACATATCTCTCAGAACTGAGCATGTGGAGAGACGTTCGTTCATCTAGCACAAAGGGAACGGGTTGCATGAGAAACTATTACTTTGGTTACTCTGTCTGTTTCCTAGTGCCGGTTTGAAGTTCCTGCAGTTTTCACTGTAAAGCCGAGTTGGAGCTTGTACCTCCCCATATAAATGTATGGACTGGAGTTAGCAAGTGAAACGAAACTTTGTGTTCCCAACAAGCTAGGTGAAGAACGGCTTTCATACACACTTTTCTCTCTGAACTGAGCATGTGGAGAGACGTTCGTTCATCTAGCACAAAGGGAACGGGTGGCAGGGGAAACTTTTACTCTTGTTTCTCAGTCTCTTTCCAAGTGCCTGTTTGAAGTTCCTGCAGTTTTCACTGTAAAACAGAGTTGGAGCTAGTACCTCCCCAAATATATGTATGGAATGGAGTTTGCAACTTAAAAGAAATTTTGTGTTCTCAACAAGCTTGGTGAAGGACGGCTTTCACACACAATTATCTCTCAGAACTGAGCATGTGGAAAGACTTTCTTTCATCTAGCACAAAGGGAACGGATTGCAGGAGAAATTATTTCTCTGGTTTCTCAGTCTGTTTCCTAGTGCCGGTTTGAAGTTCCTGCAGTTTTCACTGTAAAACAGAGTTGGAGCTTTTATCTCCCCATATATATGTATATTGTGCAGTTTGCATGTGAGAAGAAACTTTGTGTTCCCAACAAGCTAGTTGAAGGACGGCATTAACACACACATATCTCTCAAAACTGAGCATGTGGAGAGACGTTCGTTCATCTAGCACAAAGGGAACGGGTTGCAGGAGAAACTTTTACTCTGGTATCTCAGTCTGTTTCCTAGTTCCGGTTTTAAGTTCCTGCAGTTTTCACTGTAAAACCGAGTTGGAGCTAGTACCTCCCCATATATATGTAAGGAGTGGAGTATGCAATTGAAAAGAAACTTTGTGATCCCAACAAGCTATGTGAAAACGGCTTCCACACACACTTATCACTCAGAACTGAGCATGTGGAGAGACGTTCGTTCATCTAGCACAAAGGGAACGGGTTGCAGGAGAAAATTTTACTCTGGTTTCTCAGTCTGTTTCTAAGTGCCGGTTTGAATATCCTGCAGTTTTCAATGTAAAACGGAGTTGGAGCTAGTACCTCCCCATAAATATGTATGGAGTGGAGTTTGCAACTGAAAAGAAACTTTGAGTTCCAAACAAGCTAGGTGAAGGACGGATTTCACACACACTTATCTCTCAGAACTGAGCATGTGGAGAGACGTTCGTTCATCTAGCACAATGGGAACGGGTTGCAGGAGAAACTTTTACTCTGGTTTCCATTCTGTTTCCTACTGCCAGTTTGAAGTTCCTACAGTTTTCACTTAAAACCGAGTTGGAGCTAGTACCTCCCCATAAATATGTATGGAGTGGAATTTGCAACTGAAAACAAACTTTGTGTTCCCAAAAAGCTAGATGAAGAATGGCTTTCACACACACATATCTCTCAGAACTGAGCATGTGGAGAGACGTTCGTTCATCTAGGACAAAGGGAACGGGTTGCAGGAGAAACTTTTACTCTGGTTTCTCAGTCTGTTTCCTAGTGCCGGTTTAAAGTTCCTGCACTTTTCACTGTAAAACCGAGTTGGAGCTAGTACCTCCCCATATATATGTATGGAGTGGAGATAGCAAGTGAAAAGAAACTTTGTGTTCCCAACAAGCTATGTGAAGGACGGCTTTCACACACACTTATCTCTCAGAACTGAGCATGAGGAGAGACGTTCGTTCATCTAGGACAAATGGAACGGGTTGCAGGAGAAACTTTTACTCTGGTTTCTCAGTCTGTTTCCTAGTGCCGGTTAGAAGTTCCTGCACATTTCACTGTAAAACCGAGTTGGAGCTAGTACATCCCCATATATATATATGGAGTGGAGTTGGAAACTGAAAAGAAACTTTGTGTTCCCAACAAGCTAGGTGAAGGACGGCTTTCACCCACACTTATCTCTCAGAACTGAGCATGTGGAGAGACGTTCGTTCATCTAGCACAAAGGGAACTGGTTGCAGGAGAAACTTTTACTCTGGTTTCTCAATCTGTTTCCTAGTGCAGGTTTGAAGTTCCTGCAGTTTTCACTGTAAAACCGAGTTGGGTCTAGTACCTCCCCAAATATATGTATGGAGTGGAGTTTGCAAATGAAAAGAAACTTTGTGTTCCGAACAAGCTATGTGAAGGACGGCTTTCACACACACTTATCTCTCAGAACTGAGCCTGTGGAGAGACGTTCGTTCATCTAGCACAAACGGAACGCTTTGCAGGAGAAAATTTTACTCTGGATTCTCAGTCTTTTTCCTAGTGCCATTTGGATGTTCCTGCAGTTTTCACTGTAAAACCGAGTTTGAGCTAGAACCTCCCCATATATATGCATGGAGTGGAGTTTGCAATGAAAAGAAACTTTATGTTCCCAACAAGCTAGGTGAAGTTCCGCTTTCACACACACTTATCTCTCAGAAATGAGCATGTGGTGAGACGTTCATTCATCTAGAAAAAAGGGAACGGGTTGCAGGAGAAACTTTTACTCTGGTTTGTCAGTCTGTTTCCTAGTGCCGGTTTGAAGTTCCTGCAGTTTTCACTGTAAAATAGAGTTGGAGCTAGTACCTCCCCATATATATGTATCGGGTGGAGTTTGCAAGTGAAAAGAAACTTTGTGTTCCCAACAAGCTAGGTGACGGACGGATTTCACACACATTTATCTCTCAGAACTGAGCATGTGGAGAGACGTTCGTTCATATGGCACAAATGGAAGGGGATGCAGGAAAAACTTTTATTCTGGTTTCTCAGTCTGTTTCCTAGTGCCGGTTTGAAGTTCCAGCAAATTCCACAGAAAAACACTTTTGGAACTATTACGTCCCCATATATATGTATGGAGTGGAGTTTGCAACTGAAAAGAAACTTTGTGTTCCTAACAAGCTAGGTGAAGGACGGCTTTCACACACACTTATCTCTCAGAACTGAGCATGTGGAGAGACGTTCGTTCATCTAGGACAAATGGAACGGGTTGCAGGAGAAACTTTTACTCTGGTTTCTCAGTCTGTTTCCTAGTGCCGGTTAGAAGATCCTGCACTTTTCACTATAAAACCGAGTTGGAGCTAGTACATCCCCATATATATATGTATTTAGTGGAGTTTGCAAGTGAAAAGAAATTTTGTGTTCCCAACAAACTAGGTGAAGGACGGCTTTCACACACACTTATCTCTCAGAAATGAGCATGTGGAGAGACGTTCGTTCATCTAGCACAAAGGGAACGGGTTGAAGGAGAAACTTTTACTCGGGATTCTCAGTCTGTTTCCTAGTGCCTTTTTGAAGTTCCTGCAGTTTTCACTGTAAATCCGAGTTGGAGCTAGTACCTCCCCATATATATGTATGGAGTGGAGTTTGCAAGTGAAACGAAACTTTGTGTTCCCAACAAGCTAAGTGAAGTACGGCTTTCACACACACATATCTCTCAGAACTGAACGTGTGGAGAGACGTTCGTTCATTTGGCACAAATGGAACGGATTGCAGGAGAAACTTTTATTGAGGTTTCTCAGTCTGTTTCCTAGTGCCGGTTTGAAGTTCCTGCAGATTCCACAGTAAAACCGTTTTGGAGCTAGTACGTCCCCATACATATGTGTGGATTGGAATTTGCAACTGAAAAGTAACTTTGTGTTCCCAACAAGCTAGGTGAAGGACGGCTTTCAAACACACATATCTCTCAGAAATGAGCATGTGGAGAGACGTTCGTTCATCTAGCACAAAATGAAAGGGTTGCAGGTGAAACTTTTACTCTGGTTTCTCAGTCTGTTTCCTAGTGCCGGTTTGAAATTCCAGCAGTTTTCACTGTAAAACCGAGTATGAGCTAGTACCTCCCCATATATATGTATGGAGTGGAGTTTGCAACTGAAAAGAAACTTTGTGTTCCCAACAAGCTAGGTGAAGAACGGCTTTCATACACACTTTTCTCTCTGAACTGAGCATGTGGAGAGACGTTCGTTCATCTAGCAAAAAGGGAACGGGTTGCAGGAGAAAATTTTACTCTGGTTTCTCAGTCTTTTTCCTAGTGCCGGTTGGATGTTCCTGCAGTTTTCACTGTAAAACCGAGTTGGATCTAGTACCTCCCCATATATATGTATGGAGTGGAGTTTGCAAATGAAAAGAAACTTTGTGTTCATAACAAGCAAGGTGAAGTTCCGCTTTCACACACACTTATCTCTCAGAAATGAGCATGTGGAGAGACGTTCATTCATCTAGCACAAAAGGAACGGGTTGCAGGAGAAACTTTTACTCTGGTTTCTCAGTCTGTTTCCTATTTCTTGTTTGAAGTTCCTGCAGTTTGCACTGTAAAACCGAGTTGGAGCTAGTACCTCCCCAAATATATGTATGCAGTGGAGTCTGCAAGTGAAAAGAAAATTGTGTTCCCAACAAGCTAGTTGAAGAACGGATTTCACACACACTTATCTCTCAGAAATGAGCATGTGGAGAGACGTTCGTTCATCTAGCACAAAAGGAACGGGTTGCAGGAGAAACTTTTACTCTGGTTTCTCAGTCTGTTTCCTACTTCTGGTTTGAAGTTCCTGCAGTTTGCACTGTAAAACCGAGTTGGAGCTAGTACATCCCCATATATATATGTATGTAATGGAGTTTGCAAGTGAAAAGAAATTTTGTGTTCCCAACAAATTAGGTGAAGGACGGCTTTCACACACACTTATCTCTCAGAAATGAGCATGTGGAGAGACGTTCGTTCATCTAGCACAAAGGGAACGGGTTGAAGGAGAAACTTTTACTCGGGATTCTCAGTCTGTTTCCTAGTGCCTTTTTGAAGTTCCTGCAGTTTTCACTGTAAATCCGAGTTGGAGCTAGTACCTCCCCATATATATGTATGGAGTGGAGTTTGCAAGTGAAACGAAACTTTGTGTTCCCAACAAGCTAAGTGAAGTACGGCTTTCACACACACATATCTCTCAGAACTGAACGTGTGGAGAGACGTTCGTTCATTTGGCACAAATGGAACGGATTGCAGGAGAAACTTTTATTGAGGTTTCTCAGTCTGTTTCCTAGTGCCGGTTTGAAGTTCCTGCAGATTCCACAGTAAAACCGTTTTGGAGCTAGTACGTCCCCATACATATGTGTGGAGTGGAATTTGCAACTGAAAAGTAACTTTGTGTTCCCAACAAGCTAGGTGAAGGACGGCTTTCAAACACACATATCTCTCAGAACTGAGCATGTGGAGAGACGTTCGTTCATCTAGCACAAAATGAAAGGGTTGCAGGTGAAACTTTTACTCTGGTTTCTCAGTCTGTTTCCTACTGCCGGTTTGAAATTCCTGCAGTTTTCACTGTAAAACCGAGTATGAGCTAGTACCTCCCCATATATATGTATGGAGTGGAGTTTGCAACTGAAAAGAAACTTTGTGTTCCCAACAAGCTAGGTGAAGAACGGCTTTCATACACACTTTTCTCTCTGAACTGAGCATGTGGAGAGACGTTCGTTCATCTAGCACAAAGGGAACGGGTTGCAGGAGAAACTTTTACTCTGGTTTCTCAGTCTCTTTCCAAGTGCCTGTTTGAAGTTCCTGCAGTTTTCACTGTAAAACCGAGTTGGAGCTAGTACCTCCCCATATATATGTATGGAGTGGAGTTTGCAACTGAAAAGAAATTTTGTGTTCCCAACAAGCTAGGTGAAGGACGGCTTTCACACACAGTTATCTCTCAGAACTGAGCATGTGGAGAGACGTTCGTTCATCTAGCACAAAGGGAACAGGTTGCAGGAGAAACTTTTACTCTTGTTTCTCAATCTGTTTCCTAGTTCCGGTTAGATGTTCCTGCAGTTTTCACTGTGAAACCGAGTTGGAGCTAGTACCTCCCCATATATATGTATATATTGCAGTTTGCAAGTGAAAAGAATCTTTGTGTTCCCAACAATCTAGGTGAAGGACGGCTTTCACACACACTTATCTCTCAGAACTGAGCATGTGGAGAGACGTTCGTTCTCCTAGCACAAAGGGAACGGGTTTCAGGAGAAACTTTTACTCTGGTTTCTCAGTCTGTTTCCTAGTGCCGGTTTGAAGTTCCTGCAGTTTTCACTGTAAAACCGAGTTGGAGCTAGTACCTCCCCATATATATGTATGGAGTTGAGTTTGCAACTGAAAAGAAACTTTGTGTTCCCAACAAGCTAGGTGAAGGACGGCTTTCACACACACTTATCTCTCAGGATTGAGCATGTGGAGAGACATTCGTTCATCTAGCACAAAGGGAAAAGGTTGTAGGAGAAACTTTTACTCTGGTTTCTCAGTCTGTTTCCTAGTGCCGGTTTGATGTTCCTGCAGTTTTCACTGTAAAACCGTGTTGGAGTTAGTACCACCCCATATATATGTATGGAGTGTAGTTTGCAACTGAAAAGAATCTTTGTGTTCAAAACAAGCTAGGTAAAGGACGACTTTCACACACACTTATCTCTCAGATCTGAGCATGTGGAGAGACGTTCGTTCATCTAGCAAAAATGGAACGGTTTGCAGTAGAATCTTTTACTCTGGTTTCTCAGTCTGTTTCTTATAGCGGGTTTGAATTTCCTGCAGTTTTCACTGTAAAACCAAGTTGGAGCAAGTACTTCCCCATATATATGTATGGATTGGAGTTTGCAACTGAAAAGAAACTTTGTGTTCCCAACAATCTAGGTGAAGGACTGCTGTCACACACACTTATCTCTCAGAACTGAGAATGTGGAGAGACGTTCGTTCATCAAGCACAAAGGGATAGGGTTGCAGGAGAAATTTTCTCTGGTTTCTCAGTCTGTTTCCTAGTGCCGGTTTGAAGTTCCTGCAGTTTTCACTATAAAAAAGAGTTGGAGAAAGTACCTCCCCATATATATGTATGGAGTGGTGTTTGTAAGTGAAAAGAAACTTTGTGTTCCCAACAAGCTAGGTGAAGGACGGCTTTCACACACACATATCTCTCAGAAATGAGCATGTGGAGAGACGTTCGTTCATCTAGCACAAAGGGAACGGGTTGCAGGAGAAACTTTTACTCTGGTTTCTCAGTCTTTTTCCTAGTGCCGGTTTGAATTTCCTGCAGTTTTCACTGTAAAACTGAGTTGGAGCTTGTACCTCACCATATTTATATATGGAGTGGAGATTGCAAGTGAAAAGAAACTTTGTGTTCCCAACAATCTAAGTGAAGGACGGCTTTCACACACACTTATCCCTCAGGACTGAGCATGTGGAGAGACATTCGTTCATCTAGCACAAAGGGAACAGGTTGTAGGAGAAACTTTTACTCTGGTTTCTCAGTCTTTTTCCTAGTACCGGTTTGAACTTCCTGCAGTTTTCACTGTAAAACCGTGTTGGAGCTAGTACGTCCCCATATATATGTATGGGGTGGAGTTTGCAAGTGAAAATAATCTTTGAGTTCCCAACAAGCTAGGTGAAGAACGGCTTTCACACACACTTATCTCTCAGATCTGAGCATGTGGAGAGACGTTCTTCCATCTAGCACAAAACGAACGGGTTGCAGGAGAAACTATTACTCTGGTTTCTCAGTCTGTTTCCTAGTGCCGGTTTGAAGTTCCTGCAGTTTTCACTATAAAAAAGAGTTGGAGAAGTACCTCCCCATATATATGTATGGAGTGGAGTTTGCAATTGAAAAGAAACTTTGTGTTCCCAACAAGCTAGGTGAAGGACGGCTTTCACACACACATATCTCTCAGAAATGAGCATGTGGAGAGACGTTCGTTCATCTAGCACAAAGGGAAAGGGTTGTAGGAGAAACTTTTACTCTGGTTTCTCAGTCTTTTTCCTAGTACCGGTTTGAACTTCCTGCAGTTTTCACTGTAAAACTTAGTTGGAGCTTGTACCTCACCATATTTATATATGGAGTGGAGATTGCAAGTGAAAAGAAACTTTGTGTTCCCAACAATCTAAGTGAAGGACGGCTTTCACACACACTTATCCCTCAGGAGTGAGCATGTGGAGAGACATTCGTTCATCTAGCACAAAGGGAACAGGTTATAGGAGAAACTTTTACTCTGGTTTCTCAGTCTTTTTCCTAGTACCGGTTTGAACTTCCTGCAGTTTTCACTGTAAAACCGTGTTGGAGCTAGTACGTCCCCATATATATGTATGGAGTGGAGTTTGCAAGTGAAAATAATCTTTGTGTTCCCAACAAGCTAGGTGAAGGACGGCTTTCACACACACTTATCTCTCAGAACTGAGCATGTGGAGAGACGTTCGTTCATCTAGCAAAAAGGGAACGGGTTGCAGGAGAAACTTTTACTCTGGATTCTCAGTCTGTTTCCTAGTGCCGGTTTGAAGTTCCTGCAGTTTTCACTGTAAAACCGAGTTGGAGCTAGCACCTCCCTATATATGTATGGAGTGGAGTTTGCAATTGAAAAGAAAATTTGTGTTCCCAACAAGTTGGTGAAGGACGGCTTTCACACACATTAACTCTCAGAACTGAGCATGTGGAGAGGTGTTCGTTCATCTAGCACAAAGGGAACGGGTTGCATGAGAAACTATTACTTTGGTTACTCAGTCTGTTTCCTAGTGCCAGTTTGAAGTTCCTGCAGTTTTCACTGTAAAGCCGAGTTGGAGCTAGTACCTCCCCATATATATGTATGGAGTGGAGTTAGCAAATGAAAAGAAACTCTGTGTTCCCAACAAAGCTAGGTGAATAAAGGCTTTCATACACACTTTTCTCTCTGAACTGAGCATGTGGAGAGACTTTCGTTCATCTAGCACAAAGGGAACGGGTTGCAGGAGAAATTATTTCTCTGGATTCTCAGTCTGTTTCCTAGTGCCGGTTTGAAGTTCTTGCAGTTTTCACTGTAAAACCGAGTTGGAGCTTGTATCTCCCCATATATATGTATATAGTGCAGTTTGCAAGTGAAAAGAAACTTTGTGTTCCCAACAAGCTAGTTGAAGGACGGCTTTCACACACACATATCTCTCAGAACTGAGCATGTGGAGAGACGTTAGTTCATCTAGCACAAAGGAACGGTTTGTAGGAGAAACTTTTACTCTGGTTTCTCAGTCTGTTTCCTAGTGCCGGTTAGAAGTTCCTGCACTTTTCACTGTAAAACCGAGTTGGAGCTAGTACCTCCCCATATATATGTATGGAGTGGAGTTGGAAACTGAAAAGAAACTTTGTGTTCTCAACAAGATAGGTGAAGGACGGCTTTCACACACACTTATCTCTCGGAACTGAGCATGTGGAGAGAAGTTCGTTCATCTAGCACAAAGGGAAATGGTTGCAGGAGAAACATTTACTCTGGTTTCTCAATCTGTTTCCTAGTGCAGTTTGAAGTTCCTGCAGTTTTCACTGTAAAACAGAGTTGGAGCTAGTACCTACTCAAATATATGTATGGAGTGGAATCTGCAAGTGAAAAGTAACTTTGACTTCCCAACAAGCTAGGTGAAGAACGGCTTTCACACACACTTATCTCTCAGAACTGAGCATGTGGAGAGACGTTCGTTCATCTAGCACAAAGGAACGGGTTGCAGGAGAAACTTTTACTCTGGTTTCTCAGTCTGTTTCCTAGTACCGGTTTGAATTTCCTGCAGTTTTCACTGTAAAACAGAGTTGGAGCTCTTATCTCCCCATATATATGTATGGAGTGGAGTTTGCAAGTGAAAAGAAACTTTGTGTTCCCAACAAGGTAGGTGAAGGTCCGCTTTCACACACACTTATCTCTCAGAACTGAGCATGTGGAGAGACGTTCTTTCATCTAGCACAAAGGGAATGGGTTGCAGGAGAAACTTTTACTCTGGTTTCTCAGTCTGTTTTCTAGTGCCGTTTTGAAGTACCTGCAGTTTTCACTGTAAAAGAGATTTGGATCTAGTATCTCCCCATATATATGTATGGATTGGAGTTTGCAAGTGAAAAGAAACTTTGTGTTCCCAACAAGCTAGGTGATGGACGGCTTTCACACAAACTTATCTCTCAGAAATGAGCATGTGGAGAGACGTTCGTTCATCTAGCACAAATGGAACGGATTGCAGGAGAAACTTTTACTCTGGTTTCTCAGTCTGTTTCCTAGTGCCGGTTTGATGTTCCTGCAGTTTTCACTGTAAAACCGAGTTGGAGCTAGTACGTCCCATATATATGTATGGAGTGGAGTTTGCAACTGTAAAGAAACTTTGTGTTCCCAACAAGCTAGGTGAAAGGCGGCTTTCAAACACACTTATCTCTCAGAACTGAGCATGTGGAGAGACTTTCGTTCATCTAGCACAAAGGGAACGGGTTGCAGAAGAAACTTTTACTCTGGTTTCTCAGTCTGTTTCCTAGTGCCGGTTTGAAGTTCCTGCAGTTTTCAATGTAAAACCGAGTTGGGGCTAGTACCTCCCCTTATATATGTAAGGAGTGGGGTTTGCAAGTGAAACGAAACTTTGTGTTCCCAACAAGATAGGTGAAGAACGGCTTTCACACACACTTATCTCTCAGAACTGAGCATGTGTAGAGAATTTCGTTCATCTAGCACAAAAGGAACGGGTTGCAGGAGAAAATTTTACTCTGGTTTCTCAGTCTGTTTCCTAGTGCCGGTTTGAAATTCCTGCAGTTTTCACTGTAAAACCGAATAGGAGCTAGTACTTCCCCATATATATGTATGGAGTGGAGTTTGCAACTGAAAAGAAACTTTGTGTTCCCAACAAGCTAGGTGAAGGACGGCTTTCACACACAATTATCTCTCAGAACTGAGCATGTGGAAAGACGTTCTTTCATCTAGCACAAAGGGAACGGATTGCAGGAGAAATTATTTCTCTGGTTTCTCAGTCTGTTTCCTAGTGCCGGTTTGAAGTTCCTGCAGTTTTCACTGTAAAAGAGAGTTGGAGCTTTTATCTACCCATATATATGTATATTTTGCAGTTTGCATGTGAAAAGAAACTTTGTGTTCCCAACAAGGTAGTTGAAGGACGGCATTAACACACACATATCTCTCAGAACTGAGCATGTGGAGAGACGTTCTTTCATCTAGCACAAATGGAACGGGTTGCAGGAGAAACTTTTACTCTGGTTTCTCAGTCTGTTTCCTAGTGCCGGTTTGAAGTTCCTGCAGTTTTCACAGTAAAACCTAGTTGGAGCTTGTATCTCCCCATATATATGTATATAGTGCAGTTTGCAAGTGAAAAGAAACTTTGTGTTCCCAACAAGCTAGTTGAAGGGCGGCTTTCACACACACATATCTCTCAGAACTGAGCATGTGGAGAGACGTTAGTTCATCTAGCACAAAGGGAACGGGTTGTAGGAGAAACTTTTACTCTGGTTTCTCAGTCTGTTTCCTAGTGCCGGTTTGAATTTCCTGCAGTTTTCACTGTAAAACCGAGTTGGAGCTAGTACCTCACCATATTTATATATGGAGTGGAGTTTGCAACTGAAAAGAAACTTTGTGATCCCAACAAGCTATGTGAAAGACGGCTTTCACACACACTTATCACTCAGAACTGAGCATGTGGAGAGACATTCGTTCATCTAGCACAAAGGGAACGGGTTGCAGGAGAAAATTTTACTCTGGTTTCTCAGTCTGTTTCCAAGTGCCGGTTTGAATATCCTGCAGTTTTCAATGTAAAACGGAGTTGGAGCTAGTACCTCCCCATAAATATGTATGGAGTGGAGTTTGCAACTGAAAAGAAACTTTGATTTCCCAACAAGCTAGGTTAAGGACGGCTTTCACACACACTTATCTCTCAGAACTGAGCATGTAGAGAGACGTTCGTTCATCTAGCACAATGGGAACGGGTTGCAGGAGAATCTTTTACTCTGGTTTCTCATTCTGTTTCCTAGTGCCTGTTTGAAGTTCCTGCAGTTTTCACTTAAAACCGAGTTGGAGCTAGTACCTCCCCATAAATATGTATGGAGTGCAATTTGCAACTGAAAACAAACTTTGTGTTCCCAACAAGCTAGATGAAGAATGGCTTTCACACACTCATATCTCTCAGAACTGAGCATGTGGAGAGACGTTCGTTCATCTAGGACAAAGGGAACGGGTTGCAGGAGAAACTTTTACTCTGGTTTCTCAGTCTGTTTCCTAGTGCCGGTTTAAAGTTCCTGCAGTTTTCACTGTAAAATCGAGTTGGAGCTACTACCTCCCCATATATATGTATGGAGTGGAGTTTGCAAATGAAAAGAAACTTTGTGTTCCGAACAAGCTATGTGAAGGACGGCTTTCACACACACTTATCTCTCAGAACTGAGAATGTGGAGAGACGTTCGTTCATCTAGCACAAAGGGAACGCTTTGCAGGAGAAAATTTTACTCTGGATTCTCAGTCTTTTTCCTAGTGCCAGTTGGATGTTCCTGCAGTTTTCACTGTAAAACCGAGTTTGAGCTAGAACCTCCCCATATATATGTATGGAGTGGAGTTTGCAAGTGAAAAGAAACTTTGTGTTCCCAACAAGCTAGGTGAAGTTCCGCTTTCACACACACTTATCACTCAGAAATGAGCATGTGGTGAGACGTTCATTCATCTAGCAAAAAGGGAACGAGTTGCAGGAGAAACTTTTACTCTGGATTGTCAGTCTGTTTCCTAGTGCCGGTTTGAAGTTCCTGCAGTTTTCACTGTAAAACAGAGTTGGAGCTAGTACTTCCCCATATATATGTATCGGGTGGAGTTTGCAAGTGAAAAGAAACTTTGTGTTCCCAACAAGCTAGGTGACGGACGGATTTAACACACACATATCTCTCAGAACTGAGCATGTGGAGAGACGTTCGTTCATCTAGCACAAAGGGAACGGGTTGCAGGAGAAACTTTTACTCTGGTTTCTCAGTCTGTTTCCTAGTGCCAGTTTGAAGTTCCTGCAGTTTTCACTGTAAAACAGAGTTGGAGCTAGTACCTCCCCATATATATATATATAGTGCAGTTTGCAAGTAAAATGAAACTGTGTGTTCCCAACAAGCTAGTTGAAGGACGGCTTTCACACACACATATCTCTCAGAACTGAGCATGTGGAGAGACGTTAGTTCATCTAGCACAAAGGAAAAGTTTGTTGGAGAAACTTTTACTCTGGTTTCTCAGTCTGTTTCCTAGTGCCGGTTAGAAGTTCCTGCACATTTCACTGTAAAACAGAGTTGGAGCTAGTACCTCCCCATATATATGTATGGAGTGGAGTTGGAAACTGAAAAGAATCTTTGTGTTCCCAACAAGCTAGGTGAAGGTCGGCTTTCACACACACTTATCTCTCAGAACTGAGCATGTGGAGAGACGTTCGTTCATCTAGCACAAAGGGAACTGGTTGCAGGAGAAACTTTTACTCTGGTTTCTCAATCTGTTTCCTAGTGCAGGTTTGAAGTTCCTGCAGTTTTCACTGTAAACCCGAGTTGGGGCTAGTACCTCCCCAAATATATGTATGGAGAGGAGTCTGCAAGTGAAAAGAAACTTTGTGTTCCCAACAAGCTAGGTGGAGAACGGCTTTCACACACACTTATCTCTCAGAACTGAGCATGTGGAGAGACGTTCGTTCATCTAGCACAAAGGGAACGGGTTGCAGGAGAAACTTTTACTCTGGTTTCTCAGTCTGTTTCCTAGTGCCGGTTTTAAGTTCCTGCAGTTTTCACTGTAAAATCGAGTTGGAGCTACTACCTCCCCATATATATTTATGGAGTGGAGTTTGCAAATGAAAAGGAACTTTGTGTTCCGAACAAGCTAGGTGAAGGACGGCTTTCACACACACTTATCTCTCAGAACTGAGCATGTGGAGAGACGTTCATTCATCTAGCACAAAGGGAACGCTTTGCAGGAGAAAATTTTACTCTGGATTCTCAGTCTTTTTCCTAGTGCCAGTTGGATGTTCCTGCAGTTTTCACTGTAAAACCGAGTTTGAGCTAGAACCTCCCCATATATATGTATGGAGTGGAGTTTGCAAGTGAAAAGAAACTTTGTGTTCCCAACAAGCTTGGTGAAGTTCCGCTTTCACACACACTTATCTCTCAGAAATGAGCATGTGGTGAGACGTTCATTCATTTAGCAAAAAGGGAACGGGTTGCAGGAGAAACTTTTACTGTGGTTTGTCAGTCTGTTTCCTAGTGCCGGTTTGAATTTCCTGCAGTTTTCACTGTAAAACAGAGTTGGAGCTAGTACCTCCCCATATATATGTATCGGGTGGAGTTTGCAAGTGAAAAGAAACTTTGTGTTCCCAACAAGCTAGGTGACGGACGGATTTCACACACACTTATCTCTCAGAAATGAGCATGTGTAGAGACGTTCGTTCATCTAGCACAAATGGAACGGGTTGCAGGAGAAACTTTTACTCTGGTTTCTTAGTCTGTTTCCTACTGCCGGTTTGATGTTCCTGCATTTTTCACTGTAAAACCGAGTTGGAGCATGTACCTCCCCATATATATGTATGGAGTGTAGTTTGCAACTGAAAAGAAACTTTGTGTTCCCAACAAGCTATGTGAAGGACGGCTTTCACACACACTTATTTCTCAGAAATGAGCATGTGGAGAGACGTTCGTTCATATGGCACAAATGGAAGGGGATGCAGGAAAAACTTTTATTCTGGTTTCTCAGTCTGTTTCCTAGTGCCGGTTTGAAGCTCCAGCAGATTCCACAGAAAAAAGTGTTGGAACTATTACGTCCCCATATATATGTATGGAGTGGGGTTTGCAACTGAAAAGAAACTTTGTGTTCCCAACAAGCTAGGTGAAGGACGGCTTTCACACACACTTATCTCTCAGAACTGAGCATGTGGAGAGACGTTCGTTCATCTAGCACAAAGGGAACGGGTTGCAGGAGAAATTATTTCTCTGGTTTCTCTGTCTGTTTCCTAATGCCGGTTTGAAGTTCCTGCAGTTTTCACTGTGAAACAGAGTTGGAGCTTTTATCTCCCCATATATATGTATATTGTGCAGTTTGCATTTGAAAAGAAACTTTGTGTTCCCAACAAGCTACTTGAAGGACGGCTTTAACACACACATATCTCTCAGAACTGAGCATGTGGAGAGACGTTCGTTCATCTAGCACAAAGGGAACGGGTTGCAGGAGAAACTTTTACTCTGGTTTCTCAGTCTGTTTCCTAGTGCCAGTTTGAAGTTCCTGCAGTTTTCACTGTAAAACAGAGTTGGAGCTAGTACCTCCCCATATATATGTATATAGTGCAGTTTGCAAGTGAAATGAAACTGTGTGTTCCCAACAAGCTAGTTGAAGGACGGCTTTCACACACACATATCTCTCAGAACTGAGCATGTGGAGAGACGTTAGTTCATCTAGCACAAAGGAAAGGTTTGTTGGAGAAACTTTTACTCTGGTTTCTCAGTCTGTTTCCTAGTGCCGGTTTTAAGTTCCTGCAGATTTCACTGTAAAATCGAGTTGGAGCTAGTACCTCCCCATGTATATGTAAGGAGTGGAGATTGCAACTGAAAAGAAACTTTGTGTTCCCAACAAGCTATGTGAAAGACGGCTTTCACACAGACTTATCACTCAGAACTGAGCATGTGGAGAGAAGTTCGTTCATCTAGCACAAAGGGAACGGGTTGCAGGAAGAAATTTTACCCTGGTTTCTCAGTCTGTTTCCAAGTGCCGGTTTGAATTTCCTGCAGTTTTCAATGTAAAACGGAGTTTGAGCTAGTATCTCCCCATAAATATGTATGGAGTTGAATTTGCAACTGAAAACAAACTTTGTGTTCCCAACCAGCTACATGAAGAACGGCTTTCACACACACATATCTCTCAGAAATGAGCATGTGGAGAGACGTTCGTTCATCTAGGACAAATGGAACGGGTTGCAGGAGAAACTTTTACTCTGGTTTCTCAGTCTGTTTCCTAGTGCCGGTTAGAAGTTCCTGCACTTTTCACTGTAAAACCGAGTTGGAGCTAGTACCTCCCCATATATATGTATGGAGTGGAGTTGGAAACTGAAAAGAAACTTTGTGTTCCCAACAAGCTAGGTGAAGGACGGCTTTCACACACACTTATCTCTCAGAACTGAGCATGTGGAGAGACGTTCGTTAATCTAGCACAAAGGGAAATGGTTGCAGGCGAAACTTTTACTCTGGTTTCTCAATCTGTTTCCTAGTGCAGGTTTGAAGTTCCTGCAGTTTTCACTGTAAAACCGAGTTGGAGCTGGTACCTCCCCAAATATATGTATGGAGTGGAGTCTGCAAGTGAAAAGAAACTTTGTGTTCCCAACCAGCTAGGTGAAGAACGGCTTTCACACACACTTATCTCTCAGAACTGAGCATGTGGAGAGACGTTCGTTCATCTAGCACAAAGGGAACGGGTTGCAGGAGAAACTATTACTCTGGTTTCTCAGTCTGTTTCCTAGTGCCGGTTTTAAGTTCCTGCAATTTTCACTGTAAAACCGAGTTGGAGCTAGTACCTCCCCATATATATGCATGGAGTGGAGTTTGCAAATGAAAAGAAACTTTGTGTTCCCAACAAGCTATTTGAAGGACGGCTTTCACACACACATATCTCTCAGAACTGAGCATGTGGAGAGACGTTAGTTCATCTAGCACAAATGAACGGTTTGTAGGAGAAAATTTTACTCTGGTTTCTCAGTCTGTTTCCTAGTGCCGGTTTGAAGTTCCTGCAGTTTTCACTGTAAAACCGAGTTGGAGCTAGTACCTCCCCATATATATGTAAGGAGTGGAGTATGCAATTGAAAAGAAACTTTGTGATCCCAACAAGCTATGTGAAAACGGCTTCCACACACACTTATCACTCAGAACTGAGCATGTGGAGAGACGTTCGTTCATCTAGGACAAATGGAACGGGTTGCAGGAGAAACTTTTACACTTGTTTCTCAGTCTGTTTCCTAGTGCCGTTTAGAAGATCCTGCACATTTCACTGTAAAACCGAGTTGGAGCTAGTACATCCCCATATATGTGTATGGAGTGGAGTTGGAAACTGAAAAGAAACTTTGTGTTCCCAACAAGCTAGGTGAAGGACGGCTTTCACACACACTTATCTCTCAGAACTGAGCATGTGGAGAGACGTTCGTTCATCTAGCACAAAGGGAACTGGTTGCAGGAGAAACTTTTTCTCTGGTTTCTCAATATGTTTCCTAGTGCAGGTTTGAAGTTCCTGCAGTTTTCAGTGTAAAACCGAGTTGGGGCTAGTACCTCCCCAAATATATGTATGGAGTGGAGTCTGCAAGTGAAAAGAAACTTTGTGTTCCCAACAAGCTAGGTGAAGAACGGCTTTCACACACACTTATCTCTCAGAACTGAGCATGTGGAGAGACGTTCGTTCATCTAGCACAAAGGGAACGGGTTGCAGGAGAAACTTTTACTCTGGTTTCTCAGTCTGTTTCCTAGTGCCGGTTTTAAGTTCCTGCAGTTTTCACTGTAAAATCGAGTTGGAGCTAGTACCTCCCCATATATATGTATGGAGTGGAGTTTGCAAATGAAAAGAAACTTTGTGTTCCGAACAAGCTATGTGAATGACGGCTTTAACACACACTTATCTCTCAGAACTGAGCATGTGGAGAGACGTTCGTTCATCTAGCACAAAGGGAACGGTTTGCAGGAGAAACTTTTACTCTGGTTTCTCAGTCTGTTTCCTAGTGCCAGTTTGAAGTTCCTGCAGTTTTCACTGTAAAACAGAGTTGGAGCTAGTACCTCCCCATATATATGTATATAGTGCAGTTTGCAAGTGAAAGGAAACTGTGTGTTCCCAACAAGCTAGTTGAAGGACGGCTTTCACACACACATATCTCTCAGAACTGAGCATGTGGAGAGACGTTAGTTCATCTAGCACAAATGAACGGTTTGTAGGTGAAATTATTTCTCTGGTTTCTCAGTCTGTTTCCTAGTGCCGGTTTTAAGTTCCTGCAGTTTTCACTGTAAAATCGAGTTGGAGCTAGTACCTCCCCATATATATGTATGGAGTGGAGTTTGCAAATGAAAAGAAACTTTGTGTTCCGAACAAGCTATGTGAAGGACGGCTTTCACACACACTTATCTCTCAGAACTGAGCATGTGGAGAGACGTTCGTTCATCTAGCACAAAGGGAACGCTTTGCAGGGGAAAATTTTACTCTGGATTCTCAGTCTTTTTCCTAGTGCCAGTTGGATGTTCCTGCAGTTTTCACTGTAAAACCGAGTTTGAGCTAGAACCTCCCCATATATATGCATGGAGTGGAGTTTGCAATGAAAAGAAACTTTGTGTTCCCAACAAGCTAGGTGAAGTTCCGCTTTCACACACACTTATCTCTCAGAAATGAGCATGTGGTGAGACGTTCATTCATCTAGCAAAAAGGGAACGGGTTGCAGGAGAAACTTTTACTCTGGTTTGTCAGTCTGTTTCCTAGTGCCGGTTTGAAGTTCCTGCAGTTTTCACTGTAAAACAGAGTTGGAGCTAGTACCTCCCCATATATATGTATCGGGTGGAGTTTGCAAGTGAAAAGAAACTTTGTGTTCCCAACAAGCTAGGTGACGGACGGATTTCACACACACTTATCTCTCAGAAATGAGCATGTGTAGAGACGTTCGTTCATCTAGCACAAATGGAACGGGTTGCAGGAGAAACTTTTACTCTGGTTTCTTAGTCTGTTTCCTACTGCCGGTTTGATGTTCCTGCAGTTTTCACTGTAAAACCGAGTTGGAGCAAGTACCTCCCCATATATATGTATGGAGTGGAGTTTGCAACTGAAAAGAAACTTTGTGTTCCCAACAAGCTAGGTGAAGGACGGCTTTCACACACACTTATCTCTCAGAACTGTGCATGTGGAGAGACGTTCGTTCATATGGCACAAATGGAAGGGGATGCAGGAAAAACTTTTATTCTGGTTTCTCAGTCTGTTTCCTAGTGCCGGTTTGAAGTTCCAGCAGATTCAACAGAAAAACAGTTTTGGAACTTTTACGTCCCCATATATATGTATGGAGTGGATTTTGCAACTGAAAAGAAACTTTGTGTTCCCAACAAACTAGGTGAAGGACGGCTTTCACACACACTTATCTCTCAGAACTGAGCATGTGGAGAGACGTTCGTTCATCTAGCACAAAGGGAACGGTTTGCAGGTGAAATTATTTCTCTGGTTTCTCTGTCTGTTTCCTAATGCCGGTTTGAAGTTCCTGCAGTTTTCACTGTGAAACAGAGTTGGAGCTTTTATCTCCCCATATATATGTATATTGTGCAGTTTGCATGTGAAAAGAAACTTTGTGTTCCCAACAAGCTAGTTGAAGGACGGCTTTAACACACACATATCTCTCAGAACTGAGCATGTGGAGAGACGTTCGTTCATCTAGCACAAAGGGTACGGGTTGCAGGAGAAACTTTTACTCTGGTTTCTCAGTCTGTTTCCTAGTGCCAGTTTGAAGTTCCTGCAATTTTCACTGTAAAACAGAGTTGGAGCTAGTACTTCCCCATTTATATGTATATAGTGCAGTTTGCAAGTGAAATGAAACCGTGTGTTCCCAACAAGCTAGTTGAAGAACGGCTTTCACACACACATATCTCTCAGAACTGAGCATGTGGAGAGACGTTAGTTCATCTAGCACAAAGAAAGGTTTGTTGGAGAAACTTTTACTCTGGTTTCTCAGTCTGTTTCCTAGTGCCGGTTTTAAGTTCCTGCAGTTTTCACTGTAAAATCGAGTTGGAGCTAGTACCTCCCCATATATATGTAAGGAGTGGAGATTGCAACTGAAAAGAAACTTTGTGTTCCCAACAAGCTATGTGAAAGACGGGTTTCACACAGACTTATCACTCAGAACTGAGCATGTGGAGAGACGTTCGTTCATCTAGCACAAAGGGAAAGTGTTGCAGGGGAAACTTTTACTCTGGTTTCTCAGTCTGTTTCCAAGTGCCGGTTTGAATTTCCTGCAGTTTTCAATGTAAAACGGAGTTGGAGCTAGTACCTCCCCATAAATATGTATGGAGTGGAGTTTGCAAATGAAAAGAAACTTTGTGTTCCCAACAAGCTAGGTGAAGGACGGCTTTCACACACACTTATCTCTCAGAACTGAGCATGTGGAGAGACGTACGTTCATCTAGCACAATGGGAAAGTGTTGCAGGGGAAACTTTTACTCTGGTTTCTCAGTCTGTTTCCTAGTGCCGGTTTGAAGATCCTTCAGCATTCACTGTAAAACCGATTTTTAGCTAGTACCTCCCAATAAATATGTATGGAGTTGAATTTGCAACTGAAAACAAACTTTGTGTTCCCAACCAGCTACATGAATTACGGCTTTCACACACACATATCTCTCAGAAATGAGCATGTGGAGAGACGTTCGTTCATCTAGGACAAAGGGAACGGGTTGCAGGATAAACTTTTACTCTGGTTTCTCAGTCTGTTTCTTAGTGCCGGTTTGAAGTTCCTGCACTTTTCACTGTAAAACCGAGTTGGAACTTGTACCTCCCCATATATATGTATGGAGTGGAGATAGCAAGTGAAAAGAAACTTTGTGTTCCCAACAAGGTATGTGAAGGACGGCTTTCACACACACTTATCTCTCAGAACTGAGCATGTGGAGAGACGTTCGTTCATCTAGGACAAATGGAACGGTTTGCAGGAGAAACTTTTACTCTGGTTTCTCAGTCTGTTTCCTAGTGCCGGTCAGAAGTTCCTGCACTTTTCACTATAAAACCGAGTTGGAGCTAGTACCTCCCCATATATATGTATGGAGTGGAGTTGGAAACTGAAAAGAAACTTTGTGTTCCCAACAAGCTAGGTGTAGGACGGCTTTCACACACACTTATCTCTCAGAACTGAGCATGTGGAGAGACGTTCGTTCATCTAGCACAAAGGGAACTGGTTGCAGGCGAAACATTTACTCTGGTTTCTCAATCTGTTTCCTAGTGCAGGTTTGAAGTTCCTGCAGTTTTCACTGTAAAACCGAGTTGGAGCTAGTACCTCCCCAAATATATGTATGGAGTGGAGTCTGCAAGTGAAAAGAAACTTTGTGTTCCCAACCAGCTAGGTGAAGAACTGCTTTTACACACACTTATCTCTCAGAACTGAGCATGTGGAGAGACGTTCGTTCATCTAGCACAAAGGGAACGGGTTGCAGGAGAAACTATTACTCTGGTTTCTCAGTCTGTTTCCTAGTGCCGGTTTTAAGTTCCTGCAATTTTCACTGTAAAACCGAGTTGGAGCTGGTACCTCCCCATATGTATGTATGGAGTGGAGTTTGCAAGTGAAACGAAACTTTGTGTTCCCAACAAGCTAGGTGAAGGACGGCTTTCACACACATTTTTCTCTCAGAATTGAACGTGTGGAGAGACGTTCGTTCAATTGGCACAAATGGAACGGAGTGCAGGAGAAACTTTTATTCAGGTTTCTCAGTCTGTTTCCTAGTGCCGGTTTGAAGTTCCTGCAAATTCCACAGTAAAACTGTTTTGGAGCTAGTACGTCCCCATACATATGTGTGAAGTGGAATTTGCAACTGAAAAGATACTTTGTGTTCCCAACAAGCTAGGTGAAGGACGGCTTTCACACACATTTATCTCTCTGAACTGAGCATTTGGAGAGACGTTCGTTCATCTAGCACAAAGGGAACGGGTTGCAGGAGAAAATTTGCTCTAGTTTTTCAGTCTGTTTCCTAGTGACGGTATGAAGTTTCTGCATTTTTCACTGTAAAACGGAGTTGGAGATAGTACCTCCCCATATATATGTATGGAGTGGATTTTGCAACTGAAAAGAAACATTGTGTTCCCAACAAGCTAGGTGAAGGACGGCTTTCACACACACATATCTCTCAGAACTGAGCATGTGGAGAGACGTTCGTTCATCTAGCACAAAATGAAAGGGTTGCAGGAGAAACTTTTAGTCTGGTTTCTCAGTCTGTTTCCTAGTGCCGGTTTGAAATTCCGGCAGTTTTCAATGTAAAACCGAATAGGAGCTAGTATTTCCCCATATATATGTATGGAGTGGAGTTTGCAACTGAAAAGAAACTTTGTGTTCCCAAAAAGCTAGGTGAAGGACGGCTTTCACACACAATTATCACTCAGAACTGAGCATGTGGAGAGACGTTCGTTCATCTAGCACAAATGGAACGGGTTGCAAGAGAAAGTTTTATTCTGGTTTCTCAGTCTGTTTCCTAGTGCCGGTTTGAAGTTCCTGCAGTTTTCACTGTAAAACCGATTTGGAGTTTGTACCTCCCCATATATATGTATGGATTGGAGTTTGCATCTGAAAAGAATCTTTGTGTTCCCAACTAGCTAGATGAAGGACGGCTTTCACACACATTTATCTCTCAGAACTGAGCATGTGGAGAGACGTTCGTTCATCTAGCACAAACGGAACGGGTTGCAGGAGAAACTTTAACTCTGGTTTCTCAGTCTGTTTCCAAGTACCGGTTTGAAGTTCCTGCAGTTTTCACTGTAAAACCGAGTTGGAGCTAGTACCTCCCCATATATATGTATGGAGTGGAGTTTGCAATTGAAAAGAAAATTTGTGTTCCCAACAAGCTAGGTGAAGGCCGGCTTTCACACACACTTATCTCTCAGAACTGAGCATGTGGAGAGACGTTCGTTCATCTAGCACAAAGGGAACGGGTTGCATGAGAAACTATTACTTTGGTTACTCTGTATGTTTCCTAGTGCCGGTTTGAAGTTCCTGCAGTTTTCACTGTAAAGCCGAGTTGGAGCTTGTACCTCCCCATATATATGTATGGACTGGAGTTAGCAAGTGAAACGAAACTTTGTGTTCCCAACAAGCTAGGTGAAGAACGGCTTTCATACACACTTTTCTCTCTGAACTGAGCATGTGGAGAGACGTTCGTTCATCTAGCACAAAGGGAACGGGTGGCAGGGGAAACTTTTACTCTTGTTTCTCAGTCTCTTTCCAAGTGCCTGTTTGAAGTTCCTGCAGTTTTCACTGTAAAACAGGGTTGGAGCTAGTACCTCCCCAAATATATGTATGGAATGGAGTTTGCAACTTAAAAGAAATTTTGTGATCTCAACAAGCTTGGTGAAGGACGGCTTTCACACACAATTATCTCTCAGAACTGAGCATGTGGAAAGACTTTCTTTCATCTAGCACAAAGGGAACGGATTGCAGGAGAAATTATTTCTCTGGTTTCTCAGTCTGTTTCCTAGTGCCGGTTTGAAGTTCCTGCAGTTTTCACTGTAAAACAGAGTTGGAGCTTTTATCTCCCCATATATATGTATATTGTGCAGTTTGCATGTGAAAAGAAACTTTGTGTTCCTAACAAGCTAGTTGAAGGACGGCATTAACACACACATATCTCTCAGAACTGAGCATGTGGAGAGACGTTCGTTCATCTAGCACAAAGGGAACGGGTTGCAGGAGAAACTTTTACTCTGGTTTCTCAGTCTGTTTCCTAGTGCCGGTTTGAAGTTCCTGCAGATTTCACAGTAAAACCTAGTTGGAGCTTGTATCTCCCCATATATATGTATATAGTGCAGTTTGCAAGTGAAAAGAAACTTTGTGTTCCCAACAAGCTAGTTGAAGGACGGCTTTCACACACACATATCTCTCAGAACTGAGCATGTGGAAAGACGTTCGTTCATCTAGCACAATGGGAACGGGTTGCAGGAGAAACTTTTACTCTGGTTTCCATTCTGTTTCCTACTGCCAGTTTGAAGTTCCTGCAGTTTTCACTTAAAACCGAGTTGGAGCTAGTACCTCCCCATAAATGTGTATGGAGTGGAATTTGCAACTGAAAACAAACTTTGTGTTCCCAACCAGCTGGATGAAGAATGGCTTTCACACACACATATCTCTCAGAACTGAGCATGTGGAGTGACGTTCGTTCATATAGGACAAAGGGAACGGGTTGCAGGAGAAACTTTTACTCTGGTTTCTCAGTCTGTTTCCTAGTGCCGGTTTAATGTTCCTGCACTTTTCACTGTAAAACCGAGTTGGAGCTAGTACCTCCCCATATATATGTATGGAGTGGAGATAGCAAGTGAAAAGAAACTTTGTGTTCCCAACAAGCTATGTGAAGGACGGCTTTCACACACACTTATCTCTCAGAACTGAGCATGAGGAGAGACGTTCGTTCATCTAGGACAAATGGAACGGGTTGCAGGAGAAACTTTTACTCTGGTTTCTCAGTCTGTTTCCTAGTGCCGGTTAGAAGTTCCTGCACATTTCACTGTAAAACCGAGTTGGAGCTAGTACATCCCCATATATATGTATGGAGTGGATTTGGAAACTGAAAAGAAACTTTGTGTTCCCAACAAGCTAGGTGAAGGACGGCTTTCACACACACTTATCTGTCAGAACTGAGCATGTGGAGAGACGTTCGTTCATCTAGCACAAAGGGAACTGGTTGCAGGAGAAACTTTTACTCTGGTTTCTCAATCTGTTTCCTAGTGCAGGTTTGAAGTTCCTGCAGTTTTCACTGTAAAACCGTGTTGGGGCTAGTACCTCCCCAAATAAATGTATGGAGTGGAGTCTGCAAGTGAAAAGAAACTTTGTGTTCCCAACAAGCTAGGTGAAGAACGGCTTTCACACACACTTATCTCTCAGAACTGAGCATGTGGAGAGACGTTCGTTCATCTAGCACAAAGGGAACGGGTTGCAGGAGAAACTTTTACTCTGGTTTCTCAGTCTGTTTCCTAGTGCCGGTTTTAAGTTCCTGCAGTTTTCACTGTAAAATCGAGTTGGAGCTTGTACATCCCCATATATATGTATGGAGTGGAGTTTGCAAATGAAAGGAAACTTTGTGTTCCGAACAAGCTATGTGAAGGACGGCTTTCACACACACTTATCTCTCAGAACTGAGCATGTGGAGAGACGTTCGTTCATCTAGCACAAAGGGAACGCTTTGCAGGAGAAAATTTTACTCTGGATTCTCAGTCTTTTTCCTAGTGCCAGTTGGATGTTCCTGCAGTTTTCACTGTAAAACCGAGTTTGAGCTAGAACCTCCCGATATATATGCATGGAGTGGAGTTTGCAATGAAAAGAAACTTTGTGTTCCCAACAAGCTAGGTGAAGTTCCGCTTTCACACACACTTATCTCTCAGAAATGAGCATGTGGTGAGACGTTCATTCATCTAGCAAAAAGGGAACGGGTTGCAGGAGAAACTTTTACTATGATTTGTCAGTCTGTTTATTAGTGCCGGTTTGAAGTTCCTGCAGTTTTCACTGTAAAACTGAGTTGCAGCTAGTACCTCCCCATATATATGTATCGGGTGGAGTTTGCAAGTGAAAAGAAACTTTGTGTTCCCAACAAGCTAGGTGACGGACGGATTTCACACACACATATCTCTCAGAACTGAGCATGTGGAGAGACGTTCGTTCATATGGCACAAATGGAAGGGGATGCAGGAAAAACTTTTATTCTGGTTTCTCAGTCTGTTTCCTAGTGCCGGTTTGAAGTTCCAGCAGATTCCACAGAAAAACAGTGTTGGAACTATTACGTCCCCATATATATGTATGGAGTGGAGTTTGCAACTGAAAAGAAACTTTGTGTTCCCAACAAGCTAGGTGAAGGACGGCTTTCACACACACTTATCTCTCAGAACTGTGCATGTGGAGAGACGTTCGTTCATCTAGCACAAAGGGAACGGTTTGCAGGAGAAATTATTTCTCTGGTTTCTCTGTCTGTTTCCTAATGTCGGTTTGAAGTTCCTGCAGTTTTCACTGTAAAACAGAGTTGGAGCTAGTACTTCCCCATATATATGTATATAGTGCAGTTTGCAAGTGAAATGAAACTGTGTTTTCCCAACAAGCTAGTTGAAGGACGGCTTTCACACACACATATCTCTCAGAACTGAGCATGTGGAGAGACGTTAGCTCATCTAGCACAAAGGAAAGGTTAGTTGGAGAAACTTTTACTCTGGTTTCTCAGTCTGTTTCCTAGTGCCGGTTTGAAGATCCTTCAGTATTCACTGTAAAACCGATTTTTAGCTAGTACCTCCCAATAAATATGTATGGAGTTGAATTAGCAACTGAAAACAAACTTTGTGTTCCCAACCAGCTACATGAAGAACGGCTTTCACACACACTTATCTCTCAGAACTTAACGTGTGGAGAGACGTTCGTTCATTTGGCACAAATGGAACGGATTGCAGGAGAAACTTTTATTGAGGTTTCTCAGTCTGTTTCCTAGTGCCGGTTTGAAGTTCCTGCAGATTCCACAGTAAAACCGTTTTGGAGCTAGTACGTCCCCATACATATGTGTGGAGTGGAATTTGCAACTGAAAAGTAACTTTGTGTTCCCAACAAGCTAGGTGAAGGACGGCTTTCAAACACACATATCTCTCAGAAATGAGCATGTGGAGAGACGTTCGTTCATCTAGCACAAAATGAAAGGTTTGCAGGAGAAACTTTTACTCTGGTTTCTCAGTCTCTTTCCAAATGCCTGTTTGAAGTTCCTGCAGTTTTCACTGTAAAACCGAGTTGGAGCTAGTACCTCCCCATATAAATGTATGGAGTGGAGTTTGCAACTGAAAAGAAATTTTGTGTTCCCAACAAGCTAGGTGAAGGACGGCTTTCACACACAGTTATCTCTCAGAACTGAGCATGTGGAGAGACGTTCGTTCATCTAGCACAAAGGGAACAGGTTGCAGGAGAAACTTTTACTCTTGTTTCTCAATTTGTTTCCTAGTGCAGGTTTGAAGATCCTGCAGTTTTCACTGTAAAACCGAGTTGGAGCTAGTACCTCCCCAAATATATGTATGCAGTGGAGTCTGCAAGTGAAAAGAAAATTGTGTTCCCAACAAGCTAGTTGAAGAACGGCTTTCACACACACTTATCTCTCAGAACTGAGCATGTGGAGAGACGTTCGTTCATCTAGCACAAAGGGAACGGGTTGCAGGAGAAACTTTTACTCTGTTTTCTCAGTCTGTTTCCTAGTGCCGATTTTACGTTCCTGCAGTTTTCACTGTAAAACCGAGTTGGTGCTAGTACCTCCCCATATATATGTATGGAGTGGAGTTTGCAAGTGAAAAGTAACTTTGTGTTCCCAACAAACTAGGTGAAGGACGGCTTTCACACACACTTATCTCTCAGAAATGAGCATGTGGAGAGACGTTCGTTCATCTAGCACAAAGGGAACGGGTTGAAGGAGAAACTTTTACTCGGGATTCTCAGTCTGTTTCCTAGTGCCTTTTTGAAGTTCCTGCAGTTTTCACTGTAAATCCGAGTTGTAGCTAGTACCTCCCCATATATATGTATGGAGTGGAGTTTGCAAGTGAAACGAAACTTTGTGTTCCCAACAAGCTAAGTGAAGTACGGCTTTCACACACACATATCTCTCAGTACTGAACGTGTGGAGAGACGTTCGTTCATTTGGCACAAATGGAACGGATTGCAGGAGAAACTTTTATTGAGGTTTCTCAGTCTGTTTCCTAGTGCCGGTTTGAAGTTCCTGCAGATTCCACAGTAAAACCGTTTTGGAGCTAGTACGTCCCCATACATATGTGTGGAGTGGAATTTGCAACTGAAAAGTAACTTTGTGTTCCCAACAAGCTAGGTGAAGGACGGCTTTCAAACACACATATCTCTCAGAATTTAGCATGTGGAGAGACGTTCGTTCATCTAGCACAAAATGAAAGGTTTCCAGGAGAAACTTTTACTCTGGTTTCTCAGTCTGTTTCCTAGTGCCGGTTTGAAATTCCTGCAGTTTTCACTGTAAAACCGAGTAGGAGCTAGTACCTCCCCATATATATGTATGGAGTGGAGTTTGCAACTGAAAAGAAACTTTGTGTTCCAAACAAGCTAGGTGAAGAACGGCTTTCATACACAATTTTCTCTCTGAACTGAGCATGTGGAGAGACGTTCGTTCATCTAGCACAAAGGGAATGGGTTGCAAGAGAAACTTTTACTCTGGTTTCTCAGTCTCTTTCCAAATGCCTGTTTGAAGTTCCTGCAGTTTTCACTGTAAAACCGAGCTGGAGCTAGTACCTACCCATATATATGTATGGAGTGGAGTTTGCAACTGAAAAGAAATTTTGTGTTCCCAACAAGCTAGGTGAAGGACGGCTTTCACACACAGTTATCTCTCAGAACTGAGCATGTGGAGAGACGTTCGTTCATCTAGCACAAAGGGAACAGGTTGCAGGAGAAACTTTTACTCTTGTTTCTCAATCTGTTTCCTAGTGCAGGTTTGAAGATCCTGCAGTTTTCACTGTAAAACCGAGTTGGAGCTAGTACATCCCCAAATATATGTATGCAGTGGAGTCTGCAAGTTAAAAGAAAATTGTGTTCCCAACAAGCTAGTTGAAGAACGGCTTTCACACACACTTATCTCTCAGAACTGAGCATGTGGAGAGACGTTCGTTCATTTAGCACAAAGGGAACGGATTGCAGGAGAAACTTTTTCTCTGTTTTCTCAGTCTGTTTCCTAGTGCCGGTTTTACGTTCCTGCAGTTTTCACTTGAAAACCGAGTTGGTGCTAGTACCTCCCCATATATATGTATGGAGTGGAGTTTGAAAATGAAAAGAAACTTTGTGTTCCGAAAAAGCTAGGTGAAGTACGGCTTTCACACACACTTATCTCTCAGAACTGAGCATGTGGAGAGACGTTCGTTCATCTAGCACAAAGGGAACGTGTTGCAGGAGAAAATTTTACTCTGGTTTCTCAGTCTTTTTCCTAGTGCCTGTTGGATGTTCCTGCAGTTTTCACTGTAAAACCGAGTTGGATCTAGTACCTCCCCATATATATGTATGGAGTGGAGTTTGCAAGTGAAAAGAAACTTTGTGTTCATAACAAGCTAGGTGAAGTTCCGCTTTCACACACACTTATCTCTCAGAAATGAGCATGTGGAGAGACGTTCATTCATCTAGCACAAAAGGAACGGGTTGCAGGAGAAACTTTTACTCTGGTTTCTCAGTCTGTTTCCTATTTCTGGTTTGAAGTTCCTGCAGTTTGCACTGTAAAACCGAGTTGGAGCTAGTACCTCCCCAAATATATGTATGCAGTGGAGTCTGCAAGTGAAAAGAAAATTGTGTTCCCAACAAGCTAGTTGAAGCACGGCTTTCACACACACTTATCTCTCAGAAATGAGCATGTGGAGAGACGTTCGTTCATCTAGCACAAAAGGAACGGGTTGCAGGAGAAAGTTTTACTCTGGTTTCTCAGTCTGTTTCCTATTGCTGGTTTGAAGTTCCAGCAGTTTGCACTGTAAAACCGAGTTGGAGCTGGTACCTCCCCATATATATGTATGGAGTGGAGTTTGCAAGTGAAAAGAAACTTTGTGTTCCCAACAAACTATGTGAAGGACGGCTTTCACACACACTTATCTCTCAGAACTGAGCATGTGGAGAGACGTTCGTTCATCTAGCACAAAGGGAACGGGTTGAAGGAGAAACTTTTACTCGGGATTCTCAGTCTGTTTCCTAGTGCCTTTTTGAAGTTCCTGCAGTTTTCACTATAAATTCGAGTTGGAGCTAGTACCTCCCCATATATATGTATGGAGTGGAGTTTGCAAGTGAAACGAAACTTTGTGTTCCCAACAAGCTAATTGAAGTACGGCTTTCACACACACATATCTCTCAGAACTGAACGTGTGGAGAGACGTTCGTTCATTTGGCACAAATGGAACGGATTGCAGGAGAAACTTTTATTGAGGTTTCTCAGTCTGTTTCCTAGTGCCGGTTTGAAGTTCCTGCTGATTCCACAGTAAAACCGTTTTGGAGCTAGTACGTCCTCATACATATGTGTGGAGTGGAATTTGCAACTGAAAAGTAACTTTGTGTTCCCAACAAGCTAGTTGAAGGACGGCTTTCAAACACACATATCTCTCAGAACTGAGCATGTGGAGAGACGTTCGTTCATCTAGCACAAAATGAAAGGGTTGCAGGTGAAACTTTTACTCTGGTTTCTCAGTCTGTTTCCTAGTGCCGGTTTGAAATTCCTGCAGTTTTCACTGTAAAACAGAGTAGGAGCTAGTACCTCCCCATATATATGTATGGAGTGGAGTTTGCAACTGAAAAGAAACTTTGTGTTCCCAACAAGCTAGGTGAAGAACGGCTTTCATACACACTTTTCTCTCTGAACTGAGCATGTGGAGAGACGTTCGTTCATCTAGCACAAAGGGAACGGGTTGCAGGAGAAACTTTTACTCTGGTTTCTCAGTCTCTTTCCAAGTGCCTGTTTGAAGTTCCTGCAGTTTTCACTGTAAAACCGAGTTGGAGCTAGTACCTCCCCATATATATGTATGGAGTGGAGTTTGCAACTGAAAAGAAATTTTGTGTTCCCAACAAGCTAGGTGAAGGACGGCTTTCAAACACACATATCTCTCAGAACTGAGCATGTGGAGAGACGTTCGTTCATCTAGCACAAAATGAAAGGGTTGCAGGTGAAACTTTTACTCTGGTTTCTCAGTCTGTTTCCTAGTGCCGGTTTGAAATTCCTGCAGTTTTCACTGTAAAACAGAGTAGGAGCTAGTACCTCCCCATATATATGTATGGAGTGGAGTTTGCAACTGAAAAGAAACTTTGTGTTCCCAACAAGCTAGGTGAAGAACGGCTTTCATACACACTTTTCTCTCTGAACTGAGCATGTGGAGAGACGTTCGTTCATCTAGCACAAAGGGAACGGGTTGCAGGAGAAACTTTTACTCTGGTTTCTCAGTCTCTTTCCAAGTGCCTGTTTGAAGTTCCTGCAGTTTTCACTGTAAAACCGATTTGGAGCTAGTACCTCCCCATATATATGTATGGAGTGGAGTTTGCAACTGAAAAGAAATTTTGTGTTCCCAACAAGCTAGGTGAAGGACGGCTTTCACACACAGTTATCTCTCAGAACTGAGCATGTGGAGAGACGTTCGTTCATCTAGCACAAAGGGAACAGGTTGCAGGAGAAACTTTTACTCTTGTTTCTCAATCTGTTTCCTAGTGCAGGTTTGAAGATCCTGCAGTTTTCACTGTAAAACCGAGTTGGAGCTAGTACCTCCCCAAATATATGTATGCAGTGGTGTCTGCAAGTGAAAAGAAAATTGTGTTCCCAAACAGCTAGGTGAAGGACGGCTTTCACACACACATATCTCTAGGAACTGAGCATGTGGAGAGACGTTCGTTCATCTAGCACAATGGGAACGGGTTGCAGGAGAAACTTTTACTCTGTTTTCTCAGTCTGTTTCCTAGTGCCGGTTTTACGTTCCTGCAGTTTTCACTGTAAAACCGAGTTGGTGCTAGTACCTCCCCATATATATGTATGGAGTGGAGTTTGAAAATGAAAAGAAACTTTGTGTTCCGAAAAAGCTAGGTGAAGTACGGCTTTCACACACACTTATCTCTCAGAACTGAGCATGTGGAGAGACGTTCGTTCATCTAGCACAAAGGGAACTTGTTGCAGGAGAAAATTTTACTCTGGTTTCTCAGTCTTTTTCCTAGTGCCGGTTGGATGTTCCTGCAGTTTTCACTGTAAAACCGAGTTGGATCTAGTACCTCCCCATATATATGTATGGAGTGGAGTTTGCAAGTGAAAAGAAACTTTGTGTTCCCAACAAGCTAGGTGAAGGACGGCTTTCACACACACTTATCTCTCAGAACTGAGCATGTGGAGAGACTTTCGTTCATCTAGGAAAAGGGAACGGGTTGCAGGAGAAACTTTTACTCTGGTTTCTCAGTCTGTTTCCTAGTGCCGGTTTGAAGTTCCTACAGTTTTCACTGAAAAACCGATTTCAAGCTAGTACCTCCCCATATATATGTATGTAGTGGAGTTTGCAAGTGAAAAGAAACTTTGTGTTCCCAACAAGCTAAGTGAAGTACGGCTTTCACACACACATATCTCTCAGAACTGAACGTGTGGAGAGACGTTCGTTCATTTGGCACAAATGGAACGGATTGCAGGAGAAACTTTTATTGAGGTTTCTCAGTCTGTTTCCTAGTGCCGGTTTGAAGTTCCTGCAGATTCCACAGTAAAACCGTTTTGGAACTAGTACGTCCCCATACATATGTGTGGAGTGGAATTTGCAACTGAAAAGTAACTTTGTGTTCCCAACAAGCTAGGTGAAGGACGGCTTTCAAGCACACATATCTCTCAGAACTGAGCATGTGGAGAGACGTTCGTTCATCTAGCACAAAATGAAAGGTTTGCAGGAGAAACTTTTACTCTGGTTTCTCAGTCTGTTTCCTAGTGCCGGTTTGAAATTCCTGCAGTTTTCACTGTAAAACCGAGTTGGAGCTAGTACTTCCCCATATATATGTATGGAGTGGAGTTTGCAACTGAAAAGAAACTTTGTGTTCCCAACAAGCTAGGTGAAGAACGGGTTTCATACACACTTTTCTCTCTGAATTGAGCATGTGGAGAGACGTTCGTTCATCTAGCACAAAGGGAACGGGTTGCAGGAGAAACTTTTACTCTGGTTTCTCAGTCTCTTTCCAAATGCCTGTTTGAAGTTCCTGCAGTTTTCAATGTAAAACCGAGTTGGAGCTAGTACCTCCCCATATATATGTATGGAGTGGAGTTTGCAACTGAAAAGAAATTTTGTGTTCCCAGCAAGCTAGGTGAAGGACGGCTTTCACACACAGTTATCTCTCAGAACAGAGCATGTGGAGGGACGTTCGTTCATCTAGCACAAAGGGAACAGGTTGCAGGAGAAACTTTTACTCTTGTTTCTCAATCTGTTTCCTAGTGCAGGTTTGAAGATCCTGCAGTTTTCACAGTAAAACCGAGTTGGAGCTAGTACCTCCCCAAATATATGTATGCAGTGGAGTCTGCAAGTGAAAAGAAAATTGTGTTCCCAACAAGCTAGTTGAAGAACGGCTTTCACACACACTTATCTCTCAGAACTGAGCATGTGGAGAGACGTTCGTTCATCTAGCACAAAGGGAACGGGTTGCAGGAGAAACTTTTACTCTGTTTTCTGAGTCTGTTTCCTAGTGCCGATTTTACGTTCCTGCAGTTTTCACTGTAAAACCGAGTTGGTGCTAGTACCTCCCCATATATATGTATGGAGTGGAGTTTGCAAGTGAAAAGAAACTTTGTGTTCCCAACAAACTAGGTGAAGGACGGGTTTCACACACACTTATCTCTCAGAAATGAGCATGTGTAGAGATGTTCGTTCATCTAGCACAAAGGGAACGGGTTGAAGGAGAAACTTTTACTCGGGATTCTCAGTCTGTTTCCTAGTGCCTTTTTGAAGTTCCTGCAGTTTTCACTGTAAATCCGAGTTGGAGCTAGTACCTCCCCATATATATGTATGGAGTGGAGTTTGCAAGTGAAACGAAACTTTGTGTTCCCAACAAGCTAAGTGAAGTACGGCTTTCACACACACATATCTCTCAGAACTGAACGTGTGGAGAGACGTTCGTTCATTTGGCACAAATGGAACGGATTGCAGGAGAAACTTTTATTGAGGATTCTCAGTCTGTTTCCTAGTGCCGGTTTGAAGTTCCTGCAGATTCCACAGTAAAACCGTTTGGGAGCTAGTACGTCCCCATATATATGTGTGGAGTGGAGTTTGCAACTGAAAAGAAACTTTGTGTTCCCAACAAGCTAGGTGAAGAACGGCTTTCATACACAATTTTCTCTCTGAACTGAGCATGTGGAGAGACGTTCGTTCATCTAGCAGAAAGGGAACGGGTTGCAGGAGAAACTTTTACTCTGGTTTCTCAGTCTCTTTCCAAATGCCTGTTTGAAGTTCCTGCAGTTTTCACTGTAAAACCGAGTTGGAGCTAGTACCTCCCCATATATATGTATGGAGTGGAGTTTGCAACTGAAAAGAAATTTTGTGTTCCCAACAAGCTAGGTGAAGGACGGCTTTCACACACAGTTATCTCTCAGAACTGAGCATGTGGAGAGACGTTCGTTCATCTAGCACAAAGGGAACAGGTTGCAGGAGAAACTTTTACTCTGGTTTCTCAATCTGTTTCCTAGTGCAGGTTTGAAGATCCTGCAGTTTTCACTGTAAAACCGAGTTGGAGCTAGTACCTCCCCAAATATATGTATGCAGTGGAGTCTGCAAGTGAAAAGAAAATTGTGTTCCCAACAAGCTAGTTGAAGAACGGCTTTCACACACACTTATCTCTCAGAACTGAGCATGTGGAGAGACGTTCGTTCATCTAGCACAAAGGGAACGGGTTGCAGGAGAAACTTTTACTCTGTTTTCTCAGTCTGTTTCCTAGTGCCGGTTTTACGTTCCTGCAGTTTTCACTGTAAAACCGAGTTGGTGCTAGTACCTCCCCATATATATGTATGGAGTGGAGTTTGAAAATGAAAAGAAACTTTGTGTTCCGAAAAAGCTAGGTGAAGTACGGCTTTCACACACACTTATCTCTCAGAACTGAGCATGTGGAGAGACGTTCGTTCATCTAGCACAAAGGGAACGTGTTGCAGGAGATAATTTTACTCTGGTTTCTCAGTCTTTTTCCTAGTGCCTGTTGGATGTTCCTGCAGTTTTCACTGTAAAACCGAGTTGGATCTAGTACCTCCCCATATATATGTATGGAGTGGAGTTTGCAAGTGAAAAGAAACTTTGTGTTCATAACAAGCTAGGTGAAGTTCCGCTTTCACACACACTTATCTCTCAGAAATGAGCATGTGGAGAGACGTTCATTCATCTAGCACAAAAGGAACGGGTTGCAGGAGAAACTTTTACTCTGGTTTCTCAGTCTGTTTCCTATTTCTGGTTTGAATTTCCTGCAGTTTGCACTGTAAAACCGAGTTGGAGCTAGTACCTCCCCAAATATATGTATGCAGTGGAGTCTGCAAGTGAAAAGAAAATTGTGTTCCCAACAAGCTAGTTGAAGCACGGCTTTCACACACACTTATCTCTCAGAAATGAGCATGTGGAGAGACGTTCTTTCATCTAGCACAAAAGGAACGGGTTGCAGGAGAAACTTTTACTCTGGTTTCTCAGTCTGTTTCCTATTGCTGGTTTGAAGTTCCTGCAGTTTGCACTGTAAAACCGAGTTGGAGCTAGTACCTCCCCATATATATGTATGGAGTGGAGTTTGCAAGTGAAAAGAAACTTTGTGTTCCCAACAAACTAGGTGAAGGACGGCTTTCTCACACACTTATCTCTCAGAACTGAGCATGTGGAGAGACGTTCGTTCATCTAGCACAAAGGGAATGGGTTGAAGGGGAAACTTTTACTCGGGATTCTCAGTCTGTTTCCTAGTGCCTTTTTGAAGTTCCTGCAGTTTTCACTATAAATCCGAGTTGGAGCTAGTACCTCCCCATATATATGTATGGAGTGGAGTTTGCAAGTGAAACGAAACTTTGTGTTCCCAACAAGCTAAGTGAAGTACGGCTTTCACACACACATATCTCTCAGAACTGAACGTGTGGAGAGAAGTTCGTTCATTTGGCACAAATGGAACGGATTGCAGGAGAAACTTTTATTGAGGTTTCTCAGTCTGTTTCCTAGTGCCGGTTTGAAGTTCCTGCAGATTCCACAGTAAAACCGTTTTGGAGCTAGTACGTCCCCATACATATGTGTGGAGTGGAATTTGCAACTGAAAAGTAACTTTGTGTTCCCAACAAGCTAGGTCAAGGATGGCTTTCAAACACACATATCTCTCAGAACTGAGCATGTGGAGAGACGTTCGTTCATCTAGCACAAAATGAAAGAGTTGCAGGTGAAACTTTTACTCTGGTTTCTCAGTCTGTTTCCTAGTGCCGATTTGAAATTCCTGCAGTTTTCACTGTAAAACCGAGTAGGAGCTAGTACCTCCCCAAATATATGTATGCAGTGGAGTCTGCAAGTGAAAAGAAAATTGTGTTCCCAACAAGCTAGTTGAAGAACGGCTTTCACACACACTTATCTCTCAGAACTGAGCATGTGGAGAGACGTTCGTTCATCTAGCACAATGGGAACGGGTTGCAGGAGAAACTTTTACTCTGTTTTCTCAGTCTGTTTCCTAGTGCCGCTTTTACGTTCCTGCAGTTTTCACTGTAAAACCGAGTTGGTGCTAGTACCTCCCCATATATATGTATGGAGTGGAGTTTGAAAATTAAAAGAAACTTTGTGTTCCGAAAAAGCTAGGTGAAGTACGGCTTTCACACACACTTATCTCTCAGAACTGAGCATGTGGAGAGACGTTCGTTCATCTAGCACAAAGGGAACGTGTTGCAGGAGAAAATTTTACTCTGGTTTCTCAGTCTTTTTCCTAGTGCCGGTTGGATGTTCCTGCAGTTTTCAGTGTAAAACCGAGTTGGATCTAGTACCTCCCCATATATATGTATGGAGTGGAGTTTGCAAGTGAAAAGAAACTTTGTTTTCCCAACAAGCTAGGTGAAGGACGGCTTTCACACACACTTATCTCTCAGAACTGAGCATGTGGAGAGACTTTCGTTCATCTAGGAAAAGGGAACGGGTTGCAGGAGAAACTTTTACTCTGATTTCTCAGTCTGTTTCCTAGTTCCGGTTTGAAGTTCCTACAGTTTTCACTGAAAAACCGATTTCAAGCTAGTACCTCCCCATATATATGTATGTAGTGGAGTTTGCACGTGAAAAGAAACTTTGTGTTCCCAACAAGCTAGGTGAAGGACGGCTTTCACACACACTTATCCCTCAGGACTGAGCATGTGGAGAGACATTCGTTCATCTAGCACAAAGGGAACAGGTTGTAGGAGAAACTTTTACTCTGGTTTCTCAGTCTTTTTCCTAGTACAGGTTTGAACTTCCTGCAGTTTTCACTGTAAAACCGTGTTGGAGCTAGTACGTCCCCATATATATGTATGGAGTGGAGTTTGCAAGTGAAAATAATCTTTGTGTTCCCAACAAGCTAGGTGAAGGACGGCTTTCACACACACTTATCTCTCAGAACTGAGCATGTGGAGAGACGTTCGTTCATCTAGCACAAAGGGAACGGGTTGCAGGAGAAACTTTTACTCTGGTTTCTCATTCTGTTTCCTAGTGCCGGTTTGAAGATCCTGCAGGTTTCACTGTAAAACCGAGTTGGAGCTAGTACCTCCCCATATATATGTATGGAGTGGAGTTTGCAACTGAAAAGAAATTTTGTGTTCCCAACAAGCTAGGTGAAGGACGGCTTTCACACACAGTTATCTCTCAGAACTGAGCATGTGGAGAGACGTTCTTTCATCTAGCACAAGGGGAACGGGATGCAGGAGAAATTATTTCTCTGGTTTCTCAGTCTGTTTCCTAGTGCCGGTTTGAAGTTCCTGCAGATTCCACAGAAAAACCGTGTTGGAACTATTACGTCCCAATATATATGTATGGAGTGGAGTTTGCAACTGAAAAGAAACTTTGTGTTCCCAACAAGCTAGGTGAAGGACGGCTTTCACACACACATATCTCTCAGATCTGAGCATGTGAAGAGACGTTCGTTCATCTAGCACAAAGGGAACAGGTTGCAGGAGAAACTTTTACTCTTGTTTCTCAATCTGTTTCCTAGTGCAGGTTTGAAGATCCTGCAGTTTTCACTGTAAAACCGAGTTGGAGCTAGTACCTCCCCAAATATATGTATGCAGTGGAGTCTGCAAGTGAAAATAAAATTGTGTTCCCAACAAGCTAGTTGAAGAACGGCTTTCACACACACTTATCTCTCAGAACTGAGCATGTGGAGAGACGTTCGTTCATCTAGCACAAAGGGAACGGGTTGCAGGAGAAACTTTTACTCTGTTTTCTCAGTCTGTTTCCTAGTGCCGGTTTTACGTTCCTGCAGTTTTCACTGTAAAACCGAGTTGGTGCTAGTACCTCCCCATATATATGTATGGAGTGGAGTTTGAAAATGAAAAGAAACTTTGTGTTCCGAAAAAGCTAGGTGAAGTACGGCTTTCACACACACTTATCTCTCAGAACTGAGCATGTGGAGAGACGTTCGTTCATCTAGCACAAAGGGAACGTGTTGCAGGAGAAAATTTTACTCTGTTTTCTCAGTCTTTTTCCTAGTGCTTGTTGGATGTTCCTGCAGTTTTCACTGTAAAACCGAGTTGGATCTAGTACCTCCCCATATATATGTATGGAGTGGAGTTTGCAAGTGAAAAGAAACTTTGTGTTCATAACAAGCTAGGTGAAGTTCCGCTTTCACACACACTTATCTCTCAGAAATGAGCATGTGGAGAGACGTTCATTCATCTAGCACAAAAGGAACGGGTTGCAGGAGAAACTTTTACTCTGGTTTCTCAGTGTGTTTCCTATTTCTGGTTTGAAGTTCCTGCAGTTTGCACTGTAAAACCGAGTTGGAGCTAGTACCTCCCCAAATATATGTATGCAGTGGAGTCTGCAAGTGAAAAGAAAATTGTGTTCCCAACAAGCTAGTTGAAGCACTGCTTTCACACACACTTATCTCTCAGAAATGAGCATGTGGAGAGACGTTCATTCATCTAGCACAAAAGGAACGGGTTGCAGGAGAAACTTTTACTCTGGTTTCTCAGTCTGTTTCCTATTGCTGGTTTGAAGTTCCTGCAGTTTGCACTGTAAAACCGAGTTGGAGCTAGTACCTCCCCATATATATGTATGGAGTGGAGTTTGCAAGTGAAAAGAAACTTTGTGTTCCCAACAAACTAGGTGAAGGACGGCTTTCACACACACTTATCTCTCAGAACTGAGCATGTGGAGAGACGTTCGTTCATCTAGCACAAAGGGAACGGGTTGAAGGAGAAACTTTTACTCGGGATTCTCAGTCTGTTTCCTAGTGCCTTTTTGAAGTTCCTGCAGTTTTCACTATAAATCCGAGTTGGAGCTAGTACCTCCCCATATATATGTATGGAGTGGAGTTTGCAAGTGAAACGAAACTTTGTGTTCCCAACAAGCTAAGTGAAGTACGGCTTTCACACACACATATCTCTCAGAACTGAACGTGTGGAGAGACGTTCGTTCATTTGGCACAAATGGAACGGATTGCAGGAGAAACTTTTATTGAGGTTTCTCAGTCTGTTTCCTAGTGCCGGTTTGAAGTTCCTGCAGATTCCACAGTAAAACCGTTTTGGAGCTAGTACGTCCCCATACATATGTGTGGAGTGGAATTTGCAACTGAAAAGTAACTTTGTGTTCCCAACAAGCTAGGTGAAGGACGGCTTTCTAACACACATATCTCTCAGAACTGAGCATGTGGAGAGACGTTCGCTCATCTAGCCCAAAATGAAAGGGTTGCAGGTGAAAATTTTACTCTGGTTTCTCAGTCTGTTTCCTAGTGCCGATTTGAAATTCCTGCAGTTTTCACTGTAAAACCGAGTAGGAGCTAGTACCTCCCCAAATATATGTATGCAGTGGAGTCTGCAAGTGAAAAGAAAATTGTGTTCCCAACAAGCTAGTTGAAGAACGGCTTTCACACACACTTATCTCTCAGAACTGAGCATGTGGAGAGACGTTCGTTCATCTAGCACAATGGGAACGGGTTGCAGGAGAAACTTTTACTCTGTTTTCTCAGTCTGTTTCCTAGTGCCGGTTTTACGTTCCTGCAGTTTTCACTGTAAAACCGAGTTGGTGCTAGTACCTCCCCATATATATGTATGGAGTGGAGTTTGAAAATTAAAAGAAACTTTGTGTTCCGAAAAAGCTAGGTGAAGTACGGCTTTCACACACACTTATCTCTCAGAACTGAGCATGTGGAGAGACGTTCGTTCATCTAGCACAAAAGGAACGTGTTGCAGGAGAAAATTTTACTCTGGTTTCTCAGTCTTTTTCCTAGTGCCGGTTGGATGTTCCTGCAGTTTTCAGTGTAAAACCGAGTTGGATCTAGTACCTCCCCATATATATGTATGGAGTGGAGTTTGCAAGTGAAAAGAAACTTTGTGTTCCCAACAAGCTAGGTGAAGGACGGCTTTCACACACATTTATCTCTCAGAACTGAGCATTTGGAGAGACTTTTGTTCATCTAGGAAAAGGGAACGGGTTGCAGGAGAAACTTTTACTCTGATTTCTCAGTCTGTTTCCTAGTGCCGGTTTGAAGATCCTGCAGGTTTCACTGTAAAACAGAGTTGGAGCTAGTACCTCCCCATATATATGTATGTAGTGGAGTTTGCACGTGAAAAGAAACTTTGTGTTCCCAACAAGCTAGGTGAAGGACGGCTTTCACACACACTTATCTCTCAGATCTGAGCATGTGGAGAGACGTTCGTTCATCTAGCACAAAGGGAACGGGTTGCAGGAGAAACTTTTACTCTGGTTTCTCAGTCTGTTTCCTAGTGCCGGTTTGAAGATCCTGCAGGTTTCACTGTAAAACCGAGTTGGAGCTAGTACCTCCCCATATATATGTATGGAGTGGAGTTTGCAACTGAAAAGAAATTTTGTGTTCCCAACAAGCTAGTTGAAGGACGGCTTTCACACACAATTATCTCTCAGAACTGAGCATGTGGAGAGACGTTCTTTCATCTAGCACAAGGTTAACGGGATGCAGGAGAAATTATTTCTCTGGTTTCTCAGTCTGTTTCCTAGTGCCGGTTTGAAGTTCCTGCAGATTCCACAGAAAAACCGTGTTGGAACTATTACGTCCCCATATATATGTATGGAGTGGAGTTTGCAACTGAAAAGAAACTTTGTGTTCCCAACAAGCTAGGTGAAGGACGGCTTTCACACACACATATCTCTCAGAACTGAGCATGTGGAGAGACGTTCGTTCATCTAGCACAAAGGGAACGTGTTGCAGGAGAAAATTTTACTCTGGTTTCTCAGTCTTTTTCCTAGTGCCTGTTGGATGTTCCTGCAGTTTTCACTGTAAAACCGAGTTGGATCTAGTACCTCCCCATATATATGTATGGAGTGGAGTTTGCAAGTGAAAAGAAACTTTGTGTTCATAACAAGTTAGGTGAAGTTCCGCTTTCACACACACTTATCTCTCAGAAATGAGCATGTGGAGAGACGTTCATTCATCTAGCACAAAAGGAACGGGTTGCAGGAGAAACTTTTACTCTGGTTTCTCAGTCTGTTTCCTATTTCTGGTTTGAAGTTCCTGCAGTTTGCACTGTAAAACCGAGTTGGAGCTAGTACCTCCCCAAATATATGTATGCAGTGGAGTCTGCAAGTGAAAAGAAAATTGTGTTCACAACAAACTAGTTGAAGCACGGCTTTCACACACACTTATCTCTCAGAAATGAGCATGTGGAGAGACGTTCGTTCATCTAGCACAAAAGGAACGGGTTGCAGGAGAAACTTTTACTCTGGTTTCTCAGTCTGTTTCCTATTGCTGGTTTGAAGTTCCTGCAGTTTGCACTGTAAAACCGAGTTGGAGCTAGTACCTCCCCATATATATGTATGGAGTGGAGTTTGCAAGTGAAAAGAAACTTTGTGTTCCCAACAAACTAGGTGAAGGACGGCTTTCACACACAATTATCTCTCAGAACTGAGCATGTGGAGAGACGTTCGTTCATCTAGCACAAAGGGAACGGGTTGAAGGAGAAACTTTTACTCGGGATACTCAGTCTGTTTCCTAGAGCCTTTTTGAAGTTCCTGCAGTTTTCACTATAAATCCGAGTTGGAGCTAGTACCTCCCCATATATATGTATGGAGTGGAGTTTGCAAGTGAAACGAAACTTTGTGTTCCCAACAAGCTAAGTGAAGTACGGCTTTCACACACACATATCTCTCAGAACTGAACGTGTGGAGAGACGTTCGTTCATTTGGCACAAATGGAACGGATTGCAGGAGAAACTTTTATTGAGGTTTCTCAGTCTGTTTCCTAGTGCCGGTTTGATGTTCCTGCAGATTCCACAGTAAAACCGTTTTGGAGCTAGTACGTCCCCATACATATGTGTGGAGTGGAGTTTGCAAGTGAAAAGAAACTTTGTGTTCCCAACAAGCTAGGTGAAGGACGGCTTTCACACACATTTATCTCTCAGAACTGAGCATTTGGAGAGACTTTCGTTCATCTAGGAAAAGGGAACGGGTTGCAGGAGAAACTTTTACTCTGATTTCTCAGTCTGTTTCCTAGTGCCGGTTTGAAGTTCCTACAGTTTTCACTGAAAAACCGATTTCAAGCTAGTACCTCCCCATATATATGTATGTAGTGGAGTTTGCACGTGAAAAGAAACTTTGTGTTCCCAACAAGCTAGGTGAAGGACGGCTTTCACACACACTTATCCCTCAGGACTGAGCATGTGGAGAGACATTCGTTCATCTCACACAAAGGGAACAGGTTGTAGGAGAAACTTTTACTCTGGTTTCTCAGTCTTTTTCCTAGTACCGGTTTGAAATTCCTGCAGTTTTCACTGTAAAACCGTGTTGGAGCTAGTACGTCCCCATATATATGTATGGAGTGGAGTTTGCAAGTGAAAATAATCTTTGTGTTCCCAACAAGCTAGGTGAAGGACGGCTTTCACACACACTTATCTCTCAGAACTGAACGTGTGGAGAGACGTTCGTTCATTTGGCACAAATGGAACGGATTGCAGGAGAAACTTTTATTGAGGTTTCTCAGTCTGTTTCCTAGTGCCGGTTTGAAGTTCCTGCAGATTCCACAGTAAAACCGTTTTGGAGCTAGTACGTCCCCATACATATGTGTGGAGTGGAGTTTGCAAGTGAAAAGAAACTTTGTGTTCCCAACAAGCTAGGTGAAGGACGGCTTTCACACACATTTATCTCTCAGAACTGAGCATTTGGAGAGACTTTCGTTCATCTAGGAAAAGGGAACGGGTTGCAGGAGAAACTTTTACTCTGATTTCTCAGTCTGTTTCCTAGTGCCGGTTTGAAGTTCCTACAGTTTTCACTGAAAAACCGATTTCAAGCTAGTACCTCCCCATATATATGTATGTAGTGGAGTTTGCACGTGAAAAGAAACTTTGTGTTCCCAACAAGCTAGGTGAAGGACGGCTTTCACACACACTTATCCCTCAGGACTGAGCATGTGGAGAGACATTCGTTCATCTCACACAAAGGGAACAGGTTGTAGGAGAAACTTTTACTCTGGTTTCTCAGTCTTTTTCCTAGTACCGGTTTGAAATTCCTGCAGTTTTCACTGTAAAACCGTGTTGGAGCTAGTACGTCCCCATATATATGTATGGAGTGGAGTTTGCAAGTGAAAATAATCTTTGTGTTCCCAACAAGCTAGGTGAAGGACGGCTTTCACACACACTTATCTCTCAGAACTGAGCGTGTGGAGAGACGTTCGTTCATCTAGCACAAAGGGAACGGGTTGCAGGAGAAACTTTTACTCTGGTTTCTCAGTCTGTTTCCTAGTGCCGGTTAGAAGATCCTGCAGGTTTCACTGTAAAACCGAGTTGGAGCTAGTACCTCCCCATATATATGTATGGAGTGGAGTTTGCAACTGAAAAGAAATTTTGTGTTCCCAACAAGCTAGTTGAAGGACGGCTTTCACACACAATTATCTCTCAGAACTGAGCATGTGGAGAGACGTTCTTTCATCTAGCACAAGGTTAACGGGATGCAGGAGAAATTATTTCTCTGGTTTCTCAGTCTGTTTCCTAGTGCCGGTTTGAAGTTCCTGCAGATTCCACAGAAAAACCGTGTTGGAACTATTACGTCCCCATATATATGTATGGAGTGAAGTTTGCAACTGAAAAGAAACTTTGTGTTCCCAACAAGCTAGGTGAAGGACGGCTTTCACACACACATATCTCTCAGAACTGAGCATGTGGAGAGACGTTCGTTCATCTAGCACAAAGGGAAGAGGTTGCAGGAGAAACTTTTACTCTTGTTTCTCAATCTGTTTCCTAGTGCAGGTTTGAAGATCCTGCAGTTTTCACTGTAAAACCGAGTTGGAGCTAGTACCTCCCCAAATATATGTATGCAGTGGAGTCTGCAAGTGAAAAGAAAATTGTGTTCCCAACAAGCTAGTTGAAGAACGGCTTTCACACACACTTATCTCTCAGAACTGAGCATGTGGAGAGACGTTCGTTCATCTAGCACAAAGGGAACGGGTTGCAGGAGAAACTTTTACTCTGTTTTCTCAGTCTGTTTCCTAGTGCCGGTTTTACGTTCCTGCAGTTTTCACTGTAAAACCGAGTTGGTGCTAGTACCTCCCCATATATATGTATGGAGTGGAGTTTGAAAATGAAAAGAAACTTTGTGTTCCGAAAAAGCTAGGTGAAGTACGGCTTTCACACACACTTATCTCTCAGAACTGAGCATGTGGAGAGACGTTCATTCATCTAGCACAAAAGGAACGGGTTGCAGGAGAAACTTTTACTCTGGTTTCTCAGTCTGTTTCCTATTTCTGGTTTGAAGTTCCTGCAGTTTGCACTGTAAAACCGAGTTGGAGCTAGTACCTCCCCAAATATATGTATGCAGTGGAGTCTGCAAGTGAAAAGAAAATTGTGTTCACAACAAACTAGTTGAAGCACGGCTTTCACACACACTTATCTCTCAGAAATGAGCATGTGGAAAGACGTTCGTTCATCTAGCACAAAAGGAACGGGTTGCAGGAGAAACTTTTACTCTGGTTTCTCAGTCTATTTCCTATTGCTGGTTTGAAGTTCCTGCAGTTTGCACTGTAAAACCGAGTTGGAGCTAGTACCTCCCCATATATATGTATGGAGTGGAGTTTGCAAGTGAAAAGAAACTTTGTGTTCCCAACAAACTAGGTGAAGGACGGCTTTCACACACACTTATCTCTCAGAACTGAGCATGTGGAGAGACGTTCGTTCATCTAGCACAAAGGGAACGGGTTGAAGGAGAAACTTTTACTCGGGATACTCAGTCTGTTTCCTAGAGCCTTTTTGAAGTTCCTGCAGTTTTCACTATAAATCCGAGTTGGAGCTAGTACCTCCCCATATATATGTATGTAGTGGAGTTTGCAAGTGAAAAGAAACTTTGTGTTCCCAACAAGCTAGGTGAAGGACGGCTTTCACACACACTTATCCCTCAGGACTGAGCATGTGGAGAGACATTCGTTCATCTAGCACAAAGGGAACAGGTTGTAGGAGAAACTTTTACTCTGGTTTCTCAGTCTTTTTCCTAGTACCGGTTTGAACTTCCTGCAGTTTTCACTGTAAAACCGTGTTGGAGCTAGTACGTCCCCATATATATGTATGGAGTGGAGTTTGCAAGTGAAAATAATCTTTGTGTTCCCAACAAGCTAGGTGAAGGACGGCTTTCACACACACTTATCTCTCAGAACTGAGCATGTGGAGAGACGTTCGTTCATCTAGCACAAAGGGAACGGGTTGCAGGAGAAACTTTTACTCTGGTTTCTCAGTCTGTTTCCTAGTGCCGGTTTGAAGATCCTGCAGGTTTCACTGTAAAACAGAGTTGGAGCTAGTACCTCCCCATATATATGTATGGAGTTGAGTTTGCAACTGAAAAGAAATTTTGTGTTCCCAACAAGCTAGGTGAAGGACGGCTTTCACACACAATTATCTCTCAGAACTGAGCATGTGGAGAGACGTTCTTTCATCTAGCACAAGGGGATCGGGATGCAGGAGAAATTATTTCTCTGGTTTCTCAGTCTGTTTCCTAGTGCCGGTTTGAAGTTCCTGCAGATTCCACAGAAAAACCGTGTTGGAACTATTACGTCCCCATATATATGTATGGAGTGGAGTTTGCAACTGAAAAGAAACTTTGTGTTCCCAACAAGCTAGGTGAAGGACGGCTTTCACACACACTTATCTCTCAGAACTGAGCATGTGGAGAGACGTTCGTTCATCTAGCACAAAGGGAACAGGTTGCAGGAGAAACTTTTACTCTTGTTTCTCAATCTGTTTCCTAGTGCATGTTTGAAGATCCTGCAGTTTTCACTGTAAAACCGAGTTGGAGCTAGTACCTCCCCAAATATATGTATGCAGTGGAGTCTGCAAGTGAAAAGAAAATTGTGTTCCCAACAAGCTAGTTGAAGAACGGCTTTCACACACACTTATCTCTCAGAACTGAGCATGTGGAGAGACGTTCGTTCATCTAGCACAAAGGGAACGTGTTGCAGGAGAAACTTTTACTCTGTTTTCTCAGTCTGTTTCCTAGTGCCGGTTTTACGTTCCTGCAGTTTTCACTGTAAAACCGAGTTGGTGCTAGTACCTCCCCATATATATGTATGGAGTGGAGTTTGAAAATGAAAAGAAAATTTGTGTTCCGAAAAAGCTAGGTGAAGTACGGCTTTCACACACACTTATCTCTCAGAACTGAGCATGTGGAGAGACGTTCGTTCATCTAGCACAAAGGGAACGTGTTGCAGGAGAAAATTTTACTCTGGTTTCTCAGTTTTTTCCTAGTGCCTGTTGGATGTTCCTGCAGTTTTCACTGTAAAACCGAGTTGGATCTAGTACCTCCCCATATATATGTATGGAGTGGAGTTTGCAAGTGAAAAGAAACTTTGTGTTCATAACAAGCTAGGTGAAGTACCGCTTTTACACACACTTATCTCTCAGAAATGAGCATGTGGAGAGACGTTCATTCATCTAGCACAAAAGGAACGGGTTGCAGGAGAAACTTTTACTCTGGTTTCTCAGTCTGTTTCCTATTTCTGGTTTGAAGTTCCTGCAGTTTGCACTGTAAAACCGAGTTGGAGCTAGTACCTCCCCAAATATATGTATGCAGTGGAGTCTGCAAGTGAAAAGAAAATTGTGTTCCCAACAAGCTCGTTGAAGCACGGCTTTCACACACACTTATCTCTCAGAAATGAGCATGTGGAGAGACGTTCGTTCATCTAGCACAAAAGGAACGGGTTGCAGGAGAAACATTTACTCTGGTTTCACAGTCTGTTTCCTATTGCTGGTTTCAAGTTCCTGCAGTTTGCACTGTAAAACAGAGTTGGAGCTAGTACCTCCCCATATATATGTATGGATTGGAGTTTGCAAGTGAAAAGAAACTTTGTGTTCCCAACAAACTAGGTGAAGGACGGCTTTCACACACACTTATCTCTCAGAACTGAGCATGTGGAGAGACGTTCGTTCATCTAGCACAAAGGGAACGGGTTGAAGGAGAAACTTTTACTCGGGATTCTCAGTCTGTTTCCTAGTGCCTTTTTGAAGTTCCTGCAGTTTTCACTATAAATCCGTGTTGGAGCTAGTACCTCCCCATATATATGTATGGAGTGGAGTTTGCAAGTGAAACGAAACTTTGTGTTCCCAACAAGCTAAGTGAAGTACGGCTTTCACACACACATATCTCTCAGAACTGAACGTGTGGAGAGACGTTCGTTCATTTGGCACAAACGGAACGGATTGCAGGAGAAACTTTTATTGAGGTTTCTCAGTCTGTTTCCTAGTGCCGGTTTGAAGTTCCTGCAGATTCCACAGTAAAACCGTTTTGGAGCTAGTACGTCCCCATACATATGTGTGGAGTGGAATTTGCAACTGAAAAGTAACTTTGTGTTCCCAACAAGCTAGGTGAAGGACGGCTTTCAAACACACATATCTCTCAGAACTGAGCATGTGGAGAGACGTTCGTTCATCTAGCACAAAATGAAAGGGTTGCAGGTGAAACTTTTACTCTGGTTTCTCAGTCTGTTTCCTAGTTCCGGTTTGAAATTCCTGCAGTTTTCACTGTAAAACCGAGTAGGATCTAGTACCTCCCCATATATATGTATGGAGTGGAGTTTGCAACTGAAAAGAAACTTTGTGTTCCCAACAAGCTAGGTGAAGAACGGCTTTCATACACACTTTTCTCTCTGAACTGAGCATGTGGAGAGACGTTCGTTCATCTAGCACAAAGGGAACGGGTTGCAGGAGAAACTTTTACTCTGGTTTCTCAGTCTCTTTCCAAGTGCCTGTTTGAAGTTCCTGCAGTTTTCACTGTAAAACCGAGCTGGAGCTAGTACCTCCCCATATATATGTATGGAGTGGAGTTTGCAAATGAAAAGAAATTTTGTGTTCCCAACAAGCTAGGTGAAGGGCGGCTTTCACACACAGTTATCTCTCAGAACTGAGCATGTGGAGAGACGTTCGTTCATCTAGCACAAAGGGAACAGGTTGCAAGAGAAACTTTTACTCTTCTTTCTCAATCTGTTTCCTAGTGCAGGTTTGAAGATCCTGCAGTTTTCACTGTAAAACCGAGTTGGAGCTAGTACCTCCCCATATATATGTATGGAGTGGAGTTTGCAACTGAAAAGAAACTTTGTGTTCCCAACAAGCTAGGTGAAGAACGGCTTTCATACACACTTTTCTCTCTGAACTGAGCATGTGGAGAGACGTTCGTTCATCTAGCACAAAGGGAACGGGTTGCAGGAGAAACTTTTACTCTGGGTTCTCAGTCTCTTTCCAAGTGCCTGTTTGAAGTTCCTGCAGTTTTCACTGTAAAACCGAGCTGGAGCTAGTACCTCCCCATATATATGTATGGAGTGGAGTTTGCAAATGAAAAGAAATTTTGTGTTCCCAACAAGCTAGGTGAAGGGCGGCTTTCACACACAGTTATCTCTCAGAACTGAGCATGTGGAGGGACGTTCGTTCATCTAGCACAAAGGGAACAGGTTGCAGGAGAAACTTTTACTCTTGTTTCTCAATCTGTTTCCTAGTGCAGGTTTGAAGATCATGCAGTTTTCACTGTAAAACCGAGTTGGAGCTAGTACCTCCCCAAATATATGTATGCAGTGGAGTCTGCAAGTGAAAAGAAAATTGTGTTCCCAACAAGCTAGTTGAAGAACGGCTTTCACACACACTTATCTCTCAGAACTGAGCATGTGGAGAGACGTTCGTTCATCTAGCACAATGGGAACGTGTTGCAGGAGAAACTTTTACTCTGTTTTCTCAGTCTGTTTCCTAGTGCCGGTTTTACGTTCCTGCAGTTTTCACTGTAAAACCGAGTTGGTGCTAGTACCTCCCCATATATATGTATGGAGTGGAGTTTGAAAATGAAAAGAAACTTTGTGTTCCGAAAAAGCTAGGTGAAGTACGGCTTTCACACACACTTATCTCTCAGAACTGAGCATGTGGAGAGACTTTCGTTCATCTAGCACAAAGGGAACGTGTTGCAGGAGAAAATTTTACTCTGGTTTCTCAGTCTTTTTCCTAGTGCCGGTTGGATGTTCCTGCAGTTTTCACTGTAAAACCGAGTTGGATCTAGTACCTCCCCATATATATGTATGGAGTGGAGTTTGCAAGTGAAAAGAAAATTTGTGTTCCCAACAAGCTAGGTGAAGGACGGCTTTCACACACACTTATCTCTCAGAACTGAGCATGTGGAGAGACTTTCGTTCATCTAGGAAAAGGGAACGGGTTGCAGGAGAAACTTTTACTCTGATTTCTCAGTCTGTTTCCTAGTGCCGGTTTGAAGTTCCTACAGTTTTCACTGAAAAACCGATTTCAAGCTAGTACCTCCCCATATATATATATGTAGTGGAGTTTGCAAGTGAAAAGAAACTTTGTGTTCCCAACAAGCTAGGTGAAGGACGGCTTTCACACACACTTATCCCTCAGGACTGAGCATGTGGAGAGACATTCGTTCATCTAGCACAAAGGGAACAGGTTGTAGGAGAAACTTTTACTCTGGTTTCTCAGTCTTTTTCCTAGTACCGGTTTGAACTTCCTGCAGTTTTCACTGTAAAACCGAGTTGGAGCTAGTACCTCCCCATATATATGTATGTAGTGGAGTTTGCAAGTGAAAATAATCTTTGTGTTCCCAACAAGCTAGGTGAAGGACGGCTTTCACACACACTTATCTCTCAGAACTGAGCATGTGGAGAGACGTTCGTTCATCTAGCACAAAGGGAACGGGTTGCAGGAGAAACTTTTACTCTGGTTTCTCAGTCTGTTTCCTAGTGCCGGTTTGAAGATCCTGCAGGTTTCACTGTAAAACCGAGTTGGAGCTAGTACCTCCCCATATATATGTATGGAGTGGAGTTTGCAACTGAAAAGAAATTTTGTGTTCCCAACAAGCTAGGTGAAGGACGGCTTTCACACACAATTATCTCTCAGAACTGAGCATGTGGAGAGACGTTCTTTCATCTAGCACAAGGGGAACAATGCAGGAGAAATTATTTCTCTGGTTTCTCAGTCTGTTTCCTAGTGCCGGTTTGAAGTTCCTGCAGATTCCACAGAAAAACCGTGTTGGAACTATTACGTCCCCATATATATGTATGGAGTGGAGTTTGCAACTGAAAAGAAACTTTGTGTTCCCAACATGCTAGGTGAAGGACGGCTTTCACACACACTTATCTCTCAGAACTGAGCATGTGGAGAGACGTTCGTTCATCTAGCACAAAGGGAACGGGTTGCAGGAGAAATTTTACTCTGGTTTCTCAGTCTGTTTCCTAGTGCCGGTTTGAAGTTCCTGCAGTTTTCACTGTAAAACAGAGTTGGAGCTATTATCTCCCCATATATATGTATGGAGTGGAGTTTGCAAGTGAAAAGAAACTTTGTGTTCCCAACAAGCTAGGTGAAGTTCCGCTTTCACACACACTTATCTCTCAGAACTGAGCATGTGGAGAGACGTTCTTTCATCTAGCACAAAGGGAATTGGTTGCAGGAGATACATTTACTCTTATTTCTCAGTCTGTTTCCTAGTGCCGTTTTGAAGTTCCTGCAGTTTTCACTGTAAAACAGAGTTGGAGCTATTACCTCCCCATATATATGTATGGATTGGAGTTTGCAAGTGAAAAGAAACTTTGTGTTCCCAACAAGCTAGGTGAAGGACGGCTTTCAAACACACTTATCTCTCAGAAATGAGCATGTGGAGAGACGTTCTTTCATCTAGCACAAATGGAACGGATTGCAGGAGAAACTTTTACTCTGGTTCTTCAGTAGGTTTCCTAGTGCCGGTTTGATGTTCCTGCAGTTTTCACTGTAAAACCGAGTTGGAGCTAGTACCTCCCCATATATATGTATGGAGTGAAGTTTGCAACTGTAAAGAAACTTTGTGTTCCCAACAAGCTAGGTGAAGGACGGCTTTCACACACACATATCTCTCAGAAATGAGCATTTGGAGAGACGTTCGTTCATCTAGCACAAAGGGAACGGGTTGCAGGAGAAACTTTTACTCTGGTTTCTCAGTCTTTTTCCTAGTGCCGGTTTGAATTTCCTGCAGTTTTCACTGTAAAACTGAGTTGGAGCTTGTACCTCACCATATTTATATATGGAGTGGAGATTTCAAGTGAAAATAAACTTTGTGTTCCCAACAATCTAAGTGAAGGACGGCTTTCACACACACTTACCCCTCAGGAGTGAGCATGTGGAGAGACATTCGTTCATCTAGCACAAAGGGAACAGGTTGTAGGAGAAACTTTTACTCTGGTTTCTCAGTCTTTTTCCTAGTACCGGTTTGAACTTCCTGCAGTTTTCACTGTAAAACCGTGTTGGAGCTAGTACGTCCCCATATATATGTATGGAGTGGAGTTTGCAAGTGAAAATAATCTTTGTGTTCCCAACAAGCTAGGTGAAGGACGGCTTTCACACACACTTATCTCTCTGAACTGAGCATGTGGAGAGACGTTCGTTCATCTAGCACAAAGGGAACGGGTTGCAGGAGAATCTTTTACTCTGGTTTCTCAGTCTGTTTCCTAGTGCCGGTTTGAAGATCCTGCAGGTTTCACTGTAAAACCGAGTTGGAGCTAGTACCTCCCCATATATATGTATGGAGTGGAGTTTGCAACTGAAAAGAAATTTTGTGTTCCCAACAAGCTAGGTGAAGGACGGCTTTCACACACAATTATCTCTCAGAACTGAGCATGTGGAGAGACGTTCTTTCATCTAGCACAAAGGGAACGGGATGCAGGAGAAATTATTTCTCTGGTTTCTCAGTCTGTTTCCTAGTGCCGGTTTGAAGTTCCTGCAGATTCCACAGAAAAACCGTGTTGGAACTTTTACGTCCCCATATATATGTATGGAGTGGAGTTTGCAACTGAAAAGAAACTTTGTGTTCCCAACAAGCTAGGTGAAGGACGGCTTTCACACACACTTATCTCTCAGAACTGAGCATGTGGAGAGACGTTCGTTCATCTAGCACAAAGGGAACGGGTTGCAGGAGAAATTTTACTCTGGTTTCTCAGTCTGTTTCCTAGTGCCGGTTTGAAGTTCCTGCAGTTTTCACTGTAAAACAGAGTTGGAGCTATTATCTCCCCATATATATGTATGGAGTGGAGTTTGCAAGTGAAAAGAAACTTTGTGTTCCCAACAAGCTAGGTGAAGGTCCGCTTTCACACACACTTATCTCTCAGAACTGAGCATGTGGAGAGACGTTCTTTCATCTAGCACAAAGGGAATGGGTTGCAGGAGAAACTTTTACTCTGGTTTCTCAGTCTGTTTCCTAGTGCCGTTTTGAAGTACCTGCAGTTTTCACTGTAAAACAGAGTTGGAACTATTACCTCCCCATATATATGTATGGGGTGGAGTTTGCAAGTGAAAAGAAACTTTGTGTTCCCAACAAGCTAGGTGAAGGACGGCTTTCAAACACACTTATCTCTCAGAAATGAGCATGTGGAGAGACGTTCGTTCATCTAGCACAAATGGAACGGATTGCAGGAGAAACTTTTACTCTGGTTCCTCAGTAGGTTTCCTAGTGCCGGTTTGATGTTCCTGCAGTTTTCACTGTAAAACAGAGTTGGAGCTAGTACCTCCCCATATATATGTATGGAGTGGAGTTTGCAACTGTAAAGAAACTTTGTGTTCCCAACAAGCTAGGTGAAGGACGGCTTTCACACACACTTATTTCTAAGAACTGAGCATGTGGAGAGACTTTCGTTCATCTAGAACAAAGGGAATGGGTTGCAGGAGAAACTTTTACTCTGGTTTCTCAGTCTGTTTCCTAGTGCCGGTTTGAAGTTCCTGCAGTTTTCACTGTAAAACCGAGTTGGAGCTAGTACCTCACCATATATATTTATGGAGTGGAGTTTGCAAGTGAAAAGAAACTTTGTGTTCCCAACAAGCTAGGTGAAGGACGGCTTTCACACACACTTATCTCTCAGAACTGAGCATGTGTAGAGACTTTCTTTCATCTAGCACAAAAGGAACGGGTTGCAGGAGAAACTATTACTCTGGTTTCTCAGTCTGTTTCCTAGTGCCGGTTTGAAGTTCCTGCAGTTTTCACTGTAAAACAGAGTTGGAGCTATTATCTCCCCATATATATGTATGGAGTGGAGTTTGCAAGTGAAAAGAAACTTTGTGTTCCCAACAAGCTAGGTGAAGGTCCGCTTTCACACACACTTATCTCTCAGAACTGAGCATGTGGAGAGACGTTCTTTCATCTAGCACAAAGGGAATTGGTTGCAGGAGAAACATTTACTCTTATTTCTCAGTCTGTTTCCTGGTGCCGTTTTGAAGTTCCTGCAGTTTTCACTGTAAAACAGAGTTGGAGCTATTACCTCCCCATATATATGTATGGATTGGAGTTTGCAAGTGAAAAGAAACTTTGTGTTCCCAACAAGCTAGGTGAAGGACGGCTTTCAAACACACTTATCTCTCAGAAATGAGCATGTGGAGAGACGTTCTTTCATCTAGCACAAATGGAACGGATTGCAGGAGAAACTTTTACTCTGGTTCTTCAGTAGGTTTCCTAGTGCCGGTTTGATGTTCCTGCAGTTTTCACTGTAAAACCGAGTTGGAGCTAGTACCTCCCCATATATATGTATGGAGTGAAGTTTGCAACTGTAAAGAAACTTTGTGTTCCCAACAAGCTAGGTGAAGGACGGCTTTCACACACACATATCTCTCAGAAATGAGCATTTGGAGAGACGTTCGTTCATCTAGCACAAAGGGAACGGGTTGCAGGAGAAACTTTTACTCTGGTTTCTCAGTCTTTTTCCTAGTGCCGGTTTGAATTTCCTGCAGTTTTCACTGTAAAACTGAGTTGGAGCTTGTACCTCACCATATTTATATATGGAGTGGAGATTTCAAGTGAAAATAAACTTTGTGTTCCCAACAATCTAAGTGAAGGACGGCTTTCACACACACTTATCCCTCAGGAGTGAGCATGTGGAGAGACATTCGTTCATCTAGCACAAAGGGAACAGGTTGTAGGAGAAACTTTTACTCTGGTTTCTCAGTCTTTTTCCTAGTACCGGTTTGAACTTCCTGCAGTTTTCACTGTAAAACCGTGTTGGAGCTAGTACGTCCCCATATATATGTATGGAGTGGAGTTTGCAAGTGAAAATAATCTTTGAGTTCCCAACAAGCTAGGTGAAGGACGGCTTTCACACACACTTATCTCTCAGAACTGAGCATGTGGAGAGACGTTCGTTCATCTAGCACAAAGGGAACGGGTTGCAGGAGAATCTTTTACTCTGGTTTCTCAGTCTGTTTCCTAGTGCCGGTTTGAAGATCCTGCAGGTTTCACTGTAAAACCGAGTTGGAGCTAGTACCTCCCCATATATATGTATGGAGTGGAGTTTGCAACTGAAAAGAAATTTTGTGTTCCCAACAAGCTAGGTGAAGGACGGCTTTCACACACAATTATCTCTCAGAACTGAGCATGTGGAGAGACGTTCTTTCATCTAGCACAAAGGGAACGGGATGCAGGAGAAATTATTTCTCTGGTTTCTCAGTCTGTTTCCTAGTGCCGGTTTGAAGTTCCTGCAGATTCCACAGAAAAACCGTGTTGGAACTTTTACGTCCCCATATATATGTATGGAGTGGAGTTTGCAACTGAAAAGAAACTTTGTGTTCCCAACAAGCTAGGTGAAGGACGGCTTTCACACACACTTATCTCTCAGAACTGAGCATGTGGAGAGACGTTCGTTCATCTAGCACAAAGGGAACGGGTTGCAGGAGAAATTTTACTCTGGTTTCTCAGTCTGTTTCCTAGTGCCGGTTTGAAGTTCCTGCAGTTTTCACTGTAAAACAGAGTTGGAGCTATTATCTCCCCATATATATGTATGGAGTGGAGTTTGCAAGTGAAAAGAAACTTTGTGTTCCCAACAAGCTAGGTGAAGGTCCGCTTTCACACACACTTATCTCTCAGAACTGAGCATGTGGAGAGACGTTCTTTCATCTAGCACAAAGGGAATGGGTTGCAGGAGAAACTTTTACTCTGGTTTCTCAGTCTGTTTCCTTGTGCCGTTTTGAAGTACCTGCAGTTTTCACTGTAAAACAGAGTTGGAACTATTACCTCCCCATATATATGTATGGGGTGGAGTTTGCAAGTGAAAAGAAACTTTGTGTTCCCAACAAGCTAGGTGAAGGACGGCTTTCAAACACACTTATCTCTCAGAAATGAGCATGTGGAGAGACGTTCGTTCATCTAGCACAAATGGAACGGATTGCAGGAGAAACTTTTACTCTGGTTCCTCAGTAGGTTTCCTAGTGCCGGTTTGAAGTTCCTGCAGTTTTCACTGTAAAACCGAGTTGGAGCTAGTACCTCACCATATATATTTATGGAGTGGAGTTTGCAAGTGAAAAGAAACTTTGTGTTCCCAACAAGCTAGGTGAAGGACGGCTTTCACACACACTTATCTCTCAGAACTGAGCATGTGTAGAGACTTTCTTTCATCTAGCACAAAAGGAACGGGTTGCAGGAGAAACTATTACTCTGGTTTCTCAGTCTGTTTCCTAGTGCCGGTTTGAAGTTCCTGCAGTTTTCACTATAAAAAAGAGTTGGAGAAAGTACCTTCCCATATATATGTATGGAGTGGAGTTTGTAAGTGAAAAGAAACTTTGTGTTCCCAACAAGCTAGGTGAAGGACGGCTTTCACACACACATATCTCTCAGAAATGAGCATTTGGAGAGACGTTCGTTCATCTAGCACAAAGGGAACGGGTTGCAGGAGAAACTTTTACTCTGGTTTCTCAGTCTTTTTCCTAGTGCCTGTTTGAATTTCCTGCAGTTTTCACTGTAAAACTGAGTTGGAGCTTGTACCTCACCATATTTATATATGGAGTGGAGATTTCAAGTGAAAATAAACTTTGTGTTCCCAACAATCTAAGTGAAGGACGGCTTTCACACACACTTATCCCTCAGGAGTGAGCATGTGGAGAGACATTCGTTCATCTAGCACAAAGGGAACAGGTTGTAGGAGAAAGTTTTACTCTGGTTTCTCAGTCTTTTTCCTAGTACCGGTTTGAACTTCCTGCAGTTTTCACTGTAAAACCGTGTTGGAGCTAGTACGTCCCCATATATATGTATGGAGTGGAGTTTGCAAGTGAAAATAATCTTTGTGTTCCCAACAAGCTAGGTGAAGGACGGCTTTCACACACACTTATCTCTCAGAACTGAGCATGTGGAGAGACGTTCGTTCATCTAGCACAAAGGGAACGGGTTGCAGGAGAAACTTTTACTCTGGTTTCTCAGTCTGTTTCCTAGTGCCGGTTTGAAGATCCTGCAGGTTTCACTGTAAAACCGAGTTGGAGCTAGTACCTCCCCATATATATGTATGGAGTGGAGTTTGCAACTGAAAAGAAATTTTGTGTTCCCAACAAGCTAGGTGAAGGACGGCTTTCACACACAATTATCTCTCAGAACTGAGCATGTGGAGAGACGTTCTTTCATCTAGCACAAAGGGAACGGGATGCAGGAGAAATTATTTCTCTGGTTTCTCAGTCTGTTTCCTAGTGCCGGTTTGAAGATCCTGCAGATTCCACAGAAAAACCGTGTTGGAACTTTTACGTCCCCATATATATGTATGGAGTGGAGTTTGCAACTGAAAAGAAACTTTGTGTTCCCAACAAGCTAGGTGAAGGACGGCTTTCACACACAATTATCTCTCAGAACTGAGCATGTGGAGAGACGTTCGTTCATCTAGCACAAAGGGAACGGGTTGCAGGAGAAATTTTACTCTGGTTTCTCAGTCTGTTTCCTAGTGCCGGTTTGAAGTTCCTGCAGTTTTCACTGTAAAACAGAGTTGGAGCTATTATCTCCCCATATATATGTATGGAGTGGAGTTTGCAAGTGAAAAGAAACTTTGTGTTCCCAACAAGCTAGGTGAAGGTCCGCTTTCACACACACTTATCTCTCAGAACTGAGCATGTGGAGAGACGTTCTTTCATCTAGCACAAAGGGAATGGGTTGCAGGAGAAACTTTTACTCTGGTTTCTCAGTCTGTTTCCTAGTGCCGTTTTGAAGTACCTGCAGTTTTCACTGTAAAACAGAGTTGGAACTATTACCTCCCCATATATATGTATGGGGTGGAGTTTGCAAGTGAAAAGAAACTTTGTGTTCCCAACAAGCTAGGTGAAGGACGGCTTTCAAACACACTTATCTCTCAGAAATGAGCATGTGGAGAGACGTTCGTTCATCTAGCACAAATGGAACGGATTGCAGGAGAAACTTTTACTCTGGTTCCTCAGTAGGTTTCCTAGTGCCGGTTTGATGTTCCTGCAGTTTTCACTGTAAAACAGAGTTGGAGCTAGTACCTCCCCATATATATGTATGGAGTGGAGTTTGCAACTGTAAAGAAACTTTGTGTTCCCAACAAGCTAGGTGAAGGACGGCTTTCACACACACTTATTTCTAAGAACTGAGCCTGTGGAGAGACTTTCGTTCATCTAGCACAAAGGGAACGGGTTGCAGGAGAAACTTTTACTCTGGTTTCTCAGTCTGTTTCCTAGTGCCGGTTTGAAGTTCCTGCATTTTTCACTGTAAACCGAGTTGGAGCTAGTACCTCACCATATATATTTATGGAGTGGAGTTTGCAAGTGAAAAGAAACTTTGTGTTCCCAACAAGCTAGGTGAAGGACGGCTTTCACACACACTTATCTCTCAGAACTGAGCATGTGTAGAGACGTTCTTTCATCTAGCACAAAAGGATCGGGTTGCAGGAGAAAGTATTACTCTAGTTTCTAGGTCTGTTTCCTAGTGCCGGTTTGAAGTTCCTGCAGTTTTCACTATAAAAATGAGTTGGAGAAAGTACCTCCCCATATATATGTATGGAGTGGAGTTTGTAAGTGAAAAGAAACTTTGTGTTCCCAACAAGCTAGGTGAAGGACGGCTTTCATACACACATATCTCTCAGAAATGAGCATGTGGAGAGACGTTCGTTCATCTAGCACAAAGGGAACGGGTTGCAGGAGAAACTTTTACTCTGGTTTCTCAGTCTTTTTCCTAGTGCCAGTTTGAATTTCCTGCAGTTTTCACTGTAAAACTGAGTTGGAGCTTGTACCACACCATATTTATATATGGAGTGGAGATTTCAAGTGAAAAGAAACTTTGTGTTCCCAACATTCTAAGTGAAGGACGGCTTTCACACACACTTATCCCTCAGGAGTGAGCATGTGGAGAGACATTCGTTCATCTAGCACAAAGGGAACAGGTTGTAGAAGAAACTTTTACTCTGGTTTCTCAGTCTTTTTCCTAGTACCGGTTTGAACTTCCTGCAGTTTTCACTGTAAAACCGTGTTGGAGCTAGTACGTCCCCATATATATGTATGGAGTGGAGTTTGCAAGTGAAAATAATCTTTGTGTTCCCAACAAGCTAGGTGAAGGACGGCTTTCACACACACTTATCTCTCAGAACTGAGCATGTGGAGAGACGTTCGTTCATCTAGCACAAAGGGAACGGGTTGCAGGAGAAACTTTTACTCTGGTTTCTCAGTCTGTTTCCTAGTGCCGGTTTGAAGATCCTGCAGGTTTCACTGTAAAACCGAGTTGGAGCTAGTACCTCCCCATATATATGTATGGAGTGGAGTTTGCAACTGAAAAGAAATTTTGTGTTCCCAACAAGCTAGGTGAAGGACGGCTTTCACACACAAATATCTCTCAGAACTGAGCATGTGGAGAGACGTTCTTTCATCTAGCACAAAGGGAACGGGATGCAGGAGAAATTATTTCTCTGGTTTCTCAGTCTGTTTCCTAGTGCCGGTTTGAAGTTCCTGCAGATTCCACAGAAAAACCGTGTTGGAACTATTACGTCCCCATATATATGTATGGAGTGGAGTTTGCAACTGAAAAGAAACTTTGTGTTCCCAACAAGCTAGGTGAAGGACGGCTTTCACACACACTTATCTCTCAGAACTGAGCATGTGGAGAGACGTTCGTTCATCTAGCACAAAGGGAACGGGTTGCAGGAGAAATTTTACTCTGGTTTCTCAGTCTGTTTCCTAGTGCCGGTTTGAAGTTCCTGCAGTTTTCACTGTAAAACAGATTTGGAGCTATTATCTCCCCATATATATGTATGGAGTGGAGTTTGCAAGTGAAAAGAAACTTTGTGTTCCCAACAACCTAGGTGAAGGTCCGCTTTCACACACACTTATCTCTCAGAACTGAGCATGTGGAGAGACGTTCTTTCATCTAGCACAAAGGGAATGGGTTGCAGGAGAAACTTTTACTCTGGTTTCTCAGTCGGTTTCCTAGAGCCGTTTTGAAGTACCTGCAGTTTTCACTGTAAAACGGAGTTGGAGCTATTACCTCCCTATATATATGTATGGGGTGGAGTTTGCAAGTGAAAAGAAACTTTGTGTTCCCAACAAGCTAGGTGAAGGACGGCTTTCAAACACACTTATCTCTCAGAAATGAGCATGTGGAGAGACGTTCGTTCATCTAGCACAAATGGAACGGATTGCAGGAGAAACTTTTACTCTGGTTACTCAGTAGGTTTCCTAGTGCCGGTTTGATGTTCCTGCAGTTTTCACTGTAAAACCGAGTTGGAGCTAGTACCTCCCCATATATATGTATGGAGTGGAGATAGCAACTGTAAAGAAACTTTGTGTTCCCAACAAGCTAGGTGAAGGACGGCTTTCACACACACTTATCTCTCAGAACTGAGCATGTGGAGAGACTTTCTTTCATCTAGCACAAAGGGAACGGGTTGCAGGAGAAAATTTTACTCTGGTTTCTCAGTCTGATTCCTAGTGCCGGTTTGAAGTTCCTGCAGTTTTCACTGTAAAACCGAGTTGGAGCTAGTACCTCACCATATATATTTATGGAGTGGAGTTTGCAAGTGAAAAGAAACTTTGTGTTCCAAACAAGCTAGGTGAAGGACGGCTTTCACACACACTTATCTCTCAGAACTGAGCATGTGTAGAGACGTTCTTTCATCTAGCACAAAAGGAACGGGTTGCAGGAGAAACTATTACTCTGGTTTCTCAGTCTGTTTCCTATTGCTGGTTTGAATTCCTGCAGTTTGCACTGTAAACCCGAGTTGGAGCTAGTACCTCCCCATAGATATGTATGGAGTGGAGTTTGCAAGTGAAAAGAAACTTTGTTTTCCCAACAAACTGGGTGAAGTACGGCTTTCACACACACTTATCTCTCGGAAATGAGCATGTGGAGAGATGTTCGTTCATCTAGCACAAAGGGAACGGGTTGAAGGAGAAACTTTTACTCGGGATTCTCAGTCTGTTTCCTAGTGCATTTTTGAAGTTCCTGCAGTTTTCACTGTAAAACCGAGTTGGAGCTAGTACCTCCCCATATATATGTATGGAGTGGAGTTTGCAAGTGAAACGAAACTTTGTGTTCCCAACAAGATAGGTGAAGGACGGCTTTCACACACAATTATCACTCAGAACTGACCATGTGGAGAGACGTTCGTTCATCTAGCACAAATGGAACGGGTTGCAGGGGAAAGTTTTATTCTGGTTTCTCAGTTCGTTTCCTAGTGCCGGTTTGAAGTTCCTGCAGTTTTCACTGTAAAACCGATTTGGAGTTTGTACCTCCCCATATATATGTATGGAGTGGAGTTTGCATCTGAAAAGAATCTTTGTGTTCCCAACTAGCAAGGTGAAGGACGGCTTTCACACACATTTATCTCTCAGAACTGAGCATGTGGTGAGACGTTCGTTCATCTAGCACAAAGGGAACGGTTTGCAGGAGAAACTTTATCTCTGGTTTCTCAGTCTGTTTCCTAGTACCGGTTTGAAGTTCCTGCAGTTTTCACTGTAAAACAGTGTTGGAGCTAGGACGTACGCATATATATGTATGGAGTGGAGTTTGCAAGTGAAAATAGTCTTTGTGATCCCAACAAGTTAGGTGAAGGACGGCTTTCACACACACTTATCTCTCAGAACTGAGCATGTGGAGAGACGTTCGTTCATCTAGCAAAAAGGGAACGGGTTGCAGGAGAAACTTTTACTCTGGATTCTCAGTCTGTTTCCTAGTGCCGGTTTGAAGTTCCTGCAGTTTTCACTGTAAAACCGAGTTGGAGCTAGCACCTCTCCATATATATGTATGGAGTGGAGTTTGCAATTGAAAAGAAAATTTGTGTTCCCAACAAGTTGGTGAAGGACGGCTTTCACACACACTTATCTCTCCGAACTGAGCATGTGGAGAGGTGTTCGTTCATCTAGCACAAAGGGAACGGGTTGCATGAGAAACTATTACTTTGGTTACTCAGTCTGTTTCCTAGTGCCAGTTTGATGTTCCTGCAGTTTTCACTGTAAAGCCGAGATGGAGCTAGTACATCCCCATATATATGTATGGAGTGGAGTTAACAAATGAAAAGAAACTCGGTGTTCCCAACAAAGCTAGATGAATAAAGGCTTTCATACACACTTTTCTCTCTGAACTGAGCATGTGGAGAGACGTTCGTTCATCTAGCACAAAGGGAACGGTGTGCAGGAGAAATTATTTCTCTGGTTTCTCAGTCTGTTTCCCAGTGCCGGTTTGAAGTTCCTGCACTTTTCACTGTAAAACCGAGTTGGAGCTTGTATCTCCCCATATATATGTATATAGTGCAGTTTGCAAGTGAAAAGAAACATTGTGTTCCCAACAAGCTAGTTGAAGGACGGCTTTCACACACACAAATCTCTCAGAACTGAGCATGTGGAGAGACGTTAGTTCATCTAGCACAAAGGAACGGTTTGTAGGAGAAACTTTTACTCTGGTTTCTCAGTCTGTTTCCTAGTGCCGGTTAGAAGTTCCTGCACTTTTCACTGTAAAACCGAGTTGGAGCTAGTACCTCCAAATATATATGTATGGAGTGGAGTTGGAAACTGAAAAGAAACTTTGTGTTCCCAACAAGATAGGTGAAGGACGGCTTTCACACACACTTATCTCTCAAAACTGAGCATGTGGAGAGAAGTTCGTTCATCTAGCACAAAGGGAAATGGTTGCAGGAGAAACATTTACTCTGGTTTCTCAATCTGTTTCCTAGTGCAATTTTGAAGTTCCTGCAGTTTTCACTGTAAAACACAGTTGGAGCTAGTACCTACTCAAATATATGTATGGAGTGGAATCAGCAAGTGAAAAGTAACTTTGACTTCCCAACAAGCTAGGTGAAGAACGGCTTTCACACACACTTATCTCTCAGAAATGAGCATGTGGAGAGACGTTCGTTCATCTAGCACAAAGGGAACGGGTTGCAGGAGAAACTTTTACTCTGGTTTCTCAGTCTGTTTCCTAGTGCCGGTTTGAAGTTCCTGCAGTTTTCACTGTAAAACCGAGTTGCAGCTAGTACCTCCCCATATATATGTAAGGAGTGGTGTTTGCAACTGAAAAGAAACTTTGTGATCCCAACAAGCTATTTGAAAGACGGCTTTCACACACATATATCACTCAGAACTTAGCATTTGGAGAGACGTTCGTTCATCTAGCACAAAGGGAACGGGTTGCAGGAGAAAATTTTACTCTGGTTTCTCAGTCTGTTTCCAAGTGCCGGTTTGAATTTCCTGCAGGTTTCAATGTAAAACGGAGTTGGAGCTAGTACCTCCCCATAAATATGTATGGAGTGGAGTTGGCAACTGAAAAGAAACTTTGTGTTCCCAACAAGCTAAGTGAAGGCCGGCTTTCACACACACTTATCTCTCAGAACTGACCATGTGGAGAGACGTTCGTTCATCTAGCACATTGGGAACTGGTTGCAGGAGAAACTTTTACTCTGGTTTCTCAGTCTGTTTCCTAGTGCCAGTTTGAAGTTCCTGCAGTTTTCACTGTAAAACCGAGTTGGAGCTAGTACCTCCCCATAAATATGTATGGATTGGAATTTGCAACTGAAAGCAAACTTTGTGTTCCCAATCAGCTAGATGAAGAACGGCTTTCACACACACATATCTCTCAGAACTGAGCATGTGGAGAGACGTTCGTTCATCTAGGACAAAGGGAACGGGTTGCAGCAGAAACTTTTACTCTGGTTTCTCAGTCTGTTTCCTAGTGCCGGTTTGAAGTTCCTGCACTTTTCACTGTAAAAACGAGTTGGAGCTTGTACCTCCCCATATATATGTATGGAATGGTGATAGCAAGTGAAAAGAAACTTTGTGTTCCCAACAAGCTATGTGAAGGACGGCTTTCACACACACTTATCTCTCAGAACTGAGCATGTGGAGAGACGTTCGTTCATCTAGGACAAATGTAACGGGTTGCAGGAGAAACTTTTACTCTTGTTTCTCAGTCTGTTTCCTGGTGCCGGTTAGAAGTTCCTGCAGTTATCACTGTAAAACCGAGTTGGAGCTAGTACCTCCCCATATATATGTATGGAGTGGAGTTGGAAACTGAAAAGAAACTTTGTGTTCCCAACAAGCTTGGGGAAGGACGGCTTTCACACACACTTAACTCTCAGAACTGTGCATGTGGAGAGACGTTCGTTCATCTAGCACAAAGGGAGCGGGTTGCAGGAGAAACTTTTACTCTGGATTCTCAGTCTGTTTCCTAGTGCCTGTTTGTAGTTCCTGTAATTTTCACTGTAAAACCGAGTTGGAGCTAGTACCTCCCCATATATATGTATGTAGTGGAGTTTGCTAGTGAAAAGAAACTTTGTGTTCCCAACAAGCTAGGTGAAGCACGGCTTTCACACACACTTATCTCTCAGAACTGAGCATTTGTAGAGACTTTCGTTCATCTAGCACAAAAAGAACGGGTTGCAGGAGAAACTTTTACTCTGGTTTCTCAGTCTGTTTCCTATTGCTGGTTTGAAGTTCCAGCAGTTTGCTCTGTAAAACCGAGTTGGAGCTAGTACCTCCCGATATATATGTATGGAATGGAGTTTGCAAGTGAAAAGAAACTTTGTGTTCCCAACAAACTAGGTGAAAGACGGCTTTCAAACACACTTATCTCTAAGAAATGAGCATGTGGAGAGACGTTCGTTCATCTAGCACAAAGGGAACGGGTTGAAGGAGAAACTTTTACTCGGGATTCTCAGTCTGTTTCCTAGTGCCTTTAGAAGTTCCTGCAGTTTTCACTGGAAAACCGTGTTGGAGCTAGTACCTCCCCATATATATGTATGGAGTGGAGTTTGCAAGTGGAAAGAAACTTTGTGTTCCCAACAAGCTAGGTGAAGGACGGCTTTCACACACAATTATCTCTCAGAACTGAACGTGTGGAGAGACGTTCGTTCATTTGGCACAATTGGAACGGATTGCAGGAGAAACTTTTATTCAGGTTTCTCAGTCTGTTTCCTAGTGCCGGTTTGAAGTTCCTGCAAATTCCACAGTAAATCCGTGTTGGAGCTAGTACGTCCCCATACATATGTGTGGAGTGGAATTTGCAACTGAAAAGATACTTTGTGTTCCCAACAAGCTAGGTGAAGGACAGCTTTCACACACAGTTATCTTTCTGAACTGAGCATTTGGAGAGACGTTCGTTCATCTAGCACAAATGGAACGGGTTGCAGGAGAAAATTTTACTCTGGTTTCTCAGTCTGTTTCCTACTGCCGGTTTGAAGTTTCTGCAGTTTTCACTGTAAAACCGAGTTGGAGATAGTACCTCCCCATATATATGTATGGAGTGGAGTTTGCAACTGAAAAGAAACTTTGTGTTCCCAACAAGCTAGGTGAAGGACGGCTTTCACACACACATATCTCTCAGAACTGAGCATGTGGAGAGACGTTCGTTCATCTAGCACAAAATGAAATGGTTGCAGGAGAAACATTTACTCTGGTTTCTCAGTCTGTTTCCTAGTGCCGGTTTGAAATTCCTGCAGGTTTCACTGTAAAGCCGATTAGGAGCTAGTACCTCCCCATATATATGTATGGAGTGGAGTTTGCAACTGAAAAGAACTTTGTGTTCCCAACAAGCTAGGTGAAGGACGGCTTTCACACACAATTATCACTCAGAACTGAGCATGTGGAGAGACGTTCGTTCATCTAGCACAAATGAAACGGGTTGCAAGAGAAAGTTTTATTCTGGTTTCTCAGTCTGTTTCCTAGTGCCGGTTTGAAGTTCCTGCAGTTTTCACTGTAAAACCGTGTTGGAGCAAGTACGTCCCCATATATATGTATGGAGTGGAGTTTGCAAGTGAAAATAATCTTTTTGTTCCCAACAAGCTAGGTGAAGGACGGCTTTCACACACACTTATCTCTCAGAACTGAGCATGTGGAGAGACGTTCGTTCATCTAGCAAAAAGGGAACGGGTTGCAGGAGAAACTTTTACTCTGGTTTCTCAGTCTTTTTCCTAGTGCCGGTTTGAAGTTCCTGCAGTTTTCACTGTAAAACCGAGTTGGAGCTAGTACCTCCCCATATATATGTATGGAGTGGAGTTTGCAATTGAAAAGTAAATTTGTGTTCCCAACAAGCTAGGTGAAGGACGGCTTTCACACACACTTATCTCTCAGAACTGAGCATGTGGAGAGACGTTCGTTCATCTAGTACAAAGGGAATGGGTTGCATGAGAAACTATTACTTTGGTTACTCATTCTGTTTCCTAGTGCCAGTTTGAAGTTCCTGCAGTTTTCACTGTAAAGCCGAGTTGGAGCTTGTACCTCCCCATATATATGTATGGACTGGAGTTAGCAAATGAAACGAAACTTTGTGTTCCCAACAAGCTAGGTGAAGAACGGCTTTCATACACACTTTTCTCTCTGAACTGAGCATGTGGAGAGACGTTCGTTCATCTAGCACAAAGGGAACGGGTTGCAGGGGAAACTTTTACTCTTGTTTCTCAGTCTCTTTCCAATTGCCTGTTTGAAGTTCCTGCAGTTTTCACTGTAAAACCGAGTTGGAGCTTGTACCTCCCCATATATATGTATGGAGTGGAGTTTGCAACTGAAAAGAAATTTTGTGTTCTCAACAAGCTTGGTGAAGGACGGCTTTCACACACAATTATCTCTCAGAACTGAGCATGTGGAAAGACGTTCTTTCATCTAGCACAAAGGGAACGGATTGCAGGAGAAATTATTTCTCTGGTTTCTCAGTCTGTTTCCTAGTGCCGGTTTGAAGTTCCTGCAGTTTTCACTGTAAAACAGAGTTGGAGCTTTTATCTACCCATATATATGTATATTGTGCAGTTTGCATGTGAAAAGAAACTTTGTGTTCCCAACAAGGTAGTTGAAGGACGGCATTAACACACACATATCTCTCAGAACTGAGCATGTGGAGAGACGTTCGTTCATCTAGCACAAAGGGAACGGGTTGCAGGAGAAAATTTTACTCTGGTTTCTCAGTCTGTTTCCTAGTGCCGGTTTGAAGTTCCTGCAGTTTTCACAGTAAAAGCTAGTTGGAGCTTGTATCAGCCCATATATATGTATATAGTGCAGTTTGCAAGTGAAAAGAAACTTTGTGTTCCCAACAAGCTAGTTGAAGGACGGCTTTCACACACACATATCTCTCAGAACTGAGCATGTGGAGAGACGTTAGTTCATCTAGCACAAAGTAACGGTTTGTAGGAGAAACTTTTACTCTGGTTTCTCAGTCTGTTTCCTAGTGCCGGTTTGAAGTTCCTGCAGTTTTCACTGTAAAACCGAGTTGGATCTAGTACCTACCCATATATATGTAAGGAGTGGAGTTTGCAACTTAAAAGAAACTTTGTGATCCCAACAAGCTATGTGAAAGACGGCTTTCACACACAATTATCTCTCAGATCTGAGCATGTGGAGAGACGTTCGTTCATATGGCACAAATGGAACGGGTTGCAGGAGAAAATTTTATTCTGGTTTCTCAGTCTGTTTCCTAGAACCGGTTTGAAGTTCCTGCAGATTCCACAGAAAAACCGTGTTGGAACTATTACGTCCCCATATATATGTATGGAGTGGAGTTTGCAACTGAAAAGAAAATTTGTGTTCCCAACAAGATAGGTGAAGGACGGCTTTCACACACACTTATCTCTCAGAACTGAGCATGTGGAGAGACGTTCGTTCATCTAGCACAAAGGGAACGGTTTGCAGGAGAAATTTTACTCTGGTTTCTCAGTCTGTTTCCTAGTGCCGGTTTGAATTTCCTGCAGTTTTCACTGTAAAACAGATTTGGATCTAGTATCTCCCCATATATATGTATGGATTGGAGTTTGCAAGTGAAAAGAAACTTTGTGTTCAAAACAAGCTAGGTGAAGGTCCACTTTCACACACACTTATCTCTCAGAAATGAGCATGTGGAGAGACGTTCGTTCATCTAGCAAAAATGGAACGGATTGCAGGAGAAACTTTTACTCTGGTTTCTCAGTCTGTTTCCTAGTGCCGGTTTGATGTTCCTGCAGTTTTCACTGTAAAACCGAGTTGGAGCTAGTACGTCCCCATATATATGTATGGAGTGGAGTTTGCAACTGTAAAGAAACTTTGTGTTCCCAACAAGCTAGGTGAAAGACGGCTTTCACACACACTTATCTCTCAGAACTGAGCATGTGGAGAGACTTTCGTTCATCTAGCACAAAGCGAACGGGTTGCAGAAGAAACTTTTACTCTGGTTTCTCAGTCTGTTTCCTAGTACCGGTTTGAAGTTCCTGCAGTTTTCACTGTAAAACCGAGTTGGAGCTAGTACCTCCCCATATATATGTAAGGAGTGGGGTTTGCAAGTGAAACGAAACTTTGTGTTCCCAACAAGATGGGTGAAGAACGGCTTTCACACACACTTATCTCTCAGAACTGAGCATGTGTAGAGAATTTCGTTCATCTAGCACAAAAGGAACGGGTTGCAGGAGAAACTTTTACTCTGGTTTCTCATTCTGTTTCCTAGTGCCGGTTTGAAATTCCTGCAGTTTTCACTGTAAAACCGAATAGGAGCTAGTACTTCCCCATATATATGTATGGAGTGGAGTTTGCAACTGAAAAGAAACTTTGTGTTCCCAACAAGCTAGGTGAAGGACGGCTTTCACACACAATTATCACTCAAAACTGAGCATGTGGAGAGACGTTCGTTCATCTAGCACAAATGGAACGGGTTGCAGGAGAAAGTTTTATTCTGGTTTCTCAGCCTGTTTCCTAGTGCCGGTTTGAAGTTCCTGCAGTTTTCACTGTAAAACCGATTTGGAGTTTGTACCTCCCCATATATATGTATGGATTGGAGTTGGCATCTGAAAAGAATCTGTGTGTTCCCAACTAGCTAGGTGAAGGACGGCTTTCACACACATTTACCTCTCAGAACTGAGCATGTGGAGAGACGTTCGTTCATCTAGCACAAAGGGAACGGGTTGCAGGAGAAACTTTTACTCTGGTTTCTCAGTCTGTTTCCTAGTGCCAGTTTGAAGTTCCTGCAGTTTTCACTGTAAAACCGAGTTGGAGCTAGTACCTCCCCATAAATATGTATGGATTGGAATTTGCAACTGAAAGCAAACTTTGTGTTCCCAATCAGCTAGATGAAGAACGGCTTTCACACACACATATCTCTCAGAACTGAGCATGTGGAGAGACGTTCGTTCATCTAGGACAAAGGGAACGGGTTGCAGCAGAAACTATTACTCTGGTTTCTCAGTCTGTTTCCTAGTGCCGGTTTGAAGTTCCTGCACTTTTCACTGTAAAAACGAGTTGGAGCTTGTACCTCCCCATATATATGTATGGAGTGGTGATAGCAAGTGAAAAGAAACTTTGTGTTCCCAACAAGCTATGTGAAGGACGGCTTTCACACACACTTATCTCTCAGAACTGAGCATGTGGAGAGACGTTCGTTCATCTAGGACAAATGTAACGGGTTGCAGGAGAAACTTATACTCTTGTTTCTCAGTCTGTTTCCTGGTGCCGGTTAGAAGTTCCTGCAGTTATCACTGTAAAACCGAGTTGGAGCTAGTACCTCCCCATATATATGTATGGAGTGGAGTTGGAAACTGAAAAGAAACTTTGTGTTCCCAACAAGCTTGGGGAAGGACGGCTTTCACACACACTTAACTCTCAGAACTGTGCATGTGGAGAGACGTTCGTTCATCTAGCACAAAGGGAGCGGGTTGCAGGAGAAACTTTTACTCTGGATTCTCAGTCTGTTTCCTAGTGCCTGTTTGTAGTTCCTGTAATTTTCACTGTAAAACCGAGTTGGAGCTAGTACCTCCCCATATATATGTATGTAGTGGAGTTTGCTAGTGAAAAGAAACTTTGTGTTCCCAACAAGCTAGGTGAAGCACGGCTTTCACACACACTTATCTCTCAGAACTGAGCATTTGTAGAGACTTTCGTTCATCTAGCACAAAAAGAACGGGTTGCAGGAGAAACTTTTACTCTGGTTTCTCAGTCTGTTTCCTATGGCTGGTTTGAAGTTCCAGCAGTTTGCTCTGTAAAACCGAGTTGGAGCTAGTACCTCCCGATATATATGTATGGAATGGAGTTTGCAAGTGAAAAGAAACTTTGTGTTCCCAACAAACTAGGTGAAAGACGGCTTTCAAACACACTTATCTCTCAGAAATGAGCATGTGGAGAGACTTTCGTTCATCTAGCACAAAGGGAACGGGTTGAAGGAGAAACTTTTACTCGGGATTCTCAGTCTGTTTCCTAGTGCCTTTTTGAAGTTCCTGCAGTTTTCACTGGAAAACCGTGTTGGAGCTAGTACCTCCCCATATATATGTATGGAGTGGAGTTTGCAAGTGGAAAGAAACTTTGTGTTCCCAACAAGCTAGGTGAAGGACGGCTTTCACACACAATTATCTCTCAGAACTGAACGTGTGGAGAGACGTTCGTTCATTTGGCACAATTGGAACGGATTGCAGGAGAAACTTTTATTCAGGTTTCTCAGTCTGTTTCCTAGTGCCGGTTTGAAGTTCCTGCAAATTCCACAGTAAATCCGTGTTGGAGCTAGTACGTCCCCATACATATATGTGGAGTGGAATTTGCAACTGAAAAGATACTTTGTGTTCCCAACAAGCTAGGTGAAGGACAGCTTTCACACACAGTTATCTTTCTGATCTGAGCATTTGGAGAGACGTTCGTTCATCTAGCACAAATGGAACGGGTTGCAGGAGAAAATTTTACTCTGGTTTCTCAGTCTGTTTCCTACTGCCGGTTTGAAGTTTCTGCAGTTTTCACTGTAAAACCGAGTTGGAGATAGTACCTCCCCATATATATGTATGGAGTGGAGTTTGCAACTGAAAAGAAACTTTGTGTTCCCAACAAGCTAGGTGAAGGACGGCTTTCACACACACATATCTCTCAGAACTGAGCATGTGGAGAGACGTTCGTTCATCTAGCACAAAATGAAATGGTTGCAGGAGAAACTTTTACTCTGGTTTCTCAGTTTGTTTCCTAGTGCCGGTTTGAAATTCCTGCAGGTTTCACTGTAAAGCCGATTAGGAGCTAGTACCTCCCCATATATATGTATGGAGTGGAGTTTGCAACTGAAAAGAACTTTGTGTTCCCAACAAGCTAGGTGAAGGACGGCTTTCACACACAATTATCACTCAGAACTGAGCATGTGGAGAGACGTTCGTTCATCTAGCACAAATGAAACGGGTTGCAAGAGAAAGTTTTATTCTGGTTTCTCAGTCTGTTTCCTAGTGCCGGTTTGAAGTTCCTGCAGTTTTCACTGTAAAACCGTGTTGGAGCTAGTACCTCCCCATATATATGTATGGAGTGGAGTTTGCAATTGAAAAGTAAATTTGTGTTCCCAACAAGCTAGGTGAAGGACGGCTTTCACACACACTTATCTCTCAGAACTGAGCATGTGGAGAGACGTTCGTTCATCTAGCACAAAGGGAATGGGTTGCATGAGAAACTATTACTTTGGTTACTCATTCTGTTTCCTAGTGCCAGTTTGAAGTTCCTGCAGTTTTCACTGTAAAGCCGAGTTGGAGCTTGTACCTCCCCATATATATGTATGGACTGGAGTTAGCAAGTGAAACGAAACTTTGTGTTCCCAACAAGCTAGGTGAAGAACGGCTTTCATACACACTTTTCTCTCTGAACTGAGCATGTGGAGAGACGTTCGTTCATCTAGCACAAAGGGAACGGTTTGCAGGGGAAACTTTTACTCTTGTTTCTCAGTCTCTTTCCAAATGCCTGTTTGAAGTTCCTGCAGTTTTCACTGTAAAACCGAGTTGGAGCTTGTACCTCCCCATATATATGTATGGAGTGGAGTTTGCAACTGAAAAGAAATTTTGTGTTCTCAACAAGCTTGGTGAAGGACGGCTTTCACACACAATTATCTCTCAGAACTGAGCATGTGGAAAGACGTTCTTTCATCTAGCACAAAGGGAACGGATTGCAGGAGAAATTATTTCTCTGGTTTCTCAGTCTGTTTCCTAGTGCCGGTTTGAAGTTCCTGCAGTTTTCACTGTAAAACAGAGTTGGAGCTTTTATCTACCCATATATATGTATATTGTGCAGTTTGCATGTGAAAAGAAACTTTGTGTTCCCAACAAGGTAGTTGAAGGACGGCATTAACACACACATATCTCTCAGAACTGAGCATGTGGAGAGACGTTCGTTCATCTAGCACAAAGGGAACGGGTTGCAGGAGAAAATTTTACTCTGGTTTCTCAGTCTGTTTCCTAGTGCCGGTTTGAAGTTCCTGCAGTTTTCACAGTAAAACCTAGTTGGAGCTTGTATCAGCCCATATATATGTATATAGTGCAGTTTGCAAGTGAAAAGAAACTTTGTGTTCCCAACAAGCTAGTTGAAGGACGGCTTTCACACACACATATCTCTCAGAACTGAGCATGTGGAGAGACGTTAGTTCATCTAGCACAAAGTAACGGTTTGTAGGAGAAACTTTTACTCTGGTTTCTCAGTCTGTTTCCTAGTGCCGGTTTGAAGTTCCTGCAGTTTTCACTGTAAAACCGAGTTGGATCTAGTACCTACCCATATATATGTAAGGAGTGGAGTTTGCAACTTAAAAGAAACTTTGTGATCCCAACAAGCTATGTGAAAGACGGCTTTCACACACAATTATCTCTCAGATCTGAGCATGTGGAGAGACGTTCGTTCATATGGCACAAATGGAACGGGTTGCAGGAGAAAATTTTATTCTGGTTTCTCAGTCTGTTTCCTAGAACCGGTTTGAAGTTCCTGCAGATTCCACAGAAAAACCGTGTTGGAACTATTACGTCCCCATATATATGTATGGAGTGGAGTTTGCAACTGAAAAGAAACTTTGTGTTCCCAACAAGATAGGTGAAGGACGGCTTTCACACACACTTATCTCTCAGAACTGAGCAGGTGGAGAGACGTTCGTTCATCTAGCACAAAGGGAACGGTTTGCAGGAGAAATTTTACTCTGGTTTCTCAGTCTGTTTCCTAGTGCCGGTTTGAATTTCCTGCAGTTTTCACTGTAAAACAGATTTGGATCTAGTATCTCCCCATATATATGTATGGATTGGAGTTTGCAAGTGAAAAGAAACTTTGTGTTCAAAACAAGCTAGGTGAAGGTCCACTTTCACACACACTTATCTCTCAGAAATGAGCATGTGGAGAGACGTTCGTTCATCTAGCAAAAATGGAACGGATTGCAGGAGAAACTTTTACTCTGGTTTCTCAGTCTGTTTCCTAGTGCCGGTTTGATGTTCCTGCAGTTTTCACTGTAAAACCGAGTTGGAGCTAGTACGTCCCCATATATATGTATGGAGTGGAGTTTGCAACTGTAAAGAAACTTTGTGTTCCCAACAAGCTAGGTGAAAGACGGCTTTCACACACACTTATCTCTCAGAACTGAGCATGTGGAGAGACTTTCGTTCATCTAGCACAAAGCGAACGGGTTGCAGAAGAAACTTTTACTCTGGTTTCTCAGTCTGTTTCCTAGTACCGGTTTGAAGTTCCTGCAGTTTTCACTGTAAAACCGAGTTGGAGCTAGTACCTCCCCATATATATGTAAGGAGTGGGGTTTGCAAGTGAAACGAAACTTTGTGTTCCCAACAAGATGGGTGAAGAACGGCTTTCACACACACTTATCTCTCAGAACTGAGCATGTGTAGAGAATTTCGTTCATCTAGCACAAAAGGAACGGGTTGCAGGAGAAACTTTTACTCTGGTTTCTCATTCTGTTTCCTAGTGCCGGTTTGAAATTCCTGCAGTTTTCACTGTAAAACCGAATAGGAGCTAGTACTTCCCCATATATATGTATGGAGTGGAGTTTGCAACTGAAAAGAAACTTTGTGTTCCCAACAAGCTAGGTGAAGGACGGCTTTCACACACAATTATCACTCAAAACTGAGCATGTGGAGAGACGTTCGTTCATCTAGCACAAATGGAACGGGTTGCAGGAGAAAGTTTTATTCTGGTTTCTCAGCCCGTTTCCTAGTGCCGGTTTGAAGTTCCTGCAGTTTTCACTGTAAAACCGATTTGGAGTTTGTACCTCCCCATATATATGTATGGATTGGAGTTGGCATCTGAAAAGAATCTTTGTGTTCCCAACTAGCTAGGTGAAGGACGGCTTTCACACACATTTACCTCTCAGAACTGAGCATGTGGAGAGACGTTCGTTCATCTAGCACAAAGGGAACGGGTTGCAGGAGAAACTTTAACTCTGGTTTCTCAGTCTGTTTCCAAGTACCGGTTTGAAGTTCCTGCAGTTTTCACTGTAAAACCGTGTTGGAGCAAGTACGTCCCCATATATATGTATGGAGTGGAGTTTGCAAGTGAAAATAATCTTTGTGTTCCCAACAAGCTAGGTGAAGGACGGCTTTCACACACACTTATCTCTCAGAACTGAGCATGTGGAGAGACGTTCGTTCATCTAGCAAAAAGGGAACGGGTTGCAGGAGAAACTTTTACTCTGGTTTCTCAGTCTGTTTCCTAGTGCCGGTTTGAAGTTCCTGCAGTTTTCACTGTAAAACAGTGTTGGAGCTAGTACCTCCCCATATATATGTATGGAGTGGAGTTTGCAATTGAAAAGAAACTTTGTGTTCCCAACAAGCTAGGTGAAGAACGGCTTTCATACACACTTTTCTCTCTGAACTGAGCATGTGGAGAGACGTTCGTTCATCTAGCACAAAGGGAACGGGTTGCAGGGGAAACTTTTACTCTTGTTTCTCAGTCTCTTTCCAAGTGCCTGTTTGAAGTTCCTGCAGTTTTCACTGTAAAACCGAGTTGGAGCTTGTACCTCCCCATATATATATATGGAGTGGAGTTTGCAACTGAAAAGAAATTTTGTGTTCTCAACAAGCTTGGTGAAGGACGGCTTTCACACACAATTATCTCTCAGAACTGAGCATGTGGAAAGACGTTCTTTCATCTAGCACAAAGGGAACGGATTGCAGGAGAAATTATTTCTCTGGTTTCTCAGTCTGTTTCCTAGTGCCGGTTTGAAGTTCCTGCTGTTTTCACTGTAAAACCGAGTTGGAGCTTTTATCTACCCATATATATGTATATTGTGCAGTTTGCATGTGAAAAGAAACTTTGTGTTCCCAACAAGGTAGTTGAAGGACGTCATTAACACACACATATCTCTCAGAACTGAGCATGTGGAGAGACGTTCGTTCATCTAGCACAAAGGGAACGGGTTGCAGGAGAAACTTTTACTCTGGTTTCTCAGTCTGTTTCCTAGTGCCGGTTTGAAGTTCCTGCAGTTTTCACAGTAAAACTTAGTTTTAGCTTCTATCAGCCCATATATATGTATATAGTGCAGTTTGCAAGTGAAAAGAAACTTTGTGTTCCCAACAAGCTAGTTGAAGGACGGCTTTCACACACACATATCTCTCAGAACTGAGCATGTGGAGAGACGTTCGTTCATCTAGCACAAAGGGAACGGGTTGCATGAGAAACTATTTCTTTGGTTACTCATTCTGTTTCCTAGTGCCAGTTTGAAGTTGCTGCAGTTTTCACTGTAAAGCCGAGTTGGAGCTTGTACCTCCCCATATATATGTATGGACTGGAGTTAGCAAGTGAAACGAAACTTTGTGTTCCCAACAAGCTAGGTGAAGAACGGCTTTCATACACACTTTTCTCTCTGAACTGAGCATGTGGAGAGACGTTCGCTCATCTAGCACAAAGGGAACGGGTTGCAGGGGAAACTTTTACTCTTGTATCTCAGTCTCTTTCCAAGTGCCTGTTTGAAGTTCCTGCAGTTTTCACTGTAAAACCGATTTGGAGCTTGTACCTCCCCATATATATGTATGGAGTGGAGTTTGCAACTGAAAAGAAATTTTGTGTTCTCAACAAGCTTGGTGAAGGACGGCTTTCACACACAATTATCTCTCAGAACTGAGCATGTGGAAAGACGTTCTTTCATCTAGCAAAAAGTGAACGGATTGCAGGAGAAATTATTTCTCTGGTTTCTCAGTCTGTTTCCTAGTGCCGGTTTGAAGTTCCTGCAGTTTTCACTGTAAAACAGAGTTGGAGCTTTTATCTACCCATATATATGTATATTGTGCAGTTTGCATGTGAAAAGAAACTTTGTGTTCCCAACAAGGTAGTTGAAGGACGGCATTAACACACACATATCTCTCAAAACTGAGCATGTGGAGAGACGTTCGTTCATCTAGCACAAAGGGAACGGGTTGCAGGAGAAAATTTTACTCTGGTTTCTCAGTCTGTTTCCAAGTGCCGGTTTGAATATCCTGCAGTTTTCAATGTAAAACGGAGTTGGAGCTAGTACCTCCCCATAAATATGTATGGAGTGGAGTTTGCAACTGAAAAGAAACTTTGATTTCCCAACAAGCTAGGTGAAGGACGGCTTTCACACACACTTATCTCTCAGAACTGAGCATGTAGAGAGACGTTCGTTCATCTAGCACAATGGGAATGGGTTGCAGGAGAAACTTTTACTCTGGTTTCTCATTCTGTTTCCTAGTGCCAGTTTGAAGTTCCTGCAGTTTTCACTTAAAACCGAGTTGGAGCTAGTACCTCCCCATAAATATGTATGGAGTGGAATTAGCAACTGAAAACAAACTTTGTGTTCCCAACCAGCTAGATGAAGAATGGCTTTCACACACACATATCTCTCAGAACTGAGCATGTGGAGAGACGTTCGTTCATCTAGGACAAAGGGAACGGGTTGCAGGAGAAACTTTTACACTGGTTTCTCAGTCTGTTTCCTAGTGCAGGTTTAAAGTTCCTGCACTTTTCACTGTAAAACAGAGTTGGAGCTAGTACCTCCCCATATATATGTATGGAGTGGAGATAGCAAGTGAAAAGAAACTTTGTGTTCCGAACAAGCTATGTGAAGGACGGCTTTCACACACAATTATCTCTCAGAATTGAGCATGTGGAGAGACCTTCGTTCATCTAGGACAAATGGAACGGGTTGCAGGAGAAACTTTTACTCTGGTTTCTCAGTATGTTTCCTAGTGCCGGTTAGAATTTCCTGCACATTTCACTGTAAAACCGAGTTGGAGCTAGTACCTCCCCATATATATGTATGGAGTGGAGTTGGAAACTGAAAAGAAACTTTGTGTTCCCAACAAGCTAGGTGAAGGACGGCTTTCACACACACTTATCTCTCAGAACTGAGCATGTGGAGAGACGTTCGTTCATTTAGCACAAAGGGAACTGGTTGCAGGAGAAACTTTTACTCTTGTTTCTCAGTCTGTTTCCTAGTGCAGGTTTGAAGTTCCTGCAGTTTTCACTGTAAACCCGAGTTGGGGCTAGTACCTCCCCAAATATATGTATGGAGTGGAGTCTGCAAGTGAAAAGAAACTTTGTGTTCCCAACAAGCTAGGTGAAGAACGGCTTTCACACACACTTATCTCTCAGAACTGAGAATGTGGAGAGACGTTCGTTCATCTAGCACAAAGGGAACGCTTTGCAGGAGAAAATTTTACTCTGGATTCTCAGTCTTTTTCCAAGTGCCAGTTGGATGTTCCTGCAGTTTTCACTGTAAAACCGAGTTTGAGCTAGAACCTCCCCATATATATGTATGGAGTGGAGTTTGCAAGTGAAAAGAAACTTTGTGTTCCCAACAAGCTAGGTGAAGTTCCGCTTTAACACACACTTATCTCTCAGAAATGAGCATGTGGTGAGACGTTCATTCATCTAGCAAAAAGGGAACGGGTTGCAGGGGAAACTTTTACTCTGGTTTGTCAGTCTGTTTCCTAGTGCCGGTTTGAAGTTCCTGCAGTTTTCACTGTAAAACAGAGTTGGAGCTAGTACCTCCCCATATATATGTATCGGGTGGAATTTGCAAGTGAAAAGAAACTTTGTGTTCCCAACAAGCTAGGTGACGGACGGATTTCACACACACTTATCTCTCAGAAATGAGCATGTGTAGAGACGTTCGTTCATCTAGCACAAAGGAAAGGTTTGTTGGAGAAACTTTTACTCTGGTTTCTCAGTCTGTTTCCTAGTGCCGGTTTTAAGTTCCTGCAGTTTTCACTGTAAAATCGAGTTGGAGCTAGTACCTCCCCATGTATATGTAAGGAGTGGAGATTGCAACTGAAAAGAAACTTTGTGTTCCCAACAAGCTATGTGAAAGACGGCTTTCACACAGACTTATCACTCAGAACTGAGCATGTGGAGAGACGTTCGTTCATCTAGCACAAAGGGAACGGGTTGCAGGAAGAAATTTTACCCTGGTTTCTCAGTCTGTTTCCAAGTGCCGGTTTGAATTTCCTGCAGTTTTCAATGTAAAACGGAGTTGGAGGTAGTACCTCCCCATAAATATGTATGGAGTGGAGTTTGCAAATGAAAAGAAACTTTGTGTTCCCAACAAGCTAGGTGAAGGACGGCTTTCACACACACTTATCTCTCAGAACTGAGCATGTGGAGAGACATTCGTTCATCTAGGACAAATGGAACGGGTTGCAGGAGAAACTTTTACTCTGGTATCTCAGTCTGTTTCCTAGTGCCGGTTAGAAGTTCCTGCACATTTCATTGTAAAACCGAGTTGGAGCTAGTACCTCCCCATATATATGTATGGAATGGAGTTGGAAACTGAAAAGAAACTTTGTGTTCCCAACAAGCTAGGTGAAGGACGGCTTTCACACACACTTATCTCTCAGAACTGAGCATGTGGAGAGACGTTCGTTCATCTAGCACAAAGGGAACAGGTTGCAGGAGAAATTTTTACTCTGGTTTCTCAATCTGTTTCCTAGGGCAGGTTTGAAGTTCCTGCAATTTTCACTGTAAACCAGAGTTGGGGCTAGTACCTCCCGAAATATATGTATGGAGTGGAGTCTGCAAGTGAAAAGTAACTTTGTGTTCCCAACAAGCTAGGTGAAGAACGGCTTTCACACACACTTATCTCTCAGAACTGAGCATGTGGAGAGACGATCGTTCATCTAGCACAAATGGAACGGGTTGCAGGAGAAACTTTTACTCTGGTTTCTCAGTCTGTTTCCTAGTGCCGGTTTTAAGTTCCTGCAGTTTTCACTGTAAAATCGAGTTGGAGCTACTACCTCCCCATATATATGTATGGAGTGGAGTTTGCAAATGAAAAGAAACTTTGTGTTCCGTACAAGCTATGTGAAGGACGGCTTTCACACACACTTATCTCTCAGAACTGAGCATGTGGAGAGACGTTCGTTCATCTAGCACAAAGGGAACGCTTTGCAGGAGAAAATTTTACTCTGGATTCTCAGTCTTTTTCCTAGTGCCAGTTGGATGTTCCTGCAGTTTTCAATGTAAAACCGAGTTTGAGCTAGAACCTCCCCATATATATCTATGGAGTGGAGTTTGCAAGTGAAAAGAAACTTTGTGTTCCCAACAAGCTTGGTGAAGTTCCGCTTTCACACACACTTATCTCTCAGAAATGAGCATGTGGTGAGACGTTCATTCATCTAGCAAAAAGGGAACGGGTTGCAGGAGAAACTTTTACTCTGTTTGTCAGTCTGTTTCCTAGTGCCGGTTTGAAGTTCCTGCAGTTTTCACTGTAAAACAGAGTTGGAGCTAGTACCTCCCCATATATATGTATCGGGTGGAGTTTGCAAGTGAAAAGAAACTTTGTGTTCCCAACAAGCTAGGTGACGGACGGATTTCACACACACTTATCTCTCAGAAATGAGCATGTGTAGAGACGTTCGTTCATCTATCACAAATGGAACGGGTTGCAGGAGAAACTTTTACTCTGGTTTCTTAGTCTGTTTCCTACTGCCGGTTTGATGTTCCTGCAGTTTTCACTGTAAAACCGAGTTGGAGCAAGTACCTCCCCATATATATGTATGGAGTGTAGTTTGCAACTGAAAAGAAACTTTGTGTTCCCAACAAGCTAGGTGAAGGACGGCTTTCACACACACTTATCTCTCAGAACTGAGCATGTGGAGAGACGTTCGTTCATATGGCACAAATGGAAGGGGATGCAGGAAAAACTTTTATTCTGGTTTCTCAGTCTGTTTCCTAGTGCCGGTTTGAAGTTCCAGCAGATTCCACAGAAAAAAAGTGTTGGAACTATTACGTCCCCATATATATGTATGGAGTGGAGTTTGCAACTGAAAAGAAACTTTGTGTTCCCAACAAGCTAGGTGAAGGACGGCTTTCACACACACTTATCTCTCAGAACTGAGCATGTGGAGAGACGTTCGTTCATCTAGCACAAAGGGAACGGGTTGCAGGAGAAATTATTTCTCTGGTTTCTCTGTCTGTTTCCTAATGCCGGTTTGAAGTTCCTGCAGTTTTCACTGTGAAACAGAGTTGGAGATAGAACCTCCCCATATATATGTATATAGTGCAGTTTGCAAGTGAAATGAAACTGTGTGTTCCCAACAAGCTAGTTGAAGGACGGCTTTCACACACACATATCTCTCTGAACTGAGCATGTGGAGAGACGTTCGTTCATCTAGCACAAAGGGAACGGGTGGCAGGGGAAACTTTTACTCTTGTTTCTCAGTCTCTTTCCAAGTGCCTGTTTGAAGTTCCTGCAGTTTTCACTGTAAAACAGAGTTGGAGCTAGTACCTCCCCAAATATATGTATGGAATGGAATTTGCAACTTAAAAGAAATTTTGTGATCTCAACAAGCTTGGTGAAGGACGGCTTTCACACACAATTATCTCTCAGAACTGAGCATGTGGAAAGACTTTCTTTCATCTAGCACAAAGGGAACGGATTGCAGGAGAAATTATTTCTCTGGTTTCTCAGTCTGTTTCCTAGTGCCGGTTTGAAGTTCCTGCAGTTTTCACTGTAAAACAGTGTTGGAGCTTTTATCTCCCCATATATATGTATATTGTGCAGTTTGCATGTGAAAAGAAACTTTGTGTTCCTAACAAGCTAGTTGAAGGACGGCATTAACACACACATATCTCTCAGAACTGAGCATGTGGAGAGACGTTCGTTCATCTAGCACAAAGGGAACGGGTTGCAGGAGAAACTTTTACTCTGGATTCTCAGTATGTTTCCTAGTGCCGGTTTGAAGTTCCTGCAGTTTTCACAGTAAAACCTAGTTGGAGCTTGTATCTCCCCATATATATGTATATAGTGCAGTTTGCAAGTGAAAAGAAACTTTGTGTTCCCAACAAGCTTGTTGAAGGACGGCTTTCACACACACATATCTCTCAGAACTGAGCATGTGGAGAGACGTTAGTTCATCTAGCACAAATGAACGGTTTGTAGGAGAAACTTTTACTCTGGTTTCTCAGTCTGTTTCCTAGTGCCGGTTTGAAGTTCCTGCAGTTTTCACTGTAAAACCGAGTTGGAGCTAGTACCTCCCCATATATATGTAAGGAGTGGAGTATGCAATTGAAAAGAAACTTTGTGATCCCAACAAGCTATGTGAAAACGGCTTCCACACACACTTATCACTCAGAACTGAGCATGTGGAGAGACGTTCGTTCATCTAGCACAAAGGAAACGGGTTGCAGGAGAAAATTTTACTCTGGTTTCTCAGTCTGTTTCCAAGTGCCGGTTTGAATATTCTGCAGTTTTCAATGTAAAACGGAGTTGGAGGTAGTACCTCCCCATAAATATGTATGGAGTGGAGTTTGCAACTGAAAAGTAACTTTGAGTTCCCAACAAGCTAGGTGAAGGACGGATTTCACACACACTTATCTCTCAGAACTGAGCATGTGGAAAGACGTTCGTTCATCTAGCACAATGGGAACGGGTTGCAGGAGAAACTTTTACTCTGGTTTCCATTCTGTTTCCTACTGCCAGTTTGAAGTGCCTGCAGTTTTCACTTAAAACCGAGTTGGAGCTAGTACCTCCTCATAAATGTGTATGGAGTGGAATTTGCAACTGAAAACAAACTTTGTGTTCCCAACCAGCTAGATGAAGAATGGCTTTCACACACACATATCTCTCAGAACTGAGCATGTGGAGAGACGTTCGTTCATCTAGGACAAAGGGAACGGGTTGCTGGAGAAACTTTTACTCTGGTTTCTCAGTCTGTTTCCTAGTGCCGGTTTAAAGTTCCTGCACTTTTCACTGTAAAACCGAGTTGGAGCTAGTACCACCCCATATATATGTATGGAGTGGAGATAGCAAGTGAAAAGAAACTTTGTGTTCCCAACAAGCTATGTGAAGGACGGCTTTCACACACACTTATCTCTCAGAACTGAGCATGAGGAGAGACGTTCGTTCATCTAGGACAAATGGAACGGGTTGCAGGAGAAACTTTTACTCTGGTTTCTCAGTCTGTTTCCTAGTGCCGGTTAGAAGTTCCTGCACATTTCACTGTAAAACCGAGTTGGAGCTAGTACATCCCCATATATATGTATGGAGTGGATTTGGAAACTGAAAAGAAACTTTGTGTTCCCAACAAGCTAGGTGAAGGACGGCTTTCACACACACTTATCTCTCAGAACTGAGCATGTGGAGAGACGTTCGTTCATCTAGCACAAAGGGAACTGGTTGCAGGAGAAACTTTTACTCTGGATTCTCAATCTGTTTCCTAGTGCAGGTTTGAAGTTCCTGCAGTTTTCACTGTAAAACCGAGTTGGGGCTAGTACCTCCCCAAATATATGTATGGAGTGGAGTCTGCAAGTGAAAAGAAACTTTGTGTTCCCAACAAGCTAGGTGAAGAACGGCTTTCACACACACTTATCTCTCAGAACTGAGCATGTGGAGAGACTTTCGTTCATCTAGCACAAAGGGAACGGGTTGCAGGAGAAACTTTTACTCTGGTTTCTCAGTCTGTTTCCTAGTGCCGGTTTTAAGTTCCTGCAGTTTTCACTGTAAAATCGAGTTGGAGCTAGTACCTCCCCATATGTATGTATGGAGTGGAGTTTGCAAATGAAAGGAAACTTTGTGTTCCGAACAAGCTATGTGAAGGACGGCTTTCACACACACTTATCTCTCAGAACTGAGCATGTGGAGAGACGTTCGTTCATCTAGCACAAAGGGAACGCTTTGCAGGAGAAAATTTTACTCTGGATTCTCAGTCTTTTTCCTAGTGCCAGTTGGATGTTCCTGCAGTTTTCACTGTAAAACCGAGTTTGAGCTAGAACCTCCCCATATATATGCATGGAGTGGAGTTTGCAATGAAAAGAAACTTTGTGTTCCCAACAAGCTAGGTGAAGTTCTGCTTTCACACACACTTATCTCTCAGAAATGAGCATGTGGTGAGACGTTCATTCATCTAGCAAAAAGGGAACGGGTTGCAGGAGAAACTTTTTCTCTGGTTTGTCAGTCTGTTTATTAGTGCCGGTTTGAAGTTCCTGCAGTTTTCACTGTAAAACAGAGTTGGAGCTAGTACCTCCCCATATATATGTATCGGGTGGAGTTTGCAAGTGAAAAGAAACTTTGTGTTCCCAACAAGCTAGGTGACGGACGGATTTCACACACACTTATCTCTCAGAACTGAGCATGTGGAGAGACGTTCGTTCATATGGCACAAATGGAAGGGTATGCAGGAAAAACTTTTATTCTGGTTTCTCAGTCTGTTTCCTAGTGCCGGTTTGAAGTTCCTACAGTTTTCACTGTAAAACAGAGTTGGAGCTAGTACTTCCCCATATATATGTATATAGTGCAGTTTGCAAGTGAAATGAAACTGTGTTTTCCCAACAAGCTAGTTGAAGGACGGCTTTCACACACACATATCTCTCAGAACTGAGCATGTGGAGAGACGTTAGTTCATCTAGCACAAAGGAAAGGTTAGTTGGAGAAACTTTTACTCTGGTTTCTCAGTCTGTTTCCTAGTGCCGGTTTGAAGATCCTTCAGTATTCACTGTAAAACCGATTTTTAGCTAGTACCTCCCAATAAATATGTATGGAGTTGAATTTGCAACTGAAAACAAACTTTGTGTTCCCAACCAGCTACATGAAGAACGGCTTTCACACACACATATCTCTCAGAAATGAGCATGTGGAGAGACGTTCGTTCATCTAGGACAAAGGGAACGGGTTGCAGGAGAAACTTTTACTCTGGTTTCTCAGTCTGTTTCCTAGTGCCGGTTTGAAGTTCCTGCACTTTTCACTGTAAAACCGAGTTGGAGCTAGTACCTCCCCATATATATGTATGGAGTGGAGATAGCAAGTGAAAAGAAACTTTGTGTTCCCAACAAGGTATGTGAATGACGGCTTTCACACACACTTATCTCTCAGAACTGAGCATGTGGAGAGACGTTCGTTCATCTAGGACAAATGGAACGGGTTGCAGGAGAAACTTTTACTCTGGTTTCTCAGTCTGTTTCCTAGTGCCGGTTAGAAGTTCCTGCACTTTTCACTATAAAACCGATTTGGAGCTAGTACTTCCCCATATATATGTATGGAGTGGAGTTGGAAACTGAAAAGAAACTTTGTTTTCCCAACAAGCTAGTTGAAGGACGGCTTTCACACACACTTATCTCTCAGATCTGAGCATGTGGAGAGACGTTCATTCATCTAGCACAAAGGGAACTGGTTGCAGGCGAAACATTTACTCTGGTTTCTCAATCTGTTTCCTAGTGCAAGTTTGAAGTTCCTGCAGTTTTCACTGTAAAACCGAGTTGGAGCTAGTACCTCCCCAAATATATGTATGGAGTGGAGTCTGCAAGTGAAAAGAAACTTTGTGTTCCCAACCAGCTAGGTGAAGAACGGCTTTCACACACACTTATCTCTGAGAACTGAGCATGTGGAGAGACGTTCGTTCATCTAGCACAAATGGAACGGTTTGCAGGAGAAACTATTACTCTGGTTTCTCAGTCTGTTTCCTAGTGCCGGTTTTAAGTTCCTGCAGTTTTCACTGTAAAACCGAGTTGGAGCTAGTACCTCCCCATATATATGTATGGAGTGGAGTTTGCTACTGAAAAGAAACTTTGTGTTCCCAACAAGCTAGGTGAAGGACGGCTTTCACACACACTTATCTCTCAGAAATGAGCATGTGGAGAGACGTTCGTTCATCTAGCACAAAGGGAACGGGTTGAAGGAGAAACTTTTACTCGGGATTCTCAGTCTGTTTCCTAGTGCCTTTTTGAAGTTCCTGCAGTTTTCACTGTAAATCCGTGTTGGAGCTAGTACCTCCCCATATATATGTATGGAGTGGAGTTTGCAAGTGAAACGAAACTTTGTGTTCCCAACAAGCTAAGTGAAGTACGGCTTTCACACACACATATCTCTCAGAACTGAACGTGTGGAGAGACGTTCGTTCATTTGGCACAAATGGAACGGATTGCAGGAGAAACTTTTATTGAGGTTTCTCAGTCTGTTTCCTAGTGCCGGTTTGAAGTTCCTGCAGATTCCACAGTAAAACCGTTTTGGAGCTAGTACGTCCCCATACATATGTGTGGTGTGGAATTTGCAACTGAAAAGTAACTTTGTGTTCCCAACAAGCTAGGTGAAGGACGGATTTAAAACACACATATCTCTCAGAACTGAGCATGTGGAGAGACGTTCGTTCATCTAGCACAAAATGAAAGGTTTCCAGGAGAAACTTTTACTCTGGTTTCTCAGTCTGTTTCCTAGTGCCGGTTTTAAGTTCCTGCAGTTTTCACTGTAAAACCGAGTAGGAGCTAGTACCTCCCCACATATATGTATGGAGTGGAGTTTGCAACTGAAAAGAAACTTTGTGTTCCAAACAAGCTAGGTGAAGAACGGCTTTCATACACAATTTTCTCTCTGAACTGAGCATGTGGAGAGACGTTCGTTCATCTAGCACAAAGGGAACGGTTTGCAGGAGAAACTTTTACTCTGGTTTCTCAGTCTCTTTCCAAATGCCTGTTTGAAGTTCCTGCAGTTTTCACTGTAAAACCGAGCTGGAGCTAGTACCTTCCCATATATATGTATGGAGTGGAGTTTGCAACTGAAAAGAAATTTTGTGTTCCCAACAAGCTAGGTGAAGGACGGCATTCACACACAGTTATCTCTCAGAACTGAGCATGTGGAGAGACGTTCGTTCATCTAGCACAAAGGGAACAGGTTGCAGGAGAAACTTTTACTCTTGTTTCTCAATCTGTTTCCTAGTGCAGGTTTGAAGATCCTGCAGTTTTCACTGTAAAACCGAGTTGGAGCTAGTACCTCCCCAAATATATGTATGCAGTGGAGTCTGCAAGTGAAAAGAAAATTGTGTTCCCAACAAGCTAGTTGAAGAACGGCTTTCACACACACTTATCTCTCAGAACTGAGCATGTGGAGAGACGTTCGTTCATCTAGCACAAAGGGAACGGGTTGCAGGAGAAACTTTTTCTCTGTTTTCTCAGTCTGTTTCCTACTGCCGGTTTTACGTTCCTGCAGTTTTCACTTGAAAACCGAGTTGCTGCTAGTACCTCCCCATATATATATATGGAGTGGAGTTTGAAAATGAAAAGAAACTTTGTGTTCCGAAAAAGCTAGGTGAAGTACGGCTTTCACACACACTTATCTCTCAGAACTGAGCATGTGGAGAGACGTTCGTTCATCTAGCACAAAGGGAACGTGTTGCAGGAGAAAATTTTACTCTGGTTTCTCAGTCTTTTTCCTAGTGCCTGTTGGATGTTCCTGCAGTTTTCACTGTAAAACCGAGTTGGATCTAGTACCTCCCCATATATATGTATGGAGTGGAGTTTGCAAGTGAAAAGAAACTTTGTGTTCATAACCAGCTAGGTGAAGTTCCGCTTTCACACACACTTGTCTCTCAGAAATGAGCATGTGGAGAGACGTTCATTCATCTAGCACAAAAGGAACGGGTTGCAGGAGAAACTTTTACTCTGGTTTCTCAGTCTGTTTCCTATTTCTGGTTTGAAGTTCCTGCAGTTTGCACTGTAAAACCGAGTTGGAGCTAGTACCTCCCCAAATATATGTATGCAGTGGATTCTGCAAGTGAAAAGAAAATTGTGTTCCCAACAAGCTAGTTGAAGCACGGCTTTCACACACACTTATCTCTCAGAAATGAGCATGTGGAGAGTCGTTCGTTCATCTAGCACAAAAGGAACGGGTTGCAGGAGAAAGTTTTACTCTGGTTTCTCAGTCTGTTTCCTATTGCTGGTTTGAATTTCCTGCAGTTTGCACTGTAAAACCGAGTTGGAGCTAGTACCTCCCCATATATATGTATGGAGTGGAGTTTGCAAGTGAAAAGAAACTTTGTGTTCCCAACAAACAATGTGAAGGACGGCTTTCACACACACTTATCTCTCAGAACTGAGCATGTGGAGAGACGTTCGTTCATCTAGCACAAAGGGAACGGGTTGAAGGAGAAACTTTTACTCGGGATTCTCAGTCTGTTTCCTAGTGCCTTTTTGAAGTTCCTGCAGTTTTCACTATAAATCCGAGTTGGAGCTAGTACCTCCCCATATATATGTATGGATTGGAGTTTGCAAGTGAAACGAAACTTTGTGTTCCCAACAAGCTAATTGAAGTACGGCTTTCACACACACATATCTCTCAGAACTGAACGTGTGGAGAGACGTTCGTTCATTTGGCACAAATGGAACGGATTGCAGGAGAAACTATTATTGAGGTTTCTCAGTCTGTTTCCTAGTGCCGGTTTGAAGTTCCTGCAGATTCCACAGTAAAACCGTTTTGGAGCTAGTACGTCCTCATACATATGTGTGGAGTGGAATTTGCAACTGAAAAGTAACTTTGTGTTCCCAACAAGCTAGGTGAAGGACGGCTTTCAAACACACATATCTCTCAGAACTGAGCATGTGGAGAGACGTTCGTTCATCTAGCACAAAATGAAAGGGTTGCAGGTGAAACTTTTACTCTGGTTTCTCAGTCTGTTTCCTAGTGCCGGTTTGAAATTCCTGCAGTTTTCACTGTAAAACCGAGTAGGAGCTAGTACCTCCCCATATATATGTATGGAGTGGAGTTTGCAACTGAAAAGAAACTTTGTGTTCCCAACAAGCTAGGTGAAGAACGGCTTTCATACACACTTTTCTCTCTGAACTGAGCATGTGGAGAGACGTTCGTTCATCTAGCACAAAGGGAACGGGTTGCAGGAGAAACTTTTCCTCTGGTTTCTCAGTCTCTTTCCAAGTGCCTGTTTGAAGTTCCTGCAGTTTTCACTGTAAAACCGAGTTGGAGCTAGTACCTCCCCATATATATGTATGGAGTGGAGTTTGCAACTGAAAAGAAATTTTGTGTTCCCAACAAGCTAGGTGAAGGACGGCTTTCACACACAGTTATCTCTCAGAACTGAGCATGTGGAGAGACGTTCGTTCATCTAGCACAAAGGGAACAGGTTGCAGGAGAAACTTTTACTCTTGTTTCTCAATCTGTTTCCTAGTGCAGGTTTGAAGATCCTGCAGTTTTCACTGTAAAACCGAGTTGGAGCTAGTACCTCCCGAAATATATGTATGCAGTGGAGTCTGCAAGTGAAAAGAAAATTGTGTTCCCAACAAGCTAGTTGAAGAACGGCTTTCACACACACTTATCTCTCAGAACTGAGCATGTGGAGAGACGTTCGTTCATCTAGCACAATGGGAACGGGTTGCAGGAGAAACTTTTACTCTGTTTTCTCCGTCTGTTTCCTAGTGCCGGTTTTACGTTCCTGCAGTTTTCACTGTAAAACCGAGTTGGTGCTAGTACCTCCCCATATATATGTATGGAGTGGAGTTTGAAAATGAAAAGAAACTTTGTGTTCCGAAAAAGCTAGGTGAAGTACGGCTTTCACACACACTTATCTCTCAGAACTGAGCATGTGGAGAGACGTTCGTTCATCTAGCACAAAGGGAACGTGTTGCAGGAGAAAATTTTACTCTGGTTTCTCAGTCTTTTTCCTAGTGCCGGTTGGATGTTCCTGCAGTTTTCACTGTAAAACCGAGTTGGATCTAGTACCTCCCCATATATATGTATGGAGTGGAGTTTGCAAGTGAAAAGAAACTTTGTGTTCCCAACAAGCTAGGTGAAGGACGGCTTTCACACACACTTATCTCTCAGAACTGAGCATGTGGAGAGACTTTCGTTCATCTAGGAAAAGGGAACGGGTTGCAGGAGAAACATTTACTCTGGTTTCTCAGTCTGTTTCCTAGTGCCGGTTTGAAGTTCCTACAGTTTTCACTGAAAAACCGATTTCAAGCTAGTACCTCCCCATATATATGTATGTAGTGGAGTTTGCAAGTGAAAAGAAACTTTGTGTTCCCAACAAGCTAAGTGAAGTACGGATTTCACACACACATATCTCTCAGAACTGAACGTGTGGAGAGACGTTCATTCATTTGGCACAAATGGAACGGATTGCAGGAGAAACTTTTATTGAGGTTTCTCAGTCTGTTTCCTAGTGCCGGTTTGAAGTTCCTGCAGATTCCACAGTAAAACCGTTTTGGAGCTAGTACGTCCCCATACATATGTGTGGAGTGGAATTTGCAACTGAAAAGTAACTTTGTGTTCCCAACAAGCTAGGTGAAGGACGGCTTTCAAACACACATATCTCTCAGAACTGAGCATGTGGAGAGACGTTCGTTCATCTAGCACAAAATGAAAGGTTTGCAGGAGAAACTTTTACTCTGGTTTCTCAGTCTGTTTCCTAGTGCCGGTTTGAAATTCCTGCAGTTTTCACTGTAAAACCGAGTTGGAGCTAGTACTTCCCCATATATATGTATGGAGTGGAGTTTGCAAGTGAAAAGAATCTTTGTGTTCATAACAAGCTAGGTGAAGTACGGCTTTCACACACACTTATCTCTCAGAACTGAGCATGTGGAGAGACGTTCGTTCATCTAGCACAAAGGGAACGTGTTGCAGGAGAAAATTTTACTCTGGTTTCTCAGTCTTTTTCCTAGTGCCTGTTGGATGTTCCTGCAGTTTTCACTGTAAAACCGAGTTGGATCTAGTACCTCCCCATATATATGTATGGAGTGGAGTTTGCAAGTGAAAAGAATCTTTGTGTTCATAACAAGCTAGGTGAAGTTCCGCTTTCACACACACTTATCTCTCAGAAATGAGCATGTGGAGAGACGTTCATTCATCTAGCACAAAAGGAACGGGTTGCAGGAGAAACTTTTACTCTGGTTTCTCAGTCTGTTTCCTATTTCTGGTTTGAAGTTCCTGCAGTTTGCACTGTAAAACCGAGTTGGAGCTAGTACCTCCCCAAATATATGTATGCAGTGGAGTCTGCAAATGAAAAGAAAATTGTGTTCCCATCAAGCTAGTTGAAGCACGGCTTTCACACACACTTATCTCTCAGAAATGAGCATGTGGAGAGACGTTCGTTCATCTAGCACAAAAGGAACGGGTTGCAGGAGAAACTTTTACTCTGGTTTCTCAGTCTGTTTCCTATTGCTGGTTTGAAGTTCCTGCAGTTTGCACTGTAAAACCGAGTTGGAGCTAGTACCTCCCCATATATATGTATGGAGTGGAGTTTGCAAGTGAAAAGAAACTTTGTGTTCCCAACAAACTAGGTGAAGTACGGCTTTCTCACACACTTATCTCTCAGAACTGAGCATGTGGAGAGACGTTCGTTCATCTAGCACAAAGGGAACGGGTTGAAGGAGAAACTTTTACTCGGGATTCTCAGTCTGTTTCCTAGTGCCTTTTTGAAGTTCCTGCAGTTTTCACTATAAATCCGAGTTGGAGCTAGTACCTCCCCATATATATGTATGGAGTGGAGTTTGCAAGTGAAACGAAACTTTGTGTTCCCAACAAGCTAAGTGAAGTACGGCTTTCACACACACATATCTCTCAGAACTGAACGTGTGGAGAGACGTTCGTTCATTTGGCACAAATGGAACGGATTGCAGGAGAAACTTTTATTGAGGTTTCTCAGTCTGTTTCCTAGTGCCGGTTTGAAGTTCCTGCAGATTCCACAGTAAAACCGTTTTGGAGCTAGTACGTCCCCATACATATGTGTGGAGTGGAATTTGCAACTGAAAAGTAACTTTGTGTTCCCAACAAGCTAGGTGAAGGACGGCTTTCAAACACACATATCTCTCAGAACTGAGCATGTGGAGAGACGTTCGTTCATCTAGCACAAAATGAAAGGGTTGCAGGTGAAACTTTTACTCTGGTTTCTCAGTCTGTTTCCTAGTGCCGGTTTGAAATTCCTGCAGTTTTCACTGTAAAACCGAGTAGGAGCTAGTACCTCCCCAAATATATGTATGCAGTGGAGTCTGCAAGTGAAAAGAAAATTGTGTTCCCAACAAGCTAGTTGAAGAACGGCTTTCACACACACTTATCTCTCAGAACTGAGCATGTGGAGAGACGTTCGTTCATCTAGCACAAAGGGAACGGGTTGAAGGAGAAACTTTTACTCGGGATTCTCAGTCTGTTTCCTAGTGCCTTTTTGAAGTTCCTGCAGTTTTCACTATAAATCCGAGTTGGAGCTAGTACCTCCCCATATATATGTATGGATTGGAGTTTGCAAGTGAAACGAAACTTTGTGTTCCCAACAAGCTAATTGAAGTACGGCTTTCACACACACATATCTCTCAGAACTGAACGTGTGGAGAGACGTTCGTTCATTTGGCACAAATGGAACGGATTGCAGGAGAAACTATTATTGAGGTTTCTCAGTCTGTTTCCTAGTGCCGGTTTGAAGTTCCTGCAGATTCCACAGTAAAACCGTTTTGGAGCTAGTACGTCCTCATACATATGTGTGGAGTGGAATTTGCAACTGAAAAGTAACTTTGTGTTCCCAACAAGCTAGGTGAAGGACGGCTTTCAAACACACATATCTCTCAGAACTGAGCATGTGGAGAGACGTTCGTTCATCTAGCACAAAATGAAAGGGTTGCAGGTGAAACTTTTACTCTGGTTTCTCAGTCTGTTTCCTAGTGCCGGTTTGAAATTCCTGCAGTTTTCACTGTAAAACCGAGTAGGAGCTAGTACCTCCCCATATATATGTATGGAGTGGAGTTTGCAACTGAAAAGAAACTTTGTGTTCCCAACAAGCTAGGTGAAGAACGGCTTTCATACACACTTTTCTCTCTGAACTGAGCATGTGGAGAGACGTTCGTTCATCTAGCACAAAGGGAACGGGTTGCAGGAGAAACTTTTCCTCTGGTTTCTCAGTCTCTTTCCAAGTGCCTGTTTGAAGTTCCTGCAGTTTTCACTGTAAAACCGAGTTGGAGCTAGTACCTCCCCATATATATGTATGGAGTGGAGTTTGCAACTGAAAAGAAATTTTGTGTTCCCAACAAGCTAGGTGAAGGACGGCTTTCACACACAGTTATCTCTCAGAACTGAGCATGTGGAGAGACGTTCGTTCATCTAGCACAAAGGGAACAGGTTGCAGGAGAAACTTTTACTCTTGTTTCTCAATCTGTTTCCTAGTGCAGGTTTGAAGATCCTGCAGTTTTCACTGTAAAACCGAGTTGGAGCTAGTACCTCCCGAAATATATGTATGCAGTGGAGTCTGCAAGTGAAAAGAAAATTGTGTTCCCAACAAGCTAGTTGAAGAACGGCTTTCACACACACTTATCTCTCAGAACTGAGCATGTGGAGAGACGTTCGTTCATCTAGCACAATGGGAACGGGTTGCAGGAGAAACTTTTACTCTGTTTTCTCAGTCTGTTTCCTAGTGCCGGTTTTACGTTCCTGCAGTTTTCACTGTAAAACTGAGTTGGTGCTAGTACCTCCCCATATATATGTATGGAGTGGAGTTTGAAAATGAAAAGAAACTTTGTGTTCCGAAAAAGCTAGGTGAAGTACGGCTTTCACACACACTTATCTCTCAGAACTGAGCATGTGGAGAGACGTTCGTTCATCTAGCACAAAGGGAACGTGTTGCAGGAGAAAATTTTACTCTGGTTTCTCAGTCTTTTTCCTAGTGCCGGTTGGATGTTCCTGCAGTTTTCACTGTAAAACCGAGTTGGATCTAGTACCTCCCCATATATATGTATGGAGTGGAGTTTGCAAGTGAAAAGAAACTTTGTGTTCCCAACAAGCTAGGTGAAGGACGGCTTTCACACACACTTATCTCTCAGAACTGAGCATGTGGAGAGACTTTCGTTCATCTAGGAAAAGGGAACGGGTTGCAGGAGAAACATTTACTCTGGTTTCTCAGTCTGTTTCCTAGTGCCGGTTTGAAGTTCCTACAGTTTTCACTGAAAAACCGATTTCAAGCTAGTACCTCCCCATATATATGTATGTAGTGGAGTTTGCAAGTGAAAAGAAACTTTGTGTTCCCAACAAGCTAAGTGAAGTACGGATTTCACACACACATATCTCTCAGAACTGAACGTGTGGAGAGACGTTCATTCATTTGGCACAAATGGAACGGATTGCAGGAGAAACTTTTATTGAGGTTTCTCAGTCTGTTTCCTAGTGCCGGTTTGAAGTTCCTGCAGATTCCACAGTAAAACCGTTTTGGAGCTAGTACGTCCCCATACATATGTGTGGAGTGGAATTTGCAACTGAAAAGTAACTTTGTGTTCCCAACAAGCTAGGTGAAGGACGGCTTTCAAACACACATATCTCTCAGAACTGAGCATGTGGAGAGACGTTCGTTCATCTAGCACAAAATGAAAGGTTTGCAGGAGAAACTTTTACTCTGGTTTCTCAGTCTGTTTCCTAGTGCCGGTTTGAAATTCCTGCAGTTTTCACTGTAAAACCGAGTTGGAGCTAGTACTTCCCCATATATATGTATGGAGTGGAGTTTGCAAGTGAAAAGAATCTTTGTGTTCATAACAAGCTAGGTGAAGTACGGCTTTCACACACACTTATCTCTCAGAACTGAGCATGTGGAGAGACGTTCGTTCATCTAGCACAAAGGGAACGTGTTGCAGGAGAAAATTTTACTCTGGTTTCTCAGTCTTTTTCCTAGTGCCTGTTGGATGTTCCTGCAGTTTTCACTGTAAAACCGAGTTGGATCTAGTACCTCCCCATATATATGTATGGAGTGGAGTTTGCAAGTGAAAAGAATCTTTGTGTTCATAACAAGCTAGGTGAAGTTCCGCTTTCACACACACTTATCTCTCAGAAATGAGCATGTGGAGAGACGTTCATTCATCTAGCACAAAAGGAACGGGTTGCAGGAGAAACTTTTACTCTGGTTTCTCAGTCTGTTTCCTATTTCTGGTTTGAAGTTCCTGCAGTTTGCACTGTAAAACCGAGTTGGAGCTAGTACCTCCCCAAATATATGTATGCAGTGGAGTCTGCAAATGAAAAGAAAATTGTGTTCCCATCAAGCTAGTTGAAGCACGGCTTTCACACACACTTATCTCTCAGAAATGAGCATGTGGAGAGACGTTCGTTCATCTAGCACAAAAGGAACGGGTTGCAGGAGAAACTTTTACTCTGGTTTCTCAGTCTGTTTCCTATTGCTGGTTTGAAGTTCCTGCAGTTTGCACTGTAAAACCGAGTTGGAGCTAGTACCTCCCCATATATATGTATGGAGTGGAGTTTGCAAGTGAAAAGAAACTTTGTGTTCCCAACAAACTAGGTGAAGTACGGCTTTCTCACACACTTATCTCTCAGAACTGAGCATGTGGAGAGACGTTCGTTCATCTAGCACAAAGGGAACGGGTTGAAGGAGAAACTTTTACTCGGGATTCTCAGTCTGTTTCCTAGTGCCTTTTTGAAGTTCCTGCAGTTTTCACTATAAATCCGAGTTGGAGCTAGTACCTCCCCATATATATGTATGGAGTGGAGTTTGCAAGTGAAACGAAACTTTGTGTTCCCAACAAGCTAAGTGAAGTACGGCTTTCACACACACATATCTCTCAGAACTGAACGTGTGGAGAGACGTTCGTTCATTTGGCACAAATGGAACGGATTGCAGGAGAAACTTTTATTGAGGTTTCTCAGTCTGTTTCCTAGTGCCGGTTTGAAGTTCCTGCAGATTCCACAGTAAAACCGTTTTGGAGCTAGTACGTCCCCATACATATGTGTGGAGTGGAATTTGCAACTGAAAAGTAACTTTGTGTTCCCAACAAGCTAGGTGAAGGACGGCTTTCAAACACACATATCTCTCAGAACTGAGCATGTGGAGAGACGTTCGTTCATCTAGCACAAAATGAAAGGGTTGCAGGTGAAACTTTTACTCTGGTTTCTCAGTCTGTTTCCTAGTGCCGGTTTGAAATTCCTGCAGTTTTCACTGTAAAACCGAGTAGGAGCTAGTACCTCCCCAAATATATGTATGCAGTGGAGTCTGCAAGTGAAAAGAAAATTGTGTTCCCAACAAGCTAGTTGAAGAACGGCTTTCACACACACTTATCTCTCAGAACTGAGCATGTGGAGAGACGTTCGTTCATCTAGCACAATGGGAACGGGTTGCAGGAGAAACTTTTACTCTGTTTTCTCAGTCTGTTTCCTAGTGCCGGTTTTACGTTCCTGCAGTTTTCACTGTAAAATCGAGTTGGTGCTAGTACCTCCCCATATATATGTATGGAGTGGAGTTTGAAAATGAAAAGAAACTTTGTGTTCCGAAAAAGCTAGGTGAAGTACGGCTTTCACACACACTTATCTCTCAGAACTGAGCATGTGGAGAGACGTTCGTTCATCTAGCACAAATGGAACGTGTTGCAGGAGAAAATTTTACTCTGGTTTCTCAGTCTTTTTCCTAGTGCCGGTTGGATGTTCCTGCAGTTTTCAGTGTAAAACCGAGTTGGATCTAGTACCTCCCCATATATATGTATGGAGTGGAGTTTGCAAGTGAAAAGAAACTTTGTGTTCCCAACAAGCTAGGTGAAGGACGGCTTTCACACACACTTATCTCTCAGAACTGAGCATGTGGAGAGACTTTCGTTCATCTAGGAAAAGGGAACGGGTTGCAGGAGAAACTTTTACTCTGATTTCTCAGTCTGTTTCCTAGTGCCGGTTTGAAGTTCCTACAGTTTTCACTGAAAAACCGATTTCAAGCTAGTACCTCCCCATATATATGTATGTAGTGGAGTTTGCACGTGAAAAGAAACTTTGTGTTCCCAACAAGCTAGGTGAAGGACGGCTTTCACACACACTTATCCCTCAGGACTGAGCATGTGGAGAGACATTCGTTCATCTAGCACAAAGGGAACAGGTTGTAGGAGAAACTTTTACTCTGGTTTCTCAGTCTTTTTCCTAGTAACGGTTTGAACTTCCTGCAGTTTTCACTGTAAAACCGTGTTGGAGCTTGTACGTCCCCATATATATGTATGGAGTGGAGTTTGCAAGTGAAAATAATCTTTGTGTTCCCAACAAGCTAGGTGAAGGACGGCTTTCACACACAATTATCTCTCAGAACTGAGCATGTGGAGAGACGTTCGTTCATCTAGCACAAAGGGAACGGGTTGCAGGAGAAACTTTTACTCTGGTTTCTCAGTCTGTTTCCTAGTGCCGGTTTGAAGATCCTGCAGGTTTCACTGTAAAACCGAGTTGGAGCTAGTACATCCCCATATATATGTATGGAGTGGAGTTTGCAACTGAAAAGAAATTTTGTGTTCCCAACAAGCTAGGTGAAGGACGGCTTTCACACACAATTATCTCTCAGAACTGAGCATGTGGAGAGACGTTCTTTCATCTAGCACAAGGGGAACGGGATGCAGGAGAAATTATTTCTCTGGTTTCTCAGTCTGTTTCCTAGTGCCGGTTTGAAGTTCCTGCAGATTCCACAGAAAAACCGTGTTGGAACTATTACGTCCCCAAATATATGTATGGAGTGGAGTTTGCAACTGAAAAGAAACTTTGTGTTCCCAACAAGCTAGGTGAAGGACGGCTTTCACACACACATATCTCTCAGAACTGAGCATGTGGAGAGACGTTCGTTCATCTAGCACAAAGGGAACAGTTTGCAGGAGAAACTTTTACTCTTGTTTCTCAATCTGTTTCCTAGTGCAGGTTTGAAGATCCTGCAGTTTTCACTGTAAAACCGAGTTGGAGCTAGTACCTCCCCAAATATATGTATGCAGTGGAGTCTGCAAATGAAAAGAAAATTGTGTTCCCAACAAGCTAGTTGAAGAACGGCTTTCACACACACTTATCTCTCAGAACTGAGCATGTGGCGAGACGTTCGTTCATCTAGCACAAAGGGAACGGGTTGCAGGAGAAACTTTTACTCTGTTTTCTCAGTATGTTTCCTAGTGCCGGTTTTACGTTCCTGCAGTTTTCACTGTAAAACCGTGTTGGTGCTAGTACCTCCCCATATATATGTATGGAGTGGAGTTTGAAAATGAAAAGAAACTTTGTGTTCCGAAAAAGCTAGGTGAAGTACGGCTTTCACACACACTTATCTCTCAGAACTGAGCATGTGGAGAGACGTTCGTTCATCTAGCACAAAAGGAACGGGTTGCAAGAGAAACTTTTACTCTGGTTTCTCAGTCTGTTTCCTATTTCTGGTTTGAAGTTCCTGCAGTTTGCACTGTAAAACCGAGTTGGAGCTAGTACCTCCCCAAATATATGTATGCAGTGGAGTCTGCAAGTGAAAAGAAAATTGTGTTCACAACAAACTAGTTGAAGCACGGCTTTCACACACACTTATCTCTCAGAAATGGGCATGTGGAGAGACGTTCGTTCATCTAGCACAAAAGGAACGGGTTGCAGGAGAAACTTTTACTCTGGTTTCTCAGTCTGTTTCCTAGTGCCGGTTTGAAGTTCCTGCAGATTCCACAGTAAAACCGTTTTGGAGCTAGTACGTCCCCATACATATGTTTGGAGTGGAATTTGCAACTGAAAAGTAACTTTGTGTTCCCAACAAGCTAGGTGAAGGACGGCTTTCAAACACACATATCTCTCAGAACTGAGCATGTGGAGAGACGTTCGTTCATCTAGCACAAAATGAAAGGGGTGCAGGTGAAACTTTTACTCTGGTTTCTCAGTCTGTTTCCTAGTGCAGGTTTGAAGATCCTGCAGGTTTCACTGTAAAACAGAGTAGGAGCTAGTACCTCCCCATATATATGTATGGAGTGGAGTTTGCAACTGAAAAGAAACTTTGTGTTCCCAACAAGCTAGGTGAAGAACGGCTTTCATACACACTTTTCTCTCTGAACTGAGCATGTGGAGAGACGTTCGTTCATCTAGGACAAAGGGAACGGGTTGCAGGGGAAACTTTTACTCTGGTTTCTCAGTCTCTTTCCAAGTGCCGGTTTGAAGTTCCTGCAGATTCCACAGAAAAACCGTGTTGGAACTATTACGTCCCCATATATATGTATGGAGTGTAGTTTGCAACTGAAAAGAAACTTTGTGTTCCCAACAAGCTAGGTGAAGGACGGCTTTCACACACACTTATCTCTCAGAACTGAGCATGTGGAGAGACGTTCGTTCATCTAGCACAAAGGGAACAGGTTGCAGGAGAAACTTTTACTCTTGTTTCTCAATCTGTTTCCTAGTGCAGGTTTGAAGATCCTGCAGTTTTCACTGTAAAACCGAGTTGGAGCTAGTACCTCCCCAAATATATGTATGCAGTGGAGTCTGCAAGTGAAAAGAAAATTGTGTTCCCAACAAGCTAGTTGAAGAACGGCTTTCACACACACTTATCTCTCAGAACTGAGCATGTGGAGAGACGTTCGTTCATCTAGCACAAAGGGAAAGGTTTGCAGGAGAAACTTTTACTCTGTTTTCTCAGTCTGTTTCCTAGTGCCGGTTTTACGTTCCTGCAGTTTTCACTGTAAAACCGAGTTGGTGCTAGTACCTCCCCATATATATGTATGGAGTGGAGTTTGAAAATGAAAAGAAACTTTGTGTTCCGAAAAAGCTAGGTGAAGTACGGCTTTCACACACACTTATCTCTCAGAACTGAGCATGTGGAGAGACGTTCGTTCATCTAGCACAAAGGGAACGTGTTGCAGGAGAAAATTTTACTCTGGTATCTCAGTCTTTTTCCTAGTGCCTGTTGGATGTTCCTGCAGTTTTCACTGTAAAACCGAGTTGGATCTAGTACCTCCCCATATATATGTATGGAGTGGAGTTTGCAAGTGAAAAGAATCTTTGTGTTCATAACAAGCTAGGTGAAGTTCCGCTTTCACACACACTTATCTCTCAGAAATGAGCATGTGGAGAGACGTTCATTCATCTAGCACAAAAGGAACGGGTTGCAGGAGAAACTTTTACTCTGGTTTCTCAGTCTGTTTCCTATTTCTGGTTTGAAGTTCCTGCAGTTTGCACTGTAAAACCGAGTTGGAGCTAGTACCTCCCCAAATATATGTATGCAGTGGAGTCTGCAAATGAAAAGAAAATTGTGTTCCCAACAAGCTAGTTGAAGCACGGCTTTCACACACACTTATCTCTCAGAAATGAGCATGTGGAGAGACGTTCGTTCATCTAGCACAAAAGGAACGGGTTGCAGGAGAAACTTTTACTCTGGTTTCTCAGTCTGTTTCCTATTGCTGGTTTGAAGTTCCTGCAGTTTGCACTGTAAAACAGATTTGGAGCTAGTACCTCCCCATATATATGTATGGAGTGGAGTTTGCAAGTGAAAAGAAACTTTGTGTTCCCAACAAACTAGGTGAAGGACGGCTTTCACACACACTTATCTCTCAGAACTGAGCATGTGGAGAGACGTTCGTTCATCTAGCACAAAGGGAACGGGTTGAAGGAGAAACTTTTACTCGGGATTCTCAGTCTGTTTCCTAGTGCCTTTTTGAAGTTCGTGCAGTTTTCACTATAAATCCGTGTTGGAGCTAGTACCTCCCCATATATATGTATGGAGTGGAGTTTGCAAGTGAAACGAAACTTTGTGTTCCCAACAAGCTAAGTGAAGTACGGCTTTCACACACACATATCTCTCAGAAATGAACGTGTGGAGAGACGTTCGTTCATTTGGCACAAATGGAACGGATTGCAGGAGAAACTTTTATTGAGGTTTCTCAGTCTGTTTCCTAGTGCCGGTTTGAAGTTCCTGCAGATTCCACAGTAAAACCGTTTTGGAGCTAGTACGTCCCCATACATATGTGTGGAGTGGAATTTGCAACTGAAAAGTAACTTTGTGTTCCCAACAAGCTAGGTGAAGGACGGCTTTCAAACACATATCTCTCAGAACTGAGCATGTGGAGAGACGTTCGTTCATCTAGCACAAAATGAAAGGGTTGCAGGTGAAACTTTTACTCTGGTTTCTGAGTCTGTTTCCTAGTGCCGGTTTGAAATTCCTGCAGTTTTCACTGTAAAACCGAGTAGGAGCTAGTACCTCCCCATATATATGTATGGAGTGGAGTTTGCAACTGAAAAGAAACTTTGTGTTCCCAACAAGCTAGGTGAAGAACGGCTTTCATACACACTTTTCTCTCTGAACTGAGCATGTGGAGAGACGTTCGTTCATCTAGCACAAAGGGAACGGGTTGCAGGAGAAACTTTTACTCTGGTTTCTCAGTCTCTTTCCAAGTGCCTGTTTGAAGTTCCTGCAGTTTTCACTGTAAAACCGAGCTGGAGCTAGTACCTCACCATATATATGTATGGAGTGGAGTTTGCAACTGAAAAGAAATTTTGTGTTCCCAACAAGCTAGGTGAAGGACGGCTTTCACACACAGTTATCTCTCAGAACTGAGCATGTGGAGAGACGTTCGTTCATCTAGCACAAAGGGAACAGGTTGCAGGAGAAATTTTTACTCCTGTTTCTCAATCTGTTTCCTAGTGCAGGTTTGAAGATCCTGCAGTTTTCACTGTAAAACCGAGTTGGAGCTAGTACCTCACCAAATATATGTATGCAGTGGAGTCTGCAAGTGAAAAGAAAATTGTGTTCCCAACAAGCTAGTTGAAGAACGGCTTTCACACACACTTATCTCTCAGAACTGAGCATGTGGAGAGACGTTCGTTCATCTAGCACAATGGGAACGTGTTGCAGGAGAAACTTTTACTCTGTTTTCTCAGTCTGTTTCCTAGTGCCGGTTTTACGTTCCTGCAGTTTTCACTGTAAAACCGAGTTGGTGCTAGTACCTCCCCATATATATGTATGGAGTGGAGTTTGAAAATGAAAAGAAACTTTGTGTTCCGAAAAAGCTAGGTGAAGTACGGCTTTCACACACACTTATCTCTCAGAACTGAGCATGTGGAGAGACGTTCGTTCATCTAGCACAAAGGGAACTTGTTGCAGGAGAAAATTTTACTCTGGTTTCTCAGTCTTTTTCCTAGTGCCGGTTGGATGTTCCTGCAGCTTTCACTGTAAAACCGAGTTGGATCTAGTACCTCCCCATATATATGTATGGAGTGGAGTTTGCAAGTGAAAAGAAACTTTGTGTTCCCAACAAGCTAGGTGAAGGACGGCTTTCACACACACTTATCTCTCAGAACTGAGCATGTGGAGAGACTTTCGTTCATCTAGGAAAAGGGAACGGGTTGCAGGAGAAACTTTTACTCTGATTTCTCAGTCTGTTTCCTAGTACCGGTTTGAAGTTCCTACAGTTTTCACTGAAAAACCGATTTCAAGCTAGTACCTCCCCATATATATGTATGTAGTGGAGTTTGCAAGTGAAAAGAAACTTTGTGTTCCCAACAAGCTAGGTGAAGGACGGCTTTCACACACACTTATCCCTCAGGACTGAGCATGTGGAGAGACATTCGTTCATCTAGCACAAAGGGAACAGGTTGTAGGAGAAACTTTTACTCTGGTTTCTCAGTCTTTTTCCTAGTACCGGTTTGAACTTCCTGCAGTTTTCACTGTAAAACCGTGTTGGAGCTAGTACGTCCCCATATATATGTATGGAGTGGAGTTTGCAAGTGAAAATAATCTTTGTGTTCCCAACAAGCTAGGTGAAGGACGGCTTTCACACACACTTATCTCTCAGAACTGAGCATGTGGAGAGACGTTCGTTCATCTAGCACAAAGGGAACGGTTTGCAGGAGAAACTTTTACTCTGGTTTCTCAGTCTGTTTCCTAGTGCAGGTTTGAAGATCCTGCAGGTTTCACTGTAAAACCGAGTTGGAGCTAGTACCTCCCCATATATATGTATGGAGTGGAGTTTGCAACTGAAAAGAAATTTTGTGTTCCCAACAAGCTAGGTGAAGGACGGCTTTCACACACAATTATCTCTCAGAACTGAGCATGTGGAGAGACGTTCTTTCATCTAGCACAAGGGGAACGGGATGCAGGAGAAATTATTTCTCTGGTTTCTCAGTCTGTTTCCTAGTGCCGGTTTGAAGTTCCTGCAGATTCCACAGAAAAACCGTGTTGGAACTATTACGTCCCCATATATATATATGGAGTGGAGTTTGCAACTGAAAAGAAACTTTGTGTTCCCAACAAGCTAGGTGAAGGACGGCTTTCACACACACTTATCTCTCAGAACTGAGCATGTGGAGAGACGTTCGTTCATCTAGCACGAAGGGAACGTGTTGCAGGAGAAATTTTACTCTGGTTTCTCAGTCTGTTTCATAGTGCCGGTTTGAAGTTCCTGCAGTTTTCACTGTAAAACAGAGTTGGAGCTATTATCTCCCCATATATATGTATGGAGTGGAGTTTGCAAGTGAAAAGAAACTTTGTGTTCCCAACAAGCTAGGTGAAGTTCCGCTTTCACACACACTTATCTCTCAGAACTGAGCATGTGGAGAGACGTTCTTTCATCTAGCACAAAGGGAATTGGTTGCAGGAGAAACATTTACTCTGATTTCTCAGTCTGTTTCCTAGTGCCGTTTTGAAGTTCCTGCAGTTTTCACTGTAAAACAGAGTTGGAGCTATTACCTCCCCATATATATGTATGGATTGGAGTTTGCAAGTGAAAAGAAACTTTGTGTTCCCAACAAGCTAGGTGAAGGACGGCTTTCAAACACACTTATCTCTCAGAAATGAGCATGTGGAGAGACGTTCGTTCATCTAGCACAAATGGAACGGATTGCAGGAGAAACTTTTACTCTGGTTCCTCAGTAGGTTTCCTAGTGCCGGTTTGATGTTCCTGCAGTTTTCACTGTAAAACAGAGTTGGAGCTAGTACCTCCCCATATATATGTATGGAGTGAAGTTTGCAACTGTAAAGAAACTTTGTGTTCCCAACAAGCTAGGTGAAGGACGGCTTTCACACACACTTATCTCTCAGAACTGAGCATGTGTAGAGACGTTCTTTCATCTAGCACAAAAGGAACGGGTTGCAGGAGAAAGTATTACTCTGGTTTCTCAGTCTGTTTCCTAGTGCCGGTTTGAAGTTCCTGCAGTTTTCACTATAAAAAAGAGTTGGAGAAAGTACCTCCCCATATATATGTATGGAGTGGAGTTTGAAAGTGAAAAGAAACTTTGTGTTCCCAACAAGCTAGGTGAAGGACGGCTTTCACACACACATATCTCTCAGAAATGAGCATGTGGAGAGACGTTCGTTCATCTAGCACAAAGGGAACGGGTTGCAGGAGAAACTTTTACTCTGGTTTCTCAGTCTTTTTCCTAGTGCCAGTTTGAATTTCCTGCAGTTTTCACTGTAAAACTGAGTTGGAGCTTGTACCACACCATATTTATATATGGAGTGGAGATTTCAAGTGAAAAGAAACTTTGTGTTCCCAACAATCTAAGTGAAGGACGGCTTTCACACACACTTATCCCTCAGGAGTGAGCATGTGGAGAGACATTCGTTCATCTAGCACAAAGGGAACAGGTTGTAGAAGAAACTTTTACTCTGGTTTCTCAGTCTTTTTCCTAGTACCGGTTTGAACTTCCTGCAGTTTTCACTGTAAAACCGTGTTGGAGCTAGTACGTCCCCATATATATGTATGGAGTGGAGTTTGCAAGTGAAAATAATCTTTGTGTTCCCAACAAGCTAGGTGAAGGACGGCTTTCACACACAATTATCTCTCAGAACTGAGCATGTGGAGAGACGTTCTTTCATCTAGCACAAAGGGAACGGGATGCAGGAGAAATTATTTCTCTGGTTTCTCAGTCTGTTTCCTAGTGCCGGTTTGAAGTTCCTGCAGATTCCACAGAAAAACCGTGTTGGAACTATTACGTCCCCATATATATGTATGGAGTGGAGTTTGCAACTGAAAAGAAACTTTGTGTTCCCAACAAGCTAGGTGAAGGACGGCTTTCACACACACTTATCTCTCAGAACTGAGCATGTGGAGAGACGTTCGTTCATCTAGCACAAAGGGAACGGTTTGCAGGAGAAATTTTACTCTGGTTTCTCAGTCTGTTTCCTAGTGCTGGTTTGAAGTTCCTGCAGTTTTCACTGTAAAACAGAGTTGGAGTTAGTACCACCCCATATATATGTATGGAGTGGAGTTAGCAACTGTAAAGAAACTTTGTGTTCCCAACAAGCTAGGTGAAGGACGGCTTTCACACACACTTATCTCTCAGAACTGAGCATGTGGAGAGACGTTCGTTCATCTAGCACAAATGGAACGGATTGCAGGAGAAACTTTTACTCTGGTTCCTCAGTAGGTTTCCTAGTGCCGGTTTGATTTTCCTGCAGTTTTCACTGTAAAACCGAGTTGGAGTTAGTACCTCCCCATATATATGTATGGAGTGGAGTTAGCAACTGTAAAGAAACTTTGTGTTCCCAACAAGCTAGGTGAAGGACGGCTTTCACACACACTTATCTCTCAGAACTGAGCATGTGGAGAGACTTTCGTTCATCTAGCACAAAGGGAACGGGTTGCAGGAGAAAATTTTACTCTGGTTTCTCAGTCTGTTTCCTAGTGCCGGTTTGAAGTTCCTGCAGTTTTCACTGTAAAACCGAGTTGGAGCTAGTACCTCACCATATATATTTATGGAGTGGAGTTTGCAAGTGAAAAGAAACTTTGTGTTCCCAACAAGCTAGGTGAAGGACGGCTTTCACACACACTTATCTCTCAGAACTGAGCATGTGTAGAGACGTTCTTTCATCTAGCACAAAAGGAACGGGTTGCAGGAGAAACTTTTACTCGGGATTCTCAGTCTGTTTCCTAGTGCCTTTTTGAAGTTCCTGCAGTTTTCACTGTAAAAGCGAGTTGGAGCTAGTACCTCCCCATATATATGTATGGAGTGGAGTTTGCAAGTGAAACGAAACTTTGTGTTCCCAACAAGCTAGGTGAAGGACGGCTTTCACACACAATTATCACTAAGAACTGACCATGTGGAGAGACGTTCGTTCATCTAGCACAAATGGAACGGGTTGCAGGGGAAAGTTTTATTCTGGTTTCTCAGTTCGTTTCCTAGTGCCGGTTTGAAGTTCCTGCAGTTTTCACTGTAAAACCGATTTGGAGTTTGTACCTCCCCATATATATGTATGGAGTGGAGTTTGCATATGAAAATAATCTTTGTGTTCCCAACTAGCAAGGTGAAGGACGGCTTTCACACACATTTATCTCTCAGAACTGAGCATGTGGTGAGACGTTCGTTCATCTAGCACAAAGGGAACGGTTTGCAGGAGAAACTTTATCTCTGGTTTCTCAGTCTGTTTCCTAGTACCGGTTTGAAGTTCCTGCAGTTTTCACTGTAAAACAGTGTTGGAGCTAGGACGTACCCATATATATGTATGGAGTGGAGTTTGCAAGTGAAAATAGTCTTTGTGATCCCAACAAGTTAGGTGAAGGACGGCTTTCACACACACTTATCTCTCAGAACTGAGCATGTGGTGAGACGTTCGTTCATCTAGCAAAAAGGGAACGGGTTGCAGGAGAAACTTTTACTCTGGATTCTCAGTCTGTTTCCTAGTGCCGGTTTGAAGTTCCTGCAGTTTTCACTGTAAAACCGAGTTGGAGCTAGCACCTCCCCATATATATGTATGGAGTGGAGTTTGCAATTGAAAAGAAAATTTTTGTTCCCAACAAGTTGGTGAAGGACCGCTTTCACACACAATTATCTCTCCTAACTGAGCATGTGGAGAGGTGTTCGTTCATCTAGCACAAAGGGAACGGGTTGCATGAGAAACTATTACTTTGGTTACTCAGTCTGTTTCCTAGTGCCAGTTTGATGTTCCTGCAGTTTTCACTGTAAAGCCGAGATGGAGCTAGTACATCCCTATATATATGTATGGAGTGGAGTTAGCAAATGAAAAGAAACTCGGTGTTCCCAACAAAGCTAGGTGAATAAAGGCTTTCATACACACTTTTCTCTCTGAACTGAGCATGTGGAGAGACGTTCGTTCATCTAGCACAAAGGGAACGGTGTGCAGGAGAAATTATTTCTCTGGTTTCTCAGTCTGTTTCCTAGTGCCGGTTTGAAGTTCCTGCACTTTTCACTGTAAAACCGAGTTGGAGCTTGTATCTCCCCATATATATGTATAAAGTGCAGTTTGCAAGTGAAAAGAAACATTGTGTTCCCAACAAGCTAGTTGAAGGACGGCTTTCACACACACAAATCTCTCAGAACTGAGCATGTGGGGAGACGTTAGTTCATCTAGCACAAAGGAACGGTTTGTAGGAGAAACTTTTACTCTGGTTTCTCAGTCTGTTTCTTAGTGCCGGTTAGAAGTTCCTGCACTTTTCACTGTATAACCGAGTTGGAGCTAGTACCTCCAAATATATATGTATGGAGTGGAGTTGGAAACTGAAAAGAAACTTTGTGTTCCCAACAAGATAGGTGAAGGACGGCTTTCACACACACTTATCTCTCAGAACTGAGCATGTGGAGAGAAGTTCGTTCATCTAGCACAAAGGGAAATGGTTGCAGGAGAAACTTTACTCTGGTTTCTCAGTCTGTTTCCTAGTGCCGGTTTGAAGTTCCTGCAGTTTTCACTGTAAAACCGAGTTGGAGCTAGTACCTCCCCATATATATGTAAGGAGTGGTGTTTGCAACTGAAAAGAAACTTTGTGATCCCAACAAGATATTTGAAAGACGGCTTTCACACACATTTATCACTCAGAACTTAGCATTTGGAGAGACGTTCGTTCATCTAGCACAAAGGGAACGGGTTGCAGGAGAAAATTTTACTCTGGTTTCTCAGTCTGTTTCCAAGTGCCGGTTTGAATTTCCTGCAGGTTTCAATGTAAAACGGAGTTGGAGCTAGTACCTCCCCATAAATATGTATGGAGTGGAGTTTGCAACTGAAAAGAAACTTTGTGTTCCCAACAAGCTCGGTGAAGGCCGGCTTTCACACACACTTATCTCTCAGAACTGACCATGTGGAGAGACGTTCGTTCATCTAGCACAATGGGAACTGGTTGCAGGAGAAACTTTTACTCTGGTTTCTCAGTCTGTTTCCTAGTGCCAGTTTGAAGTTCCTGCAGTTTTCACTGTAAAACCGAGTTGGAGCTAGTACCTCCCCATAAATATGTATGGATTGGAATTTGCAACTGAAAGCAAACTTTGTGTTCCCAATCAGCTAGATGAAGAACGGCTTTCACACACACATATCTCTCAGAACTGAGCATGTGGAGAGACGTTCGTTCATCTAGGACAAAGGGAACGGGTTGCAGCAGAAACTTTTACTCTGGTTTCTCAGTCTGTTTCCTAGTGCCGGTTTGAAGTTCCTGCACTTTTCACTGTAAAAACGAGTTGGAGCTTGTACCTCCCCATATATATGTATGGAGTGGAGTTTGCAAGTGAAACGAAACTTTGTGTTCCCAACAAGCTAGGTGAAGGACGGCTTTCACACACAATTATCACTAAGAACTGACCATGTGGAGAGACGTTCGTTCATCTAGCACAAATGGAACGGGTTGCAGGGGAAAGTTTTATTCTGGTTTCTCAGTTCGTTTCCTAGTGCCGGTTTGAAGTTCCTGCAGTTTTCACTGTAAAACCGATTTGGAGTTTGTACCTCCCCATATATATGTATGGAGTGGAGTTTGCATATGAAAATAATCTTTGTGTTCCCAACTAGCAAGGTGAAGGACGGCTTTCACACACATTTATCTCTCAGAACTGAGCATGTGGTGAGACGTTCGTTCATCTAGCACAAAGGGAACGGTTTGCAGGAGAAACTTTATCTCTGGTTTCTCAGTCTGTTTCCTAGTACCGGTTTGAAGTTCCTGCAGTTTTCACTGTAAAACAGTGTTGGAGCTAGGACGTACCCATATATATGTATGGAGTGGAGTTTGCAAGTGAAAATAGTCTTTGTGATCCCAACAAGTTAGGTGAAGGACGGCTTTCACACACACTTATCTCTCAGAACTGAGCATGTGGTGAGACGTTCGTTCATCTAGCAAAAAGGGAACGGGTTGCAGGAGAAACTTTTACTCTGGATTCTCAGTCTGTTTCCTAGTGCCGGTTTGAAGTTCCTGCAGTTTTCACTGTAAAACCGAGTTGGAGCTAGCACCTCCCCATATATATGTATGGAGTGGAGTTTGCAATTGAAAAGAAAATTTTTGTTCCCAACAAGTTGGTGAAGGACCGCTTTCACACACAATTATCTCTCCTAACTGAGCATGTGGAGAGGTGTTCGTTCATCTAGCACAAAGGGAACGGGTTGCATGAGAAACTATTACTTTGGTTACTCAGTCTGTTTCCTAGTGCCAGTTTGATGTTCCTGCAGTTTTCACTGTAAAGCCGAGATGGAGCTAGTACATCCCTATATATATGTATGGAGTGGAGTTAGCAAATGAAAAGAAACTCGGTGTTCCCAACAAAGCTAGGTGAATAAAGGCTTTCATACACACTTTTCTCTCTGAACTGAGCATGTGGAGAGACGTTCGTTCATCTAGCACAAAGGGAACGGTGTGCAGGAGAAATTATTTCTCTGGTTTCTCAGTCTGTTTCCTAGTGCCGGTTTGAAGTTCCTGCACTTTTCACTGTAAAACCGAGTTGGAGCTTGTATCTCCCCATATATATGTATAAAGTGCAGTTTGCAAGTGAAAAGAAACATTGTGTTCCCAACAAGCTAGTTGAAGGACGGCTTTCACACACACAAATCTCTCAGAACTGAGCATGTGGGGAGACGTTAGTTCATCTAGCACAAAGGAACGGTTTGTAGGAGAAACTTTTACTCTGGTTTCTCAGTCTGTTTCTTAGTGCCGGTTAGAAGTTCCTGCACTTTTCACTGTATAACCGAGTTGGAGCTAGTACCTCCAAATATATATGTATGGAGTGGAGTTGGAAACTGAAAAGAAACTTTGTGTTCCCAACAAGATAGGTGAAGGACGGCTTTCACACACACTTATCTCTCAGAACTGAGCATGTGGAGAGAAGTTCGTTCATCTAGCACAAAGGGAAATGGTTGCAGGAGAAACTTTACTCTGGTTTCTCAGTCTGTTTCCTAGTGCCGGTTTGAAGTTCCTGCAGTTTTCACTGTAAAACCGAGTTGGAGCTAGTACCTCCCCATATATATGTAAGGAGTGGTGTTTGCAACTGAAAAGAAACTTTGTGATCCCAACAAGATATTTGAAAGACGGCTTTCACACACATTTATCACTCAGAACTTAGCATTTGGAGAGACGTTCGTTCATCTAGCACAAAGGGAACGGGTTGCAGGAGAAAATTTTACTCTGGTTTCTCAGTCTGTTTCCAAGTGCCGGTTTGAATTTCCTGCAGGTTTCAATGTAAAACGGAGTTGGAGCTAGTACCTCCCCATAAATATGTATGGAGTGGAGTTTGCAACTGAAAAGAAACTTTGTGTTCCCAACAAGCTCGGTGAAGGCCGGCTTTCACACACACTTATCTCTCAGAACTGACCATGTGGAGAGACGTTCGTTCATCTAGCACAATGGGAACTGGTTGCAGGAGAAACTTTTACTCTGGTTTCTCAGTCTGTTTCCTAGTGCCAGTTTGAAGTTCCTGCAGTTTTCACTGTAAAACCGAGTTGGAGCTAGTACCTCCCCATAAATATGTATGGATTGGAATTTGCAACTGAAAGCAAACTTTGTGTTCCCAATCAGCTAGATGAAGAACGGCTTTCACACACACATATCTCTCAGAACTGAGCATGTGGAGAGACGTTCGTTCATCTAGGACAAAGGGAACGGGTTGCAGCAGAAACTTTTACTCTGGTTTCTCAGTCTGTTTCCTAGTGCCGGTTTGAAGTTCCTGCACTTTTCACTGTAAAAACGAGTTGGAGCTTGTACCTCCCCATATATATGTATGGAGTGGTGATAGCAAGTGAAAAGAAACTTTGTGTTCCCAACAAGCTATGTGAAGGACGGCTTTCACACACACTTATCTCTCAGAACTGAGCATGTGGAGAGACGTTCGTTCATCTAGGACAAATGTAACGGGTTGCAGGAGAAACTTTTACTCTGGTTTCTCAGTCTGTTTCCTGGTGCCGGTTAGAAGTTCCTGCAGTTATCACTGTAAAACCGAGTTGGAGCTAGTACCTCCCCATATATATGTATGGAGTGGAGTTGGAAACTGAAAAGAAAATTTGTGTTCCCAACAAGCTTGGGGAAGGACGGCTTTCACACACACTTAACTCTCAGAACTGCATGTGGAGAGACGTTCGTTCATCTAGCACAAAGGGAGCGGGTTGCAGGAGAAACTTTTACTCTGGATTCTCAGTCTGTTTCCTAGTGCCTGTTTGTAGTTCCTGTAGTTTTCACTGTAAAACCGAGTTGGAGCTAGTACCTCCCCATATATATGTATGTAGTGGAGTTTGCTAGTGAAAAGAAACTTTGTGTTCCCAACAAGCTAGGTGAAGCACGGCTTTCACACACACTTATCTCTCAGAACTGAGCATTTGTAGAGACTTTCGTTCATCTAGCACAAAAAGAACGGGTGCAGGAGAAACTTTTACTCTGGTTTCTCAGTCTGTTTCCTATTGCTGGTTTGAAGTTCCAGCAGTTTGCTATGTAAAACCGAGTTGGAGCTAGTACCTCCCGATATATATGTATGGAATGGAGTTTGCAAGTGAAAAGAAACTTTGTGTTCCCAACAAACTAGGTGAAAGACGGCTTTCAAACACATTTATCTCTCAGAAATGAGCATGTGGAGAGACGTTCGTTCATCTAGCACAAAGGGAACGGGTTGAAGGAGAAACTTTTACTCGGGATTCTCAGTCTGTTTCCTAGTGCGTTTTTGAAGTTCCTGCAGTTTTCACTGTAAAACCGTGTTGGGGCTAGTACCTCCCCATATATATGTATGGAGTGGAGTTTGCAAGTGGAAAGAAACTTTGTGTTCCCAACAAGCTAGGTGAAGGACGGCTTTCACACACAATTATCTCTCAGAACTGAACGTGTGGAGAGACGTTCGTTCATTTGGCACAAATGGAACGGATTGCAGGAGAAACTTTTATTCAGGTTTCTCAGTCTGTTTCCTAGTGCCGGTTTGAATTTCCTGCAAATTCCACAGTAAAACCGTGTTGGAGCTAGTACGTCCCCATACATATGTGTGGAGTGGAATTTGCAACTGAAAAGATACTTTGTGTTCCCAACAAGCTAGTTGAAGGACAGCTTTCACACACAGTTATCTTTCTGAACTGAGCATTTGGAGAGACGTTCGTTCATCTAGCACAAATGGAACGGGTTGCAGGAGAAAATTTTACTCTGGTTTCTCAGTCTGTTTCCTAGTGCCGGTTTGAAGTTTCTGCAGTTTTCACTGTAAAACCGAGTTGGAGATAGTACCTCCCCATATATATGTATGGAGTGGAGTTTGCAACTGAAAAGAAACTTTGTGTTCCCAACAAGCTAGGTGAAGAACGGCTTTCATACACACTTTTCTCTCTGAACTGAGCATGTGGAGAGACGTTCGTTCATCTAGCACAAAGGGAACGGGTTGCAGGGGAAACTTTTACTCTTGTTTCTCAGTCTCTTTCCAATTGCCTGTTTGAAGTTCCTGCAGTTTTCACTGTAAAACCGAGTTGGAGCTTGTACCTCCCCATATATATGTATGGAGTGGAGTTTGCAACTGAAAAGAAATTTTGTGTTCTCAACAAGCTTGGTGAAGGACGGCTTTCACACACAATTATCTCTCAGAACTGAGCATGTGGAAAGACGTTCTTTCATCTAGCACAAAGGGAACGGATTGCAGGAGAAATTATTTCTCTGGTTTCTCAGTCTGTTTCCTAGTGCCGGTTTGAAGTTCCTGCAGTTTTCACTGTAAAACAGAGTTGGAGCTTTTATTTACCCATATATATGTATATTGTGCAGTTTGCATGTGAAAAGAAACTTTGTGTTCCCAACAAGGTAGTTGAAGGACGGCATTAACACACACATATCTCTCAGAACTGAGCATGTGGAGAGACGTTCGTTCATCTAGCACAAAGGGAACGGGTTGCAGGAGAAACTTTTACTCTGGTTTCTCAGTCTGTTTCCTAGTGCCGGTTTGAAGTTCCTGCAGTTTTCACAGTAAAACCTAGTTGGAGCTTGTATCAGCCCATATATATGTATATAGTGCAGTTTGCAAGTGAAAAGAAACTTTGTGTTCCCAACAAGCTAGTTGAAGGACGGCTTTCACACACACATATCTCTCAGAACTGAGCATGTGGAGAGACGTTAGTTCATCTATCACAAAGTAACGGTTTGTAGGAGAAACTTTTACTCTGGTTTCTCAGTCTGTTTCCTAGTGCCAGTTTGAAGTTCCTGCAGTTTTCACTGTAAAACCGAGTTGGATCTAGTACCTACCCATATATATGTAAGGAGTGGAGTTTGCAACTTAAAAGAATCTTTGTGATCCCAACAAGCTATGTGAAAGACGGCTTCCACACACACTTATCACTCAGAACTGAGCATGTGGAGAGACGTTCGTTCATCTAGCACAAAGGGAACGGGTTGCAGGAGAAAATTTTACTCTGGTTTCTCAGTCTGTTTCCAAGTGCCGGTTTGAATATCCTGCAGTTTTCAATGTAAAACAGAGTTGGAGCTTGTACCTCCCCATATATATGTATGGGGTGGAGTTTGCAAGTGAAAAGAAACTTTGTGTTCCCAACAAGCAATGTGAAGCACGGATTTCACACATACTTATCTCTCAGAAATGAGCATGTGTAGAGACGTTCGTTCATCTAGCACAAATGGAACGGGTTGCAGGAGAAACTTTTACTCTGGTTTCTCAGTTTGTTTCCTACTGCCGGTTTGATGTTCCTGCAGTTTTCACTGTAAAACCTAGTTGGAGCAAGTACCTCCCCATATATATGTATGGAGTGGAGTTTGCAACTGAAAAGAAACTTTGTTTTCCCAACAAGATAAGTGAAGGACGGCTTTCACACACAATTATCTCTCAGATCTGAGCATGTGGAGAGACGTTCGTTCATATGGCACAAATGGAACGGGTTGCAGGAGAAACTTTTATTCTGGTTTCTCAGTCTGTTTCCTAGAACCGGTTTGAAGTTCCTGCAGATTCCACAGAAAAACCGTGTTGGAACTATTACGTCCCCATATATATGTATGGAGTGGAGTTTGCAACTGAAAAGAAACTTTGTGTTCCCAACAAGATAGGTGAAAGACGGCTTTCACACACACTTATCTCTCAGAACTGAGCATGTGGAGAGACGTTCGTTCATCTAGCACAAAGGGAACGGTTTGCAGGAGAAATTTTACTCTGGTTTCTCAGTCTGTTTCCTAGTGCCGGTTTGAAGTTCCTGCAGTTTTCACTGTAAAACAGATTTGGATCTAGTATCTCCCCATATATATGTATGGATTGGAGTTTGCAAGTGAAAAGAAACTTTGTGTTCCCAACAAGCTAGGTGAAGGTCCACTTTCACACACACTTATCTCTCAGAAATGAGCATGTGGAGAGACGTTCGTTCATCTAGCAAAAATGGAACGGATTGCAGGAGAAACTTTTACTCTGGTTTCTCAGTCTGTTTCCTAGTGCCGGTTTGATGTTCCTGCAGTTTTCACTGTAAAACCGAGTTGGAGCTAGTACGTCCCCATATATATGTATGGAGTGGAGTTTGCAACTGTAAAGAAACTTTGTGTTCCCAACAAGCTAGGTGAAAGACGGCTTTCACACACACTTATCTCTCAGAACTGAGCATGTGGAGAGACTTTCGTTCATCTAGCACAAAGCGAACGGGTTGCAGAAGAAACTTTTACTCTGGTTTCTCAGTCTGTTTCCTAGTGCCGGTTTGAAGTACCTGCAGTTTTCACTGTAAAACCGAGTTGGAGCTAGTACCTCCCCATATATATGTAAGGAGTGGGGTTTGCAAGTGAAACGAAACTTTGTGTTCCCAAAAAGATGGGTGAAGAACGGCTTTCACACACACTTATCTCTCAGAACTGAGCATGTGTAGAGAATTTCGTTCATCTAGCACAAAAGGAACGGGGTGCAGGAGAATCTTTTACTCTGGTTTCTCAGTCTGTTTCCTAGTGCCGGTTTGAAATTCCTGCAGTTTTCACTGTAAAACCGAATAGGAGCTAGTACTTCCCCATATATATGTATGGAGTGGAGTTTGCAACTGAAAAGAAACTTTGTGTTCCCAACAAGCTAGGTGAAGGACGGTTTCACACACAATTATCACTCATAACTGAGCATGTGGAGAGACGTTCGTTCATCTAGCACAAATGGAACGGGTTGCAGGAGAAAGTTTTATTCTGGTTTCTCAGCCTGTTTCCTAGTGCCGGTTTGAAGTTCCTGCAGTTTTCACTGTAAAACCGATTTGGAGTTTGTACCTCCCCATATATATGTATGGATTGGAGTTGGCATCTGAAAAGAATCTTTGTGTTCCCAACTAGCTAGGTGAAGGACGGCTTTCACACACATTTATCTCTCAGAACTGAGCATGTGGAGAGACGTTCGTTCATCTAGCACAAAGGGAACGGGTTGCAGGAGAAACTTTAACTCTGGTTTCTCAGTCTGTTTCCAAGTACCGGTTTGAAGTTCCTGCAGTTTTCACTGTAAAACCTTGTTGGAGCAAGTACGTCCCCATATATATGTATGGAGTGGAGTTTGCAAGTGAAAATAATCTTTGTGTTCCCAACAAGCTAGGTGAAGGACGGCTTTCACACACACTTATCTCTCAGAACTGAGCATGTGGAGAGACGTTCGTTCAACTAGCAAAAAGTGAACGGGTTGCAGGAGAAACTTTTACTCTGGTTTCTCAGTCTGTTTCCTAGTGCCGGTTTGAAGTTCCTGCAGTTTTCACTGTAAAACAGAGTTGGAGCTAGTACCTCCCCATATATATGTATGGAGTGGAGTTTGCAATTGAAAAGAAACTTTGTGTTCCCAACAAGCTAGGTGAAGAACGGCTTTCATACACACTTTTCTCTCTGAACTGAGCATGTGGAGAGACGTTCATTCATCTAGCACAAAGGGAACGGGTTGCAGTGGAAACTTTTACTCTTGTTTCTCAGTCTCTTTCCAAGTGCCTGTTTGAAGTTCCTGCAGTTTTCACTGTAAAACCGAGTTGGAGCTTGTACCTCCCCATATATATGTATGGAGTGGAGTTTGCAACTGAAAAGAAATTTTGTGTTCTCAACAAGCTTGGTGAAGGACGGCTTTCACACACAAATATCTCTCAGAACTGAGCATGTGGAAAGACGTTCTTTCATCTAGCACAAAGGGAACGGATTGCAGGAGAAATTATTTCTCTGGTTTCTCAGTCTGTTTCCTAGTGCCGGTTTGAAGTTCCTGCAGTTTTCACTGTAAAACAGAGTTGGAGCTTTTATCTACACATATATATGTATATAGTGCAGTTTGCATGTGAAAAGAAACTTTGTGTTCCCAACAAGGTAGTTGAAGGACGGCATTAACACACACATATCTCTCAGAACTGAGCATGTGGAGAGACGTTCGTTCATCTATCACAAAGGGAACGGGTTGCAGGAGAAACTTTTACTCTGGTTTCTCAGTCTGTTTCCTAGTGCCGGTTTGAAGTTCCTGCAGTTTTCACAGTAAAACCTAGTTGGAGCTTGTATCAGCCCATATATATGTATATAGTGCAGTTTGCAAGTGAAAAGAAACTTTGTGTTCCCAACAAGCTAGTTGAAGGACGGCTTTCACACACACATATCTCTCAGAACTGAGCATGTGGAGAGACGTTCGTTCATCTATCACAAAGGGAACGGGTTGCAGGAGAAACTTTTACTCTGGTTTCTCAGTCTGTTTCCTAGTGCCGGTTAGAAATTCCTGCAGTTTTCACTGTAAAACCGATTAGGAGCTAGTACCTCCCCATATATATGTATGGAGTGGAGTTTGCAAGTGAAAAGAAACTTTGTGTTCCCAACAAGCTATGTGAAGGACGGCTTTCACACACAATTATCACTCAGAACTGAGCATGTGGAGAGACGTTCGTTCATCTAGCACAAAGGGAATGGGTTGCATGAGAAACTATTACTTTGGTTACTCATTCTGTTTCCTAGTGCCAGTTTGAAGTTCCTGCAGTTTTCACTGTAAAGCCGAGTTGGAGCTTGTACCTCCCCATATATATGTATGGACTGGAGTTAGCAAGTGAAACGAAACTTTGTGTTCCCAACAAGCTAGGTGAAGAACGGCTTTCATACACACTTTTCTCTCTGAACTGAGCATGTGGAGAGACGTTCGTTCATCTAGCACAAAGGGAACGGGTTGCAGGGGAAACTTTTACTCTTGTTTCTCAGTCTCTTTCCAATTGCCTGTTTGAAGTTCCTGCAGTTTTCACTGTAAAACCGAGTTGGAGCTTGTACCTCCCCATATATATGTATGGAGTGGAGTTTGCAACTGAAAAGAAATTTTGTGTTCTCAACAAGCTTGGTGAAGGACGGCTTTCACACACAATTATCTCTCAGAACTGAGCATGTGGAAAGACGTTCTTTCATCTAGCACAAAGGGAACGGATTGCAGGAGAAATTATTTCTCTGGTTTCTCAGTCTGTTTCCTAGTGCCGGTTTGACGTTCCTGCAGTTTTCACTGTAAAACAGAGTTGGAGCTTTTATTTACCCATATATATGTATATTGTGCAGTTTGCATGTGAAAAGAAACTTTGTGTTCCCAACAAGGTAGTTGAAGGACGGCATTAACACACACATATCTCTCAGAACTGAGCATGTGGAGAGACGTTCGTTCATCTAGCACAAAGGGAACGGGTTGCAGGAGAAACTTTTACTCTGGTTTCTCAGTCTGTTTCCTAGTGCCGGTTTGAAGTTCCTGCAGTTTTCACAGTAAAACCTAGTTGGAGCTTGTATCAGCCCATATATATGTATATAGTGCAGTTTGCAAGTGAAAAGAAACTTTGTGTTCCCAACAAGCTAGTTGAAGGACGGCTTTCACACACACATATCTCTCAGAACTGAGCATGTGGAGAGACGTTAGTTCATCTAGCACAAAGTAACGGTTTGTAGGAGAAACTTTTACTCTGGTTTCTCAGTCTGTTTCCTAGTGCCGGTTTGAAGTTCCTGCAGTTTTCACTGTAAAACCGAGTTGGATCTAGTACCTACCCATATATATGTAAGGAGTGGAGTTTGCAACTTAAAAGAAACTTTGTGATCCCAACAAGCTATGTGAAAGACGGCTTCCACACACACTTATCACTCAGAACTGAGCATGTGGAGAGACGTTCGTTCATCTAGCACAAAGGGAACGGGTTGCAGGAGAAAATTTTACTCTGGTTTCTCAGTCTGTTTCCAAGTGCCGGTTTGAATATCCTGCAGTTTTCAATGTAAAACAGAGTTGGAGCTTGTACCTCCCCATATATATGTATGGGGTGGAGTTTGCAAGTGAAAAGAAACTTTGTGTTCCCAACAAGCAATGTGAAGCACGGATTTCACACATACTTATCTCTCAGAAATGAGCATGTGTAGAGACGTTCGTTCATCTAGCACAAATGGAACGGGTTGCAGGAGAAACTTTTACTCTGGTTTCTCAGTTTGTTTCCTACTGCCGGTTTGATGTTCCTGCAGTTTTCACTGTAAAACCTAGTTGGAGCAAGTACCTCCCCATATATATGTATGGAGTGGAGTTTGCAACTGAAAAGAAACTTTGTTTTCCCAACAAGATAAGTGAAGGACGGCTTTCACACACAATTATCTCTCAGATCTGAGCATGTGGAGAGACGTTCGTTCATATGGCACAAATGGAACGGGTTGCAGGAGAAACTTTTATTCTGGTTTCTCAGTCTGTTTCCTAGAACCGGTTTGAAGTTCCTGCAGATTCCACAGAAAAACCGTGTTGGAACTATTACGTCCCCATATATATGTATGGAGTGGAGTTTGCAACTGAAAAGAAACTTTGTGTTCCCAACAAGATAGGTGAAAGACGGCTTTCACACACACTTATCTCTCAGAACTGAGCATGTGGAGAGACGTTCGTTCATCTAGCACAAAGGGAACGGTTTGCAGGAGAAATTTTACTCTGGTTTCTCAGTCTGTTTCCTAGTGCCGGTTTGAAGTTCCTGCAGTTTTCACTGTAAAACAGATTTGGATCTAGTATCTCCCCATATATATGTATGGATTGGAGTTTGCAAGTGAAAAGAAACTTTGTGTTCCCAACAAGCTAGGTGAAGGTCCACTTTCACACACACTTATCTCTCAGAAATGAGCATGTGGAGAGACGTTCGTTCATCTAGCAAAAATGGAACGGATTGCAGGAGAAACTTTTACTCTGGTTTCTCAGTCTGTTTCCTAGTGCCGGTTTGATGTTCCTGCAGTTTTCACTGTAAAACCGAGTTGGAGCTAGTACGTCCCCATATATATGTATGGAGTGGAGTTTGCATCTGTAAAGAAACTTTGTGTTCCCAACAAGCTAGGTGAAAGACGGCTTTCACACACACTTATCTCTCAGAACTGAGCATGTGGAGAGACTTTCGTTCATCTAGCACAAAGCGAACGGGTTGCAGAAGAAACTTTTACTCTGGTTTCTCAGTCTGTTTCCTAGTGCCGGTTTGAAGTACCTGCAGTTTTCACTGTAAAACCGAGTTGGAGCTAGTACCTCCCCATATATATGTAAGGAGTGGGGTTTGCAAGTGAAACGAAACTTTGTGTTCCCAAAAAGATGGGTGAAGAACGGCTTTCACACACACTTATCTCTCAGAACTGAGCATGTGTAGAGAATTTCGTTCATCTAGCACAAAAGGAACGGGGTGCAGGAGAAACTTTTACTCTGGTTTCTCAGTCTGTTTCCTAGTGCCGGTTTGAAATTCCTGCAGTTTTCACTGTAAAACCGAATAGGAGCTAGTACTTCCCCATATATATGTATGGAGTGGAGTTTGCAACTGAAAAGAAACTTTGTGTTCCCAACAAGCTAGGTGAAGGACGGCTTTCACACACAATTATCACTCAAAACTGAGCATGTGGAGAGACGTTCGTTCATCTAGCACAAATGGAACGGGTTGCAGGAGAAAGTTTTATTCTGGTTTCTCAGCCTGTTTCCTAGTGCCGGTTTGAAGTTCCTGCAGTTTTCACTGTAAAACCGATTTGGAGTTTGTACCTCCCCATATATATGTATGGATTGGAGTTGGCATCTGAAAAGAATCTTTGTGTTCCCAACTAGCTAGGTGAAGGACGGCTTTCACACACATTTATCTCTCAGAACTGAGCATGTGGAGAGACGTTCGTTCATCTAGCACAAAGGGAACGGGTTGCAGGAGAAACTTTAACTCTGGTTTCTCAGTCTGTTTCCAAGTACCGGTTTGAAGTTCCTGCAGTTTTCACTGTAAAACCTTGTTGGAGCAAGTACGTCCCCATATATATGTATGGAGTGGAGTTTGCAAGTGAAAATAATCTTTGTGTTCCCAACAAGCTAGGTGAAGGACGGCTTTCACACACACTTATCTCTCAGAACTGAGCATGTGGAGAGACGTTCGTTCAACTAGCAAAAAGTGAACGGGTTGCAGGAGAAACTTTTACTCTGGATTCTCAGTCTGTTTCCTAGTGCCGGTTTGAAGTTCCTGCAGTTTTCACTGTAAAACAGAGTTGGAGCTAGTACCTCCCCATATACATGTATGGAGTGGAGTTTGCAATTGAAAAGAAACTTTGTGTTCCCAACAAGCTAGGTGAAGAACGGCTTTCATACACACTTTTCTCTCTGAACTGAGCATGTGGAGAGACGTTCGTTCATCTAGCACAAAGGGAACGGGTTGCAGTGGAAACTTTTACTCTTGTTTCTCAGTCTCTTTCCAAGTGCCTGTTTGAAGTTCCTGCAGTTTTCACTGTAAAACCGAGTTGGAGCTTGTACCTCCCCATATATATGTATGGAGTGGAGTTTGCAACTGAAAAGAAATTTTGTGTTCTCAACAAGCTTGGTGAAGGACGGCTTTCACACACAAATATCTCTCAGAACTGAGCATGTGGAAAGACGTTCTTTCATCTAGCACAAAGGGAACGGATTGCAGGAGAAATTATTTCTCTGGTTTCTCAGTCTGTTTCCTAGTGCCGGTTTGAAGTTCCTGCAGTTTTCACTGTAAAACAGAGTTGGAGCTTTTATCTACACATATATATGTATATAGTGCAGTTTGCATGTGAAAAGAAACTTTGTGTTCCCAACAAGGTAGTTGAAGGACGGCATTAACACACACATATCTCTCAGAACTGAGCATGTGGAGAGACGTTCGTTCATCTATCACAAAGGGAACGGGTTGCAGGAGAAACTTTTACTCTGGTTTCTCAGTCTGTTTCCTAGTGCCGGTTTGAAGTTCCTGCAGTTTTCACAGTAAAACCTAGTTGGAGCTTGTATCAGCCCATATATATGTATATAGTGCAGTTTGCAAGTGAAAAGAAACTTTGTGTTCCCAACAAGCTAGTTGAAGGACGGCTTTCACACACACATATCTCTCAGAACTGAGCATGTGGAAAGACGTTCGTTCATCTAGCACAAAGGGAACGGGTTGCATGTGAAACTATTACTTTGGTTACTCATTCTGTTTCCTAGTGCCAGTTTGAAGTTGCTGCAGTTTTCACTGTAAAGCCGAGTTGGAGCTTGTACCTCCCCATATATATGCATGGACTGGAGTTAGCAAGTGAAACGAAACTTTGTGTTCCCAACAAGCTAGGTGAAGGACGGCTTTCATACACACTTTTCTCTCTGAACTGAGCATGTGGAGAGACGTTCGTTCATCTAGCACAAAGGGAACGGGTTGCAGGGGAAACTTTTACTCTTGTTTCTCAGTCTCTTTCCAATTGCCTGTTTGAAGTTCCTGCAGTTTTCACTGTAAAACCGAGTTGGAGCTTGTACCTCCCCATATATATGTATGGAGTGGAGTTTGCAACTGAAAAGAAATTTTGTGTTCTCAACAAGCTTGGTGAAGGACGGCTTTCACACACAATTATCTCTCAGAACTGAGCATGTGGAAAGACGTTCTTTCATCTAGCACAAAGGGAACGGATTGCAGGAGAAATTATTTCTCTGGTTTCTCAGTCTGTTTCCTAGTGCCGGTTTGAAGTTCCTGCAGTTTTCACTGTAAAACAGAGTTGGAGCTTTTATTTACCCATATATATGTATATTGTGCAGTTTGCATGTGAAAAGAAACTTTGTGTTCCCAACAAGGTAGTTGAAGGACGGCATTAACACACACATATCTCTCAGAACTGAGCATGTGGAGAGACGTTCGTTCATCTAGCACAAAGGGAACGGGTTGCAGGAGAAACTTTTACTCTGGTTTCTCAGTCTGTTTCCTAGTGCCGGTTTGAAGTTCCTGCAGTTTTCACAGTAAAACCTAGTTGGAGCTTGTATCAGCCCATATATATGTATATAGTGCAGTTTGCAAGTGAAAAGAAACTTTGTGTTCCCAACAAGCTAGTTGAAGGACGGCTTTCACACACACATATCTCTCAGAACTGAGCATGTGGAGAGACGTTCGTTCATCTAGCACAAAGGGAACGGGTTGCAGGAGAAAATTTTACTCTGGTTTCTCAGTCTGTTTCCAAGTGCCGGTTTGAATATCCTGCAGTTTTCAATGTAAAACAGAGTTGGAGCTTGTACCTCCCCATATATATGTATGGGGTGGAGTTTGCAAGTGAAAAGAAACTTTGTGTTCCCAACAAGCAATGTGAAGCACGGATTTCACACATACTTATCTCTCAGAAATGAGCATGTGTAGAGACGTTCGTTCATCTAGCACAAATGGAACGGGTTGCAGGAGAAACTTTTACTCTGGATTCTCAGTTTGTTTCCTACTGCCGGTTTGATGTTCCTGCAGTTTTCACTGTAAAACCGAGTTGGAGCAAGTACCTCCCCATATATATGTATGGAGTGGAGTTTGCAACTGAAAAGAAACTTTGTTTTCCCAACAAGGTAAGTGAAGGACGGCTTTCACACACAATTATCTCTCAGATCTGAGCATGTGGAGAGACGTTCGTTCATATGGCACAAATGGAACGGGTTGCAGGAGAAACTTTTATTCTGGTTTCTCAGTCTGTTTCCTAGAACCGGTTTGAAGTTCCTGCAGATTCCACAGAAAAACCGTGTTGGAACTATTACGTCCCCATATATATGTATGGAGTGGAGTTTGCAACTGAAAAGAAACTTTGTGTTCCCAACAAGATAGGTGAAAGACGGCTTTCACACACACTTATCTCTCAGAACTGAGCATGTGGAGAGACGTTCGTTCATCTAGCACAAAGGGAACGGTTTGCAGGAGAAATTTTACTCTGGTTTCTCAGTCTGTTTCCTAGTGCCGGTTTGAAGTTCCTGCAGTTTTCACTGTAAAACAGATTTGGATCTAGTATCTCCCCATATATATGTATGGATTGGAGTTTGCAAGTGAAAAGAAACTTTGTGTTCCCAACAAGCTAGGTGAAGGTCCACTTTCACACACACTTATCTCTCAGAAATGAGCATGTGGAGAGACGTTCGTTCATCTAGCAAAAATGGAACGGATTGCAGGAGAAACTTTTACTCTGGTTTCTCAGTCTGTTTCCTAGTGCCGGTTTGATGTTCCTGCAGTTTTCACTGTAAAACCGAGTTGGAGCTAGTACGTCCCCATATATATGTATGGAGTGGAGTTTGCAACTGTAAAGAAACTTTGTGTTCCCAACAAGCTAGGTGAAAGACGGCTTTCACACACACTTATCTCTCAGAACTGAGCATGTGGAGAGACTTTCGTTCATCTAGCACAAAGCGAACGGGTTGCAGAAGAAACTTTTACTCTGGTTTCTCAGTCTGTTTCCTAGTGCCGGTTTGAAGTACCTGCAGTTTTCACTGTAAAACCGAGTTGGGGCTAGTACCTCCCCATATATATGTAAGGAGTGGGGTTTGCAATTGAAACGAAACTTTGTGTTCCCAAAAAGATGGGTGAAGAACGGCTTTCACACACACTTATCTCTCAGAACTGAGCATGTGTAGAGAATTTCGTTCATCTAGCACAAAAGGAACGGGGTGCAGGAGAAACTTTTACTCTGGTTTCTCAGTCTGTTTCCTAGTGCCGGTTTGAAATTCCTGCAGTTTTCACTGTAAAACCGAATAGGAGCTAGTACTTCCCCATATATATGTATGGAGTGGAGTTTGCAACTGAAAAGAAACTTTGTGTTCCCAACAAGCTAGGTGAAGGACGGCTTTCACACACAATTATCACTCAAAACTGAGCATGTGGAGAGACGTTCGTTCATCTAGCACAAATGGAACGGGTTGCAGGAGAAAGTTTTATTCTGGTTTCTCAGCCTGTTTCCTAGTGCCGGTTTGAAGTTCCTGCAGTTTTCACTGTAAAACCGATTTGGAGTTTGTACCTCCCCATATATATGTATGGATTGGAGTTGGCATCTGAAAAGAATCTTTGTGTTCCCAACTAGCTACGTGAAGGACGGCTTTCACACACATTTATCTCTCAGAACTGAGCATGTGGAGAGACGTTCGTTCATCTAGCACAAAGGGAACGGGTTGCAGGAGAAACTTTAACTCTGGTTTCTCAGTCTGTTTCCAAGTACCGGTTTGAAGTTCCTGCAGTTTTCACTGTAAAACCGTGTTGGAGCAAGTACGTCCCCATATATATGTATGGAGTGGAGTTTGCAAGTGAAATTAATCTTTGTGTTCCCAACAAGCTAGGTGAAGGACGGCTTTCACACACACTTATCTCTCAGAACTGAGCATGTGGAGAGACGTTCGTTCAACTAGCAAAAAGTGAACGGGTTGCAGGAGAAACTTTTACTCTGGTTTCTCAGTCTGTTTCCTAGTGCCGGTTTGAAGTTCCTGCAGTTTTCACTGTAAAACAGAGTTGGAGCTAGTACCTCCCCATATATATGTATGGAGTGGAGTTTGCAATTGAAAAGAAACTTTGTGTTCCCAACAAGCTAGGTGAAGAACGGCTTTCATACACACTTTTCTCTCTGAACTGAGCATGTGGAGAGACGTTCGTTCATCTAGCACAAAGGGAACGGGTTGCAGTGGAAACTTTTACTCTTCTTTCTCAGTCTCTTTCCAAGTGCCTGTTTGAAGTTCCTGCAGTTTTCACTGTAAAACCGAGTTGGAGCTTGTACCTCCCCATATATATGTATGGAGTGGAGTTTGCAACTGAAAAGAAATTTTGTGTTCTCAACAAGCTTGGTGAAGGACGGCTTTCACACACAAATATCTCTCAGAACTGAGCATGTGGAAAGACGTTCTTTCATCTAGCACAAAGGGAAAGGATTGCAGGAGAAATTATTTCTCTGGTTTCTCAGTCTGTTTCCTAGTGCCGGTTTGAAGTTCCTGCAGTTTTCACTGTAAAACAGAGTTGGAGCTTTTATCTACACATATATATGTATATAGTGCAGTTTGCATGTGAAAAGAAACTTTGTGTTCCCAACAAGGTAGTTGAAGGACGGCATTAACACACACATATCTCTCAGATCTGAGCATGTGGAGAGACGTTCGTTCATCTATCACAAAGGGAACGGGTTGCAGGAGAAACTTTTACTCTGGTTTCTCAGTCTGTTTCCTAGTGCCGGTTTGAAGATCCTGCAGTTTTCACAGTAAAACCTAGTTGGAGCTTGTATCAGCCCATATATATGTATATAGTGCAGTTTGCAAGTGAAAAGAAACTTTGTGTTCCCAACAAGCTAGTTGAAGGACGGCTTTCACACACACATATCTCTCAGAACTGAGCATGTGGAGAGACGTTCGTTCATCTAGCACAAAGGGAACGGGTTGCATGAGAAACTATTACTTTGGTTACTCATTCTGTTTCCTAGTGCCAGTTTGAAGTTGCTGCAGTTTTCACTGTAAAGCCGAGTTGGAGCTTGTACCTCCCCATATATATGTATGGACTGGAGTTAGCAAGTGAAACGAAACTTTGTATTCCCAACAAGCTAGGTGAAGAACGGCTTTCATACACACTTTTCTCTCTGAACTTAGCATGTGGAGAGACGATCGTTCATCTAGCACAAAGGGAACGGGTTGCAGGGGAAACTTTTACTCTTGTTTCTCAGTCTCTTTCCAAGTGCCTGTTTGAAGTTCCTGCAGTTTTCACTGTAAAACCGAGTTGGAGCTTGTACCTCCCCATATATATGTATGGAGTGGAGTTTGCAACTGAAAAGAAATTTTGTGTTCTCAACAAGCTTGGTGAAGGACGGCTTTCACACACAATTATCTCTCAGAACTGAGCATGTGGAAAGACGTTCTTTCATCTAGCACAAAGGGAACGGATTGCAGGAGAAATTATTTCTCTGGTTTCTCAGTCTGTTTCCTAGTGCCGGTTTGAAGTTCCTGCAGTTTTCACTGTAAAACAGAGTTGGAGCTTTTATCTACCCATATATATGTATATTGTGCAGTTTGCATGTGAAAAGAAACTTTGTGTTCCCAACAAGGTAGTTGAAGGACGGCATTAACACACACATATCTCTCAGAACTGAGCATGTGGAGAGACGTTCGTTCATCTAGCACAAAAGGAACGGGTTGCAGGAGAAACTTTTACTCTGGTTTCTCAGTCTGTTTCCTAGTGCCGGTTTGAAGTTCCTGCAGTTTTCACAGTAAAACCTAGTTGGAGCTTGTATCAGCCCATATATATGTATATAGTGCAGTTTGCAAGTGAAAAGAAACTTTGTGTTCCCAACAAGCTAGTTGAAGGACGGCTTTCACACACACATATCTCTCAGAACTGAGCATGTGGAGAGACGTTAGTTCATCTAGCACAAAGTAACGGTTTGTAGGAGAAACTTTTACTCTGGTTTCTCAGTCTGTTTCCTAGTGCCGGTTTGAAGTTCCTGTAGTTTTCACTGTAAAACCGAGTTGGATCTAGTACCTACCCATATATATGTAAGGAGTGGAGTTTGCAACTTAAAAGAAACTTTGTGATCCCAACAAGCTATGTGAAAGACGGCTTCCACACACACTTATCACTCAGAACTGAGCATGTGGAGAGACGTTCGTTCATCTAGCACAAAGGGAACGGGTTGCAGGAGAAAATTTTACTCTGGTTTCTCAGTCTGTTTCCAAGTGCCGGTTTGAATATCCTGCAGTTTTCAATGTAAAACGGAGTTGGAGCTAGTACCTCCCCATAAATATGTATGGAGTGGAGTTTGCAACTGAAAAGAAACTTTGATTTCCCAACAAGCTAGGTGAAGGACGGCTTTCACACACACTTATCTCTCAGAACTGAGCAAGTAGAGAGACGTTCGTTCATCTAGCACAATGGGAACGGGTTGCAGGAGAAACTTTTACTCTGGTTTCTCATTCTGTTTCCTAGTGCCAGTTTGAAGTTCCTGCATTTTTCACTTAAAACCGAGTTGGAGCTAGTACCTCCCCATAAATATGTATGGAGTGGAATTTGCAACTGAAAACAAACTTTGTGTTCCCAACCAGCTAGATGAAGAATGGCTTTCACACACACATATCTCTCAGAACTGAGCATGTGGAGACACGTTCGTTCATCTAGGACAAAGGGAACGGGTTGAAGGAGAAACTTTTACTCTGGATTCTCAGTCTGTTTCCTAGTGCCGGTTTAAAGTTCCTGCACTTTTCACTGTAAAACAGAGTTGGAGCTTGTACCTCCCCATATATATGTATGGAGTGGAGATAGCAAGTGAAAAGAAACTTTGTGTTCCGAACAAGCTATGTGAAGGACGGCTTTCACACACACTTATCTCTCAGAATTGAGCATGTGGAGAGACGTTCGTTCATCTAGGACAAATGGAACGGGTTGCAGGAGAAACTTTTACTCTGGTTTATCAGTATGTTTCCTAGTGCCGGTTAGAATTTCCTGCACATTTCACTGTAAAACCGAGTTGGAGCTAGTACCTCCCCATATATATGTATGGAGTGGAGTTGGAAACTGAAAAGAAACTTTGTGTTCCCAACAAGCTAGGTGAAGGACGGCTTTCACACACACTTATCTCTCAGAACTGAGCATGTGGAGAGACGTTCGTTCATCTAGCACAAAGGGAACTGGTTGCAGGAGAAACTTTTACTCTTGTTTCTCAGTCTGTTTCCTAGTGCAGGTTTGAAGTTCCTGCAGTTTTCACTGTAAACCCGAGTTGGGGCTAGTACCTCCCCAAATATATGTATGGAGTGGAGTCTGCAAGTGAAAAGAAACTTTGTGTTCCCAACAAGCTATGTGAAGAACGGCTTTCACACACACTTATCTCTCAGAACTGAGAATGTGGAGAGACGTTCGTTCATCTAGCAAAAAGGGAACGCTTTGCAGGAGAAAATTTTACTCTGGATTCTCAGTATTTTTCCTAGTGCCAGTTGGATATTCCTGCAGTTTTCACTGTAAAACCGAGTTTGAGCTAGAACCTCCCCATATATATGTATGGAGTGGAGTTTGCAAGTGAATAGAAACTTTGTGTTCCCAACAAGCTAGGTGAAGTTCCGCTTTAACACACACTTATCTCTCAGAAATGAGCATGTGGTGAGACGTTCATTCATCTAGCAAAAAGGGAACGGGTTGCAGTGGAAACTTTTACTCTTGTTTCTCAGTCTCTTTCCAAGTGCCTGTTTGAAGTTCCTGCAGTTTTCACTGTAAAACCGAGTTGGAGCTTGTACCTCCCCATATATATGTATGGAGTGGAGTTTGCAACTGAAAAGAAATTTTGTGTTCTCAACAAGCTTGGTGAAGGACGGCTTTCACACACAAATATCTCTCAGAACTGAGCATGTGGAAAGACGTTCTTTCATCTAGCACAAAGGGAACGGATTGCAGGAGAAATTATTTCTCTGGTTTCTCAGTCTGTTTCCTAGTGCCGGTTTGAAGTTCCTGCAGTTTTCACTGTAAAACAGAGTTGGAGCTTTTATCTACACATAAATATGTATATAGTGCAGTTTGCATGTGAAAAGAAACTTTGTATTCCCAACAAGGTAGTTGAAGGACGGCATTAACACACACATATCTCTCAGAACTGAGCATGTGGAGAGACGTTCGTTCATCTATCACAAAGGGAACGGGTTGCAGGAGAAAATTTTACTCTGGTTTCTCAGTCTGTTTCCTAGTGCCGGTTTGAAGTTCCTGCAGTTTTCACAGTAAAACCTAGTTGGAGCTTGTATCAGCCCATATATATGTATATAGTGCAGTTTGCAAGTGAAAAGAAACTTTGTGTTCCCAACAAGCTAGTTGAAGGACGGCTTTCACACACACATATCTCTCAGAACTGAGCATGTGGAGAGACGTTCGTTCATCTAGCACAAAGGGAACGGGTTGCATGAGAAACTATTACTTTGGTTACTCATTCTGTTTCCTAGTGCCAGTTTGAAGTTGCTGCAGTTTTCACTGTAAAGCCGAGTTGGAGCTTGTACCTCCCCATATATATGTATGGACTGGAGTTAGCAAGTGAAACGAAACTTTGTGTTCCCAACAAGCTAGGTGAAGAACGGCTTTCATACACACTTTTCTCTCTGAACTGAGCATGTGGAGAGACGTTCGTTCATCTAGCACAAAGGGAACGGGTTGCAGGGGAAACTTTTACTCTTGTTTCTCAGTCTCTTTCCAATTGCCTGTTTGAAGTTCCTGCAGTTTTCACTGTAAAACCGAGTTGGAGCTTGTACCTCCCCATATATATGTATGGAGTGGAGTTTGCAACTGAAAAGAAATTTTGTGTTCTCAACAAGCTTGGTGAAGGACGGCTTTCACACACAATTATCTCTCAGAACTGAGCATGTGGAAAGACGTTCTTTCATCTAGCACAAAGGGAACGGATTGCAGGAGAAATTATTTCTCTGGTTTCTCAGTCTGTTTCCTAGTGCCGGTTTGAAGTTCCTGCAGTTTTCACTGTAAAACAGAGTTGGAGCTTTTATTTACCCATATATATGTATATTGTGCAGTTTGCATGTGAAAAGAAACTTTGTGTTCCCAACAAGGTAGTTGAAGGACGGCATTAACACACACATATCTCTCAGAACTGAGCATGTGGAGAGACGTTCGTTCATCTAGCACAAAGGGAACGGGTTGCAGGAGAAAATTTTACTCTGGTTTCTCAGTCTGTTTCCTAGTGCCGGTTTGAAGTTCCTGCAGTTTTCACAGTAAAACCTAGTTGGAGCTTGTATCAGCCCATATATATGTATATAGTGCAGTTTGCAAGTGAAAAGAAACTTTGTGTTCCCAACAAGCTAGTTGAAGGACGGCTTTCACACACACATATCTCTCAGAACTGAGCATGTGGAGAGACGTTAGTTCATCTAGCACAAAGTAACGGTTTGTAGGAGAAACTTTTACTCTGGTTTCACAGTCTGTTTCCTAGTGCCGGTTTGAAGTTCCTGCAGTTTTCACTGTAAAACCGAGTTGGATCTAGTACCTACCCATATATATGTAAGGAGTGGAGTTTGCAACTTAAAAGAAACTTTGTGATCCCAACAAGCTATGTGAAAGACGGCTTCCACACACACTTATCACTCAGAACTGAGCATGTGGAGAGACGTTCGTTCATCTAGCACAAAGGGAACGGGTTGCAGGAGAAAATTTTACTCTGGTTTCTCAGTCTGTTTCCAAGTGCCGGTTTGAATATCCTGCAGTTTTCAATGTAAAACAGAGTTGGAGCTTGTACCTCCCCATATATAAGTATGGGGTGGAGTTTGCAAGTGAAAAGAAACTTTGTGTTCCCAACAAGCAATGTGAAGGACGGATTTCACACATACTTATCTCTCAGAAATGAGCATGTGTAGAGACGTTCGTTCATCTAGCACAAATGGAACGGGTTGCAGGAGAAACTTTTACTCTGGTTTCTCAGTTTGTTTCCTACTGCCGGTTTGATGTTCCTGCAGTTTTCACTGTAAAACCGAGTTGGAGCATGTACCTCCCCATATATATGTATGGAGTGGAGTTTGCAACTGAAAAGAAACTTGGTTTTCCCAACAAGATAAGTGAAGTACGGCTTTCACACACAATTATCTCTCAGATCTGAGCATGTGGAGAGACGTTCGTTCATATGGCACAAATGGAACGGGTTGCAGGAGAAACTTTTATTCTGGTTTCTCAGTCTGTTTCCTAGAACCGGTTTGAAGTTCCTGCAGATTCCACAGAAAAACCGTGTTGGAACTATTACGTCCCCATATATATGTATGGAGTGGAGTTTGCAACTGAAAAGAAACTTTGTGTTCCCAACAAGATAGGTGAAAGACGGCTTTCACACACACTTATCTCTCAGAACTGAGCATGTGGAGAGACGTTCGTTCATCTAGCACAAAGGGAACGGTTTGCAGGAGAAATTTTACTCTGGTTTCTCAGTCTGTTTCCTAGTGCCGGTTTGAAGTTCCTGCAGTTTTCACTGTAAAACAGATTTGGATCTAGTATCTCCCCATATATATGTATGGATTGGAGTTTGCAAGTGAAAAGAAACTTTGTGTTCCCAACAAGCTAGGTGAAGGTCCACTTTCACACACACTTATCACTCAGAAATGAGCATGTGGAGAGACGTTCGTTCATCTAGCAAAAATGGAACGGATTGCAGGAGAAACTTTTACTCTGGTTTCTCAGTCTGTTTCCTAGTGCCGGTTTGATGTTCCTGCAGTTTTCACTGTAAAACCGAGTTGGAGCTAGTACGTCCCCATATATATGTATGGAGTGGAGTTTGCAACTGTAAAGAAACTTTGTGTTCCCAACAAGCTAGGTGAAAGACGGCTTTCACACACACTTATCTCTCAGAACTGAGCATGTGGAGAGACTTTCGTTCATCTAGCACAAAGCGAACGGGTTGCAGAAGAAACTTTTACTCTGGTTTCTCAGTCTGTTTCCTAGTGCCGGTTTGAAGTACCTGCAGTTTTCACTGTAAAACCGAGTTGGAGCTAGTACCTCCCCATATATATGTAAGGAGTGGGGTTTGCAAGTGAAACGAAACTTTGTGTTCCCAAAAAGATGGGTTAAGAACGGCTTTCACACACACTTATCTCTCAGAACTGAGCATGTGTAGAGAATTTCGTTCATCTAGCACAAAAGGAACGGGGTGCAGGAGAAACTTTTACTCTGGTTTCTCAGTCTGTTTCCTAGTGCCGGTTTGAAATTCCTGCAGTTTTCACTGTAAAACCGAATAGGAGCTAGTACTTCCCCATATATATGTATGGAGTGGAGTTTGCAACTGAAAAGAAACTTTGTGTTCCCAACAAGCTAGGTGAAGGACGGCTTTCACACACAATTATCACTCAAAACTGAGCATGTGGAGAGACGTTCGTTCATCTAGCACAAATGGAACGGGTTGCAGGAGAAAGTTTTATTCTGGTTTCTCAGCCTGTTTCCTAGTGCCGGTTTGAAGTTCCTGCAGTTTTCACTGTAAAACCGATTTGGAGTTTGTACCTCCCCATATATATGTATGGATTGGAGTTGGCATCTGAAAAGAATCTTTGTGTTCCCAACTAGCTAGGTGAAGGACGGCTTTCACACACATTTATCTCTCAGAACTGAGCATGTGGAGAGACGTTCGTTCATCTAGCACAAAGGGAACGGGTTGCAGGAGAAACTTTAACTCTGGTTTCTCAGTCTGTTTCCAAGTACCGGTTTGAAGTTCCTGCAGTTTTCACTGTAAAACCGTGTTGGAGCAAGTACGTCCCCATATATATGTATGGAGTGGAGTTTGCAAGTGAAAATAATCTTTGTGTTCCCAACAAGCTAGGTGAAGGACGGCTTTCACACACACTTATCTCTCAGAACTGAGCATGTGGAGAGACGTTCGTTCAACTAGCAAAAAGTGAACGGGTTGCAGGAGAAACTTTTACTCTGGTTTCTCAGTCTGTTTCCTAGTGCCGGTTTGAAGTTCCTGCAGTTTTCACTGTAAAACAGAGTTGGAGCTAGTACCTCCCCATATATATGTATGGAGTGGAGTTTGCAATTGAAAAGAAACTTTGTGTTCCCAACAAGCTAGGTGAAGAACGGCTTTCATACACACTTTTCTCTCTGAACTGAGCATGTGGAGAGACGTTCGTTCATCTAGCACAAAGGGAACGGGTTGCAGTGGAAACTTTTACTCTTGTTTCTCAGTCTCTTTCCAAGTGCCTGTTTGAAGTTCCTGCAGTTTTCACTGTAAAACCGAGTTGGAGCTTGTACCTCCACATATATATGTATGGAGTGGAGTTTGCAACTGAAAAGAAATTTTGTGTTCTCAACAAGCTTGGTGAAGGACGGCTTTCACACACAAATATCTCTCAGAACTGAGCATGTGGAAAGACGTTCTTTCATCTAGCACAAAGGGAACGGATTGCAGGAGAAATTATTTCTCTGGTTTCTCAGTCTGTTTCCTAGTGCCGGTTTGAAGTTCCTGCAGTTTTCACTGTAAAACAGAGTTGGAGCTTTTATCTACACATATATATTTATATAGTGCAGTTTGCATGTGAAAAGAAACTTTGTGTTCCCAACAAGGTAGTTGAAGGACGGCATTAACACACACATATCTCTCAGAACTGAGCATGTGGAGAGACGTTCGTTCATCTATCACAAAGGGAACGGGTTGCAGGAGAAACTTTTACACTGGTTTCTCAGTCTGTTTCCTAGTGCCGGTTTGAAGTTCCTGCAGTTTTCACAGTAAAACCTAGTTGGAGCTCCTATCAGCCCATATATATGTATATAGTGCAGTTTGCAAGTGAAAAGAAACTTTGTGTTCCCAACAAGCTAGTTGAAGGACGGCTTTCACACACACATATCTCTCAGAACTGAGCATGTGGAGAGACGTTCGTTCATCTAGCACAAAGGGAACGGGTTGCATGAGAAACTATTACTTTGGTTACTCATTCTGTTTCCTAGTGCCAGTTTGAAGTTGCTGCAGTTTTCACTGTAAAGCCGAGTTGGAGCTTGTACCTCCCCATATATATGTATGGACTGGAGTTAGCAAGTGAAACGAAACTTTGTGTTCCCAACAAGCTAGGTGAAGAACGGCTTTCATACACACTTTTCTCTCTGAACTGAGCATGTGGAGAGACGTTCGTTCATCTAGCACAAAGGGAACGGGTTGCAGGGGAAACTTTTACTCTTGTTTCTCAGTCTCTTTCCAAGTGCCTGTTTGAAGTTCCTGCAGTTTTCACTGTAAAACCGAGTTGGAGCTTGTACCTCCCCATATATATGTATGGAGTGGAGTTTGCAAATGAAAAGAAATTTTGTGTTCTCAACAAGCTTGGTGAAGGACGGCTTTCACACACAATTATCTCTCAGAACTTAGCATGTGGAAAGACGTTCTTTCATCTAGCACAAAGGGAACGGATTGCAGGAGAAATTATTTCTCTGGTTTCTCAGTCTGTTTCCTAGTGCCGGTTTGAAGTTCCTGCAGTTTTCACTGTAAAACAGAGTTGGGGCTTTTATCTACCCATATATATGTATATTGTGCAGTTTGCATGTGAAAAGAAACTTTGTGTTCCCAACAAGGTAGTTGAAGGACGGCATTAACACACACATATCTCTCAGAACTGAGCATGTGGAGAGACGTTCGTTCATCTAGCACAAAGGGAACGGGTTGCAGGAGAAACTTTTACTCTGGTTTCTCAGTCTGTTTCCTAGTGCCGGTTTGAAGTTCCTGTAGTTTTCACTGTAAAACCGAGTTGGATCTAGTACCTACCCATATATATGTAAGGAGTGGAGATTGCAACTTAAAAGAAACTTTGTGATCCCAACAAGCTATGTGAAAGACGGCTTCCACACACACTTATCACTCAGAACTGAGCATGTGGAGAGACGTTCGTTCATCTAGCACAAAGGGAACGGGTTGCAGGAGAAAATTTTACTCTGGTTTCTCAGTCTGTTTCCAAGTGCCGGTTTGAATATCCTGCAGTTTTCAATGTAAAACGGAGTTGGAGCTAGTACCTCCCCATAAATATGTATGGAGTGGAGTTTGCAACTGAAAAGAAACTTTGATTTCCCAACAAGCTAGGTGAAGGACGGCTTTCACACACACTTATCTCTCAGAACTGAGCATGTAGAGAGACGTTCGTTCATCTAGCACAATGGGAACGGGTTGCAGGAGAAACTTTTACTCTGGTTTCTCATTCTGTTTCCTAGTGCCAGTTTGAAGTTCCTGCAGTTTTCACTTAAAACCGAGTTGGAGCTAGTACCTCCCCATAAATATGTATGGAGTGGAATTTGCAACTGAAAACAAACTTTGTGTTCCCAACCAGCTAGATGAAGAATGGCATTCACACACACATATCTCTCAGAACTGAGCATGTGGAGAGACGTTCGTTCATCTAGGACAAAGGGAACGGGTTGAAGGAGAAACTTTTACTCTGGTTTCTCAGTCTGTTTCCTAGTGCCGGTTTAAAGTTCCTGCACTTTTCACTGTAAAACAGAGTTGGAGCTTGTACCTCCCCATATATATGTATGGAGTGGAGATAGCAAGTGAAAAGAAACTTTGTGTTCCGAACAAGCTATGTGAAGGACGGCTTTCACACACACTTATCTCTCAGAATTGAGCATGTGGAGAGACGTTCGTTCATCTAGGACAAATGGAACGGGTTGCAGGAGAAACTTTTACTCTGGTTTCTCAGTATGTTTCCTAGTGCCGGTTAGAATTTCCTGCACATTTCACTGTAAAACCGAGTTGGAGCTAGTACCTCCCCATATATATGTATGGAGTGGAGTTGGAAACTGAAAAGAAACTTTGTGTTCCCAACAAGCTAGGTGAAGGACGGCTTTCACACACACTTATCTCTCAGAACTGAGCATGTGGAGAGACGTTCGTTCATCTAGCACAAAGGGAACTGGTTGCAGGAGAAACTTTTACTCTTGTTTCTCAGTCTGTTTCCTAGTGCAGGTTTGAAGTTCCTGCAGTTTTCACTGTAAACCCGAGTTGGGGCTTGTACCTCCCCAAATATATGTATGGAGTGGAGTCTGCAAGTGAAAAGAAACTTTGTGTTCCCAACAAGCTATGTGAAGAACGGCTTTCACACACACTTATCTCTCAGAACTGAGAATGTGGAGAGACGTTCGTTCATCTAGCAAAAAGGGAACGCTTTGCAGGAGAAAATTTTACTCTGGATTCTCAGTATTTTTCCTAGTGCCAGTTGGATGTTCCTGCAGTTTTCACTGTAAAACCGAGTTTGAGCTAGAACCTCCCCATATATATATATGGAGTGGAGTTTGCAAGTGAAAAGAAACTTTGTGTTCCCAACAAGCTAGGTGAAGTTCCGCTTTAACACACACTTATCTCTCAGAAATGAGCATGTGGTGAGACGTTCATTCATCTAGCAAAAAGGGAACGGGTTGCAGGAGAAACTTTTACTCTGGTTTGTCAGTCTGTTTCCTAGTGCCGGTTTGAAGTTCCTGCAGATTTCACTGTAAAACAGAGTTGGAGCTAGTACCTCCCCATATATATGTATCGGGTGGAATTTGCAAGTGAAAAGAAACTTTGTGTTCCCAACAAGCTAGGTGACGGACGGATTTCACACACACTTATCTCTCAGAAATGAGCATGTGTAGAGACGTTCGTTCATCTAGCACAAAGGAAAGGTTTGTTGGAGAAACTTTTACTCTGGTTTCTCAGTCTGTTTCCTAGTGCCGGTTTTAAGTTCCTGCAGTTTTCACTGTAAAATCGAGTTGGAGCTAGTACCTCCCCATGTATATGTAAGGAGTGGAGATTGCAACTGAAAAGAAACTTTGTGTTCCCAACAAGCTATGTGAAAGACGGCTTTCACACAGACTTATCACTCAGAACTGAGCATGTGGAGAGACGTTCGTTCATCTAGCACAAAGGGAACGGGTTGCAGGAAGAAATTTTACCCTGGTTTCTCAGTCTGTTTCCAAGTGCCGGTTTGAATTTCCTGCAGTTTTCAATGTAAAACGGAGTTGGAGCTAGTATCTCCCCATAAATATGTATGGAGTGGAGTTTGCAAATGAAAAGAAACTTTGTGTTCCCAACAAGCTATGTGAAGGACGGCTTTCACACACACTTATCTCTCAGAACTGAGCATGTGGAGAGACATTCGTTCATCTAGGACAAATGGAACGGGTTGCAGGAGAAACTTTTACTCTGGTTTCTCAGTCTGTTTCCTAGGGCCGGTTAGAAGTTCCTGCACATTTCACTGTAAAACCGAGTTGGAGCTAGTACCTCCCCATATATATGTATCGGGTGGAATTTGCAAGTGAAAAGAAACTTTGTGTTCCCAACAAGCTAGGTGACGGACGGATTTCACACACACTTATCTCTCAGAAATGAGCATGTGTAGAGACGTTCGTTCATCTAGCACAAAGGAAAGGTTTGTTGGAGAAACTTTTACTCTGGTTTCTCAGTCTGTTTCCTAGTGCCGGTTTTAAGTTCCTGCAGTTTTCACTGTAAAATCGAGTTGGAGCTAGTACCTCCCCATGTATATGTAAGGAGTGGAGATTGCAACTGAAAAGAAACTTTGTGTTCCCAACAAGCTATGTGAAAGACGGCTTTCACACAGACTTATCACTCAGAACTGAGCATGTGGAGAGACGTTCGTTCATCTAGCACAAAGGGAACGGGTTGCAGGAAGAAATTTTACCCTGGTTTCTCAGTCTGTTTCCAAGTGCCGGTTTGAATTTCCTGCAGTTTTCAATGTAAAACGGAGTTGGAGCTAGTATCTCCCCATAAATATGTATGGAGTGGAGTTTGCAAATGAAAAGAAACTTTGTGTTCCCAACAAGCTATGTGAAGGACGGCTTTCACACACACTTATCTCTCAGAACTGAGCATGTGGAGAGACATTCGTTCATCTAGGACAAATGGAACGGGTTGCAGGAGAAACTTTTACTCTGGTTTCTCAGTCTGTTTCCTAGGGCCGGTTAGAAGTTCCTGCACATTTCACTGTAAAACCGAGTTGGAGCTAGTACCTCCCCATATATATGTATGGAATGGAGTTGGAAATTGAAAAGAAACTTTGTGTTCCCAAAAAGCTAGGTGAAGGACGGATTTCACACACACTTATCTCTCAGAACTGAGCATGTGGAGAGACGTTCGTTCATCTAGCACAAAGGGAACAGGTTGCAGGAGAAATTTTTACTCTGGTTTCTCAATCTGTTTCCTAGGGTAGGTTTGAAGTTCCTGCAATTTTCACTGTAAACCAGAGTTGGGGCTAGTACCTCCCCAAATATATGTATGGAGTGGAGTCTGCAAGTGAAAAGAAACTTTGTGTTCCCAACAAGCTAGGTGAAGAACGGCTTTCACACACACTTATCTCTGAGAACTGAGCATGTGGAGAGACGTTCGTTCATCTAGCACAAAGGGAACGGGTTGCAGGAGAAACTTTTACTCTGGTTTCTCAGTCTGTTTCCTAGTGCCGGTTTTAAGTTCCTGCAGTTTTCACTGTAAAATCGAGTTGGAGCTACTACCTCCCCATATATATGTATGGAGTGGAGTTTGCAAATGAAAAGAAACTTTGTGTTCCGAACAAGCTATGTGAAGGACGGCTTTCACACACACTTATCTCTCAGAACTGAGCATGTGGAGAGACGTTCGTTCATCTAGCACAAAGGGAACGCTTTGCAGGAGAAAATTTTACTCTGGATTCTCAGTTTTTTCCTAGTGCCAGTTGGATGTTCCTGCAGTTTTCACTGTAAAACCGAGTTTGAGCTAGAACCTCCCCATATATATCTATGGAGTGGAGTTTGCAAGTGAAAAGAAACTTTGTGTTCCCAACAAGCTAGGTGACGGACGGATTTCACACACACTTATCTATCAGAAATGAGCATGTGTAGAGACGTTCGTTCATCTAGCACAAATGGAACGGGTTGCAGGAGAATCTTTTACTCTGGTTTCTTAGTCTGTTTCCTACTGCCGGTTTGATGTTCCTGCAGTTTTCACTGTAAAACCGAGTTGGAGCAAGTACCTCCCCATATATATGTATGGAGTGTAGTTTGCAACTGAAAAGAAACTTTGTGTTCCCAACAAGCTAGGTGAAGGACGGCTTTCACACACACTTATCTCTCAGAACTGAGCATGTGGAGAGACGTTCGTTCATATGGCACAAATGGAAGGGGATGCAGAAAAAACTTTTATTCTGGTTTCTCAGTCTGTTTCCTAGTGCCGGTTTGAAGTTCCAGCAGATTCCACAGAAAAAAAGTGTTGGAACTATTACGTCCCCATATATATGTATGGAGTGGAGTTTGCAACTGAAAAGAAACTTTGTGTTCCCAACAAGCTAGGTGAAGGACGGCTTTCACACACACTTATCTCTCAGAACTGAGCATGTGGAGAGACGTTCGTTCATCTAGCACAATGGGAACGGGTTGCAGGAGAAATTTTTACTCTGGTTTCTCAGTCTGTTTCCTAGTGCCGGTTTGAAGATCCTGCAGTTTTCACTGTAAAACCGATTTGGAGCTAGTACCTCCCAATAAATATGTATGGAGTTGAATTTGCAACTGAAAACAAACTTTGTGTTCCCAACCAGCTACATGAAGAACGGCTTTCACACACACTTATCTCTCAGAAATGAGCATGTGGAGAGACGTTCGTTCATCTAGGACAAAGGGAACGGGTTGCAGGAGAAACTTTTACTCTGGATTCTCAGTCTGTTTCCTAGTGCCGGTTTGAAGTTCCTGCAATTTTCACTGTAAAACCGAGTTGGTGCTAGTACCTCCCCATATATATTTATGGAGTGGAGTTGGAAACTGAAAAGAAACTTTGTGTTCCCAACAAGCTAGTTGAAGGACGGCTTTCACACACACTTATCTCTCAGAACTGAGGATGTGGAGAGACGTTCGTTCATCTAGCACAAAGGGAAATGGTTGCAGGCGAAACTTTTACTCTGGTTTCTCAATCTGTTTCCTAGTGCAGGTTTGAAGTTCCTGCAGTTTTCACTGTAAAACCGAGTTGGAGCTAGTACCTCCCCAAATATATGTATGGAGTGGAGTCTGCAAGTGAAAAGAAAGTTTGTGTTCCCAACCAGCTAGGTGAAGAACGGCTTTCACACACACTTATCTCTCAGAACTGAGCATGTGGAGAGACGTTCGTTCATCTAGCACAAAGGGAACGCTTTGCAGGAGAAAATTTTACTCTGGTTTCTCAGTCTGTTTCCTAGTGCCGGTTGGATGTTCCTGCAGTTTTCACTGTAAAACCGAGTTTGAGCTAGAACCTCCCCATATATATGTATGGATTGGAGTTTGCAAGTGAAAAGAAACTTTGTGTTCATAACAAGCTAGGTGAAGTTCCGCTTTCACACACACTTATCTCTCAGAAATGAGCATGTGGAGAGACGTTCATTCATCTAGCACCAAGGGAACGGGTTGCAGGAGAAACTTTTACTCTGGTTTCTAAGTCTGTTTCCTAGTGCCGGTTTGATGTCCCTGCAGTTTTCACTGTAAAACCGAGTTGGAGCTGGTACCTCCCCATATAAATGTATGGAGTGGTGTTTGCAACTGTAAAGAAACTTTGTGTTCCCAACAAGCTAGGTGAAGGACGGCTTTCTCACACACTTATCTCTCAGAACTGAGCATGTGTTGAGACGTTCGTTCATCTAGCACAAAGGGAACGGGTTGCAGGAGAAACTTTTACTCTGGTTTCTCAGTCTGTTTCCTAGTGCCGGTTTGAAGTTCCTTCAGTTTTCACTGTAAAACAGAGTTGGAGCTAGTACCTCCCCATATATATTTATGGAGTGGAGTTTGCAAGTGAAAATAAACTTTGTGTTCCCAACAAGCTAGGTGAAGGACGGCTTTCACACACACTTATCTCTCAGAACTGAGCATGTGTAGAGACGTTCGTTCATCTAGCACAAAAGGAACGGGTTGCAGGAGAAACTATTACTCTGGTTTCTCAGTCTTTTTCCTATTTCTTGTTTGAAGTTCCTGCAGTTTGCACTGTAAAACCGAGTTGGAGCTAGTACCTCCCCATATATATGCATGGAGTGGAGTTTGCAAGTGAAAAGAAACTTTGTGTTCCCAACAAGCTAGTTGAAGGACGGCTTTCACACACACATATCTCTCAGAACTGAGCATGTGGAGAGACGTTCGTTCATCTAGCACAAAGGGAACGGGTTGCATGAGAAACTATTTCTTTGGTTACTCATTCTGTTTCCTAGTGCCAGTTTGAAGTTCCTGCAGATTCCACAGTAAAACCGTTTTGGAGCTAGTACGTGTCCATACATATGTGTGGAGTGGAATTTGCAGCTGAAAAGAAACTTTGTGTTCCCAACAAGCTAGGTGAAGAACGGCTTTCATACACACTTTTCTCTCTGAACTGAGCATGTGGAGAGACGTTCGTTCATCTAGCACAAAGGGAACGGGTTGCAGGAGAAACTTTTACTCTGGTTTCTCAGTCTCTTTCCAAGTGCCTGTTTGAAGTTCCTGCAGTTTTCACTGTAAAACCGAGTTGGAGCTAGTACCTCCCCATATATATGTATGGAGTGGAGTTTGCAACTGAAAAGAAATTTTGTGTTCCCAACAAGCTAGGTGAAGGACGGCTTTCACACACAGTTATCTCTCAGAACTGAGCATGTGGAGAGACGTTCGTTCATCTAGCACAAAATGATAGGGTTGCAGGAGAAACTTTTACTCTGGTTTCTCAGTCTGTTTCCTAGTGCCGGTTTGAAATTCCTGCAGGTTTCACTGTAAAACCGAGTAGGAGCTAGTACCTCCCCATATATATGTATGGAGTGGAGTTTGCAACTGAAAAGAAACTTTGTGTTCCCAACAAGCTAGGTGAAGAACGGCTTTCATACACAGTTTTCTCTCTGAACTGAGCATGTGGAGAGACGTTCGTTCATCTAGCACAAAGGGAACGGGTTGCAGGAGAAACTTTTACTCTGGTTTCTCAGTCTCTTTCCAAGTGCCTGTTTGAAGTTCCTGCAGTTTTCACTGTAAAACAGAGTTGGAGCTAGTACCTCCCCATATATATGTATGGAGTGGAGTTTGCAACTGAAAAGAAATTTTGTGTTCCCAACAAGCTATGTGAAGGACGGCTTTCACACACAGTTATCTCTCAGAACTGAGCATGTGGAGAGACGTTCGTTCATCTAGCACAAAGGGAACATTTTGCAGGGAAACTTTTACTCTTGTTTCTCAATCTGTTTCCTAGTGCAGGTTTGAAGTTCCTGCAGTTTTCACTGTAAAACCGAGTTGGATCTAGTACCTCCCCAAATATATGTATGCAGTGGAGTCTGCAAGTGAAAAGAAAATTGTGTTCCCAACAAGCTAGTTGAAGAATGGCTTTCACACACACTTATCTCTCTGAACTGAGCATGTGGAGAGACTTTCGTTCATCTAGCACAAAGGGAACGGGTTGCAGGAGAAACTTTTACTCTGGTTTCTCAATCTGTTTCCTAGTGCCGGTTTGAAGTTCCTGCAGTTTTCACTGTAAAAAATAGTTGGAGCTAGTACCTCCCCATATATATGTATGGAGTTGAGTTTGCAAGTGAAAAGAATCTTTGTGTTCCCAAGAAGCTAGTTGAAGGACGGCTTTCACACACACTTATCTCTCAGAACTGAGCATGTGGAGAGACGTTCGTTCATCTAGCACAAATGGAACGGGTTGAAGGAGAAACTTTTACTCTGGTATCTCAGTCTGTTTCCTAGTTCCGGTTAGATGTTCCTGCAGTTTTCACTGTGAAACCGAGTTGGAGCTTGTACCTCCCCATATATATGTATATATTGCAGTTTGCAAGTGAAAAGAAACTTTGTGTTCCCAACAAGCTAGGTGAAGTACGGCTTTCACACACACTTATCTCTCAGAACTGAGCATGTGGAGAGACGTTCGTTCATCTAGCACAAAGGGAACGTGTTGCAGGAGAAACTTTTACTCTGGTTTCTCACTCTGTTTCCTAGTGCCGGTTTGAAGTTCCTGTAGTTTTCACTGTAAAATCGAGTTGGAGCTAGTACCTCCATATAAATATGTATGGAGTGGAATTTGTAACTGAAAAGAAACTTTGTGTTCCCAACAAGGTAGGTGAAGGACGGCTTTCACACACACTTATCTCTCAGAACTGAGCATGTGGAGAGACGTTCGTTCTCCTAGCACAAAGGGAACGGGTTTCAGGAGAAACTTTTACTCTGGTTTCTCAGTCTGTTTCCTAGTGCCGGTTTGAAGTTCCTGCAGTTTTCACTGTAAAACCGAATTGGAGCTTGTACCTCACCATATTTATATATGGAGTGGAGATTGCAAGTGAAAAGAAACTTTGTGTTCCCAACAATCTAAGTGAAGGACGGCTTTCACACACACTTATCTCTCAGAACTGAGCATGTGGAGAGACGTTCGTTCATCTAGCACAAAGGGAACGGGTTGCAGGAGAAAATTTTACTCTAGTTTCTCAGTCTGTTTCCTAGTGCCGGTTTGAAGTTCCTGCAGTTTTCACTGTAAAACTGAGTTGGAGCTAGTACCTCCCCATATATATGTATGGAACGGGGTTTGCAAATTAAAAGAAACTTTGTGTTCCCAACAAGCTAGGTGAAGGACGGCTTTCACACACACTTATCCCTCAGGACTGAGCATGTGGAGAGACATTCGTTCATCTAGCACAAAGGGAACAGGTTGTAGGAGAAACTTTTACTCTGGTTTCTCAGTCTGTTTCCTAGTGCCGGTTTGATGTTCCTGCAGTTTTCACTGTAAAACCGTGTTGGATTTAGTACCACCCCATATATATGTATGGAGTGTAGTTTGCAACTGAAAAGAATCTTTGTGTTCAAAACTAGCTATGTAAAGGACGACTTTCACACACATTTATCTCTCAGATCTGAGCATGTGGAGAGACGTTCGTTCATCTAGCAAAAATGGAACGGTTTGCAGTAGAATTTTTACTCTGGTTTCTCAGTCTGTTTCTTATAGTCGGTTTGAAGTGCCTGCAGTTTTCACTGTAAAACCGAGTTGGAGCTAGTACTTCCCCATATATATGTATGGATTGGAGTTTGCAACTGAAAAGAAACTTTGTGTTCCCAACAATCTAGGTGAAGGACGGCTGTCACACACACTTATCTCTCAGAACTGAGAATGTGGAGAGACGTTCGTTCATCAAGCACAAAGGGATCCGGTTGCAGGAGAAACTTTTCTCTGGTTTCTCAGTCTGTTTCCAAGTGCCGGTTTGAAGTTCCTGCAGTTTTCACTATAAAGCAGAGTTGGTGATAGTACCTCCCCATATATATGTATGGAGTGGAGTTTTTAAGTGAAAAGAAACTTTGTGTTCCCAACAAGCTAGGTGAAGGACGGCTTTCACACACACATATCTCTCAGAAATGAGCATGTGGAGAGACGTTCGTTCATCTAGCACAAATGGAACGGGTTGCAGGAGAAACTATTACTCTGGTTTCTCAGTATTTTTCCTAGTGCCGGTTTGAATTTCCTGCAGTTTTCACTGTAAAACCGAGTTGGAGCTTGTACCTCACCATATATATATATGGAGTGGAGATTGCAAGTGAAAAGAAACTTTGTGTTCCCAACAATCTAAGTGAAGCCCGGCTTTCACACACACTTATCTCTCAGAACTGAGCATGTGGAGAGACGTTCGTTCATCTAGCACAAAGGGACCGGGTTGCAGGAGAAAATTTTACTCTAGTTTCTCAGTCTGTTTCCTAGTGCCGGTTGAAAGTTCCTGCAGATTTCACTGTAAAACTGAGTTGGAGCTAGTACCTCCCCATATATATGTATGGAGTCGAGTTTGCAACTGAAAACAAATTTTGTGTTCCCAACAAGCTAGGTGAAGGACGGCTTTCACACACAGTTATCTCTCAGAACTGAGCATGTGGTGAGACGTTCGGTCATCTAGCACAAAGGGAACGGGTTGCAGGAGAAACTTTTACTCTGGTTTCTCAGTCTCTTTCCAAGTGCCTGTTTGAAGTTCCTGCAGTTTTCACTGTAAAACCGAGTTGGAGCTAGTACCTCCCCATATATATGTATGGAGTGGAGTTTGCAACTGAAAAGAAATTTTGTGTTCCCAACAAGCTAGGTGAAGGACGGCTTTCACACACAGTTGTCTCTCAGAACTGAGCATGTGGAGAGACGTTCGTTCATCTAGCACAAAATGATAGGGTTGCAGGAGAAACTTTTACTCTGGTTTCTCAGTCTGTTTCCTAGTGCCGGTTTGAAATTCCTGCAGGTTTCACTGTAAAACCGACTAGGAGCTAGTACCTCCCCATATATATGTATGGAGTGGAGTTTGCAAGTGAAAAGAAACTTTGTGTTCCCAACAAGCTAGGTGAAGAACGGCTTTCATACACAGTTTTCTCTCTGAACTGAGCATGTGGAGAGACGTTCGTTCATCTAGCACAAAGGGAACGGGTTGCAGGAGAAACTTTTACTCTGGTTTCTCAGTCTGTTTCCAAGTGCCTGTTTGAAGTTCCTGCAGTTTTCACTGTAAAACAGAGTTGGAGCTAGTACCTCCCCATGTATATATATGGAGTGGAGTTTGCAACTGAAAAGAAATTTTGTGTTCCCAACAAGCTATGTGAAGGACGGCTTTCACACACAGTTATCTCTCAGAACTGAGCATGTGGAGAGACGTTCGTTCATCTAGCACAAAGGGAACATTTTGCAGGGAAACTTTTACTCTTGTTTCTCAATCTGTTTCCTAGTGCAGGTTTGAAGTTCCTGCAGTTTTCACTGTAAAACCGAGTTGGAGCTAGTACCTCCCCAAATATATGTATGCAGTGGAGTCTGCAAGTGAAAAAAAAATTGTGTTCCCAACAAGCTAGTTGAAGAATGGCTTTCACACACACTTATCTCTCTGAACTGAGCATGTGGAGAGACTTTCGTTCATCTAGCACAAAGGGAACGGGTTGCAGGAGAAACTTTTACTCTGGTTTCTCAGTCTGTTTCCTAGTGCCGGTTTGAAGTTCCTGCAGTTTGCACTGTAAAACAGAGTTGGAGCTAGTACCTCCCCATATATATGTATGGAGTTGAGTTTGCAAGTGAAAAGAATCTTTGTGTTCCCAAGAAGCTAGTTGAAGGACGGCTTTCACACACACTTATCTCTCAGAACTGAGCATGTGGAGAGACGTTCGTTCATCTAGCACAAATGGAACGGGTTGAAGGAGAAACTTTTACTCTGGTATCTCAGTCTGTTTCCTAGTTCCGGTTAGATGTTCCTGCAGTTTTCACTGTGAAACCGAGTTGGAGCTTGTACCTACCCATATATATGTATATATTGCAGTTTGCAAGTGAAAAGAAACTTTGTGTTCCCAACAAGCTAGGTGAAGTACGGCATTCACACACACTTATCTCTCAGAACTGAGCATGTGGAGAGACGTTCGTTCATCTAGCACAAAGGGAAAGTGTTGCAGGAGAAACTTTTACTCTGGTTTCTCACTCTGTTTCCTAGTGCCGGTTTGAAGTTCCTGTAGTTTTCACTGTAAAATCGAGTTGGAGCTAGTACCTCCCCATAAATATGTATGGAGTGGAATTTGTAACTGAAAAGAAACTTTGTGTTCCCAACAAGGTAGGTGAAGGACGGCTTTCACACAAACTTATCTCTCAGAACTGAGCATGTGGAGAGACGTTCGTTCTCCTAGCACAAAGGGAACGGGTTTCAGGAGAAACTTTTACTCTGGTTTCTCAGTCTGTTTCCTAGTGCCGGGTTGAATTTCCTGCAGTTTTCACTGTAAAACCGAATTGGAGCTTGTACCTCACCATATTTATATATGGAGTGGAGATTGCAAGTGAAAAGAAACTTTGTGTTCCCAACAATCTAAGTGAAGGACGGCTTTCACACACACTTATCTCTCAGAACTGAGCATGTGGAGAGACGTTCGTTCATCTAGCACAAAGGGAACGGGTTGCAGGAGAAAATTTTACTCTAGTTTCTCAGTCTGTTTCCTAGTGCCGGTTTGAAGTTCCTGCAGTTTTCACTGTAAAACTGAGTTGGAGCTAGTACCTCCCCATATTTATGTATGGAACGGGGTTTGCAAATTAAAAGAAACTTTGTGTTCCCAACAAGCTAGGTGAAGGACGGCATTCACACACACTTATCCCTCAGGACTGAGCATGTGGAGAGACATTCGTTCATCTAGCACAAAGGGAACAGGTTGTAGGAGAAACTTTTACTCTGGTTTCTCAGTCTGTTTCCTAGTGCCGGTTTGATGTTCCTGCAGTTTTCACTGTAAAACCGTGTTGGAGTTAGTACCACCCCATATATATGTATGGAGTGTAGTTTGCAACCTAAAAGAATCTTTGTGTTCAAAACTAGCTAGGTAAAGGACGACTTTCACACACATTTATCTCTCAGATCTGAGCATGTGGAGAGACGTTCGTTCATCTAGCAAAAATGGAACGGTTTGCAGTAGAATTTTTACTCTGGTTTCTCAGTCTGTTTCTTATAGTCGGTTTGAAGTGCCTGCAGTTTTCACTGTAAAACCGAGTTGGAGCTAGTACTTCCCCATATATATGTATGGATTGGAGTTTGCAACTGAAAAGAAACTTTGTGTTCCCAACAATCTAGGTGAAGGACGGCTGTCACACACACTTATCTCTCAGAACTGAGTATGTGGAGAGACGTTCGTTCATCAAGCACAAAGGGATCCGTTTGCAGGAGAAACTTTTCTCTGGTTTCTCAGTCTGTTTCCTAGTGCCGGTTTGAAGTTCCTGCAGTTTTCACTATAAAGCAGAGTTGGAGATAGTACCTCCCCATATATATGTATGGAGTGGAGTTTTTAAGTGAAAAGAAACTTTGTGTTCCCAACAAGCTAGGTGAAGGACGGCTTTCACACACACATATCTCTCAGAAATGAGCATGTGGAGAGACGTTCGTTCATCTAGCACAAATGGAACGGGTTGCAGGAGAAACTATTACTCTGGTTTCTCAGTATTTTTCCTAGTGCCGGTTTGAATTTCCTGCAGTTTTCACTGTAAAACAGAGTTGGAGCTTGTACCTCACCATATATATATATGGAGTGGAGATTGCAAGTGAAAAGAAACTTTGTGTTCCCAACAATCTAAGTGAAGCCCGGCTTTCACACACACTTATCTCTCAGAACTGAGCATGTGGAGAGACGTTCGTTCATCTAGCACAAAGGGACCGGGTTGCAGGAGAAAATTTTACTCTAGTTTCTCAGTCTGTTTCCTAGTGCCGGTTTGAAGTTCCTGCAGTTTTCACTGTAAAACTGAGTTGGAGCTAGTTCCTCCCCATATATATGTATGGAACGGGGTTTGCAACTGAAAAGAAACTTTGTGTTCCCAACAAGCTAGTTGAAGGACGGCTTTCACACACACTTATCTCTCAGAACTGAGCATGTGGTGAGACGTTCGGTCATCTAGCACAAAGGGAACGGGTTGCAGGAGAAACTTTTACTCTGGTTTCTCAGTCTTTTTCCTAGTGCTGGTTTGAAGTTCTTGCAGTTTTCACTGTAAAACCGAGTTGGAGCTTGTACCTCCCCATATATATGTATGGAGTGGAGTTTGCAAGTGAAAAGAAACTTTGCGTTCCGTACAAGCTAGGTGAAGGACGGCTTTCACACACACTTATCTCTCAGAACTGAGCATGTGGAGAGACGTTCGTTCATCTAGCATATTTGGAACGGGTTGCAGGAGAAACTTTTACTCTGGTTTCTCAGTCTGTTTCCTAGTGCCGGTTAGAAGTTCCTGAAGTTTTCACTGTAAAAACGATTTGGAGCTAGTACCACCCCATATATATGTATGGTGTGGAGTTTGCAACTGAAAAGAAACTTTGTGTTCCCAACAAGCTATGTGAAGAACGGCTTTCACACACATTTATCTCTCAGAACTGAGCCTGTGGAGAGACGTTCGTTCATCTAGCAAAAATGGAACGGTTTGCAGTAGAATCTTTTACTCTGGTTTCTCAGAATGTTTCTTATAGCGGGTTTGAAGTTCCTGCAGTTTTCACTGTAAAACCGAGTTGGAGCTAGTACTTCCCCATATATATATATGGATTGGAGTTTGCAACTGAAAAGAAACTTTGTGTTCCAAACAATCTAGGTGAAGGACGGCTGTCACACACACTTATCTCTCAGAACTGAGAATGTGGAGAGACGTTCGTTCATCAAGCACAAAGGGATAGGGTTGCAGGAGAAACTTTTCTCTGGTTTCTCAGTCTGTTTCCTAGTGCCGGTTTGAAGTTCCTGCAGTTTTTACTATAAAAAAGAGTTGGAGAAAGTACCTCCCCATATATATGTATGGAGTGGAGTTTGCAAGTGAAAAGAAACTTTGTGTTCCCAACAAGCTAGGTGAAGGACGGCTTTCACACACACATATCTCTCAGAAATGAGCATGTGGAGAGACGTTCGTTCATCTAGCACAAAGGGAACGGGTTGCAGGAGAAACTTTTACTCTGGTTTCTCAGTCTTTTTCCTAGTGCCGGTTTGAATTTCCTGCAGTTTTCACTGTAAAACCGAATTGGAGCTTGTACCTCACCATATTTATATATGGAGTGGAGATTGCAAGTGAAAAGAAACTTTGTGTTCCCAACAATCTAAGTGAAGGACGGCTTTCACACACACTTATCTCTCAGAACTGAGCATGTGGAGAGACGTTCGTTCATCTAGCACAAAGGGAACGGGTTGCAGGAGAAAATTTTACTCTAGTTTCTCAGTCTGTTTCCTAGTGCCGGTTTGAAGTTCCTGCAGTTTTCACTGTAAAACTGAGTTGGAGCTAGTACCTCCCCATATATATGTATGGAACGGGGTTTGCAAATGAAAAGAAACTTTGTGTTCCCAACAAGCTAGGTGAAGGACGGCTTTCACACACACTTATCCCTCAGGACTGAGCATGTGGAGAGACATTCGTTCATCTAGCACAAAGGGAACAGGTTGTAGGAGAAACTTTTACTCTGGTTTCTCAGTCTGTTTCCTAGTGCCGGTTTGATGTTCCTGCAGTTTTCACTGTAAAACCGTGTTGGAGTTAGTACCACCCCTTATATATGTATGGAGTGTAGTTTGCAACTGAAAAGAATCTTTGTGTTCAAAACTAGCTAGGTAAAGGACGACTTTCACACACACTTATCTCTCAGATCTGAGCATGTGGAGAGACGTTCGTTCATTTAGCAAAAATGGAACGGTTTGCAGTAGAATTTTTACTCTGGTTTCTCAGTTTGTTTCTTATAGCCGGTTTGAAGTTCCTGCAGTTTTCACTGTAAAACCGAGTTGGAGCTAGTACTTCCCCATATATATGTATGGATTGGAGTTTGCAACTGAAAAGAAACTTTGTGTTCCAAACAATCTAGTTGAAGGACGGCTGTCACACACACTTATCTCTCAGAACTGAGAATGTGGAGAGACGTTCGTTCATCAAGCACAAATGGATCCGGTTGCAGGAGAAACTTTTCTCTGGTTTCTCAGTCTGTTTCCTAGTGCCGGTTTGAAGTTCCTGCAGTTTTCACTATAAAACAGAGTTGGAGATAGTACCTCCCCATATATATGTATGGAGTGGAGTTTGTAAGTGAAAAGAAACTTTGTGTTCCCAACAAGCTAGGTGAAGGACGGCTTTCACACACACATATCTCTCAGAAATGAGCATGTGGAGAGACATTCGTTCATGTAGCACAAAGGGAACGGGTTGCAGGAGAAACTTTTACTCTGGTTTCTCAGTATTTTTCCTAGTGCCGGTTTGAATTTCCTGCAGTTTTCACTGTAAAACCGAGTTGGAGCTTGTACCTCACCATATATATATATGGAGTGGAGATTGCAAGTGAAAAGAAACTTTGTGTTCCCAACAATCTAAGTGAAGCCCGGCTTTCACACACACTTATCTCTCAGAACTGAGCATGTGGAGAGACGTTCGTTCATCTAGCAAAAAGGGACCGGGTTGCAGGAGAAAATTTTACTCTAGATTCTCATTCTGTTTCCTAGTGCCGGTTTGAAGTTCCTGCAGATTTCACTGTAAAACTGAGTTGGAGCTAGTACCTCCCCATATATATGTATGGAACGGGGTTTGCAACTGAAAAGAAACTTTGTGTTCCCAACAAGCTAGTTGAAGGACGGCTTTCACACACACTTATCTCTCAGAACTGAGCATGTGGTGAGACATTCGTTCATCTAGCACAAAGGGAACGGGTTGCAGGGAAAATTTTACTCTGGTTTCTCAGTCTTTTTCCTAGTGCTGGTTTGAAGTTCTTGCAGTTTTCACTGTAAAACCGAGTTGGAGCTTGTACCTCCCCATATATTTGTTTATAGTGCAGTTTGCAAGTGATAAGAAACTTTGTGTTCCCAACAAGCTAGGTGAAGGACGACTTTAACACACACTTATCTCTCAGAACTGAGCATGTGGAGAGACGTTCGTTCATCTAGCATATTTGGAACGGGTTGCCGGAGAAACTTTTACTCTGGTTTCTCAGTCTGTTTCCTAGTGCCGGTTCGAAGTTCCTGCAGTTTTCACTGTAAAACAGATTTGGAGCTTGTACCTCCCCATATAAATGTATATAGTGCAGTTTGCAAGTGAAAAGAAATTTTGTGTTCCCAACAAGCTAGGTGAAAGACGGTATTCACACACACATATCTCTCAGAAGTGAACATATGGAGAGACGTTCGTTCATCTAGCACAAATGGAACGGGTTGCAGGAGAAACTTTTACTCTGGTTTCTCAGTCTGTTTCCTAGTGCCGGTTCGAAGTTCCTGCAGTTTTCACTGTAAAACCGAGTTTGAGCCAGTACATCCCCATAAATATGTATGGAGTGGAGTTTGCAACTGAAAAGAAATATTGTGTTCTCAGCAAGCTAGGTAAAGGACGGCTTCCACACACACTTATCTCTCAGAACAGAGCATGTGGAGAGACGTTTGTTCATCTAGGACAAATGGAACGGGTTGCAGGAGAAACTTTTACTCTGGTTTCTCAGTCTGTTTCCTAGTGCCGGTTTGAAGTTCCTGCAGTTTTCACTGTAAAGCCGAGTTGGAGCTTGTACCTCCCCATATATATGTATGGACTGGAGTTAGCAAGTGAAACGAAACTTTGTGTTCCCAACAAGCTAGGTGAAGAACGGCTTTCATACACACTATTCTCTCTGATCTGAGCATGTGGAGAGACGTTCGTTCATCTAGCACAAAGGGAACGGGTTGCAGGGGAAACTTTTACTCTTGTTTCTCAGTCTCTTTCCAAGTGCCTGTTTGAAGTTCCTGCAGTTTTCACTGTAAAACCGAGTTGGAGCTTGTACCTCCCCATATATATGTATGGAGTGGAGTTTGCAACTGAAAAGAAATTTTGTGTTCTCAACAAGCTTGGTGAAGGACGGCTTTCACACACAATTATCTCTCAGAACTGAGCATGTGGAAAGACGTTCTTTCATCTAGCACAAAGGGAACGGATTGAAGGAGAAATTATTTCTCTGGTTTCTCAGTATGTTTCCTAGTGCCGTTTTGAAGTTCCTGCAGTTTTCACTGTAAAACAGAGTTGGAGCTTTTATCTACCCATATATATGTATATTGTGCAGTTTGAATGTGAAAAGAAACTTTGTGTTCCCAACAAGGTAGTTGAAGGACGGCATTAACACACACATATCTCTCAGAACTGAGCATGTGGAGAGACGTTCGTTCATCTAGCACAAAGGGAACGGGATGCAGGAGAAACTTTTACTCTGGTTTCTCAGTCTGTTTCCTAGTGCCAGTTTGAAGTTCCTGCAGTTTTCACTGTAAAACAGAGTTGGAGCCTGTACCTCCCCATATATATGTATGGAGTGTAGTTCGCAACTGAAAAGAAACTTTTTGTTCCCAACAAGCTAGGTGAAGACGGCTTTCACACACACTTATCTCTCAGAACTGAGCATGTGGAGAGACGTTCGTTCATCTAGCACAAAGGGAACGGGTTGCAGGAGAAACTTTTACTCTGGTTTCTCAGTCTGTTTCCTAGTGCCGGTTTGAAGTTCCTGCAGTTTCCACTGTAAAACCAAGTTGGAGTTAGTACCACCCCATATATATATATATGGAGTGGAGTTTAAAACTGAAAAGAATATTTGTGTTCCCAACAAGCTAGGTAAAGGACGGCTTTCACACACACTTATCTCTCAGAACTGAGCATGTGGAGAGACGTTCGTTCATCTAGCAAAAATGGAATGGGTTGCATTAGAAACTTTTACTCTGGTTTCTCAGACTGTTTCCTAGTGCCGGTTTGAAGTTCCTGCAATTTTCACAGTAAAATCGAGTTAGAGCTAGTACCTCCCCATATATATGTATGGAGTGGAGTTTGTAAGTGAAAAGAAACTTTGTGTTCCCAACAAGCTAGGTGAAGGGCGGCTTTCACACACAAATATCTCTCAGAAATGAGCATGTGGAGAGACGTTCGTTCATCTAGCACAAAGGGAACGGGTTGCAGGAGAAACTTTTACTCTGGTTTCTCAGTATTTTTCCTAGTGCCGGTTTGAATTTCCTGCAGTTTTCACTGTAAAACCGAGTTGGAGCTTGTACCTCACCATATATATATATGGAGTGGAGATTGCAAGTGAAAAGAAACTTTGTGTTCCCAACAATCTAAGTGAAGGCCGGCTTTCACACACACTTATCTCTCAGAACTGAGCATGTGGAGAGACGTTCGTTCATCTAGCACAAAGGGATCGGGTTGCAGGAGAAAATTTTACTCTAGTTTCTCAGTCTGTTTCCTAGTGCCGGTTTGAAGTTCCTGCAGATTTCACTGTAAAATTGAGTTGGAGCTAGTACCTCCCCATATATATGTATGGAACGGGGTTTGCAACTGAAAAGAAACTTTGTGTTCCCAACAAGCTAGTTGAAGGACGGCTTTCACACACACATATCTCTCAGAACTGAGCATGTGGTTAGACGTTCGTTCATCTAGCACAAAGGGAACGGGTTGCAGGAGAAACTTTTACTCTGGTTTCTCAGTCTGTTTCCTAGTGCCGGTTTGAAGTTCCTGAAGTTTTCACTGTAAAAACGATTTGGAGCTTGTACCTCCCCATATATATGTATGGAGTGGAGTTTGCAACTGAAAAGAAACTTTGTGTTCCCAACAAGCTATGTGAAGAACGGCTTTCACACACATTTATCTCTCAGAACTGAGCCTGTGGAGAGACGTTCGTTCATCTAGCACAATGGGAACGTTTTGCAGGAGAAACTTTACTCTGGTTTCTCAGTCTGTTTCCTAGTGCCTGTTTGAAGTTCCTGCAGTTTTCACTGTAAAACCGAGTTGGAGCTAGTACCTCCCCATATATATGTATATAGTGCAGTTTGCAAGTGATAAGAAACTTTGTGTTCCCAACAAGCTAGGTGAAGGACGACTTTAACACACACTTATCATTCAGAACTGAGCATGTGGAGAGACGTTCGTTCATCTAGCAAAAATGGAACGTGTTGCAGTAGAAACATTTACTCTGGTTTCTCAGTCTGTTTCCTAGTACCGGTTTGAAGTTCCTGCATTTTTCACTGTAAAACAGATTTGGAGCTAGTACCTCCCCATATAAATGTATATAGTGCAGTTTGCAAGTGAAAAGAAATTTTGTGTTCCCAACAAGCTAGGTGAAGGACGGCATTCACACACACTTATCTCTCAGAAGTGAACATATGGAGAGACGTTCGTTCATCTAGCACAAATGGAACGGGTTGCAGGAGAAACTTTTACTCTGGTTTCTCAGTCTGTTTCCTAGTGCCGGTTCGAAGTTCCTGCAGTTTTCACTGTAAAACCGAGTTTGAGCCAGTACATCCCCATAAATATGTATGGAGTGGAGTTTGCAACTGAAAAGAAATATTGTGTTCTCAGCAAGCTAGGTAAAGGACGGCTTCCACACACACTTATCTCTCAGAACAGAGCATGTGGAGAGACGTTTGTTCATCTAGGACAAATGGAACGGGTTGCAGGAGAAACTTTTTCTCTGGTTTCTCAGTCTGTTTCCTAGTGCCGGTTTGAAGTTCCTGCAGTTTTCACTGTAAAGCCGAGTTGGAGCTTGTACCTCCCCATATATATGTATGGAGTGGAGTTTGCAATTGAAAAGAAAATTTGTGTTCCCAACAAGCTAGGTGAAGGACGGCTTTCACACACACTTATCTCTCAGAACTGAGCATGTGGAGAGACGTTCGTTCATCTAGCACAAAGGGAAAGTGTTGCATGAGAAACTATTACTTTGGTTACTCAGTCTGTTTCCTAGTGCCAGTTTGAAGTTCCTGCCGTTTTCACTGTAAAGCCGAGTTGGAGCTTGTACCTCCCCATATATATGTATGGACTGGAGTTAGCAAGTGAAACGAAACTTTGTGTTCCCAACAAGCTAGGTGAAGAACGGCTTTCATACACACTTTTCTCTCTGAACTGAGCATGTGGAGAGACGTTCGTTCATCTAGCACAAAGGGAACGGGTTGCAGGGGAAACTTTTACTCTTGTTTCTCAGTCTCTTTCCAAGTGCCTGTTTGAAGTTCCTGCAGTTTTCACTGTAAAACCGAGTTGGAGCTTGTACCTCCCCATATATATGTATGGAGTGGAGTTTGCAACTGAAAAGAAATTTTGTGTTCTCAACAAGCTTGGTGAAGGACGGCTTTCACACACAATTATCTCTCAGAACTGAGCATGTGGAAAGACGTTCTTTCATCTAGCACAAAGGGAACGGATTGCAGGAGAAATTATTTCTCTGGTTTCTCAGTCTGTTTCCTAGTGCCGTTTTGAAGTTCCTGCAGTTTTCACTGTAAAACAGAGTTGGAGCTTTTATCTACCCATATATATGTATATTGTGCAGTTTGCATGTGAAAAGAAACTTTGTGTTCCCAACAAGGTAGTTGAAGGACGGCATTAACACACACATATCTCTCAGAACTGAGCATGTGGAGAGACGTTCGTTCATCTAGCACAAAGGGAACGGGTTGCAGGAGAAACTTTTACTCTGGTTTCTCAGTCTTTTTCCTAGTGCCGGTTTGAAGTTCCTGCAGATTTCACAGTAAAACCTAGTTGGAGCCTGTATCAGCCCATATATATGTATATAGTGCAGTTTGCAAGTGAAAAGAAACTTTGTGTTCCCAACAAGCTAGTTGAAGGACGGCTTTCACACACACATATCTCTCAGAACTGAGCATGTTGAGAGACGTTTGTTCATCTAGCACAAAGGAACGGTTTGTAGGAGAAACTTTTACTCTGGTTTCTCAGTCTGTTTCCTAGTGCCGGTTTGAAGTTCCTGCAGTTTTCACTGTAAAACCGAGTTGGATCTATTACCTACCCATATATATGTAAGGAGTGGAGTTTGCAACTGAAAAGAAACTTTGTGATCCCAACAAGCTATGTGAAAGACGGCTTCCACACACACTTATCACTCAGAACTGAGCATGTGGAAAGACGTTCGTTCATCTAGCACAAAGGGAACGGGTTGCAGGAGAAAATTTTCTCTGGTTTCTCAGTCTGTTTCCAAGTGCCGGTTTGAATATCCTGCAGTTTTCAATGTAAAACGGAGTTGGAGCTAGTACCTCCCCATAAATATGTATGGAGTGGAGTTTGCAACTGAAAAGAAACTTTGATTTCCCAACAAGCTAGGTGAAGGACGGCTTTCACACACACTTATCTCTCAGAACTGAGCATGTAGAGAGACGTTCGTTCATCTAGCACAATGGGAACGGGTTGCAGGAGAAACTTTTACTCTGGTTTCTCATTCTGTTTCCTAGTGCCAGTTTGAAGTTCCTGCAGTTTTCACTTAAAACCGAGTTGGAGCTAGTACCACCCCATAAATATGTATGGAGTGGAATTTGCAACTGAAAACAAACTTTGTGTTCCCAACCAGCTAGATGAAGAATGGCTTTCACACACACATATCTCTCAGAACTGAGCATGTGGAGAGACGTTCGTTCATCTAGGACAAAAGGAACGGGTTGCAGGAGAAACTTTTACTCTGGTTTCTCAGTCTGTTTCCTAGTGCCGGTTTAAAGTTCCTGCACTTTTCACTGTAAAACTGAGTTGGAGCTAGTACCTCCCCATATATATGTATGGAGTGGAGATAGCAAGTGAAAAGAAACTTTGTGTTCCGAACAAGCTATGTGAAGGACGGATTTCACACACACTTATCTCTCAGAATTGAGCATGTGGAGAGACGTTCGTTCATCTAGGACAAATGGAACGGGTTGCAGGAGAAACTTTTACTCTGGATTCTCAGTCTGTTTCCTAGTGCCGGTTAGAAGTTCCTGCACATTTCACTGTAAAACCGAGTTGGAGCTAGTACCTCCCCATATATATGTATGGAGAGGAGTTGGAAACTGTAAAGAAACTTTGTGTTCCCAACAAGCTAGGTGAAGGACGGCTTTCACACACACTTATCTCTCAGAACTGAGCATGTGGAGAGACGTTCTTTCATCTAGCACAAAGGGAACTGGTTGCAGGAGAAACTTTTACTCTGGTTTCTCAATCTGTTTCCTAGTGCAGGTTTGAAGTTCCTGCAGTTTTCACTGTAAACCCGAGTTGGGGCTAGTACCTCCCCAAATATATGTATGGAGTGGAGTCTGCAAGTGAAAAGAAACTTTGTGTTCCCAACAAGCTAGGTGAAGAACGGCTTTCACACACACTTAACTCTCAGAACTGAGCATGTGGAGAGACGTTCGTTCATCTAGCAAAAAGGGAACGGGTTGCATGAGAAACTTTTACTCTGGTTTCTCAGTCTGTTTCCTAGTGCCGGTTTGAAGTTCCTGAAGTTTTCACTGTAAAAACGATTTGGAGCTAGTACCTCCCCATATATATGTATGGAGTGGAGTTTGCAACTGAAAAGAAACTTTGTGTTCCCAACAAGCTATGTGAAGAACGGCTTTCACACACATTTATCTCTCAGAACTGAGCCTGTGGAGAGACGTTCGTTCATCTAGCACAAAGGGAACGTTTTGCAGGAGAAACATTTACTCTGGTTTCTCAGTCTGTTTCCTAGTGCCTGTTTGAAGTTCCTGCAGTTTTCACTGAAAAACCGAGTTGGAGCTAGTACCTCCCCATATATATGTATATAGTTCAGTTTGCAAGTGATAAGAAACTTTGTGTTCCCAACAAGCTAGGTGAAGGACGACTTTAACACACACTTATCATTCAGAACTGAGCATGTGGAGAGACGTTCGTTCATCTAGCAAAAATGGAACGTGTTGCAGTAGAAACATTTAATCTGGTTTCTCAGTCTGTTTCCTAGTGCCGGTTTGAAGTTCCTGCATTTTTCACTGTAAAACAGATTTGGAGCTAGTACCTCCCCATTTAAATGTATATAGTGCAGTTTGCAAGTGAAAAGAAATTTTGTGTTCCCAACAAGCTAGGTGAAGGACGGCATTCACACACACTTATCTCTCAGAAGTGAACATATGGAGAGACGTTCGTTCATCTAGCACAAAGGGAACGGGTTGCAGGAGAAACTTTTACTCTGGTTTCTCAGTCTGTTTCCTAGTGCCGGTTTGAAGTTCCTGCAGTTTTCACTGTAAAACCGAGTTGGAGCTAGTACCTCCCCATATATATGTATGGAGTGGAGTTTGCAATTGAAAAGAAAATTTGTGTTCCCAACAAGCTAGTTGAAGGACGGCTTTCACACACACTTATCTCTCAGAACTGAGCATGTGGAGAGACGTTCGTTCATCTAGCACAAAGGGAAAGGGTTGCATGAGAAACTATTACTTTGGTTACTCAGTCTGTTTCCTAGTGCCAGTTTGAAGTTCCTGCCGTTTTCACTGTAAAGCCGAGTTGGAGCTTGTACCTCCCCATATATATGTATGGACTGGAGTTAGCAAGTGAAACGAAACTTTGTGTTCCCAACAAGCTAGGTGAAGAACGGCTTTCATACACACTTTTCTCTCTGAACTGAGCATGTGGAGAGACGTTCGTTCATCTAGCACAAAGGGAACGGGTTGCAGGGGAAACTTTTACTCTTGTTTCTCAGTCTCTTTCCAAGTGCCTGTTTGAAGTTCCTGCAGTTTTCACTGTAAAACAGAGTTGGAGCTTGTACCTCCCCATATATATGTATGGAGTGGAGTTTGCAACTGAAAAGAAATTTTGTGTTCTCAACAAGCTTGGTGAAGGACGGCTTTCACACACAATTATCTCTCAGAACTGAGCATGTGGAAAGACGTTCTTTCATCTAGCACAAAGGGAACGGATTGCAGGAGAAATTATTTCTCTGGTTTCTCAGTCTGTTTCCTAGTGCCGTTTTGAAGTTCCTGCAGTTTTCACTGTAAAACAGAGTTGGAGCTTTTATCTACCCATATATATGTATATTGTGCAGTTTGCATGTGAAAAGAAACTTTGTGTTCCCAACAAGGTAGTTGAAGGACGGCATTAACACACACATATCTCTCAGAACTGAGCATGTGGAGAGACGTTCGTTCATCTAGCACAAAGGGAACGGGTTGCAGGAGAAACTATTACTCTGGTTTCTCAGTCTGTTTCCTAGTGCCAGTTTGAAGTTCCTGCAGTTTTCACAGTAAAACCTAGTTGGAACTTGTATCAGCCCATATATATGTATATAGTGCAGTTTGCAAGTGAAAAGAAACTTTGTGTTCCCAACAAGCTAGTTGAAGGACGGCTTTCACACACACATATCTCTCAGAACTGAGCATGTGGAGAGACGTTAGTTCATCTAGCACAAAGGAACGGTTTGTAGGAGAAACTTTTACTCTGGTTTCTCAGTCTGTTTCCTAGTGCCGGTTTGAAGTTCCTGCAGTTTTCACTGTAAAACCGAGTTGGAGCTAGTACCTCCCCATATATATGTATGGAGTGGAGTTTGCAATTGAAAAGAAAATTTGTGTTCCCAACAAGCTAGGTGAAGGACGGCTTTCACACACACTTATCTCTCAGAACTGAGCATGTGGAGAGACGTTCGTTCATCTAGCACAAAGGGAAAGGGTTGCATGAGAAACTATTACTTTGGTTACTCAGTCTGTTTCCTAGTGCCAGTTTGAAGTTCCTGCCGTTTTCACTGTAAAGCCGAGTTGGTGCTTGTACCTCCCCATATATATGTATGGACTGGAGTTAGCAAGTGAAACGAAACTTTTTGTTCCCAACAAGCTAGGTGAAGAACGGCTTTCATACACACTTTTCTCTCTGAACTGAGCATGTGGAGAGACGTTCGTTCATCTAGCACAAAGGGAACGGGTTGCAGGGGAAACTTTTACTCTTGTTTCTCAGTCTCTTTCCAAGTGCCTGTTTGAAGTTCCTGCAGTTTTCACTGTAAAACCGAGTTGGAGCTTGTACCTCCCCATATATATGTATGGAGTGGAGTTTGCAACTGAAAAGAAATTTTGTGTTCTCAACAAGCTTGGTGAAGGACGGCTTTCACACACAAATATCTCTCAGAACTGAGCATGTGGAAAGACGTTCTTTCATCTAGCACAAAGGGAACGGATTGCAGGAGAAATTATTTCTCTGGTTTCTCAGTCTGTTTCCTAGTGCCGTTTTGAAGTTCCTGCAGTTTTCACTGTAAAACAGAGTTGGAGCTTTTATCTACCCATATATATGTATATTGTGCAGTTTGCATGTGAAAAGAAACTTTGTGTTCCCAACAAGGTAGTTGAAGGACGGCATTAACACACACATATCTCTCAGAACTGAGCATGTGGAGAGACGTTCGTTCATCTAGCACAAAGGGAACGGGTTGCAGGAGAAACTATTACTCTGGTTTCTCAGTCTGTTTCCTAGTGCCGGTTTGAAGTTCCTGCAGTTTTCACAGTAAAACCTAGTTGGAACTTGTATCAGCCCATATATATTTATATAGTGCAGTTTGCAAGTGAAAAGAAACTTTGTGTTCCCAACAAGCTAGTTGAAGGACGGCTTTCACACACACATATCTCTCAGAACTGAGCATGTGGAGAGACGTTAGTTCATCTAGCACAAAGGAACGGTTTGTAGGAGAAACTTTTACTCTGGTTTCTCAGTCTGTTTCCTAGTGCCGGTTTGAAGTTCCTGCAGTTTTCACTGTAAAACCGAGTTGGAGCTAGTACCTCCCCATATATATGTATGGAGTGGAGTTTGCAATTGAAAAGAAAATTTGTGTTCCCAACAAGCTATGTGAAGGACGGCTTTCACACACATTTATCTCTCAGAACTGAGCATGTGGAGAGACGTTCGTTCATCTAGCACAAAGGGAAAGGTTTGCATTAGAAACTATTACTTTGGTTACTCAGTCTGTTTCCTAGTGCCAGTTTGAAGTTCCTGCCGTTTTCACTGTAAAGCCGAGTTGGAGCTTGTACCTCCCCATATATATGTATGGACTGGAGTTAGCAAGTGAAACGAAACTTTGTGTTCCCAACAAGCTAGGTGAAGAACGGCTTTCATACACACTTTTCTCTCTGAACTGAGCATGTGGAGAGACGTTCCTTCATCTAGCACAAAGGGAACGGGTTGCAGGGGAAACTTTTACTCTTGTTTCTCAGTCTCTTTCCAAGTGCCTGTTTGAAGTTCCTGCAGTTTTCACTGTAAAACCGAGTTGGAGCTTGTACCTCCCCATATATATGTATGGAGTGGAGTTTGCAACTGAAAAGAAATTTTGTGTTCTCAACAAGCTTGGTGAAGGACGGCTTTCACACACAATTATCTCTCAGAACTGAGCATGTGGAAAGACGTTCTTTCATCTAGCACAAAGGGCACGGATTGCAGGAGAAATTATTTCTCTGGTTTCTCAGTCTGTTTCCTAGTGCCGTTTTGAAGTTCCTGCAGTTTTCACTGTAAAACAGAGTTGGAGCTTTTATCTACCCATATATATGTATATTGTGCAGTTTGCATGTGAAAAGAAACTTTGTGTTCCCAACAAGGTAGTTGAAGGACGGCATTAACACACACATATCTCTCAGAACTGAGCATGTGGAGAGACGTTCGTTCATCTAGCACAAAGGGAACGGGTTGCAGGAGAAACTTTTACTCTGGTTTCTCAGTCTGTTTCCTAGTGCCGGTTTGAAGTTCCTGCAGTTTTCACAGTAAAACCTAGTTGGAGCTTGTATCAGCCCATATATATGTATATAGTGCAGTTTGCAAGTGAAAAGAAACTTTGTGTTCCCAACAAGCTAGTTGAAGGACGGCTTTCACACACACATATCTCTCAGAACTGAGCATGTGGAGAGACGTTAGTTCATCTAGCACAAAGTAACGGTTTGTAGGAGAAACTTTTACTCTGGTTTCTCAGTCTGTTTCCTAGTGCCGGTTTGAAGTTCCTGCAGTTTTCACTGTAAAACCGAGTTGGATCTAGTAACTACCCATATATATGTAAGGAGTGGAGTTTGCAACTGAAAAGAACCTTTGTGATCCCAACAAGCTATGTGAAAGACGGCTTCCACACACACTTATCACTCAGAACTGAGCATGTGGAGAGACGTTCGTTCATCTAGCACAAAGGGAACGTGTTGCAGGAGAAAATTTTACTCTGGTTTCTCAGTCTGTTTCCAAGTGCCGGTTTGAATATCCTGCAGTTTTCAATGTAAAACGGAGTTGGAGCTAGTATCTCCCCATAAATATGTATGGAGTGGAGTTTGCAAATGAAAAGAAACTTTGTGTTCCCAACAAGCTATGTGAAGGACGGCTTTCACACACACTTATCTCTCAGAACTGAGCATGTGGAGAGACGTTCGTTCATCTAGCACAAAGGGAACGGGTTGCAGGAGAAACTTTTACTCTGGTTTCTCAGTCTGTTTCCTAGTGCCGGTTTTAAGTTCCTGCAGTTTTCACTGTAAAATCGAGTTGGAGCTACTACCTCCCCATATATATGTATGGAGTGGAGTTTGCAAATGAAAAGAAACTTTGTGTTCCGAACAAGCTATGTGAAGGATGGCTTTCACACACACTTATCTCTCAGAACTGAGCATGTGGAGAGACGTTCGTTCATCTAGCACAAAGGGAACGCTTTGCAGGAGAAAATTTTACTCTGGATTCTCAGTCTTTTTCCTATTGCCAGTTGGATGTTCCTGCAGTTTTCACTGTAAAACCGAGTTTGAGCTAGAACCTCCGCATATATATGTATGGAGTGGAGTTTGCAAGTGAAAAGAAACTTTGTGTTCCCAACAAGCTTGGTGAAATTCCGCTTTCACACACACTTATCTCTCAGAAATGAGCATGTGGTGAGACGTTCATTCATCTAGCAAAAAGGGAACGGGTTGCAGGAGAAACTTTTACTCTGGTTTGTCAGTCTGTTTCCTAGTGCCGGTTTGAAGTTCCAGCAGATTCCACAGAAAAACAGTTTTGGAACTATTACGTCCCTATATATATGTATGGAGTGGAGTTTGCAACTGAAAAGAAACTTTGTGTTCCCAACAAGCTAGGTGAAGGACGGCTTTCACACACACTTATCTCTCAGAACTGAGCATGTGGTGAGACGTTCGTTCATCTATCACAAAGGGAACGGGTTGCAGGAGAAATTATTTCTCTGGTTTCTCTGTCTGTTTCCTAATGCCGGTTTGAAGTTCCTGCAGTTTTCACTGTGAAAAAGAGTTGGAGCTTTTATCTCCCCATATATATGTATATTGTGCAGTTTGCATTTGAAAAGAAACTTTGTGTTCCCAACAAGCTAGTTGAAGGACGGCTTTAACACACACATATCTCTCAGAACTGAGCATGTGGAGAGACGTTCGTTCATCTAGCACAAAGGGAACGGGATGCAGGAGAAACTTTTACTCTGGTTTCTCAGTCTGTTTCCTAGTGCCAGTTTGAAGTTCCTGCAGTTTTCACTGTAAAACAGAGTTGGAGCTAGTACCTCCCCATATATATATATATAGTGCATTTTGCAAGTGAAATGAAACTGTGTGTTCCCAACATGCTAGTTGAAGGACGGCTTTCACACACACATATCTCTCAGAACTGAGCATGTGGAGAGACGTTAGTTCATCTAGCACAAAGGAAAGGTTTGTTGGAGAAACTTTTACTCTGGTTTCTCAGTCTGTTTCCTAGTGCCGGTTTTAAGTTCCTGCAGTTTTCACTGTAAAATCGAGTTGGAGCTAGTACCTCCCCATGTATATGTAAGGAGTGGAGATTGCAACTGAAAAGAAACTTTGTGTTCCCAACAAGCTATGTGAAAGACGGCTTTCACACAGACTTATCACTCAGAACTGAGCATGTGGAGAGACGTTCGTTCATCTAGCACAAAGGGAAAGGTTTGCATTAGAAACTATTACTTTGGTTACTCAGTCTGTTTCCTAGTGCCAGTTTGAAGTTCCTGCCGTTTTCACTGTAAAGCCGAGTTGGAGCTTGTACCTCCCCATATATATGTATGGACTGGAGTTAGCAAGTGAAACGAAACTTTGTGTTCCCAACAAGCTAGGTGAAGAACGGCTTTCATACACACTTTTCTCTCTGAACTGAGCATGTGGAGAGACGTTCGTTCATCTAGCACAAAGGGAACGGGTTGCAGGGGAAACTTTTACTCTTGTTTCTCAGTCTCTTTCCAAGTGCCTGTTTGAAGTTCCTGCAGTTTTCACTGTAAAACCGAGTTGGAGCTTGTACCTCCCCATATATATGTATGGAGTGGAGTTTGCAACTGAAAAGAAATTTTGTGTTCTCAACAAGCTTGGTGAAGGACGGCTTTCACACACAATTATCTCTCAGAACTGAGCATGTGGAAAGACGTTCTTTCATCTAGCACAAAGGGCACGGATTGCAGGAGAAATTATTTCTCTGGTTTCTCAGTCTGTTTCCTAGTGCCGTTTTGAAGTTCCTGCAGTTTTCACTGTAAAACAGAGTTGGAGCTTTTATCTACCCATATATATGTATATTGTGCAGTTTGCATGTGAAAAGAAACTTTGTGTTCCCAACAAGGTAGTTGAAGGACGGCATTAACACACACATATCTCTCAGAACTGAGCATGTGGAGAGACGTTCGTTCATCTAGCACAAAGGGAACGGGTTGCAGGAGAAACTTTTACTCTGGTTTCTCAGTCTGTTTCCTAGTGCCGGTTTGAAGTTCCTGCAGTTTTCACAGTAAAACCTAGTTGGAGCTTGTATCAGCCCATATATATGTATATAGTGCAGTTTGCAAGTGAAAAGAAACTTTGTGTTCCCAACAAGGTAGTTGAAGGACGGCATTAACACACACATATCTCTCAGAACTGAGCATGTGGAGAGACGTTCGTTCATCTAGCACAAAGGGAACGGGTTGCAGTAGAAACTTTTACTCTGGTTTCTCAGACTGTTTCCTAGTGCCGGTTTGAAGTTCCTGCAGTTTTCACTGTAAAATCGAGTTGGAGCTACTACCTCCCCATATATATGTATGGAGTGGAGTTTGCAAATGAAAAGAAACTTTGTGTTCCGAACAAGCTATGTGAAGGACGGCTTTCACACACACTTATCTCTCAGAACTGAGCATGTGGAGAGACGTTCGTTCATCTAGCACAAAGGGAACGCTTTGCAGGAGAAAATTTTACTCTGGATTCTCAGTCTTTTTCCTAGTGCCAGTTGGATTTTCCTGCAGTTTTCACTGTAAAACCGAGTTTGATCTAGAACCTCCGCATATATATGTATGGAGTGGAGTTTGCAAGTGAAAAGAAACTTTGTGTTCCCAACAAGCTTGGTGAAATTCCGCTTTCACACACACTTATCTCTCAGAAATGAGCATGTGGTGAGACGTTCATTCATCTAGCAAAAAGGGAACGGGTTGCAGGAGAAACTTTTACTCTGGTTTGTCAGTCTGTTTCCTAGTGCCGGTTTGAAGTTCCTGCAGTTTTCACTGTAAAACAGAGTTGGAGCTAGTACCTCCCCATATATATGTATCGGGTGGAGTTTGCAAGTGAAAAGAAACTTTGTGTTCCCAACAAGCTAGGTGACGGACGGATTTCACACACACTTATCTCTCAGAAATGAGCATGTGTAGAGACGTTCGTTCATCTAGCACAAATGGAACGGGTTGCAGGAGAAACTTTTACTCTGGTTTCTTAGTCTGTTTCCTACTGCCGGTTTGATGTTCCTGCAGTTTTCACTGTAAAACCGAGTTGGAGCAAGTACCTCCCCATATATATGTATGGAGTGTAGTTTGCAACTGAAAAGAAACTTTGTGTTCCCAACAAGCTAGGTGAAGGACGGCTTTCACACACGCTTATCTCTCAGAACTGAGCATGTGGAGAGACGTTCGTTCATATGGCATAAATGGAAGGGGATGCAGGAAAAACTTTTATTCTGGTTTCTCAGTCTGTTTCCTAGTGCCGGTTTGAAGTTCCAGCAGATTCCACAGAAAAACAGTTTTGGAACTATTACGTCCCTATATATATGTATGGAGTGGAGTTTGCAACTGAAAAGAAACTTTGTGTTCCCAACAAGCTAGGTGAAGGACGGCTTTCACACACACTTATCTCTCAGAACTGAGCATGTGGAGAGACGTTCGTTCATCTAGCACAAAGGGAACGGGTTGCAGGAGAAATTATTTCTCTGGTTTCTCTGTCTGTTTCCTAATGCCGGTTTGAAGTTCCTGCAGTTTTCACTGTGAAAAAGAGTTGGAGCTTTTATCTCCCCATATATATGTATATTGTGCAGTTTGCATTTGAAAAGAAACTTTGTGTTCCCAACAAGCTAGTTGAAGGACGGCTTTAACACACACATATCTCTCAGAACTGAGCATGTGGAGAGACGTTCGTTCATCTAGCACAAAGGGAACGGGATGCAGGAGAAACTTTTACTCTGGTTTCTCAGTCTGTTTCCTAGTGCCAGTTTGAAGTTCCTGCAGTTTTCACTGTAAAACAGAGTTGGAGCTAGTACCTCCCCATATATATATATATAGTGCATTTTGCAAGTGAAATGAAACTGTGTGTTCCCAACATGCTAGTTGAAGGACGGCTTTCACACACACATATCTCTCAGAACTGAGCATGTGGAGAGACGTTAGTTCATCTAGCACAAAGGAAAGGTTTGTTGGAGAAACTTTTACTCTGGTTTCTCAGTCTGTTTCCTAGTGCCGGTTTTAAGTTCCTGCAGTTTTCACTGTAAAATCGAGTTGGAGCTAGTACCTCCCCATGTATATGTAAGGAGTGGAGATTGCAACTGAAAAGAAACTTTGTGTTCCCAACAAGCTATTTGAAAGACGGCTTTCACACAGACTTATCACTCAGAACTGAGCATGTGGAGAGACGTTCGTTCATCTAGCACAAAGGGAACGGTTTGCAGGAAGAAATTTTACCCTGGTTTCTCAGTCTGTTTCCTAGTGCCGGTTTGAATTTCCTGCAGTTTTCAATGTAAAACGGAGTTGGAGCTAGTATCTCCCCATAAATATGTATGGAGTGGAGTTTGCAAATGAAAAGAAACTTTGTGTTCCCAACAAGCTAGGTGAAGGACGGCTTTCACACACACTTATCCCTCAGAACTGAGCATGTGGAGAGACGTTCGTTCATCTAGCACAAAGGGAACGGGTTGCAGGAGAAAATTTTACTCTAGTTTCTCAGTCTGTTTCCTAGTGCCGGTTTGAAGTTCCTGCAGTTTTCACTGTAAAACTGAGTTGGAGCTAGTACCTCCCCATATATATGTATGGAGTGGAGTTTGCAAGTGAAAAGAAACTTTGCGTTCCGTACAAGCTAGGTGAAGGGCGGCTTTCACACACACTTATCTCTCAGAACTGAGCATGTGGAGAGACGTTCGTTCATCTAGTATATTTGGAACGGGTTGCAGAAGAAACTTTTACTCTGGTTTCTCAGTCTGTTTCCTAGTGCCGGTTTGAAGTTCCTGAAGTTTTCACTGTAAAAACGATTTGGAGCTAGTACCTCCCCATATATATGTATGTAGTGGAGTTTGCAACTGAAAAGAAACTTTGTGTTCCAAACAAGCTATGTGAAGAACGGCTTTCACACACATTTATCTCTCAGAACTGAGCCTGTGGAGAGACGTTCGTTCATCTAGCACAAAGGGAACGGTTTGCAGGAGAAACTTTTACTCTGGTTTCTCAGTCTGTTTCCTAGTGCCGGTTTGAAGTTCCTGCAGTTTTCACTGTAAAACCGAGTTTGAGCCAGTACATCCCCATATATATGTATGGAGTGGAGTTTGCAACTGAAAAGAAATTTTGTGTTCCCAACAAGCTAGGTAAAGGACGGCTTTCACACACACTTATCTCTCAGAACTGAGCATGTGGAGAGACGTTTGTTCATCTAGCAAAAATGGAATGGTTTGCAGTAGAAACTTTTACTCTGCTTTCTCAGTCTGTTTCCTAGTGCCGGTTTTAAGTTCCTGCAGTTTTCACTGTAAAATCGAGTTGGAGCTAGTACCTCCCCATGTATATGTAAGGAGTGGAGATTGCAACTGAAAAGAAACTATGTGTTCCCAACAAGCTATGTGAAAGACGGCTTTCACACAGACATATCACTCAGAACTGAGCATGTGGAGAGACGTTCGTTCATCTAGCACAAAGGGAACGGGTTGCAGGAAGAAATTTTACCCTGGTTTCTCAGTCTGTTTCCTAGTGCCGGTTTGAATTTCCTGCAGTTTTCAATGTAAAACGGAGTTGGAGCTAGTATCTCCCCATAAATATGTATGGAGTGGAGTTTGCAAATGAAAAGAAACTTTGTGTTCCCAACAAGCTAGGTGAAGGACGGCTTTCACACACACTTATCTCTCAGAACTGAGCATGTGGAGAGACGTTCGTTCATCTAGCACAAAGGAACGGGTTGCAGGAGAAACTTTTACTCTGGTTTCTCAGTCTGTTTCCTAGTGCCGGTTTTAAGTTCCTGCAGTTTTCACTGTAAAATCGAGTTGGAGCTACTACCTCCCCATATATATGTATGGAGTGGAGTTTGCAAATGAAAAGAAACTTTGTTTTCCGAACAAGCTATGTGAAGGACGGCTTTCACACACACTTATCTCTCAGAACTGAGCATGTGGAGAGACGTTCGTTCATCTAGCACAAAGGGAACGCTTTGCAGGAGAAAATTTTACTCTGGATTCTCAGTCTTTTTCCTAGTGCCAGTTGGATGTTCCTGCAGTTTTCACTGTAAAACCGAGTTTGAGCTAGAACCTCCCCATATATATGTATGGAGTGGAGTTTGCAAGTGAAAAGAAACTTTGTGTTCCCAACAAGCTTGGTGAAGTTCCGCTTTCACACACACTTATCTCTCAGAAATGAGCATGTGGTGAGACGTTCATTCATCTAGCAAAAAGGGAACGGGTTGCAGGAGAAAGTTTTACTCTGGTTTGTCAGTCTGTTTCCTAGTGCCGGTTTGAAGTTCCTGCAGTTTTCACTGTAAAACAGAGTTGGAGCTAGTACCTCCCCATATATATGTATCGGGTGGAGTTTGCAAGTGAAAAGAAACTTTGTGTTCCCAACAAGCTAGGTGACGGACGGATTTCACACACACTTATCTCTCAGAAATGAGCATGTGTAGAGACGTTCGTTCATCTAGCACAAATGGAACGGGTTGCAGGAGAAACTTTTACTCTGGTTTCTTAGTCTGTTTCCTACTGCCGGTTTGATGTTCCTGCAGTTTTCACTGTAAAACCGAGTTGGAGCAAGTACCTCCCCATATATATGTATGGAGTGTAGTTTGCAACTGAAAAGAAACTTTGTGTTCCCAACAAGCTAGGTGAAGGACGGCTTTCACACACACTTATCTCTCAGAACTGAGCATGTGGAGAGACGTTCGTTCATATGGCACAAATGGAAGGGGATGCAGGAAAAACTTTTATTCTGGTTTCTCAGTCTGTTTCCTAGTGCCGGTTTGAAGTTCCAGCAGATTCCACAGAAATCAGTTTTGGAACTATTACGTCCCTATATATATGTATGGAGTGGAGTTTGCAACTGAAAAGAAACTTTGTGTTCCCAACAAACTAGGTGAAGGACGGCTTTCACACACACTTATCTCTCAGAACTGAGCATGTGGAGAGACGTTCGTTCATCTAGCACAAAGGGAACGGGTTGCAGGAGAAATTATTTCTCTGGTTTCTCTGTCTGTTTCCTAATGCCGGTTTGAAGTTCCTGCAGTTTTCACTGTGAAAAAGAGTTGGAGCTTTTATCTCCCCATATATATGTATATTGTGCAGTTTGCATTTGAAAAGAAACTTTGTGTTCCCAACAAGCTAGTTGAAGGACGGCTTTAACACACACATATCTCTCAGAACTGAGCATGTGGAGAGACGTTCGTTCATCTAGCACAAAGGGAACGGGATGCAGGAGAAACTTTTACTCTGGTTTCTCAGTCTGTTTCCTAGTGCCAGTTTGAAGTTCCTGCAGTTTTCACTGTAAAACAGAGTTGGAGCTAGTACCTCCCCATATATATATATATAGTGCATTTTGCAAGTGAAAGGAAACTGTGTGTTCCCAACATGCTAGTTGAAGGACGGCTTTCACACACACATATCTCTCAGAACTGAGCATGTGGAGAGACGTTCGTTCATCTAGCACAAAGGGAACGGGATGCAGGAGAAACTTTTACTCTGGTTTCTCAGTCTGTTTCCTAGTGCCAGTTTGAAGTTCCTGCAGTTTTCACTGTAAAACAGAGTTGGAGCTAGTACCTCCCCATGTATATGTAAGGAGTGGAGATTGCAACTGAAAAGAAACTTTGTGTTCCCAACAAGCTATGTGAAAGACGGCTTTCACACAGACTTATCACTCAGAACTGAGCATGTGGAGAGACGTTCGTTCATCTAGCACAAAGGGAACGGGTTGCAGGAAGAAATTTTACCCTGGTTTCTCAGTCTGTTTCCTAGTGCCGGTTTGAATTTCCTGCAGTTTTCAATGTAAAACAGAGTTGGAGCTAGTATCTCCCCATAAATATGTATGGAGTGGAGTTTGCAAATGAAAAGAAACTTTGTGTTCCCAACAAGCTAGGTGAAGGACGGCTTTCACACACACTTATCCCTCAGAACTGAGCATGTGGAGAGACGTTCGTTCATCTAGCACTAGGGAACGGGTTGCAGGAGAAAATTTTACTCTAGTTTCTCAGTCTGTTTCCTAGTGCCGGTTTGAAGTTCCTGCAGTTTTCACTGTAAAACTGAGTTGGAGCTAGTACCTCCCCATATATATGTATGGAACGGGGTTTGCAACTGAAAAGAAACTTTGTGTTCCCAACAAGCTAGTTGAAGGACGGCTTTCACACACACTTATCTCTCAGAACTGAGCATGTGGTGAGACGTTCGTTCATCTAGCACAAAGGGAACGGGTTGCAGGGAAAATTTTACTCTGGTTTCTCAGTCTTTTTCCTAGTGCTGGTTTGAAGTTCTTGCAGTTTTCACTGTAAAACCGAGTTGGAGCTTGTACCTCCCCATATATATGTATGGAGTGGAGTTTGCAAGTGAAAAGAAACTTTGAGTTCCGTACAAGCTAGGTGAAGGGCGGCTTTCACACACACTTAACTCTCAGAACTGAGCATATGGAGAGACGTTCGTTCATCTAGCATATTTGGAACGGGTTGCAGGAGAAACTTTTACTCTGGTTTCTCAGTCTGTTTCCTAGTGCCAGTTTGAAGTTCCTGAAGTTTTCACTGTAAAAACGATTTGGAGCTAGTACCTCCCCATATATATGTATGGAGTGGAGTTTGCAACTGAAAAGAAACTTTGTGTTCCAAACAAGCTATGTGAAGAACGGCTTTCACACACATTTATCTCTCAGAACTGAGCCTGTGGAGAGACGTTCGTTCATCTAGCACAAATCGAACGGGTGGCAGGAGAAACTTTTAATCTGGTTTCTCAGTCTGTTTCCTAGTGCCGGTTTGAAGTTCCTGCAGTTTTCACTGTAAAACCGAGTTTGAGCCAGTACATCCCCATATATATGTATGGAGTGGAGTTTGCAACTGAAAAGAAATTTTGTGTTCCCAACAAGCTAGGTAAAGGACGGCTTTCACACACACTTATCTCTCAGAACTGAGCATGTGGAGAGACGTTTGTTCATCTAGCAAAAATGGAATGGTTTGCAGTAGAAACTTTTACTCTGCTTTCTCAGTCTGTTTCCTAGTGCCGGTTTTAAGTTCCTGCAGTTTTCACTGTAAAATCGAGTTGGAGCTAGTACCTCCCCATGTATATGTAAGGAGTGGAGATTGCAACTGAAAAGAAACTATGTGTTCCCAACAAGCTATGTGAAAGACGGCTTTCACACAGACATATCACTCAGAACTGAGCATGTGGAGAGACGTTCGTTCATCTAGCACAAAGGGAACGGGTTGCAGGAAGAAATTTTACCCTGGTTTCTCAGTCTGTTTCCTAGTGCCGGTTTGAATTTCCTGCAGTTTTCAATGTAAAACGGAGTTGGAGCTAGTATCTCCCCATAAATATGTATGGAGTGGAGTTTGCAAATGAAAAGAAACTTTGTGTTCCCAACAAGCTAGGTGAAGGACGGCTTTCACACACACTTATCTCTCAGAACTGAGCATGTGGAGAGACGTTCGTTCATCTAGCACAAAGGAACGGGTTGCAGGAGAAACTTTTACTCTGGTTTCTCAGTCTGTTTCCTAGTGCCGGTTTTAAGTTCCTGCAGTTTTCACTGTAAAATCGAGTTGGAGCTACTACCTCCCCATATATATGTATGGAGTGGAGTTTGCAAATGAAAAGAAACTTTGTTTTCCGAACAAGCTATGTGAAGGACGGCTTTCACACACACTTATCTCTCAGAACTGAGCATGTGGAGAGACTTTCGTTCATCTAGCACAAAGGGAACGCTTTGCAGGAGAAAATTTTACTCTGGATTCTCAGTCTTTTTCCTAGTGCCAGTTGGATGTTCCTGCAGTTTTCACTGTAAAACCGAGTTTGAGCTAGAACCTCCCCATATATATGTATGGAGTGGAGTTTGCAAGTGAAAAGAAACTTTGTGTTCCCAACAAGCTTGGTGAAGTTCCGCTTTCACACACACTTATCTCTCAGAAATGAGCATGTGGTGAGACGTTCATTCATCTAGCAAAAAGGGAACGGGTTGCAGGAGAAAGTTTTACTCTGGTTTGTCAGTCTGTTTCCTAGTGCCGGTTTGAAGTTCCTGCAGTTTTCACTGTAAAACAGAGTTGGAGCTAGTACCTCCCCATATATATGTATCGGGTGGAGTTTGCAAGTGAAAAGAAACTTTGTGTTCCCAACAAGCTAGGTGACGGACGGATTTCACACACACTTATCTCTCAGAAATGAGCATGTGTAGAGACGTTCGTTCATCTAGCACAAATGGAACGGGTTGCAGGAGAAACTTTTACTCTGGTTTCTTAGTCTGTTTCCTACTGCCGGTTTGATGTTCCTGCAGTTTTCACTGTAAAACCGAGTTGGAGCAAGTACCTCCCCATATATATGTATGGAGTGTAGTTTGCAACTGAAAAGAAACTTTGTGTTCCCAACAAGCTAGGTGAAGGACGGCTTTCACACACACTTATCTCTCAGAACTGAGCATGTGGAGAGACGTTCGTTCATATGGCACAAATGGAAGGGGATGCAGGAAAAACTTTTATTCTGGTTTCTCAGTCTGTTTCCTAGTGCCGGTTTGAAGTTCCAGCAGATTCCACAGAAATCAGTTTTGGAACTATTACGTCCCTATATATATGTATGGAGTGGAGTTTGCAACTGAAAAGAAACTTTGTGTTCCCAACAAACTAGGTGAAGGACGGCTTTCACACACACTTATCTCTCAGAACTGAGCATGTGGAGAGACGTTCGTTCATCTAGCACAAAGGGAACGGGTTGCAGGAGAAATTATTTCTCTGGTTTCTCTGTCTGTTTCCTAATGCCGGTTTGAAGTTCCTGCAGTTTTCACTGTGAAAAAGAGTTGGAGCTTTTATCTCCCCATATATATGTATATTGTGCAGTTTGCATTTGAAAAGAAACTTTGTGTTCCCAACAAGCTAGTTGAAGGACGGCTTTAACACACACATATCTCTCAGAACTGAGCATGTGGAGAGACGTTCGTTCATCTAGCACAAAGGGAACGGGATGCAGGAGAAACTTTTACTCTGGTTTCTCAGTCTGTTTCCTAGTGCCAGTTTGAAGTTCCTGCAGTTTTCACTGTAAAACAGAGTTGGAGCTAGTACCTCCCCATATATATATATATAGTGCATTTTGCAAGTGAAAGGAAACTGTGTGTTCCCAACATGCTAGTTGAAGGACGGCTTTCACACACACATATCTCTCAGAACTGAGCATGTGGAGAGACGTTCGTTCATCTAGCACAAAGGGAACGGGTTGCAGGGAAAATTTTACTCTGGTTTCTCAGTCTTTTTCCTAGTGCTGGTTTGAAGTTCTTGCAGTTTTCACTGTAAAACCGAGTTGGAGCTTGTACCTCCCCATATATATGTATGGAGTGGAGTTTGCAAGTGAAAAGAAACTTTGAGTTCCGTACAAGCTAGGTGAAGGGCGGCTTTCACACACACTTAACTCTCAGAACTGAGCATGTGGAGAGACGTTCGTTCATCTAGCATATTTGGAACGGGTTGCAGGAGAAACTTTTACTCTGGTTTCTCAGTCTGTTTCCTAGTGCCAGTTTGAAGTTCCTGAAGTTTTCACTGTAAAAACGATTTGGAGCTAGTACCTCCCCATATATATGTATGGAGTGGAGTTTGCAACTGAAAAGAAACTTTGTGTTCCAAACAAGCTATGTGAAGAACGGCTTTCACACACATTTATCTCTCAGAACTGAGCCTGTGGAGAGACGTTCGTTCATCTAGCACAAAGGGAACGGTTTGCAGGAGAAACTTTTACTCTGGTTTCTCAGTCTGTTTCCTAGTGCCGGTTTAAAGTTCCTGCAGTTTTCACTGTAAAACCGAGTTTGAACCAGTACATCCCCATATATATGTATGGAGTGGAGTTTGCAACTGAAAAGAAATTTTGTGTTCCCAACAAGCTAGGTAAAGGACGGCTTTCACACACACTTATCTCTCAGAACTGAGCATGTGGAGAGACGTTTGTTCATCTAGCAAAAATGGAATGGTTTGCAGTAGAAACTTTTACTCTGGTTTCTCAGTCTGTTTCCTAGTGCCGGTTTGAAGTTCCTGCAATTTTCACAGTAAAACCGAGTTGGAGCTAGTCCCTCCCAATATATATGTATATAGTGCAGTTTGCAATTGAAAAGAAACTATGTGTTCCCAACAAGCTAGGTGAAGGACGGCTTTAACACACAGTTATCTCTCAGAAGTGAGCATGTGGAGAGACGTTCGTTCATTTAGCACAAAGGGAACGGGTTGCAGGAGAAACAATTACTCTGGTTTCTCAGTCTGTTTCCCAGTGCCAGTTTGAAGTTCCTGCAATTTTCACTGTAAAACAGAGTTGGAGCCAGTACCTCCCCATATATATGTATGGAGTGGAGTTCGCAACTGAAAAGAAACTTTGTGTTCCCAACAAGCTAGGTGAAGGACGGCTTTCACACACACTTATCTCTCAGGACTGAGCATGTGGAGAGACGTTCGTTCATCTAGCAAAGAGGGAACGGCTTGCAGGAAAAACTTTTACTCTGGTTTCTCAGTCTGTTTCCTAGTGCCGGTTTGAAGTTCCTGCAGATTTCACAGTAAAATCGAGTTAGAGCTAGTACCTCCCCATATATATGTATGGATTGGAGTTTGCAAGTGAAAAGAAACTTTGTGTTTCCAACAAGCTAGGTGAAGGACGGCTTTCACACACACTTATCTCTCAGAACTGAGCATGTGGAGAGACGTTCGTTCATCTAGCAAAAATGGAACGGTTTGCAGTAGAATCTTTTACTCTGGTTTCTCAGTCTGTTTCTTATAGCCGGTTTGAAGTTCCTGCAGTTTTCACTGTAAAACCGATTTGGAGCTAGTACTTCCCCATATATATGTATGGATTGGAGTTTGCAACTGAAAAGAAACTTTGTGTTCCCAACAATCTTGGTGAAGGACGGCTGTCACACACACTTATCTCTCAGAACTGAGAATGTGGAGAGACGTTCGTTCATCAAGCACAAAGGGATCGGTTTGCAGGAGAAACTTTTCTCTGGTTTCTCAGTCTGATTCCTAGTGCCGGTTTGAAGTTCCTGCAGTTTTCACTATAAAACAGAGTTGGAGATAGTAACTCCCCATATATATGTATGGAGTTGAGTTTGTAAGTGAAAAGAAACTTTGTGTTCCCAACAAGCTAGGTGAAGGAAGGCTTTCACACACACATATCTCTCAGAAATGAGCATGTGGAGAGACGTTCGTTCATCTAGCACAAAGGGAACGGGTTGCAGGAGAAACTTTTACTCTGGTTTCTCAGTCTTTTTCCTAGTGCCGGTTTGAATTTCCTGCAGTTTTCACTGTAAAACCGAGTTGGAGCTTGTAACTCACCATATATATATATGGAGTGGAGAATGCAAGATAAAAGAAACTTTGTGTTCCCAACAGTCTAAGTGAAGGACGGCTTTCACACACACTTATCTCTCAGAACTGAGCATGTGGAGAGACGTTCGTTCATCTAGCACAAAGGGAACGGTTTGCAGGAGAAAATTTTACTCTAGTTTCTCAGTCTGTTTCCTAGTGCCGGTTTGAAGTTCCTGCAGTTTTCACTGTAAAACTGATTTGGAGCTAGTACCTCCCCATATATATGTATGGAATGGGGTTTGCAAATGAAAAGAAACTTTGTGTTCCCAACAAGCTAGTTGAAGGACGGCTTTCACACACACTTATCTCTCAGAACTGAGCCTGTGGAGACACGTTCGTTCATCTAGCACAAAGGGAAAGGTTTGCAGGAGAAACTTTTACTCTGGTTTCTCAGTCTGTTTCCTAGTGCCTGTTTGAAGTTCCTGCAGTTTTCACTGTAAAACCGATTTGGATCTAGTACCTCCCCATATATATGTATATAGTGCAGTTTGCAAGTGATAAGAAACTTTGTTTTCCCAACAAGATTTTTGAAGGACGACTTTAACACACACTTATCATTCAGAACTTAGCATGTGGAGAGACGATCGTTCATCTAGCAAAAATGGAACGGGTTGCAGTAGAAACATTTACTCTGGTTTCTCAGTCTATTTCCTAGTGCCGGTTTGAAGTACCTGCAGTTTTCACTGTAAAACCGATTTGGATCTAGTACCTCCCCATATATATGTATATAGTGCAGTTTGTATGTTAAAAGAAATTTTGTGTTCCCAAAAAGCTAGGTGAAGGACGGCATTCACACACACTTATCTCTCAGAAGTGAGCATATGGAGAGACGTTCGTTCATCTAGCACAAAGTGAACGGGTTTCAGGAGAAACTTTTACTCTGGTTTCTCAGTCTGTTTCCTAGTGCCGGTTTGAAGTTCCTGCAGTTTTCACTGTAAAACCGAGTTTGAGCCAGTACATCCCCATATATATGTATGGAGTGGAGTTTGCAACTGAAAAGAAATTTTGTGTTCCCAACAAGCTAGGTAAAGGACGGCTTTCACTCACACTTATCTCTCAGAACTGAGCATGTGGAGAGACGTTTGTTCATCTAGCAAAAATGGAATGGTTTGCAGTAGAAACTTTTACTCTGGTTTCTCAGTCTGTTTCCTAGTGCCGGTTTGAAGTTCCTGCAGTTTTCACAGTAAAACCGAGTTGGAGCTAGTCCCTCCCAATATATATGTATATAGTGCAGTTTGCAATTGAAAAGAAACTATGTGTTCCCAACAAGCTAGGTGAAGGACGGCTTTCACACACAGATATCTCTCAGAAGTGAGCATGTGGAGAGACGTTCGTTCATTTAGCACAAATGGAACGGGTTGCAGGAGAAACTATTACTCTGGTTTCTCAGTCTGTTTCCCAGTGCCAGTTTGAAGTTCCTGCAATTTTCACTGTAAAACAGAGTTGGAGCCAGTACCTCCCCATATATATGTATGGAGTGGAGTTCGCAACTGAAAAGAAACTTTGTGTTCCCAACAAGCTAGGTGAAGGACGGCTTTCACACACACTTATCTCTCAGGACTGAGCATGTGGAGAGACGTTCGTTCATCTAGCACAAAGGGAACGGCTTGCAGGAAAAAATTTTACTCTGGTTTCTCAGTCTGTTTCCTAGTGCCGGTTTGAAGTTCCTGCATTTTTCACTGTAAAACCGAGTTGGAGTTAGTACCACCCCATATATATGGATGGAGTGGAGTTTGCAACTGAAAAGAATATTTGTGTTCCCAACAAGCTAGGTAAAGGACGGCTTTCACACACACTTTCTCTCAGAACTGAGCATGTGGAGGTACGTTCGTTCATCTAGCAAAAATGGAACGGGTTGCATTAGAAACTTTTACTCTGGTTTCTCAGTCTGTTTCCTAGTGCCGGTTTGAATTTCCTGCAGTTTTCACTGTAAAACCGAGTTGGAGCTAGTAATTCCCCATATCTATGTATGGATTGGGTTTTGCAACTGAAAAGAAACTTTGTGTTCCCAACAATCTAGGTGAAGGACGGCTTTCACACACACTTATCTCTCAGAACTGTGCATGTGGAGAGACTTTCGTTCATCTAGAACAAAGGGAACGGTTTGCAGGAGAAACTTTAACTCTCGTTTCTCAGTCTTCTTCCTACTGCCGGTTTGAAGTTCCTGCAGTTTTCACTGTAAAACCGAGTTTTAGCTAGTACCTACCCATATATATGTATATAGTGCAGTTTGCAAGTGAAAAGAAATTTTGTGTTCCCAACAAGCTAGGTGAAGGACGGCTTTCACACACACATATCTCTCAGAAGTGAGCATGGGTAGAGACGTTCGTTCATCTAGCACAAAGGGAACGGGTTGCAGGGGAAACTTTTACTCTGGTATCTCAGTCTTTTTCCTATTGCCGGTTTGAAGTTTCTGCAGTTTTCACTGTAAAATCGATTTGGAGCCAGTACCTCCCCATACATATGTATTGAGTGGAGTTGGCAACTGAAAGAAACTTTGTGTTCCCAACAAGCTAGATGAAGACGGCTTTCACACACACTTATCTCTCAGAACTGAGGATGTGGAGAGACGTTCGTTCATCTAGCACAAAGGGAACGGCTTGCAGGAAAAAATTTTACTCTGGTTTCTCAGTCTGTTTCCTAGTGCCGGTTTGAAGTTCCTGCATTTTTCACTGTAAAACCGAGTTGGAGTTAGTACCACCCCATATATATGGATGGAGTGGAGTTTGCAACTGAAAAGAATATTTGTGTTCCCAACAAGCTAGGTAAAGGACGGCTTTCACACACACTTTCTCTCAGAACTGAGCATGAGGAGGTACGTTCGTTCATCTAGCAAAAATGGAACGGGTTGCATTAGAAACTTTTACTCTGGTTTCTCAGTCTGTTTCCTAGTGCCGGTTTGAATTTCCTGCAGTTTTCACTGTAAAACCGAGTTGGAGCTAGTAATTCCCCATATCTATGTATGGATTGGGTTTTGCAACTGAAAAGAAACTTTGTGTTCCCAACAATCTAGGTGAAGGACGGCTTTCACACACACTTATCTCTCAGAACTGTGCATGTGGAGAGACTTTCGTTCATCTAGAACAAAGGGAACGGTTTGCAGGAGAAACTTTAACTCTCGTTTCTCAGTCTTCTTCCTACTGCCGGTTTGAAGTTCCTGCAGTTTTCACTGTAAAACCGAGTTTTAGCTAGTACCTACCCATATATATGTATATAGTGCAGTTTGCAAGTGAAAAGAAATTTTGTGTTCCCAACAAGCTAGGTGAAGGACGGCTTTCACACACACTTATCTCTCAGAAGTGAGCATGGTTAGAGACGTTCGTTCATCTAGCACAAAGGGAACGGGTTGCAGGGGAAACTTTTACTCTGGTATCTCAGTCTTTTTCCTATTGCCGGTTTGAAGTTTCTGCAATTTTCACTGTAAAATCGATTTGGAGCCAGTACCTCCCCATACATATGTATTGAGTGGAGTTGGCAACTGAAAGAAACTTTGTGTTCCCAACAAGCTAGATGAAGACGGCTTTCACACACACTTATCTCTCAGAACTGAGCATGTGGAGAGACGTTCGTTCATCTAGCACAAAGGGAACGGGTTGCTGGAGAAACTTTTACTGTGGTTTCTCAGTCTGTTTCCTAGTGCCGGTTGGAAGTTCCTGCAGTTTCCACTGTAAAACCGAGTTGGAGTTAGTACCACCCCATATATATGTATGGAGTGGAGTTTGCAACTGAAAAGAATATTTGTGTTCCCAACAAGCAAGGTAAAGGACGGCTTTCACACACACTTATCTCTCAGAACTGAGCATGTGGAGAGACGTTCGTTCATCTAGCAAAAATGGAATGGGTGCATTAGAAACATTTACTCTGGTTTCTCAGACTGTTTCCTAGTGCCGGTTTGAAGTTCCTGCAAATTTCACAGTAAAATCGAGTTAGAGCTAGTATCTCCCTATATATATGTATGGATTGGAGTTTGCAAGTGAAAAGAAACTTTGCGTTACCAACAAGATATGTGAAGGACGGCTTTCACACACACATATCTCTCAGAAATGAGCATGTGGAGAGACGTTCGTTCATCTAGCACAAAGGGAACGGGTTGCAGGAGAAACTTTTACTCTGGTTTCTCAGTCTTTTTTCTGGTGCCGGTTTGAATTTCCTGCAGTTTTCACTGTAAAACCGAGTTGGAGCTTGTACCTCACCATATATATATATATGGAGTGGAGAATGCAAGTGAAAAGAAACTTTGTGTTCCCAACAATCTAAGTGAAGGACGGCTTTCACACACACTTATCTCTCAGAACTGAGCATGTGGAGAGACGTTCGTTCATCTAGCACAAAGGGAACGGGTTGCAGGAGAAAATTTTACTCTAGTTTCTCAGTCTGTTTCCTAGTGCCGGTTTGAAGTTCCTGTAGTTTTCACTGTAAAATTGAGTTGGAGCTAGTACCTCCCCATATATATGTATGGAATGGGGTTTGCAACTGAAAAGAAACTTTGTGTTCCCAACAAGCTAGTTGAAGGACGGCTTTCACACACACTTATCTCACAGAACTGAGCATGTGGTGAGACGTTCATTCATCTAGCACAAAGGGAACGGGTTGCAGGAGAAACTTTTACTCTGTTTTCTCAGTCTGTTTCCTAGTGCCGGTTTGAAGTTCCTGCAGTTTTCACTGTAAAACCGAGTTGGAGCTTGTACCTCCCCATATATATGTATGGAGTGGAGTTTGCAAGTGAAAAGAAACTTTGCGTTCCGTACAAGCTATGTGAAGGACGGCTTTCACACACACTTATCTCTCAGAACTGAGCATGTGGAGAGACGTTCGTTCATCTAGCATATTTGGAACGGGTTGCTGGAGAAACTTTTACTCTGGTTTCTCAGTCTGTTTCCTAGTGCCGGTTTGAAGTTCCTTAAGTTTTCACTGTAAAAACGATTTGGAGCTAGTACCTCCCCATATATATGTATGGAGTGTAGTTTGCAACTGAAAAGAAACATTGTGTTCCCAACAAGCTATGTGAAGAACGGCTTTCACACACATTTATCTCTCAGAACTGAGCCTGTGGAGACACGTTCGTTCATCTAGCACAAAGGGAAAGGTTTGCAGGAGAAACTTTTACTCTGGTTTCTCAGACTTTTTCCTAGTGCCTGTTTGAAGTTCCTGCAGTTTTCTCTGTAAAACCGAGTTGGAGCTAGTACCTACCCATATATATGTATATAGTGCAGTTTGCAAGTGATAAGAAACTTTGTGTTCCCAACAAGCTATGTGAAGTGCGACTTTAACACACACTTATCATTCAGAACTGAGCATGTGGAGAGACGTTCGTTCATCTAGCAAAAATGGAACGGGTTGCAGTATAAACATTTACTCTGGTTTCTCAGTCTGTTTCCTAGTGCCGGTTTGAAGTACCTGCAGTTTTCACTGTAAAAGCGATTTGGAGCTAGTACCTCCCCATATATATGTATATAGTGCAGTTTGCAAGTGAAAAGAAATTTTGTGTTCCCAAAAAGCTAGGTGAAGGACGGCATTCACACACACTTATCTCTCAGAAGTGAGCATATGGAGAGACGTTCGTTCATCTAGCACAAAGGGAACGGGTTTCAGGAGAAACTTTTACTCTGGTTTCTCAGTCTTTTTCCTAGTGCCGGTTTGAAGTTCCTGCAGTTTTCACTGTAAAACCGAGTTTGAGCCAGTACATCCCCATATATATGTATGGAGTGGAATTTGCAATTGAAAAGAAATTTTGTGTTCCCAACAAGTTAGGTAAAGGACGGCTTTCACACACACTTATCTCTCAGAACTGAGCATGTGGAGAGACGTTTGTTCATCTAGCAAAAATGGAATGGTTTGCATTAGAAACTTTTACTCTGGTTTCTCAGTCTGTTTCCTAGTGCCGGTTTGAAGTTCCGGCAGTTTTCACAGTAAAACCGAGTTGGAGCTAGTCCCTCCCAATATATATGTGTATAGTGCAGTTTGCAATTGAAAAGAAACTATGTGTTCTCAACAAGCTAGGTGAAGGACGGCTTTCACACACAGTTATCTCTCAGAAGTGAGCATGTGGAGAGACGTTCGTTCATCTAGCACAAAGGGAACGGGTTGCAGGAGAAACTATTACTCTGGTTTCTCAGTCTGTTTCCTAGTGCCAGTTTGAAGTTCCTGCAGTTTTCACTGTAAAACAGAGTTGGAGCCAGTACCTCCCCATATATATGTATGGAGTGGAGTTCGCAACTGAAAAGAAACTTTGTGTTCCCAACAAGCTAGGTGAAGGGCGGCTTTCACACACACTTATCTCTCAGGACAGAGCATGTGGAGAGACGTTCGTTCATCTAGCACAAAGGGAACGGGTTGCAGGAATAACTTTTACTCTGGTTTCTCAGTCTGTTTCCTAGTGCCGGTTTGAAGTTCCTGCATTTTTCACTGTAAAACCGAGTTGGAGTTAGTACCACCCCATATATATGGATGGAGTGGAGTTTGCAACTGAAAAGAATATTTGTGTTCCCAACAAGCTAGGTAAAGGACGGCTTTCACACACACTTATCTCTCAGAACTGAGCATGTGGAGAGACGTTCGTTCATCTAGCAAAAATGGAATGGGTTGCATTAGAAAATTTTACTCTGGTTTCTCAGACTGTTTCCTAGTGCCGGTTTGAAGTTCCTGCAGATTTCACAGTAAAATCGAGTTAGAGCTAGTACCTCCCCATATATATGTATGGATTGGAGTTTGCAAGTGAAAAGAAACTTTGAGTTACCAACAAGCTAGGTGAAGGACGGCTTTCACACACACTTATCTCTCAGAAATGAGCATGTGGAGAGACGTTCGTTCATCTAACACAAAGGGAACAGTTTGCAGGAGAAACTTTTACTCTGGTTTCTGTCTGTTTCCAAGTGCCTGTTTGAAGTTCCTGCAGATTTCACACTAAAATCGAGTTAGAGCTAGTACCTCCCCATATATATGTATGGATTGGAGTTTGCAACTGAAAAGAAACTTTGTGTTCCCAACAAGCTAGGTGAAGTACGGCTTTCACACACACTTATCTCTCAGAACTGAGCATGTGGAGAGACTTTCGTTCATCTAGCACAAAGGGAACGGTTTGCAGGAGAAACTTTTACTCTGGTTTCTCAGTCTGTTTCCTAGTGCCGGTTAGAATTTCCTGCAGTTTTCACTGTAAAACCGAGTTGGAGCTAGTACCGCCCCATATATATGTATATAGTGCAGTTTGCAAGTGAAAAGAAACTTTGTGTTCCCAACAAGATAGGTAAAGGACGGCTTTCTCACACACTTTTCTCTCAGAACTGAGCATGTGGAGAGACGTTCGTTCATCTAGCAAAAATGGAACGGGTGGCAGTAGAAACTTTACTCTGTTTTCACAGTCTTTTTCCTAGTGCCGGTTTTTTAGTTCCTGCAGTTTTCATTGTTAAACAGATTTGGAGCTAGTACCTCCCCATATATATGTATATAGTGCAGTTTGCAAGTGAAAAGAAATTTTGTGTTCCCAACAAGCTAGGTGATGGACGGCTTTCACACACACTTATCTCTCAGAACTGAGCATGTGGAGAGACGTTCGTTCATCTAGCAAAAATGGAACGGGTTGCAGTAGAAACTTTTACTCTGGTTCCTCAGTCTGTTTCCAAGTGCCGGTTTGAATTTCCTGCAGATTTCACAGTAAAACCGAGTTAGAGCTAGTACCACCCCATATATATGTATGGAGTGGAGTTTGCAAGTGAAAAGAAACTTTGTGTTCCCAACAAGCTAGGTGAAGAACGGCTTTCACACACACTTATCTCTCAGAACTGAGCATGTGGAGAGACGTTCGTTCATCTAGCACAAAGGGAACGGGTAGCAGGAGAAAATTTTACTCTAGTTTCTCAGTCTGTTTCCTAGTGCCGGTTTGAAGTTCCTGCAGTTTTCACTGTAAAACTGAGTTGGAGCTAGTACCTCCCCATATATATTTATGGAATGGGGTTTGCAACTGAAAAGAAAATTTGTGTTCCCAACAAGCTAGTTGAAGGACGGCTTCCCCACCCACTTATCTCTCAGAACTGAGCATGTGGAGAGACTTTCGTTCATCTAGCACAAAGGGAACGGGTTGCAGGAGAAACTTTTACTGTGGTTTCTCAGTCTTTTTCCTAGTGCCTGTTTGAATTTCCTGCAGTTTTCACTGTAAAACCGAGTTGGAGCTAGTACCTCCCCATATATATGTATATAGTGCAGTTTGCAAGTGAAAAGAAACTTTGTGTTCCCAACAAGCTAGGTAAAGGACGGCTTTCTCACACACTTTTCTCTCAGAACTGAGCATGTGGAGAGACGTTCGTTCATCTAGCAAAAATGGAACGGGTGGCAGTAGAAACTTTACTCTGGTTTCTCAGTCTTTTTCCTAGTGCCGGTTTTTTAGTTCCTGCAGTTTTCACTGTAAAACAGATTTGGAGCTAGTACCTCCCCATATATATGTATATAGTGCAGTTTGCAAGTGAAAAGAAATTTTGTGTTCCCAACAAGCTAGGTGATGGACGGCTTTCACACACACTTATCTCTCAGAACTGAGCATGTGGAGAGACGTTCGTTCATCTAGCACAAAGGGAACGGGTTGCAGGAGAAATTTTTACTCTGGTTTCTCAGTCTGTTTCCTAGTGCCGGTTTGAAGTTCCTGCAGTTTTCACTGTAAAACCGAGTTGGAGCCAGTACCGCCCCATATATATTTATGGAGTGGAGTTTGCAACTGAAAAGAAATTTTGTGTTCCCAACAAGCTAGGTGAAGCACGGCTTTCACACACACTTATCTCTCAGAACTGAGCATGTGGAGAGACGTTCGTTCATCTAGCACAAAGGGAACGGGTTGCAGGAGAAAATTTTACTCTAGTTTCTCAATCTGTTTCCTAGTGCCGGTTTGAAGTTCCTGCAGTTTTCACTGTAAAACTGAGTTGGAGCTAGTACCTCCCCATATATATTTATGGAATGGGGTTTGCAACTGAAAAGAAACTTTGTGTTCCCAAAAAGCTAGTTGAAGGACGGCTTTCACACACAATTATCTCTCAGAACTGAGCTTGTGGTGAGACGTTCGTTCATCTAGCACAAAGGGAACGGGTTGCAGGAGAAACTTTTACTCTGGTTTCTCAGTCTGTTTCCTAGTGCCGGTTTGAAGTTCCTGCAGTTTTCACTTTAAAACCGAGTTGGAGCTTGTACCTCCCCATATATATGTATGGAGTGGAGTTTGCAAGTGAAAAGAAACTTTGCGTTCCGTACAAGCTAGGTGAAGGACGGCTTTCACACACACTTATCTCTCAGAACTGAGCATGTGGAGAGACGTTCGTTCATCTAGCATATTTGGAACGGGTTGCAGGAGAAACTTTTACTCTGGTTTCTCAGTCTGTTTCCTAGTGCCGGTTTGAAGTTCCTGAAGTTTTCACTGTAAAAACGATTTGGAGATAGTACCTCCCCATATATATGTATGGAGTGGAGTTTGCAACTGAAAAGAAACTTTTTGTTCCCAACAAGCTATGTGAAGAACGGCTTTCACACACATTTATCTCTCAGAACTGAGCCTGTGGAGAGACGTTCGTTCATCTAGCACAAAGGGAAAGGTTTGCAGGAGAAACTTATACTCTGGTTTCTCAGTCTGTTTCCTAGTGACTGTTTGAAGTTCCTGCAGTTTTCACTGTAAAACCGAGTTGGAGCTAGTACCTCCCCATATATATGTATATAGTGCAGTTTGCAAGTGATAAGAAACTTTGTGTTCCCAACAAGCTATGTGAAGGACGACTTTAACACACACTTATCATTCAGAACTGAGCATGTGGAGAGACGTTCGTTCATCTAGCAAAAATGGAACGGGTTGCAGTAGAAACATTTACTCTGGTTTCTCAGTCTGTTTCCTAGTGCCGGTTTGAAATACCTGCAGTTTTCACTGTAAAACCGAGTTTGAGCCAGTACATCCCCATATATATGTATGGAGTGGAGTTTGCAACTGAAAAGAATTTCTGTGTTCTCAACAAGCTATGTAAAGAACGGCTTTCACACACACTTATCTCTCAGAACTGAGCATGTGGAGAGACGTTTATTCATCTAGCAAAAATGGAATGGTTTGCAGTAGAAACTTTTACTCTGGTTTCTCAGTCTGTTTCCTGGTGCTGGTTTGAAGTTCCTGCAGTTTTCACAGTAAAACCGAGTTGGAGCTAGTCCCTCCCAATATATATGTATGGAGTGGAGTTTGCAACTGAAAAGAATATTTGTTTTCCCAACAAGAAAGGTAAAGGACGGCTTTCACACACACTTATCTCTCAGAACTGAGCATGTGGAGAGACGTTCGTTCATCTAGCAAAAATGGAATGGGTGCATTAGAAACATTTACTCTGGTTTCTCAGACTGTTTCCTAGTGCCGGTTTGAAATTCCTGCAAATTTCACAGTAAAATCGAGTTAGAGCTAGTACCTCCCTATATATATGTATGGATTGGAGTTTGCAAGTGAAAAGAAACTTTGCGTTACCAACAAGATATGTGAAGGACGGCTTTCACACACACATATCTCTCAGAAATGAGCATGTGGAGAGACGTTCGTTCATCTAGCACAAAGGGAACGGGTTGCAGGAGAAACTTTTACTCTGGTTTCTCAGTCTTTTTTCTGGTGCCGGTTTGAATTTCCTGCAGTTTTCACTGTAAAACCGAGTTGGAGCTTGTACCTCACCATATATATATATATGGAGTGGAGAATGCAAGTGAAAAGAAACTTTGTGTTCCCAACAATCTAAGTGAAGGACGGCTTTCACACACACTTATCTCTCAGAACTGAGCATGTGGAGAGACGTTCGTTCATCTAGCACAAAGGGAACGGGTTGCAGGAGAAAATTTTACTCTAGTTTCTCAGTCTGTTTCCTAGTGCCGGTTTGAAGTTCCTGTAGTTTTCACTGTAAAATTGAGTTGGAGCTAGTACCTCCCCATATATATGTATGGAATGGGGTTTGCAACTGAAAAGAAACTTTGTGTTCCCAACAAGCTAGTTGAAGGACGGCTTTCACACACACTTATCTCACAGAACTGAGCATGTGGTGAGACGTTCATTCATCTAGCACAAAGGGAACGGGTTGCAGGAGAAACTTTTACTCTGTTTTCTCAGTCTGTTTCCTAGTGCCGGTTTGAAGTTCCTGCAGTTTTCACTGTAAAACCGAGTTGGAGCTTGTACCTCCCCATATATATGTATGGAGTGGAGTTTGCAAGTGAAAAGAAACTTTGCGTTCCGTACAAGCTATGTGAAGGACGGCTTTCACACACACTTATCTCTCAGAACTGAGCATGTGGAGAGACGTTCGTTCATCTAGCATATTTGGAACGGGTTGCTGGAGAAACTTTTACTCTGGTTTCTCAGTCTGTTTCCTAGTGCCGGTTTGAAGTTCCTTAAGTTTTCACTGTAAAAACGATTTGGAGCTAGTACCTCCCCATATATATGTATGGAGTGTAGTTTGCAACTGAAAAGAAACTTTGTGTTCCCAACAAGCTATGTGAAGAACGGCTTTCACACACATTTATCTCTCAGAACTGAGCCTGTGGAGACACGTTCGTTCATCTAGCACAAAGGGAAAGGTTTGCAGGAGAAACTTTTACTCTGGTTTCTCAGACTTTTTCCTAGTGCCTGTTTGAAGTTCCTGCAGTTTTCTCTGTAAAACCGAGTTGGAGCTAGTACCTACCCATATATATGTATATAGTGCAGTTTGCAAGAGATAAGAAACTTTGTGTTCCCAACAAGCTATGTGAAGGGCGACTTTAACACACACTTATCATTCAGAACTGAGCATGTGGAGAGACGTTCGTTCATCTAGCAAAAATGGAACGGGTTGCAGTATAAACATTTACTCTGGTTTCTCAGTCTGTTTCCTAGTGCCGGTTTGAAGTACCTGCAGTTTTCACTGTAAAAGCGATTTGGAGCTAGTACCTCCCCATATATATGTATATAGTGCAGTTTGCAAGTGAAAAGAAATTTTGTGTTCCCAAAAAGCTAGGTGAAGGACGGCATTCACACACACTTATCTCTCAGAAGTGAGCATATGGAGAGACGTTCGTTCATCTAGCACAAAGGGAACGGGTTTCAGGAGAAACTTTTACTCTGGTTTCTCAGTCTTTTTCCTAGTGCCGGTTTGAAGTTCCTGCAGTTTTCACTGTAAAACCGAGTATGAGCCAGTACATCCCCATATATATGTATGGAGTGGAATTTGCAATTGAAAAGAAATTTTGTGTTCCCAACAAGTTAGGTAAAGGACGGCTTTCACACACACTTATCTCTCAGAACTGAGCATGTGGAGAGACGTTTGTTCATCTAGCAAAAATGGAATGGTTTGCATTAGAAACTTTTACTCTGGTTTCTCAGTCTGTTTCCTAGTGCCGGTTTGAAGTTCCGGCAGTTTTCACAGTAAAACCGAGTTGGAGCTAGTCCCTCCCAATATATATGTGTATAGTGCAGTTTGCAATTGAAAAGAAACTATGTGTTCTCAACAAGCTAGGTGAAGGACGGCTTTCACACACAGTTATCTCTCAGAAGTGAGCATGTGGAGAGACGTTCGTTCATCTAGCACAAAGGGAACGGGTTGCAGGAGAAACTATTACTCTGGTTTCTCAGTCTGTTTCCTAGTGCCAGTTTGAAGTTCCTGCAGTTTTCACTGTAAAACAGAGTTGGAGCCAGTACCTCCCCATATATATGTATGGAGTGGAGTTCGCAACTGAAAAGAAACTTTGTGTTCCCAACAAGCTAGGTGAAGGGCGGCTTTCACACACACTTATCTCTCAGGACAGAGCATGTGGAGAGACGTTCGTTCATCTAGCACAAAGGGAACGGGTTGCAGGAATAACTTTTACTCTGGTTTCTCAGTCTGTTTCCTAGTGCCGGTTTGAAGTTCCTGCATTTTTCACTGTAAAACCGAGTTGGAGTTAGTACCACCCCATATATATGGATGGAGTGGAGTTTGCAACTGAAAAGAATATTTGTGTTCCCAACAAGCTAGGTAAAGGACGGCTTTCACACACACTTATCTCTCAGAACTGAGCATGTGGAGAGACGTTCGTTCATCTAGCAAAAATGGAATGGGTTGCATTAGAAAATTTTACTCTGGTTTCTCAGACTGTTTCCTAGTGCCGGTTTGAAGTTCCTGCAGATTTCACAGTAAAATCGAGTTAGAGCTAGTACCTCCCCATATATATGTATGGATTGGAGTTTGCAAGTGAAAAGAAACTTTGAGTTACCAACAAGCTAGGTGAAGGACGGCTTTCACACACACTTATCTCTCAGAAATGAGCATGTGGAGAGACGTTCGTTCATCTAACACAAAGGGAACAGTTTGCAGGAGAAACTTTTACTCTGGTTTCTGTCTGTTTCCAAGTGCCGGTTTGAAGTTCCTGCAGATTTCACACTAAAATCGAGTTAGAGCTAGTACCTCCCCATATATATGTATGGATTGGAGTTTGCAACTGAAAAGAAACTTTGTGTTCCCAACAAGCTAGGTGAAGTACGGCTTTCACACACACTTATCTCTCAGAACTGAGCATGTGGAGAGACTTTCGTTCATCTAGCACAAAGGGAACGGTTTGCAGGAGAAACTTTTACTCTGGTTTCTCAGTCTGTTTCCTAGTGCCGGTTAGAATTTCCTGCAGTTTTCACTGTAAAACCGAGTTGGAGCTAGTACCGCCCCATATATATGTATATAGTGCAGTTTGCAAGTGAAAAGAAACTTTGTGTTCCCAACAAGATAGGTAAAGGACGGCTTTCTCACACACTTTTCTCTCAGAACTGAGCATGTGGAGAGACGTTCGTTCATCTAGCAAAAATGGAACGGGTGGCAGTAGAAACTTTACTCTGTTTTCACAGTCTTTTTCCTAGTGCCGGTTTTTTAGTTCCTGCAGTTTTCATTGTTAAACAGATTTGGAGCTAGTACCTCCCCATATATATGTATATAGTGCAGTTTGCAAGTGAAAAGAAATTTTGTGTTCCCAACAAGCTAGGTGATGGACGGCTTTCACACACACTTATCTCTCAGAACTGAGCATGTGGAGAGACGTTCGTTCATCTAGCAAAAATGGAACGGGTTGCAGTAGAAACTTTTACTCTGGTTCCTCAGTCTGTTTCCAAGTGCCGGTTTGAATTTCCTGCAGATTTCACAGTAAAACCGAGTTAGAGCTAGTACCACCCCATATATATGTATGGAGTGGAGTTTGCAAGTGAAAAGAAACTTTGTGTTCCCAACAAGCTAGGTGAAGAACGGCTTTCACACACACTTATCTCTCAGAACTGAGCATGTGGAGAGACGTTCGTTCATCTAGCACAAAGGGAACGGGTTGCAGGAGAAAATTTTACTCTAGTTTCTCAGTCTGTTTCCTAGTGCCGGTTTGAAGTTCCTGCAGTTTTCACTGTAAAACTGAGTTGGAGCTAGTACCTCCCCATATATATTTATGGAATGGGGTTTGCAACTGAAAAGAAAATTTGTGTTCCCAACAAGCTAGTTGAAGGACGGCTTCCCCACCCACTTATCTCTCAGAACTGAGCATGTGGAGAGACTTTCGTTCATCTAGCACAAAGGGAACGGGTTGCAGGAGAAACTTTTACTGTGGTTTCTCAGTCTTTTTCCTAGTGCCTGTTTGAATTTCCTGCAGTTTTCACTGTAAAACCGAGTTGGAGCTAGTACCTCCCCATATATATGTATATAGTGCAGTTTGCAAGTGAAAAGAAACTTTGTGTTCCCAACAAGCTAGGTAAAGGACGGCTTTCTCACACACTTTTCTCTCAGAACTGAGCATGTGGAGAGACGTTCGTTCATCTAGCAAAAATGGAACGGGTGGCAGTAGAAACTTTACTCTGGTTTCTCAGTCTTTTTCCTAGTGCCGGTTTTTTAGTTCCTGCAGTTTTCACTGTAAAACAGATTTGGAGCTAGTACCTCCCCATATATATGTATATAGTGCAGTTTGCAAGTGAAAAGAAATTTTGTGTTCCCAACAAGCTAGGTGATGGACGGCTTTCACACACACTTATCTCTCAGAACTGAGCATGTGGAGAGACGTTCGTTCATCTAGCACAAAGGGAACGGGTTGCAGGAGAAATTTTTACTCTGGTTTCTCAGTCTGTTTCCTAGTGCCGGTTTGAAGTTCCTGCAGTTTTCACTGTAAAACCGAGTTGGAGCCAGTACCGCCCCATATATATTTATGGAGTGGAGTTTGCAACTGAAAAGAAATTTTGTGTTCCCAACAAGCTAGGTGAAGCACGGCTTTCACACACACTTATCTCTCAGAACTGAGCATGTGGAGAGACGTTCGTTCATCTAGCACAAAGGGAACGGGTTGCAGGAGAAAATTTTACTCTAGTTTCTCAATCTGTTTCCTAGTGCCGGTTTGAAGTTCCTGCAGTTTTCACTGTAAAACTGAGTTGGAGCTAGTACCTCCCCATATATATTTATGGAATGGGGTTTGCAACTGAAAAGAAACTTTGTGTTCCCAAAAAGCTAGTTGAAGGACGGCTTTCACACACAATTATCTCTCAGAACTGAGCTTGTGGTGAGACGTTCGTTCATCTAGCACAAAGGGAACGGGTTGCAGGAGAAACTTTTACTCTGGTTTCTCAGTCTGTTTCCTAGTGCCGGTTTGAAGTTCCTGCAGTTTTCACTTTAAAACCGAGTTGGAGCTTGTACCTCCCCATATATATGTATGGAGTGGAGTTTGCAAGTGAAAAGAAACTTTGCGTTCCGTACAAGCTAGGTGAAGGACGGCTTTCACACACACTTATCTCTCAGAACTGAGCATGTGGAGAGACGTTCGTTCATCTAGCATATTTGGAACGGGTTGCAGGAGAAACTTTTACTCTGGTTTCTCAGTCTGTTTCCTAGTGCCGGTTTGAAGTTCCTGAAGTTTTCACTGTAAAAACGATTTGGAGATAGTACCTCCCCATATATATGTATGGAGTGGAGTTTGCAACTGAAAAGAAACTTTTTGTTCCCAACAAGCTATGTGAAGAACGGCTTTCACACACATTTATCTCTCAGAACTGAGCCTGTGGAGAGACGTTCGTTCATCTAGCACAAAGGGAAAGGTTTGCAGGAGAAACTTATACTCTGGTTTCTCAGTCTGTTTCCTAGTGACTGTTTGAAGTTCCTGCAGTTTTCACTGTAAAACCGAGTTGGAGCTAGTACCTCCCCATATATATGCATATAGTGCAGTTTGCAAGTGATAAGAAACTTTGTGTTCCCAACAAGCTATGTGAAGGACGACTTTAACACACACTTATCATTCAGAACTGAGCATGTGGAGAGACGTTCGTTCATCTAGCAAAAATGGAACGGGTTGCAGTAGAAACATTTACTCTGGTTTCTCAGTCTGTTTCCTAGTGCCGGTTTGAAATACCTGCAGTTTTCACTGTAAAACCGAGTTTGAGCCAGTACATCCCCATATATATGTATGGAGTGGAGTTTGCAACTGAAAAGAATTTCTGTGTTCTCAACAAGCTATGTAAAGAACGGCTTTCACACACACTTATCTCTCAGAACTGAGCATGTGGAGAGACGTTTATTCATCTAGCAAAAATGGAATGGTTTGCAGTAGAAACTTTTACTCTGGTTTCTCAGTCTGTTTCCTGGTGCTGGTTTGAAGTTCCTGCAGTTTTCACAGTAAAACCGAGTTGGAGCTAGTCCCTCCCAATATATATGTATATAGTGCAGTTAGCAATTGAAAAGAAACTATGTGTTCCCAACAAGCTAGGTGAAGGACGGCTTTCACACACAGTTATCTCTCAGAAGTGAGCATGTGGAGAGACGTTCGTTCATCTAGCACAAAAGGAACGGGTTGCATGAGAAACTATTACTCTGGTTTCTCAGTCTGTTTCCTAGTGCCAGTTTGAAGTTCCTGCAGTTTTCACTGTAAAACAGAGTTGGAGCCAGTACCTCCCCATATATATGTATGGAGTGGAGTTCGCAACTGAAAAGAAACTTTGTTTTCCCAACAAGCTACGTTAAGGACGGCTTTCACACACACTTATCTCTCAGGACTGAGCATGAGGAGAGAAGTTCGTTCATCTAGCACAAAGGGAACGGGTTGCAGGAAAAACTTTTACTCTGGTTTCTCAGTCTGTTTCCTAGTGCCGGTTTGAAATTCCTGCATTTTTCACTGTAAAACCGAGTTGGAGTTAGTACAACCCCATATATATGGATGGAGTGGAGTTTGCAACTGAAAAGAATATTTGTGTTCCCAACAAGCTAGGTAAAGGACGTCTTTCACACACAATTTCTCTCAGAACTGAAGATGTGGAGATACGTTCGTTCATCTAGCAAAAATGGAACGGGTTGCATTAGAAACTTTTACTCTGGTTTCTCAGTCTGTTTCCTAGTGCCGGTTTGAAGTACCTGCAGTTTTCACTGTAAAAGCGATTTGGAGCTAGTACCTCCCCATATATATGTATATAGTGCAGTTTGCAAGTGAAAAGAAATTTTGTGTTCCCAAAAAGCTAGGTGAAGGACGGCATTCACACACACTTATCTCTCAGAAGTGAGCATATGGAGAGACGTTCGTTCATCTAGCACAAAGGGAACGGGTTTCAGGAGAAACTTTTACTCTGGTTTCTCAGTCTTTTTCCTAGTGCCGGTTTGAAGTTCCTGCAGTTTTCACTGTAAAACCGAGTATGAGCCAGTACATCCCCATATATATGTATGGAGTGGAATTTGCAATTGAAAAGAAATTTTGTGTTCCCAACAAGTTAGGTAAAGGACGGCTTTCACACACACTTATCTCTCAGAACTGAGCATGTGGAGAGACGTTTGTTCATCTAGCAAAAATGGAATGGTTTGCATTAGAAACTTTTACTCTGGTTTCTCAGTCTGTTTCCTAGTGCCGGTTTGAAGTTCCGGCAGTTTTCACAGTAAAACCGAGTTGGAGCTAGTCCCTCCCAATATATATGTGTATAGTGCAGTTTGCAATTGAAAAGAAACTATGTGTTCTCAACAAGCTAGGTGAAGGACGGCTTTCACACAAAGTTATCTCTCAGAAGTGAGCATGTGGAGAGACGTTCGTTCATCTAGCACAAAGGGAACGGGTTGCAGGAGAAACTATTACTCTGGTTTCTCAGTCTGTTTCCTAGTGCCAGTTTGAAGTTCCTGCAGTTTTCACTGTAAAACAGAGTTGGAGCCAGTACCTCCCCATATATATGTATGGAGTGGAGTTCGCAACTGAAAAGAAACTTTGTGTTCCCAACAAGCTAGGTGAAGGGCGGCTTTCACACACACTTATCTCTCAGGACAGAGCATGTGGAGAGACGTTCGTTCATCTAGCACAAAGGGAACGGGTTGCAGGAATAACTTTTACTCTGGTTTCTCAGTCTGTTTCCTAGTGCCGGTTTGAAGTTCCTGCATTTTTCACTGTAAAACCGAGTTGGAGTTAGTACCACCCCATATATATGGATGGAGTGGAGTTTGCAACTGAAAAGAATATTTGTGTTCCCAACAAGCTAGGTAAAGGACGGCTTTCACACACACTTATCTCTCAGAACTGAGCATGTGGAGAGACGTTCGTTCATCTAGCAAAAATGGAATGGGTTGCATTAGAAAATTTTACTCTGGTTTCTCAGACTGTTTCCTAGTGCCGGTTTGAAGTTCCTGCAGATTTCACAGTAAAATCGAGTTAGAGCTAGTACCTCCCCATATATATGTATGGATTGGAGTTTGCAAGTGAAAAGAAACTTTGAGTTACCAACAAGCTAGGTGAAGGACGGCTTTCACACACACTTATCTCTCAGAAATGAGCATGTGGAGAGACGTTCGTTCATCTAACACAAAGGGAACAGTTTGCAGGAGAAACTTTTACTCTGGTTTCTGTCTGTTTCCAAGTGCCGGTTTGAAGTTCCTGCAGATTTCACACTAAAATCGAGTTAGAGCTAGTACCTCCCCATATATATGTATGGATTGGAGTTTGCAACTGAAAAGAAACTTTGTGTTCCCAACAAGCTAGGTGAAGTACGGCTTTCACACACACTTATCTCTCAGAACTGAGCATGTGGAGAGACTTTCGTTCATCTAGCACAAAGGGAACGGTTTGCAGGAGAAACTTTTACTCTGGTTTCTCAGTCTGTTTCCTAGTGCCGGTTAGAATTTCCTGCAGTTTTCACTGTAAAACCGAGTTGGAGCTAGTACCGCCCCATATATATGTATATAGTGCAGTTTGCAAGTGAAAAGAAACTTTGTGTTCCCAACAAGATAGGTAAAGGACGGCTTTCTCACACACTTTTCTCTCAGAACTGAGCATGTGGAGAGACGTTCGTTCATCTAGCAAAAATGGAACGGGTGGCAGTAGAAACTTTACTCTGTTTTCACAGTCTTTTTCCTAGTGCCGGTTTTTTAGTTCCTGCAGTTTTCATTGTTAAACAGATTTGGAGCTAGTACCTCCCCATATATATGTATATAGTGCAGTTTGCAAGTGAAAAGAAATTTTGTGTTCCCAACAAGCTAGGTGATGGACGGCTTTCACACACACTTATCTCTCAGAACTGAGCATGTGGAGAGACGTTCGTTCATCTAGCAAAAATGGAACGGGTTGCAGTAGAAACTTTTACTCTGGTTCCTCAGTCTGTTTCCAAGTGCCGGTTTGAATTTCCTGCAGATTTCACAGTAAAACCGAGTTAGAGCTAGTACCACCCCATATATATGTATGGAGTGGAGTTTGCAAGTGAAAAGAAACTTTGTGTTCCCAACAAGCTAGGTGAAGAACGGCTTTCACACACACTTATCTCTCAGAACTGAGCATGTGGAGAGACGTTCGTTCATCTAGCACAAAGGGAACGGGTTGCAGGAGAAAATTTTACTCTAGTTTCTCAGTCTGTTTCCTAGTGCCGGTTTGAAGTTCCTGCAGTTTTCACTGTAAAACTGAGTTGGAGCTAGTACCTCCCCATATATATTTATGGAATGGGGTTTGCAAATGAAAAGAAAATTTGTGTTCCCAACAAGCTAGTTGAAGGACGGCTTCCCCACCCACTTATCTCTCAGAACTGAGCATGTGGAGAGACTTTCGTTCATCTAGCACAAAGGGAACGGGTTGCAGGAGAAACTTTTACTGTGGTTTCTCAGTCTTTTTCCTAGTGCCTGTTTGAATTTCCTGCAGTTTTCACTGTAAAACCGAGTTGGAGCTAGTACCTCCCCATATATATGTATATAGTGCAGTTTGCAAGTGAAAAGAAACTTTGTGTTCCCAACAAGCTAGGTAAAGGACGGCTTTCTCACACACTTTTCTCTCAGAACTGAGCATGTGGAGAGACGTTCGTTCATCTAGCAAAAATGGAACGGGTGGCAGTAGAAACTTTACTCTGGTTTCTCAGTCTTTTTCCTAGTGCCGGTTTTTTAGTTCCTGCAGTTTTCACTGTAAAACAGATTTGGAGCTAGTACCTCCCCATATATATGTATATAGTGCAGTTTGCAAGTGAAAAGAAATTTTGTGTTCCCAACAAGCTAGGTGATGGACGGCTTTCACACACACTTATCTCTCAGAACTGAGCATGTGGAGAGACGTTCGTTCATCTAGCACAAAGGGAACGGGTTGCAGGAGAAATTTTTACTCTGGTTTCTCAGTCTGTTTCCTAGTGCCGGTTTGAAGTTCCTGCAGTTTTCACTGTAAAACCGAGTTGGAGCCAGTACCGCCCCATATATATTTATGGAGTGGAGTTTGCAACTGAAAAGAAATTTTTTGTTCCCAACAAGCTAGGTGAAGCACGGCTTTCACACACACTTATCTCTCAGAACTGAGCATGTGGAGAGACGTTCGTTCATCTAGCACAAAGGGAACGGGTTGCAGGAGAAAATTTTACTCTAGTTTCTCAATCTGTTTCCTAGTGCCGGTTTGAAGTTCCTGCAGTTTTCACTGTAAAACTGAGTTGGAGCTAGTACCTCCCCATATATATTTATGGAATGGGGTTTGCAACTGAAAAGAAACTTTGTGTTCCCAAAAAGCTAGTTGAAGGACGGCTTTCACACACAATTATCTCTCAGAACTGAGCTTGTGGTGAGACGTTCGTTCATCTAGCACAAAGGGAACGGGTTGCAGGAGAAACTTTTACTCTGGTTTCTCAGTCTGTTTCCTAGTGAAGGTTTGAAGTTCCTGCAGTTTTCACTTTAAAACCGAGTTGGAGCTTGTACCTCCCCATATATATGTATGGAGTGGAGTTTGCAAGTGAAAAGAAACTTTGCGTTCCGTACAAGCTAGGTGAAGGACGGCTTTCACACACACTTATCTCTCAGAACTGAGCATGTGGAGAGACGTTCGTTCATCTAGCATATTTGGAACGGGTTGCAGGAGAAACTTTTACTCTGGTTTCTCAGTCTGTTTCCTAGTGCCGGTTTGAAGTTCCTGAAGTTTTCACTGTAAAAACGATTTGGAGATAGTACCTCCCCATATATATGTATGGAGTGGAGTTTGCAACTGAAAAGAAACTTTTTGTTCCCAACAAGCTATGTGAAGAACGGCTTTCACACACATTTATCTCTCAGAACTGAGCCTGTGGAGAGACGTTCGTTCATCTAGCACAAAGGGAAAGGTTTGCAGGAGAAACTTATACTCTGGTTTCTCAGTCTGTTTCCTAGTGACTGTTTGAAGTTCCTGCAGTTTTCACTGTAAAACCGAGTTGGAGCTAGTACCTCCCCATATATATGTATATAGTGCAGTTTGCAAGTGATAAGAAACTTTGTGTTCCCAACAAGCTATGTGAAGGACGACTTTAACACACACTTATCATTCAGAACTGAGCATGTGGAGAGACGTTCGTTCATCTAGCAAAAATGGAACGGGTTGCAGTAGAAACATTTACTCTGGTTTCTCAGTCTGTTTCCTAGTGCCGGTTTGAAATACCTGCGTTTTCACTGTAAAACCGAGTTTGAGCCAGTACATCCCCATATATATGTATGGAGTGGAGTTTGCAACTGAAAAGAATTTCTGTGTTCTCAACAAGCTATGTAAAGAACGGCTTTCACACACACTTATCTCTCAGAACTGAGCATGTGGAGAGACGTTTATTCATCTAGCAAAAATGGAATGGTTTGCAGTAGAAACTTTTACTCTGGTTTCTCAGTCTGTTTCCTGGTGCTGGTTTGAAGTTCCTGCAGTTTTCACAGTAAAACCGAGTTGGAGCTAGTCCCTCCCAATATATATGTATATAGTGCAGTTAGCAATTGAAAAGAAACTATGTGTTCCCAACAAGCTAGGTGAAGGACGGCTTTCACACACAGTTATCTCTCAGAAGTGAGCATGTGGAGAGACGTTCGTTCATCTAGCACAAAAGGAACGGGTTGCATGAGAAACTATTACTCTGGTTTCTCAGTCTGTTTCCTAGTGCCAGTTTGAAGTTCCTGCAGTTTTCACTGTAAAACAGAGTTGGAGCCAGTACCTCCCCATATATATGTATGGAGTGGAGTTCGCAACTGAAAAGAAACTTTGTTTTCCCAACAAGCTACGTTAAGGACGGCTTTCACACACACTTATCTCTCAGGACTGAGCATGAGGAGAGAAGTTCGTTCATCTAGCACAAAGGGAACGGGTTGCAGGAAAAACTTTTACTCTGGTTTCTCAGTCTGTTTCCTAGTGCCGGTTTGAAATTCCTGCATTTTTCACTGTAAAACCGAGTTGGAGTTAGTACAACCCCATATATATGGATGGAGTGGAGTTTGCAACTGAAAAGAATATTTGTGTTCCCAACAAGCTAGGTAAAGGACGTCTTTCACACACAATTTCTCTCAGAACTGAAGATGTGGAGATACGTTCGTTCATCTAGCAAAAATGGAACGGGTTGCATTAGAAACTTTTACTCTGGTTTCTCAGTCTGTTTCCTAGTGCCGGTTTGAATTTCCTGCAGTTTTCACTGTAAAACCGAGTTGGAGCTAGTAACTCCCCATATCTATATATGGATTGGGGTTTGCAACTGAAAAGAAACTTTGTGTTCCCTACAATCTAGGTGAAGGGCGGCTTTCACACACACTTATCTCTCAGAACTGTGCATGTGGAGAGACTTTCGTTCATCTAGAACAAAGGGAACGGGTTGCAGGAGAAACTTTAACCCACGTTTCTCAGTCTTTTTCCTAGTGCCAGTTTGAAGATCCTGCAGTTTTCACTGTAAAACCGAGTTGGAGCTAGTACCTACCCATATATATGTATATAGTGCAGTTTGCAAGTGAAAAGAAATTTTGTGTTCCCAACAAGCTAGGTGAAGTACGGCATTCACACACACTTTTCTCTCAGAAGTGAGCAGGTCTATAGACGTTCGTTCATCTAGCACAAAGGGAACGGGTTGCAGGAGAAACTTTTACTCTGGTATCTCAGTCTGTTTCCTAGTGCCGGTTTGAAGTTTCTGCAGTTTTCACTGTAAAACCGAGTTGGAGCCAGTACCTCCCCATACATATGTATTGAGTGGAGATGGCAACTGAAAAGAAACTTTGTGTTCCCAACAAGCTAGGTGAAGACGGCTTTCACACACACTTATCTCTCAGAAGTGAGCATATGGAGAGACGTTCGTTCATCTAGCACAAAGGGAACGGGTTGCTGGAGAAACTTTTACTCTGGTTTCTCAGTCTGTTTCCTAGTGCCGGTTTGAAGTTCCTGCAGTTTCCACTGTAAAACCGAGTTGGAGTTAGTACCACCCCATATATATGTATGGAGTGGAGTTTGCAACTGAAAAGAATATTCGTGTTCCCAACAAGCTAGGTAAAGGACGGCTTTCACACACACTTATCTCTCAGAACTGAGCATGTGGAGAGACGTTCGTTCATCTAGCAAAAATGGAATGGGTTGCATTAGAAACATTTACTCTGGTTTCTCAGACAGTTTCCTAGTGCCGGTTTGAAGTTCCTGCAGATTTCACAGTAAAATCGAGTTAGAGCTAGTACCTCCCCATATATATGTATGGATTGGAGTTTCCAAGTGAAAAGAAACTTTGTGTTACCAACGAGCTAGGTGAAGGACGGCTTTCACACACACTTTTCTCTCAGAACTGAGCATGTGGAGAGACGTTCGTTCATCTAGCACAGAGGGAACAGTTTGCAGGAGAAACTTTTACTCTGGTTTCTGTCTGTTTCCTAGTGCCGTTTTGAAGTTCCTGCAGTTTTCACTGTAAAACCGACTTGGAGCTAGTTCCTCCTCATAAAAATGTATTGAGTGTATCTTGCAACTGAAAAGAAACTTTGTGTTCCCAACAAGCTAGGTGAAGTACGGCTTTCACACACACTTATCTCTCAGAATTGAGCATGTGGAGAGACTTTCGTTCATCTAGCCCAAAGGGAACGGTTTGCAGGAGAAACTTTTACTCTGGTTTCTCAGTCTGTTTCCTAGTGCCGTTTTGAAGTTCCCGCAGTTTTCACTGTAAAACCGATTTGGAGCCAGTACCTCCCCATATATATGTATGCAGTGGGGTTGGTAACTGAAAATAAACTTTGTGTTCCCAACAAGCTAGAAGGACGGCTTTCACACACAGTTATCTCTCAGAACTGAGCATGTGGAGAGACGTTCGTTCATCTAGCACAAAGGGAACGGGTTGCAGGAGAAACTTTTACTCTTGTTTCTCAGTCTGTTTCCTAGTGCCGGTTTGAAGTTCCTGCAGTTTTCACTGTAAAACCGAGTTAGAGCTTGTACATCCCCATATATATGTATGGAGTGGAGTTTGCAAGTGAAAAGAAACTATGTGTTCCCAACAAGCTAGTTGAAGTACGACTTTCACACACACATATCTCTCAGAACTGAGCATGTGGAGAGAAGTTCGTTCATGTAGCACAAAGTGAAAGGTTTGCAGGAGAAACTTTTTCTCTGGTTTCTCAGACTGTTTCCTAGTGCCGGTTTGAAGTTCCTGCAGTTTTCACTGTAAATTCGAGTTGGAGCTAGTACCTCCCCATATATATTTATGGAGTGGAGTTTGCAAGTGAAAAGAAACTTTGTGTTCCCAACAAGCTAGGTGAAGGCCGGCTTTCCCACCCACTTATCTCTCAGAACTGAGCATGTGGAGAGACTTTCGTTCATCTAGCACAAAGGGAACGGGTTGCAGGAGAAACTTTTACTGTGGTTTCTGTCTTTTTCCTAGTGCCGGTTTGAATTTCCTGCAGTTTTCACTGTAAAACCGAGTTGGAGCTAGTACCTCCCCATATATATGTATATAGTGCAGTTTGCAAGTGAAAAGAAACTTTGTGTTCCAAAAAGCTAGGTAAAGGACGGCTTTCTCACACACTTATCTCTCAGAACTGAGCATGTGGAGAGACGTTCGTTCATCTAGCACAAATGGAACGGGTGGCAGTAGAAACTTTACCCTGGTTTCTCAGTCTTTTTCCTAGTGCCGGTTTTTTAGTTCCTGCAGTTTTCACTGTAAAACAGATTTGGAGCTAGTACCTCCCCATATATATGTATATAGTGTAGTTTGCAAGTGAAAAGAAATTTTGTGTTCCCAACAAGCTAGGTGATGGACGGCTTTCACACACACTTATCTCTCAGAACTGAGCATGTGGAGAGACGTTCGTTCATCTAGCACAAAGGGAACGGGTTGCAGGAGAAACTTTTACTCTGGTTTCTCAGTCTGTTTCCTAGTGCCGGTTTGAAGTTCCTGCAGTTTTCACTGTAAAACCGAGTTGGAGCCAGTACCGCCCCATATATATTTATGGAGTGGAGTTTGCAACTGAAAAGAAGTTTTGTGTTCCCAACAAGCTAGGTGAAGCACGGCTTTCACACACATTTATCTCACAGAACTGAGCATGTGGAGAGACGTTCGTTCATCTAGCACAAGTGGAATGGGTTGCAGGAGAAACTTTTACTCTGGTTTCTCAGTCTGTTTCCTAGTGCCTGTTTGAAGTTCCTGCAGTTTTCACTCTAAAACCGAGTTGGAGCTAGTACCTCCCCATATATATGTATATAGTGCAGTTTGCAAGTGATAAGAAACTTTGTGTTCCCAACAATCTCTGTGAAGGACGACTTTAACACACACTTATCATTCAGAACTGAGCATGTGGAGAGACGTTCGTTCATCTAGCAAAAATGGAACGGGTTGCAGTAGAAACATTTACTCTGGTTTCTCAGTCTGTTTCCTAGTGCCGGTTTGAAGTACCTGCAGTTTTCACTGTAAAACCGAGTTTGAGCCAGTACATCCCCATATATATATATGGAGTGGGGTTTGCAACTGAAAAGAAATTTTGTGTTCTCAACAAGCTAGGTAAAGGACGGCTTTCACACACAATTATCTCTCAGAACTGAGCATGTGGAGAGACGTTTGTTCATCTAGCAAAAATGGAATGGGTTGCATTAGAAACTTTTACTCTGGTTTCAAAGACTGTTTCCTAGTGCCGGTTTGAAGTTCCTGCAGATTTCACAGTAAAATCGAGTTAGAGCTAGTACCTCCCCATATATATGTATGGATTGCAGTTTGCAAGTGAAAAGAAACTTTGTGTTACCAACAAGATATGTGAAGGACGGCTTCACACACAATTATCTCTCAAAACTGAGCATGTGGAGAGACGTTCGTTCATCCAACACAAAGGGAACAGTTTGCAGGAGAAACTTTTCTCTGGTTTCTGTCTATTTCCTAGTGCCGGTTTGTAGTTCCTGCAGTTTTCAATGTAAAACCGACTTGGAGCTAGTTCCTCCTCATAAAAATGTATTGAGTGGATCTTGCAATTGAAAAGAAACTTTGTGTTCCCAACAAGCTAGGTGAAGTACGGCTTTCACACACACTTATCTCTCAGAACTGAACATGTGGAGAGACTTTCGTTCATCTAGCACAAAGGGAACGGTTTGCAGGAGAAACTTTTACTCTGGTTTCTCAGTCTGTTTCCTAGTGCCGTTTTGAAGTTCCTGCAGTTTTCACTGTAAAACCGAGTTGGAGCCAGTACCTCCCCATATATGTGTATGCAGTGGGGTTGGTAACTGAAAATAAACTTTGTGTTCCCAACAAGCTAGAAGGACGGCTTTCACACACAGTTACCTCTCAGAACTGAGCATGTGGAGAGACGTTCGTTCATCTAGCACAAAGGGAACGGGTTGCAGGAGAAACTTTTACTCTGGTTTCTCAGTCTGTTTCCTAGTGCCGGTTTGAAGTTCCTGCAATTTTCACTGTAAAACCGAGTTAGAGCTTGTACATCCCCATATATATGTATGGAGTGGAGTTTGCAAGTGAAAAGAAACTATGTGTTCCCAACAAGCTAGTTGAAGTACGGCTTTCACACACACATAACTCTCAGAATTGAGCATGTGGAGAGACGTTCGTTCATGTAGCACAAAGGGAAAGGGTTGCAGGAGAAACTTTTACTCTGGTTTCTCAGTCTGTTTCCTAGTGCCGGTTTGAAGTTCCTGCAGTTTTCACTGTAAATTCGAGTTGGAGCTGGTACCTCCCCATATATATGTATGGAGTGGAGTTTGCAACTGAAAAGAAACTTTGTGTTCCCAAAAAGCTATGTGAAGGACAGCTTTCCCACCCACTTATCTCTCAGAACTGAGCATGTGGAGAGACTTTCGTTCATCTAGCACAAAGGGAACGGGTTGCAGGAGAAACTTTTACTGTGGTTTCTCAGTCTTTTTCCTAGTGCCGGTTTGAATTTCCTGCAGTTTTCACTGTAAAACCGAGTTGGAGCTAGTACCTCCCCATATATATGTATATAGTGCAGTTTGCAAGTGAAAAGAAACTTTGTGTTCCCAACAAGCTAGGTAAAGGACGGCTTTCTCACACACTTTTCTCTCAGAACTGAGCATGTGGAGAGACGTTCGTTCATCTAGCAAAAATGGAACGGGTGTCAGTAGAAACTTTACCCTGGTTTCTCAGTCTTTTTCCTAGTGCCGGTTTTTTAGTTCCTGCAGTTTTCACTGTAAAACAGATTTGGAGCTAGTACCTCCAAATATATATGTATATAGTGCAGTTTGCAAGTGAAAAGAAATTTTGTGTTCCCAACAAGCTAGGTGATGGACGGCTTTCACACACACTTATCTATCAGAACTGAGCATGTGGAGAGACGTTCGTTCATCTAGCACAAAGGGAACGGGCTGCAGGAGAAACTTTTACTCTGGTTTCTCAGTCTGTTTCCTAGTGCCGGTTTGAAGTTCCTGCAGTTTCCACTGTAAAACCGAGTTGGAGTTAGTACCATCCCATATATATGTATGGAGTGGAGTTTGCAAATGAAAAGAAACATTGTGTTCCCAACAAGCTAGGTAAAGGACGGATTTCACACACACTTATCTCTCAGAACTGAGCATGTGGAGAGACGTTCGTTCATCTAGCAAAAATGGAACGGGTTGCAGTAGAAACTTTTACTCTGGTTCCTCAGTCTGTTTCCAAGTGCCGGTTTGAATTTCCTGCAGATTTCACAGTAAAACCGAGTTAGAGCTTGTACCTCCCCATATATATGTATGGAGTGGAGTTTGCAAGTGAAAAGAAACTTTGTGTTCCCAACAAGCTAGGTAAAGAACGGCTTTCACACACACTTATCTCTCAGAACTGAGCATGTGGAGAGACGTTCGTTCATCAAGCACAAATGGAACAGGTTGCAGGAGAAACTTTTACTCTGGTTTCTCAGTCTGTTTCTTAGTGCCGGTTTCAAGTTCCTGCAGTTTGCACTGTAAAACCGTGTTGGAGCTAGTACCTACCCATATATAAGTATGGAGTGGAATTTGCAACTGAAAAGAAAATTTGTGTTCCCAAAAAGCTATGTGAAGGACGGCTTTCACACACACTTATCTATCAGAACTGAGCATGTGGAGAGACGTTCGTTCATCTAGCACAAAGGGAACGGGTTGCAGGTGTAACTTTTACTCTGGATTCTCTGTCTGTTACGTAGTGCCGCTTTTAAATTCCTGCAGTTTTCACTGTAAAAATGAGTTGGAGCTAGTACCTCCCCATATATATGTATGGAGTGGAGATTGCAACTGAAAAGAAACTTTGTGTTCCCAACAAGGTAGTTGAAGGACGGCTTTCACACACACATATCTCTCAGAACTGAGCATGTGGAGAGACGTTCGTTCATCTAGCACAAATGGAATGGGTTGCAGGAGAAACTTTTACACTGGATTCTCAGTCTGTTTCCTAGTGCCGGTTTGAAGTTCCTGCAGTTTTCACTGTAAAACAGAGTTGGAGCTAGTACCTCCCAATATATATGTATGGAGTGAAGTTTGCAAGTGAAAAGAATCTTTGTGTTCCCAACAAGCAAGTTGAAGGACGGCTTTCACACACACTTATCTCTCAGAAATGAGCATGTGGAGAGACGTTCGTTCATCTAGCACAAAGGGAACGGGTTGCAGGAGAAACTTTTACTCTGGTTTCTCAGTCTGTTTCCTAGTGCCAGTTTGAAGTTCCTGCAGTTTTCACTGTTAAATCGAGTTGGAGCTAGTACCTCCCCATATATATGTATGGAGTGGAGTTTGCTACTGAAAAGATCTTTGTGTTCCCAACAAGCTAGGTGAAGGACGGCTTTCACACACACATATCTCTCAGAACTGAGCATGTGGAGAGAATATCGTTCATCTAGCACAAAGGGAACGGGTTATAGGAGAAACTTTTACTCTGGTTTCTCAGTCTGTTTCCTAGTGCCGGTTAGAAGTTCCTGCAGTTTTCACTGTAAAACAGAGTTGGAGCTATTACCTCCCCATATAAATGTATGGAGTGGAGTTTGCAAGTGAAAAGAAACTTTGTGTTCCCAACAAGCTAGGTGAAGGACGGCTTTCACACACACTTATATCTCTGATCTGAGCATGTGGAGAGACGTTCGTTCATCTAGCACAAAGTGAAAGGTTTGCAGGCGTAACTTTTACTCTGGTTTCTCAGTCTGTTTCCTAGTGCCGGTTTGAAGTTCCTGCAGTTTTCACTGTAAAACCGAGTTGGAGCTAGTACCTCCCCATATATATGTATATAGTGCAGTTTGCAAGTGAAAAGAAACTTTGTGTTCCCAACAAGCTAGGTAAAGGAAGGCTTTCTCACACACTTTTCTCTCAGAACTGAGCATGTGAAGAGATGTTCGTTCATCTAGCAAAAATGGAACGGGTGGCAGTAGAAACTTTACCCTGGTTTCTCAGTCTTTTTCCTAGTGCCGGTTTTTTAGTTCCTGCAGTTTTCACTGTAAAACAGATTTGGAGCTAGTACCTCCAAATATATATGTATATAGTGCAGTTTGCAAGTGAAAAGAAATTTTGTGTTCCCAACAAGCTAGGTGATGGACGGCTTTCACACACACTTATCTCTCAGAACTGAGCATGTGGAGAGACGTTCGTTCATCTAGCACAAAGGGAACGGGTTGCAGGAGAAACTTTTACTCTGGTTTCTCAGTCTGTTTCCTAGTGCCGGTTTGAAGTTCCTGCAGTTTCCACTTTAAAACCGAGTTGGTGTTAGTACCATCCCATATATATGTATGGAGTGGAGTTTGCAAATGAAAAGAAACATTGTGTTCCCAACAAGCTAGGTAAAGGACGGCTTTCACACACACTTATCTCTCAGAACTGAGCATGTGGAGAGACGTTCGTTCATCTAGCAAAAATGGAACGGGTTGCAGTAGAAACTTTTACTCTGGTTCCTCAGTCTGTTTCCAAGTGCCGGTTTGAATTTCCTGCAGATTTCACAGTAAAACCGAGTTAGAGCTAGTACCTCCCCATATATATGTATGGAGTGGAGTTTGCAAGTGAAAAGAAACTTTGTGTTCCCAACAAGCTAGGTGAAGAACGGCTTTCACACACACTTATCTCTCAGAACTGAGCATGTGGAGAGACGTTCGTTCATCTAGCACAAATGGAACAGGTTGCAGGAGAAACTTTTACTCTGCTTTCTCAGTCTGTTTCTTAGTGCCGGTTTCAAGTTCCTGCAGTTTGCCCTGTAAAACCGTGTTGGAGCTAGTACCTACCCATATATAAGTATGGAGTGGGATTTGCAACTGAAAAGAAAATTTGTGTTCCCAAAAAGCTAGGTGAAGGACGGCTTTCACACACACTTATCTATCAGAACTGAGCATGTGGAGATACGTTCGTTCATCTAGCACAAAGGGAACGGGTTGCAGGTGTAACTTTTACTCTGGATTCTCAGTCTGTTACGTAGTGCCGCTTTTAAGTTCCTGCAGTTTTCACTGTAAAAATGAGTTGGAGCTAGTAACTCCCCATATATATGTATGGAGTGGAGATTGCAACTGAAAAGAAACTTTGTGTTCCCAACAAGGTAGTTGAAGGACGGCTTTCACACACACATATCTCTCAGAACTGAGCATGTGGAGAGACGTTCGTTCATCTAGCACAAATGGAATGGGTTGCAGGAGAAACTTTTACACTGGATTCTCAGTCTGTTTCCTAGTGCCGGTTTGAAGTTCCTGCAGTTTTCACTGTAAAACAGATTTGGAGCTAGTACCTCCCAATATATATGTATGGAGTGAAGTTTGCAAGTGAAAAGAATCTTTGTGTTCCCAACAAGCAAGTTGAAGGACGGCTTTCACACACACTTATCTCTCAGAAATGAGCATGTGGAGAGACGTTCGTTCATCTAGCACAAAGGGAACGGGTTGCAGGAGAAACTTTTACTCTGGTTTCTCAGTCTGTTTCCTAGTGCCAGTTTGAAGTTCCTGCAGTTTTCACTGTTAAATCGAGTTGGAGCTAGTACCTCCCCATATATATGTATGGAGTGGAGTTTGCTACTGAAAAGATCTTTGTGTTCCCAACAAGCTAGGTGAAGGACGGGTTTCACACACACATATCTCTCAGAACTGAGCATGTGGAGAGAATATCGTTCATCTAGCACAAAGGGAACGGGTTAAAGGAGAAACTTTTACTCTGGTTTCTCAGTCTGTTTCCTAGTGCCGGTTAGAAGTTCCTGCATTTTTCACTGTAAAACAGAGTTTGAGCTATTACCTCCCCATATAAATGTATGGAGTGGAGTTTGCAAGTGAAAAGAAACTTTGTGTTCCCAACAAGCTAGGTGAAGGACGGCTTTCACACACACTTATATCTCTGATCTGAGCATGTGGAGAGACGTTCGTTCATCTAGCACAAAGTGAAAGGTTTGCAGGCGTAACTTTTACTCTGGTTTCTCAGTCTGTTTCCTAGTGCCGGTTTGAAGTTCCTGCAGTTTTCACTGTAAAACCGAGTTGGAGCTAGTACCTCCCCATATATATGTATATAGTGCAGTTTGCAAGTGAAAAGAAACTTTGTGTTCCCAAAGAGCTAGGTAAAGGACGGCTTTCTCACACACTTTTCTCTCAGAACTGAGCATGTGGAGAGATGTTCGTTCATCTAGCAAAAATGGAACGGGTGGCAGTAGAAACTTTACCCTGGTTTCTCAGTCTTTTTCCTAGTGCCGGTTTTTTAGTTCCTGCAGTTTTCACTGTAAAACAGATTTGGAGCTAGTACCTCCAAATATATATGTATATAGTGCAGTTTGCAAGTGAAAAGAAATTTTGTGTTCCCAACAAGCTAGGTGATGGACGGCTTTCACACACACTTATCTCTCAGAACTGAGCATGTGGAGAGACGTTCGTTCATCTAGCACAAAGGGAACGGGTTGCAGGAGAAACTTTTACTCTGGTTTCTCAGTCTGTTTCCTAGTGCCGGTTTGAAGTTCCTGCAGTTTCCACTGTAAAACCGAGTTGGAGTTAGTACCATCCCATATATATGTATGGAGTGGAGTTTGCAAATGAAAAGAAACATTGTGTTCCCAACAAGCTAGGTAAAGGACGGCTTTCACACACACTTATCTCTCAGAACTGAGCATGTGGAGAGACGTTTGTTCATCTAGCAAAAATGGAACGGGTTGCAGTAGAAACTTTTACTCTGGTTCCTCAGTCTGTTTCCAAGTGCCGGTTTGAATTTCCTGCAGATTTCACAGTAAAACCGTGTTAGAGCTAGTACCTCCCCATATATATGTATGGAGTGGAGTTTGCAAGTGAAAAGAAACTTTGTGTTCCCAACAAGCTAGGTGAAGAACGGCTTTCACACACACTTATCTCTCAGAACTGAGCATGTGGAGAGACGTTCGTTCATCTAGCACAAATGGAACAGGTTGCAGGAGAAACTTTTACTCTGGTTTCTCAGTCTGTTTCTTAGTGCCGGTTTCAAGTTCCTGCAGTTTGCCCTGTAAAACCGTGTTGGAGCTAGTACCTACCCATATATAAGTATGGAGTGGGATATGCAACTGAAAAGAAAATTTGTGTTCCCAAAAAGCTAGGTGAAGGACGGCTTTCACACACACTTATCTATCAGAACTGAGCATGTGGAGAGACGTTCGTTCATCTAGCACAAAGGGAACGGGTTGCAGGTGTAACTTTTACTCTGGATTCTCAGTCTGTTACGTAGTGCCGCTTTTAAGTTCCTGCAGTTTTCACTGTAAAAATGAGTTGGAGCTAGTACCTCCCCATATATATGTATGGAGTGGAGATTGCAACTGAAAAGAAACTTTGTGTTCCCAACAAGGTAGTTGAAGGACGGCTTTCACACACACATATCTCTCAGAACTGAGCATGTGGAGAGACGTTCGTTCATCTAGCACAAATGGAATGGGTTGCAGGAGAAACTTTTACACTGGATTCTCAGTCTGTTTCCTAGTGCCGGTTTGAAGTTCCTGCAGTTTTCACTGTAAAACCGATCTGAAGCTACTATATCCCCGTATATAATTATGGAGTGGAGTTTGCAACTTAAAAGTAACTTTGTGTACCTCCAACAAGCTAGGTGAAGGATGGCTTTCACACACACTTATCTCTCAGAACTGAGCATGTGGAGAGAAGTTCGTTCATCTAGCACAAAGGGAATGGGTTGCAGGAGAAACTTTTACTCTGGTTTCTCAGTCTTTTTCCTAGTGCCGGTTTGAATTTACTGCAGTTTTCACTGTAAAACCGGGTTGGAGCTAGTACCTCCCCATATATATGTATGGAGTGGAGTTTGCAACTGAAAAGAAACTTTGTGTTCCCAACCAGCTAGGTGAAGGACGGCTTTGACACACATTTACCTCTCAGAACTGAGCATGTGGAGATACGTTCGGTCATCTAGCACGAATGGAACGGGTTGCAGGAGAAACTTTTACTCTGGTTTCTCAGTCTGTTTCCTATTGCCGGTTTGAAGTTCCTGCAGTTTTCACTGTAAAACCGAGTTGGAGCTAGTACCTCCCCTTATATATGTAAGGAGTGGTGTTTGCAATTGAAAAGAAACTTTGTGTTCCCAACCAGCTAGGTGAAGGACGGCTTTCACACACACTTATCCCTGAGAACTGAGCATGTGGAGAGACGTTCGTTCATCTAGCACAAACGGAACAGTTTGCAGGAGAAACTTTTACTCTGGTTTCTCAGTCTGTTTCCTAGTGCCGGTTTGAAGTTCCTGCAGTTTTCACTGTAAAACCGAGTTGGAGCCAGTACCGCCCCATATATATTTATGGAGTGGAGTTTGCAACTGAAAAGAAATTTTGTGTTCCCAACAAGCTAGGTGAAGCACGGCTTTCACACACATGTATCTCTCAGAACTGAGCATGTGGAGAGACGTTCGTTCATCTAGCACAAGTGGAATGGGTTGCAGGAGAAACTTTTACTCTGGTTTCTAAGTGTGTTTCCTAGTGCCGGTTTGAAGTTCCTGCAGTTTCCACTGTAAAACCGAGTTGGAGTTAGTACCATCCCATATATATGTAAGGAGTGCAGTTTGCAAGTGAAAAGAAACATTGTGTTCCCAACAAGCTAGGTAAAAGACGGCTTTCACACACACTTATCTCTAAGAACTGAGCATGTGGAGAGACGTTCGTTCATCTAGCAAAAATGGAACGGGTTGCAGTAGAAACTTTTACTCTGGTTCCTCAGTCTGTTTCCAAGTGCCGGTTTGAATTTCCTGCAGATTTCACAGTAAAACCGAGTTAGAGCTAGTACCTCCCCATATATATGTATGGAGTGGAGTTTGCAAGTGAAAAGAAACTTTGTGTTCCCAACAAGCTAGGTGAAGAACGGCTTTCACACACACTTATCTCTCAGAACTGAGCATGTGGAGAGACGTTCGTTCATCTAGCACAAAGGGAACGGGTTGCAGGAGAAAATTTTACTCTAGTTTCTCAGTCTGTTTCCTAGTGCCGGTTTGAAGTTCCTGCAGTTTTCACTGTAAAACTGAGTTGGAGCTAGTACCTCCCCATATAAATGTACGGAATGGGGTTTGCAACTGAAAAGAAACTTTGTGTTCCCAACAAGCTAGTTGAAGGACGGCTTTCACACACACTTATCTCTCAGAACTGAGCATGTGGTGAGACGTTCGTTCATCTAGCACAAAGGGAACGGGTTGCAGGAGAAACTTTTACTCTGGTTTCTCAGTCTGTTTCCTAGTGCCGGTTTGAAGTTCCTGCAGTTTTCACTTTAAAACCGAGTTGGAGCTTGTACCTCCCCATATATATGTATGGAGTGGAGTTTGCAAGTGAAAAGAATCTTTGCGTTCCATACAAGCTAGTTGAAGGACGGCTTTCACACACACTTATCTCTCAGAACTGAGCATGTGGAGAGACGTTCGTTCATCTAGCATATTTGGAACGGGTTGCAGGAGAAACTTTTACTCTGGTTTCCAGTCTGTTTCCTAGTGCCGGTTTGAAGTTCCTGAATTTTTCACAGTAAAAACGATTTGGAGCTAGTACCTCCCCATATATATGTATGGAGTGGAGTTTGCATCTGAAAAGAAACTTTGTGTTCCCAACAAGCCATGTGAAGAATGGCTTTCACACACACTTATCTCTCAGAACTGAGCATGTGGAGAGACGTTCGTTCATCTAGCATATTTGGAACGGGTTGCAGGAGAAACTTTTACTCTGGTTTCCAGTCTGTTTCCTAGTGCCGGTTTGAATTTCCTGCAGTTTTCACTGTAAAACCGAGTTGGAGCTAGTACCTCCCCATATAAATGTATATAGTGCAGTTTGCAAGTGATAAGAAACTTTGTGTTCCCAACAAGCTATGTGAAGGACGACTTTAACACACACTTATCATTCAGAATTGAGCATGTGGAGAGACGTTCGTTCATCTAGCAAAAATGGAACGGTTTGCAGTAGAAACATTTACTCTGGTTTCTCAGTCTGTTTCCTAGTGCCGGTTTGAAGTACCTGCAGTTTTCACTGTAAAACCGAGTTTGAGCCAGTACATCCCCATATATATATATGGAGTGGAGTTTGCAACTTAAAAGAAATTTTGTGTTCTCAACAAGCTAGGTAAAGGACGGTTTTCACACACACTTATCTCTGAGAACTGAGCATGTGGAGAGACGTATGTTCATCTAGCAAAAATGGAATGGTTTGCAGTAGAAACTTTTACTCTGGTTTCTCAGTCTGTTTCCTAGTGCCGGTTTGAAGTTCCTGCAGTTTTCACAGTAAAACCGAGTTGGAGCTAGTACCTCCCCATATATATGTATGGAGTGGAGTTTGCCACTGAAAAGAATATTTGTGTTCCCAACAAGCTAGGTAAAGGACGGCTTTCACACACACTTATCTCTCAGAACTGAGCATGTGGAGAGACGTTCGTTCATCTAGCAAAAATGGAATGGGTTGCATTAGAAACTTTTACTCTGGTTTCTCAGACTGTTTCCTAGTGCCGGTTTGAAGTTCCTGCAGATTTCACAGTAAAATCGGGTTAGAGCTAGTACCTCCCCATATATATGTATGGATTGGAATTTGCAAGTGAAAAGAAACTTTGTGTTCCCAACAAGCTAGGTGAAGGACGGCTTTCACACACACTTATCTCTCAGAACTGAGCATGTGGAGAGACGTTCGTTCATCTAGCACAAAGGGAACAGTTTGCAGGAGAAACTTTTCCTCTGGTTTCTGTCTGTTTCCTAGTGCCGGTTTGAAGTTCCTGCAGTTTTCACTGTAAAACAGACTTGGAGCTAGTTCCTCCTCATAAAAATGTATTGAGTGGATCTTGCAACTGAAAAGAAACTTTGTGTTCCCAACAAGCTAGGTGAAGTACGGCTTTCACACACACTTATCTCTCAGAACTGAGCATGTGGATAGACTTTCGTTCATCTAGCACAAAGGGATCGGTTTGCAGGAGAAACTTTTACTCTGGTTTCTCAGTCTGTTTCCTAGTGCCGTTTTGAAGTTCCTGCAGTTTTCACTGTAAAACCGAGTTGGAGCCAGTACCTCCCCATATATATGTATGCAGTGGGGTTGGTAACTGAAAATAAACTTTGTGTTCCCAACAAGCTAGAAGGACAGCTTTCACACACAGTTATCTCTCAGAACTGAGCATGTGGAGAGACGTTCGTTCATCTAGCACAAAGGGAACGGGTTGCAGGAGAAACTTTTACTCTGGTTTCTCAGTCTGTTTCCTAGTGCCGGTTTGAAGTTCCTGCAGTTTTCACTGTAAAACGGAGTTAGAGCTTGTACATCCCCATATATATGTATGGAGTGGAGTTTGCAAGTGAAAAGAAACTATGTGTTCCCAACAAGCTAGTTGAAGTACGGCTTTCACACACACATATCTCTCAGAACTGAGCATGTGGTGAGACGTTCGTTCATCTAGCACAAAGGGAACGGGTTGCAGGAGCAACTTTTACTCTGGTTTCTCAGTCTGTTTCCTAGTGTCGGTTAGAAGTTCCTGCAGTTTTCACTTTAAAACCGAGTTGGAGCTTGTACCTCCCCATATATATGTATGGAATGGAGTTTGCAAGTGAAAAGAAACTTTGCGTTCCGTACAAGCTAGGTGAAGGACGGCTTTCACACACACTTTTCCCTCAGAACTGAGCATGTGGAGAGACGTTCGTTCATCTAGCATATTTCGAACGGGTTGCAGGAGAAACTTTTACTCTGGTTTCTCAGTATGTTTCCTAGTGCCGGTTTGAAGTTCCTGAAGTTTTCACTGTAAAAACGATTTGGAGCTGGTACCTCCCCATATATATGTGTGGAGTGGAGTTTGCAACTGAAAAGAAACTTTGTGTTACCAACAAGCTAGGTGAAGGACGGCTTTCACACACACTTATCTCTCAGAACTGAGCATGTGGAGAGACGTTCGTTCATCTAGCACAAAGGGAATAGTTTGAAGGAGAAACTTTTACTCTGGTTTCTGTCTGTTTCCTAGTGCCGGTTTGAAGTTCCTGCAGTTTTCACTGTAAAACCGACTTGGAGCTAGTTCCTCCTCATAAAAATGTATTGAGTGTATCTTTCAACTGAAAAGAAACTTTGTGTTCCCAACAAGCTAGGTGAAGTACGGCTTTCACACACACTTATCTCTCAGAACTGAGCATGTGGAGAGACTTTCGTTCATCTAGCACAAAGGGAACGGTTTGAAGGAGAAATTTTACTCTGGTTTCTCAGTCTGTTTCCTAGTGCCGTTTTGAAGTTCCTGCAGTTTTCACTGTAAAACCGAGTTGGAGCCAGTACCTCCCCATATATATGTATGCAGTGGTGTTGGTAACTGAAAATAAACTTTGTGTTCCCAACAAGCTAGAAGGACGGCTTTCACACACACATATCTCTCAGAACTGAGCATGTGGAGAGACGTTCGTTCATGTAGCACAAATGGAAAGGGTTGCAGGAGAAACATTTACTCTGGTTTCTCAGTCTGTTTTCTAGTGCCGGTTTGATGTTCCTGCAGTTTTCACTGTAAATTCGAGTTGGAGCTAGTATCTCCCCATATATATGTATGGAGTGGAGTTTGCAAGTGAAAAGAAACTTTGTGTTCCCAACAAGCTACCTGAAGGACGGCTTTCCCACCCACTTATCTCTCAGAACTGAGCATGTGGAGAGACTTTCTTTCATCTAGCACAAAGGGAACGGTTTGCAGGAGAAACTTTTACTGTGGTTTCTCAGTCTTTTTCCTAGTGCCGGTTTGAATTTCCTGCAGTTTTCACTGTAAAACCGAGTTGGAGCTAGTACCTCCCCATATATATGTATATATTGCAGTTTGCAAGTGAAAAGAAACTTTGTGTTCCCAACAAGCTAGGTAAAGGACGGCTTTCTCACACACTTTTCTCTCAGAACTGAGCATGTGGAGAGACGTTCGTTCATCTAGCAAAAATGGAACGGGTGGCAGTAGAAACTTTACCCTGGTTTCTCAGTCTTTTTCCTAGTGCCGGTTTGAAGTTCCTGCAGTTTTCACTGTAAAACAGATTTGGAGCTAGTACCTCCCCATATATATGTATATAGTGCAGTTTGCAAGTGAAAAGAAATTTTGTATTCCCAACAAGCTAGGTGATGGACGGCTTTCACACACACTTATCTCTCAGAACTGAGCATGTGGAGAGACGTTCGTTCATCTAGCACAAAGGGAACGGTTTGCAGGAGAAACTTTTACTCTGGTTTCTCAGTCTGTTTCCTAGTGCCGGTTTGAAGTTCCTGCAGTTTTCACTGTAAAACCGAGTTGGAGCCAGTACCGCCCCATATATATTTATGGAGTGGATTTTGCAACTTAAAAGAAACTTTGTGTTCCCAACAAGCTAGGTGAAGCACGGCTTTCACACACATTTATCTCTCAGAACTTAGCATGTGGAGAGACGTTCGTTCATTTAGCACAAGTGGAATGGGTTGCAGGAGAAACTTTTACTCTGGTTTCTCAGTGTGTTTCCTAGTGCCGGTTTGAAGTTCCTGCAGTTTCCACTGTAAAACCGAGTTGGAGTTAGTACCATCCAATATATATGTATGCAGTGGAGTTTGCAAGTGAAAAGAAACATTGTGTTCCCAACAAGCTAGGTAAAGGACGGCTTTCACACCCACTTATCTCTCAGAACTGAGCATGTGTAGAGACGTTCGTTCATCTAGCAAAAATGGAACGGGTTGCAGTAGAAACTTTTACTCTGGTTCCTCAGTCTGTTTCCAAGTGCCGGTTTGAATTTCCTGCAGATTTCACAGTAAAACCGAGTTAGAGCTAGTACCTCCCCATATATATGTATGGAGTGGAGTTTGCAAGTGAAAAGAAACTTTGTGTCCCCAACAAGCTAGGTGAAGAACGGCTTTCACACACACTTGTCTCTCAGAACTGAGCATGTGGAGAGACGTTCGTTCATCTAGCACAAATGGAACAGGTTGCAGGAGAATCTATTTCTCTGGTTTCTGTCTGTATCTTAGTGCCGATTTGAAGTTAATGAAGCTTTCACTGTAAAACAGATTTGGAGCTAGTACCTCCCCATACATATATATAGAGTGGAGTTTGCATCTGAAAAGAAACTTTGTGTTCCCAACAAGCTAGGTGAAGGACGGCTTTCACACACAACTATCTCTCACAACTGAGCATGTGGAGATACTTTCTTTCATCTAGCACAAAGGGAACGGTTTGCAGGAGAAACTTTTACTCTGGTTTCTCAGTCTGTTTCTTAGTGCCGGTTTCAAGTTCCTGCAGTTTGCACTGTAAAACCGAGTTGGAGCTAGTACCTACCCATATATAAGTATGGAGTGGAATTTGCAACTGAAAAGAAAATTTGTGTTCCCAAAAAGCTAGGTGAAGGACGGCTTTCACACACACTTATCTATCAGAACTGAGCATGTGGAGATACGTTCGTTCATCTAGCACAAAGGGAACGGGTTGCAGGTGTAACTTTTACTCTGGATTCTCAGTCTGTTACGTAGTGCCGCTTTTAAGTTCCTGCAGTTTTCACTGTAAAAACGAGTTGGAGCTAGTACCTCCCCATATATATGTATGGAGTGGAGATTGCAACTGAAAAGAAACTTTGTGTTCCCAACAATTTAGTTGAAGGACGGCTTTCACACACACATATCTCTCAGAACTGAGCATGTGGAGAGACGTTCGTTCATCTAGCACAAATGGAATGGGTTGCAGGAGAAACTTTTACACTGGATTCTCAGTCTGTTTCCTAGTGCCGGTTTGAAGTTCCTGCAGTTTTCACTGTAAAACAGAGTTGGAGCTAGTACCTCCACATATATATGTATGAAGTGAAGTTTGCAAGTGAAAAGAATATTTGTGTTCCCAACAAGCAAGTTGAAGGACGGCTTTCACACACACTTATCTCTCAGAAATGAGCATGTGGAGAGACGTTCTTTCATCTAGCACAAAGGGAACGGGTTGCAGGAGAAAGTTTTACTCTGGTTTCTCAGTCTGTTTCCTAGTGCCGGTTTGAAGTTCCTGCAGTTTTCACTTTTAAATCGAGTTGGAGCTAGTACCTCCCCATATATATTTATGGAGTGGAGTTTGCTACTGAAAAGATCTTTGTGTTCCCAAGAAGCTAGGTTAAGGACGGCTTTCACACACACATATCTCTCAGAACTGAGCATGTGGAGAGAATATCGTTCATCTAGCACAAAGGGAACGGGTTATAGGAGAAACTTTTACTCTGGTTTCTCAGTCTGTTTCCTAGTGCCGGTTAGAAATTCCTGCAGTTTTCACTGTAAAACAGAGTTGGAGGTATTACCTCCCCATATATATGTATGGAGTGGAGTTTGCAAGTGAAAAGAAACTTTGTGTTCCCAACAAGCTAGGTGAAGGACGGCTTTCACACACACTTATATCTCTGATCTGAGCATGTGGAGAGACGTTCGTTCATCTAGCACAAAGTGAAAGGTTTGCAGGCGTAACTTTTACTCTGGTTTCTCAGTCTGTTTCCTAGTGCCGGTTTGAAGTTCTTGCAGGTTTCACTGTAAAACCGAGTTGGAGCTAGTACCTCCCCATATATATGTATGGAGTTGAGTTTGCAAGTGAAAAGACTTTGGGTTCCCAACAAGCTAGGTGAAGTACGGCTTTCACACATTTATCCCTCAGAACTGAGCATGTGGAGAGACGTTCGTTCATCTAGCACAAATGGAACAGGTTGCAGGAGAAACTTTTACTCTGGTTTCTCAGTCTGTTTCCTAGTGCCTTTTTGAAGTTCCTGCAGTTTTCACTGTAAAACCGAGTTGGAGCTACTACCTCCCCGTATATATGTATGGAGTGGAGTTTGCAACTGAAAGAAACTTTGTGTTCCCAACAAGCTAGGTGAAGGAAGGCTTTCACACACACTTATCTCTCAGAACTGAGCATGTGGAGAGAAGTTCGTTCATCCAGCACAAACGGAACTGGTTGCAGGAGAAACTTTACTCTGGTTTCTCAGTCTGTTTCCTAGTGCCGGTTTGAAGTTCCTGCAGTTTTCACTGTAAAACCGATTTGGAGCTAATACCTCAACATATAGATGTATGGAGAGGAGTTTGCAAGTGAAAATAAACTTTTTGTTCCCAACAAGCTAGAAGGACGGCTTTCACACACAGTTATCTCTCAGAACTGAGCATGTGGGGAGTCGTTCGTTCATCTAGCACAAAGGGAACGGGTTGCAGGAGAAACTTTTACTCTGGTTTCTCAGTCTGTTTCCTAGTGCCGGTTTGAAATTCCTGCAGTTTTCACTGTAAAACCGAGTTAGAGCTTGTACATCCCCATATATATGTATGGAGTGGAGTTTGCAAGTGAAATGAAACTATTTCTTCCCAACAAGCTAGTTGAAGTACGGCTTTCACACACACATATCTCTCAGAACTGAGCATGTGGAGAGATGTTCGTTCATGTAGCACAAATGGAAAGGGTTGCAGGAGAAACTTTTACTCTGGTTTCTCAGTCTTTTACCTAGTGCCGGTTTGAAGTTCCTGCAGTTTTCACTGTAAAACAGATTTGGAGCTAGTACGTCCCCATATATATGTATATAGTGCACTTTGCAAGTGAAAAGAAATTTTGTGTTCCCAACAAGCTAGGTGATGGACGGCTTTCACACACACTTATCTCTCAGAACTGAGCATGTGGAGAGACGTTCGTTCATCTAGCACAAAGGGAACGGGTTGCAGGAGAAACTTTTACTCTGGTTTCTCAGTCTGTTTCCTAGTGCCAGTTTGAAGTTCCTGCAGTTTTCACTGTAAAACCGAGTTGGAGCCAGTACCGCCCCATATATATTTATGGAGTGGATTTTGCAACTTAAAAGAAACTTTGTGTTCCCAACAAGCTATGTGAAGCACGGCTTTCACACACATTTATCTCTCAGAACTGAGCATGTGGAGAGACGTTCGTTCATCTAGCACAAGTGGAATGGGTTGCAGGAGAAACTTTTACTCTGGTTTCTCAGTGTGTTTCCTAGTGCCGGTTTGAATTTCCTGCAGTTTCCACTGTAAAACCGAGTTGGAGTTAGTTCCATCCCATATATATGTATGGAGTGGAGTTTGCAATTGAAAAGAAACATTGTGTTCCCAACAAGCTAGGTAAAGGACGGCTTTCACACACACTTATCTCTCAGAACTGAGCATGTGGAGAGACGTTCGTTCATCTAGCAAAAATGGAACGGGTTGCAGTAGAAACTTTTACTCTGGTTCCTCAGTCTGTTTCCAAGTGCCGGTTTGAATTTCCTGCAGATTTCACAGTAAAACCGAGTTAGAGCTAGTACCTCCCCATATATATGTATGGAGTGGAGTTTGCATCTGAAAAGAAACTTTGTGTTCCCAACAAGCTAGGTGAAGGACGGCTTTCACACACAATTATCTCTCACAACTGAGCATGTGGAGATACTTTCATTCATCTAGCACAATGGGAACGGTTTGCAGGAGAAACTTTTACTCTGGTTTCTCAGTCTGTTTCCCAGTGCCGGTTTGAAGTTCCTGCAGTTTTCACTGTTAAATCGAGTTGGAGCTAGTACCTCCCCATATATATGTATGGAGTGGAGTTTGCTACTGAAAAGATGTTTGTGTTCCCATGAAGCTAGGTGAAGGACGGCTTTCACACACACATATCTCTCAGAACTGAGCATGTGGAGAGAATATCGTTCATCTAGCACAAAGGGAACGGGTTATAGGAGAAACTTTTACTCTGGTTTCTCAGTCTGTTTCTTAGTGCCGGTTAGAAGTTCCTGCAGTTTTCACTGTAAAACAGAGTTGGAGCTATTATCTCCTCATATATATGTATGGAGTGGAGTTTGCAAGTGAAAAGAAACTTTGTGTTCCCAACAAGCTAGGTGAAGGACGGCTTTCACACACACTTATATCTCTGAACTGAGCATGTGGAGAGACGTTCTTTCATCTAGCACAAAGTGAAAGGTTTGCAGGCGTAACTTTTACTCTGGTTTCTCAGTCTGTTTCCTAGTGCCGGTTTGAAGTTCCTGCAGTTTTCAGTGTAAAACCGAGTTGGAGCTAGTACCTCCCCATATATATGTATGGAGTGGAGTTTGCAAGTGAAAAGAAACTTTGGGTTCCCAACAAGCTAGGTGAAGGACGGCTTTCACACATTTATCCCTCAGAACTGAGCATGTGGAGAGACGTTCGTTCATCTAGCACAAATGGAACAGGTTGCAGGAGAAACTTTTACTCTGGTTTCTCAGTCTGTTTCATAATGCCGGTTTTAAGTTCCTGCAGTTTTCACTGTAAAACCGAGTTGGAGCTACTACCTCCCCGTATATATGTATGGAGTGGAGTTTGCAACTGAAAAGAAACTTTGTGTTCCCAACAAGCTAGGTGAAGGAAGGCTTTCACACACACTTATCTCTCAGAACTGAGCATGTGGAGAGAAGTTCGTTCATCCAGCACAAACGGAACTGGTTGCAGGAGAAACTTTACTCTGGTTTCTCAGTCTGTTTCCTAGTGCCGGTTTGAAGTTCCTGCAGTTTTCACTGTAAAACCGATTTGGACCTAATACCTCAACATATATATGTATGGAGAGGAGTTTGCATGTGAAAATAAACTTTTTGTTCCCTACAAGCTAGAAGGACGGCTTTCACACACAGTTATCTCTCAGAACTGAGCATGTGGGGAGTCGTTCGTTCATCTAGCACAAAGGGAACGGGTTGCAGGAGAAACTTTTACTCTGGTTTCTCAGTCTGTTTCCTAGTGCCGGTTTGAATTTCCTGCAGTTTTCACTGTAAAACCGAGTTAGAGCTTGTACATCCCCATATATATTTATGGAGTGGAGTTTGCATCTGAAAAGAAACTTTGTGTTCCCAACAAGCTAGGTGAAGGACGGCTTTCACACACAATTATCTCTCACAACTGAGCATGTGGAGATACTTTCATTCATCTAGCACAAAGGGAACGGTTTGCAGGAGAAACTTTTACTCTGGTTTCTCAGTCTGTTTCTTAGTGCCGGTTTCAAGTTCCTGCAGTTTGCACTGTAAAACCGTGTTGGAGCTAGTACCTACCCATATATATGTATGGAGTGGAGTTTGCTACTGAAAAGATCTTTGTGTTCCCAAGAAGCTAGGTGAAGGACGGCTTTCACACACACATATCTCTCAGAACTGAGCATGTGGATAGAATATCGTTCATTTAGCACAAAGGGAACGGGTTATAGGAGAAACTTTTACTCTGGTTTCTCAGTCTGTTTCCTAGTGCCGGTTAGAAGTTCCTGCAGTTTTCACTGTAAAACAGAGTTGGAGCTATTACCTCCCCATATATATGTATGGAGTGGAGTTTGCAAGTGAAAAGAAACTTTGTGTTCCCAACAAGCTAGGTGAAGGACGGCTTTCACACACACTTATATCTCTGAACTGAGCATGTGGAGAGACGTTCGTTCATCTAGCACAAAGTGAAAGGTTTGCAGGCGTAACTTTTACTCTGGTTTCTCAGTCTGTTTCCTAGTGCCGGTTTGAAGTTCCTGCAGGTTTCACTGTAAAACCGAGTTGGAGCTAGTACCTCCCCATATATATGTATGGAGTGGAGTTTGCAAGTGAAAAGAAACTTTGGGTTCCCAACAAGCTAGGTGAAGGACGGCTTTCACACATTTATCCCTCAGAACTGAGCATGTGGAGAGACGTTCGTTCATCTAGCACAAGGGGAACAGGTTGCAGGAGAAACTTTTACTCTGGTTTCTCAGTCTGTTTCCTAGTGCCGGTTTGAAGTTCCTGCAGTTTTCAATGTAAAACCGATTTGGAGCTACAACCTCCCCGTATATATGTATGGAGTGGAGTTTGCAACTGAAAAGAAACTTTGTGTTCCCAACAAGCTAGTTGAAGGACGGCTTTCAAACACACTTATCTCTCAGAACTGAGCATGTGGAGAGACGTTCGTTCATCTAGCACAAAGGGAACGGGTTGCAGGAGAAATTTTACTCTGGTTTCTCAGTCTGTTTCCTAGTGCCGGTTTGAATTTCCTGCAGTTTTCACTGTAAAACCGATCTGAAGCTACTACATCCCCGTATATAAGAATGGAGTGGAGTTTGCAACTTAAAAGTAACTTTGTGTACCTCCAACAAGCTAGGTGAAGGACGGCTTTCACACACACTTATCTCTCAGAACTGAGCATGTGGAGAGAAGTTCGTTCATCTAGCACAAAGAGAATGGGTTGCAGGAGAAACTTTTACTCTGGTTTCTCAGTCTGTTTCCTAGTGCCGGTTTGAATTTACTGCAGTTTTCACTGTAAAACCGAGTTGGAGCTAGTACCTCCCCTTATATATGTATGGAGTGGAGTTTGCTACTGAAAAGATCTTTGTGTTCCCAAGAAGCTAGTTGAAGGACGGCTTTCACACACACATATCTCTCAGAACTGAGCATGTGGAGAGAATATCGTTCATTTAGCACAAAGGGAACGGGTTATAGGAGAAACTTTTGCTCTGGTTTCTCAGTCTGTTTCCTAGTGCCGGTTAGAAGTTCCTGCAGTTTTCACTGTAAAACAGAGTTGGAGCTATTACCTCCCCATATATATGTATGGAGTGGAGTTTGCAAGTGAAAAGAAACTTTGTGTTCCCAACAAGCTAGGTGAAGGACGGCTTTCACACACACTTATATCTCTGAACTGAGCATGTGGAGAGACGTTCGTTCATCTAGCACAAAGTGAAAGGTTTGCAGGCGTAACTTTTACTCTGGTTTCTCAGTCTGTTTCCTAGTGCCGGTTTGAAGTTCCTGCAGGTTTCACTGTAAAACCGAGTTGGAGCTAGTACCTCCCCATATATATGTATGGAGTGGAGTTTGCAAGTGAAAAGAAACTTTGGGTTCCCAACAAGCTAGGTGAAGGACGGCTTTCACACATTTATCCCTCAGAACTGAGCATGTGGAGAGACGTTCGTTCATCTAGCACAAATGGAACAGGTTGCAGGAGAAACTTTTACTCTGGTTTCTCAGTCTGTTTCCTAGTGCCGGTTTGAAGTTCCTGCAGTTTTAAATGTAAAACCGAGTTGGAGGTAGTACCTCCCCATATATATGTATGGAGTGGAGTGTGCAATTGAAAAGAAACTTTGTGTTCCCAACAAGCTAAGTGAAGGACGGCTTTCACACACAATTATCTCTCAGAACTGAGCATGTGGAGAGACGTTCGTTCATCTAACACAAAGGGAACGGGTTGCAGGAGAAACTTTTACTCTGGTTTCTCAGTCTGTTTCCTATTGCCAGTTTGAATTTCCTGCAGTTTTCACTGTAAAAACGGGTTGGAGCTAGTACCTCCCCATATAAATGTGAGGAGTGGAGTTTGCAACTGAAAAGAAACTTAGTTTTCCCAACAAGCTAGGTGAAGGACGGCTTTCACACACACTTATCTCTCAGAACTGAGCATGTGGAGTGATGTTCGTTCATCTAGCACAAAGGGAACGGGTTGCAGGAGAATCTTTTACTCTGGTTTCTTAGTCTGTTTTCTAGTGCCGGTTTGAAGTTCCTGCAGTTTTCACTGTAAAACCGATTTGGAGCTAATACCTCAACATATATATGTATGGAGAGGGGTTTGCAAGTGAAAAGAAACTTTGTGTTCCAAACAAGCTAGGTGAAGGACGGCTTTCAAACACACTTATCTCTCAGAAATGAGCATGTGGAGAGACGTTCGTTCATCTAGCACAAAGGGAACGTGTTGCAGGAGAAACTTTTACTCTGGTTTCTCAGTCTGTTTCCTAGTGCCGGATTGAATTTCCTGCAGTTTTCACTGTAAAACCGAGTTGAAGCTACTACATCCCAGTATATACGTATGGAGTGGAGTTTGCAACTGAAAAGTAACTTTGTGTTCCTCCAACAAGCTAGGTGAAGGACGGCTTTCACACACACTTATCTCTCAGATCTGAGCATGTGGAGAGGTTCGTTCATCTAGCACAAAGGGAACGGGTTGCAGGAGAAACTTTTACTCTGGTTTCTCAGTTTGTTTCCTAGTGCCGGTTTGAGTTTACTGCAGTTTTCACTGTAAAACCGATTTGGAGCTAGTACCTCCCCATATATATGTATGGAGTGGAGTTTGCAAGTGAAAAGAAACTTTGTGTTCCCAACCAGCTAGGTGAAGGACGGCTTTCACACACACTTACCTCTCAGAACTGAGCATGTGGAGAGACGTTCATTCATCTAGCACGAATGGAACGGGTTGCAGGAGAAACTTTTACTCTGGTTTCTTAGTCTGTTTCCTATTGCCGGTATGAAGTTCCTGCAGTTTTCTCTGTAAAACCCAGTTGGATCTAGTACCTCCCCATATATATGTAAGGTTTGGTGTTTGCAATTGAAAAGAATCTTTGTGTTCCCAACCAGCTAGGTGAAGGACGGCTTTCACACACACTTATCTCTCAGAACTGAGCATGTGGAGAGATGTTCATTCATCTAGCACAAAGGGAACGGGTTGCAGGAGAAACTATTTCTCTGGTTTCTCAGACGGTTTCCTAGTGCCTTTTTGAATTTCCTGCAGGTTTCACTGTAAAAAGGAGTTGGAGCTAGTATCTCCCCATAAATATTTATGGTGTGGAGTTTGCAACTGAAAAGAAAATTTGTGTTCCCAACAAGCTAGGTGAAGGACGGCTTTCACACACACTTATTTCTCAGAACTGAGCATGTGGAGAGACGTTCGTTCATCTAGCACAAAGGGAAAGGTTTGCAGGAGAAACTTTTACTCTGGTTTCTCAGTCTGTTTCCTAGTGCCGGTTTGAAGTTCCTGCACTTTTCACTGTAAAACCGAGTTGGAGCTAGTACCTCCCCATATATATGTATGGAGTGGAGTTTGCAATTGAAAAGAAACTTTGTGTTCCCAACAAGCTAAGTGAAGGACGGTTTTCACACACACTTATCTCTCAGAACTGAGCATGTGGAGAGGTTCGTTCATCTAGCACAAAGGGAACGGGTTGCAGGAAAAACTTTTACTCTGGTTTCTCAGTCTGTTTCCCAGTGCCGGTTTGAAGTTCCTGCAGTTTTCACTGTTAAATCGAGTTGGAGCTAGTACCTCCCCATATATATGTATGGAGTGGAGTTTGCTACTGAAAAGATCTTTGTGTTCCCAAGAAGCTAGGTGAAGGACGGCTTTCACACACACATATCTCTCAGAACTGAGCATGTGGAGAGAATATCGTTCATTTAGCACAAAGGGAACGGGTTATAGGAGAAACTTTTACTCTGGTTTCTCAGTCTGTTTCCTAGTGCCGGTTAGAAGTTCCTGCAGTTTTCACTGTAAAACAGAGTTGGAGCTATTACCTCCCCATATATATGTATGGAGTGGAGTTTGCAAGTGAAAAGAAACTTTGTGTTCCCAACCAGCTAGGTGAAGGACGGCTTTCACACACACTTACCTCTCAGAACTGAGCATGTGGAGAGACGTTCATTCATCTAGCACGAATGGAACGGGTTGCAGGAGAAACTTTTACTCTGGTTTCTTAGTCTGTTTCCTATTGCCGGTATGAATTCCTGCAGTTTTCTCTGTAAAACCCAGTTGGATCTAGTACCTCCCCATATATATGTAAGGGGTGGTGTTTGCAATTGAAAAGAAACTTTGTGTTTCCAACCAGCTAGGTGAAGGACGGCTTTCACACACACTTATCTCTCAGAACTGAGCATGTGGAGAGACGTTCATTCATCTAGCACAAAGGGAACGGGTTGCAGGAGAAACTATTTCTCTGGTTTCTCAGACGGTTTCCTAGTGCCTTTTTGAATTTCCTGCAGGTTTCACTGTAAAAAGGAGTTGGAGCTAGTATCTCCCCATAAATATTTATGGTTTGGAGTTTGCAACTGAAAAGAAAATTTGTGTTCCCAACAAGCAAGGTGAAGGACGGCTTTCACACACACTTATCTCTCAGAACTGAGCATGTGGAGAGATGTTCGTTCATCTAGCACAAAGGGAAAGGTTTGCAGGAGAAACTTTTACTCTGGTTTCTCAGTCTGTTTCCTAGTGCCGGTTTGAAGTTCCTGCACTTTTCACTGTAAAACCGAGTTGGAGCTAGTACCTCCCCATATATATGTATGGAGTGTAGTTTGCAATTGAAAAGAAACTTTGTGTTCCCAACAAGGTAAGTGAAGGACGGTTTTCACACACACTTATCTCTCAGAACTGAGCATGTGGAGAGGTTCGTTCATCTAGCACAAAGTGAACGGGTTGCAGGAGAAACTTTTACTCTGGTTTCTCAGTCTGTTTCCCAGTGCCGGTTTGAAGTTCCTGCAGTTTTCACTGTTAAATCGAGTTGGAGCTAGTACCTCCCCATATATATGTATGGAGTGGAGTTTGCTACTGAAAAGATCTTTGTGTTCCCAAGAAGCTAGGTGAAGGACGGCTTTCACACACACATATCTCTCAGAACTGAGCATGTGGAGAGAATATCGTTCATTTATCACAAAGGGAACGGGTTATAGGAGAAACTTTTACTCTGGTTTCTCAGTCTGTTTTCTAGTGCCGGTTAGAAGTTCCTGCAGTTTTCACTGTAAAACAGAGTTGGAGCTATTACCTCCCCATATATATGTATGGAGTGGAGTTTGCAAGTGAAAAGAAACTTTGTGTTCCCAACAAGCTAGGTGAAGGACGGCTTTCAAACACACTTATATCTCTGAACTGAGCATGTGGAGAGACGTTCGTTCATCTAGCACAAAGTGAAAGGTTTGCAGGCGTAACTTTTACTCTGGTTTCTCAGTCTGTTTCCTAGTGCCGGTTTGAAGTTCCTGCAGGTTTCACTGTAAAACCGAGTTGGAGCTAGTACCTCCCCATATATATGTATGGAGTGGAGTTTGCAAGTGAAAAGAAACTTTGGGTTCCCAACAAGCTAGGTGAAGAACGGCTTTCACACATTTATCCCTCAGAACTGAGCATGTGGAGAGACGTTCGTTCATCTAGCACTAATGGAACAGGTTGCAGGAGAAACTTTTACTCTGGTTTCTCAGTCTGTTTCCTAGTGCCGGTTTGAAGTTCCTGCAGTTTTCAATGTAAAACCGATTTGGAGCTAATACCTCAACATATATATGTATGGAGAGGAGTTTGCAAGTGAAAAGAAACTTTGTGTTCCAAACAAGCTAGTTGAAGGACGGCTTTCAAACACACTTATCTCTCAGAACTGAGCATGTGGAGAGACGTTCGTTCATCTAGCACAAAGGGAACGGGTTGCAGGAGAAACTTTTACTCTGGTTTCTCAGTCTGTTTCCTAGTGCCGGTTTGAATTTCCTGCAGTTTTCACTGTAAAACCGATCTGAAGCTACTACATCCCCGTATATAAGTATGGAGTGGAGTTTGCAACTTAAAAGTAACTTTGTGTACCTCCAAAAAGCTAGGTGAAGGACGGCTTTCACACACACTTATCTCTCAGAACTGAGCATGTGGAGAGAAGTTCGTTCATCTAGCACAAATGGAATGGGTTGCAGGAGAAACTTTTACTCTGGTTTCTCAGTCTGTTTCCTAGTGCCGGTTTGAATTTACTGCAGTTTTCACTGTAAAACCGAGTTGGAGCTAGTACCTCCCCATATATATGTATGGAGTGGAGTTTGCAACTGAAAAGAAACTTTGTGTTCCCAACCAGCTAGGTGAAGGACGGCTTTCACACACACTTACCTCTCAGAACGTAGCATGTGGAGACACGTTCGTTCATCTAGAACGAATAGAACGTGTTGCAGGAGAAACTTTTACTCTGGTTTCTCAGTCTGTTTCCTATTGCCGGTTTGAAGTTCCTGCAGTTTTCACTGTAAAACCGAGTTGGAGCTAGTACCTCCCCTTATATATGTAAGGAGTGGTGTTTGCAATTGAAAAGAAACTTTGTGTTCCCAACCAGCTAGGTGAAGGACGGCTTTCACACACACTTATCCCTCAGAACTGAGCATGTTGAGAGACGTTCGTTCATCTAGCACAAAGGGAACAGGTTGCAGGAGAAACTTTTACTCTGGTTTCTCAGTCGGTTTCCTAGTGCCTTTTTGAAGTTCCTGCAATTTTCACTGTAAAAAGGAGTTGGAGCTAGTATCTCCCCATAAATATTTATGGTGTGGAGTTTGCAACTGAAAAGAAAATTTGTGTCCCCAACAAGCTATGTGAAGGGCGGCTTTCACACACACATATCTCTCAGAACTGAGCATGTGGAGAGACGTTCGTTCATCTAGCACAAAGGGAAAGGTTTGCAGGAGAAACTATTACTCTGGTTTCTCAGTCTGTTTCCTAGTGCCGGTATGAAGTTCCTGCACTTTTTACTGTAAAACCGAGTTGGAGCTAGTACCTCCCCATATATATGTATGGAGTGGAGTGTGCAATTGAAAAGAAACTTTGTGTTCCCAACAAGATAAGTGAAGGACGGCTTTCACACACAATTATCTCTCAGAACTGAGCATGTGGAGAGACGTTCGTTCATCTAACACAAAGGGAACGGGTTGCAGGAGAAACTTTTACTCTGGTTTCTCAGTCTGTTTCCTATTGCCGGTTTGAATTTCCTGCAGTTTTCACTGTAAAAACGAGTTGGAGCTAGTACCTCCCCATATAAATGTGAGGAGTGGAGTTTGCAACTGAAAAGAAACTTAGTTTTCCCAACAAGCTAGGTGAAGGACGGCTTTTACACACACTTATCTCTCAGAACTGAGCATGTGGATTGATGTTCGTTCATCTAGCACAAAGGGAACGGGTTGCAGGAGAAACTTTTACTCTGGTTTCTTAGTCTGTTTCCTAGTGCCGGTTTGAAGTTCCTGCAGTTTTCACTGTAAAACCGAGTTGAAGCTACTACATCCCAGTATATACGTATGGAGTGGAGTTTGCAACTGAAAAGTAACTTTGTGTTCCTCCAACAAGCTAGGTGAAGGACGGCTTTCACACACACTTATCTCTCAGATCTGAGCATGTGGAGAGGTTCGTTCATCTAGCACAAAGGGAACGGGTTGCAGGAGAAACTTTTACTCTGGTTTCTCAGTTTGTTTCCTAGTGCCGGTTTGAGTTTACTGCAGTTTTCACTGTAAAACCGATTTGGAGCTAGTACCTCCCCATATATATGTATGGAGTGGAGTTTGCAAGTGAAAAGAAACTTTGTGTTCCCAACCAGCTAGGTGAAGGACGGCTTTCACACACACTTACCTCTCAGAACGGAGCATGTGGAGAGACGTTCATTCATCTAGCACGAATGGAACGGGTTGCAGGAGAAACTTTTACTCTGGTTTATTAGTCTGTTTCCTATTGCCGGTATGAAGTTCCTGCAGTTTTCTCTGTAAAACCCAGTTGGGTCTAGTACCTCCCCATATATATGTAAGGGGTGGTGTTTGCAATTGAAAAGAAACTTTGTGTTCCCAACCAGCTAGGTGAAGGACGGCTTTCACACACACTTATCTCTCAGAACTGAGCATGTGGAGAGACGTTCATTCATCTAGCACAAAGGGAACGGGTTGCAGGAGAAACTATTTCTCTGGTTTCTCAGACGGTTTCCTAGTGCATTTTTGAATTTCCTGCAGGTTTCACTGTAAAAAGGAGTTGGAGCTAGTATCTCCCCATAAATATTTATGGTGTGGAGTTTGCAACTGAAAAGAAAATTTGTGTTCCCAACAAGCTAGGTGAAGGACGGCTTTCACACACACTTATCTCTCAGAACTGAGCATGTGGAGAGACGTTCGTTCATCTAGAACAAAGGGAAAGGTTTGCAGGAGAAACTTTTACTCTGCTTTCTCAGTCTGTTTCCTAGTGCCGGTTTGAAGTTCCTGCACTTTTCACTGTAAAACCGAGTTGGAGCTAGTACCTCCCCATATATATGTATGGAGTGGAGTTTGCAATTGAAAAGAAACTTTGTGTTCCCAACAAGCTAAGTGAAGGACGGTTTTCACACACACTTATCTCTCAGAACTGAGCATGTGGGGAGGTTCGTTCATCTAGCACAAAGGGAACGGGTTGCAGGAGAAACTTTTACTCTGGTTTCTCAGTCTGTTTCCTATTGCCGGTTTGAAGTTCCTGCAGTTTTCACTGTAAAAACGAGTTGGAGCTAGTACCTCCCCATATAAATGTGAGGAGAGGAGTTTTCAACTGAAATAAACTTAGTTTTCCCAACAAGCTAGGTGAAGGACGGCTTTCACACACACTTATCTCTCAGAACTCAGCATGTGGAGAGACGTTCGTTCATCTAGCACAAAGGGAACGGGTTGCAGGCGAAACTTTTACTCTGGTTTCTTAGTCTGTTTCCTAGTGCCGGTTTGAATTTCCTGCAGTTTTCACTGTAAAACCGAGTTGGAGCTAGTACCTCCCCATATATATGTATGGACTGGATTTTGCAACAGAAAAGAGACTTTGTGTTCCCAACAAGATAGGTGAACGACGGCTTTCACACACACTTATCTCTCAGAAGTGAGCATGTGGAGAGACGATCTTTAATCAAGCACAAAGGGAACGGGTTGCAGGGGAAACTATTACTCTGGTTTCTCAGTCTGTTTCCTAGTGCCGGTTTGAAGTTCCTGCAGTTTTCACTGTAAAACCGAGTTGGAGCTCGTACCTCCCCATATATATGTAAGGAGTGGAGTTTGCAATTGAAAAGAAACTTTGTGATCCCAACCAGCTAGGTGAAGGACGGCTTTCACACACACTTATCTCTCAGAACTGAGCATGTGGAGAGACGTCCGTTCATCTAGCACAAAGGGAACGGGTTGCAGGAGATACTTTTACTCTGGTTTCTCAGTCTGTATCCTAGTTCCTTTTTGAAGTTCCTGCAGTTTTCATTGTAAAACCGAGTTCGAGCTAGTACCTCCCCATAAATAAGTATGGTGTGGGGATTGCAAGTGAAAGAAACTTTGTGTTCCCAACAAGCTAGGTGAAGTACGGCTTTCACACACACTTATCTCTCAGAATTGAGCATGTGGAGAGACGTTCGTTCATATAGCACAAAGGGAACGGGTTGCAGGAGAAACTTTCACTCTGGTTTCTCAGTCTGTTTCCTAGTGCCGGTTGGAAGATCCTGCAGTTTTCACTGTAAAACTGAGTTGGAGCTAGTACCTCCCCATATATATGAATGGAGTGGAGATTGCAAGTGAAAAGAAACTTTGTGTTCCCAACAAGCTAGGTGAAGTACGGCTTTCACACACACTTATCTCTCAGAACTGAGCATGTGGAGAGACGTACGTTCATCTAGCACAATTGGAACGGGTTGAGGAGAAACTTTTACTCTGGTTTCTCAGTCTTTTTCCTAGTGCCGGTTTGAAGTTCCTGCAGTTTTCACTGTAAAACCGATTTGGAGCTACTACCTCCCCGTATATATGTATGGATTGGAGTTAGCAACTGAAAAGAAACTTTATGTTCCCAACAAGCTAGGTGAAGGACGGCTTTCACACACACTTATCTCTCAGAACTGAGCATGTGGAGAGAATTTCGTTCATCCAGCACAAAGGGATCTGGTTGCAGTAGAAACTTTTACTCTGGTTTCTCAGTCTGTTTCCTAGTGCCGGTTTGAAGTTCCTGCAGTTTTCACTGTAAAACCGATTTGGAGCTAATTGCTCAACATATATATGTATGGAGAGGAGTTTGCAAGTGAAAAGAAACTTTGTGTTCCCAACAAGCTAGGTGAAGGACGGCTTTCAAACACACTTATCTCTCAGAACTATGCATGTGGAGAGACGTTCGTTCATCTAGCACAAATGGAACGGGTTGCAGGAGAAACTTTTACTCTGGTTTCTCAGTCTGTTTCCTAGTGCCGGTTTGAAGTTCCTGCAGTTTTCACTGTAAAACCGAGTTGGAGCTACTACCTCCCCGTATATATGTATGGAGTGGAGTTTGCAAGTGAAAAGAAACTTTGTGATCCCAACAAGCTAGGTGAAGGACGGCTTTCACACCCACATATTTCTCAGAACTGAGCATGTGGAGAGACGTTCGTTCATCTAGCACAAAAGGAACGGGTTGCAGGAGAAACTTTTACTCTGGATTCTCAGTCTGTTTCCTAGTGCCTTTTAGAAGTTCCTGCAGATTTCACTGTAAAACGGAGTTCGAGCTAGTACCTCCCCATAAATATCTCTGGTGTGGAGTTTGCAAGTGAAAAGAAACTTTGTGTTCCAAACAAGCTAGGTGAAGGACGGCTTTCACACACAATTATCTCTCAGAACTGAGCACGTGGAGAGACGTTCTTTCATATAGCACAAAGGGAACGGTTTGCAGGAGAAACTTTTACTCTGGTTTCTCAGTCTTTTTCCTAGTGCCGGTTTGAAGTTCTTGCAGTTTTCACTGTAAAACGGAGTTGGAGCTAGTACCTCCCCATATATATGTATGGAGTGGAGTTTGCAATTGAAAAGAGACTTTGTGTTCCCAACAAGCTAGGTGAAGGACGCCTTTCACACACACTTATCTCTCAGAACTGAGCATGTGGAGAGACGATCGTTCATCTAGCACAAAGGGATCGGGTTGCAGGGGAAACATTTACTCTGGTTTCTCAGTCTGTTTCCTAGTACCGGTTGGAAGATCCTGCAGTTTTCACTGTAAAACCGAGTTGGAGCTAGTACCTCCCCATATATATGTATGGACTGGAGTTTGCAAAATAAAAGAGACTTTGTGTTCCCAACAAGCTAGGTGAAAGACGGCTTTCATACACACTTATCTCTCAGAAGTGAGCATGTGGAGAGACGATCGTTCATCAAGCACAAAGAGAACGGGTTGCAGTGGAAATTTTTACTCTGGTTTCTCAGTCTGTTTCCTAGTGCCGGTTTGAAGTTCCTGCACTTTTCACAGTAAAACCGAGTTGGAGCTAGTACATCCCCATATATATGAATGGAGTGGAGATTGCAAGTGAAAAGAAACTTTGTGTTCCCAACAAGCTAGGTGAAGGACGGCTTTCACACACAATTATCTCTCAGAACTGAGCATGTGTAGAGGCGTTCGTTCATCTAGCACAAAGTGAAAGGGTTGCAATAGAAACTTTTACTCTGGTTTCTCAGTCTGTTTCCTAGTGACGGTTTGATGTTCCTGCAGTTTTCACTGTAAAACCGAGTTGGAGCTAGTACCTCCCCATATATATGTAAGGAGTGGAGTTTGCAACTGAAAAGAAACTTTGTGTTCCCAAACAGTTAGGTGAAGGACGGCTTTCACACACACATATCTCTCAGAACTGAGCATGTGGAGAGACGTTCGTTCATCTAGCACAAAGGGAACGGGTTGCAGGACAAACTTTTTCTCTGGTTTCTCAGTCTGTTTCCTAGTGCCGGTTTGAAGTTCCTGCAGTTTTCACTGTAAAACCGAGTTGGAGCTAGTACCTCCCCATATATATGTAAGGAGTGGAGTTTGCAGTTGAAAAGAAACTTTGTGATCCCAAACAGCTAGGTGAAGGAAGGCTTTCACACACACTTATCTCTCAGAACTGAGCATGTGGAGAGACGTTCGTTCATCTAGCACAAAGGGAACGGGTCGCAGGAGAAACATTTACTCTGGTTTCTCAGTCTGTTTCCTAGTGCCTTTTTGAAGTTCCTGCAGTTTTCACTGTAAAACGGAGTTCGAGCTAGTACCTCCCCATAAATAAGTATGGTGTGGGGTTTGCAAGTGAAAGAAACTTTGTGTTCCCAACAAGCTAGGTGAAGTACGGCTTTCACACACACTTATCTCTCAGAACTGAGCATGTGGAGAGACGTTCGTTCATATAGCACAAAGGGAACTGGTTGCAGGAGAAACTTTTACTCTGGATTCTCAGTCTGTTTCCTAGTGCCGGTTGGAAGATCCTGCAGTTTTCCCTGTAAAACTTAGTTGGAGCTAGTACCTCCCCATATATATGAATGGAGTGGAGATTGCAAGTGAAAAGAAACTTTGTGTTCCCAACAAGCTAGGTGAAGTACGGCTTTCACACACACTTATCTCTCAGAACTGAGCATGTGGAGAGACGTTCGTTCATCTAGCACAATTGGAACCGGTTGCAGGAGAAACTTTTACTCTGGTTTCTCAGTCTTTTTCCTAGTGCCGGTTTGAAGTTCCTGCAGTTTTCACTGTAAAACCGAGTTGGAGCTACTACCTCCCCGTATATATGTATGGATTGGAGTTAGCAACTGAAAAGAAACTTTATGTTCCCAACAAGCTAGGTGAAGGACGGCTTTCACACACAATTATCTCTCAGAACTGAGCATGTGGAGAGAATTTCGTTCATCCAGCACAAAGGTATCTGGTTGCAGGAGAAACTTTTACTCTGGTTTCTCAGTCTGTTTCCTAGTACCGGTTTGAAGTTCCTGTACTTTTCACTGTTAAACCGATTTGGAGCTAATTGCTCAACATATATATGTATGGAGAGGAGTTTGCAAGTGAAAAGAAACTTTGTGTTCCCAACAAGCTAGGTGAAGGACGGCTTTCAAACACACTTATCTCTCAGAACTTTGCATGTGGAGAGACGTTCGTTCATCTAGCACAAAGGGAACGGGTTGCAGGAGAAACTTTTACTCTGGGTTCTCAGTCTGTTTCCTAGTGCCGGTTTTAAGTTCCTGCAGTTTTCACTGTAAAACAGAGTTGGAGCTACTACCTTCCCGTATATATGTATGGAGTGGAGTTTGCAAGTGAAAAGAAACTTTGTGTTCCCAACAAGCTAGGTGAAGGACGGCTTTCACACACACTTATCTCTCAGAACTTAGTATATGGAGAGACGATCGTTCATCTAGCACAAAGGGATCGGGTTGCTAGGGAAACTTTTACTCTGGTTTCTCAGTATGTTTCCTAGTGCCGGTTAGAAGTTCCTGCATTTTTCACTGTAAAACCGAGTTGGAGCTAGTACCTCCCCATATATATGTATGGAGTGGAGTTTGCAACTGAAAAGAAACGTTGTGATCCCAACAAGCTAGTTGAAGGACGGCTTTAACACACACATTTCTCTTAGAACTGAGCATGTGGAGAGACGTTCGTTCATTTAGCACAAACGGAAATGGTTGCAGGAGAAACTTTTACTCTGGTATCTCAGTCTGTTTCCTAGTGCCGGTTTGAAGTTCCTGCAGTTTTCACTGTAAAACCGAGTTGGAGCTAGTACGTCCCAATATATATGTATGGACTGGAGTTTGCAACAGAAAAGAGACTTTGTTTTCCCAACAAGATAGGTGAAGGGCGGCTTTCACACACACTTATCTCTCAGAAGTGAACATGTGGAGAGACGATCGTTCATCAAGCACAAACGGAACGGGTTGCAGGGGAAACATTTACTCTGGTTTCTCAGTCTGTTTCCTAGTGCCGGTTTGAAGTTAATGCACTTTTCACTGTAAAACCGAGTTGGAACTAGTACCTCCCCATATATATGTAAGGAGTGGAGTTTGCAATTGAAAAGAAACTTTGTGATCCCAAACAGCTAGGTGAAGGACGGCTTTCACACACACTTATCTCTCAGAACTTAGCATGTGGAGAGACGTTCGTTCATCTAGCACAAAGGGAACGGTTTGCAGGAGAAACATTTACTCTGGTTTCTCAGTCTGTTTCCTAGTGCCTTTTTGAAGTTCCTGCAGTTTTCACTGTAAAACGGAGTTCGAGCTAGTACCTTCCCATAAATATGTATGGTGTGGATTTTGCAAGTGAAAAGAAACTTTGTGTTCCCAACAAGCTAGGTGAAGGACCCCTTTCACACACAATTATCTCTCAGAACTGAGCATGTGGAGAGACGTTCGTTCATATAGCACAAAGGGAACTGGTTGAAGGAGAAAGTTTTACTCTGGTTTCTCAGTCTTTTTCCTAGTGCCGGTTTGAAGTTCTTGCAGTTTTCACTGTAAAATCGAGTTGGAGCTAGTACCTCCCCATATATATGTATGGAGTGGAGTTTGCAATTGAAAAGAAACTTTGTGATCCCAAACAGCTAGGTGAAGGACGGCTTTCACACACACATATCTCTCAGAACTTAGCATGTGGAGAGACGTTCGTTCATCTAGCACAAAGGGAACGGTTTGCAGGAGAAACATTTACTCTGGTTTCTCAGTCTGTTTCCTAGTGCCTTTTTGAAGTTCCTGCAGTTTTCACTGTAAAACGGAGTTCGAGCTAGTACCTCCCCATAAATATGTATGGTGTGGATTTTGCAAGTGAAAAGAAACTTTGTGTTCCCAACAAGCTAGGTGAAGGACCCCTTTCACACACAATTATCTCTCAGAACTGAGCATGTGGAGAGACGATCGTTCATCAAGCACAAAGGGTTCTGGTTGCAGGGGAAACCTTTACTCTGGTTTCTCAGTCTGTTTCCTAGTGCCGGTTTGACGTTCCTGCATTTTTCACTGTAAAACCGAGTTGGAGCTATTACTTCCCCACATATATTTAATGAGTGGAATTTGCAATTGAAAAGAAACTTTGTGATCCCAACCAGCTAGGTGAAGGACGGCTTTCACACACACTTATCTCTCAGAACTGAGCATGTGGAGAGACGTTCGTTCATCTAGCACAAAGGAAACGGGTTGCAGGAGAAACTTTTACTCTGGTTTCTCAAACTGTTCCCTAATGCCTTTTTGAAGTTCCTGTAGATTTCACTGTAAAACGGAGTCCGAGCTAGTACCTCCCCATAAATATGTATGGTGTGGAGTTTGCAAGTGAAAAGAAACTTTGTGTTCCCAACAAGCTAGGTGAAGTACGGCTTTCACACACACTTATCTCTCAGAACTGAGCATGAGGAGAGACGTTCGTTCATCTAGCACAAAGGGAACGGGTTGCAGGAGAAACTTTTACTCTGGTTTCTCAGTCTTTTTCCTAGTGCCGGTTTGAAGTTTTTGCAGTTTTCACTGTAAAACAGAGTTGGAGCTAGTAACTCCCCATATATATGTATGGAGTGGAGTATGCAAGTGAAAAGGGACTTTGTGTTCCCAACAAGCTAGGTGAAGTACGGCTTTCAAACACACATATCTCTCAGAACTGAGCATGTGGAGAGACGATCGTTCATCTAGCACAAAGGGATCGGGTTGCAGGGGAAACTTTTACTCTGGTTTCTCAGTCTGTTTCCTAGTGCCGGTTTGAAGTTCCTGCAGTTTTCACTGTAAAACCGAGTTGTAGCTAGTACCTACCCATATATATGTAAGGAGTGGAGTTTGCAACTGAAAAGAAACTTTGTGTTCCCAACCAGCTAGGTGAAGGACGGCTTTCACACCCACATATTTCTCAGAACTGAGCATGTGGAGAGACGTTCGTTCATCTAGCACAAAAGGAACGGGTTGCAGGAGAAACTTTTACTCTGGATTCTCAGTTTGTTTCCTAGTGCCTTTTAGAAGTTCCTGCTGTTTTCACTGTAAAACGGAGTTCAAGCTAGTACCTCCCCATAAATATGTATGGTGTGGCGTTTGCAAGTGAAAAGAAACTTTGTGTTCCCAACAAGCTAGGTGAAGGACGGCTTTCACACACAATTATCTCTCAGAACTGAGCATGTGGAGAGACGTTCGTTCATCTAGCACAAAGGGAACGGGTTGCAGGAGAAACTTTTACTCTGGTTTCTCAGTCTTCTTCCTAGTGCCGGTTTGAAGTACTTGCAGTTTTCACTGTAAAACGGAGTTGGAGCTTGTACCTCCCCATATATATGTGTGGAGTGGAGTTTGCAAGTGAAAAGAGACTTTGTGTTCCCAACAAGCTAGGTGAAGTACGGCTTTCACACACACTTATCTCTCAGAACTGAGCATGTGGGAGACGATCGTTCATCTAGCAAAAAGGGATCGGGTTGCAGGGGAAACATTTACTATGGTTTCTCAGTCTGTTTCCTACTACCGGTTGGAAGATCCTGCAGTTTTCACTGTAAAACTCAGTTGGAGCTAGTACCTCCCCATATATATGTATGGACTGGAGTTTGCAAAAGATAAGAGACTTTGTGTTCCCAACAAGCTAGGTGAAAGACGGCTTTCATACACACTTATCTCTCAGAAGTGAGCATGTGGAGAGACGATCGTTCATCAAGCACAAAGAGAACGGGTTGCAGTGGAAATTTTTACTCTGGTTTCTCAGTCTGTTTCCTAGTGCCGGTTTGAAGTTCCTGCACTTTTCACAGTAAAACCGAGTTGGAGCTAGTACATCCCCATATATATGAATGGAGTGGAGATTGCAAGTGAAAAGAAACTTTGTGTTCCCAACAAGCTAGGTGAAGGACGGCTTTCACACACAATTATCTCTCAGAACTGAGCATGTGGAGAGGCGATCGTTCATCTAGCACAAAGTGAAAGGGTTGCAGGAGAAACTTTTACTCTGGTTTCTCAGTCTTTTTCCTAGTGCCGGTTTGATGTTCCTGCAGTTTTCACTGTAAAACCGAGTTGGAGCTAGTACCTCCCCATATATATGTAAGGAGTGGAGTTTGCAACTGAAAAGAATCTTTGTGTTCCCAAACAGCTAGGTGAAGGACGGCTTTCACACACACATATCTCTAGGAACTGAGCATGTGGAGAGACGTTCGTTCATCTAGCACAAAAGGATCGGGTTGCAGGAGAAACTTTTTCTCTGGTTTCTCAGTCTGTTTCCTAGTGCCGGTTTGAAGTTCCTGCAGTTTTCACTGTAAAACCGAGTTGGAGCTAGTACCTCCCCATATATATGTAAGGAGTGGAGTTTGCAATTGAAAAGAAACTTTGTGATCCCAAACAGCTATGTGAAGGACGGCTTTCACACACACTTATCTCTCAGAACTGAGCATGTGGAGAGACGTTCGTTCATCTAGCACAAAGGGAACGGGTTGCGGGAGAAACATTTACTCTGGTTTCTCAGTCTGTTTCCTAGTGCCTTTTTGAAGTTCCTGCAGTTTTCACTGTAAAACCGAGTTCGAGCTAGTACCTCCCCATAAATATGTATGGTGTGGAGTTTGCAAGTGAAAAGAAACTTTGTGTTCCCAACAAGCTAGGTGAAGGACTGCTTTCACACACAATTATCTCTCAGAACTGTGCATGTGGAGAGACGTTCGTTCATATAGCACAAAGGGAACTGGTTGCAGGAGAAAGTTTTACTCTGGTTTCTCAGTCTTTTTCCTAGTGCTGGTTTGAAGTTCTTGCAGTTTTCATTGTAAAATCGACTTGGAGCTACTACCTCCCCATATATATGTATGGAGTGGAGTTTGCAAGTGAAAAGAGACTTTGTGTTCCCAACAAGCTAGGTGAAGTACGGCTTTCACACACAATTATCTCTCAGAATTGAGCATGTGGAGAGACGATCGTTCATCTAGCACAAAGGGTTCTGGTTGCAGGGGAAACCTTTACTCTGGTTTCTCAGTCTGTTTCCTAGTGCCGGTTTGACGTTCCTGCATTTTTCACTGTAAAACCGAGTTGGAGCTATTACTTCCCCACATATATTTAATGAGTGGAATTTGCAATTGAAAAGAAACTTTGTGATCCCAACCAGCTAGGTGAAGGACGGCTTTCACACACACTTATCTCTCAGAACTGAGCATGTGGAGAGACGTACGTTCATCTAGCACAAAGGGAACGGGTTGCAGGAGAAACTTTTACTCTGGTTTCTCAAATTGTTTCCTAGTGCCTTTTTGAAGTTCCTGTAGTTTTCACTGTAAAACGGAGTCCGAGCTAGTACCTCCCCATAAATATGTATGGTGTGGAGTTTGCAAGTGAAAAGAAACTTTGTGTTCCCAACAAGCTAGGTGAAGGACGGCTTTCACACACACTTATCTCTCAGAACTGAGCATGAGGAGAGACGTTCGTTCATCTAGCACAAAGGGAACGGGTTGCAGGAGAAACTTTTACTCTGGTTTCTCAGTCTTTTTCCTAGTGCCGGTTTGAAGTTCTTGCAGTTTTCACTGTAAAACCGAGTTGGAGCTAGTAACTCCCCATATATATGTATGGAGTGGAGTTTGCAAATGAAAAGAGACTTTGTGGTCCCAACAAGCTAGGTGAAGTACGGCTTTCACAAACACATATCTCTCAGAACTGAGCATGTGGAGACAAGTTCGTTCATCTTGCACAAAGGGAACGGGTTGCAGGAGAAACTTTTACTCTGGTTTCTCAGTCTGTTTCCTAGTGCCGGTTTGAAGTTCCTGCAGTTTTCAATGTAAAACCGAGTTGGAGCTAGTACTTCCCCATATATATCTATGTATTGGAGTTTGCACGGGAAGAGAAACTTTGTGTTCCCAACAAGCTAGATGAAGGACGGCTTTCCCACACATTTATCTCTCAGAACTGAGCATGTGGAGAGACGTTCGTTCATCTTGCACAAAGGGAACTGGTTGCAGGAGAAACTTTTACTAAGGTTTCTCAGTCTGTTTCCTAGTGCCGGTTTGAAGTTCCTGCAGATTTCACAGTAAAACCGAGTTAGAGCTAGTACCTCCCCATATATATGTATGGAGTGGAGTTTGCAAGTGAAAAGAAACTTTGTGTTCCCAACAAGCAAGTTGAAGGACGGCTTTCACACACACTTATCTCTCAGAACTGAGCATGTGGAAGACGTTCGTTCATCTGGCACAAAGGGAACAGGTTGCAGGAGAAACTTTTACTCTGGTTTCTGTCTCTTTCCTAGTGCCGGTTTGAAGTTCCTGCAGTTTTCACTGTAAAACAGATTTGGAGCTAGTACCTCCCCATATATATGTCTGGAGTGGAGTTTGCAACTGAAAAGAAACTTTGTGATCCCAACAAGCTAGGTGAAAGACGGCTTTCACACACACTTATCTCTCAGAACTTAGCATGTGGAGAGGCGTTCGTTCATCTAGCACAAAGGGAACGGGTTGCAGGAGAAACTTTTAATCTGGTTTCTCAGTCTTTTTCCTAGTGCCGGTTTGAAGTTTCTGCAGTTTTCACTGTAAAAACGATTTGGAGCTAGTACCTCCCCATATATATGTATGGAATGGAGTTTGCAACAGAAAAGAAACTTTGTGTTCCCAACAAGCTAGGTGAAGTACGGCTTTCACATACACTTATCTCTCAGAAATGAGCATGTGGAGAGACTTTCGTTCATCTAGCACAAAGGGAACGGGTTGCAGGAGAAACTTTTACTCTGGTTTCTCAGTCTGTTTCCTAGTGCCGGTTTGAAGTTCCTGCAGTTTTCACTGTAAAATCGAGTTGGAGCTAGTACCTCCCCATATATATGTATGGAGTGGAGTTTGCAATTGAAAAGAGACTTTGTGTTCCCAACAAGCTAGGTGAAGTACGGCTTTCACACACAATTATCTCTCAGAATTGAGCATGTGGAGAGACGGTTTTTCATCTTGCACAAAGGGTTCTGGTTGCAGGGGAAACATTTACTATGGTTTCTCAGTCTGTTTCCTAGTGCCGGTTTGACGTTCCTGCAGTTTTCACTGTAAAACCGAGTTGGAGCTAGTACTTCCCCATATATATTTAATGAGTGGAATTTGCAATTGAAAAGAAACTTTGTGATCCCAACCAGCTAGGTGAAGGACGGCTTTCACACACACTTATCTCTCAGAACTGAGCATGTGGAGAGACTTTCGTTCATCTAGCACAAAGGGAACGGTTTGCAGGAGAAACTTTTACTCTGGTTTCTCAGTCTGTTTCCTAGTGCCTTTTTGAAGTTCCTGTAGTTTTCACTGTAAAACGGAGTCCGAGCTTGTACCTCCCCTTATATATGTATGGTGTGGAGTTTGCAAGTGAAAAGAAACTTTGTGTTCCAAACAAGCTAGGTGAAGGACGGCTTTCACACACACTTATCTCTCAGAAGTGAGCATGTGGAGAGACTTTCGTTCATATAGCACAAATGGAACGAGTTGCAGAAGAAACTTTTTCTCAGGTTTCTCAGTCTTTTTCCTAGTGCCGGATTGAAGTTCTTGCAGTTTTCACTGTAAAACCGAGTTGGAGCTAGTACCTCCCCATATATATGTATGGAGTGGAGTTTGCAAGTGAAAAGAGACTTTGTGTTCCCAACAAGCTAGGTGAAGTATGGCTTACACACACACTTATCTCTCAGAATGGAGCATGTGGAGAGACGATCGTTCATCTAGCACAAAGAGAACGGGTTGCAGTGGAAACTTTTACTCTGGTTTCTCAGTCTGTTTCCTAGTGCCGGTTGGAAGATCCTGCAGTTTTCACTCTAAAACTGAGTTGGAGATAGTACATCCCCATATATATGAATGGAGTGGAGATAGCAAGTGAAAAGAAACTTTGTGTTCCCAACAAGCTAGGTGAAAAACGGCTTTCACACACACTTATCCCTCAGAAGTGATCATGTGGAGAGACGATCGTTCATCAAGCACAAAGAGAACGGGTTGCAGTGGAAATTTTTACTCTGGTTTCTCAGTCTGTATCCTAGTGCCGGTTTGAAGTTCCTGCACTTTTCACAGTAAAACCGAGTTGGAGCTAGTACATCCCCATATATATGAATGGAATGGAGATTGCAAGTGAAAAGAAACTTTGTGTTCCCAACAAGCTAGGTGAAGGACGGCTTTCACACACAATTATCTCTCAGAACTGAGCATGTGGAGAGGCGATCGTTCATCTAGCACAAAGTGAAAGGGTTGCAAGAGAAACTTTTACTCTGTTTTCTCAGTGTTTCCTATTGCCGGTTTGATGTTCCTGCAGTTTTCACTGTAAAACCGAGTTGGAGCTAGTACCTCCCCATATATATGTAAGGAGTGGAGTTTGCAACTGAAAAGAAAATTTGTGTTCCCAAACACCTAGGTGAAGGACGGCTTTCACACACACATATCTCTCAGAACTCAGCATGAGGAGAGACGTTCGTTCATCTAGCACAAAGGGAACGGGTTGCAGGAGAAACTTTTTCTCTGGTTTCTCAGTCTGTTTCCTAGTGCCGGTTTAAAGTTCCTGCAGTTTTCACTGTAAAACCGAGTTGGAGCTATTACCTCCCCATGTATATGTAAGGAGTGGAGTTTGCAATTGAAAAGAAACTTTGTGATCCCAACAATCTAGGTGAAGGACGGCTTTCACACACACTTATCTCTCAGAACTGAGCATGTGGAGAGACGTTCGTTCATCTAGCACAAAGGGAACGGGTTGCAGGAGAAACTTTTACTCTGGTTTCTCAGTCTGTTTCCTAGTGCCTTTTTGAAGTTCCTGCAGTTTTCACTGTAAAACGGAGTTCGAGCTAGTACCTCCCCTTAAATATTTATGGTGTGGAGTTTGCAAGTGAAAAGAAACTTTGTGTTCCCAACAAGCTAGGTGAAGGACGGCTTTCACACACAATTATCTCTCACAACTGACCATGTGGAGAGACGTTCGTTCATATAGCACAAAGGGAACTGGTTGCAGGAGAAAGTTTTACTCTGGTTTCTCAGTCTTTTTCTTAGTGCCGGTTTGAAGTTCTTGCAGTTTTCACTGTAAAATCGAGTTGGAGCTAGTACCTCCCCATATATATGTATGGAGTGGGGTTTGCAAGTGAAAAGAGACTTTGTGTTCCCAACAAGCTAGGTGAAGTACGGCTTTCACACACAATTATCTCTCAGAATTGAGCATTTGGAGAGACGATCGTTCATCTAGCACAAAGGGTTCTGGTTGCAGGGGAAACCTTTACTCTGGTTTCTCAGTCTGTTTCCTAGTGCCGGTTTGACGTTCCTGCAGTTTTCACTGTAAAACCGTGTTGGAGCTATTAGTTTCCCATATATATTTAATGAGTGGAATTTGCAATTGAAAAGAAACTTTGTGATCCCAACCAGCTAGGTGAAGGACGGCTTTCACACACACTTATCTCTCAGAACTGAGCATGTGGAGAGACGTTCGTTCATCTAGCACAAAGGGAACAGGTTGCAGGAGAAACTTTTACTCTGGTTTCTCAAATTGTTTCCTAGTGCCTTTTTGAAGTTCCTGTAGTTTTCACTGTAAAACGGAGTCCGAGCTAGTACCTCCCCATAAATATGTATGGTGTGGAGTTTTAAAGTGAAAAGAAATTTTGTGTTCCCAAAAAGCTATGTGAAGGACGGCTTTCACACACACTTATCTCTCAGAACTGAGCATGAGGAGAGACGTTCGTTCATCTAGCACAAAGGGAACGGGTTGCAGGAGAAACTTTTACTCTGGTTTCTCAGTCTTTTTCCTAGTGCCGGTTTGAATTTCTTGCAGTTTTCACTGTAAAACCGAGTTGGAGCTAAAACCTCCCCATATATATGAATGGAGTAGAGATAGCAAATGAATAGAAACTTTGTGTTCCCAACAAGCTAGGTGAAATACAGCTTTCACAAACAATTATCTCTCAGAACTGAGCATGTGGAGAGACGTTCGTTCATCTAGAACAAAGGGAACGGGTTGCAGTAGAAACTTTTACTCTGGTTTCTCAGTCTCTTTCCTAGTGACGGTTTGACGTTCCTGCAGTTTTCACTGTAAAACCGAGTTGGAGCTAGTACTTCCCCATATATATGTATGGAGTGGATTTTGCAACAGAAAACAAACTTTGTGTTAACAACAATCTAGGTGAAGGACGGCTTTCAAACACACTTATCTCTCAGAACTTAGCATGTGGAGAGACGATCTTTCATCTAGCACAAATGGATCGGTTTGCAGGAGAAACATTTACTCTGGTTTCTCAGTCTGTTTCCTAGTGCCGGTTTAAAGTTCCTGCAGTTTTCAATGTAAAACCGATTTGGAGCTAGTACTTCCCCATATATATGTATGGATTGGAGTTTGCACGGGAAGAGAAACTTTGTGTTCCCAACAAGCTAGGTGAAGGACGGCTTTCACACACACTTATCTCTCAGAACTGAGCATGTGGAAGACGTTCGTTCATCTGGCACAAAGGGAACAGGTTGCAGGAGAAACTTTTACTCTGGTTTCTCAGTCTTTTTCCTAGTGCCGGTTGGAAGATCCTGCAGTTTTCACTCTAAAACTGAGTTGGAGCTAGTACATCCCCATATATATGAATGGAGTGGAGATAGCAAGTGAAAAGAAACTTTGTGTTCCCAACAAGCTAGGTGAAAGACGGCTTTCACACACACTTATCTCTCAGAAGTGAGCATGTGGAGAGACGATCGTTCATCAAGCACAAAGAGAACGGGTTGCAGTGGAAATTTTTCTCTGGTTTCTCAGTCTGTATCCTAGTGCCGGTTTGAAGTTCCTGCACTTTTCACAGTAAAACCGAGTTGGAGCTAGTACATCCCCATATATATGAATGGAGTGGAGATTGCAAGTGAAAAGAAACTTTGTGTTCCCAACAAGCTAGGTGAAGGACGGCTTTCACACACAATTATCTCTCAGAACTGAGCATGTGGAGAGGCGATCGTTCATCTAGCACAAAGTGAAAGGGTTGCAAGAGAAACTTTTACTCTGTTTTCTCAGTGTTTCCTATTGCCGGTTGGATGTTCCTGCAGTTTTCACTGTAAAACCGAGTTGGAGCTAGTACCTCCCCATATATATGTAAGGAGTGGAGTTTGCAACTGAAAAGAAACTTTGTGTTCCCAAACAGCTAGGTGAAGGACGGCTTTCACACACACATATCTCTCAGAACTGAGCATGAGGAGAGACGTTCGTTCATCTAGCACAAAGGGAACGGGTTGCAGGAGAAACTTTTTCTCTGGTTTCTCAGTCTGTTTCCTAGTGCCGGTTTAAAGTTCCTGCAGTTTTCACTGTAAAACCGAGTTGGAGCTAGTACCTCCCCATGTATATATAAGGAGTGGAGTTTGCAATTGAAAAGAAACTTTGTGATCCCAAACAGCTAGGTGAAGGACGGCTTTCACACACACTTATCTCTCAGAACTGAGCATGTGGAGAGACTTTCGTTCATCTAGCACAAAGGGAACGGGTTGCAGGAGAAACTTTTACTCTGGTTTCTCAAATTGTTTCCTAGTGCCTTTTTGAAGTTCCTGTAGTTTTCACTGTAAAACGGAGTCCGAGCTATTACCTCCCCATAAATATGTATGGTGTGGAGTTTGAAAGTGAAAAGAAACTTTGTGTTCCCAAAAAGCTAGGTGAAGGACGGCTTTCACACACACTTATCTCTCAGAACTGAGCATGAGGAGAGACGTTCGTTCATCTAGCACAAAGGGAACGGGTTGCAGGAGAAACTTTTACTCTGGTTTCTCAGTCTTTTTCCTAGTGCCGGTTTGAAGTTCTTGCAGTTTTCACTGTAAAACCGAGTTGGAGCTAGTAACTCCCTATATATATGTATGGAGTGGAGTTTGCAAGTGAAAAGAGACTTTGTGTTCCCAACAAGCTAGGTGAAGTACGGCTTTCACACACACATATCTCTCAGAACTGAGCATGTGGAGAGACGGTCGTTCATCTAGCACAAAGGGCTCGGTTTGCAGGGGAAATTTTTACTCTGGTTTCTCAGTCTGTTTCCTAGGGCCGGTTGGAAGATCCTGCAGTTTTCACTCTAAAACTGAGTTGGAGCTAAAACATCCCCATATATATGAATGGAGTGGAGATAGCAAATGAATAGAAACTTTGTGTTCCCAACAAGCTAGGTGAAATACAGCTTTCACAAACACTTATCTCTCAGAACTCAGCATGTGGAGAGACGTTCGTTCATCTAGAACAAAGGGAACGGATTGCAGTAGAAACTTTTACTCTGGTTTCTCAGTCTCTTTCCTAGTGACGGTTTGACGTTCCTGCAGTTTTCACTGTAAAACCGAGTTGGAGCTAGTACTTTCCCATATATATGTATGGAGTGGATTTTGCAACAGAAAACAAATTTTGTGTTCCCAACAATCTAGGTGAAGGACGGCTTTCAAACACACTTATCTCTCAGAACTGAGCATGTGGAGAGACGATCTTTCATCTAGCAAAAAGGGATCGGGTTGCAGGAGAAACTTTTACTCTGGTTTCTCAGTCTGTTTCCTAGTGCCCGTTTGAAGTTCCTGAAGTTTTCACTGTAAAACACAGTTGGAGCTAGTACCTCCCCATATATATGTATGGAGTGGGTTTTGCAACCGAAATGAAACTTTGTGATCCCAACAAGCTAGGTGAAGGACGGCTTTCACACACACTTATCTCTCAGAACTGAGCATGTGGAGAGACGTTTGTTCAACTAGCACAAAGGGAACGGGTTGCAGGAGATACTTTTACTCTGGATTCTCAGTCTGTTTCCTAGTGCCGGTTTGAAGTTCCTGCAGTTTTCACTGTAAAACCGAGTAGGAGCTAGTACCTCCCCATATATATGTATCTAGTGGAGTTTGCAAGTGAAAAGAAACTTTGTGTGCCCAACAAGCAAGGTGAAAGACGGCTTTCACACACACTTATCTCTCAGAACTGAGCATGTGGAGACAAGTTCGTTCATCTTGCACAAAGGGAACGGGTTGCAGGAGAAAATTTTACTCTGGTTTCTCAGTCTGTTTCCTAGTGCCGGTTTAAAGTTCCTGCAGTTTTCAATGTAAAACCGATTTGGAGCTAGTACTTCCCCATATATATGTATGGATTGGAGTTTGCACGGGAAGAGAAACTTTGTGTTCCCAACAAGCTAGATGAAGGACGGCTTTCCCACACATTTATCTCTCAGAACTTAGCATGTGGAGAGACGTTCGTTCATCTTGCACAAAGGTAACTGGTTGCAGGAGAAACTTTTACTCAGGTTTCTCAGTCTGTTTCCTAGTGCCGGTTTGACGTTCCTGCAGTTTTCACTGTAAAACCGAGTTGGAGCTAGTACTTCCCCATATATATTTAATGAGTGGAGTTTGCAATTGAAAAGAAACTTCGTGATCCCAACCAGCTAGGTGAAGGACGGCTTTCACACACACTTATCTCTCAGAACTGAGCATGTGGAGAGACGTTCGTTCATCTAGCACAAAGGGAACGGGTTGCAGGAGAAACTTTTACTCTGGTTTCTCAGTCTGTTTCCTAGTGCCGGTTTGAAGTTCCTGCAGTTTTCACTGTAAAAGCGAGTTGGAGCTAGTACCTCCCCATATATATGTATGGAGTGGAGTTTGCAATTGAAAAGAAACTTTGTGATCCCAAACAGCTAGGTGAAGGACGGCATTCACACACACTTATCTCTCAGAACTGAGCATGTGGAGAGACGTTCGTTCATCTAGCACAAAGGGAAAGGGTTGCAGGAGAAACTTTTACTCCGGTTTCTCAGTCTGTTTCCTAGTGCCTTTTTGAAGTTCCTGCAGTTTTCACTGTAAAACGGAGTTAAAGCTAGTACCTCCCCATAAATATGTATGGTGTGGAGTTTGCAAGTGAAAAGAAACTTTGGGTTCCCAACAAGCTAGGTGAAGGACGGCTTTCACACACAATTATTTCTCAGAACTGAGCATGTGGAGAGACGTTCGTTCATATAGCACAAAGGGAACGGGTTGCAGGAGAAACTTTTACTCTGGTTTCTCAGTCTTTTTCCTTGTGCCGGATTGAAGTTCTTGCAGTTTTCACTGTAAAATCGAGTTGGAGCTAGTACCCCCCATATATATGTATGGATTGGAGTTTGCAATTGAAAAGAGACTTTGTATTCCCAACAAGCTAGGTGAAGTACGGCTTTCACACACAATTATCTCTCAGAATTGAGCATGTGGTGGGACGATCGTTCATCTAGCACAAAGGGTTCTGGTTGCAGGGGAAACATTTACTATGGTTTCTCAGTCTGTTTCCTAGTGCCGGTTTGACGTTCCTGCAGTTTTCACTGTAAAACCGTGTTGGAGCTAGTACTTCCCCATATATATTTAATGAGTGGAGTTTGCAATTGAAAAGAAACTTCGTGATCCCAACCAGCTAGGTGAAGGACGGCTTTCACACACACTTATCTCTCAGAACTGAGCATGTGGAGAGACGTTCGTTCATCTAGCACAAAGGGAACGGGTTGCAGGAGAAACTTTTACTCTGGTTTCTCAGTCTGTTTCCTAGTGCCTTTTTGAAGTTCCTGTAGTTTTCACTGTAAAATGGAGTCCGAGCTAGTACCTCCCCATAAATATGTATGGTGTGGAGTTGGCAAGTGAAAAGAAACTTTGTGTTCCCAACAAGCTAGGTGAAGGACGGCTTTCACACACACTTATCTCTCAGAACTGAGCATGTGGAGAGACTTTCGTTCATATAGCACAAAGGGAACGGGTTGCAGGAGAAACTTTTACTCAGGTTTCTCAGTCTTTTTCCTAGTGCCGGTTTGAAGTTCTTGCAGTTTTCACTGTAAAACGGAGTTGGAGCTAGTACCTCCCAATATATATGTATGGAGTGGAGTTTGCAAGTGAAAAGAGACTTTGTGTTCCCAACAAGCTAGGTGAAGTACGGCTTACACACACACTTATCTCTCAGAACTGAGCATGTGGAGAGACGTTCGTTCATCTAGCACAAAGGGATTGGGTTGCAGGGGAAACTTTTACTCTGGTTTCTCAGTCTGTTTCCTAGTGCCGGTTGGAAGATCCTGCAGTTTTCTCTCTAAAATTGAGTTGGAGCTAGTACCTCCCCATATATATGAATGAAGTGGAGATAGCAAGTGAAAAGAAACTTTGTGTTCCCAACAAGCTAGGTGAAATACGGCTTTCACAAACACTTATCTCTCAGAACTGAGCATGTGGAGAGAAGTTCGTTCATCTAGAACAAAGGGAACGGTTTGCAGTAGAAACTTTTACTCTGGTTTCTCAGTGTGTTTCCTAGTGCCGGTTTGACGTTCCTGCAGTTTTCACTGTAAAACAGATTTGGAGCTAGTACTTCCCCATATATATGTATGGAGTGGATTTTGCAACAGAAAACAAACTTTGTGTTCCCAACAATCTAGGTGAAGGACGGCTTCCACACACACTTATCTCTCAGAACTGAGCATGTGGAGAGAAGATCTTTCATCTAGCACAAAGGGATCGGGTTGTAGGAGAAACTTTTACTCTGGTTTCTCAGTCTTTTTCCTAGTGCCCGTTTGAATTTCCTGAAGTTTTCACTGTAAAACAGATTTGGAGCTAGTACCTCCTCATATATATGTATTGAGTGGTGTTTGCAACCGAAAAGAAACTTTGTGATACCAACAAGCTAGGTGAAGGACGGCTTTCACACACACTTATCTCTCAGAAATGAGCATGTGGAGAGGCGTTCGTTCATCTAGCACAAAGGGAACGGGTTGCAGGAGAAACTTTTACTCTGGTTTCTCAGTCTGTTTCCTAGTTCCGGTTTGAAGTTCCTGCAGTTTTCACTGTAAAACAGAGTTGGAGCTAGTACATCCCCATATATATGTATGGAGTTGAGTTTGCAACAGAAAAGAAACTTTGTGTTCCCAACAATCTAGGTGAAGGACGGCTTTAACACACACTTATCTCTCAGAAATGAGCATGTGGATAGTAGTTCGTTCATCTAGCACACAGGGAACGGGTTGCAGGGGAAACCTTTACTCTGGTTTCTCAGTCTGTTTCCTAGTGCCGGTTTGAAGTTCCTGCAGTTTTCACTGTAAAACCGAGTTGGAGCTAGTACCTCCCCATATATATTTATAGAGTGGAGTTTGCAAGTGAAAAGAAACTATGTGTTCCCAAAATGCTAGGTGAAGTACGGCTTTCACACACACATATCTCTCAGAACTGAACATGTGGAGAGACGATCGTTCATCTAGCACAAAGGGATCGGGTTGCAGGAGAAACTTTTACTCTGCTTTCTCAGTCTGTTTCCTAGTGCCGGTTTGAAGTTCCTGCAGATTTCACTGTAAAACAGAGTTGGAGATAGTACCTCCCCATATATATGTAAGTAGTGGAGTTTGCAAGTGAAAAGAATCTTTATGATCCCAACAAGCTAGGTGAATTACGGCTTTCACACACACTTGTCTCTCAGAAGTGAGCATGTGGATAGGCGTTCGTTCATCTTGCACAAAGAAAACGGGTTGCAGGAAAAAATTTACTCTGGTTTCTCAGTCTGTTTCCTAGTGCCGGGTTGAAGTTCCAGCAGTTTTCACTGTAAAACAGTGTTGGAGCTAGTACCTCCCCATATATTTGTATGGAGTGGACATTGCAAGGGAAGAGAAACTTTGTGTTCCCAACCAGCTGGGTGAAGGACGGCTTTCACACACACTTAACTCTCAGAACTGAGCATGAGGAGAGACAATCGTTCATCTAGCACAAAGGGATCGGGTTGCAGGAGAAACTTTTACCCTGGCTTCTCAGTCTGTTTCCTAGTGCCGGTTTGAAATTCCTGCAGTTTTCACTGTAAAACCGAGTTGGAGCTAGTACCTCCCCATATATATGTATGGAGTGGAGTTTGCAAGTGATAAGAAACTTTGTGTTCCCAACAAGCTAGTTGAAGGACGGCTTTCACACACACTTATCTCTCAGAACTTAGCATGTGGAGAGACGATCGTTCATCTAGCACAAAGGGATCGGGATCTAGGAGAAACTTTTAGTCTGGTTTCTCAGTCTGTTTCCTAGTGCCGGTTTGAAGTTCCTGCAGTTTTCACTGTAAAATCGAGTTGGAGATAGTACCTCCCCATATATATGTATGGAGTGGAATTTGCAACTGAAAAGAAACTTTGTGATCCCAACAATCTAGTTGAAGCACGGATTTCACACACATTTCTCTCTCAGAACTGAGCATGTGGAGAGGCGTTCGTTCATCTAGCACAAAGGGAACGGGTTGCAGGAGAAACTTTTACTCTGGTTTCTCAGTCTGTTTCCTAGTGCCGGTTTGAAGTTCCTGCAGTTTTCACTGTAAAACCGAGTTGGAGCTAGTACATCCCCATATATATGTATGGAGTTGAGTTTGCAACAGAAAAGAAACTTTGTGTTCCCAACAATCTAGGTGAAGGACGGCTTTAACACACACTTATCTCTCAGAAATGAGCATGTGGATAGTAGTTCGTTCATCTAGCACACAGGGAACGGGTTGCAGGGGAAACTTTTACTCTGGTTTCTCAGTCTGTTTCCTAGTGCCGGTTTGAAGTTCCTGCAGTTTTCACTGTAAAACCGAGTTGGAGCTAGTACCTCCCCATATATATTTATAGAGTGGAGTTTGCAAGTGAAAAGAAACTATGTGTTCCCAAAATGCTAGGTGAAGTACGGCTTTCACACACACATATCTCTCAGAACTGAACATGTGGAGAGACGATCGTTCATCTAGCACAAAGGGTTCGGGTTGCAGGAGAAACTTTTACTCTGCTTTCTCAGTCTGTTTCCTAGTGCCGGTTTGAAGTTCCTGCAGTTTTCACTGTAAAACAGAGTTGGAGATAGTACCTCCCCATATATATGTAAGTAGTGGAGTTTGCAAGTGAAAACAATCTTTATGATCCCAACAAGCTAGGTGAATTACGGCTTTCACACACACTTGTCTCTCAGAAGTGAGCATGTGGATAGGCGTTCGTTCATCTTGCACAAAGAAAACGGGTTGCAGGAAAAAATTTACTCTGGTTTCTCAGTCTGTTTCCTAGTGCCGGGTTGAAGTTCCAGCAGTTTTCACTGTAAAACAGTGTTGGAGCTAGTACCTCCCCATATACTTGTATGGAGTGGACATTGCAAGGGAAGAGAAACTTTGTGTTCCCAACCAGCTGGGTGAAGGACGGCTTTCACACACACTTAACTCTCAGAACTGAGCATGAGGAGAGACAATCGTTCATCTAGCACAAAGGGATCGGGTTGCAGGAGAAACTTTTACCCTGGCTTCTCAGTCTGTTTCCTAGTGCCGGTTTGAAGTTCCTGCAGTTTTCACTGTAAAACAGATTTGGAGCTAGTACCTCCCCATATATATGTATGGAGTGGAGATTGCAAGTGAAAAGAATCTTTGTGATCCCAACAAGCTAGGTGAAGTACGGCTTTCACACACACCTATCTCTCAGAACTGAGTATGTGGATAGGAGTTCGTTCATTTTGCACAAAGGGAACGTTTTGCAGGAAAAACATTTACTCTGGTTTCTCAGTCTGTTTCCTAGTGCCTTTTTGAAGTTCCTGCAGTTTTCACTGTAAAACGGAGTTAAAGCTAGTACCTCCCCATAAATATGTATGGTGTGGAGTTTGCAAGTGAAAAGAAACTTTGGGTTCCCAACAAGCTAGGTGAAGGACGGCTTTCACACACAATTATTTCTCAGAACTGAGCATGTGGAGAGACGTTCGTTCATATAGCACAAAGGGAACGGGTTGCAGGAGAAACTTTTACTCTGGTTTCTCAGTCTTTTTCCTTGTGCCGGATTGAAGTTCTTGCAGTTTTCACTGTAAAATCGAGTTGGAGCTAGTACCCCCCATATATATGTATGGATTGGAGTTTGCAATTGAAAAGAGACTTTGTATTCCCAACAAGCTAGGTGAAGTACGGCTTTCACACACTATTATCTCTCAGAATTGAGCATGTGGAGAGACGATCGTTCATCTAGCACAAAGGGTTCTGGTTGCAGGGGAAACATTTACTATGGTTTCTCAGTCTGTTTCCTAGTGCCGGTTTGACGTTCCTGCAGTTTTCACTGTAAAACCGTGTTGGAGCTAGTACTTCCCCATATATATTTAATGAGTGGAGTTTGCAATTGAAAAGAAACTTCGTGATCCCAACCAGCTAGGTGAAGGACGGCTTTCACACACACTTATCTCTCAGAACTGAGCATGTGGAGAGACGTTCGTTCATCTAGCACAAAGGGAACGGGTTGCAGGAGAAACTTTTACTCTGGTTTCTCAGTCTGTTTCCTAGTGCCTTTTTGAAGTTCCTGTAGTTATCACTGTAAAATGGAGTCCGAGCTAGTACCTCCCCATAAATATGTATGGTGTGGAGTTGGCAAGTGAAAAGAAACTTTGTGTTCCCAACAAGCTAGGTGAAGGACGGCTTTCACACACACTTATCTCTCAGAACTGAGCATGTGGAGAGACTTTCGTTCATATAGCACAAAGGGAACGGGTTGCAGGAGAAACTTTTACTCAGGTTTCTCAGTCTTTTTCCTAGTGCCGGTTTGAAGTTCTTGCAGTTTTCACTGTAAAACGGAGTTGGAGCTAGTACCTCCCAATATATATGTATGGAGTGGAGTTTGCAAGTGAAAAGAGACTTTGTGTTCCCAACAAGCTAGGTGAAGTACGGCTTACACACACACTTATCTCTCAGAACTGAGCATGTGGAGAGACGTTCGTTCATCTAGCACAAAGGGATCGGGTTGCAGGGGAAACTTTTACTCTGGTTTCTCAGTCTGTTTCCTAGTGCCGGTTGGAAGATCCTGCAGTTTTCTCTCTAAAATTGAGTTGGAGCTAGTACCTCCCCATATATATGAATGAAGTGGAGATAGCAAGTGAAAAGAAACTTTGTGTTCCCAACAAGCTAGGTGAAATACGGCTTTCACAAACACTTATCTCTCAGAACTGAGCATGTGGAGAGAAGTTCGTTCATCTAGAACAAAGGGAACGGTTTGCAGTAGAAACTTTTACTCTGGTTTCTCAGTCTGTTTCCTAGTGCCGGTTTGACGTTCCTGCAGTTTTCACTGTAAAACAGAGTTGGAGCTAGTACTTCCCCATATATATGTATGGAGTGGATTTTGCAACAGAAAACAAACTTTGTGTTCCCAACAATCTAGGTGAAGGACGGCTTCCACACACACTTATCTCTCAGAACTGAGCATGTGGAGAGAAGATCTTTCATCTAGCACAAAGGGATCGGGTTGTAGGAGAAACTTTTACTCTGGTTTCTCAGTCTTTTTCCTAGTGCCCGTTTGAATTTCCTGAAGTTTTCACTGTAAAACAGATTTGGAGCTAGTACCTCCTCATATATATGTATTGAGTGGTGTTTGCAACCGAAAAGAAACTTTGTGATACCAACAAGCTAGGTGAAGGACGGCTTTCACACACACTTATCTCTCAGAAATGAGCATGTGGAGAGGCGTTCGTTCATCTAGCACAAAGGGAACGGGTTGCAGGAGAAACTTTTACTCTGGTTTCTCAGTCTGTTTCCTAGTTCCGGTTTGAAGTTCCTGCAGTTTTCACTGTAAAACCGAGTTGGAGCTAGTACATCCCCATATATATGTATGGAGTTGAGTTTGCAACAGAAAAGAAACTTTGTGTTCCCAACAATCTAGGTGAAGGACGGCTTTAACACACACTTATCTCTCAGAAATGAGCATGTGGATAGTAGTTCGTTCATCTAGCACACAGGGAACGGGTTGCAGGGGAAACCTTTACTCTGGTTTCTCAGTCTGTTTCCTAGTGCCGGTTTGAAGTTCCTGCAGTTTTCACTGTAAAACCGAGTTGGAGCTAGTACCTCCCCATATATATTTATAGAGTGGAGTTTGCAAGTGAAAAGAAACTATGTGTTCCCAAAATGCTAGGTGAAGTACGGCTTTCACACACACATATCTCTCAGAACTGAACATGTGGAGAGACGATCGTTCATCTAGCACAAAGGGATCGGGTTGCAGGAGAAACTTTTACTCTGCTTTCTCAGTCTGTTTCCTAGTGCCGGTTTGAAGTTCCTGCAGATTTCACTGTAAAACAGAGTTGGAGATAGTACCTCCCCATATATATGTAAGTAGTGGAGTTTGCAAGTGAAAAGAATCTTTATGATCCCAACAAGCTAGGTGAATTACGGCTTTCACACACACTTGTCTCTCAGAAGTGAGCATGTGGATAGGCGTTCGTTCATCTTGCACAAAGAAAACGGGTTGCAGGAAAAAATTTACTCTGGTTTCTCAGTCTGTTTCCTAGTGCCGGGTTGAAGTTCCAGCAGTTTTCACTGTAAAACAGTGTTGGAGCTAGTACCTCCCCATATATTTGTATGGAGTGGACATTGCAAGGGAAGAGAAACTTTGTGTTCCCAACCAGCTGGGTGAAGGACGGCTTTCACACACACTTAACTCTCAGAACTGAGCATGAGGAGAGACAATCGTTCATCTAGCACAAAGGGATCGGGTTGCAGGAGAAACTTTTACCCTGGCTTCTCAGTCTGTTTCCTAGTGCCGGTTTGAAATTCCTGCAGTTTTCACTGTAAAACCGAGTTGGAGCTAGTACCTCCCCATATATATGTATGGAGTGGAGTTTGCAAGTGATAAGAAACTTTGTGTTCCCAACAAGCTAGTTGAAGGACGGCTTTCACACACACTTATCTCTCAGAACTTAGCATGTGGAGAGACGATCGTTCATCTAGCACAAAGGGATCGGGATCTAGGAGAAACTTTTAGTCTGGTTTCTCAGTCTGTTTCCTAGTGCCGGTTTGAAGTTCCTGCAGTTTTCACTGTAAAATCGAGTTGGAGATAGTACCTCCCCATATATATGTATGGAGTGGAATTTGCAACTGAAAAGAAACTTTGTGATCCCAACAATCTAGTTGAAGCACGGATTTCACACACATTTTTCTCTCAGAACTGAGCATGTGGAGAGGCGTTCGTTCATCTAGCACAAAGGGAACGGGTTGCAGGAGAAACTTTTACTCTGGTTTCTCAGTCTGTTTCCTAGTGCCGGTTTGAAGTTCCTGCAGTTTTCACTGTAAAACCGAGTTGGAGCTAGTACATCCCCATATATATGTATGGAGTTGAGTTTGCAACAGAAAAGAAACTTTGTGTTCCCAACAATCTAGGTGAAGGACGGCTTTAACACACACTTATCTCTCAGAAATGAGCATGTGGATAGTAGTTCGTTCATCTAGCACACAGGGAACGGGTTGCAGGGGAAACTTTTACTCTGGTTTCTCAGTCTGTTTCCTAGTGCCGGTTTGAAGTTCCTGCAGTTTTCACTGTAAAACCGAGTTGGAGCTAGTACCTCCCCATATATATTTATAGAGTGGAGTTTGCAAGTGAAAAGAAACTATGTGTTCCCAAAATGCTAGGTGAAGTACGGCTTTCACACACACATATCTCTCAGAACTGAACATGTGGAGAGACGATCGTTCATCTAGCACAAAGGGATCGGGTTGCAGGAGAAACTTTTACTCTGCTTTCTCAGTCTGTTTCCTAGTGCCGGTTTGAAGTTCCTGCAGTTTTCACTGTAAAACAGAGTTGGAGATAGTACCTCCCCATATATATGTAAGTAGTGGAGTTTGCAAGTGAAAACAATCTTTATGATCCCAACAAGCTAGGTGAATTACGGCTTTCACACACACTTGTCTCTCAGAAGTGAGCATGTGGATAGGCGTTCGTTCATCTTGCACAAAGAAAACGGGTTGCAGGAAAAAATTTACTCTGGTTTCTCAGTCTGTTTCCTAGTGCCGGGTTGAAGTTCCAGCAGTTTTCACTGTAAAACAGTGTTGGAGCTAGTACCTCCCCATATATTTGTATGGAGTGGACATTGCAAGGGAAGAGAAACTTTGTGTTCCCAACCAGCTGGGTGAAGGACGGCTTTCACACACACTTAACTCTCAGAACTGAGCATGAGGAGAGACAATCGTTCATCTAGCACAAAGGGATCGGGTTGCAGGAGAAACTTTTACCCTGGCTTCTCAGTCTGTTTCCTAGTGCCGGTTTGAAGTTCCTGCAGTTTTCACTGTAAAACAGATTTGGAGCTAGTACCTCCCCATATATATGTATGGAGTGGAGATTGCAAGTGAAAAGAATCTTTGTGATCCCAACAAGCTAGGTGAAGTACGGCTTTCACACACACCTATCTCTCAGAACTGAGTATGTGGATAGGAGTTCGTTCATTTTGCACAAAGGGAACGTTTTGCAGGAAAAACATTTACTCTGGTTTCTCAGTCTGTTTCCTAGTGCCGGTTTGAAGTTCCTGCAGTTTTCACTGTAAAACAGTGTTGGAGCTAGAACCTCCCCATATATATGTATGTAGTGGACTTTGCAAGGGAAGGGAAACTTTGTGTTCCCAACCAGCTAGGTGAAGGACGGCTTTCACACACACTTATCTCTCAGAACTGAGCATGTGGAGAGACGATCGTTCATCTAGCACATAGGGAACGGGTAGCAGGAGATACTTTTACTATGGTTTCTCAGTCTGTTTCCTAGTGCTGGTTTGAAGTTCCTGTTTTTTCACTGTAAAATCGAGTGGGAGCTACTACCTCCCCATATATATGTTTGGAGTGGAGTTTGCAAGTGAAAAGAATCTTTGTGATCCCAACAAGCTAGGTGAAGTGCGGCTTTCACACACACTTATCTCTCAGAACTGAGCATGTGGAGAGACGATCGTTCATCTAGGACATAGGGATCGGGTTGCAGGAGAAACTTTTACTCAGGTTTCTCAGTCTGTTTCCTAGTGCCGGTATGAAGTTCCTGCAGGTTTCACTGTAAAACAGAGTTGGAGCTAGTACCTCCCCATATATATTTATGGAGTGGAGTTTGCATGTGAAAAGAAACTTTGTGTTCCCAACAAGCTAGGTGAAGGACGGCTTTCACACACTCTTATCTCTCAGAATTTAGCATGTGGAGGGACGGTCGTTCATCTAGCACAAAGGGATCGGGATCTATGGGAAAATTTTACTCTGGTTTCTCATTCTGTTTCCTAGTGCCGGTTTGAAGTTCCTGCAGTTTTCACTGTAAAACCGAGTTGGAGCTAGTACCTCCCCATATATATGTATGGAGTGGAGTTTGCAAGTGAAAAGAAACTTTGTGTTCCCAACAAGCTAGGTGAAGGACGGCTTTCACACACACTTATCTCTCAGAATTTAGCATGTGGAGAGACGATCGTTCATCTAGCACAAAGGGATCGGGATCTATGGGAAAATTTTACTCTGTTTTCTCAGTCTGTTTCCTAGTGCCGGTTTGAAGTTTCTGCAGTTTTCACTGTAAAACCGAGTTGGAGCTAGTACATCCCCATATATATGTATGGAGTTGAGTTTGCAACAGAAAAGAAACTTGGTGTTCCCAACAATCTAGGTGAAGGACGGCTTTCACACACAATTGTCTCTCAGAAATGAGCATGTGGATAGACGTTCGTTCATCTAGCACACAGGGAAAGGGTTGCAGGGGAAACCTTTACTCTGGTTTCTCAGTATGTTTCCTAGTGCCGGTTTGAAGTTCCTGCAGTTTTCACTGTAAAACCGAGTTGGAGCTAGTACCTCCCCATATATATGTAAGGAGTGGAGATTGCAAGTGAAAAGAAACTTTGTATTCCCAACCAGCTATTTGAAAGACGGCTTTCACACATACTTATCTCTCAGAAATGAGCATGTGGAGAGACGTTCGTTCATCTGGCACAAAGGGAACGCGTTGCAGGGGAATCTTTTACTCTGGTTTCTCAGTCTGTTTCCTAGTGCCGGTTTGAAGTTCCTGCAGTTTTCACTGTAATACGGAGTTGGAGCTAGTTCCTCCCCATAAATATGAATGGTGTGGAGTTTGCAACTGAAAAGAAACTTTGTGTTCCCAACAAGCCAGGTGAAGAACGGCTTTCACACACACTTATCTCTCAGAAATGAGCATGTGGAGAGACGTTCGTTCATCTAGCACAAAGGGAACGGGTTGCAGGAGAAAGTATTACTCTGGTTTCTCAGTCTGTTTCCTAGTTCCTGTGTGAAGTTCCTGCAGTTTTCACTGTAAAACCGAGTTGGAGTTAGTACCACCCTTATATATGTATGGAGTGGCGTTTGCAACTGAAACGAATCTATGTGTTTCCAACAAGCTAGGTGAAGGACGGCTTTCACACACACTTACCTCTCAGAACTGAGCATGTGGAGAGACGTTCGTTCATCTAGCACAAACGGAACGGGTTGCAGGAGAAACTTTTACTCTGGTTTCTCAGTCTGTTTCCTAGTGCCGGTTTGAAGTTCCTGCAGTTTTCACTGTAAAACCGAGTTGGAGATAGTACCTCCCCATATATATGTATGGAGTGGAATTTGCAACTGAAAAGAAACTTTGTGATCCCAACAATCTAGTTGAAGCACGGATTTCACACACATTTCTCTCTCAGAACTGAGCATGTGGAGAGGCGTTCGTTCATCTAGCACAAAGGAACGGGTTGCAGGAGAAACTTTTACTCTGGTTTCTCAGTCTGTTTCCTAGTGCCGGTTTGAAGTTCCTGCAGTTTTCACTGTAAAACCGAGTTGGAGCTAGTACATCCCCATATATATGTATGGAGTTGAGTTTGCAACAGAAAAGAAACTTTGTGTTCCCAACAATCTAGGTGAAGGACGGCTTTAACACACACTTATCTCTCAGAAATGAGCATGTGGATAGTAGTTCGTTCATCTAGCACACAGGGAACGGGTTGCAGGGGAAACTTTTACTCTGGTTTCTCAGTCTGTTTCCTAGTGCCGGTTTGAAGTTCCTGCAGTTTTCACTGTAAAACCGAGTTGGAGCTAGTACCTCCCCATATATATTTATAGAGTGGAGTTTGCAAGTGAAAAGAAACTATGTGTTCCCAAAATGCTAGGTGAAGTACGGCTTTCACACACACATATCTCTCAGAACTGAACATGTGGAGAGACGATCGTTCATCTAGCACAAAGGGATCGGGTTGCAGGAGAAACTTTTACTCTGCTTTCTCAGTCTGTTTCCTAGTGCCGGTTTGAAGTTCCTGCAGTTTTCACTGTAAAACAGAGTTGGAGATAGTACCTCCCCATATATATGTAAGTAGTGGTGTTTGCAAGTGAAAAGAATCTTTATGATCCCAACAAGCTAGGTGAATTACGGCTTTCACACACACTTGTCTCTCAGAAGTGAGCATGTGGATAGGCGTTCGTTCATCTTGCACAAAGAAAACGGGTTGCAGGAAAAAATTTACTCTGGTTTCTCAGTCTGTTTCCTAGTGCCGGGTTGAAGTTCCAGCAGTTTTCACTGTAAAACAGTGTTGGAGCTAGTACCTCCCCATATATTTGTATGGAGTGGACATTGCAAGGGAAGAGAAACTTTGTGTTCCCAACCAGCTGGGTGAAGGACGGCTTTCACACACACTTAACTCTCAGAACTGAGCATGAGGAGAGACAATCGTTCATCTAGCACAAAGGGATCGGGTTGCAGGAGAAACTTTTACCCTGGCTTCTCAGTCTGTTTCCTAGTGCCGGTTTGAAGTTCCTGCAGTTTTCACTGTAAAACCGAATTGGAGCTAGTACCTCCCCATATATATGTATGGAGTGGAGATTGCAAGTGAAAAGAATCTTTGTGATCCCAACAAGCTAGGTGAAGTACGGCTTTCACACACACCTATCTCTCAGAACTGAGTATGTGGATAGGAGTTCGTTCATTTTGCACAAAGGGAACGTTTTGCAGGAAAAACATTTACTCTGGTTTCTCAGTCTGTTTCCTAGTGCCGGTTTGAAGTTCCTGCAGTTTTCACTGTAAAACAGTGTTGGAGCTAGAACCTCCCCATATATATGTATGTAGTGGACTTGGCAAGGGAAGAGAAACTTTGTGTTCCCAACCAGCTAGGTGAAGGACGGCTTTCACACACACTTATCTCTCAGAACTGAGCATGTGGAGAGACGATCGTTCATCTAGCACATAGGAACGGGTTGCAGGAGAAACTTTTACTCTGGTTTCTCAGTCTGTTTCCTAGTGCTGGTTTGAAGTTCCTGTTTTTTCACTGTAAAATCGAGTTGGAGCTACTACCTCCCCATATATATGTTTGGAGTGGAGTTTGCAAGTGAAAAGAATCTTTGTGATCCCAACAAGCTAGGTGAAGTGCGGCTTTCACACACACTTATCTCTCAGAACTGAGCATGTGGAGAGACGATCGTTCATCTAGGACATAGGGATCGGGTTGCAGGAGAAACTTTTACTCAGGTTTCTCAGTCTGTTTCCTAGTGCCGGTATGAAGTTCCTGCAGGTTTCACTGTAAAACAGAGTTGGAGCTAGTACCTCCCCATATATATGTATGGAGTGGAGTTTGCAAGTGAAAAGAAACTTTGTGTTCCCAACAAGCTAGGTGAAGGACGGCTTTCACACACACTTATCTCTCAGAATTTAGCATGTGGAGAGACGATCGTTCATCTAGCACAAAGGGATCGGGATCTATGGGAAAATTTTACTCTGTTTTCTCAGTCTGTTTCCTAGTGCCGGTTTGAAGTTTCTGCAGTTTTCACTGTAAAACCGAGTTGGAGCTAGTACCTCCCCATATATATGTATGGAGTGGAGTTTGCAAGTGAAAAGAAACTTTGTGTTCCCAACAAGCTAGGTGAAGGACGGCTTTCACACACACTTATCTCTCAGAATTTAGCATGTGGAGAGACGATCGTTCATCTAGCACAAAGGGATCGGGATCTATGGGAAAATTTTACTCTGTTTTCTCAGTCTGTTTCCTAGTGCCGGTTTGAAGTTTCTGCAGTTTTCACTGTAAAACCGAGTTGGAGCTAGTACATCCCCATATATATGTATGGAGTTGAGTTTGCAACAGAAAAGAAACTTGGTGTTCCCAACAATCTAGGTGAAGGACGGCTTTCACACACACTTATCTCTCAGAAATGAGCATGTGGATAGACGTTCGTTCATCTAGCACACAGGGAAAGGGTTGCAGGGGAAACCTTTACTCTGGTTTCTCAGTATGTTTCCTAGTGCCGGTTTGAAGTTCCTGCAGTTTTCACTGTAAAACCGAGTTGGAGCTAGTACCTCCCCATATATATGTAAGGAGTGGAGATTGCAAGTGAAAAGAAACTTTGTATTCCCAACCAGCTATTTGAAAGACGGCTTTCACACATACTTATCTCTCAGAAATGAGCATGTGGAGAGACGTTCGTTCATCTGGCACAAAGGGAACGCGTTGCAGGGGAATCTTTTACTCTGGTTTCTCAGTCTGTTTCCTAGTGCCGGTTTGAAGTTCCTGCAGTTTTCACTGTAATACGGAGTTGGAGCTAGTTCCTCCCCATAAATATGAATGGTGTGGAGTTTGCAACTGAAAAGAAACTTTGTGTTCCCAAAAAGCCAGGTGAAGAACGGCTTTCACACACAATTATCTCTCAGAAATGAGCATGTGGAGAGACGTTCGTTCATCTAGCACAAAGGGAACGGGTTGCAGGAGAAAGTATTACTCTGGTTTCTCAGTCTGTTTCCTAGTTCCTGTGTGAAGTTCCTGCAGTTTTCACTGTAAAACCGAGTTGGAGTTAGTACCACCCTTATATATGTATGGATTGGCGTTTGCAACTGAAACGATTCTATGTGTTTCCAACAAGCTAGGTGAAGGACGGCTTTCACACACACTTACCTCTCAGAACTGAGCATGTGGAGAGACGTTCGTTCATCTAGCACAAACGGAACGGGTTGCAGGAGAAACTTTTACTCTGGTTTCTCAGTCTGTTTCCTAGTGCCGGTTTGAAGTTCCTGCAGTTTTCACTGTAAAACCGAGTTGGAGATAGTACCTCCCCATATATATGTATGGAGTGGAATTTGCAACTGAAAAGAAACTTTGTGATCCCAACAATCTAGTTGAAGCACGGATTTCACACACATTTCTCTCTCAGAAATGAGCATGTGGAGAGGCGTTCGTTCATCTAGCACAAAGGGAACGGGTTGCAGGAGAAACTTTTACTCTGGTTTCTCAGTCTGTTTCCTAGTGCCGGTTTGACGTTCCTGCAGTTTTCACTGTAAAACCGAGTTGGAGCTAGTACATCCCCATATATATGTATGGAGTTGAGTTTGCAACAGAAAAGAAACTTTGTGTTCCCAACAATCTAGGTGAAGGACGGCTTTAACACACACTTATCTCTCAGAAATGAGCATGTGGATAGTAGTTCGTTCATCTAGCACACAGGGAACGGGTTGCAGGGGAAACTTTTACTCTGGTTTCTCAGTCTGTTTCCTAGTGCCGGTTTGAAGTTCCTGCAGTTTTCACTGTAAACCGAGTTGGAGCTAGTACCTCCACATATATATTTATAGAGTGGAGTTTGCAAGTGAAAAGAATCTATGTGTTCCCAGAATGCTAGGTGAAGTACGGCTTTCACACACACATATCTCTCAGAACTGAGCATGTGGAGAGACGATCGTTCATCTAGGACATAGGGATCGGGTTGCAGGAGAAATTTTTACTCAGGTTTCTCAGTCTGTTTCCAAGTGCCGGTATGAAGTTCCTGCAGGTTTCACTGTAAAACAGAGTTGGAGCTAGTACCTCCCCATATATATTTATGGAGTGGAGTTTGCATGTGAAAAGAAACTTTGTGTTCCCAACAAGCTAGGTGAAGGACGGCTTTCACACACTCTTATCTCTCAGAATTTAGCATGTGGAGGGACGATCGTTCATCTAGCACAAAGGGATCGGGATCTATGGGAAAATTTTACTCTGGTTTCTCATTCTGTTTCCTAGTGCCGGTTTGAAGTTCCTGCAGTTTTCACTGTAAAACCGAGTTGGAGCTAGTACCTCCCCATATATATGTATGGAGTGGAGTTTGCAAGTGAAAAGAAACTTTGTGTTCCCAACAAGCTAGGTGAAGGACGGCTTTCACACACACTTATCTCTCAGAATTTAGCATGTGGAGAGACGATCGTTCATCTAGCACAAAGGGATCGGGATCTATGGGAAAATTTTACTCTGTTTTCTCAGTCTGTTTCCTAGTGCCGGTTTGAAGTTTCTGCAGTTTTCACTGTAAAACCGAGTTGGAGCTAGTACATCCCCATATATATGTATGGAGTTGAGTTTGCAACAGAAAAGAAACTTGGTGTTCCCAACAATCTAGGTGAAGGACGGCTTTCACACACACTTATCTCTCAGAAATGAGCATGTGGATAGACGTTCGTTCATCTAGCACACAGGGAAAGGTTTGCAGGGGAAACCTTTACTCTGGTTTCTCAGTATGTTTCCTAGTGCCGGTTTGAAGTTCCTGCAGTTTTCACTGTAAAACCGAGTTGGAGCTAGTACCTCCCCATATATATGTAAGGAGTGGAGATTGCAAGTGAAAAGAAACTTTGTATTCCCAACCAGCTATTTGAAAGACGGCTTTCACACATACTTATCTCTCAGAAATGAGCATGTGGAGAGACGTTCGTTCATCTGGCACAAAGGGAACGCGTTGCAGGGGAATCTTTTACTCTGGTTTCTCAGTCTGTTTCCTAGTGCCGGTTTGAAGTTCCTGCAGTTTTCACTGTAATACGGAGTTGGAGCTAGTTCCTCCCCATAAATATGAATGGTGTGGAGTTTGCAACTGAAAAGAAACTTTGTGTTCCCAACAAGCCAGGTGAAGAACGGCTTTCACACACACTTATCTCTCAGAAATGAGCATGTGGAGAGACGTTCGTTCATCTAGCACAAAGGGAACGGGTTGCAGGAGAAAGTATTACTCTGGTTTCTCAGTCTGTTTCCTAGTTCCTGTGTGAAGTTCCTGCAGTTTTCACTGTAAAACCGAGTTGGAGTTAGTACCACCCTTATATATGTATGGAGTGGCGTTTGCAACTGAAACGAATCTATGTGTTTCCAACAAGCTAGGTGAAGGACGGCTTTCTCACACACTTACCTCTCAGAACTGAGCATGTGGAGAGACGTTCGTTCATCTAGCACAAACGGAACGGGTTGCAGGAGAAACTTTTACTCTGGTTTCTCAGTCTGTTTCCTAGTGCCGGTTTGAAGTTCCAGCAGTTTTCACTGTAAAACCGAGTTGGAGCTAGTACCTCCCCATATATATGTATGGAGTGGAGTTTGCAAGTGAAAAGAAACTTTGTGTTCCCAACAAGCTAGTTGAAGGAAGGCTTTCACACAAAATTATCTCTCAGAAGTGAGCATGTGGTGAGACGTTCGTTCATCTAGCACAAAAGGAACGGGTTGCAGGAGAAACTTTTACTCTGGCTTCTCAGTCTGTTTCCTAGTGCCGGTTTGATGTTCCTGTACTTTTCACTGTAAAACCGAGTTGGAGTTAGTACCACCCATATATATGTATGGAGTGGAGTTTGCAAGTGAAAAGAAACTTTGTGTTCCCAACAAGCTATGTGAAGCTCGGCTTTCACACACACATATCTCTTCAGAACTGATCATGTGGAGAGACGATCGTTCATCTAGCACAAAGTGATCCGGTTGCAGGAAAAAATTTTTCTCGGGTTTCTCAGTCTGTTTCCTAGTGCCGGTTTGATTTTCCTGCAGATTTCACTGTAAAACCGAGTTGGAGATAGTACTTACCCATATATATATATGGAGTGGAGTTTGCAACTGAAGAGAAACTTTGTGTCCCAACAAGCCAGGTGAAGGACGGCTTTCACACACACTTATCTCTCAGAACTGAGCATGTGGAGAGGCGTTCGTTCATCTAGCACAAAAAGAACGGGTTGCAGGAGAAACTTTTACTCTGGTTTCTCAGTCTGTTTCCTAGTGCCGTTTTGAAGATCCTGCAGATTTCAGTGTAAAACCGAGTTGGAGCTAGTACCTCCCCATATATATGTATGGAGTGGAGTTTGCAACTGAAAAGATACTTTGTGTTCCCAACAAGCTAGGTGAAGGACGGCTTTCACACACATATATCTCTCAGAACTGAGCATGTGGAGAGACGTTCGTTCATCTAGCACAAAGGGAACGGGTTGCAGGAGAAACTTTTACTCTGGATTCCCAGTCTGTTTCCTAGTGCCGTTTTGAAGTTCCTGCAGTTTTCACTGTAAAACCGAGTTGGAGCTTGTAACTCCCCATATATATGTATGGAGTGGAGTTTGCATGTGAAAAGAAACTTTGTGTTCCGAACAAGCTAGGTGAAGTACGGCTTTCATACACAATTATCTCTCAGAACTGAGCATGTGGAGAGACGATCGTTCATCTAGCACAAATGGATTGGGATGCAGGAGAAAATTTTACTCTGGTTTCTCAGTCTGTTTCCTAGTGCCAGTTTGAAGTTCCTGCAGTTTTCACTGTAAAACAGATTTGGAGCTATAACCTCCCCATATATATGTATGGAGTGGAGTTTGCAAGTGAAAAGAAACTTTGTGTTCCCAACAAGCTAGGTGAAGGAAGGCTTTCACAAACAATTATCTCTCAGAAATGAGCATGTGGAGAGACGTTCGTTCATCTAGCACAAATCGAACGGGTGGCAGGAGAAACTTTTAATCTGGTTTCTCAGTCTGTTTCCTAGTGCCGGTTTGATGTTCCTGTACTTTTCACTGTAAAACCGAGTTTTAGCTAGTACTTCCCCATATATATGTAAGGAGTGGAGTTTGCAACTGAAAAGAATCTTTGGGTTCCCCAACAAGCTAGGTGAAGGAAGGCTTTCACACACACATATCTCTCAGAAATGAGCATGTGGAGATACGTTCGTTCATCTAGCCCAAAGGAACGGGTTGCAGGAGAAACTTTTACTCAGGTTTCTCAGTCTGTTTCCTAGTGCCTGTTTGAAGTTCCTGCAGTTTTCACTGTAAAACCGAGTTGGAGCTACTACCTCCCCATATATATGTAGGGAGTGGAGTTTGCAAGTGAATAGAAACGTTGTGTTCCCAACAAGCTAGGTGAAGAATGGCTTTCACACACACATATCTCTTCAGAACTGAGCATGTGGAGAGACGTTCGTTCATCTAGCACAAGTGAACGGGTTGCAGGAGAAACTATTACTCTGGTTTCTCAGTCTGTTTCCTAGTGCCTGTTTGAAGTTCCTGCAGTTTTCACTGTAAAACCGTGTTGGAGCTAGTACCTCCCCATATATATGTATGGAGAGGATTTTGCAAGTGAAAAGAAACTTTGTGTTCCCAACAAGGTAGTTGATGTTCGACTTTGACACACACTTATCTCTCAGAACTGAGCATGTGGAGAGACGTTCGTTCATCTAGCACAAAGGGAACGTGTTTCAGGAGAAACTTTTACTCTGGTTTCTCAGACTGTTTCCTAGTGCCTGTTTGGAGTTCCTGCAGTTTTCACTGTAAAACCGAGTTGGAGCTAGTACCTCCCCATATATATGTTTGGAGTGGAGTTTGCAAGTGAAAAGAATCCTTGTGATCCCAACAAGCTAAGTGAAGTACGGCTTACACACACACTTGTCTCTCAGAAGTGAGCATGTGGATAGGCGTTCGTTCATCTAGCACAAAGGGAACGGTTTGCAGGAAAAAATTTACTCTGGTCTCTCAGTCTGTTTCGTAGTGCCGGGTTGAATTTCCTGCAATTTTCACTGTAAAACAGTGTTGGAGCTAGTACCTCCACATATATATGTATGGAGTGGACTTTGCAAGGGAAGAGAAACTTTGTGTTCCCAACCAGCTAGGTGAAGGACGGCTTTCACACACACTTATCTCTCAGAACTGAGCATGTGGAGAGACGATCGTTCATCTAGCACAAAGGGATCGGGTTGCAGGAGAAACTTTTACTCTGGCTTCTCAGTCTGTTTCCTAGTGCCGGTTTGAAGTTCCTGCAGTTTTTACTGTAAAACAGAGTTGAAGCTAGTACCTCCCAATATATATGTATGGAGTGGAGTTTGCAAGTGAAAAGAATCTTTGTGATCCCAACAAGCTAGTTGAAGTACGGCTTTCACACACACTTATCTCTCAGAACTGAGTATGTGGATAGGCGTCCGTTCATTTTGCACAAAGGGAACGGGTTGCAGGAAAAACTTTTACTCTGGTTTCTCAGTGTGTTTCCTAGTGCCGGTTTGAAGTTCCTGCAGTTTTCACTGTAAAACAGAGTTGGAGCTAGTACCTCCCCATTTATATGTATGCAGTGGAGTTTGCAATGGAAGAGAAACTTTGTGTTCCCAACAAGCTAGGTGAAGGACGGCTTTCACACACTCTTATCTCTCAGAATTTAGCATGTGGAGAGACGATCGTTCATCTAGCACAAAGGATCGGGATCTATGGGAAAATTTTACTCTGGTTTCTCAGTCTGTTTCCTAGTGCCGGTTTGAAGTTCCTGCAGTTTTCACTGTAAAACCGAGTTGGAGCTAGTACCTCCCCATATATATGTATGGAGTGGAGTTTGCAAGTGATAAGAAACTTTGTGTTCCCAACAAGCTAGTTGAAGGACGGCTTTCACACACACTTATCTCTCAGAACTTAGCATGTGGAGAGACGATCGTTCATCTAGCACAAAGGGATCGGGATCTAGGAGAAACTTTTAGTCTGGTTTCTCAGTCTGTTTCCTAGTGCCGGTTTGAAGTTCCTGCAGTTTTCACTGTAAAACCGAGTTGGAGATAGTACCTCCCCATATATATGTATGGAGTGGAATTTGCAACTGAAAAGAAACTTTGTGATCCCAACAATCTAGTTGAAGCACGGATTTCACACACATTTCTCTCTCAGAACTGAGCATGTGGAGAGGCGTTCGTTCATCTATCACAAAGGGAACGGGTTGCAAGAGAAACTTTTACTCTGGTTTCTCAGTCTGTTTCCTAGTGCCGGTTTGAAGTTCCTGCAGTTTTCACTGTAAAACCGAGTTGGAGCTAGTACCTCCCCATATATATGTATGGAGTGGAGTTTGCAAGTGATAAGAAACTTTGTGTTCCCAACAAGCTAGTTGAAGGACGGCTTTCACACACACTTATCTCTCAGAACTTAGCATGTGGAGAGACGATCGTTCATCTAGCACAAAGGGATCGGGATCTAGGAGAAACTTTTAGTCTGGTTTCTCAGTCTGTTTCCTAGTGCCGGTTTGAAGTTCCTGCAGTTTTCACTGTAAAACCGAGTTGGAGATAGTACCTCCCCATATATATGTATGGAGTGGAATTTGCAACTGAAAAGAAACTTTGTGATCCCAACAATCTAGTTGAAGCACGGATTTCACACACATTTCTCTCTCAGAACTGAGCATGTGGAGAGGCGTTCGTTCATCTATCACAAAGGGAACGGGTTGCAAGAGAAACTTTTACTCTGGTTTCTCAGTCTGTTTCCTAGTGCCGGTTTGAAGTTCCTGCAGTTTTCACTGTAAAACCGAGTTGGAGCTAGTACATCCCCATATATATGTATGGAGTTGAGTTTGCAACAGAAAAGAAACTTTGTGTTCCCAACAATCTAGGTGAAGGACGGCTTTAACACACACTTATCTCTCAGAAATGAGCATGTGGATAGTAGTTCGTTCATCTAGCACACAGGGAACGGGTTGCAGGGGAAACCTTTACTCTGGTTTCTCAGTCTGTTTCCTAGTGCCGGTTTGAAGTTCCTGCAGTTTTCACTGTAAAACCGAATTGGAGCTAGTACCTCCCCATATATATTTATAGAGTGGAGTTTGCAAGTGAAAAGAATCTTTGTGATCCCAACAAGCTAGGTGAAATACGGCTTTCACACACACCTATCTCTCAGAACTGAGTATGTGGATAGGAGTTCGTTCATTTTGCACAAAGGGAACGTTTTGCAGGAAAAACATTTACTCTGGTTTCTCAGTCTGTTTCCTAGTGCCGGTTTGAAGTTCCTGCAGTTTTCACTGTAAAACAGTGTTGGAGCTAGAACCTCCCCATATATATGTATGTAGTGGACTTTGCAAGGGAAGAGAAACTTTGTGTTCCCAACCATCTAGGTGAAGGACGGCTTTCACACACACTTATCTCTCAGAACTGAGCATGTGGAGAGACGATCGTTCATCTAGCACATAGGGAACGGGTTGCAGGAGAAACTTTTACTCTGGTTTCTCAGTCTGTTTCCTAGTGCTGGTTTGAAGTTCCTGTTTTTTCACTGTAAAATCGAGTTGGAGCTACTACCTCCCCATATATATGTTTGGAGTGGAGTTTGCAAGTGAAAAGAATCTTTGTGATCCCAACAAGCTAGGTGAAGTGCGGCTTTCACACACACTTATCTCTCAGAACTGAGCATGTGGAGAGACGATCGTTCATCTAGGACATAGGGATCGGGTTGCAGGAGAAACTTTTACTCAGGTTTCTCAGTCTGTTTCCTAGTGCCGGTATGAAGTTCCTGCAGGTTTCACTGTAAAACAGAGTTGGAGCTAGTACCTCCCCATATATATTTATGGAGTGGAGTTTGCATGTGAAAAGAAACTTTGTGTTCCCAACAAGCTAGGTGAAGGACGGCTTTCACACACTCTTATCTCTCAGAATTTAGCATGTGGAGGGACGATCGTTCATCTAGCACAAAGGGATCGGGATCTATGGGAAAATTTTACTCTGGTTTCTCATTCTGTTTCCTAGTGTCGGTTTGAAGTTCCTGCCGTTTTCACTGTAAAACCGAGTTGGAGCTAGTACCTCCCCATATATATGTATGGAGTGGAGTTTGCAAGTGAAAAGAAACTTTGTGTTCCCAACAAGCTAGGTGAAGGACGGCTTTCACACACACTTATCTCTCAGAATTTAGCATGTGGAGAGACGATCGTTCATCTAGCACAAAGGGATCGGGATCTATGGGAAAATTTTACTCTGTTATCTCAGTCTGTTTCCTAGTGCCGGTTTGAAGTTTCTGCAGTTTTCACTGTAAAACCGAGTTGGAGCTAGTACATCCCCATATATATGTATGGAGTTGAGTTTGCAACAGAAAAGAAACTTGGTGTTCCCAACAATCTAGGTGAAGGACGGCTTTCACACACACTTATCTCTCAGAAATGAGCATGTGGATAGACGTTCGTTCATCTAGCACACAGGGAAAGGGTTGCAGGGGAAACCTTTACTCTGGTTTCTCAGTATGTTTCCTAGTGCCGGTTTGAAGTTCCTGCAGTTTTCACTGTAAAACCGAGTTGGAGCTAGTACCTCCCCATGTATATGTAAGGAGTGGAGATTGCAAGTGAAAAGAAACTTTGTATTCCCAACCAGCTATTTGAAAGACGGCTTTCACACATACTTATCTCTCAGAAATGAGCATGTGGAGAGACGTTCGTTCATCTGGCACAAAGGGAACGCGTTGCAGGGGAATCTTTTACTCTGGTTTCTCAGTCTGTTTCCTAGTGCCGGTTTGAAGTTCCTGCAGTTTTCACTGTAAAACCGAGTTGGAGCTAGTTCCTCCCCATAAATATGAATGGTGTGGAGTTTGCAACTGAAAAGAAACTTTGTGTTCCCAACAAGCCAGGTGAAGAACGGCTTTCACACACACTTATCTCTCAGAAATGAGCATGTGGAGAGACGTTCGTTCATCTAGCACAAAGTGATCCGGTTGCAGGAAAAAATTTTACTCGGGTTTCTCAGTCTGTTTCCTAGTGCCGGTTTGATTTTCCTGCAGATTTCACTGTAAAACCGAGTTGGAGATAGTACTTACCCATATATATATATGGATTGGAGTTTGCAACTGAAGAGAAACTTTGTGTCCCAACAAGCTAGGTGAAGGACGGCTTTCACACACACTTATCTCTCAGAACTGAGCATGTGGAGAGGCGTTCGTTCATCTAGCACAAAAAGAACGGGTTGCAGGAGAAACTTTTACTCTGGTTTCTCAGTCTGTTTCCTAGTGCCGTTTTGAAGATCCTGCAGATTTCAGTGTAAAACCGAGTTGGAGCTAGTTCCTCCCCATATATATGTATGGAGTGGAGTTTGCAACTGAAAAGATACTTTGTGTTCCCAACAAGCTAGGTGAAGGACGGCTTTCACACACATATATCTCTCAGAACTGAGCATGTGGAGAGACGTTCGTTCATCTAGCACAAAGGGAACGGGTTGCAGGAGAAACTTTTACTCTGGATTCCCAGTCTGTTTCCTAGTGCCGTTTTGAAGTTCCTGCAGTTTTCACTGTAAAACAGTGTTGGAGCTAGTACCTCCACATATATATGTATGGAGTGGACTTTGCAAGGGAAGAGAAACTTTGTGTTCCCAACCAGCTAGGTGAAGGAAGGCTTTCACACACACTTATCTCTCAGAACTGAGCATGTGGAGAGACGATCGTTCATCTAGCACAAAGGGATCGGGTTGCAGGAGAAACTTTTACTCTGGCTTCTCAGTCTGTTTCCTAGTGCCGGTTTGAAGTTCCTGCAGTTTTTACTGTAAAACAGAGTTGAAGCTAGTACCTCCCAATATATATGTATGGAGTGGAGTTTGCAAGTGAAAAGAATCTTTGTGATCCCAACAAGCTAGTTGAAGTACGGCTTTCACACACACTTATCTCTCAGAACTGAGTATGTGGATAGGCGTCCGTTCATTTTGCACAAAGGGAACGGGTTGCAGGAAAAACTTTTACTCTGGTTTCTCAGGGTGTTTCCTAGTGCCGGTTTGAAGTTCCTGCAGTTTTCACTGTAAAACAGAGTTGGAGCTAGTACCTCCCCATTTATATGTATGCAGTGTAGTTTGCAATGGAAGAGAAACTTTGTGTTCCCAACAAGCTAGGAGAAGGACGGCTTTCACACACTCTTATCTCTCAGAATTTAGCATGTGGAGAGACGATCGTTCATCTAGCACAAAGGGATCGGGATCTATGGGAAAATTTTACTCTGGTTTCTCAGTCTGTTTCCTAGTGCCGGTTTGAAGTTCCTGCAGTTTTCACTGTAAAACCGAGTTGGAGCTAGTACCTCCCCATATATATGTATGGAGTGGAGTTTGCAAGTGATAAGAAACTTTGTGTTCCCAACAAGCTAGTTGAAGGACGGCTTTCACACACACTTATCTCTCAGAACTTAGCATGTGGAGAGACGATCGTTCATCTAGCACAAAGGGATCGGGATCTAGGAGAAACTTTTAGTCTGGTTTCTCAGTCTGTTTCCTAGTGCCGGTTTGAAGTTCCTGCAGTTTTCACTGTAAAACCGAGTTGGAGATAGTACCTAACCATATATATGTATGGAGTGGAATTTGCAACTGAAAAGAAACTTTGTGATCCCAACAATCTAGTTGAAGCACGGATTTCACACACATTTCTCTCTCAGAACTGAGCATGTGGAGAGGCGTTCGTTCATCTAGCACAAAGGGAACGGGTTGCAGGAGAAACTTTTACTCTGGTTTCTCAGTCTGTTTCCTAGTGCCGGTTTGAAGTTCCTGCAGTTTTCACTGTAAAACCGAGTTGGAGCTAGTACATCCCCATATATATGTATGGAGTTGAGTTTGCAACAGAAAAGAAACTTTGTGTTCCCAACAATCTAGGTGAAGGACGGCTTTAACACACACTTATCTCTCAGAAATGAGCATGTGGATAGTAGTTCGTTCATCTAGCACACAGGGAACGGGTTGCAGGGGAAACCTTTACTCTGGTTTCTCAGTCTGTTTCCTAGTGCCGGTTTGAAGTTCCTGCAGTTTTCACTGTAAAACCGAGTTGGAGCTAGTACCTCCCCATATATATTTATAGAGTGGAGTTTGCAAGTGAAAAGAAACTATGTGTTCCCAAAATGCTAGGTGAAGTACGGCTTTCACACACACATATCTCTCAGAACTGAACATGTGGAGAGACGATCGTTCATCTAGCACAAAGGGATCGGGTTGCAGGAGAAACTTTTACTCTGCTTTCTCAGTCTGTTTCCTAGTGCCGGTTTGAAGTTCCTGCAGTTTTCACTGTAAAACAGAGTTGGAGATAGTACCTCCCCATATATATGTAAGTAGTGGAGTTTGCAAGTGAAAAGAATCTTTATGATCCCAACAAGCTAGGTGAATTACGGCTTTCACACACACTTGTCTCTCAGAAGTGAGCATGTGGATAGGCGTTCGTTCATCTTGCACAAAGAAAACGGGTTGCAGGAAAAAATTTACTCTGGTTTCTCAGTCTGTTTCCTAGTGCCGGGTTGAAGTTCCAGCAGTTTTCACTGTAAAACAGTGTTGGAGCTAGTACCTCCCCATATATTTGTATGGAGTGGACATTGCAAGGGAAGAGAAACTTTGTGTTCCCAACCAGCTGGGTTAAGGACGGCTTTCACACACACTTAACTCTCAGAACTGAGCATGAGGAGAGACAATCGTTCATCTAGCACAAAGGGATCGGGTTGCAGGAGAAACTTTTACCCTGGCTTCTCAGTCTGTTTCCTAGTGCCGGTTTGAAGTTCCTGCAGTTTTCACTGTAAAACCGAGTTGGAGCTAGTACCTCCCCATATATATGTATGGAGTGGAGTTTGCAAGTGATAAGAAACTTTGTGTTCCCAAAAAGCTAGTTGAAGGACGGCTTTCACACACACTTATCTCTCAGAACTTAGCATGTGGAGAGACGATCGTTCATCTAGCACAAAGGGATCGGGATCTAGGAGAAACTTTTAGTCTGGTTTCTCAGTCTGTTTCCTAGTGCCGGTTTGAAGTTCCTGCAGTTTTCACTGTAAAACCGAGTTGGAGATAGTACCTCCCCATATATATGTATGGAGTGGAATTTGCAACTGAAAAGAAACTTTGTGATCCCAACAATCTAGTTGAAGCACGGATTTCACACACATTTCTCTCTCAGAACTGAGCATGTGGAGAGGCGTTCGTTCATCTAGCACAAAGGGAACGGGTTGCAGGAGAAACTTTTACTCTGGTTTCTCAGTCTGTTTCCTAGTGCCGGTTTGAAGTTCCTGCAGTTTTCACTGTAAAACCGAGTTGGAGCTAGTACATCCCCATATATATGTATGGAGTTGAGTTTGCAACAGAAAAGAAACTTTGTGTTCCCAACAATCTAGGTGAAGGACGGCTTTAACACACACTTATCTCTCAGAAATGAGCATGTGGATAGTAGTTCGTTCATCTAGCACACAGGGAACGGGTTGCAGGGGAAACCTTTACTCTGGTTTCTCAGTCTGTTTCCTAGTGCCGGTTTGAAGTTCCTGCAGTTTTCACTGTAAAACCGAGTTGGAGCTAGTACCTCCCCATATATATTTATAGAGTGGAGTTTGCAAGTGAAAAGAATCTTTGTGATCCCAACAAGCTAGGTGAAGTGCGGCTTTCACACACACTTATCTCTCAGAACTGAGCATGTGGAGAGACGATCGTTCATCTAGGACATAGGGATCGGGTTGCAGGAGAAACTTTTACTCAGGTTTCTCAGTCTGTTTCCTAGTGCCGGTATGAAGTTCCTGCAGGTTTCACTGTAAAACAGAGTTGGAGCTAGTACCTCCCCATATATATTTATGGAGTGGAGTTTGCATGTGAAAAGAAACTTTGTGTTCCCAACAAGCTAGGTGAAGGACGGCTTTCACACACTCTTATCTCTCAGAATTTAGCATGTGGAGGGACGATCGTTCATCTAGCACAAAGGGATCGGGATCTATGGGAAAATTTTACTCTGGTTTCTCATTCTGTTTCCTAGTGCCGGTTTGAAGTTCCTGCCGTTTTCACTGTAAAACCGAGTTGGAGCTAGTACCTCCCCATATATATGTATGGAGTGGAGTTTGCAAGTGAAAAGAAACTTTGTGTTCCCAACAAGCTAGGTGAAGGACGGCTTTCACACACACTTATCTCTCAGAATTTAGCATGTGGAGAGACGATCGTTCATCTAGCACAAAGGGATCGGGATCTATGGGAAAATTTTACTCTGTTTTCTCAGTCTGTTTCCTAGTGCCGGTTTGAAGTTTCTGCAGTTTTCACTGTAAAACCGAGTTGGAGCTAGTACATCCCCATATATATGTATGGAGTTGAGTTTGCAACAGAAAAGAAACTTGGTGTTCCCAACAATCTAGGTGAAGGACGGCTTTCACACACACTTATCTCTCAGAAATGAGCATGTGGATAGACGTTCGTTCATCTAGCACACAGGGAAAGGGTTGCAGGGGAAACCTTTACTCTGGTTTCTCAGTATGTTTCCTAGTGCCGGTTTGAAGTTCCTGCAGTTTTCACTGTAAAACCGAGTTGGAGCTAGTACCTCCCCATGTATATGTAAGGAGTGGAGATTGCAAGTGAAAAGAAACTTTGTATTCCCAACCAGCTATTTGAAAGACGGCTTTCACACATACTTATCTCTCAGAAATGAGCATGTGGAGAGACGTTCGTTCATCTGGCACAAAGGGAACGCGTTGCAGGGGAATCTTTTACTCTGGTTTCACAGTCTGTTTCCTAGTGCCGGTTAGAAGTTCCTGCAGTTTTCACTGTAATACAGAGTTGGAGCTAGTTCCTCCCCATAAATATGAATGGTGTGGAGTTTGCAACTGAAAAGAAACTTTGTCTTCCCAACAAGCCAGGTGAAGAACGGCTTTCACACACACTTATCTCTCAGAAATGAGCATGTGGAGAGACGTTCGTTCATCTAGCACAAAGTGATCCGGTTGCAGGAAAAAATTTTACTCGGGTTTCTCAGTCTGTTTCCTAGTGCCGGTTTGATTTTCCTGCAGATTTCACTGTAAAACCGAGTTGGAGATAGTACTTACCCATATATATATATGGAGTGGAGTTTGCAACTGAAGAGAAACTTTGTGTCCCAACAAGCTAGGTGAAGGACGGCTTTCACACACACTTATCTCTCAGAACTGAGCATGTGGAGAGGCGTTCGTTCATCTAGCACAAAAAGAACGGGTTGCAGGAGAAACTTTTACTCTGGTTTCTCAGTCTGTTTCCTAGTGCCGTTTTGAAGATCCTGCAGATTTCAGTGTAAAACCGAGTTGGAGCTAGTACCTCCCCATATATATGTATGGAGTGGAGTTTGCAACTGAAAAGATACTTTGTGTTCCCAACAAGCTAGGTGAAGCACGGCTTTCACACACATATATCTCTCAGAACTGAGCATGTGGAGAGACGTTCGTTCATCTAGCACAAAGGGAACGGGTTGCAGGAGAAACTTTTACTCTGGATTCCCAGTCTGTTTCCTAGTGCCGTTTTGAAGTTCCTGCAGTTTTCACTGTGAAACCGAGTTGGAGCTAGTACCTCCCCATATATATGTATGGAGTGGAGTTTGCATGTGAAAAGAAACTTTGTGTTCCGAACAAGCTAGGTGAAGTACGGCTTTCATACACACTTATCTCTCAGAACTGAGCATGTGGAGAGACGATCGTTCATCTAGCACAAATGGATTGGGATGCAGGAGAAAATTTTACTCTGGTTTCTCAGTCTGTTTCCTAGTGCCAGTTTGAAGTTCCTGCAGTTTTCACTGTAAAACCGATTTGGAGCTATAACCTCCCCATATATATGTATGGAGTGGAGTTTGCAAGTGAAAAGAAACTTTGTGTTCCCAACAAGCTAGGTGAAGGAAGGCTTTCACAAACAATTATCTCTCAGAAATGAGCATGTGGAGAGACGTTCGTTCATCTAGCACAAATCGAACGGGTGGCAGGAGAAACTTTTAATCTGGTTTCTCAGTCTGTTTCCTAGTGCCGGTTTGATGTTCCTGTACTTTTCACTGTAAAACCGAGTTGGAGCTAGTACTTCCCCATATATATGTAAGGAGTGGAGTTTGCAACTGAAAAGAATCTTTGGGTTCCCCAACAAGCTAGGTGAAGGAAGGCTTTCACACACACATATCTCTCAGAAATGAGCATGTGGAGATACGTTCGTTCATCTAGCCCAAAGGAACGGGTTGCAGGAGAAACTATTACTCTGGTTTCTCAGTCTGTTTCCTAGTGCCTGTTTGAAGTTCCTGCAGTTTTCACTGTAAAACCGTGTTGGAGCTAGTACCTCCCCATATATATGTATGGAGAGGATTTTGCAAGTGAAAAGAAACTTTGTGTTCCCAACAAGGTAGTTGATGTTCGACTTTGACACACACTTATCTCTCAGAACTGAGCATGTGGAGAGACGTTCGTTCATCTAGCACAAAGGGAACGTGTTTCAGGAGAAACTTTTACTCTGGTTTCTCAGACTGTTTCCTAGTGCCTGTTTGAAGTTCCTGCAGTTTTCACTGTAAAACAGAGTTGGAGCTAGTACCTCCCCATATATATGTTTGGAGTGGAGTTTGCAAGTGAAAAGAATCCTTGTGATCCCAACAAGCTAAGTGAAGTACGGCTTACACAAACACTTGTCTCTCAGAAGTGAGCATGTGGATAGGCGTTCGTTCATCTAGCACAAAGGGAACGGTTTGCAGGAAAAAATTTACTCTGGTCTCTCAGTCTGTTTCGTAGTGCCGGGTTGAATTTCCTGCAATTTTCACTGTAAAACAGTGTTGGAGCTAGTACCTCCACATATATATGTATGGAGTGGACTTTGCAAGGGAAGAGAAACTTTGTGTTCCCAACCAGCTAGGTGAAGGAAGGCTTTCACACACAATTATCTCTCAGAACTGAGCATGTGGAGAGACGATCGTTCATCTAGCACAAAGGGATCGGGTTGCAGGAGAAACTTTTACTCTGGCTTCTCAGTCTGTTTCCTAGTGCCGGTTTGAAGTTCCTGCAGTTTTTACTGTAAAACAGAGTTGAAGCTAGTACCTCCCAATATATATGTATGGAGTGGAGTTTGCAAGTGAAAAGAATCTTTGTGATCCCAACAAGCTAGTTGAAGTACGGCTTTCACACACACTTATCTCTCAGAACTGAGTATGTGGATAGGCGTCCGTTCATTTTGCACAAAGGGAACGGGTTGCAGGAAAAACTTTTACTCTGGTTTCTCAGTGTGTTTCCTAGTGCCGGTTTGAAGTTCCTGCAGTTTTCACTGTAAAACAGAGTTGGAGCTAGTACCTCCCCATTTATATGTATGCAGTGTAGTTTGCAATGGAAGAGAAACTTTGTGTTCCCAACAAGCTAGGTGAAGGACGGCTTTCACACACTCTTATCTCTCAGAATTTAGCATGTGGAGAGACGATCTTTCATCTAGCACAAAGGGATCGGGATCTATGGGAAAATTTTACTCTGGTTTCTCAGTCTGTTTCCTAGTGCCGGTTTGAAGTTCCTGCAGTTTTCACTGTAAAACCGAGTTGGAGCTAGTACCTCCCCATATATATGTATGGAGTGGAGTTTGCAAGTGATAAGAAACTTTGTGTTCCCAACAAGCTATTTGAAGGACGGCTTTCACACACACTTATCTCTCAGAACTTAGCATGTGGAGAGACGATCGTTCATCTAGCACAAAGGGATCGGGATCTAGGAGAAACTTTTAGTCTGGTTTCTCAGTCTGTTTCCTAGTGCCGGTTTGAAGTTCCTGCAGTTTTCACTGTAAAACCGAGTTGGAGATAGTACCTAACCATATATATGTATGGAGTGGAATTTGCAACTGAAAAGAAACTTTGTGATCCCAACAATCTAGTTGAAGCACGGATTTCACACACATTTCTCTCTCAGAACTGAGCATGTGGAGAGGCGTTCGTTCATCTAGCACAAAGGGAACGGGTTGCAGGAGAAACTTTTACTCTGGTTTCTCAGTCTGTTTCCTAGTGCCGGTTTGAAGTTCCTGCAGTTTTCACTGTAAAACCGAGTTGGAGCTAGTACATCCCCATATATATGTATGGAGTTGAGTTTGCAACAGAAAAGAAACTTTGTGTTCCCAACAATCTAGGTGAAGGACGGCTTTAACACACACTTATCTCTCAGAAATGAGCATGTGGATAGTAGTTCGTTCATCTAGCACACAGGGAACGGGTTGCAGGGGAAACCTTTACTCTGGTTTCTCAGTCTGTTTCCTAGTGCCGGTTTGAAGTTCCTGCAGTTTTCACTGTAAAACCGAGTTGGAGCTAGTACCTCCCCATATATATTTATAGAGTGGAGTTTGCAAGTGAAAAGAAACTATGTGTTCCCAAAATGCTAGGTGAAGTACGGCTTTCACACACACATATCTCTCAGAACTGAACATGTGGAGAGACGATCGTTCATCTAGCACAAAGGGATCGGGTTGCAGGAGAAACTTTTACTCTGCTTTCTCAGTCTGTTTCCTAGTGCCGGTTTGAAGTTCCTGCAGTTTTCACTGTAAAACAGAGTTGGAGATAGTACCTCCCCATATATATGTAAGTAGTGGAGTTTGCAAGTGAAAAGAATCTTTATGATCCCAACAAGCTAGGTGAATTACGGCTTTCACACACACTTGTCTCTCAGAAGTGAGCATGTGGATAGGCGTTCGTTCATCTTGCACAAAGAAAACGGGTTGCAGGAAAAAATTTACTCTGGTTTCTCAGTCTGTTTCCTAGTGCCGGGTTGAAGTTCCAGCAGTTTTCACTGTAAAACAGTGTTGGAGCTAGTACCTCCCCATATATTTGTATGGAGTGGACATTGCAAGGGAAGAGAAACTTTGTGTTCCCAACCAGCTGGGTTAAGGACGGCTTTCACACACACTTAACTCTCAGAACTGAGCATGAGGAGAGACAATCGTTCATCTAGCACAAAGGGATCGGGTTGCAGGAGAAACTTTTACCCTGGCTTCTCAGTCTGTTTCCTAGTGCCGGTTTGAAGTTCCTGCAGTTTTCACTGTAAAACCGAGTTGGAGCTAGTACCTCCCCATATATATGTATGGAGTGGAGTTTGCAAGTGATAAGAAACTTTGTGTTCCCAAAAAGCTAGTTGAAGGACGGCTTTCACACACACTTATCTCTCAGAACTTAGCATGTGGAGAGACGATCGTTCATCTAGCACAAAGGGATCGGGATCTAGGAGAAACTTTTAGTCTGGTTTCTCAGTCTGTTTCCTAGTGCCGGTTTGAAGTTCCTGCAGTTTTCACTGTAAAACCGAGTTGGAGATAGTACCTCCCCATATATATGTATGGAGTGGAATTTGCAACTGAAAAGAAACTTTGTGATCCCAACAATCTAGTTGAAGCACGGATTTCACACACATTTCTCTCTCAGAACTGAGCATGTGGAGAGGCGTTCGTTCATCTAGCACAAAGGGAACGGGTTGCAGGAGAAACTTTTACTCTGGTTTCTCAGTCTGTTTCCTAGTGCCGGTTTGAAGTTCCTGCAGTTTTCACTGTAAAACCGAGTTGGAGCTAGTACATCCCCATATATATGTATGGAGTTGAGTTTGCAACAGAAAAGAAACTTTGTGTTCCCAACAATCTAGGTGAAGGACGGCTTTAACACACACTTATCTCTCAGAAATGAGCATGTGGATAGTAGTTCGTTCATCTAGCACACAGGGAACGGGTTGCAGGGGAAACCTTTACTCTGGTTTCTCAGTCTGTTTCCTAGTGCCGGTTTGAAGTTCCTGCAGTTTTCACTGTAAAACCGAGTTGGAGCTAGAACCTCCCCATATATATGTATGTAGTGGACTTTGCAAGGGAAGAGAAACTTTGTGTTCCCAACCAGCTAGGTGAAGGACGGCTTTCACACACACTTATCTCTCAGAACTGAGCATGTGGAGAGACGATCGTTCATCTAGCACATAGGGAACGGGTTGCAGGAGAAACTTTTACTCTGGTTTCTCAGTCTGTTTCCTAGTGCTGGTATTAAGTTCCTGTTTTTTCACTGTAAAATCGAGTTGGAGCTACTACCTCCCCATATATATGTTTGGAGTGGAGTTTGCAAGTGAAAAGAATCTTTGTGATCCCAACAAGCTAGGTGAAGTGCGGCTTTCACACACACTTATCTCTCAGAACTGAGCATGTGGAGAGACGATCGTTCATCTAGGACATAGGGATCGGGTTGCAGGAGAAACTTTTACTCAGGTTTCTCAGTCTGTTTCCTAGTGCCGGTATGAAGTTCCTGCAGCTTTCACTGTAAAACAGAGTTGGAGCTAGTACCTCCCCATATATATTTATGGAGTGGAGTTTGCATGTGAAAAGAAACTTTGTGTTCCCAACAAGCTAGGTGAAGGACGGCTTTCACACAGTCTTATCTCTCAGAATTTAGCATGTGGAGGGACGATCATTCATCTAGCACAAAGGGATCGGGATCTATGGGAAAATTTTACTCTGGTTTCTCATTCTGTTTCCTAGTGCCGGTTTGAAGTTCCTGCAGTTTTCAGTGTAAAACCGAGTTGGAGCTAGTACCTCCCCATATATATGTATGGAGTGGAGTTTGCAATTGAAAAGAAACTTTGTGTTCCCAACAAGCTAGGTGAAGGACGGCTTTCACACACACTTATCTCTCAGAATTTAGCATGTGGAGAGACGATCGTTGATCTAGCACAAAGGGATCGGGATCTATGGGAAAATTTTACTCTGTTTTCTCAGTCTGTTTCCTAGTGCCGGTTTGAAGTTTCTGCAGTTTTCACTGTAAAACCGAGTTGGAGCTAGTACATCCCCATATATATGTATGGAGTTGAGTTTGCAACAGAAAAGAAACTTGGTGTTCCCAACAATCTAGGTGAAGGACGGCTTTCACACACACTTATCTCTCAGAAATGAGCATGTGGATAGACGTTCGTTCATCTAGCAAACAGGGAAAGGGTTGCAGGGGAAACCTTTACTCTGGTTTCTCAGTATGTTTCCTAGTGCCGGTTTGAAGTTCCTGCAGTTTTCACTGTAAAACCGAGTTGGAGCTAGTACCTCCCCATATATATGTAAGAAGTGGAGATTGCAAGTGAAAAGAAACTTTGTATTCCCAACCAGCTATTTGAAAGACGGCTTTCACACATACTTATCTCTCAGAAATGAGCATGTGGAGAGACGTTCGTTCATCTGGCACAAAGGGAACGCGTTGCAGGGGAATCTTTTACTCTGGTTTCTCAGTCTGTTTCCTAGTGCCGGTTTGAAGTTCCTGCAGTTTTCACTGTAATACGGAGTTGGAGCTAGTTCCTCCCCATAAATATGAATGGTGTGGAGTTTGCAACTGAAAAGAAACGTTGTGTTCCCAACAAGCCAGGTGAAGAACGGCTTTCACACACACTTATCTCTCAGAAATGAGCATGTGGAGAGACGTTCGTTCATCTAGCACAAAGGGAACGGGTTGCAGGAGAAAGTATTACTCTGGTTTCTCAGTCTGTTTCCTAGTTCCTGTGTGAAGTTCCTGCAGTTTTCACTGTAAAACCGAGTTGGAGTTAGTACCACCCTTATATATGTATGGAGTGGCGTTTGCAACTGAAACGAATCTATGTGTTTCCAACAAGCTAGGTGAAGGACGGCTTTCACACACACTTACCTCTCAGAACTGAGCATGTGGAGAGACGTTCGTTCATCTAGCACAAACGGAACGGGTTGCAGGAGAAACTTTTACTCTGGTTTCTCAGTCTGTTTCCTAGTGCCGGTTTGAAGTTCCAGCAGTTTTCACTGTAAAACCGAGTTGGAGCTAGTACCTCCCCATATATATGTATGGAGTGGAGTTTGCAAGTGAAAAGAAACTTTGTGTTCCCAACAAGCTAGTTGAAGGAAGGCTTTCACACAAAATTATCTCTCAGAAGTGAGCATGTGGTGATACGTTCGTTCATCTAGCACAAAAGGAACGGGTTGCAGGAGAAACTTTTACTCTGGCTTCTCAGTCTGTTTCCTAGTGCCGGTTTGATGTTCCTGTACTTTTCACTGTAAAACCGAGTTGGAGTTAGTACCACCCATATATATGTATGGAGTGGAGTTTGCAAGTGAAAAGAAACTTTGTGTTCCCAACAAGCTATGTGAAGCTCGGCTTTCACACACACATATCTCTTCAGAACTGATCATGTGGAGAGACGATCGTTCATCTAGCACAAAGTGATCCGGTTGCAGGAAAAAATTTTACTCGAGTTTCTCAGTCTGTTTCCTAGTGCCGGTTTGATTTTCCTGCAGATTTCACTGTAAAACCGAGTTGGAGATAGTACTTACCCATATATATATATGGAGTGGAGTTTGCAACTGAAGAGAAACTTTGTGTCCCAACAAGCTAGGTGAAGGACGGCTTTCACACACACTTATCTCTCAGAACTGAGCATGTGGAGAGGCGTTCGTTCATCTAGCACAAAAAGAACGGGTTGCAGGAGAAACTTTTACTCTGGTTTCTCAGTCTGTTTCCTAGTGCCGTTTTGAAGATCCTGCAGATTTCAATGTAAAACCGAGTTGGAGCTAGTACCTCCCCATATATATGTATGGAGTGGAGTTTGCAACTGAAAAGATACTTTGTGTTCCCAACAAGCTAGGTGAAGGACGGCTTTCACACACATATATCTCTCAGAACTGAGCATGTGGAGAGACGTTCGTTCATCTAGCACAAAGGGAACGGGTTGCAGGAGAAACTTTTACTCTGGATTCCCAGTCTGTTTCCTAGTGCCGTTTTGAAGTTCCTGCAGTTTTCACTGTAAAACCGAGTTGGAGCTAGTACCTCCCCATATATATGTATGGAGTGGAGTTTGCATGTGAAAAGAAACTTTGTGTTCCGAACAAGCTAGGTGAAGTACGGCTTTCATACACACTTATCTCTCAGAACTGAGCATGTGGAGAGACGATCGTTCATCTAGCACTAATGGATTGGGATGCAGGAGAAAATTTTACTCTGGTTTCTCAGTCTGTTTCCTAGTGCCAGTTTGAAGTTCCTGCAGTTTTCACTGTAAAACCGATTTGGAGCTATAACCTCCCCATATATATGTATGGAGTGGAGTTTGCAAGTGAAAAGAAACTTTGTTTTCCCAACAAGCTAGGTGAAGGAAGGCTTTCACAAACAATTATCTCTCAGAAATGACCATGTGGAGAGACGTTCGTTCATCTAGCACAAATCGAACGGGTGGCAGGAGAAACTTTTAATCTGGTTTCTCAGTCTGTTTCCTAGTGCCGGTTTGATGTTCCTGTACTTTTCACTGTAAAACCGAGTTGGAGCTAGTACTTCCCCATATATATGTAAGGAGTGGAGTTTGCAACTGAAAAGAATCTTTGGGTTCCCCAACAAGCTAGGTGAAGGAAGGCTTTCACACACACATATTTCTCAGAAATGAGCATGTGGAGATACGTTCGTTCATCTAGCCCAAAGGAACGGGTTGCAGGAGAAACTTTTACTCAGGTTTCTCAGTCTGTTTCCTAGTGCCTTTTTGAAGTTCCTGCAGTTTTCACTGTAAAACCGAGTTGGAGCTACTACCTCCCCATATATATGTAGGGAGTGGAGTTTGCAAGTGAATAGAAACGTTGTGTTCCCAACAAGCTAGGTGAAGAATGGCTTTCACACACACATATCTCTTCAGAACTGAGCATGTGGAGAGACGTTCGTTCATCCAGCACAAAGTGAACGGGTTGCAGGAGAAACTATTACTCTGGTTTCTCAGTCTGTTTCCTAGTGCCTGTTTGTAGTTCCTGCAGTTTTCACTGTAAAACCGTTTTGGAGCTAGTACCTCCCCATATATATGTATGGAGAGGATTTTGCAAGTGAAAAGAAACTTTGTGTTCCCAACAAGGTAGTTGATGTTCGACTTTCACACACACTTATCTCTCAGAACTGAGCATGTGGAGAGACGTTCGTTCATCTAGCACAAAGAGAACGTGTTTCAGGAGAAACTTTTACTCTGGTTTCTCAGACTGTTTCCTAGTGCCTGTTTGAAGTTCCTGCAGTTTTCACTGTAAAATCGAGTTGGAGCTAGTACCACCCCATATATATGTATGGAGTGGAGTTTGCAAGTGAAAAGAAACTTTGTGTTCCCAACAAGCTAGGAGAAGGACGGCTTTCACACACACTTATCTGTCAGAACTTAGCATGTGGAGAGAAGTTCGTTCATCAAGCACAAAGGGATCGGTATCTAGGGGAAATTTTACTCTGGTTTCTCAGTCTGTTTCCTAGTGCTGGTTTGAAATTCCAGCAGTTTTCACTGTAAAACCGAGTTGGAGCTTGTACCTCCCCATATATATGTATGGAATGGAGTTTGCAAGTGAAAAGAAACTTTGTGTTCCCAACAAGCTAGGTGAAGGAAGGCTTTCACAAACAAATATCTCTCAGAAATGAGCATGTGGAGAGACGTTCGTTCATCTAGCACAAATGGAACGGGTGGCAGGAGAAACTTTTACTCTGGTTTCTCAGTCTGTTTCCTAGTGCCGGTTTGATGTTCCTGTACTTTTCACTGTAAAACCGAGTTGGAGTTAGTACTTCCCCATATATATGTAAGGAGTGGAGTTTGCAACTGAAAAGAATCTTTGTGTTCCCCAACAAGCTAGGTGAAGGAAGGCTTTCACAAACACATATCTCTCAGAAATGAGCATGTGGAGATACGTTCGTTCATCTAGCCCAAAGGAACGGGTTGCAGGAGAAACTTTTACTCAGGTTTCTCAGTCTGTTTCCTAGTGCCTGTTTGAAGTTCCTGCAGTTTTCACTGTAAAACCGAGTTGGAGCTACTACCTCCCCATATATATGTAGGGAGTGGAGTTTGCAAGTGAATAGAAACTTTGTGTTCCCAACAAGCTAGGTGAAGAATGGCTTTCACACACAGATATCTCTTCAGAACTGAGCATGTGGAGAGACGTTCGTTCATCTAGCACAAAGGGAACAGGTTGCAGGAGAAACATTTACTCTGTTTTCTCAGTCTGTTTCCTACTGCCGGTTTGAATTTCCTGCAATTTTCACTGTAAAACGGAGGTGGAGCTAGTACTTTCCCATACATATGTATGGATTGGGGTTTGCAACTTAAAAGTAACTTTGTGTTCCCAACAAGCTAGGTGAAGGACGGCTTTCACACACACTTATCTCTCAGAACTGAGCATGTGGAGAGACGTTCGTTCATCTGACACAAAGTGAACGGGTTGCAGGGAAAGTTTTACTCTGGATTCTCAGTCTGTTTCCTAGTACCAGTGTGAAGTTCCTGCAGTTTTCAATGTAAAACAGAGTTGGAACTAGTACCTCCCCATATATATGTATGGAGTGGAGATTGCAACTGAAAAGATACTTTGTGTTCCCAACAAGCTAGGTGAAGGACGGCTTTCACACACATTTATCTCTCAGAACTGAGCATGTGGAGAGACGTTCGTTCATCTAGCACAAAGTGAACGGGTTGCAGGAGAAACTATTACTCTGGTTTCTCAGTCTTTTTCCTAGTGCCTGTTTGAAGTTCCTGCAGTTTTCACTGTAAAACCGTGTTGGAGCTAGTACCTCCCCATATATATGTATGGAGAGGATTTTGCAAGTGAAAAGAAACTTTGTGTTCCCAACAATCTATGTGAAGAACGGCTTTCACACAAACTTATCAATCAGAACTGAGCATGTGGAGAGACGTTCGTTCATCTAGCACAAAGGGAACTGTTTGCGGGGAAACTTTGACTCTGTTTTCTCAGTCTGTTTCCTAGTGACGGTTTGAAGTTCCTGCAGTTTTCACTTTAAAACAGATTTGGAGCTAGTACCTCAACATATATATGTATGGAGTGGAGTTTGCAAGTGAAAAGAAACTTTGTGTTCCGAACAAGCTAGGTGAAGGACGGCTTTCACACACACTTATCTCTCAGAACTGAGCATGTGGAGAGACGATCGTTCATCTGGCACAAATGGATCGGGATGCAGGAGAAACTTTTACTCTGGTTTCTCAGTCTGTTTCCTAGTGCCAGTTTGAAGTTCCTGCAGTTTTCACTGTAAAACCGAGTTGGAGCTAGTACCTCCCCATATATATGTATGGAGTGGAGTTTGCAACTGAAAAGAAAATATGTGTTCCCAACAAGTTATGTGAAGGATGGCTTTCACACACACATATCTCTTCAGAACTGAGCATGTGGAGAGACGTTCGTTCATCTAGCACAAAGGGAACAGTTTGTAGGAGAAACATTTACTCTGCTTCTCAGTCTGTTTCCTAGTGACGGTTTGAATTTCCTGCAGTTTTCACTGTAAAATCGAGTTGGAGCTAGTACCTCCCCATATATATGTATGGAGTGGAGTTTGCAAGTGAAAAGAAACTTTGTGTTCCCAACAAGCTAGGAGAAGGACGGCTTTCACACACACTTATCTGTCAGAAATTAGCATGTGGAGAGAAGTTCGTTCATCTAGCACAAAAGGATCGGGATCTAGGGGAAATTTTACTCTGGTTTCTCAGTCTGTTTCCTAGTGCTGGTTTGAAATTCCAGCAGTTTTCACTGTAAAACCGAGTTGGAGCTAGTACCTCCCCATATATATGTATGGAGTGGAGTTTGCAAGTGAAAAGAAACTTTGTGTTCCCAACAAGCTAGGTGAAGGAAGGCTTTCACAAACAATTATCTGTCAGAAATGAGCATGTGGAGAGACGTTCGTTCATCTAGCACAAATGGAACGGGTTGCAGGAGAAACTTTTACTCTGGTTTCTCAGTCTGTTTCCTAGTGCCGGTTTGATGTTCCTTTACTTTTCACTGTAAAACCGAGTTGGAGCTAGTACCTCCCCATATATATGTATGGAGTGGAGTTTGCAAGTGAAAAGAAACTTTGTGTTCCCAACAAGGTAGTTGATGTTCGGCTTTCACACACACTTATCTCTCAGAACTGAGCATGTGGAGAGAAGTTCGTTCATCTAGCACAAAGGGAACGTGTTGCAGGAGAAACTTTTACTCTGGTTTCTCAGACTTTTTCCTAGTGCCTGTTTGAAGTTCCTACAGTTTTCACTGTAAAACCGTGTTGGAGCTACTACCTCCCCATATATATGTATGGAGTGGAGTTTGCAACTGAAAAGAAACTTTGTGTTCCCAACAAGCTAGGTGAAGAATGGCTTTCACACACACATAACTCTTCAGAACTGAGCATGTGGAGAGACGTTCGTTCATCTAGCACAAAGGGAACAGGTTGCAGGAGAAACATTTACTCTGGTTTCTCAGTCTGATTCCTAGTGCCGGTTTGAAGTTCCTGCAATTTTCACTGTAAAACCGAGTTGGAGCTAGTACCTTCCCATACATATGTATGGATTGGGGTTTGCAACTGAAAAGTAACTTTGTGTTCCCAACAAGCTAGGTGAAGGACGGCTTTCACACACACTTATCTCTCAGAACTGAGCATGTGGAGACACTTTCGTTCATCTAGCACAAATTGAACGGTTTGCAGGGAAAGTTTTACTCTGGATTCTCAGTCTGTTTCCTAGTACCTGTGTGAAGTTCCTGCAGTTTTCACTGTAAAACAGAGTTGGAGCTAGTACCTCCCCATATATATGTATGGAGTGGAGTTTGCAACTGAAAAGATACTTTGTGTTCCCAACAAGCTAGTTGAAGGACGGCTTTCACACACATTTATTTCTCAGAACTGAGCATGTGGAGAGACGTTCGTTCATCTAGCACAAAGGGAACTGTTTGAAGGGAAACTTTTACTCTGTTTTCTCAGTCTGTTTCCTAGTGATGGTTTGAATTTCCTGCAGTTTTCACTGTAAAACCGATTTGGAGCTAGTACCTTCCCATATATATGTATGGAGAGGATTTTGCAAGTGAAAAGAAACTTTGTGTTCCCAACAATCTAGTTGAAGGACGGCTTTCACACAAACTTATCAATCAGAACTGAGCATGTGGAGAGACTTTCGTTCATCTAGCAAAAAGGGAACGGTTTGCGGGGAAACTTTTACTCTGGTTTCTCAGTCTGTTTCCTAGTGACGGTTTGAAGTTCCTGCAGTTTCCACTGTAAAACCGAGTTGGAGCTAGTACCTCCCCATATATATGTATGGAGTGGATTTTGCAAGTGAAAAGAAACTTTGTGTTCCCAACAATCTAGGTGAAGGACAGCTTTCACACACAATTTTCTCTCAGAACTGAGCATGTGGAGAGACTTTCGTTCATCTACCAAAAATGGAACGGGTTGCAGGAGAAACTATTACTCTGGTTCCTCAGTCTGTTTCCTAGTGCATGTTAGAAGTTCCTGCCGTTTTCACTGTAAAACCGAGTTGGAGCTACTACCTCCCCATATATATGTATGGAGTGGAATTTTGAAGTGAATAGAAACTATATGTTCCCAACAAGCTAGGTGAAGGACGGATTTCACACACACTTACCTCTCAGAACTGAGCATGTGGAGAGACGTTCGTTCATCTAGCACAAAGGGAACGGTTTGCAGGAGAAACTTTTACTCTGGTTTCTCAGTCTGTTTCCTTGTGCCGGTTTGAAGTTCCTGCAGTTTTCACTGTAAAACCAAGTTGGAGCTAGTACCTCCCCATATAAATGTATGGAGTGGAGTTTGCAAGTGAAAAGAAACTTTGTGTTCCCATCAAGCTAGGTGAAGGACGGCTTTCACACACACTTATCTCTCAAACTGAACATGTGGAGAGAAGTTCGTTCATCTAGCACAAATGGAACGGATGCAGGAGAAACTTTTACTCTGGTTTCTCAGTCTGTTTCCTAGTGCCGGTTTGAAGTTCCTGCAGTTTTCACTGTAAAACAGAGTTGGAGCTAGTACCTCCCCATATATATGTAAGGAGTGGATTTTGCAAGGTAAAAGAAACTTTGTGTTCCCAACAAGCTAGGTGAAGTAAGGCTTTCACACACACATATCTCTTCAGAACGGAGCATGTGGAGAGACGTTTGTTCATCTAGCATAAAGGGAATGTGTTGCAGGAGCAACTTTTGCTCTGGTTTCTCAGTTTGTTTCCTAGTGCCGGTTTGAAGTTCCTGCAGTTTTCACTGTAAAACCGAGTTGGAACTAGTACCTCCCCATATATATGTAAGGAGTGGAGTTTGCAAGTGAAAAGAAACTTTGTGTTCCCAACAAGCTAGGTGAAGGACGGCTTTCACACTCACTTATCTCTCAGAACTGAACATGTGGATAGACGTTCGTTCATCTAGCACAAAGGGAACGGGTTGCAGGAGAAACTTTTACTCTGGTTTCTCAGTCTATTTCCTAGTGCCGGTTTGAAGTTCCTGCAGTTTTCACTGTAAAACCGAGTTGGAGCTAGTACCTCCCCATATATATGTATGGAGTGGAGTTTGCACTTGAAAGGAAACTTTGTGTTCTCAAAAAGGTATGTGAAGGACGGCTTTCACACACAGTTATCTCTCAGAACTGAGCATGTGGAGAGACGTTCGTTCATCTAGCACAAATGGAACGGGTTGCAGGAGAAACTTTTATTCTGGTTTCTCAGTCTGTTTCCTAGTGCCGGTTTGATGTTCCTGCATTTTTCACTGTAAAACCGAATTGGAGCTAGTACTTCCCCATATATATGTATGGAGTGGAGTTTGCAAGGTAAAAGAAACTTTGTGTTCCCAACAAGCAAGGTGAAGGACGGCTTTCACACACAATTATCTCTCAGAACTGAACATGTGGATAGACGTTCGTTCATCTAGCACAAAGGGAACGGGTTGCAGGAGAAACTTTTACTCTGGTTTCTCAGTCGGTTTCCTAGTGCCGGTTTGAATTTCCTGCAGTTTTCAATGTAAAACAGAGTTGGAGCTAGTACCTACCCATATATATGTATGGATTGTAGTTTGCAAGTGAAAAGTAACTTTGTGTTCCCAACAAGCTAGGTGAAGGACGGCTTTCACACACATATCTCTCACAGCTGAGCATGTGGAGAGACGTTCGTTCAACTAGCACAAAGGGAACGGGTTGCAGGAGAAACTTTTACTCTGATTCTCAGTCTGTTTGCTAGTGCCGGTTTGAAGTTCCTGCAGTTTTCAGTGTAAAACCGAGTTGGAGCTAGTACCTCCCCATATATATGTATGGAGTGGATTATGCAAGTGAAAAGAAACTTTGTGTTCCCAACAATCTAGGTGAAGGAAGGCTTTCACACACACTTATCTCTCAGAACTGAGCATGTGGAGAGACTTTCGTTCATCTAGCAAAAATGGAACGGGTTGCAGGAGAAACTTTTACTCTGGTTTCTCAGTCTGTTTCCTAGTGCCGGTTTGAAGTCCCTGCAGTTTTCACTGTAAAACCGAGTTGGAGCTAGTACCTCCCCATATATATGTATGGAGTGGGGTTTGCAAGTGAAAAGAAACTTTGTGTTCCCAACAAGCTAGGTGAAGTACGGCTTTCACACACACTTATCTCTCAGAACTGAACATGTGGAGAGACGTTCGTTCATCTAGCACAAAGGGAACTGGTTGCAGGAGAATCTTTTACTCTGGTATCTCAGTCTGTTTCCTAGTGCCGGTTTGAAGTTCCTGCAGTTTTCACTGTAAAACCGAGTTGGAGCTAGTACCTCCCCATATATTTATATGGAGTGGAGTTTGCAACTGAAAAGAAACTTTGTGTTCCCAACAAGATAGGTGAAGGACGGCTTTCACACACAATTATCTCTCAGAACTGAGCATGTGGAGAGACGTTCGTTCATCTAGCACAAATGGAACGGTTTGCAGGAGAAACTTTTACTCTGGTTTCTCAGTCTGTTTCCTAGTGCCTGTTTGAAGTTCCTGCCGTTTTCACTGTAAAACCGAGTTGGAGCTAGTACCTCCCCATATATATTTATGGAGAGGATTTTGCAAGTGAAAAGAAACTTTGTGTTCCCAACAATCTAGGTGAAGGACGGCTTTCACACAAACTTATCAATCAGAACTGAGCATGTGGAGAGACGTTCGTTCATCTAGCACAAAGGGAACGGTTTGCGGGGAAACATTTACTCTGGTTTCTCAGTCTGTTTCCTAGTGCCGGTTTGAAGTTCCTTCAGTTTTCACTGTAAAACCGAATTGGAGCTAGTACCTACCCATATATAAGTATGGAGTGGAATTTTCAAGTGAAAAGAAACTGTATGTTCCCAACATGCTAGGTGAAGAACGGCTTTCACACACACTTACCTCTCAGAACTGAGCATGTGGAGAGACGTTCGTTCATCTAGCACAAAGGGAACGGGTTGCATGAGAAACTTTTACTCTGGTTTCTCAGTCTGTTTCCTAGTGCCGGTTTGAAGTTCCTGCAGTTTTCACTTTAAAACCGACTTGGAGCTTGTACCTCCCCATATATATGTATAGAGTGGAGTTTGCAAGAGAAAAGAAAATTTGTGTTCCCAACAAGCTAGGTGAAGGACGGCTTTCACACACACTAATCTCTCAGAACTGAGCATGTGGAGAGACGTTCGTTCACCTAGCACAAATGGAACGGGTTGCAGGAGCAACTTTTGCTCTGGTTTCCTCAGTTTGTTTCCTAGTGCCGGTTTGAATTTCCTGCAGTTTTCACTGTAAAATCGAGTTGGAACTATTACCTCCCCATATATATGTAAGGTGTGGAGTTTGCAAGTGAAAAGAAACTTTGTGTTCCCAACAAGCTAGGTGAAGGACGGCTTTCACACTCACTTATCTCTCAGAACTGAACATGTGGAGAGACGTTCGTTCATCTAGCACAAAGGGAACGGGTTGCAGGAGAAACTTTTACTCTGGTTTCTCAGTCTGTTTCCTAGTGCCGGTTTGAAGTTCCTGCAGTTTTCACTGTAAAACCGAGTTGGAGCTAGTACCTCCCCATATATATGTATGGAATGGAGTTTGCACGTGAAAAGAAACTTTGTGTTCCCAAAAAGTTATGTGAAGGACGGCTTTCACACACACTTATCTCTCAGAACTGAGCATGTGGAGAGACGTTCGTTCATCTAGCACAAATGGAACGGGTTGCAGGAGAAACTTTTACTCTGGTTTCTCAGTCTGTTTCCTAGTGCCGGTTTCATGTTCCTGCATTTTTCACTGTAAAACCGAGTTGGAGCTTGTAGATTCCCATATATATGTATGGAGTGGATTTTGCAACTGAAAAGAAACTTTGTTTTCCCAACAAGCTAGGTGAAGTACGGCTTTCATACACATTTATCTCTCAGAACTGAGCATGTGGAGAGACGTTCGTTCATCTAGCACAAAGGGAACGGTTTGCAGGAGAAACTTTTACTCAGTTTTCTCAGTCTGTTTCCTAGTGCCGGTTTTAAATTCCTGCAGTTTTCACTGTAAAAACGAGATGGAGCTAGTACCTCCCCATATATTTATATGGAGTGGAGTTTGCAAGTGAAAAGAAATTTTGTGTTCCCAACAAGATAGGTGAAGGACGGCTTTCACACACACTTATCTCTCAGAACTGAGCATGTGGAGAGACGTTCGGTCATCTAGCACAAATGGAACTATTTGCAGGAGCAACTTCTGATCTGGTTTCTCAGTTTGTTTCCTAGTGCCGGTTTGAAGTTCCTGCAGTTTTCTCTGTAAAACCGTGTTGGAACTAGTACCTCCCCATATATATGTAAGGAGTGGATTTTGCAAGTGAAAAGAAACTTTGTGTTCCCAACAAGCTAGGTGAAGGACGGCTTTCACACTCAATTATCTCTCAGAACTGAACATGTGGAGAGACGTTCGTTCATCTAGCACAAAGGGAACGGGTTGCAGGAGAAACTTTTACTCTGGTTTCTCAGTCTGTTTCCTAGTGCCGGTTTGAAGTTCCTGCAGTTTTCACTGTAAAACCGAGTTGGAGCTAGTACCGCCCCATATATATGTATGGAGTGGAGTTTGCACGTGAAAAGAAACTTTGTGTTCCCAAAAAGGTATGTGAAGGACGGCTTTCACACACACTTATCTCTCAGAACTGAGCATGTGGAGAGACGTTCGTTCATCTAGCACAAATGGAACGGGTTGCAGGAGAAACTATTACTCTGGTTTCTCAGTCTGTTTCCTAGTGCCGGTTTGATGTTCCTGCATTTTTCACTGTAAAACGGAGTTGGAGCTAGTACTTCCCCATATATATGTATGGAGTGGAGTTTGCAACAGAAAAGAAACTTTGTTTTCCCAACAAGCTAGGTGAAGGACGGCTTTCACACACACTTATCTCTCAGAACTGAGCATGTGGAGAGACGATCGTTCATCTAGCACAAATGGAACGTGTTGCAGGAGAAACATTTACTCTGGTATCTCAGTCTTTTTCCTAGTACCGGTATGAAGATCCTGCAGTTTTCACTGTAAAACAGAGTTGGAGCTAGTACATCCCCATATATATGTATGGAGTGGAGTTTGCAAGGTAAAAGGAACTTTGTGTTCCCAACAAGCTAGGTGAAAGAAGGCTTTAACACACACATATCTCTTCAGATCTGAGCATGTGGAGAGACGTTTTTTCATCTAGCACAAAGGGAACGGGTTGCAGGAGCAACTTTTGCTCTGGTTTCTCAGTCTGTTTCCTAGTACCGGTTTGAAGTACCTGCAGTTTTCACTGTAAAACCGAGTTGGAGCTAGTACCTCCCCATATATATGTATGGATTGGAGTTTGCAAGTGAAAAGAAACTTTGTGTTCCCAACAAGATAGGTGAAGGACGGCTTTCACACACACTTATCTCTCAGAACTGAGCATGTGGAGAGTCGTTCGTTCAAATAGCCAAAGGAAAAGGTTGCAGGAGAAACTTTTACTCTGGTTTCTCAGTCTGTTTCCTAGTGCCGGTTTGAAGTTCCTGCAGTTTTCACTGTAAAACCGAGTTGAAGCTAGTACCTCCCCATATATATGTATGGAGTGTAGTTTGCAAGGTAAAAGAAACTTTGTGTTCCCAACAAGCAAGGTGAAGGACGGCTTTCACACACACTTATCTCTCAGAACTGAGCATGTGGAGAGACAATCGTTCATCTAGAACAAAGGGAACGGGTTGAAGGAGAAACTTTTACTCTGGTTTCTCAGACTGTTTCCTAGTGACGGTTTGAAGTTCCTGCAGTTTTCACAGTAAAACCGAGTTGGAGCTAGTACCTCCCCATATATATGTATGGAGTGGAGATTTCAAGTGAAAAGAAACTTTGTGTTCCCAACAAGCTAGGTGAAGGACGGCTTTCAAACACACATATCTCTCAGAACTCAGCATGTGGAGAGAGGTTTGTTCATCTAGCACAAAGGGAAATGGTTGCAGGAGAAACTATTACTCTGGTTTCTCAGTCTGTTTCCTAGTGCCGGTTTGAATTTCCTGCAGTTTTCACTGTAAAACCGAGTTAGAGCTAGTACATCCCCATAAATGTATGGAGTGTAGTTTGCAAGTGAAAAGAAACTTTGTGTTCCCAAAAAGCTAGGTGAAGGACGGCTTTCACACACACTTATCTCTCAGAACTGAGCATGTGGAGAGACGTTCGTTCATCTAGCACAAAGGGAACGGATTGCAGGAGAAACGTTTACTCTGGTTTCTCAGTCTGTTTCCTAGTGCCGATTTGAATTTCCTGCAGTTTTCAGTGTAAAACAGATTTGGAGCTAGTACCTCCCCATATATATGTATGGAGTGTAGTTTGCAAGTGAATAGTAACTTTGTGTTCCCAACAAGCTAGGTGAAGGACGGCTTTCACACACACTTATCTCTCAGAACTGAGCATGTGGAGAGACGTTCTTTCATCTAGCACAAATGGAACGGGATGCAGGAGAAACATTTACTCTGGTTTCTCAGTCTGTTTCCTAGTGCCGGTTTGAAATTCCTGCAGTTTTCACTGTAAAACCGAGTTGGAGCTAGTACCTCCCCCTATATATATGTATGGGTTGGAGTTTGCAAATGAAAAGAAACTTTGTGTTCCCAACAAGCTAGGTGAAGGACGGCTTTCACACACACTTATCTCTCAGAAATGAGCATGTGGAGAGACGTTTGTTCATCTAGCACAAATGGAACGGCTTGCAGGAGAAACTTTTACTTTGGTTGCTCAGTCTGTTTCCTAGTGCCTGTTTTAAGTTCCTGCACTTTTCACTGTAAAACCGAGTTGGAGCTAGTACCTCCCCATATATTTATATGGAGTGGAGTTTGCAAGTGAAAAGAAACTTTGTGTTCCCAACAAGATAGGTGAAGGACGGCTTTCACACACACTTATCTCTCAGAACTGAGCATGTGGAGAGACGTTCGTTCATCTAGCACAAATGGAACGGTTTGCAGAAGAAACTTTTACTCTGGTTTCTCAGTCTGTTTCCTAGTGCCGGTTTGAAGTTCCTGCAGTTTTCACTGTAAAACAGAGTTGGAGCTTGTACCTCCCCATATATATGTAAGGAGTGGATTTTGCAAGGTAAAAGAAACTTTGTTTTCCCAACAAGCTAGGTGAAGTAAGGCTTTCACACACACATATCTCTTCAGAACGGAGCATGTGCAGAGACGTTTGTTCATCTAGCATAAAGGGAATGTGTTGCAGGAGCAACTTTTGCTCTGGTTTCCTCAGTTTGTTTCCTAGTGCCGGTTTGAATTTCCTGCAGTTTTCACTGTAAAATAGAGTTGGAACTATTACCTCCCCATATATATGTAAGGTGTGGAGTTTGCAAGTGAAAAGAAACTTTGTGTTCCCAACAAGCTAGGTGAAGGACGGCTTTCACACTCACTTATCTCTCAGAACTGAACATGTGGAGAGACGTTCGTTCATCTAGCACAAAGGGAACGGGTTGCAGGAGAAACTTTTACTCTGGTTTCTCAGTCTGTTTCCTAGTGCCGGTTTGAAGTTCCTGCAGTTTTCACTGTAAAACCGAGTTGGAGCTAGTACCTCCCCATATATATGTATGGAATGGAGTTTGCACGTGAAAAGAAACTTTGTGTTCCCAAAAAGGTATGTGAAGGACGGCTTTCACACACACTTATCTCTCAGAAATGAGCATGTGGAGAGACGTTCGTTCATCTAGCACAAATGGAACGGGATGCAGGAGAAACTTTTACTCTGGTTTCTCAGTCTGTTTCCTAGTGCCGGTTTCATGTTCCTGCATTTTTCACTGTAAAACCGAGTTGGAGCTAGTACCTCCCCATATATATGTATGGAGTGGATTTTGCAACTGAAAAGAAACTTTGTGTTCCCAACAAGCTAGGTGAAGTATGGCTTTCACACACATTTATCTCTCAGAACTGAGCATGTGGAGAGACGTTCGTTCATCTAGCACAAATGGAACGGGTTGCAGGAGAAACGTTTACTCTGGTTTCTCGGTCTGTTTCCTAGTGCCGATTTGAATTTCCTGCAGTTTTCAGTGTAAAACTGTGTTGGAGCTAGTACCTCCCCATATATATGTATGGAGTGTAGTTTGCAAGTGAATAGTAACTTTGTGTTCCTAACAAGCTAGGTGAAGGACGGCTTTCACACACACATATCTCTCACAGCTGAGCATGTGGAGAGACGTTCGTTCAACTAGCACAAAGGGAACGGGTGGCAGGAGAAACTTTTACTCTGATTCTCAGTCTGTTTGCTAGTGCCGGTTTGAAGTTCCTGCAGTTTTCAGTGTAAAACCGAGTTGGAGCTAGTACCTCCCCATATATATGTATGGAGTGGAGTTTGCAACTGAAAAGAAACTTTGTGTTCCCAACAAGCTAGGTGAAGGACGGCTTTCACACACACTTATCTCTCAGAACTGAGCATGTGGAGAGACGTTCGTTCATCTAGCACAAAGGGATCGGGTTGCAGGAGAAACTTTTACTCTGGTTTCTCAGTCTGTTTCCTAGTGCCGGTTTGAAGTTCCTGCAGTTTTCACTGTAAAACATAGTTGGAGCTAGTACCTCCCCATATATATGTATGGAGTGGTGTTTGCAACTGAAAAGAAACTTTGTGTTCCCAACAAGCTAGGTGAAGGACGGCTTTCACACACACTTATCTCTCAGAACTGAGCATGTGGAGAGACGTTCGTTCATCTAGCACAAATGGAACGGTTTGCAGGAGAAACTTTTACTCTGGTTTCTCAGTCTGTTTCCTAGTGCCGGTTTGATGTTCCTGCAGTTTTCACTGTAAAACAGAGTTGGAGCTAGTACCTCCCCATATATATGTAAGGAGTGGATTTTGCAAGGTAAAAGAAACTTTGTGTTCCCAACAAGCTAGGTGAAGTAAGGCTTTCACACACACATATCTCTTCAGAACGGAGCATGTGGAGAGACGTTTGTTCATCTAGAATAAAGGGAATGTTTTGCAGGAGCAACTTTTGCTCTGGTTTCCTCAGTTTGTTTCCTAGTGCCGGTTTGAATTTCCTGCAGTTTTCACTGTAAAATAGAGTTGGAACTATTACCTCCCCATATATATGTAAGGTTTGGGGTTTGCAAGTGAAAAGAAACTTTGTGTTCCCAACAAGCTAGGTGAAGGACGGCTTTCACACACACTTATCTCTCAGAACTGAGCATGTGGAGAGACGTTCGTTCATCTAGCACAAATGGAACGGGATGCAGGAGAAACTTTTACTCTGGTTTCTCAGTCTGTTTCCTAGTGCCGGTTTCATGTTCCTGCATTTTTCACTGTAAAACCGAGTTGGAGCTAGTACCTCCCCATATATATGTATGGAGTGGATTTTGCAACTGAAAAGAAACTTTGTGTTCCCAAAAAGCTAGGTGAAGTACGGCTTTCACACACATTTATCTCTCAGAACTGAGCATGTGGAGAGACGTTCGTTCATCTAGCACAAATGGAACGGGTTGCAGGAGAAACGTTTACTCTGGTTTCTCAGTCTGTTTCCTAGTGCCGATTTGAATTTCCTGCAGTTTTCAATGTAAAACAGAGTTGGAGCTAGTACCTCCCCATATATATGTATGGAGTGTAGTTTGCAAGTGAATAGTAACTTTGTGTTCCCAACAAGCTAGGTGAAGGACGGCTTTCACACACACATATCTCTCACAGCTGAGCATGTGGAGAGACGTTCGTTCAACTAGCACAAAGGGAACGGGTGGCAGGAGAAACTTTTACTCTGATTCTCAGTCTGTTTGCTAGTGCCGGTTTGAAGTTCCTGCAGTTTTCAGTGTAAAACCGAGTTGGAGCTAGTACCTCCCCATATATATGTATGGAGTGGAGTTTGCAACTGAAAAGAAACTTTGTGTTTCCAACAATTTAGGTGAAGGACGGCTTTCACACACTCTTATCTCTCAGAAATGAGCTTGTGGAGAGACGTTCGTTCATCTAGCACAAAGGGAACGGGTTGCAGGCGAAACCTTTACTCTGGTTTCTCAGTCTGTTTCCTTGTGCCGGTTTGATATTCCTGCAGTTTTCACTGTAAAACAGAGTTGGAGCTAGTACCTCCTCATATATATGTATGGAGTGGAGTTTGCAACTGAAAAGTAACTTTGTGTTCCCAACAAGCTAGGTGAAGGACGGCTTTCACACACACTTATCTCACAAAACTGAGCATGTGGAGGGACGTTCTTTCATCTAGCACAAAGGGAACGGTTTGCAGGAGAAACTTTTACTCTGGTTTCTCAGTCTGTTTCCTTGTGCCGGTTTGAAGTTCCTGCAGTTTTCACTGTAAAACCAAGTTGGAGCTAGTACCTCCCCATATAAATGTATGGAGTGGAGTTTGCAAGTGAAAAGAAACTTTGTGTTCCCATCAAGCTAGGTGAAGGACGGCTTTCACACACACTTATCTCTCAAACTGAACATGTGGAGAGAAGTTCGTTCATCTAGCACAAATGGAACGGATGCAGGAGAAACTTTTACTCTGGTTTCTCAGTCTGTTTCCTAGTGCCGGTTTGAAGTTCCTGCAGTTTTCACTGTAAAACAGAGTTGGAGCTAGTACCTCCCCATATATATGTAAGGAGTGGATTTTGCAAGGTAAAAGAAACTTTGTGTTCCCAACAAGCTAGGTGAAGTAAGGCTTTCACACACACATATCTCTTCAGAACGGAGCATGTGGAGAGACGTTTGTTCATCTAGCATAAAGGGAATGTGTTGCAGGAGCAACTTTTGCTCTGGTTTCTCAGTTTGTTTCCTAGTGCCGGTTTGAAGTTCCTGCAGTTTTCACTGTAAAACCGAGTTGGAACTAGTACCTCCCCATATATATGTAAGGAGTGGAGTTTGCAAGTGAAAAGAAACTTTGTGTTCCCAACAAGCTAGGTGAAGGACGGCTTTCACACTCACTTATCTCTCAGAACTGAACATGTGGATAGACGTTCGTTCATCTAGCACAAAGGGAACGGGTTGCAGGAGAAACTTTTACTCTGGTTTCTCAGTCTATTTCCTAGTGCCGGTTTGAAGTTCCTGCAGTTTTCACTGTAAAACCGAGTTGGAGCTAGTACCTCCCCATATATATGTATGGAGTGGAGTTTGCACTTGAAAGGAAACTTTGTGTTCTCAAAAAGGTATGTGAAGGACGGCTTTCACACACAGTTATCTCTCAGAACTGAGCATGTGGAGAGACGTTCGTTCATCTAGCACAAATGGAACGGGTTGCAGGAGAAACTTTTATTCTGGTTTCTCAGTCTGTTTCCTAGTGCCGGTTTGATGTTCCTGCATTTTTCACTGTAAAACCGAATTGGAGCTAGTACTTCCCCATATATATGTATGGAGTGGAGTTTGCAAGGTAAAAGAAACTTTGTGTTCCCAACAAGCAAGGTGAAGGACGGCTTTCACACACAATTATCTCTCAGAACTGAACATGTGGATAGACGTTCGTTCATCTAGCACAAAGGGAACGGGTTGCAGGAGAAACTTTTACTCTGGTTTCTCAGTCGGTTTCCTAGTGCCGGTTTGAATTTCCTGCAGTTTTCAATGTAAAACAGAGTTGGAGCTAGTACCTACCCATATATATGTATGGATTGTAGTTTGCAAGTGAAAAGTAACTTTGTGTTCCCAACAAGCTAGGTGAAGGACGGCTTTCACACACATATCTCTCACAGCTGAGCATGTGGAGAGACGTTCGTTCAACTAGCACAAAGGGAACGGGTTGCAGGAGAAACTTTTACTCTGATTCTCAGTCTGTTTGCTAGTGCCGGTTTGAAGTTCCTGCAGTTTTCAGTGTAAAACCGAGTTGGAGCTAGTACCTCCCCATATATATGTATGGAGTGGATTATGCAAGTGAAAAGAAACTTTGTGTTCCCAACAATCTAGGTGAAGGAAGGCTTTCACACACACTTATCTCTCAGAACTGAGCATGTGGAGAGACTTTCGTTCATCTAGCAAAAATGGAACGGGTTGCAGGAGAAACTTTTACTCTGGTTTCTCAGTCTGTTTCCTAGTGCCGGTTTGAAGTCCCTGCAGTTTTCACTGTAAAACCGAGTTGGAGCTAGTACCTCCCCATATATATGTATGGAGTGGGGTTTGCAAGTGAAAAGAAACTTTGTGTTCCCAACAAGCTAGGTGAAGTACGGCTTTCACACACACTTATCTCTCAGAACTGAGCATTTGGAGAGACGTTCGTTCATCTAGCACAAAGGGAACGGGTTGCAAGAGAAACTACTACTCTGGTTTCTCAGTCTGTTTCCTAGTGCCTGTTTGAAGTTCCTGCCGTTTTCACTGTAAAACCGAGTTGGAGCTAGTACCTCCCCACATATATGTATGGAGAGGATTTTGCAAGTGAAAAGAAACTTTGTGTTCCCAACAAGATATGTGAAGGACGGCTTTCACACTCACTTATCTCTCAGAACTGAACATGTGGAGAGACGTTCGTTCATCTAGCACAAAGGGAACTGGTTGCAGGAGAATCTTTTACTCTGGTATCTCAGTCTGTTTCCTAGTGCCGGTTTGAAGTTCCTGCAGTTTTCACTGTAAAACCGAGTTGGAGCTAGTACCTCCCCATATATTTATATGGAGTGGAGTTTGCAACTGAAAAGAAACTTTGTGTTCCCAACAAGATAGGTGAAGGACGGCTTTCACACACAATTATCTCTCAGAACTGAGCATGTGGAGAGACGTTCGTTCATCTAGCACAAATGGAACGGTTTGCAGGAGAAACTTTTACTCTGGTTTCTCAGTCTGTTTCCTAGTGCCTGTTTGAAGTTCCTGCCGTTTTCACTGTAAAACCGAGTTGGAGCTAGTACCTCCCCATATATATTTATGGAGAGGATTTTGCAAGTGAAAAGAAACTTTGTGTTCCCAACAATCTAGGTGAAGGACGGCTTTCACACAAACTTATCAATCAGAACTGAGCATGTGGAGAGACGTTCGTTCATCTAGCACAAAGGGAACGGTTTGCGGGGAAACATTTACTCTGGTTTCTCAGTCTGTTTCCTAGTGCCGGTTTGAAGTTCCTTCAGTTTTCACTGTAAAACCGAATTGGAGCTAGTACCTACCCATATATAAGTATGGAGTGGAATTTTCAAGTGAAAAGAAACTGTATGTTCCCAACATGCTAGGTGAAGAACGGCTTTCACACACACTTACCTCTCAGAACTGAGCATGTGGAGAGACGTTCGTTCATCTAGCACAAAGGGAACGGGTTGCATGAGAAACTTTTACTCTGGTTTCTCAGTCTGTTTCCTAGTGCCGGTTTGAAGTTCCTGCAGTTTTCACTTTAAAACCGACTTGGAGCTTGTACCTCCCCATATATATGTATAGAGTGGAGTTTGCAAGAGAAAAGAAAATTTGTGTTCCCAACAAGCTAGGTGAAGGACGGCTTTCACACACACTAATCTCTCAGAACTGAGCATGTGGAGAGACGTTCGTTCACCTAGCACAAATGGAACGGGTTGCAGGAGCAACTTTTGCTCTGGTTTCCTCAGTTTGTTTCCTAGTGCCGGTTTGAATTTCCTGCAGTTTTCACTGTAAAATCGAGTTGGAACTATTACCTCCCCATATATATGTAAGGTGTGGAGTTTGCAAGTGAAAAGAAACTTTGTGTTCCCAACAAGCTAGGTGAAGGACGGCTTTCACACTCACTTATCTCTCAGAACTGAACATGTGGAGAGACGTTCGTTCATCTAGCACAAAGGGAACGGGTTGCAGGAGAAACTTTTACTCTGGTTTCTCAGTCTGTTTCCTAGTGCCGGTTTGAAGTTCCTGCAGTTTTCACTGTAAAACCGAGTTGGAGCTAGTACCTCCCCATATATATGTATGGAATGGAGTTTGCACGTGAAAAGAAACTTTGTGTTCCCAAAAAGTTATGTGAAGGACGGCTTTCACACACACTTATCTCTCAGAACTGAGCATGTGGAGAGACGTTCGTTCATCTAGCACAAATGGAACGGGTTGCAGGAGAAACTTTTACTCTGGTTTCTCAGTCTGTTTCCTAGTGCCGGTTTCATGTTCCTGCATTTTTCACTGTAAAACCGAGTTGGAGCTTGTAGATTCCCATATATATGTATGGAGTGGATTTTGCAACTGAAAAGAAACTTTGTTTTCCCAACAAGCTAGGTGAAGTACGGCTTTCATACACATTTATCTCTCAGAACTGAGCATGTGGAGAGACGTTCGTTCATCTAGCACAAAGGGAACGGTTTGCAGGAGAAACTTTTACTCAGTTTTCTCAGTCTGTTTCCTAGTGCCGGTTTTAAATTCCTGCAGTTTTCACTGTAAAACCGAGATGGAGCTAGTACCTCCCCATATATTTATATGGAGTGGAGTTTGCAAGTGAAAAGAAATTTTGTGTTCCCAACAAGATAGGTGAAGGACGGCTTTCACACACACTTATCTCTCAGAACTGAGCATGTGGAGAGACGTTCGGTCATCTAGCACAAATGGAACTATTTGCAGGAGCAACTTTTGATCTGGTTTCTCAGTTTGTTTCCTAGTGCCGGTTTGAAGTTCCTGCAGTTTTCTCTGTAAAACCGTGTTGGAACTAGTACCTCCCCATATATATGTAAGGAGTGGATTTTGCAAGTGAAAAGAAACTTTGTGTTCCCAACAAGCTAGGTGAAGGACGGCTTTCACACTCAATTATCTCTCAGAACTGAACATGTGGAGAGACGTTCGTTCATCTAGCACAAAGGGAACGGGTTGCAGGAGAAACTTTTACTCTGGTTTCTCAGTCTGTTTCCTAGTGCCGGTTTGAAGTTCCTGCAGTTTTCACTGTAAAACCGAGTTGGAGCTAGTACCGCCCCATATATATGTATGGAGTGGAGTTTGCACGTGAAAAGAAACTTTGTGTTCCCAAAAAGGTATGTGAAGGACGGCTTTCACACACACTTATCTCTCAGAACTGAGCATGTGGAGAGACGTTCGTTCATCTAGCACAAATGGAACGGGTTGCAGGAGAAACTATTACTCTGGTTTCTCAGTCTGTTTCCTAGTGCCGGTTTGATGTTCCTGCATTTTTCACTGTAAAACGGAGTTGGAGCTAGTACTTCCCCATATATATGTATGGAGTGGAGTTTGCAACAGAAAAGAAACTTTGTTTTCCCAACAAGCTAGGTGAAGGACGGCTTTCACACACACTTATCTCTCAGAACTGAGCATGTGGAGAGACGATCGTTCATCTAGCACAAATGGAACGTGTTGCAGGAGAAACATTTACTCTGGTATCTCAGTCTTTTTCCTAGTACCGGTATGAAGATCCTGCAGTTTTCACTGTAAAACAGAGTTGGAGCTAGTACATCCCCATATATATGTATGGAGTGGAGTTTGCAAGGTAAAAGGAACTTTGTGTTCCCAACAAGCTAGGTGAAAGAAGGCTTTAACACACACATATCTCTTCAGATCTGAGCATGTGGAGAGACGTTTTTTCATCTAGCACAAAGGGAACGGGTTGCAGGAGCAACTTTTGCTCTGGTTTCTCAGTCTGTTTCCTAGTGCCGGTTTGAAGTACCTGCAGTTTTCACTGTAAAACCGAGTTGGAGCTAGTACCTCCCCATATATATGTATGGATTGGAGTTTGCAAGTGAAAAGAAACTTTGTGTTCCCAACAAGCTAGGTGAAGGACGGCTTTCACACACACTTATCTCTCAGAACTGAGCATGTGGAGAGTCGTTCGTTCAAATAGCCAAAGGAAAAGGTTGCAGGAGAAACTTTTACTCTGGTTTCTCAGTCTGTTTCCTAGTGCCGGTTTGAAGTTCCTGCAGTTTTCACTGTAAAACCGAGTTGAAGCTAGTACCTCCCCATATATATGTATGGAGTGTAGTTTGCAAGGTAAAAGAAACTTTGTGTTCCCAACAAGCAAGGTGAAGGACGGCTTTCACACACACTTATCTCTCAGAACTGAGCATGTGGAGAGACAATCGTTCATCTAGAACAAAGGGAACGGGTTGAAGGAGAAACTTTTACTCTGGTTTCTCAGACTGTTTCCTAGTGACGGTTTGAAGTTCCTGCAGTTTTCACAGTAAAACCGAGTTGGAGCTAGTACCTCCCCATATATATGTATGGAGTGGAGATTTCAAGTGAAAAGAAACTTTGTGTTCCCAACAAGCTAGGTGAAGGACGGCTTTCAAACACACATATCTCTCAGAACTCAGCATGTGGAGAGAGGTTTGTTCATCTAGCACAAAGGGAAATGGTTGCAGGAGAAACTATTACTCTGGTTTCTCAGTCTGTTTCCTAGTGCCGGTTTGAATTTCCTGCAGTTTTCACTTTAAAACCGAGTTAGAGCTAGTACATCCCCATAAATGTATGGAGTGTAGTTTGCAAGTGAAAAGAAACTTTGTGTTCCCAAAAAGCTAGGTGAAGGACGGCTTTCACACACACTTATCTCTCAGAACTGAGCATGTGGAGAGACGTTCGTTCATCTAGCACAAAGGGAACGGATTGCAGGAGAAACGTTTACTCTGGTTTCTCAGTCTGTTTCCTAGTGCCGATTTGAATTTCCTGCAGTTTTCAGTGTAAAACAGATTTGGAGCTAGTACCTCCCCATATATATGTATGGAGTGTAGTTTGCAAGTGAATAGTAACTTTGTGTTCCCAACAAGCTAGGTGAAGGACGGCTTTCACACACACTTATCTCTCAGAACTGAGCATGTGGAGAGACGTTCTTTCATCTAGCACAAATGGAACGGGATGCAGGAGAAACTTTTACTCTGGTTTCTCAGTCTGTTTCCTAGTGCCGGTTTGAAATTCCTGCAGTTTTCACTGTAAAACCGAGTTGGAGCTAGTACCTCCCCCTATATATATGTATGGGTTGGAGTTTGCAAATGAAAAGAAACTTTGTGTTCCCAACAAGCTAGGTGAAGGACGGCTTTCACACACACTTATCTCTCAGAAATGAGCATGTGGAGAGACGTTTGTTCATCTAGCACAAATGGAACGGCTTGCAGGAGAAACTTTTACTTTGGTTGCTCAGTCTGTTTCCTAGTGCCTGTTTTAAGTTCCTGCACTTTTCACTGTAAAACCGAGTTGGAGCTAGTACCTCCCCATATATTTATATGGAGTGGAGTTTGCAAGTGAAAAGAAACTTTGTGTTCCCAACAAGATAGGTGAAGGACGGCTTTCACACACACTTATCTCTCAGAACTGAGCATGTGGAGAGACGTTCGTTCATCTAGCACAAATGGAACGGTTTGCAGAAGAAACTTTTACTCTGGTTTCTCAGTCTGTTTCCTAGTGCCGGTTTGAAGTTCCTGCAGTTTTCACTGTAAAACAGAGTTGGAGCTTGTACCTCCCCATATATATGTAAGGAGTGGATTTTGCAAGGTAAAAGAAACTTTGTTTTCCCAACAAGCTAGGTGAAGTAAGGCTTTCACACACACATATCTCTTCAGAACGGAGCATGTGCAGAGACATTTGTTCATCTAGCATAAAGGGAATGTGTTGCAGGAGCAACTTTTGCTCTGGTTTCCTCAGTTTGTTTCCTAGTGCCGGTTTGAATTTCCTGCAGTTTTCACTGTAAAATAGAGTTGGAACTATTACCTCCCCATATATATGTAAGGTGTGGAGTTTGCAAGTGAAAAGAAACTTTGTGTTCCCAACAAGCTAGGTGAAGGACGGCTTTCACACTCACTTATCTCTCAGAACTGAACATGTGGAGAGACGTTCGTTCATCTAGCACAAAGGGAACGGGTTGCAGGAGAAACTTTTACTCTGGTTTCTCAGTCTGTTTCCTAGTGCCGGTTTGAAGTTCCTGCAGTTTTCACTGTAAAACCGAGTTGGAGCTAGTACCTCCCCATATATATGTATGGAATGGAGTTTGCACGTGAAAAGAAACTTTGTGTTCCCAAAAAGGTATGTGAAGGACGGCTTTCACACACACTTATCTCTCAGAAATGAGCATGTGGAGAGACGTTCGTTCATCTAGCACAAATGGAACGGGATGCAGGAGAAACTTTTACTCTGGTTTCTCAGTCTGTTTCCTAGTGCCGGTTTCATGTTCCTGCATTTTTCACTGTAAAACCGAGTTGGAGCTAGTACCTCCCCATATATATGTATGGAGTGGATTTTGCAACTGAAAAGAAACTTTGTGTTCCCAACAAGCTAGGTGAAGTATGGCTTTCACACACATTTATCTCTCAGAACTGAGCATGTGGAGAGACGTTCGTTCATCTAGCACAAATGGAACGGGTTGCAGGAGAAACGTTTACTCTGGTTTCTCGGTCTGTTTCCTAGTGCCGATTTGAATTTCCTGCAGTTTTCAGTGTAAAACTGTGTTGGAGCTAGTACCTCCCCATATATATGTATGGAGTGTAGTTTGCAAGTGAATAGTAACTTTGTGTTCCTAACAAGCTAGGTGAAGGACGGCTTTCACACACACATATCTCTCACAGCTGAGCATGTGGAGAGACGTTCGTTCAACTAGCACAAAGGGAACGGGTGGCAGGAGAAACTTTTACTCTGATTCTCAGTCTGTTTGCTAGTGCCGGTTTGAAGTTCCTGCAGTTTTCAGTGTAAAACCGAGTTGGAGCTAGTACCTCCCCATATATATGTATGGAGTGGAGTTTGCAACTGAAAAGAAACTTTGTGTTCCCAACAAGCTAGGTGAAGGACGGCTTTCACACACACTTATCTCTCAGAACTGAGCATGTGGAGAGACGTTCGTTCATCTAGCACAAAGGGATCGGGTTGCAGGAGAAACTTTTACTCTGGTTTCTCAGTCTGTTTCCTAGTGCCGGTTTGAAGTTCCTGCAGTTTTCACTGTAAAACATAGTTGGAGCTAGTACCTCCCCATATATATGTATGGAGTGGTGTTTGCAACTGAAAAGAAACTTTGTGTTCCCAACAAGCTAGGTGAAGGACGGCTTTCACACACACTTATCTCTCAGAACTGAGCATGTGGAGAGACGTTCGTTCATCTAGCACAAATGGAACGGTTTGCAGGAGAAACTTTTACTCTGGTTTCTCAGTCTGTTTCCTAGTGCCGGTTTGATGTTCCTGCAGTTTTCACTGTAAAACAGAGTTGGAGCTAGTACCTCCCCATATATATGTAAGGAGTGGATTTTGCAAGGTAAAAGAAACTTTGTGTTCCCAACAAGCTAGGTGAAGTAAGGCTTTCACACACACATATCTCTTCAGAACGGAGCATGTGGAGAGACGTTTGTTCATCTAGAATAAAGGGAATGTTTTGCAGGAGCAACTTTTGCTCTGGTTTCCTCAGTTTGTTTCCTAGTGCCGGTTTGAATTTCCTGCAGTTTTCACTGTAAAATAGAGTTGGAACTATTACCTCCCCATATATATGTAAGGTTTGGGGTTTGCAAGTGAAAAGAAACTTTGTGTTCCCAACAAGCTAGGTGAAGGACGGCTTTCACACTCACTTATCTCTCAGAACTGAACATGTGGAGAGACGTTCGTTCATCTAGCACAAAGGGAACGGGTTGCAGGAGAAACTTTTACTCTGGTTTCTCAGTCTGTTTCCTAGTGCCGGTTTGAAGTTCCTGCAGTTTTCACTGTACAACCGAGTTGGAGCTAGTACCTCCCCATATATATGTATGGAATGGAGTTTTCACGTGAAAAGAAACTTTGTGTTCCCAAAAAGGTATGTGAAGGACGGCTTTCACACACACTTATCTCTCAGAACTGAGCATGTGGAGAGACGTTCGTTCATCTAGCACAAATGGAACGGGATGCAGGAGAAACTTTTACTCTGGTTTCTCAGTCTGTTTCCTAGTGCCGGTTTCATGTTCCTGCATTTTTCACTGTAAAACCGAGTTGGAGCTAGTACCTCCCCATATATATGTATGGAGTGGATTTTGCAACTGAAAAGAAACTTTGTGTTCCCAAAAAGCTAGGTGAAGTACGGCTTTCACACACATTTATCTCTCAGAACTGAGCATGTGGAGAGACGTTCGTTCATCTAGCACAAATGGAACGGGTTGCAGGAGAAACGTTTACTCTGGTTTCTCAGTCTGTTTCCTAGTGCCGATTTGAATTTCCTGCAGTTTTCAATGTAAAACAGAGTTGGAGCTAGTACCTCCCCATATATATGTATGGAGTGTAGTTTGCAAGTGAATAGTAACTTTGTGTTCCCAACAAGCTAGGTGAAGGACGGCTTTCACACACACATATCTCTCACAGCTGAGCATGTGGAGAGACGTTCGTTCAACTAGCACAAAGGGAACGGGTGGCAGGAGAAACTTTTACTCTGATTCTCAGTCTGTTTGCTAGTGCCGGTTTGAAGTTCCTGCAGTTTTCAGTGTAAAACCGAGTTGGAGCTAGTACCTCCCCATATATATGTATGGAGTGGAGTTTGCAACTGAAAAGAAACTTTGTGTTTCCAACAATTTAGGTGAAGGACGGCTTTCACACACTCTTATCTCTCAGAAATGAGCTTGTGGAGAGACGTTCGTTCATCTAGCACAAAGGGAACGGGTTGCAGGCGAAACCTTTACTCTGGTTTCTCAGTCTGTTTCCTTGTGCCGGTTTGATATTCCTGCAGTTTTCACTGTAAAACAGAGTTGGAGCTAGTACCTCCTCATATATATGTATGGAGTGGAGTTTGCAACTGAAAAGTAACTTTGTGTTCCCAACAAGCTAGGTGAAGGACGGCTTTCACACACAGTTATCTCACAAAACTGAGCATGTGGAGGGACGTTCTTTCATCTAGCACAAAGGGAACGGTTTGCAGGAGAAACTTTTACTCTGGTTTCTCAGACTTTTTTCTAGTGCCGGTTTGAAGTACCTGCAGTTTTCACTGTAAAACAGATTTGGAGTTTGTACCACCCCATATATATGTATCTATTGGAGTTTGCAACTGAAAAGAAACTTTGTGTTCCCAACAAGCTAGGTGAAGAACGGCTTTCAAACACACTTATCTCTCAGAATTTAGCATGTGGAGAGACATTTGTTCATCTACCACAAAGGGAACGGTTTGCAGGAGAAACTTTTACTCTGGTTTCTCAGTCTGTTCCCTAGTGCCGATTTGAAGTTCCTGCATTTTTCACTGTAAAACCGAGTTGGAGCTAGTACCTCCACATATATATGTATGGAGTGGGGTTTGCATGTGAAAAGAAACTTTGTGTTCCCAACAAGCTAGGTGAAGTTCGGCTTTCACACACACTTATCTCTCAGAACTGAGCATGTGGAAAGACGTTCGTTCATCTAGCACAAAGGGAACGGTTTGCAGGGAAAACTTTTACTCTGGATTCTCAGTATTTTTCCTAGTGCCTGTTTGAAGTTCCTGCAGTTTTCACTGTAAAACCGATTTGGATCTAGTACCTCCCCATATATATGTATGGAGTGGTGTTTGCAAGTGAAAAGAAACTAAGTGTTCCCAACAAGCTAGTTGAAGGACGGCTTTCACACACACTTATCTCTCAGAACTGAGCATGTGGAGAGACGTTCGTTCAACTAGCACAAAGGGAACGGGTGGCAGGAGAAACTTTTACTCTGATTCTCAGTCTGTTTGCTAGTGCCGGTTTGAAGTTCCTGCAGTTTTCAGTGTAAAACCGAGTTGGAGCTAGTACCTCCCCATATATATGTATGGAGTGGAGTTTGCAACTGAAAAGAAACTTTGTGTTCCCAACAAGCTAGGTGAAGGACGGCTTTCACACACACTTTTCTCTCAGAACTGAGCATGTGGAGAGACGTTCGTTCATCTAGCACAAAGGGATCGGGTTGCAGGAGAAACTTTTACTCTGGTTTCTCAGTCTGTTTCCTAGTGCCGGTTTGAAGTTCCTGCAGTTTTCACTGTAAAACATAGTTGGAGCTAGTACCTCCCCATATATATGTATGGAGTGGAGTTTGCAACTGAAAAGAAACTTTGTGTTTCCAACAAGTTAGGTGAAGGACGGCTTTCACACACTCTTATCTCTCAGAAATGAGCTTGTGGAGAGACGTTCGTTCATCTAGCACAAAGGGAACGGGTTGCAGGCGAAACCTTTACTCTGGTTTCTCAGTCTGTTTCCTTGTGCCGGTTTGATATTCCTGCAGTTTTCACTGTAAAACCGAGTTGGAGCTAGTACCTCCCCATATATTTATATGGAGTGGAGTTTGCAACTGAAAAGAAACTTTGTGTTCCCAACAAGCTAGGTGAAGGACGGCTTTCACACACACTTATCTCTCAGAACTGAGCATGTGGAGAGACGTTCGTTCATCTAGCACAAATGGAACGGTTTGCAGGAGAAACTTTTACTCTGGTTTCTCAGTCTGTTTCCTAGTGCCGGTTTGATGTTCCTGCAGTTTTCACTGTAAAACAGAGTTGGAGCTAGTACCTCCCCATATATATGTAAGGAGTGGATTTTGCAAGGTAAAAGAAACTTTGTGTTCCCAACAAGCTAGGTGAAGTAAGGCTTTCACACACACATATCTCTTCAGAACGGAGCATGTGGAGAGACGTTTGTTCATCTAGCATAAAGGGAATGTGTTGCAGGAGCAACTTTTGCTCTGGTTTCCTCAGTTTGTTTCCTAGTGCCGGTTTGAATTTCCTGCAGTTTTCACTGTAAAATAGAGTTGGAACTATTACCTCCCCATATATATGTAAGGTGTGGAGTTTGCAAGTGAAAAGAAACTTTGTGTTCCCAACAAGCTAGGTGAAGGACGGCTTTCACACTCACTTATCTCTCAGAACTGAATATGTGGAGAGACGTTCGTTCATCTAGCACAAAGGGAACGGGTTGCAGGAGAAACTTTTACTCTGGTTTCTCAGTCTGTTTCCTAGTGCCGGTTTGAAGTTCCTGCAGTTTTCACTGTACAACCGAGTTGGAGCTAGTACCTCCCCATATATATGTATGGAATGGAGTTTGCACGTGAAAAGAAACTTTGTGTTCCCAAAAAGGTATGTTAAGGACGGCTTTCACACACACTTATCTCTCAGAACTGAGCATGTGGAGAGACGTTCGTTCATCTAGCACAAATGGAACGGGATGCAGGAGAAACTTTTACTCTGGTTTCTCAGTCTGTTTCCTAGTGCCGGTTTCATGTTCCTGCATTTTTCACTGTAAAACCGAGTTGGAGCTAGTACCTCCCCATATATATGTATGGAGTGGATTTTGCAACTGAAAAGAAACTTTGTGTTCCCAACAAGCTAGGTGAAGTACGGCTTTCACACACATTTATCTCTCAGAACTGAGCATGTGGAGAGACGTTCGTTCATCTAGCACAAATGGAACGGGTTGCAGGAGAAACGTTTACTCTGGTTTCTCAGTCTGTTTCCTAGTGCCGATTTGAATTTCCTGCAGTTTTCAGTGTAAAACAGAGTTGGAGCTAGTACCTCCCCATATATATGTATGGAGTGTAGTTTGCAAGTGAATAGTAACTTTGTGTTCCCAACAAGCTAGGTGAAGGACGGCTTTCACACACACATATCTCTCACAGCTGAGCATGTGGAGAGACGTTCGTTCAACTAGCACAAAGGGAACGGGTGGCAGGAGAAACTTTTACTCTGATTCTCAGTCTGTTTGCTAGTGCCGGTTTGAAGTTCCTGCAGTTTTCAGTGTAAAACCGAGTTGGAGCTAGTACCTCCCCATATATATGTATGGAGTGGAGTTTGCAACTGAAAAGAAACTTTGTGTTTCCAACAATTTAGGTGAAGGACGGCTTTCACACACTCTTATCTCTCAGAAATGAGCTTGTGGAGAGACGTTCGTTCATCTAGCACAAAGGGAACGGTTTGCAGGAGAAACTTTTACTCTGGTTTCTCAGACTTTTTTCTAGTGCCGGTTTGAAGTACCTGCAGTTTTCACTGTAAAACAGATTTGGAGTTTGTACCACCCCATATATATGTATCTATTGGAGTTTGCAACTGAAAAGAAACTTTGTGTTCCCAACAAGCTAGGTGAAGAACGGCTTTCAAACACACTTATCTCTCAGAATTTAGCATGTGGAGAGACATTTGTTCATCTACCACAAAGGGAACGGGTTGCAGGAGAAACTTTTCCTCTGGTTTCTCTGTCTGTTTCCTAGTGCCGGTATGAAGTTCCTGCAGATTTCACAGTAAAACCGAGTTGGGGGTAGTACCTCCCCGTATATATATATGGCGTGGAGTTTGCAAGTGAAAAGAAACTTTGTGTTCCCAACAAGCTAGGTGAAGGACGGCTTTCATACACACTTATGTCTCAGAATTGAGCATGTGGAGAGACGTTTGTTCTTCTAGCAAAAAGGGAACGGGTTGCAGGAGAAACTTTTACTCTGGATTCTCAGTCTGTTTCCTAGTGCCGGTTTGAAGTTCCTGCTGTTTTCACTGTAAAACCGAGTTGGACCTAGTACCTCCCCATATATATGTACGGAGTGGAGTTTGCAAGTGAAAAGAATCTTTGTGTTCCCAACAAGCTAGGTGAAGTACGGCTTTCACACACACTTATCTCTCATAAGTGTGCATGTGGAGAGACTTTCGTTCATGTAGCACAAAGGGAACAGGTGGCAGGAGAAACTTTTACTCTGGTTTCTCAGTCTGTTTCTTAGTGCCGGTTTGAATTTCCTGCAGTTTTCACTGTAAAACCGAGTTGGAGCTAGTACTTCCCCATATATATGTATGGAGTGGTGTTTGCAAGTGAAAAGAAACTATGTGTTCCCAACAAGCTAGGTGAAGGACGGCTTTCACACACAATTATTTCTCAGATCTGAGCATGTGGAGAGACGTTCGTTCATCTAGCACAAAGGGAACGTGTTGCATGAGAAACTTTTACTCTGGTTTCTCAGTCTGTTCCCTAGTGCCGATTTGAAGTTCCTGCATTTTTCACTGTAAAACCGAGTTGTAGCTAGTACCTCCACATATATATGTATGGAGTGGGGTTTGCATGTGAAAAGAAACTTTGTGTTCCCAACAAGCTAGGTGAAGGACGGCTTTCACACACACTTATCTCTCAGAACTGAGCATGTGGAGAGACGTTCGTTCATCTAGCACAAAGGGAACGGTTTGCAGGGAAAACTTTTACTCTGGTTTCTCAGTCTTTTTCCTAGTGCCTGTTTGAAGTTCCTGCAGTTTTCACTGTAAAACCGATTTGGATCTAGTACCTCCCCATATATATGTATGGAGTGGTGTTTGCAAGTGAAAAGAAACTATGTGTTCCCAACAAGCTAGTTGAAGGACGGCTTTCACACACACTTATCTCTCAGAACTGAGCATGTGGAGAGACGTTCGTTCATCTAGCACAAAAGGAACGGGTTGAAGGAGAAACTTTTACTCTGGTTTCTCAGTCTGTTTCCTAGTGCCGGTTTGAAGTTCCTGCAGTTTTCACTGTAAAACCGAGTTGGATCTAGTAACTACCCTTATATATGTATGGAGTGGAATTTGCAACTGAAAAGAAAATTTGTGTTCCCAACAAGCTAGGTGAAGGACGGATTTCACACACTTATCTCTCAGAACTGAGCATGTGGAGAGACGTTCGTTCATCTAGCACAAAGGGAACGGGTTGCAGGAGTAACTTTTACTCTGGTTTCTCAGTCTGTTTCCTAGTGCCGGTTTGAATTTCCTGCAGTTTTCACTGTAAAACCGATTTGGAGCTAGCACTTCCCATATATATGTATGGAGTGGAGTTTGCAAGTGAAAAGAAACTTTGTGTTCCCAACATGCTAGGTGAAGGACGGCTTTAACACACACATAATTCTCAGAACTGAGCATGTGGAGAGACTTTCGTTCATCTAGCACAAATGGAACGGGTTGCAGGTGTAACTTTAACTGTGGTTTCTCAGTCTGTTTCCTAGTGCCGGTTTCAAGTTCCTGCCGTTTTCACTGTAAAACAGATTTGGAGCTAGAACTTCCCATATATATGTATGGAGTGGAGTTTGCAAGTGAAAAGAAACTTTGTGTTCCCAACAAGCTAGGTGAAGTACGGCTTTCACACACACTTATCTCTCAGAACTGAGCATGTGGAGAGACCTTCGTTGATTTAGCACAAAGGGAACGGGATGCAGGGGAAACTTTTACTCTGGTTTCTCAGTCTGTTTCCTAGTGCCGGTTTGAAGTTCCTGCAGTTTTCACTGTAAATCAGATTTGGAGCTAGTACTTCCCATATATATGTATGGAGTGGAGATGGCAACTGAAAAGAAACTTTGTGTTCCCAACAAGGTAGGTGAAGGACGGCTTTCACTCACACATATCTCTCAGAACTGAGCATGTGGAGAGACGTTCTTTCATCTAGCACAAATGGAACGGGATGCAGGAGAAACTTTTACTCTGGTTTCTCAGTCTGTTTCCTAGTGCCGGTGTGAAATTCCTGCAGTTTTCACTGTAAAACCGAGTTGGAGTTAGTACCTCCCCCTATATATATGTATGGGTTGGAGTTTGCAAATGAAAAGAAACTTTGTGTTCCCAACAAGCTAGGTGAAGGACGGCTTTCACACACACTTATCTCTCAGAAATGAGCATGTGGAGAGACGTTCGTTCATCTAGCACAAATGGAACGGCTTGCAGGAGAAACTTTTACTTTGGTTGCTCAGTCTGTTTCCTAGTGCCGGTTTTAAGTTCCTGCAGTTTTCACTGTAAAACCGAGTTGGAGCTAGTACCTCCCCATATATTTATATGGAGTGGAGTTTGCAAGTGAAAAGAAACTTTGTGTTCCCAACAAGATAAGTGAAGGACGGCTTTCACACACACTTATCTCTCAGAACTGAGCATGTGGAGAGACGTTCGTTCATCTAGCAGAAATGGAACGGTTTGCAGGAGAAACTTTTACTCTGGTTTCTCAGTCTGTTTCCTAGTGCCGGTTTGAAGTTCCTGCAGTTTTCACTGTAAAACAGATTTGGAGCTAGTACCTCCCCATATATATGTAAGGAGTGGATTTTGCAAGGTAAAAGAAACTTTCTGTTCCCAACAAGCTAGGTGAAGTAAGGCTTTCACACACACTTATCTCTCAGAACTGAGCATGTGGAGAGACGTTTGTTCATCTAGCATAAAGGGAATGTGTTGCAGGAGCAACTTTTGCTCTGGTTTCCTCAGTATGTTTCCTAGTGCCGGTTTGAATTTCCTGCAGTTTTCACTGTAAAATCGAGTTGGAACTATTACCTCCCCATATATATGTAAGGAGTGGAGTTTGCAAGTGAAAAGAAACTTTGTGTTCCCAACAAGCTAGGTGAAGGACGGCTTTCACACTCAATTATCTCTCAGAACTGAACATGTGGAGAGACGTTCGTTCATCTAGCACAAAGGGAACGGGTTGCAGGAGAAACTTTTACTCTGTTTTCTAAGTCTGTTTCCTAGTGCCGGTATTAAATTCCTGCAGTTTTCACTGTAAAACCGAGATGGAGCTAGTACCTCCCCATATATTTATATGGAGTGGAGTTTGCAAGTGAAAAGAAACTTTGTGTTCCCAACAAGATAGGTGAAGGACGGCTTTCACACACACTTATCTCTCAGAACTGAGCATGTGGAGAGACGTTCGTTCATCTAGCACAAATGGAACGATTTGCAGGAGAAACTTTTACTCTGGTTTCTCAGTCTGTTTCCTAGTGCCGGTTTGAAGTTCCTGCAGTTTTCACTGTAAAACAGGGTTGGAGCTAGTACCTCCCCATATATATCTAAGGAGTGGATTTTGCAAGTTAAAAGAAACTTTGTGTTCCCAACAAGCTAGGTGAAGTAAGGCTTTCACACACACATAACTCTTCAGAACGGAGCATGTGGAGAGACGTTTGTTCATCTAGCACAAAAGGAATGTGTTGCAGGAGCAACTTTTGCTCTGGTTTCTCAGTTTGTTTCCTAGTGCCGGTGTGAAGTTCCTGCAGTTTTCTCTGTAAAACCGAGTTGGAACTAGTACCTCCCCATATATATGTAAGGAGTGGAGTTTGCAAGTGAAAAGAAACTTTGTGTTCCCAACAAGCTAGGTGAAGGACGGCTTTCACACTCAATTATCTCTCAGAACTGAACATGTGGAGAGACGTTCGTTCATCTAGCACAAAGGGAACGGGTTGCAGGAGAAACTTTTACTCTGGTTTCTCAGTCTGTTTCCTAGTGCCGGTTTGAAGTTCCTGCAGTTTTCACTGTAAAACCGAGTTGGAGCTAGTACCTCCCCATATATATGTATGGAGTGGAGTTTGCACGTGAAAAAAAACTTTGTGTTCCCAAAAAGGTATGTGAAGGACGGCTTTCACACACACTTATCTCTCAGAACTGAGCATGTGGAGAGACGTTCGTTCATCTAGCACAAATGGAACGGGTTGCAGGAGAAACTTTTACTCTGGTTTCTCAGTCTGTTTCCTAGTGCCGGTTTGATGTTCCTGCAATTTTCACTGTAAAACCGAGTTGGAGCTAGTACTTCCCCATATATATGTATGGAGTGGAGTTTGCAACATAAAAGAAACTTTGTTTTCCCAACAAGCTAGGTGAAGGACGGCTTTCACACACACTTATCTCTCAGAACTGAGCATGTGGAGAGACGATCGTTCATCTAGCACAAATGGAACGTGTTGCAGGAGAAACATTTACTCTGGTATCTCAGTCTTTTTCCTAGTACCGCTATGAAGATCCTGCAGTTTTCACTGTAAAACGGAGTTGGAGCTAGTACATCCCCATATACATGTATGGAGTGGAGTTTGCAAGGTAAAAGGAACTTTGTGTTCCCAACAAGCTAGGTGAAAGAAGGCTTTAACACACACATATCTCTTCAGAACTGAGCATGTGGAGAGACGATTTTTCATCTAGCACAAAGGGAACTGGTTGCAGGAGCAACTTTTGCTCTGGTTTCTCAGTTTGTTTCCTAGTGCCGGTTTGAAGTACCTGCAGTTTTCACTGTAAAACCGAGTTGGAGCTAGTACCTCCCCATATATATGTATGGAGTGGAGTTTGCAAGTGAAAAGAAACTTTGTGTTCCCAACAAGCTAGGTGAAGGACGGCTTTCACACACAATTATCTCTCAGAACTGAGCATGTGGAGAGACGTTCGTTCAACTAGTACAAATGAACAAGTTGCAAGAGAAACTTTTACTCTGATATCTCATTCTGTTTCCTAGTACCGGTATGAAGTTCCTGCAGTTTTCACTGTAAAACTTAGTTGGAGCTAGTACCTCCCCATATATATGTATGGAGTGGAGTTTGCAAGATAAAAGAAACTTAGTGTTCCCAACAAGCTAGGTGAAGGAAGGCTTTCACACACACATATTTCTTCAGAACTGAGCATGTGGAGAGACGTTTGTTCATCTAGCACAAAGGGAAAGGGTTGCAGGAGCAACTTTGCTCTGGTTTCTCAGTCTGTTTCCTAGTGCCTTTTTGAAGTTCCTGCAGTTGTCAATGTAAAACCGAGTTGGAGCTAGTACCTCCCATATATATGTATGGAGTGGAGTTTGCAAGTGAAAAGTATATTTGTGTTCCTAACAAGCTAGGTGAAGGACGGCTTTCACACACACTTATCTCTCAGAACTGAGCATGTGGAGAGTCGTTCGTTCAAATAGCACAAAGGGAAGGGTTGCAGGAGAAACTTTTACTATGGTTTCTCAATCTGTTTCCTAGTGCCGGTTTGAAGTTCCTGCAGTTTTCACTGTAAAACCGAGTTGAAGCTAGTACCTCCCCATATATATGTATGGAGTGTAGTTTGCAAGGTAAAAGAAACTTTGTGTTCCCAAGAAGCAAGGTGAAGGCGGCTTTCACACACACTTATCTCTCAGAACTGAGCATGTGGAGAGACAATCGTTCATCTAGAAAAAAGGGAACGGGTTGAAGGAGAAACTTTTACTCTGGTTTCTCAGACTGTTTCCTAGTGCCGGTTTGAAGTTCCTGCAGTTTTCACAGTTAAACCGAGTTGGAGCTAGTACCTCCCCATATATATGTATGGAGTGGAGATTTCAAGTGAAAAGAAACTTTGTGTTCCCAACAAGCTAGGTGAAGGACGGCTTTCAAACACACATATCTCTCAGAACTCAGCATGTGGAGAGAGGTTTGTTCATCTAGCACAAAGGGAAATGGTTGCAGGAGAAACTATTACTCTGGTTTCTCAGTCTGTTTCCTAGTGCCGGTTTGAATTTCCTGCAGTTTTCATTGTAAAACCGAGTTGGAGCTAGTACCTCCCCATATATATGTATGGAGTGTAGTTTGCAAGTGAATAGTAACTTTGTGTTCCCAACAAGCTAGGTGAAGGACGGCTTTCACACACACATATCTCTCACAGCTGAGCATGTGGAGAGACGTTCGTTCAACTAGCACAAAGGGAACGGGTGGCAGGAGAAACTTTTACTCTGATTCTCAGTCTGTTTGCTAGTGCCGGTTTGAAGTTCCTGCAGTTTTCAGTGTAAAACCGAGTTGGAGCTAGTACCTCCCCATATATATGTATGGAGTGGAGTTTGCAACTGAAAAGAAACTTTGTGTTCCCAACAAGCTAGGTGAAGGACGGCTTTCACACACACTTATCTCTCAGAACTGAGCATGTGGAGAGACGTTCGTTCATCTAGCACAAAGGGATCGGGTTGCAGGAGAAACTTTTACTCTGGTTTCTCAGTCTGTTTCCTAGTGCCGGTTTGAAGTTCCTGCAGTTTTCACTGTAAAACATAGTTGGAGCTAGTACCTCCCCATATATATGTATGGAGTGGAGTTTGCAACTGAAAAGAAACTTTGTGTTTCCAACAAGTTAGGTGAAGGACGGCTTTCACACACTCTTATCTCTCAGAAATGAGCTTGTGGAGAGACGTTCGTTCATCTAGCACAAAGGGAACGGGTTGCAGGCGAAACCTTTACTCTGGTTTCTCAGTCTGTTTCCTTGTGCCGGTTTGATATTCCTGCAGTTTTCACTGTAAAACAGAGTTGTAGCTAGTACCTCCTCATATATATATATGGAGTGGAGTTTGCAACTGAAAAGTAACTTTGTGTTCCCAACAAGCTAGGTGAAGGACGGCTTTCACACACACTTATCTCACAAAACTGAGCATGTGGAGGGACGTTCGTTCATCTAGCACAAAGGGAAGGGTTTGCAGGAGAAACTTTTACTCTGGTTTCTCAGACTGTTTCCTAGTGCCGGTTTGAAGTACCTGCAGTTTTCACTGTAAAACAGATTTGGAGTTTGTACCACCCCATATATATGTATCTAGTGGAGTTTGCAACTGAAAAGAAACTTTGTGTTCCCAACAAGCTAGGTGAAGAACGGCTTTCAAACACACTTATCTCTCAGAATTTAGCATGTGGAGAGACATTTGTTCATCTAGCACAAAGGGAACGGGTTGCAGGAGAAACTTTTCCTCTGGGTTCTCTGTCTGTTTCCTAGTGCCGGTATGAAGTTCCTGCAGATTTCACAGTAAAACCGATTTGGGGGTAGTACCTCCCCATATATATATATGGCGTGGAGTTTGCAAGTGAAAAGAAACTTTGTGTTCCCAACAAGATAGGTGAAGGACGGCTTTCATACACTCTTATGTCTCAGAACTGAGCATGTGGAGAGACGTTTGTTCATCTAGCAAAAAGGGAACGGGTTGCAGGAGAAACTTTTACTCTGGATTCTCAGTCTGTTTCCTAGTGCCGGTTTGAAGTTCCTGCTGTTTTCACTGTAAAACCGAGTTGGACCTAGTACCTCCCCATATATCTGTACGGAGTGGAGTTTGCAAGTGAAAAGAATCTTTGTGTTCCCAACAAGCTAGGTGAAGTACGGCTTTCACACACACTTATCTCTCATAAGTGTGCATGTGGAGAGACATTCGTTCATGTAGCACAAAGGGAACAGGTGGCAGGAGAAACTTTTACTCTGGTTTCTCAGTCTGTTTCTTAGTGCCGGTTTGAATTTCCTGCAGTTTTCACTGTAAAACCGAGTTGGAGCTAGTACTTCCCCATATATATGTATGGAGTGGTGTTTGCAAGTGAAAAGAAACTATGTGTTCCCAACAAGCTAGGTGAAGGACGGCTTTCACACACAATTATTTCTCAGATCTGAGCATGTGCAGAGACGTTCGTTCATCTAGCACAAAGGGAACGGGTTGCAGAAGAAACATTTACTCTGGTTTCTCAGTCTGTTCCCTAGTGCCGATTTGAAGTTCCTGCATTTTTCACTGTAAAACCGAGTTGGAGCTAGTACCTCCACATATATATGTATGGAGTGGGGTTTGCATGTGAAAAGAAACTTTGTGTTCCCAACAAGCTAGGTGAAGGACGGCTTTCACACACACTTATCTCTCAGAACTGAGCATGTGGAGAGACGTTCGTTCATCTAGCACAAAGGGAACGGTTTGCAGGGGAAACTTTTACTCTGGTTTCTCAGTCTTTTTCCTAGTGCCGGTTTGAAGTTCCTACAGTTTTCACTGTAAAACCGATTTGGATCTAGTACCTCCCCATATATATGTATGGAGTGGAGTTTGCAACTGAAAAGATACTTTGTGTTCCCAACAAGCTAGGTGAAGTACTGTTTTCACACACTTATCTCTCAGAACTGAGCATGTGGAGAGACCTTCGTTCATTTAGCACAAATGGAACGGCTTGCAGGAGTTACTTTTACTTTGGTTGCTCAGTCTGTTTCCTAGTGCCGGTTTGAAGATCGTGCAGTTTTCACTGTAAAACCGAGTTGGAGCTAGTACCTCCCCATATATATGTATGGAGTGGAGTTTGCAAGTGAAAAGAAACTTTGTGTTCCCAACAAGCTAGGTGAAGGACGGCTTTCACACACATTTATCTCTCAGAACTGAGCATGTGGAGAGACGTTCGTTCATCTAGCACAAAGGGAACCGGTTGCAGGAGAAAATATTACTCAGGTTTCTCAGTCTGTTTCCTAGTGCTGGTTTGAAGTTCCTGCAGTTTTCATTGTAAAACAGAGTTGGAGCTAGTACCTCCCCATATATATGTATGGGGTGGAGTTTGCAACTGAAAAGAAACTTTGTGTTCCCAACAAGCTAGGTGAAGGACGGCTTTCACACATACTTATCTCTGAGAACTTAGCATGTGGAGAGACGTTCGTTCATCTAGCAAAAAGGGAATGGTTTGCAGGAGAAACTATTACTCTGGTAACTCAGTCTGTATCCTAGTGCCGGTTTGAAGTTCCTGCAGTTTTCACTGTAAAACCGATTTGGAGCTAGTACCTCCCTATATATATGTAAGGAGTGGAGTTTGCAAGTGAAAAGAAACTTTGTGTTCCCAACAAGCTAGGTGAAGAACGGCTTTCACACACACTTATCTCTCAGAAATGAGCATGTGGAGAGACGTTCGTTCATCAAACACAAATGGAACGGTTTGCAGGGGAAACTTTTACTCTGGATTCTCAGTCTGTTTCCTAGTGCCGGTTGGAAGTTTCTGCCGGTTACACTGTAAACCGAGTTGGAGTTGGTACCTCCCCTTATATATGTATGGAGTGGAGTTGGCAACTGAAAAAAACTTTGTGTTCCCAACAAGCTAGTTGAAGGACGGCTTTCACACACACTTTTCTCTCAAAACTGAGCATGTGGAGAGACGTTCGTTCATCAAGCACAAAGGGAACGGGATGCAGGAAAAACTTTTACTCTGGTTTCTTAGTCTGTTTAATAGTGCCGGTTTGAATTTATTGCAGTTTTCACTGTAAAACCGAGTTGGAGCTTGTACTTCCCCATATATATGTATGGAGTGGAGTTTGCACGTGAAAAGAAACTTTGTGTTCCCAAAAAGGTATGTGAAGGACGGCTTTCACACACACTTATCTCTCAGAACTGAGCATATGGAGAGACGTTCGTTCATCTAGCACAAAGGGAACGGTTTGCAGGGGAAACTTTTACTCTGTTTTCTCAGTCTGTTTCCTAGTGCCGGTTTTAATTTCCTGCAGTTTTCACTGTAAAACCGAGTTGGAGCTAGTACCTCCCCATATATTTATATGGAGTGGAGTTTGCAAGTGAAAAGAAACTTTGTGTTCCCAACAAGATAGGTGAAGGACGGCTTTCACACACACTTATTTCTCAGAACTGAGCATGTGGAGAGACGTTCGTTCATCTAGCACAAATGGAACGATTTGCAGGAGAAACTTTTACTCTGGTTTCTCAGTCTGTTTCCTAGTGCCGGTTTGAAGTTCCTGCAGTTTTCACTGTAAAACCGAGTTGGAACTAGTACCTCCCCATATATATGTAAGGAGTGGAGTTTGCAAGTGAAAAGAAACTTTGTGTTCCCAACAAGCTAGGTGAAGGACGGCTTTCACACTCACTTATCTCTCAGAACTGAACATGTGGAGAGACGTTCATTCATCTAGCACAAAGGAAACGGGTTGCAGGAGAAACTTTTACTCTGGTTTCTCAGTCTGTTTCCTAGTGCCGGTTTGAAGTTCCTGCAGTTTTCACTGTAAAACCGAGTTGGAGCTAGTACCTCCCCATATATATGTATGGAGTGGAGTTTGCACGTGAAAAGAAACTTTGTGTTCCCAAAAAGGTATGTGAAGGACGGCTTTCACACACACTTATCTCTCAGAACTGAGCATGTGGAGAGACGATCGTTCATCTAGCAAAAAGGGAACGTGTTGCAGGAGAAACATTTACTCTGGTATCTCAGTCTTTTTCCTAGTACCGGTATGAAGATCCTGCAGTTTTCACTGTAAAACAGAGTTGGAGCTAGTACATCCCCATATATATGTATGGAGTGGAGTTTGCAAGGTAAAAGGAACTTTGTGTTCCCAACAAGCTAGGTGAAGTAAGGCTTTCACACACACATATCTCTTCAGAACTGAGCATGTGGAGAGACGTTTTTTCATCTAGCACAAAGGGAATGGGTTGCAGGAGCAACTTTTGCTCTGGTTTCTCAGTCTGTTTCCTAGTGCCGGTTTGAAGTTCCTGCAGTTTTCACTGTAAAACCGAGTTGGAGGTAGTACCTCCCCATATATATGTATGGAGTGGAGTTTGCAAGTGAAAAGAATCTTTGTGTTCCTAACAAGCTAGGTGAAGGACGGCTTTCACACACAATTATCTCTCAGAACTGAGCATGTGGAGGGTCGTTCGTTCAACTAGCACAAAGGAAAGGGTTGCAGAAGAAACTTTTACTCTGGTTTCTCAGTCTGTTTCCTAGTGCCGGTTTGAAGTTCCTGCAGTTTTCACTGTAAAACCGAGTTGAAGCTAGTACCTCCCCATATATATGTATGGAGTGGAGTTTGCAAGGTAAAAGAAACTTTGTGTTCCCAACAAGCAAGGTGAAGGACGGCTTTCACACACACTTATCTCTCAGAACTGAGCATGTGGAGAGACAATCGTTCATCTAGCACAAAGGGAATGGGTTGAAGGAGAAACTTTTACTCTGGTTTCTCAGACTGTTTCCTAGTGACGGTTTGAAGTTCCTGCAGTTTTCACAGTAAAACCGAGTTGGAGCTAGTACCTCCCCATATATATGTATGGAGTGGAGATTTCAAGTGAAAAGAAACTTTGTGTTCCCAACAAGCTAGGTGAAGGACGGCTTTCAAACACACATATCTCTCAGAACTCAGCATGTGGAGAGAGGTTTGTTCATCTAGCACAAAGGGAAATGGTTGCAGGAGAAACTATTACTCTGGTTTCTCAGTCTGTTTCCTAGTGCCGGTTTGAATTTCCTGCATTTTTCACTGTAAATCCGAGTTGGAGCTAGTACCTCCCCATATATGTATGGAGTGTAGTTTGCAAGTGAAAAGAAACTTTGTGTTCCCAAAAAACTAGGTGAAGGACGACTTTCACACACACTTATCTCTCAGAACTGAGCATGTGGAGAGAAGTTCGTTCATCTAGCACAAAGGGAACAGGTTGCAGGAGAAACGTTTACTCTGGTTTCTCAGTCTGTTTCCTAGTGCCGATTTGAATTTCCTGCAGTTTGCAATGTAAAACAGAGTTGGAGATAGTACCTCCCCATATATATGTATGGAGTGTAGTTTGCAAGTGAAAAGTAACTTTGTGTTCCCAACAAGCTAGGTGAAGGACTGCTTTCACACACACATATCTCTCACAGCTGAGCATGTGGAGAGACGTTCGTTCAACTAGCACAAATAGAACGGGTTGCAGGAGAAACTTTTACTCTGATTCTCAGTCTGTTTGCTAGTGCCGGTTTGAAGTTCCTGCAGTTTTCAGTGAAAAACCGAGCTGGAGCTAGTACCTCCCCATATATATGTATGGAGTGGAGTTTGCAAGTGAAAAGAATCTTTGTGTTCCCAACAAGCTAGGTGAAGGACGGCTTTCACACACACTTATCACTCAGAACTGAGCATGTGGAGAGACGTTCGTTCATCTAGCACAAAGGGATTGGGTTGCAGGAGAAACTTTTACTCTGGTTTCTCAGTCTGTTTCCTAGTGCCGGTTTGAAGTTCCTGCAGTTTTCACTGTAAAACCGAGTTGGAGCTAGTACCTCCCCATATATATGTATGGAGTGGAGTTTGCAACTGAAAAGAATCTTTGTGTTTCCAACAAGTTAGGTGAAGGACGGCTTTCACACACTCTTATCTCTCAGAAATGAGCTTGTGGAGAGACGTTCGTTCATCTAGCACAAAGGGAACGGGTTGCAGGCGAAACCTTTACTCTGGTTTCTCAGTCTGTTTCCTTGTGCCGGTTTGATGTTCCTGCAGTTTTCACTGTATAAACCGAGTTGGAGCTAGTATCTCCTCATATATATGTATGGAGTGGAGTTTGCAACTGAAAAGTAACTTTGTGTTCCCAACAAGCTAAGTGAAGGACGGCTTTCACACACACTTATCTCACAAAACTGAGCATGTGGAGGGACGTTCGTTCATCTAGCACAAAGGGAAAGGTTTGCAGGAGAAACTTATCCTCTGGTTTTTCTGTCTGTTTCCTAGTGCCGGTATGAAGTTCCTGCAGATTTCACAGTAAAACCGAATTGGGGGTAGTACCTCCCCATATATATATATGGCGTGGAATTTGCAAGTGAAAAGAAACTTTGTGTTCCCAACAAGTTAGCTGAAGGACGGCTTTCATACACACTTATGTCTCAGAACTGAGAATGTGGAGAGACGTTTGTTCATCTAGCAAAAATGGAACGGGTTGCAGGAGAAACTTTTACTCTGGATTCTCAGTCTGTTTCCTAGTGCCGGTTTGAAGTTCCTGCAGTTTTCACTGTAAAACCGATTTGGAGTTAGTACCTCCCCATATATATGTATGGAGTGGAGTTTGCAACTGAAAAGATACTTTGTGTTCCCAACAAGCTAGGTGAAGTACGGTTTTCACACACTTATCTCTCAGAACTGAGCATGTGGAGAGACGTTCGTTCATCTAGCAAAAATGGAACGGGTTGCAGGAGAAACTTTTACTCTGGTTTATCAGTCTGTTTCCTAGTGCCGGTTTGAAGTTCCTGCATTTTTCACTGTAAAACCGATTTGGAGCTAGTACTTCCCCATATATATGTATGGAGTGGAGTTTGCAAGTGAAAAGAAACTTTATGTTCCCAACAAGCTAGGTGAAGGACGGCTTTCACAAACACTTACCTCTTAGAACTGAGCATGTTGAGAGACGTTCATTCATCTAGCACGAAGGGAACGGTTTGCAGGAGAAACATATACTCTGGATTATCAGTCTGTTTCCTAGTGCCGGTTTGAAGTTCCTGCAGTTTTCACTGTAAAACCGAGTTGGAGCTAGTACCTCCCCATATATATGTATGGAGTGGAGTTTGCAAGTGAAAAGAAACTTTGTGTTCCCAACAAGCTAGTTGAAGTTCGGCTTTCACACACATTTATCTCTCAGAACTGAGCATGTGGAGAGACGTTCGTTCATCTAGCACAAAGGGAACGGGTTGAAGGAGAAACTTTTACTCTGGTTTCTCAGTCTGTTTCCTAGTGCCGGTTTGAAATTCCTGCAGTTTTCACTGTAAAACCGAGTTGGAGCTAGTACCTCCCCATATATATGTATGGAGTGGATTTTGCAACTGAAAAGAAACTTTGTGTTCCCAACAAGCTAGGTGAAGGACGGCTTTCACACACATTTATCTCTCAGAACTGAGCATGTGGAGAGACGTTCGTTCATCTAGCACAAAGGGAACGGTTTGCAGGAAAAACTTTTACTCTGTTTTCTCAGTCTGTTTCCTAGTGACGGTTTTAATTTCCTGCAGTTTTCACTGTAAAACCGAGTTGGAGCTTGTACCTCCCCATATATTTATATGGAGTGGAGTTTGCAAGTGAAAATAAACTTTGTGTTCCCAACAAGATAGGTGAAGGACGGCTTTCACACACACTTATCTCTCAGAACTGAGCATGTGGAGAGACGTTCGTTCATCTAGCACAAATGGAACGATTTGCAGGAGAAACTTTTACTCTGTTTTCTCTGTCTGTTTCCTAGTGCCGGTTTGAAGTTCCTGCAGTTTTCACTGTAAAACAGAGTTGGAGCTAGTACCTCCCCATATATAAGTAAGGAGTGGATTTTGCAAGGTAAAAGAAACTTTGTGTTCCCAACAAGCTAGGTGAAGTAAGGCTTTCACACACACATATCTCTTCAGAACGGAGCATGTGGAGAGACGTTTGTTCATCTAGCATAAAGGGAATGTGTTGCAGGAGAAACTTTTGCTCTGGATTCTCAGTTTGTTTCCTAGTGCCGGTTTGAAGTTCCTGCAGTTTTCACTGTAAAACCGAGTTGGAACTAGTACCTCCCCATATATATGTAAGGAGTGGAGTTTGCAAGTGAAAAGAAACTTTGTGTTCCCAACAAGCTAGGTGAAGGACGGCTTTCACACTCACTTATCTCTCAGAACTGAACATGTGGAGAGACGTTCATTCATCTAGCACAAAGGGAACGGGTTGCAGGAAAAACTTTTACTCTGGTTTCTCAGTCTGTTTCCTAGTGCCGGTTTGAAGTTCCTGCAGTTTTCACTGTAAAACCGAGTTTCAGCTAGTACCTCCCCATATATATGTATGGAGTGGAGTTTGCACGTGAAAAGAAACTTTGTGTTCCCAAAAAGGTATGTGAAGGACGGCTTTCACACACACTTATCTCTCAGAACTGAGCATGTGGAGAGACGATCGTTCATCTAGCACAAAGGGAACGTGTTGCAGGAGAAACATTTACTCTGGTATCTCAGTCTTTTTCCTAGTACCGGTATGAAGATCCTGCAGTTTTCACTGTAAAACAGTGTTGGAGCTAGTACATCCCCATATATATGAATGAAGTGGAGTTTGCAAGGTAAAAGGAACTTTATGTTCCCAACAAGCTAGGTGAAGTAAGGCTTTCACACACACTTATCACTCAGAACTGAGCATGTGGAGAGACGTTCGTTCATCTAGCACAAAGGGATCAGGTTGCAGGAGAAACTTTTACTCTGGTTTCTCAGTCTGTTTCCTAGTGCCGGTTTGAAGTTATTGCAGTTTTCACTGTAAAACCGAGTTGGAGCTAGTACCTCCCCATATATATGTATGGAGTGGAGTTTGCAACTGAAAAGAATCTTTGTGTTTCCAACAAGTTAGGTGAAGGACGGCTTTCACACACTCTTATCTCTCAGAAATGAGCTTGTGGAGAGACGTTCGTTCATCTAGCACAAAGGGAACGGGTTGCAGGCGAAACCTTTACTCTGGTTTCTCAGTCTGTTTCCTTGTGCCGGTTTGATGTTCCTGCAGTTTTCACTGTATAAACCGAGTTGGAGCTAGTATCTCCTCATATATATGTATGGAGTGGAGTTTGCAACTGAAAAGTAACTTTGTGTTCCCAACAAGCTAGGTGAAGGACGGCTTTCACACACACTTATCTCACAAAACTGAGCATGTGGAGGGACGTTCGTTCATCTAGCACAAAGGGAAAGGTTTGCAGGAGAAACTTATCCTCTGGTTTCTCTGTCTTTTTCCTAGTGCCGGTATGAAGTTCCTGCAGATTTCACAGTAAAACCGAATTGGGGGTAGTACCTCCCCATATATATATATGGCGTGGAGTTTGCAAGTGAAAAGAAACTTTGTGTTCCCAACAAGCTAGGTGAAGGACGGCTTTCATACACACTTATGTCTCAGAACTGAGAATGTGGAGAGACGTTTGTTCATCTAGCAAAAAGGGAACGGGTTGCAGGAGAAACTTTTACTCTGGATTCTCAGTCTGTTTCCTAGTGCCGGTTTGAAGTTCCTGCAATTTTCACTGTAAAACCGATTTGGAGCTAGTACCTCCCCATATATATGTATGGAGTGGAGTTTGCAACTGAAAAGATACTTTGTGTTCCCAACAAGCTAGGTGAAGTACGGTTTACACACACTTATCTCTCAGAACTGAGCATGTGGAGAGACGTTCGTTCATCTAGCAAAAATGGAACGGGTTGCAGGAGAAACTTTTACTCTGGTTTATCAGTCTGTTTCCTAGTGCCGGTTTGAAGTTCCTGCATTTTTCACTGTAAAACCGATTTGGAGCTAGTACTTCCCCATATATATGTATGGAGTGGAGTTTGCAAGTGAAAAGAAACTTTATGTTCCCAACAAGCTAGGTGAAGGGCGGCTTTCACAAACACTTACCTCTTAGAACTGAGCATGTGGAGAGACGTTCATTCATCTAGCACGAAGGGAACGGTTTGCAGGAGAAACATATACTCTGGATTCTCAGTCTGTTTCCTAGTCCGGTTTGAAGTTCCTGCAGTTTTCACTGTAAAACCGAGTTGGAGCTAGTACCTCCCCATATATATGTATGGAGTGGATTTTGCAAGTGAAAAGAAACTTTGTGTTCCCAACAAGCTAGTTGAAGGTCGGCTTTCACACACATTTATCTCTCAGAACTGAGCATGTGGAGAGACGTTCGTTCATCTAGCACAAAGGGAACGGGTTGAAGGAGAAACTTTTACTCTGGTTTCTCAGTCTGTTTCCTAGTGCCGGTTTGAAATTCCTGCAGTTTTCACTGTAAAACCGAGTTGGAGCTAGTACCTCCCCATATATATGTATTGAGTGGATTTTGCAACTGAAAAGAAACTTTGTGTTCCCAACAAGCTAGGTTAAAGACGGCTTTCACACACATTTATCTCTCAGAACTGAGCATGTGGAGAGACGTTCGTTCATCTAGCACAAAGGGAACGGTTTGCAGGAAAAACTTTTACTCTGTTTTCTCAGTCTGTTTCCTAGTGACGGTTTTAATTTCCTGCAGTTTTCACTGTAAAACCGAGTTGGAGCTAGTACCACCCCATATATTTATATGGAGTGGAGTTTGCAAGTGAAAAGAAACTTTGTGTTCCCAACAAGATAGGTGAAGGACGGCTTTCACACACACTTATCTCTCAGAACTGAGCATGTGGAGAGACGTTCGTTCATCTAGCACAAATGGAACGATTTGCAGGAGAAACCTTTACTCTGGTTTCTCAGTCTGTTTCCTAGTGCCGGTTTGAAGTTCCTGCAGTTTTCACTGTAAAACAGAGTTGGAGCTAGTACCTCCCCATATATAAGTAAGGAGTGGATTTTGCAAGGTAAAAGAAACTTTGTGTTCCCAACAAGCTAGGTGAAGTAAGGCTTTCACACACACATATATCTTCAGAACGGAGCACGTGGAGAGACGTTCGTTCATCTAGCACAAATGGAACGGCTTGCAGGAGAAACTTTTACTTTGGTTGCTCAGTGTGTTTCCTAGTGCCGGTTTGAAGATCGTGCAGTTTTCACTGTAAAACCGAGTTGGAGCTAGTACCTCCCCATATATATGTATGGAGTGTAGTTTGCAAGTGAAAAGAAACTTTGTGTCCCAACAAGCTATGTGAAGGACGGCTTTCACACACATTTATCTCTCAGAACTGAGCATGTGGAGAGACGTTCGTTCATCTAGCACAAAGGGAACGGGTTGCAGGAGAAAATATTACTCAGGTTTCTCAGTCTGTTTCCTAGTGCTGGTTTGAAGTTCCTGCAGTTTTCACTGTAAAACAGAGTTGGAGCTAGTACCTCCCCATATATATGTATGGAGTGGAGTTTGCAAGTGAAAAGAAACTTTGTGTTCCCAACAAGCTAGGTGAAGGACGGCTTTCACACACAATTATCTCTCAGAACTGAGCATGTGGAGAGACGTTCGTTCAACTAGCACAAATGAACAAGTTGCAAGAGAAACTTTTACTCTGATATCTCTGTCTATTTCCTAGTACCGGTATGAAGTTCCTGCAGTTTTCACTGTAAAACTTAGTTGGAGCTAGTACCTCCCCATATATATGTATGGAGTGGAGTTTGCAAGGTAAAAGAAACTTAGTGTTCCCAACAAGCTAGGTGAAATAAGGCTTTCACACACACATATTTCTTCAGAACTGAGCATGTGGAGAGACGTTTGTTCATCTAGCACAAAGGGAAAGGGTTGCAGGAGCAACTTTGCTCTGGTTTCTCAGACTGTTTCCTAGTGACGGTTTGAAGTTCCTGCAGTTTTCACAGTAAAACCGAGTTGGAGCTTGTACCTCCCCATATATATGTATGGAGTGGAGATTTCAAGTGAAAAGAAACTTTGTGTTCCCAACAAGCTAGGTGAAGGACGGCTTTCAAACACACATATCTCTCAGAACTCAGCATGTGGAGAGAGGTTTGTTCATCTAGCACAAAGGGAAATGGTTGCAGGAGAAACTATTACTCTGGATTCTCAGTCTGTTTCCTAGTGCCGGTTTGAATTTCCTGCATTTTTCACTGTAAATCCGAGTTGGAGCTAGTACCTCCCCAAATATGTATGGAGTGTAGTTTGCAAGTGAAAAGAAACTTTGTGTTCCCAAAAAGCTAGGTGAAGGACGGCTTTCACACACACTTATCTCTCAGAACTGAGCATGTGGAGAGACGTTCGTTCATCTAGCACAAATGGAACGGCTTGCAGGAGAAACTTTTACTTTGGTTGCTCAGTGTGTTTCCTAGTGCCGGTTTGAAGATCGTACAGTTTTCACTGTAAAACCGAGTTGGAGCTAGTACCTCCCCATATATATGTATGGAGTGTAGTTTGCAAGTGAAAAGAAACTTTGTGTCCCAACAAGCTATGTGAAGGACGGCTTTCACACACATTTATCTCTCAGAACTGAGCATGTGGAGAGACGTTCGTTCATCTAGCACAAAGGGAACGGGTTGCAGGAGAAAATATTACTCAGGTTTCTCAGTCTGTTTCCTAGTGCTGGTTTGAAGTTCCTGCAGTTTTCACTGTAAAACAGAGTTGGAGCTAGTACCTCCCCATATATATGTATGGAGTGGAGTTTGCAAGTGAAAAGAAACTTTGTGTTCCCAACAAGCTAGGTCAAGGACGGCTTTCACACACAATTATCTCTCAGAACTGAGAATGTGGAGAGACGTTCGTTCAACTAGCACAAATGAACAAGTTGCAAGAGAAACTTTTACTCTGATATCTCTGTCTGTTTCCTAGTACCGGTATGAAGTTCCTGCAGTTTTCACTGTAAAACTTAGTTGGAGCTAGTTCCTCCCCATATATATGTATGGAGTGGAGTTTGCAAGGTAAAAGAAACTTAGTGTTCCCAACAAGCTAGGTGAAGGAAGGCTTTCACACACACATATTTCTTCAGAACTTATCATGAGGAGAGACGTTTGTTCATCTAGCACAAAGGGAAAGGGTTGCAGGAGCAACTTTGCTCTGGTTTCTCAGACTGTTTCCTAGTGACGGTTTGAAGTTCCTGCAGTTTTCACAGTAAAACCGAGTTGGAGCTAGTACCTCCCCATATATATGTATGGAGTGGAGATTTCAAGTGAAAAGAAACTTTGTGTTCCCAACAAGCTAGGTGAAGGACGGCTTTCAAACACACATATCTCTCAGAACTCAGCATGTGGAGAGAGATTTGTTCATCTAGCACAAAGGGAAATGGTTGCAGGAGAAACTATTACTCTGGATTCTCAGTCTGTTTCCTAGTGCCGGTTTGAATTTCCTGCATTTTTCACTGTAAATCCGAGTTGGAGCTAGTACCTCCCCATATATGTATGGAGTGTAGTTTGCAAGTGAAAAGAAACTTAGTGTTCCCAAAAAGCTAGGTGAAGGACGGCTTTCACACACAATTATCTCTCAGAACTGAGCATGTGGAGAGACGTTCGTTCATCTAGCACAAAGGGAACGGGTTGCAGGAGAAACGTTTACTCTGGTTTCTCAGTCTGTTTCCTAGTGCCGATTTGAATTTCCTGCAGTTTTCAGTGTAAAACAGAGTTGGAGCTAGTACCTCCCCATATATATGTATGGAGTGTAGTTTGCAAGTGAAAAGTAACTTTGTGTTCCCAACAAGCTAGGTGAAGGACGGCTTTCACACACACATATCTCTCACAGCTGAGCATGTGGAGAGACGTTCGTTCAACTAGCACAAAGGGAACGGGTTGCAGGAGAAACTTTTACTCTGATTCTCAGTCTGTTTGCTAGTGCCGGTTTGAAGTTCCTGCAGTTTTCAGTGAAAAACCGAGTTGGAGCTAGTACCTCCCCATATATATGTATGGAGTGGAGTTTGCAAGTGAAAAGAATCTTTGTGTTCCCAACAAGCTAGGTGAAGGACGGCTTTCACACACACTTATCTCTCAGAACTGAGCATGTGGAGAGACGTTCGTTCATCTAGCACAAAGGGATCGGGTTGCAGGAGAAACTTTTACTCTGGTTTCTCAGTCTGTTTCCTAGTGCCGGTTTGAAGTTCCTTCAGTTTTCACTGTAAAACCGAGTTGGAGCTAGTACCTCCCCATATATATGTATGGAGTGGAGTTTGCAAGTGAAAAGAAACTTTGTGTTCCCAACAAGCTAGTTGAAGGGCGGCTTTCACACACACTTATCTCTCAGAACTGAGCATGTGGAGAGACGTTCGTTCATCTAGCACAAAGGGAACGGGTTGAAGGAGAAACTATTACTCTGGTTTCTCAGTCTGTTTCCTAGTGCCGGTTTGAAGTTCCTGCAGTTTTCACTGTAAAACCGAGTTGGATCTAGTAACTCCCCTTATATATGTATGGAGTGGAATTTGCAACTGAAAAGAAAATTTGTGTTACCAACAAGCTAGGTGAAGGACGGCTTTCACACACTTATCTCTCAGAACTGAGCATGTGGAGAGACGTTCGTTCATCTAGCACAAAGGGAACGGGTTGCAGGAGTAACTTTTACTCTGGTTTCTCAGTCTGTTTCCTAGTGCCGGTTTGAAATTCCTGCAGTTTTCACTGTAAAACCGAGTTGGAGCTAGTACCTCCCCCTATATATATGTATGGGTTGGAGTTTGCAAATGAAAAGAAACTTTGTGTTCCCAACAAGCTAGGTGAAGAACGGCTTTCACACACACTTATCTCTCAGAACTGAGCATGTGGAGAGACGTTCGTTCATCTAGCACAAATGGAACGGCTTGCAGGAGAAACTTTTACTTTGGTTGCTCAGTCTGTTTCCTAGTGCCGGTTTGAAGATCGTGCAGATTTCACTGTAAAACTGAGTTGGAGCTAGTACCTACCCATATATATGTATGGAGTGTAGTTTGCAAGTGAAAAGAAACTTTGTGTCACAACAAGCTAGGTGAAGGACGGCTTTCACACACATTTATCTCTCAGAACTGAGCATGTGGAGAGACGTTCGTTCATCTAGCACAAAGGGAACGGGTTGCAGGAGAAAATATTACTCAGGTTTCTCAGTTTGTTTCCTAGTGCTGGTTTGAAGTTCCTGCAGTTTTCACTGTAAAACAGAGTTGGAGCTAGTACCTCCCCATATATATGTATGGGGTGTAGTTTGCAACTGAAAAGAAACTTTGTGTTCCCAACAAGCTAGGTGAAGGACGGCTTTCACACACAATTATCTCTCAGAACTGAGCATGTAGAGAGACGTTCGTTTAACTAGCACAAATGAACAAGTTGCACGAGAAACTTTTACTCTGATATCTCTGTCTGTTTCCTAGTACCGGTATGAAGTTCCTGCAGTTTTCACTGTAAAACTTAGTTGGAGCTAGTACCTCCCCATATATATGTATGGAGTGGAGTGTGCAAGGTAAAAGAAACTTAGTGTTCCCAACAAGCTAGGTGAAGGAAGTCTTTCACACACACATATTTCTTCAGAACTGAGCATGTGGAGAGACGTTTGTTCATCTAGCACAAAGGGAAAGGGTTGCAGGAGCAACTTTGCTCTGGTTTCTCAGTCTGTTTCCTAGTGCCGTTTTGAAGTTCCTGCAGTTGTCTATGTAAAACCAAGTTGGAGCTAGTACCTCCCATATATATGTATGGAGTGGAGTTTGCAAGTGAAAAGAATCTTTGTGTTCCTAACAAGCTAGGTGAAGGACAGCTTTCACACACACTTATCTCTCAGAACTGAGCATGTGGAGGGTCGTTCGTTCAACTAGCACAAAGGAAAGGGTTGCAGAAGAAACTTTTACTCTGGTTTCTCAGTCTGTTTCCTAGTGCCGGTTTGAAGTTCCTGCAGTTTTCACTGTAAAACCGAGTTGAAGCTAGTACCTCCCCATATATATGTATGGAGTGGAGTTTGCAAGGTAAAAGAAACTTTGTGTTCCCAACAAGCAAGGTGAAGGACGGCTTTCACACACACATATCTCTCAGAACTGAGCATGTGGAGAGACAATCGTTCATCTAGCACAAAGGGAACGGGTTGAAGGAGAAACTTTTACTCTGGTTTCTCAGACTGTTTCCTAGTGACGGTTTGAAGTTCCTGCAGTTTTCACAGTAAAACCGAGTTGGAGCTAGTACCTCCCCATATATATGTATGGAGTGGAGATTTCAAGTGAAAAGAAACTTTGTGTTCCCAACAAGCTAGGTGAAGGACGGCTTTCAAACACACATATCTCTCAGAACTCAGCATGTGGAGAGAGGTTTGTTCATCTAGCACAAAGGGAAATGGTTGCAGGAGAAACTATTACTCTGGTTTCTCAGTCTGTTTCCTAGTGCCGGTTTGATTTTCCTGCATTTTTCACTGTAAATCCGAGTTGGAGCTAGTACCTCCCCATATATGTATGGAGTGTAGTTTGCAAGTGAAAAGAAACTTTGTGTTCCCAAAAAACTAGGTGAAGGACGGCTTTCACACACACTTATCTCTCAGAACTGAGCATGTGGAGAGACGTTCGTTCATCTAGCACAAAGGGAACGGGTTGCAGGAGAAACGTTTACTCTGGTTTCTCAGTCTGTTTCCTAGTGCCGGTTTGAAGTTCCTGCAGTTTTCACTGTAAAACCGAGTTGGAGCTAGTACCTCCCCATATATATGTATGGAGTGGAGTTTGCAACTGAAAAGAATCTTTGTGTTTCCAACAAGTTAGGTGAAGGACGGCTTTCACACACTCTTATCTCTCAGAAATGAGCTTGTGGAGAGACGTTCGTTCATCTAGCACAAAGGGAACGGGTTGCAGGCGAAACCTTTACTCTGGTTTCTCAGTCTGTTTCCTTGTGCCGGTTTGATGTTCCTGCAGTTTTCACTGTATAAACCGAGTTGGAGCTAGTATCTCCTCATATATATGTATGGAGTGGAGTTTGCAACTGAAAAGTAACTTTGTGTTCCCAACAAGCTAAGTGAAGGACGGCTTTCACACACACTTATCTCACAAAACTGAGCATGTGGAGGGACGTTCGTTCATCTAGCACAAAGGGAAAGGTTTGCAGGAGAAACTTATCCTCTGGTTTCTCTGTCTGTTTCCTAGTGCCGGTATGAAGTTCCTGCAGATTTCACAGTAAAACCGATTTGGGGGTAGTACCTCCCCATATATATATATGGCGTGGAGTTTGCAAGTGAAAAGAAACTTTGTGTTCCCAACAAGTTAGCTGAAGGACGGCTTTCATACACACTTATGTCTCAGAACTGAGAATGTGGAAAGACGTTTGTTCATCTAGCAAAAATGGAACGGGTTGCAGGAGAAACTTTTACTCTGGATTCTCAGTCTGTTTCCTAGTGCCGGTTTGAAGTTCCTGCAGTTTTCACTGTAAAACCGATTTGGAGTTAGTACCTCCCCATATATATGTATGGAGTGGAGTTTGCAAGTGAAAAGAAACTTTGTTTTCCCAACAAGCTAGGTGAAGGACGGCTTTCACAAACACTTACCTCTTAGAACTGAGCATGTTGAGAGACGTTCATTCATCTAGCACGAAGGGAACGGTTTGCAGGAGAAACATATACTCTGGATTATCAGTCTGTTTCCTAGTGCCGGTTTGAAGTTCCTGCAGTTTTCACTGTAAAACCGAGTTGGAGCTAGTACCTCCCCATATATATGTATGGAGTGGAGTTTGCAAGTGAAAAGAAACTTTGTGTTCCCAACAAGCTAGTTGAAGGTCGGCTTTCACACACATTTATCTCTCAGAACTGAGCATGTGGAGAGACGTTCGTTCATCTAGCACAAAGGGAACGGGTTGAAGGAGAAACTTTTACTCTGGATTCTCAGTCTGTTTCCTAGTGCCGGTTTGAAATTCCTGCAGTTTTCACTGTAAAACCGAGTTGGAGCTAGTACCTCCCCATATATATGTATGGAGTGGATTTTGCAACTGAAAAGAAACTTTGTGTTCCCAACAAGCTAGGTGAAGGACGGCTTTCACACACATTTATCTCTCAGAAATGAGCATGTGGAGAGACGTTCGTTCATCTAGCACAAAGGGAACGGTTTGCAGGAAAAACTTTTACTCTGTTTTCTCAGTCTGTTTCCTAGTGACGGTTTTAATTTCCTGCAGTTTTCACTGTAAAACCGAGTTGGAGCTAGTACCTCCCCATATATTTATATGGAGTGGAGTTTACAAGTGAAAATAAACTTTGTGTTCCCAACAAGATAGGTGAAGGACGGCTTTCACACACACTTATCTCTCAGAACTGAGCATGTGGAGAGACGTTCGTTCATCTAGCACAAATGGAACGATTTGCAGGAGAAACTTTTACTCTGTTTTCTCTGTCTGTTTCCTAGTGCCGGTTTGAAGTTCCTGCAGTTTTCACTGTAAAACAGAGTTGGAGCTAGTACCTCCCCATATATAAGTAAGGAGTGGATTTTGCAAGGTAAAAGAAACTTTGTGTTCCCAACAAGCTAGGTGAAGTAAGGCTTTCACACACACATATCTCTTCAGAACGGAGCATGTGGAGAGACGTTTGTTCATCTAGCATAAAGGGAATGTGTTGCAGGAGAAACTTTTGCTCTGGATTCTCAGTTTGTTTCCTAGTGCCGGTTTGAAGTTCCTGCAGTTTTCACTGTAAAACCGAGTTGGAACTAGTACCTCCCCATATATATGTAAGGAGTGGAGTTTGCAAGTGAAAAGAAACTTTGTGTTCCCAACAAGCTAGGTGAAGTACGGCTTTCACACTCACTTATCTCTCAGAACTGAACATGTGGAGAGACGTTCATTCATCTAGCACAAAGGGAACGGGTTGCAGGAAAAACTTTTACTCTGGTTTCTCAGTCTGTTTCCTAGTGCCGGTTTGAAGTTCCTGCAGTTTTCACTGTAAAACCGAGTTTCAGCTAGTACCTCCCCATATATATGTATGGAGTGGAGTTTGCACGTGAAAAGAAACTTTGTGTTCCCAAAAAGGTATGTGAAGGACGGCTTTCACACACACATATCTCTCAGAACTGAGCATGTGGAGAGACGATCGTTCATCTAGCACAAAGGGAACGTGTTGCAGGAGAAACATTTACTCTGGTATCTCAGTCTTTTTCCTAGTACCGGTATGAAGATCCTGCAGTTTTCACTGTAAAACAGAGTTGGAGCTAGTACATCCCCATATATATGTATGAAGTGGAGTTTGCAAGGTAAAAGGAACTTTGTGTTCCCAACAAGCTAGGTGAAGTAAGGCTTTCACACACACTTATCACTCAGAACTGAGCATGTGGAGAGACGTTCGTTCATCTAGCACAAAGGGATCGGGTTGCAGGAGAAACTTTTACTCTGGTTTCTCAGTCTGTTTCCTAGTGCCGGTTTGAAGTTATTGCAGTTTTCACTGTAAAACCGAGTTGGAGCTAGTACCTCCCCATATATATGTATGGAGTGGAGTTTGCAACTGAAAAGAATCTTTGTGTTTCCAACAAGTTAGGTGAAGGACGGCTTTCACACACTTTTATCTCTCAGAAATGAGCTTGTGGAGAGACGTTCGTTCATCTAGCACAAAGGGAACGGGTTGCAGGCGAAATCTTTACTCTGGTTTCTCAGTCTTTTTCCTTGTGCCGGTTTGATGTTCCTGCAGTTTTCACTGTATAAACCGAGTTGGAGCTAGTATCTCCTCATATATATGTATGGAGTGGAGTTTGCAACTGAAAAGTAACTTTGTGTTCCCTACAAGCTAGGTGAAGGACGTCTTACACACACACTTATCTCACAAAACTGAGCATGTGGAGGGACGTTCGTTCATCTAGCACAAAGGGAAAGGTTTGCAGGAGAAACTTATCCTCTGGTTTCTCTGTCATTTTCCTAGTGCCGGTATGAAGTTCCTGCAGATTTCACAGTAAAACCGAATTGGGGGTAGTACCTCCCCATATATATATATGGCGTGGAGTTTGCAAGTGAAAAGAAACTTTGTGTTCCCAACAAGCTAGGTGAAGGACGGCTTTAATACACACTTATGTCTCAGAACTGAGAATGTGGAGAGACGTTTGTTCATCTAGCAAAAAGGGAACGGGTTGCAGGAGAAACTTTTACTCTGGATTCTCAGTCTGTTTCCTAGTGCCGGTTTGAAGTTCCTGCAATTTTCACTGTAAAACCGATTTGGAGCTAGTACCTCCCCATATATATGTATGGAGTGGAGTTTGCAACTGAAAAGATACTTTGTGTTCCCAACAAGCTAGGTGAAGTACGGTTTTCACACACTTATCTCTCAGAACTGAGCATGTGGAGAGACGTTCGTTCATCTAGCAAAAATGGAACGGGTTGCAGGAGAAATTTTTACTCTGGTTTATCAGTCTGTTTCCTAGTGCCGGTTTGAAGTTCCTGCATTTTTCACTAAAAAACCGATTTGGAGCTAGTACTTCCCCATATATATGTATGGAGTGGAGTTTGCAAGTGAAAAGAAACTTTATGTTCCCAACAAGCTAGGTGAAGGGCGGCTTTCACAAACACTTACCTCTTAGAACTGAGCATGTGGGGAGAGGTTCATTCATCTAGCACGAAGGGAACGGTTTGCAGGAGAAACATATACTCTGGATTCTCAGTCTGTTTCCTAGTGCCGGTTTGAAGTTCCTGCAGTTTTCACTGTAAAACCGAGTTGGAGCTAGTACCTCCCCATATATATGTATGGAGTGGAGTTTGCAAGTGAAAAGAAACTTTGTGTTCCCAACAAGCTAGTTGAAGGTCGGCTTTCACACACATTTATCTCTCAGAACTGATCATGTGGAGAGACGTTCGTTCATCTAGCACAAATGGAACGGGTTGAAGGAGAAACTTTTACTCTGGTTTCTCAGTCTGTTTCCTAGTGCCGGTTTGAAATTCCTGCAGTTTTCACTGTAAAACCGAGTTGGAGCTAGTACCTCCCCATATATATGTATTGAGTGGATTTTGCAACTGAAAAGAAACTTTGTGTTCCCAACAAGCTAGGTGAAGGACGGCTTTCACACACATTTATCTCTCAGAACTGAGCATGTGGAGAGACGTTCGTTCATCTAGCACAAAGGGAACGGTTTGCAGGAAAAACTTTTACTCTGTTTTCTCAGTCTGTTTCCTAGTGACGGTTTTAATTTCCTGCAGTTTTCACTGTAAAACCGAGTTGGAGCTAGTACCTCCCCATATATTTATATGGAGTGGAGTTTGCAAGTGAAAAGAAACTTTGTGTTCCCAACAAGATAGGTGAAGGACGGCTTTCACACACACTTATCTCTCAGAACTGAGCATGTGGAGAGACGTTCGTTCATCTAGCACAAATGGAACGATTTGCAGGAGAAACCTTTACTCTGGTTTCTCAGTCTGTTTCCTAGTGCCGGTTTGAAGTTCCTGCAGTTTTCACTGTAAAACAGAGTTGGAGCTAGTACCTCCCCATATATAAGTAAGGAGTGGATTTTGCAAGGTAAAAGAAACTTTGTGTTCCCAACAAGCTAGGTGAAGTAAGGCTTTCACACACACATATCTCTTCAGAACGGAGCATGTGGAGAGACGTTTGTTCATCTAGCATAAAGGGAATGTGTTGCAGGAGCAACTTTTGCTCTGGATTCTCAGTTTGTTTCCTAGTGCCGGTTTGAAGTTCCTGCAGTTTTCACTGTAAAACCGAGTTGGAACTAGTACCTCCCCATATATATGTATGGAGTGGAGTTTGCAACTGAAAAGATACTTTGTGTTCCCAACAAGCTAGGTGAAGTACGGTTTTCACACACTTATCTCTCAGAACTGAGCATGTGGAGAGACGTTTTTTCATCTAGCACAAAGGGAATGGTTTGCAGGAGCAACTTTTGCTCTGGTTTCTCAGCCTTTTTCCTAGTGCCGGTTTGAAGTTCCTGCAGTTTTCACTGTAAAACCGAGTTGGAGGTAGTACCTCCCCATATATATGTATGGAGTGGAGTTTGCAAGTGAAAAGAAACTTTGTGTTCCCAACAAGCTAGGTGAAGGACGGCTTTCACACAGAATTATCTCTCAGAACTGAGCATGTGGAGAGACGTTCGTTCAACTAGCACAAATGAACAAGTTGCAAGAGAAACTTTTACTCTGATATCTCTGTCTATTTCCTAGTACCGGTATGAAGTTCCTGCAGTTTTCACTGTAAAACTTAGTTGGAGCTAGTACCTCCCATATATATGTATGGAGTGGAGTTTGCAAGGTAAAAGAAACTTAGTGTTCCCAACAAGCTAGGTGAAATAAGGCTTTCACACACACATATTTCTTCAGAACTGAGCATGTGGAGAGACGTTTGTTCATCTAGCACAAAGGGAAAGGGTTGCAGGAGCAACTTTGCTCTGGTTTCTCAGACTGTTTCCTAGTAACGGTTTGAAGTTCCTGCAGTTTTCACAGTAAAACCGAGTTGGAGCTAGTACCTCCCCATATATATGTATGGAGTGGAGATTTCAAGTGAAAAGAAACTTTGTGTTCCCAACAAGCTAGGTGAAGGACGGCTTTCAAACACACATATCTCTCAGAACTCAGCATGTGGAGAGAGGTTTGTTCATCTAGCACAAAGGGAAATGGTTGCAGGAGAAACTATTACTCTGGATTCTCAGTCTGTTTCCTAGTGCCGGTTTGAATTTCCTGCATTTTTCACTGTAAATCCGAGTTGGTGCTAGTACCTCCCCATATATGTATGGAGTGTAGTTTGCAAGTGAAAAGAAACTTTGTGTTCCCAAAAAGCTAGGTGAAGGACGGCTTTCACACACACTTATCTCTCAGAACTGAGCATGTGGAGAGACGTTCGTTCATCTAGCACAAATGGAACGGCTTGCAGGAGAAACTTTTACTTTGGTTGCTCAGTCTGTTTCCTAGTGCCGGTTTGAAGATCGTGCAGTTTTCACTGTAAAACCGAGTTGGAGCTAGTACCTCCCCATATATATGTATGGAGTGTAGTTTGCAAGTGAAAAGAAACTTTGTGTCCCAACAAGCTAGGTGAAGGACGGCTTTCACACACATTTATCTCTCAGAACTGAGCATGTGGAGAGACGTTCGTTCATCTAGCACAAAGGGAACGGGTTGCAGGAGAAAATATTACTCAGGTTTCTCAGTCTGTTTCCTAGTGCTGGTTTGAAGTTCCTGCAGTTTTCACTGTAAAACAGAGTTGGAGCTAGTACCTCCCCATATATATGTATGGAGTGGAGTTTGCAAGTGAAAAGAAACTTTGTGTTCCCAACAAGCTAGGTGAAGGACGGCTTTCACACACAATTATCTCTCAGAACTGAGAATGTGGAGAGACGTTCGTTCAACTAGCACAAATGAACAAGTTGCAAGAGAAACTTTTACTCTGATATCTCTGTCTGTTTCCTAGTACCGGTATGAAGTTCCTGCAGTTTTCACTGTAAAACTTAGTTGGAGCTAGTACCTCCCCATATATATGTATGGAGTGGAGTTTGCAAGGTAAAAGAAACTTAGTGTTCCCAACAAGCTAGGTGAAGGAAGGCTTTCACACACACATATTTCTTCAGAACTTATCATGAGGAGAGACGTTTGTTCATCTAGCACAAAGGGAAAGCGTTGCAGGAGCAACTTTGCTCTGGTTTCTCAGACTGTTTCCTAGTGACGGTTTGAAGTTCCTGCAGTTTTCACAGTAAAACCGAGTTGGAGCTAGTACCTCCCCATATATATGTATTGAGTGGAGATTTCAAGTGAAAAGAAACTTTGTGTTCCCAACAAGATAGGTGAAGGACGGCTTTCAAACACACATATCTCTCAGAACTCAGCATGTGGAGAGAGATTTGTTCATCTAGCACAAAGGGAAATGGTTGCAGGAGAAACTATTACTCTGGATTCTCAGTCTGTTTCCTAGTGCCGGTTTGAATTTCCTGCATTTTTCACTGTAAATCCGAGTTGGAGCTAGTACCTCCCCATATATGTATGGAGTGTAGTTTGCAAGTGAAAAGAAACTTAGTGTTCCCAAAAAGCTAGGTGAAGGACGGCTTTCACACACACTTATCTCTCAGAACTGAGCATGTGGAGAGACGTTCGTTCATCTAGCACAAAGGGAACGGGTTGCAGGAGAAACGTTTACTCTGGTTTCTCAGTCTGTTTCCTAGTGCCGATTTGAATTTCCTGCAGTTTTCAGTGTAAAACAGAGTTGGAGCTAGTACCTCCCCATATATATGTATGGAGTGTAGTTTGCAAGTGAAAAGTAACTTTGTGTTCCCAACAAGCTAGGTGAAGGACGGCTTTCACACACACTTATCTCTCAGAACTGAGCATGTGGAGAGACGTTCGTTCATCTAGCACAAAGGGATCGGGTTGCAGGAGAAACTTTTACTCTGGTTTCTCAGTCTGTTTCCTAGTGCCGGTTTGAAGTTCCTTCAGTTTTCACTGTAAAACCGAGTTGGAGCTAGTACCTCCCCATATATATGTATGGAGTGGAGTTTGCAAGTGAAAAGAAACTTTGTGTTCCCAACAAGCTAGTTGAAGGACGGCTTTCACACACACTTATCTCTCAGAACTGAGCATGTGGAGAGACGTTCGTTCATCTAGCACAAAGGGAACGGGTTGAAGGAGAAACTATTACTCTGGTTTCTCAGTTTGTTTCCTAGTGCCGGTTTGAAGTTCCTGCAGTTTTCACTGTAAAACCGAGTTGGATCTAGTAACTCCCCTTATATATGTATGGAGTGGAATTTGCAACTGAAAAGAAAATTTGTGTTACCAACAAGCTAGGTGAAGGACGGCTTTCACACATACTTATCTCTGAGAACTTAGCATGTGGAGAGACGTTCGTTCATCTAGCACAAAGGGAACGGGTTGCAGGAGTAACTTTTACTCTGGTTTCTCAGTCTGTTTCCTAGTGCCGGTTTGAAATTCCTGCAGTTTTCACTGTAAAACCGAGTTGGAGCTAGTACCTCCCCCTATATATATGTATGGGTTGGAGTTTGCAAATGAAAAGAAACTTTGTGTTCCCAACAAGCTAGGTGAAGAACGGCTTTCACACACACTTATCTCTCAGAACTGAGCATGTGGAGAGACGTTCGTTCATCTAGCACAAATGGAACGGCTTGCAGGAGAAACTTTTACTTTGGTTGCTCAGTCTGTTTCCTAGTGCCGGTTTGAAGATCGTGCAGTTTTCACTGTAAAACCGAGTTGGAGCTAGTACCTCCCCATATATATGTATGGAGTGTAGTTTGCAAGTGAAAAGAAACTTTGTGTCCCAACAAGCTAGGTGAAGGACGGCTTTCACACACATTTATCTCTCAGAACTGAGCATGTGGAGAGACGTTCGTTCATCTAGCACAAAGGGAACGGGTTGCAGGAGAAAATATTACTCAGGTTTCTCAGTTTGTTTCCTAGTGCTGGTTTGAAGTTCCTGCAGTTTTCACTGTAAAAGAGAGTTGGAGCTAGTACCTCCCCATATATATGTATGGGGTGTAGTTTGCAACTGAAAAGAAACTTTGTGTTCCCAACAAGCTAGGTGAAGGACGGCTTTCACACATACTTATCTCTGAGAACTTAGCATGTGGAGAGACGTTCGTTCATCTAGCACAAAGGGAATGGTCTGCAGGAGAAACTATTACTCTGGTAACTCAGTCTGTATCCTAGTGCCGGTTTGAAGTTCCTGCATTTTTCACTGTAAAACCGATTTGGAGCTAGTACCTCCCTATATATATGTAAGGAGTGGAGTTTGCATGTGAAAAGAAACTTTGTGTTCCCAACAAGCTAGGTGAAGGACGGCTTTCACACACACTTATCTCTCAGAACTGAGCATGTGGAGAGACGTTCGTTCATCAAACACAACTGGAACGGTTTGCAGGAGAAACTTTTACTCTGGATTCTCAGTCTGTTTCCTAGTGCCGGTTTGAAGTTTCTGCAGTTTACACTGTAAACCGAGTTGGAGTTTGTACCTCCCCATATATATGTATGGAGTGGAGTTGGCAACTGAAAAAAACTTTGTGTTCCCAACAAGCTAGTTGAAGGACGGCTTTCACACACACTTTTCTCTCAAAACTGAGCATGTGGAGAGACGTTCGTTCATCAAGCACAAAGGGAACGGGATGCAGGAAAAACTTTTACTCTGGTTTCTCCGTCTGTTTCCTAGGGCCGGTTTGAAGTTCCTGCAGTTTTCAGTGTAAAACAGATTTGGAGCTAGTACCTCCCCATATATATGTATGGATTGGAGTTTGCAAGTGAAAAGAAACTTTGTGTTCCCAACAAGCTAGGTGAAGGACGGCTTTCACACACAATTATCTTTCAGAACTGAGCATGTGGAGAGACGTTCGTTCATCTAGCACAAAGGGAACGGTTTGCAGGAGAAACTTTTACTCTGGTTTCTTAGTCTGTTTAATAGTGCCGGTTTGAATTTATTGCAGTTTTCACTATAAAACCGAGTTGGAGCTAGTACTTCCCCATATATATGTATGGAGTGGAGTTTGCAAGTGAAAAGAAACTTTGTGTTCCCAACAAGCTAGGTGAAGGAAGGCTTTCACACACACTTATCTCTCAGAACTGAGCATGTGGAGAGACGTTCGTTCATCTAGCAAAAATGGAACGGGTTGCAGGGGAAACTTTTACTCTGGTTTCTCAGTATGTTTCCTAGTGCCGGTTTGAAGATCGTCCAGTTTTCACTGTAAAACCGAGTTGGAGCTAGTACCTCCCCATATATATGTAAGGAGTGGAGTTTGCAAGTGAAAAGAAACTTTGTGTTCCCAACAAGCTAGGTGAAGGACGGCTTTCATACACAATCATCTCTCAGAACTGAGCATGTGGAGAGACGTTCGTTCATCTAGCACAAAGGGAACGGGTTGCAGGAGAAAATATTACTCTGGTTTCTCAGTCTGTTTCCTAGTGCTGGTTTGAAATTCCTGCAGTTTTCACTGTAAAACAGAGTTGGAGCTGTACCTCCCCATATATATGTATGGGGTGGAGTTTGCAACTGAAAAGAAACTTTGTGTTCCCAACAAGCTAGGTGAAGGACGGCTTTCACACATACTTATCTCTGAGAACTTAGCATGTGGAGAGACGTTCGTTCATCTAGCACAAATGGAATGGTTTGCAGGAGAAACTATTACTCTGGTAACTCAGTGTGTATCCTAGTGCCGGTTTGAAGTTCCTGCAGTTTTCACTGTAAAACAGATTTGGAGCTAGTACTTCCCCATATATATGTATGGAGTGGAGTTTGCAAGTGAAAAGAAACTTTATGTTCCCAACAAGCTAGGTGAAGGACGGCTTTCACAAACACTTACCTCTTAGAACTCAGCATGTGGAGAGACGTTCGTTCATCTAGCACGAAGGGAACGGTTTGCAGGAGAAACCTATACTCTGGATTCTCAGTCTGTTTCCTAGTGCCGGTTTGAAGTTCCTGCAGTTTTCAGTGTAAAACCGAGTTGGAGCTAGTACCTCCCCATATATATGTATGGAGTGGAGTTTGCAAGTGAAAAGAAACTTTGTGTTCCCAACAAGCTAGTTGAAGGACGGCTTTCACACACACTTCTCTCTCAGAAATGAGCATGTGGAGAGACGTTCGTTCATCTAGCACAAAGGGAACGGGTTGAAGGAGAAACTTTTACTCTGGTTTCTCAGTCTGTTTCCTAGTGCCGGTTTGAAATTCCTGCAGTTTTCACTGTAAAACCGAGTTGGAGCTTGTACCTCCCCCTATATTTATGTATGGGTTGGAGTTTGCAAATGAAAAGAAACTTTGTGTTCCCAACAAGCTAGGTGAAGTACGGCTTTCACACATACTTATCTCTGAGAACTTAGCATGTGGAGAGACGTTCGTTCATCTAGCACAAAGGGAATGGTCTGCAGGAGAAACTATTACTCTGGTAACTCAGTCTGTATCCTAGTGCCGGTTTGAAGTTCCTGCATTTTTCACTGTAAAACCGATTTGGAGCTAGTACCTCCCTATATATATGTAAGGAGTGGAGTTTGCATGTGAAAAGAAACTTTGTGTTCCCAACCAGCTAGGTGAAGAACGGCTTTCACACACACTTATCTCTCAGAACTGAGCATGTGGAGAGACGTTCGTTCATCAAACACAAATGGAACGGTTTGCAGGAGAAACTTTTACTCTGGATTCTCAGTCTGTTTCCTAGTGCCGGTTTGAAGTTTCTGCAGTTTACACTGTAAACCGAGTTGGAGTTGGTACCTCCCCATATTTATGTATGGAGTGGAGTTGGCAACTGAAAAAAACTTTGTGTTCCCAACAAGCTAGTTGAAGGACGGCTTTCACACACACTTTTCTCTCAAAAATGAGCATGTGGAGAGACGTTCGTTCATCAAGCACAAAGGGAACGGGATGCAGGAAAAACTTTTACTCTGGTTTCTCAGTCTGTTTCCTAGGGCCGGATTGAAGTTCCTGCAGTTTTCACTGTAAAACATATTTGGAGCTAGTACCCCCCATATATATGTATGGAGTGGAGTTTGCAAGTGAAAAGAAACTTTGTGTTCCCAACAAGCTAGGTGAAGGACGGCTTTAACACACACTTATCTCTCAGAACTGAGCATGTGGAGAGACGTTCGCTCATCTAGCACAAAGGGAACGGGTTGCAGGAGAAACTTTTACTCTGGTTTCTCAGTATGTTTCCTAGTGCCGGTTTGAATATCGTGCAGTTTTCACTGTAAAACCGAGTTGGAGCTAGTACCTCCCCATATATATGTATGGAGTGGAGTTTGCAAGTGAAAAGAAACTTTGTGTTCCCAACAAGCTAGGTGAAGGACGGCTTTCACACACAATCATCTCTCAGAACTGAGCATGTGGAGAGACGTTCGTTCATCTAGCACAAAGGGAACGGGTTGCAGGAGAAAATATTACTCTGGTTTCTCAGTCTGTTTCCTAGTGCTGGTTTGAAATTCCTGCAGTTTTCACTGTAAAACAGAGTTGAAGCTGTACCTCCCCATATATATGTATGGGATGTAGTTTGCAACTGAAAAGAAACTTTGTGTTCCCAACAAGCTAGGTGAAGGACGGCTTTCACACATACTTATCTCTGAGAACTTAGCATGTGGAGAGACGTTCGTTCATCTAGCACAAAGGGAATGGTTTGCAGGAGAAACTATTACTCTGTTAACTCAGTCTGTATCCTAGTGCCGGTTTGAAGTACCTGCAGTTTTCACTGTAAAACCGATTTGGAGCTAGTACCTCCCTATATATATGTAAGGAGTGGAGTTTGCAAGTGAAAAGTAACTTTGTGTTCCCAACAAGCTAGGTGAAGAACGGCTTTCACACACACTTATCTCTCAGAACTGAGCATTTGGAGAGACGTTCGTTCATCTAACACAAATGGAACGGTTTGCAGGAGAAACTTTTACTCTGGATTCTCAGTCTGTTTCCTAGTGCCGGTTTGAAGTTCCTGCAGTTTACACTGTAAAACCGAGTTGGAGTTTGTACCTCCCCATATATATGTATGGAGTGGAGTTGGCAACTGAAAAAAACTTTGTGTTCCCAACAAGCTAGTTGAAGGACGGCTTTCACACACACTTTCTCTCAAACTGAGCATGTGGAGAGACGTTCGTTCATCTAGCACAAAGGGAACGGGATGCAGGAGAAACTTTTACTCTGGTTTCTCAGTCTGTTTCCTAGGGCCGGTTTGAAGTTCCTGCAGTTTTCACTGTAAAACAGATTTGGAGCTAGTACCTCCCCATATATATGTATGGAGTGGAGTTTGCAAGTGAAAAGAAACTTTGTGTTCCCAACAAGCTTGGTGAAGGACGGCTTACACACACAATTATCTTTCAGAACTGAGCATGTGGAGAGACGTTCGTTCATCTAGCACAAATGGAACGGGTTGCAGGAGAAACTTTTACTCTGGTTTCTCAGTCTGTTTCCTAGTGCCGGTTTGAAGTTCCTGCAGTTTTCACTGTAAAACCGAGTTGGAGCTAGTACTTACCCATATATATGTATGGAGTGGAGTTTGCAAGTGAAAAGAAACTTTGTGTTCCCAACAAGTTAGTTGAAGGACGGCTTTCACACACACTTATCTCTCAGATCTGAGCATCTGGAGAGACGTTCGTTCATCTAGCACAAAGGGAACGGGATGCAGGAGAAACTTTTACTCTGGTTTCTCAGTCTGTTTCCTACTGCCGGTTTGAAGTTCCTGCAGTTTTCACTGTAAAACCGAGTTGGAGCTAATACCTCCCCATATATATGTATGGAGTGGAGTTTGCAAGTGAAAAGAAACTTTGTGTTCCCAACAAGCTAGGGGAAGGACGGCATTCACACATACTTATCTCTGAGGACTTAGCATGTGGAGAGACGTTCTTTCATCTAGCACAAAGGGAACGGTTTGCAGGAGAAACTTTTACTCTGGTAACTCAGTCTGTTTCCTAGTGCCTGTTTGAAGTTCCTGCAGTTTTCACTGTAAAACCGTGTTGGAGCTAGAACCTCCCCATATATATGTATGGTGTGGTGTTTGCAACTCAAAAGAAACTTTGTGTTCTCAACAAGCTGGGTGAAGGGAGTCTTTCACACACACTTATCTCTCAGAACTGAGCATGTGGAGAGACGTTCGTTCACCTAGCACAAAGGGAACGGGTTGCAGGAGAAATTTTTACTCTGGATTCTCAGTCTGTTTCCTAGTGCCGGTTTGAAGTTCCTGCAGTTTTCACTGTAAAACCGAGTTGGAGCTAATATCTCCCCATATATATGTTTGGAGTGGAGTTTGCAAGTGAAAAGAAACTTTGTGTTCCCAACAAGCTAGGTGAAGACGGCTTTCACACACACTTATATCTCAGAACTGAGCATTTGGAGAGACGTTCTTTCATCTACCACAAAGGAACGTTTTGCAGGAGAAACTTTCACTCTGGTTTCTCAGTCTGTTTCCTAGTGCCGTTTTGAAGTTACTGCAGTTTTCACCGTAAAACAGAGTTGGAGCTAGTACCTCCCCATATATATGTATGGAGTGGAGTTTGAAACTGAAAAGAAACTTTGTGTTCCCAATTAGCTATGTGAAGGACGGCTTTCACACACTTATATCTCAGAACTGAGCATGTGGAGAGACGTTCGTTCATCTAGCTCAAAGGGAACGGGATGCAGGAGGATCTTTTACTCTGGTTTCTCAGTCTGTTTCCTAGTGCCGGTTTGAAGTTCCTGCAGTTTTCACTGTAAAACCGTTTTGGAGCTAGTACCTACCCATAAATATGTATGGAGTGGAGTTTGCAAGTGAAAAGAAACTTTGTGTTCCCAACAAGCTAGGTGAAGGACGGCTTTCACACACACTTATCTCTCAGAACTGAGCATGTGGAGAGACTTTCGTTCATCTAGCACAAATGGAACGTTTTGCAGGAGAAACTTTTACTCTTGATTCTCAGTCTGTTTCCTAGTGCCGGTTTGAAGTTCCTGCAGTTTACACTGTAAAACCGAGTTGGAGCTTGTACCTCCCCATATATATGTATGGAGTGGAGTTGGCAACTGAAAAAAACTTTGTGTTCCCAACAAGCTAGTTGAAGGACGGCTTTCACACACATTTTTCTCTCAGAACTGAGCATGTGCAGAGACGTTCGTTCATCTAGCACAAAGGGAAAGGGATGCAGGAGAAACTTTTACTCTGGTTTCTCAGTCTGTTTCCTAGGGCCGGATTGAAGTTCCTGCAGTTTTCACTGTAAAACCGATTTGGAGATAGTACCTACCAATAAATATGTATGGAGTGGAGTTTGCAACTGAAAAGAAACTTTGTGTTCCCAGCAAGCTAGTTGAAGGACGGCTTTCACACACACTTATCTCTCAGAACTGAGCATGTGGAGAGACGTTCGTTCATCTAGCACAAATGGAACGGTTTTCAGGAGAAACTTTTACTCTGGATTCTCAGTCTGTTTCCTAGTGCCGGTTTGAAGTTCCTGCAGTTTACACTGTAAAACCGAGTTGGAGCTAGTACCTCCCCATATATATGTATGGAGTGGAGTTGGCAACTGAAAAAAAACTTTGTGTTTCCAACAAGCTAGGTGAAGGACGGCTTTCACACACACTTATCTCTTAGAACTGAGCATGTGGAGAGACGTTCGTTCATCTAGCACAAAGGGAACGGAATGCAGGAGAAACTTTTAATCTGGTTTCTCAGTCTGTTTCCTAGGGCCGGTTTGATGTTCCTGTAGTTTACACTGTAAAACCGAGTTGGAGCTAGTACCTCCCCATATATATGTATGGAGTGGAGTTGGCAAATGAAAAAAACTTTGTGTTCCCAACAAGCTAGTTGAAGGACGGCTTTCACACACACTTATCTCTCAGAACTGATCATGTGGAGAGACGTTCGTTCATCTAGCACAAAGGGAACGGGACGCAGGAGAAACTTTTACTCTGGTTTCTCAGTCTGTTTCCTAGGGCCAGTTTGAAGTTCCTGCAATTTTCACTGTTAAACAGATTTGGAGCTGGTACCTCCCCATATATATGTATGGAGTGGAGTTTGCAAGTGAAAAGAAACTTTGTGTTCCCAACAAGCTAGGTGAAAGACGGCTTTCACACACACTTATCTCTCAGAACTGAGCATGTGGAGAGACGTTCGTTCATCTAGCACAAAGGGAACGGTTTGCAGGGGTAACTTTACTCTTCTTTCTCAGTCTGATTTCTAGTGCCGGTTTGAATTTCCTGCAGTTTTCACTGTAAAACCGAGTTGGAGCTAGTACTTCCCCATATATATGTATGGAGTGGATTTTGCAAGGGAAAAGAAACTTTGTGTTCCCAACAAGCTGGTGAAAGACAGCTTTCACACACACTTATCTCTCAGAACTCAGCATCTGGAGAGACGTTCGTTCATCTGGCACAAAGGGAACGGGATGCAGGAGAAACTTTTACTCTGGATTCTCAGTCTGTTTCCTAGTGCCGGTTTGAAGTTCCTGCAGTTTTCACTGTAAAACCGAGTTGGAGCTTGTACCTCCCTATATATATGTATGGAGTGGAGTTTGCAAGTGAAAAGAAACTTTGTGTTCCCAACAAGCTAGGTGAAGGACGGCTTTCACACACACATAACTCTCTGAACTGAGCATGTGGAGAGACGTTCGTTCATCTAGCAAAAAGATAACGGGTTGCAGGAGAAACTTTTACTCTTGTTTCTCAGTCTGTTTCCTAGTGCCGGTTTGAAGTTCCTGCAGTTTTCACTGTAAAACCGAGTTGGAGCTAGTACTTCCCCTTATATATGTATGCAGTGGAAATTGCAAGTGAAAAGAAACTTTGTGTTCCAAAAAAGCTAGGTGAAGGACGGCATTCACACACAATTATCTCTCAGAACTGAGCATGTGGAGAGACGTTCGTTCACCTAGCACAAAGGGAACGGGTTGCAGGAGAAACTTTTACTCTGGATTCTCTGTCTGTTTCCTAGTGCCGGTTTGAAGTTCCTGCAGTTTTCACTGTAAAACCGAGTTGGAGCTAATATCTCCCCATATATATGTTTGGAGTGGAGTTTGCAAGTGAAAAGAAACTTTGTGTTCCCAACAAGCTAGGTGAAGGACGGCTTTCACACACACTTATCTCTCAGAACTGAGCATGTGGAGAGACTTTCGTTCATCTAGCACAAATGGAACGTTTTGCAGGAGAAACTTTTACTCTGGTTTCTCAGTCTGTTTCCTAGTGCCGGTTTGAAGTTCCTGCAGTTTACACTGTAAAACCGAGTTGGAGCTTGTACCTCCCCATATATATGTATGGAGTGGAGTTGGCAACTGAAAAAAACTTTGTGTTCCCAACAAGCTAGTTGAAGGACGGCTTTCACACACATTTTTCTCTCAGAACTGAGCATGTGGAGAGACGTTCGTTCATCTAGCACAAAGGGAAAGGGATGCAGGAGAAACTTTTACTCTGGTTTCTCAGTCTGTTTCCTAGGGCCGGATTGAAGTTCCTGCAGTTTTCACTGTAAAACCGATTTGGAGATAGTACCTACCATTAAATATGTATGGAGTGGAGTTTGCAAGTGAAAAGAAACTTTGGGTTCCCAACAAGCTAGGTGAAGGACGGCTTTCACACACACTTATCTCTCAGAACTGAGCATGTGGAGAGACGTTCGTTCATCTAGCACAAAGGGAACGGTTTGCAGGAGAAACTTTACTCTTCTTTCTCAGTCTGATTTCTAGTGCCGGTTTGAATTTCCTGCAGTTTTCACTGTAAAACCGTGTTGGAGCTTGTACTTCCCCATATATATGTATGGAGTGGAGTTTGCAAGTGAAAAGAAACTTTGTGTTCCCAACAAGCTGGTGAAAGACAGTTTTCACACACACTTATCTCTCAGAACTCAGCATCTGGAGAGACGTTCGTTCATCTGGCACAAAGGGAACGGGATGCAGGAGAAACTTTTACTCTGGATTCTCAGTCTGTTTCCTAGTGCCGGTTTGAAGTTCCTGCAGTTTTCACTGTAAAACCGAGTTGGAGCTTGTACCTCCCTATATATATGTATGGAGTGTGGTTTGCAAGTGAAAAGAAACTTTGTGTTCCCAACAAGATAGGTGAAGGACGGCTTTCACACACACATAACACTCTGAACTGAGCATGTGGAGAGACGTTCGTTCATCTAGCAAAAAATAACGGGTTGCAGGAGAAACTTTTACTCTTGTTTCTCAGTCTGTTTCCTAGTGCCGGTTTGAAGTTCCTGCAGTTTTCACTGTAAAACCGAGTTGGAGCTAGTACTTCCCCTTATATATGTATGCAGTGGAATTTGCAAGTGAAAAGAAACTTTGTGTTCCCAACAAGCTAGGTGAAGGACGGCATTCACACACAATTATCTCTCAGAACTGAGCATGTGGAGAGACGTTCGTTCACCTAGCACAAAGAGAACGGGTTGCAGGAGAAACTTTTACTCTGGATTCTCAGTCTGTTTCCTAGTGCCGGTTTGAAGTTCCTGCAGTTTTCACTGTAAAACCGAGTTGGAGCTAATATCTCCCCATATATATGTTTGGAGTGGGGTTTGCAAGTGAAAAGAAGCTTTGTGTTCCCAACAAGCTTGGTGAAGACGGCTTTCACACACACTTATATCTCAGAACTGAGCATTTGGAGAGACGTTCTTTCATCTAGCACCAAGGAACGTTTTGCAGGAGAAACTTTCACTCTGGTTTCTCAGTCTGTTTCCTTGTGCCGTTTTGAATTTACTGCAGTTTTCACCGTAAAACAGAGTTGGAGCTAGTACCTCCCCATATATATGTATGGAGTGGAGTTTTAAACTGAAAAGAAACTTTGTGTTCCCAACAAGCTATGTGAAGTACGGCTTTCACACACTTATATCTCAGAACTGAGCATGTGGAGAGACTTTCGTTCATCTAGCTCAAAGGGAACGGGATGCAGGAGAAACTTTTACTCTGGTTTCTCAGTCTGTTTCCTAGTGCCGGTTTGAAGTTCCTGCAGTTTTCACTGTAAAACCGTTTTGGAGCTAGTACCTACCCATAAATATGTATGGAGTGGAGTTTGCAAGTGAAAAGAAACTTTGTGTTCCCAACAAGCTAGGTGAAGACGGCTTTCACACACACTTATATCTCAGAACTGAGCATTTGGAGAGACGTTCTTTCATCTACCACAAAGGAACGTTTGGAAGGAGAAACTTTCACTCTGGTTTCTCAGTCTGTTTCCTACTGCCGTTTTGAAGTTACTGCAGTTTTCACCGTAAAACAGAGTTGGAGCTAGTACCTCCCCATATATATGTATGGAGTGGAGTTTGAAACTGAAAAGAATCTTTGTGTTCCCAATAAGCTATGTGAAGGACGGCTTTCACACACTTATATCTCAGAACTGAGCATGTGGAGAGACGTTCGTTCATCTAGCTCAAAGGGAACGGGATGCAGGAGGATCTTTTACTCTGGTTTATCAGTCTGTTTCCTAGTGCCGATGTGAAGTTCCTGCAGTTTTCACTGTAAAACTTAGTTGGAGCTAGTACCTCCCCATATATATGTATGGAGTGGAGTTTGCAAGGTAAAAGAAACTTAGTGTTCCCAACAAGCTAGGTGAAGGAAGGCTTTCACACACACATATTTCTTCAGAACTGAGCATGTGGAGAGACGTTTGTTCATCTAGCACAAAGGGAAAGAGTTGCAGGAGCAACTTTGCTCTGGTTTCTCAGACTGTTTCCTAGTGACGGTTTGAAGTTCCTGCAGTTTTCACAGTAAAACCGAGTTGGAGCTAGTACCTCCCCATATATATGTATGGAGTGGAGATTTCAATTGAAAAGAAACTTTGTGTTCCCAACAAGATAGGTGAAGGACGGCTTTCAAACACACATATCTCTCAGAACTCAGCATGTGGAGAGAGGTTTGTTCATCTAGCACAAAGGGAAATGGTTGCAGGAGAAACTATTACTCTGGATTTTCAGTCTGTTTCCTAGTGCCGGTTTGAATTTCCTGCATTTTTCACTGTAAATCCGAGTTGGAGCTAGTACCTCCACATATATGTATGGAGTGTAGTTTGCAAGTGAAAAGAAACTTTGTGTTCCCAAAAAGCTAGGTGAAGGACCGCTTTCACACACACTTATCTCTCAGAACTGAGCATGTGGAGAGACGTTCGTTCATCTAGCACAAATGAAACGGCTTGCAGGAGAAACTTTTACTTTGGTTGCTCAGTCTGTTTCCTAGTGCCGGTTTGAAGATCGTGCAGTTTTCACTGTAAAACCGAGTTGGAGCTAGTACCTCCCCATATATATGTATGGAGTGTAGTTTGCAAGTGAAAAGAAACTTTGTGTCCCAACAAGCTAGGTGAAGGACGGCTTTCACACACATTTATCTCTCAGAACTGAGCATGTGGAGAGACGTTCGTTCATCTAGCACAAAGGGAACGGGTTGCAGGAGAAAATATTACTCAGGTTTCTCAGTCTGTTTCCTAGTGCTGGTTTGAAGTTCCTGCAGTTTTCACTGTAAAACAGAGTTGGAGCTAGTACCTCCCCATATATATGTATGGAGTGGAGTTTGCAAGTGAAAAGAAACTTTGTGTTCCCAACAAGCTAGGTGAAGGACGGCTTTCACACACAATTATCTCTCAGAACTGAGCATGTGGAGAGACGTTCGTTCAACTAGCACAAATGAACAAGTTGCAAGAGAAACTTTTACTTTGATATCTCTGTCTGTTTCCTAGTACCGGTATGAAGTTCCTGCAGTTTTCACTGTAAAACTTAGTTGGAGCTAGTACATCCCCATATATATGTATGGAGTGGAGTTTGCAAGGTAAAAGAAACTTAGTGTTCCCAACAAGCTAGGTGAAGGAAGGCTTTCACACACACATATTTCTTCAGAACTTAGCATGAGGAGAGACGTTTGTTCATCTAGCACAAAGGGAAAGGGTTGCAGGAGCAACTTTGCTCTGGTTTCTCAGACTGTTTCCTAGTGCCGGTTTGAATTTCCTGCATTTTTCACTGTAAATCCGAGTTGGAGCTAGTACCTCCCCATATATGTATGGAGTGTAGTTTGCAAGTGAAAAGAAACTTAGTGTTCCCAAAAAGCTAGGTGAAGGACGGCTTTCACACACACTTATCTCTCAGAACTGAGCATGTGGAGAGACGTTCGTTCATCTAGCACAAAGGGAACGGGTTGCAGGAGAAACGTTTACTCTGGTTTCTCAGTCTGTTTCCTAGTGCCGATTTGAATTTCCTGCAGTTTTCAGTGTAAAACAGAGTTGGAGCTAGTACCTCCCCATATATATGTATGGAGTGTAGTTTGCAAGTGAAAAGTAACTTTGTGTTCCCAACAAGCTAGGTGAAGGACGGCTTTCACACACACATATCTCTCACAGCTGAGCATGTGGAGAGACGTTCGTTCAACTAGCACAAAAGGAACGGGTTGCAGGAGAAACTTTTACTCTGATTCTCAGTCTGTTTGCTAGTGCCGGTTTTAAGTTCCTGCAGTTTTCAGTGAAAAACCGAGTTGGAGCTAGTACCTCCCCATATATATGTATGGAGTGGAGTTTGCAAGTGAAAAGAATCTTTGTGTTCCCAACAAGCTAGGTGAAGGACGGCTTTCACACACACTTATCTCTCAGAACTGAGCATGTGGAGAGACGTTCGTTCATCTAGCACAAAGGGATCGGGTTGCAGGAGAAACTTTTACTCTGGTTTCTCAGTCTGTTTCCTAGTGCCGGTTTGAAGTTCCTGCAGTTTTCACTGTAAAACCGAGTTGGAGCTAGTACCTCCCCATATATATGTATGGAGTGGAGTTTGCAAGTGAAAAGAAACTTTGTGTTCCCAACAAGCTAGTTGAAGGACGGCTTTCACACACACTTATCTCTCAGAACTGAGCATGTGGAGAGACGTTCGTTCATCTAGCACAAAGGGAACGGGTTGAAGGAGAAACTATTACTCTGGTTTCTCAGTCTGTTTCCTAGTGCCGGTTTGAAGTTCCTGCAGTTTTCACTGTAAAACCGAGTTGGATCTAGTAACTCCCCTTATATATGTATGGAGTGGAATTTGCAACTGAAAAGAAAATTTGTGTTACCAACAAGCTAGGTGAAGGACGGCTTTCACACACTTATCTCTCAGAACTGAGCATGTGGAGAGACGTTCGTTCATCTAGCACAAAGGGAACGGGTTGCAGGAGTAACTTTTACTCTGGTTTCTCAGTCTGTTTCCTAGTGCCGGTTTGAAATTCCTGCAGTTTTCACTGTAAAACCGAGTTGGAGCTAGTACCACCCCCTATATATATGTATGGGTTGGAGTTTGCAAATGAAAAGAAACTTTGTGTTCCCAACAAGCTAGGTGAAGAACGGCTTTCACACACACTTATCTCTCAGAACTGAGCATGTGGAGAGACGTTCGTTCATCTAGCACAAATGGAACGGCTTGCAGGAGAAACTTTTACTTTGGTTGCTCAGTCTGTTTCCTAGTGCCGGTTTGAAGATCGTGCAGTTTTCACTGTAAAACCGAGTTGGAGCTAGTACCTCCCCATATATATGTATGGAGTGTAGTTTGCAAGTGAAAAGAAACTTTGTGTCCCAACAAGCTAGGTGAAGGACGGCTTTCACACACATTTATCTCTCAGAACTGAGCATGTGGAGAGACGTTCGTTCATCTAGCACAAAGGGAACGGGTTGCAGGAGAAAATATTACTCAGGTTTCTCAGTTTGTTTCCTAGTGCTGGTTTGAATTTCCTGCAGTTTTCACTGTAAAACAGAGTTGGAGCTAGTACCTCCCCATATATATGTATGGGGTGTAGTTTGCAACTGAAAAGAAACTTTGTGTTCCCAACAAGCTAGGTGAAGGACGGCTTTCACACATACTTATCTCTGAGAATTTAGCATGTGGAGAGACGTTCGTTCATCTAGCACAAAGGAATGGTCTGCAGGAGAAACTATTACTCTGGTAACTCAGTCTTTATCCTAGTGCCGGTTTGAAGTTCCTGCATTTTTCACTGTAAAACCGATTTGGAGCTAGTACCTCCCTATATATATGTAAGGAGTGGAGTTTGCATGTGAAAAGAAACTTTGTGTTCCCAACAAGCTAGGTGAAGTACGGCTTTCACACACACTTATCTCTCAGAACTGAGCATGTGGAGAGACGTTCGTTCATCAAACACAAATGGAACGGATTGCAGGAGAAAATTTTACTCTGGATTCTCAGTCTGTTTCCTAGTGCCGGTTTGAAGTTTCTGCAGTTTACACTGTAAACCGAGTTGGAGTTGGTACCTCCCCATATATATGTATGGAGTGGAGTTGGCAACTGAAAAAAACTTTGTGTTCCCAACAAGCTAGTTGAAGGACGGCTTTCACACACACTTTTCTCTCAAAACTGAGCATGTGGAGAGACGTTCGTTCATCAAGCACAAAGGGAACGGGATGCAGGAAAAACTTTTACTCTGGTTTCTCAGTCTGTTTCCTAGGGCCGGTTTGAAGTTCCTGCAGTTTTCAGTGTAAAACAGATTTGGAGCTAGTACCTCCCCATATATATGTATGGAGTGGAGTTTGCAAGTGAAAAGAAACTTTGTGTTCCCAACAAGCTAGGTGAAGGACGGCTTTCACACACAATTATCTTTCAGAACTGAGCATGTGGAGAGACGTTCGTTCATCTAGCACAAAGGGAACGGTTTGCAGGAGAAACTTTTACTCTGGTTTCTTAGTCTGTTTAATAGTGCCGGTTTGAATTTATTGCAGTTTTCAATATAAAACCGAGTTGGAGCTAGTACTTACCCATATATATGTATGGAGTGGAGTTTGCAAGTGAAAAGAAACTTTGTGTTCCCAACAAGCTAGGTGAAGGAAGGCTTTCACACACACTTATCTCTCAGAACTGAGCATGTGGAGAGACGTTCGTTCATCTAGCAAAAATGGAACGGGTTGCAGGAGAAACTTTTACTCTGGTTTCTCAGTATGTTTCCTAGTGCCGGTTTGAAGTTCCTGCAGTTTTCACTGTAAAACCGAGTTGGAGCTAGTACCTCCCCATATATATGTAAGGAGTGGAGTTTGCAAGTGAAAAGAAACTTTGTGTTCCCAACAACCTAGGTGAAGGACGGCTTTCACACACAATCATCTCTCAGAACTGAGCATGTAGAGAGACGTTCGTTCATCTAGCACAAAGGGAACGGGTTGCAGGAGAAAATATTACTCTGGTTTCTCAGTCTGTTTCCTAGTGCTGGTTTGAAATTCCTGCAGTTTTCACTGTAAAACAGATTTGGAGCTGTACCTCCCCATATATATGTATGGGGTGGAGTTTGCAACTGAATAGAAACTTTGTGTTCACAACAAGCTAGGTGAAGGATGGCTTTCACACATACTTATCTCTGAGAACTTAGCATGTGGAGAGACGTTCGTTCATCTAGCACAAATGGAATGGTTTGCAGGAGAAACTATTACTCTGGTAACTCAGTGTGTATCCTAGTGCCGGATTGAAGTTCCTGCAGTTTTCACTGTAAAACCGATTTGGAGCTAGTACTTCCCCATATATATGTATGGAGTGGAGTTTGCAAGTGAAAAGAAACTTTATGTTCCCAACAAGCTAGGTGAAGGACGGCTTTCACAAACACTTACCTCTTAGAACTCAGCATGTGGAGAGACGTTCGTTCATCTAGCACGAAGGGAACGGTTTGTAGGAGAAACATATACTCTGGATTCTCCATCTGTTTCCTAGTGCCGGTTTGAAGTTCCTGCAGTTTTCACTGTAAAACCGAGTTGGAGCTAGTAACTCCCCATATATATGTATGGAGTGGAGTTTGCAAGTGAAAAGAAACTTTGTGTTCCCAACAAGCTAGTTGAAGGACGGCTTTCACACACACTTCTCTCTCAGAACTGAGCATGTGGAGAGACGTTCGTTCATCTAGCACAAAGGGAACGGGTTGCAGGAGAAACTTTTACTCTGGTTTCTCAGTCTGTTTCCTAGTGCCGGTATGAAGTTCCTGCAGTTTTCACTGTAAAACCGAGTTGGATCTAGTAACTCCCCTTATATATGTATGGAGTGGAATTTGCAACTGAAGAGAAAATTTGTGTTACCAACAAGCTAGGTGAAGGACGGCTTTCACACACTTATCTCTCAGAACTGAGCATGTGGGGAGACGTTCGTTCATCTAGCACAAAGGGAACGGGTTGCAGGAGTAACTTTTACTCTGGTTTCTCAGTCTGTTTCCTAGTGCCGTTTTGAAATTCCTGCAGTTTTCACTGTAAAACCGAGTTGGAGCTTGTACCTCCCCCTATATTTATGTATGGGTTGGAGTTTGCAAATGAAAAGAAACTTTGTGTTCCCAACAAGCTAGGTGAAGGACGGCTTTCACACAAACTTATCTCTCAGAACTGAGCATGTGGAGAGACGTTCGTTCATCTAGCACAAATGGAACGGCTTGCAGGAGAAACTTTTACTTTGGTTGCTCAGTCTGTTTCCTAGTGCCGGTTTGAAGATCGTGCAGTTTTCACTGTAAAACCGAGTTGGAGCTAGTACCTCCCCATATATATGTATGGAGTGGAGTTTGCAAGTGAAAAGAAACTTTGTGTCCCAACAAGATAGGTGAAGGACGGCTTTCACACACATTTATCTCTCAGAACTGAGCATGTGGAGAGACGTTCGTTCATCTAGCACAAAGGGAACGGGTTGCAGGAGAAAATATTTCTCAGGTTTCTCAGTCTGTTTCCTAGTGCTGGTTTGAAGTTCCTGCAGTTTTCACTGTAAAACAGAGTTGGAGCTAGTACTTCCCCATATATATGTATGGGGAGGAGTTAGCAACTGAAAAGAAACTTTGTGTTCACAACAAGCTAGGTGAAGTACAGCTTTCACACATACTTATCTCTGAGAACTTAGCATGTGGAGAGACGTTCGTTCATCTAGCACAATGGGAATGGTCTGCAGGAGAAACTATTACTCTGGTAACTCAGTCTGTATCCTAGTGCCGGTTTGAAGTTCCTGCATTTTTCACTGTAAAACCGATTTGGAGCTAGTACCTCCCTATATATATGTAAGGAGTGGAGTTTGCATGTGAAAAGAAACTTTGTGTTCCCAACCAGCTAGGTGAAGAACGGCTTTCACACACACTTATCTCTCAGAACTGAGCATGTGGAGAGACGTTCGTTCATCAAACACAAATGGAACGGTTTGCAGGAGAAACTTTTACTCTGGATTCTCAGTCTGTTTCCTAGTGCCGGTTTGAAGTTTCTGCAGTTTACACTGTAAAACCGATTTGGAGCTAGTACCTCCCTATATATATGTAAGGAGTGGAGTTTGCAAGTGAAAAGTAACTTTGTGTTCCCAACAAGCTAGGTGAAGAACGGCTTTCACACACACTTATCTCTCAGAACTGAGCATGTGGAGAGACGTTCGTTCATCTAACACAAATGGAACGGTTTGCAGGAGAAACTTTTACTCTGGATTCTCAGTCTGTTTCCTAGTGCCGGTTTGAAGTTCCTGCAGTTTACACTGTAAAACCGAGTTGGAGTTGGTACCTCCCCATATATATGTATGGAGTGGAGTTGGCAACTGTAAAAAACTTTGTGTTCCCAACAAGCTAGTTGAAGGACGGCTTTCACACACACTTTTCTCTCAAACTGAGCATGTGGAGAGACGTTCGTTCATCTAGCACAAAGGGAACGGGATGCAGGAGAAACTTTTACTCTGGTTTCTCAGTCTGTTTCCTAGGGCCGGTTTGAAGTTCCTGCAGTTTTCACTGTAAAACAGATTTGGAGCTAGTACCTCCCCATATATATGTATGGAGTGGAGTTTGCAAGTGAAAAGAAACTTTGTGTTCCCAACAAGCTTGGTGAAGGACGGCTTACACACACAATTATCTTTCAGAACTGAGCATGTGGAGAGACGTTCGTTCATTTAGCACAAATGGAACGGGTTGCAGGAGAAACTTTTACTCTGGTTTCTCAGTCTGTTTCCTAGTGCCGGTTTGAAGTTCCTGCAGTTTTCACTGTAAAACCGAGTTGGAGCTAGTACTTCCCCATATATATGTATGGAGTGGAGTTTGCAAGTGAAAAGAAACTTTGTGTTCCCAACAAGTTAGTTGAAGGACGGCTTTCACACACACTTATCTCTCAGATCTGAGCATCTGGAGAGACGTTCGTTCATCTAGCACAAAGGGAACGGGATGCAGGAGAAACTTTTACTCTGGTTTCTCAGTCTGTTTCCTACTGCCGGTTTGAAGTTCCTGCAGTTTTCACTGTAAACCCGAGTTGGAGCTAATACCTCCCCATATATATGTATGGAGTGGAGTTTGCAAGTGAAAAGAAACTTTGTGTTCCCAACAAGCTAGGGGAAGGACGGCATTCACACATACTTATCTCTGAGGACTTAGCATGTGGAGAGACGTTCGTTCATCAAACACAAATGGAACGGTTTGCAGGAGAAACTTTTACTCTGGATTCTCAGTCTGTTTCCTAGTGCCGGTTTGAAGTTTCTGCAGTTTACACTGTAAACCGAGTTGGAGTTGGTACCTCCCCATATATATGTATGGAGTGGAGTTGGCAACTGAAAAAAACTTTGTGTTCCCAACAAGCTAGTTGAAGGACGGCTTTCACACACACTTTTCTCTCAAAACTGAGCATGTGGAGAGACGTTCGTTCATCTAGCACAAATGGAAAGGTTTGCAGGAGAAACTATTACTCTGGTAACTCAGTGTGTATCCTAGTGCCAGATTGAAGTTCCTGCAGTTTTCACTGTAAAACCGATTTGGAGCTAGTACTTCCCCATATATATGTATGGAGTGGAGTTTGCAAGTGAAAAGAAACTTTATGTTCCCAACAAGCTAGGTGAAGGACGGCTTTCACAAACACTTACCTCTTAGAACTCAGCATGTGGAGAGACGTTCGTTCATCTAGCACGAAGGGAACGGTTTGCAGGAGAAACATATACTCTGGATTCTCAGTCTGTTTCCTAGTGCCGGTTTGAAGTTCCTGCAGTTTTCACTGTAAAACCGAGTTGGAGCTAGTACCTCCCCATATATATGTATGGAGTGGTGTTTGCAAGTGAAAAGAAACTTTGTGTTCCCAACAAGCTAGTTGAAGGACGGCTTTCACACACACTTCTCTCTCAGAACTGAGCATGTGGAGAGACGTTCGTTCATCTAGCACAAAGGGAACGGGTTGAAGGAGAAACTTTTACTCTGGTTTCTCAGTCTGTTTCCTAGTGCCGGTATGAAGTTCCTGCAGTTTTCACTGTAAAACCGAGTTGGATCTAGTAACTCCCCTTATATATGTATGGAGTGGAATTTGCAACTGAAGAGAAAATTTGTGTTACCAACAAGCTAGGTGAAGGACGGCTTTCACACACTTATCTCTCAGAACTGAGCATGTGGAGAGACGTTCGTTCATCTAGCACAAAGGGAACGGGTTGCAGGAGTAACTTTTACTCTGGTTTCTCAGTCTGTTTCCTAGTGCCGGTTTGAAATTCCTGCAGTTTTCACTGTAAAACCGAGTTGGAGCTTGTACCTCCCCCTATATTTATGTATGGGTTGGAGTTTGCAAATGAAAAGAAACTTTGTGTTCCCAACAAGCTAGGTGAAGGACGGCTTTCACACACACTTATCTCTCAGAACTGAGCATGTGGAGAGACGTTCGTTCATCTAGCACAAATGGAACGGCTTGCAGGAGAAACTTTTACTTTGGTTGCTCAGTCTGTTTCCTAGTGCCGGTTTGAAGATCGTGCAGTTTTCACTGTAAAACCGAGTTGGAGCTAGTACCTCCCCATATATATGTATGGAGTGGAGTTTGCAAGTGAAAAGAAACTTTGTGTCCCAACAAGATTGGTGAAGGACGGCTTTCACACACATTTATCTGTCAGAACTGAGCATGTGGAGAGACGTTCGTTCATCTAGCACAAATGGAACGGGTTGCAGGAGAAAATATTTCTCAGGTTTCTCAGTCTGTTTCCTAGTGATGGTTTGAAGTTCCTGCAGTTTTCACTGTAAAACAGAGTTGGAGCTAGTACTTCCCCATATATATGTATGGGGAGGAGTTAGCAACTGAAAAGAAACTTTGTGTTCACAACAAGCTAGGTGAAGTACAGCTTTCACACATACTTATCTCTGAGAACTTAGCATGTGGAGAGACGTTCGTTCATCTAGCACAAAGGGAATGGTCTGCAGGAGAAACTATTACTCTGGTAACTCAGTCTGTATCCTAGTGCCGGTTTGAAGTTCCTGCATTTTTCACTGTAAAACCGATTTGGAGCTAGTACCTCCCTATATATATGTAAGGAGTGGAGTTTGCATGTGAAAAGAAACTTTGTGTTCCCAACCAGCTAGGTGAAGAACGGCTTTCACACACACTTATCTCTCAGAACTGAGCATGTGGAGAGACGTTCGTTCATCAAACACAAATGGAACGGTTTGCAGGAGAAACTTTTACTCTGGATTCTCAGTCTGTTTCCTAGTGCCGGTTTGAAGTTTCTGCAGTTTACACTGTAAACCGAGTTGGAGTTGGTACCTCCCCATATATATGTATGGAGTGGAGTTGGCAACTGAAAAAAACTTTGTGTTCCCAACAAGCTAGTTGAAGGACGGCTTTCACACACAATTTTCTCTCAAAAATGAGCATGTGGAGAGACGTTCGTTCATCAAGCACAAAGGGAACGGGATGCAGGAAAAACTTTTACTCTGGTTTCTCAGTCTGTTTCCTAGGGCCGGATTGAAGTTCCTGCAGTTTTCACTGTAAAACATATTTGGAGCTAGTACCCCCCATATATATGTATGGAGTGGAGTTTGCAAGTGAAAAGAAACTTTGTGTTCCCAACAAGCTAGGTGAAGGACGGCTTTCACACACAATTATCTTTCAGAACTGTGCATGTGGGGAGACGTTCGTTCATCTAGCACAAAGGGAACGGTTTGCAGGAGAAACTTTTACTCTGGTTTCTTAGTCTGTTTAATAGTGCCGGTTTGAATTTATTGCAGTTTTCACTGTAAAACCGAGTTGGAGCTAGTACTTCCCCATATATATGTATGGAGTGGAGTTTGCAAGTGAAAAGAAACTTTGTATTCCCAACAAGCTAGGTGAAGGACGGCTTTCACACACACTTATCTCTCAGAACTGAGCATGTGGAGAGACGTTCGTTCATCTAGCACAAAGGGAACGGGTTGCAGGAGAAACTTTTACTCTGGTTTCTCAGTATGTTTCCTAGTGCCGGTTTGAAGATCGTGCAGTTTTCACTGTAAAACCGAGTTGGAGCTAGTACCTCCCCATATATATGTATGGAGTGGAGTTTGCAAGTGAAAAGAAACTTTGTGTTCCCAACAAGCTAGGTGAAGGACGGCTTTCACACACAATCATCTCTCAGAACTGAGCATGTGGAGAGACGTTCGTTCATCTAGCACAAAGGGAACGGGTTGCAGGAGAAAATATTACTCTGGTTTCTCAGTCTGTTTCCTAGTGCTGGTTTGAAATTCCTGCAGTTTTCACTGTAAAACAGAGTTGGAGCTGTACCTCCCCATATATATGTATGGGGTGTAGTTTGCAACTGAAAAGAAACTTTGTGTTCCCAACAAGCTAGGTGAAGGACGGCTTTCACACATACTTATCTCTGAGAACTTAGCATGTGGAGAGACGTTCGTTCATCTAGCACAAATGGAATGGTTTGCAGGAGAAACTATTACTCTGTTAACTCAGTCTGTATCCTAGTGCCGGTTTGAAGTACCTGCAGTTTTCACTGTAAAACCGATTTGGAGCTAGTACCTCCCTATATATATGTAAGGAGTGGAGTTTGCAAGTGAAAAGTATCTTTGTGTTCCCAACAAGCTAGGTGAAGAACGGCTTTCACACACACTTATCTCTCAGGACTGAGCATGTGGAGAGACGTTCGTTCATCTAACACAAATGGAACGGTTTGCAGGAGAAACTTTTACTCTGGATTCTCAGTCTGTTTCCTAGTGCCGGTTTGAAGTTCCTGCAGTTTACACTGTAAAACCGAGTTGGAGTTGGTACCTCCCCATATATATGTATGGAGTGGAGTTGGCAACTGAAAAAAACTTTGTGTTCCCAACAAGCTAGTTGAAGGACGGCTTTCACACACACTTTTCTGTCAAACTGAGCATGTGGAGAGACGTTCGTTCATCTAGCACAAATGGAATGGTTTGCAGGAGAAACTATTACTCTGGTAACTCAGTGTGTATCCTAGTGCCAGATTGAAGTTCCTGCAGTTTTCACTGTAAAACCGATTTGGAGCTAGTACTTCCCCATATATATGTATGGAGTGGAGTTTGCAAGTGAAAAGAAACTTTATGTTCCCAACAAGCTAGGTGAAGGACGGCTTTCACAAACACTTACCTCTTAGAACTCAGCATGTGGAGAGACGTTCGTTCATCTAGCACGAAGGGAACGGTTTGCAGGAGAAACATATACTCTGGATTCTCAGTCTGTTTCCTAGTGCCGGTTTGAAGTTCCTGCAGTTTTCACTGTAAAACCGAGTTGGAGCTAGTACCTCCCCATATATATGTATGGAGTGGTGTTTGCAAGTGAAAAGAAACTTTGTGTTCCCAACAAGCTAGTTGAAGGACGGCTTTCACACACACTTCTCTCTCAGAACTGAGCATGTGGAGAGACGTTCGTTCATCTAGCACAAAGGGAACGGGTTGAAGGAGAAACTTTTACTCTGGTTTCTCAGTCTGTTTCCTAGTGCCGGTATGAAGTTCCTGCAGTTTTCACTGTAAAACCGAGTTGGATCTAGTAACTCCCCTTATATATGTATGGAGTGGAATTTGCAACTGAAGAGAAAATTTGTGTTACCAACAAGCTAGGTGAAGGACGGCTTTCACACACTTATCTCTCAGAACTGAGCATGTGGAGAGACGTTCGTTCATCTAGCACAAAGGGAACGGGTTGCAGGAGTAACTTTTACTCTGGTTTCTCAGTCTGTTTCCTAGTGCCGGTTTGAAATTCCTGCAGTTTTCACTGTAAAACCGAGTTGGAGCTTGTACCTCCCCCTATATTTATGTATGGGTTGGAGTTTGCAAATGAAAAGAAACTTTGTGTTCCCAACAAGCTAGGTGAAGGACGGCTTTCACACACACTTATCTCTCAGAACTGAGCATGTGGAGAGACGTTCGTTCATCTAGCACAAATGGAACGGCTTGCAGGAGAAACTTTTACTTTGGTTGCTCAGTCTGTTTCCTAGTGCCGGTTTGAAGATCGTGCAGTTTTCACTGTAAAACCGAGTTGGAGCTAGTACCTCCCCATATATATGTATGGAGTGGAGTTTGCAAGTGAAAAGAAACTTTGTGTCCCAACAAGATTGGTGAAGGACGGCTTTCACACACATTTATCTCTCAGAACTGAGCATGTGGAGAGACGTTCGTTCATCTAGCACAAAGGGAACGGGTTGCAGGAGAAAATATTTCTCAGGTTTCTCAGTCTGTTTCCTAGTGCTGGTTTGAAGTTCCTGCAGTTTTCACTGTAAAACAGAGTTGGAGCTAGTACTTCCCCATATATATGTATGGGGAGGAGTTAGCAACTGAAAAGAAACTTTGTGTTCACAACAAGCTAGGTGAAGTACAGCTTTCACACATACTTATCTCTGAGAACTTAGCATGTGGAGAGACGTTCGTTCATCTAGCACAAAGGGAATGGTCTGCAGGAGAAACTATTACTCTGGTAACTCAGTCTGTATCCTAGTGCCGGTTTGAAGTTCCTGCATTTTTCACTGTAAAACCGATTTGGAGCTAGTACCTCCCTATATATATGTAAGGAGTGGAGTTTGCATGTGAAAAGAAACTTTGTGTTCCCAACCAGCTAGGTGAAGAACGGCTTTCACACACACTTATCTCTCAGAACTGAGCATGTGGAGAGACGTTCGTTCATCAAACACAAATGGAACGGTTTGCAGGAGAAACTTTTACTCTGGATTCTCAGTCTGTTTCCTAGTGCCGGTTTGAAGTTTCTGCAGTTTACACTGTAAACCGAGTTGGAGTTGGTACCTCCCCATATATATGTATGGAGTGGAGTTGGCAACTGAAAAAAACTTTGTGTTCCCAACAAGCTAGTTGAAGGACGGCTTTCACACACAATTTTCTCTCAAAAATGAGCATGTGGAGAGACGTTCGTTCATCAAGCACAAAGGGAACGGGATGCAGGAAAAACTTTTACTCTGGTTTCTCAGTCTGTTTCCTAGGGCCGGATTGAAGTTCCTGCAGTTTTCACTGTAAAACAGATTTGGAGCTAGTACCCCCCATATATATGTATGGAGTGGAGTTTGCAAGTGAAAAGAAACTTTGTGTTCCCAACAAGCTAGGTGAAGGACGGCTTTCACACACAATTATCTTTCAGAACTGTGCATGTGGGGAGACGTTCGTTCATCTAGCACAAAGGGAACGGTTTGCAGGAGAAACTTTTACTCTGGTTTCTTAGTCTGTTTAATAGTGCCGGTTTGAATTTATTGCAGTTTTCACTGTAAAACCGAGTTGGAGCTAGTACTTCCCCATATATATGTATGGAGTGGAGTTTGCAAGTGAAAAGAAACTTTGTATTCCCAACAAGCTAGGTGAAGGACGGCTTTCACACACACTTATCTCTCAGAACTGAGCATGTGGAGAGACGTTCGTTCATCTAGCACAAAGGGAACGGGTTGCAGGAGAAACTTTTACTCTGGTTTCTCAGTATGTTTCCTAGTGCCGGTTTGAAGATCGTGCAGTTTTCACTGTAAAACCGAGTTGGAGCTAGTACCTCCCCATATATATGTATGGAGTGGAGTTTGCAAGTGAAAAGAAACTTTGTGTTCCCAACAAGCTAGGTGAAGGACGGCTTTCACACACAATCATCTCTCAGAACTGAGCATGTGGAGAGACGTTCGTTCATCTAGCACAAAGGGAACAGGTTGCAGGAGAAAATATTACTCTGGTTTCTCAGTCTGTTTCCTAGTGCTGGTTTGAAATTCCTGCAGTTTTCACTGTAAAACAGAGTTGGAGCTGTACCTCCCCATATATATGTATGGGGTGTAGTTTGCAACTGAAAAGAAACTTTGTGTTCCCAACAAGCTAGGTGAAGGACGGCTTTCACACATACTTATCTCTGAGAACTTAGCATGTGGAGAGACGTTCGTTCATCTAGCACAAATGGAATGGTTTGCAGGAGAAACTATTACTCTGTTAACTCAGTCTGTATCCTAGTGCCGGTTTGAAGTACCTGCAGTTTTCACTGTAAAACCGATTTGGAGCTAGTACCTCCCTATATATATGTAAGGAGTGGAGTTTGCAAGTGAAAAGTATCTTTGTGTTCCCAACAAGCTAGGTGAAGAACGGCTTTCACACACACTTATCTCTCAGAACTGAGCATGTGGAGAGACGTTCGTTCATCTAACACAAATGGAACGGTTTGCAGGAGAAACTTTTACTCTGGATTCTCAGTCTGTTTCCTAGTGCCGGTTTGAAGTTCCTGCAGTTTACACTGTAAAACCGAGTTGGAGTTGGTACCTCCCCATATATATGTATGGAGTGGAGTTGGCAACTGAAAAAAACTTTGTGTTCCCAACAAGCTAGTTGAAGGACGGCTTTCACACACACTTTTCTCTCAAACTGAGCATGTGGAGAGACGTTCGTTCATCTAGCACAAAGGGAACGGGATGCAGGAGAAACTTTTACTCTGGTTTCTCAGTCTGTTTCCTAGGGCCGGTTTGAAGTTCCTGCAGTTTTCACTGTAAAACAGATTTGGAGCTAGTACCTCCCCATATATATGTATGGAGTGGAGTTTGCAAGTGAAAAGAAACTTTGTGTTCCCAACAAGCTTGGTGAAGGACGGCTTACACACACAATTATCTTTCAGAACTGAGCATGTGGAGAGACGTTCGTTCATCTAGCACAAATGGAACGGGTTGCAGGAGAAACTTTTACTCTGGTTTCTCAGTCTGTTTCCTAGTGCCGGTTTGAAGTTCCTGCAGTTTTCACTGTAAAACCGAGTTGGAGCTAGTAGTTCCCCATATATATGTATGGAGTGGAGTTTGCAAGTGAAAAGAAACTTTGTGTTCCCAACAAGTTAGTTGAAGGACGGCTTTCACACACACTTATCTCTCAGATCTGAGCATCTGGAGAGACGTTCGTTCATCTAGCACAAAGGGAACGGGATGCAGGAGAAACTTTTACTCTGGTTTCTCAGTCTGTTTCCTACTGCCGGTTTGAAGTTCCTGCAGATTTCACTGTAAACCCGAGTTGGAGCTTATACCTCCCCATATATATGTATGGAGTGGAGTTTGCAAGTGAAAAGAAACTTTGTGTTCCCAACAAGCTAGGGGAAGGACGGCATTCACACATACTTATCTCTGAGGACTTAGCATGTGGAGAGACGTTCTTTCATCTAGCACAAAGGGATCGGTTTGCAGGAGAAACTTTTACTCTGGTAACTCAGTCTGTTTCCTAGTGCCTGTTTGTAGTTCCTGCAGTTTTCACTGTAAAACCGTGTTGGAGCTAGAACCTCCCCATATATATGTATGGTGTGGTGTTTGCAACTCAAAAGAATCTTTGTGTTCTCAACAAGCTGGGTGAAGGGAGTCTTTCACACACACTTATCTCTCAGAACTGAGCATGTGGAGAGACGTTCGTTCACCTAGCACAAAGGGAACGGGTTGCAGGAGAAACTTTTACTCTGGATTCTCAGTCTGTTTCCTAGTGCCGGTTTGAAGTTCCTGCAGTTTTCACTGTAAAACCGAGTTGGAGCTTATATCTCCCCATATATATGTTTGGAGTGGAGTTTGCAAGTGAAAAGAAACTTTGTGTTCCCAACAAGCTAGGTGAAGACGGCTTTCACACACACTTATATCTCAGAACTGAGCATTTGGAGAGACGTTCTTTCATCTACCACAAAGGAACGTTTTGCAGGAGAAACTTTCACTCTGGTTTCTCAGTCTGTTTCCTAGTGCCGTTTTGAAGTTACTGCAGTTTTCACCGTAAAACAGAGTTGGAGCTAGTACCTCCCCATATATATGTATGGAGTGGAGTTTGAAACTGAAAAGAAACTTTGTGTTCCCAATTAGCTATGTGAAGGACGGCTTTCACACACTTATATCTCAGAACTGAGCATGTGGAGAGACGTTCGTTCATCTAGCTCAAAGGGAACGGGATGCAGGAGGATCTTTTACTCTGGTTTCTCAGTCTGTTTCCTAGTGCCGGTTTGAAGTTCCTGCAGTTTTCACTGTAAAACCGTTTTGGAGCTAGTACCTACCCATAAATATGTATGGAGTGGTGTTTGCAAGTGAAAAGAAACTTTGTGTTCCCAACAAGCTAGGTGAAGGACGGCTTTCACACACACTTATCTCTCAGAACTGAGCATGTGGAGAGACTTTCGTTCATCTAGCACAAATGGAACGTTTTGCAGGAGAAACTTTTACTCTGGATTCTCAGTCTGTTTCCTAGTGCCGGTTTGAAGTTCCTGCAGTTTACACTGTAAAACCGAGTTGGAGCTTGTACCTCCCCATATATATGTATGGAGTGGAGTTGGCAAATGAAAAAAACTTTGTGTTCCCAACAAGCTAGTTGAAGGACGGCTTTCACACACACTTATCTCTCAGAACTGAGCATGTGGAGAGACGTTCGTTCATCTAGCACAAAGGGAACGGGACGCAGGAGAAACTTTTACTCTGGTTTCTCAGTCTGTTTCCTAGGGCCGGTTTGAAGTTCCTGCAATTTTCACTGTTAAACAGATTTGGAGCTGGTACCTCCCCATATATATGTATGGAGTGGAGTTTGCAAGTGAAAAGAAACTTTGTGTTCCCAACAAGCTAGGTGAAGGACGGCATTCACACACACTTATCTCTCAGAACTGAGCATGTGGAGAGACGTTCGTTCACCTAGCACAAAGGGAACGGGTTGCAGGAGAAACTTTTACTCTGGATTCTCAGTCTGTTTCCTAGTGCCGGTTTGAAGTTCCTGCAGTTTTCACTGTAAAACCGAGTTGGAGCTAATATCTCCCCATATATATGTTTGGAGTGGAGTTTGCAAGTGAAAAGAAGCTTTGTGTTCCCAACAAGCTTGGTGAAGACGGCTTTCACACACACTTATATCTCAGAACTGAGCATTTGGAGAGACGTTCTTTCATCTAGCACAAAGGAACGTTTTGCAGGAGAAACTTTCACTCTGGTTTCTCAGTCTGTTTCCTAGTGCCTGTTTGAAGTTCCGGCAGTTTTCACTGTAAAACCGTGTTGGAGCTAGAACCTCCCCATATATATGTATGGTGTGGTGTTTGCAACTCAAAAGAAACTTTGTATTCTCAACAAGCTGGGTGAAGGGAGTCTTTCACACACACTTATCTCTCAGAACTGAGCATGTGGAGAGACGTTCGTTCACCTAGCACAAAGGGAACGGGTTGCAGGAGAAACTTTTACTCTGGATTCTCAGTCTGTTTCCTAGTGCCGGTTTGAAGTTCCTGCAGTTTTCACTGTAAAACCGAGTTGGAGCTAATATCTCCCCATATATATGTTTGGAGTGGAGTTTGCAAGTGAAAAGAAACTTTGTGTTCCCAACAAGCTAGGTGAAGACGGCCTTCACACACACTTATATCTCAGAACTGAGCATTTGGAGAGACGTTCTTTCATCTACCACAAAGGAACGTTTTGCAGGAGAAACTTTCACTCTGGTTTCTCAGTCTGTTTCCTAGTGCCGTTTTGAAGTTACTGCAGTTTTCACCGTAAAACAGAGTTGGAGCTAGTACCTCCCCATATATATGTATGGAGTGGAGTTTGAAACTGAAAAGAAACTTTGTGTTCCAAATTAGCTATGTGAAGGACGGCTTTCACACACTTATATCTCAGAACTGAGCATGTGGAGAGACGTTCGTTCATCTAGCTCAAAGGGAACGGGATGCAGGAGGATCTTTTACTCTGGTTTCTCAGTCTGTTTCCTAGTGCCGGTTTGAAGTTCCTGCAGTTTTCACTGTAAAACAGTTTTGGAGCTAGTACCTACCCATAAATATGTATGGAGTGGAGTTTGCAAGTGAAAAGAAACTTTGTGTTCCCAACAAGCTAGGTGTAGGACGGCTTTCACACACACTTATCTCTCAGAACTGAGCATGTGGAGAGACTTTCGTTCATCTAGCACAAATGGAACGGGTTGCAGGAGAAACTTTTACTCTGGTTTCTCAGTCTGTTTCCTAGTGCCGGTTTGAAGTTCCTGCAGTTTACACTGTAAAACCGAGTTGGAGATTGTACCTCCCCATATATATGTATGGAGTGGAGTTGGCAACTGAAAAAAACTTTGTGTTCCCAACAAGCTAGTTGAAGGACGGCTTTCACACACATTTTTCTCTCAGAACTGAGCATGTGGAGAGACGTTCGTTCATCTAGCACAAAGGGAAAGGGATGCAGGAGAAACTTTTACTCTGGTTTCTCAGTCTGTTTCCTAGGGCCGGATTGAAGTTCCTGCAGTTTTCACTGTAAAACCGATTTGGAGATAGTACCTACCAATAAATATGTATGGAGTGGAGTTTGCAACTGAAAAGAAACTTTGTGTTCCCAGCAAGCTAGTTGAAGGACGGCTTTCACACACACTTATCTCTCAGAACTGAGCATGTGGATAGACGTTCGTTCATCTAGCACAAATGGAACGGTTTTCAGGAGAAACTTTTTCTCTGGATTCTCAGTCTGTTTCCTAGTGCCGGTTTGAAGTTCCTGCAGTTTACACTGTAAAACCGAGTTGGAGCTAGTACCTCCCCATATATATGTACGGAGTGGAGTTGGCAACTGAAAAAAAACTTTGTGTTTCCAACAAGCTAGGTGAAGGACGGCTTTCACACACACTTATCTCTTAGAACTGAGCATGTGGAGAGACGTTCGTTCATCTAGCACAAAGGGAACGGGATGCAGGAGAAACTTTTAATCTGGTTTCTCAGTCTGTTTCCTAGGGCCGGTTTGATGTTCCTGTAGTTTACACTGTAAAACCGAGTTGGAGCTAGTACCTCCCCATATATATGTATGGAGTGGAGTTGGCAAATGAAAAAAACTTTGTGTTCCCAACAAGCTAGTTGAAGGATGGCTTTCACACACACTTATCTCTCAGAACTGAGCATGTGGAGAGACGTTCGTTCATCTAGAACAAAGGGAACGGAACGCAGGAGAAACTTTTACTCTGGTTTCTCAGTCTGTTTCCTAGGGCCGGTTTGAAGTTCCTGCAATTTTCACTGTTAAACAGATTTGGAGCTGGTACCTCCAAATATATATGTATGGAGTGGAGTTTGCAAGTGAAAAGAAACTTTGTGTTCCCAACAAGCTAGGTGAAGGACGGCTTTCACACACACTTATCTCTCAGAACTGAGCATGTGGAGAGACGTTCGTTCATCTAGCACAAAGGGAACGGTTTGCAGGAGAAACTTTACTCTTCTTTCTCAGTATGATTTCTAGTGCCGGTTTGAATTTCCTGCAGTTTTCACTGTAAAACCGTGTTGGAGCTTGTACTTCCCCATATATATGTATGGAGTGGAGTTTGCAAGTGAAAAGAAACTTTGTGTTCCCAACAAGCTGGTGAAAGACAGTTTTCACACACACTTATCTCTCAGAACTCAGCATCTGGAGAGACGTTCGTTCATCTGGCACAAAGGGAACGGGATGCAGGAGAAACTTTTACTCTGGATTCTCAGTCTGTTTCCTAGTGCCGGTTTGAAGTTCCTGCAGTTTTCACTGTAAAACCGAGTTGGAGCTTGTACCTCCCTATATATATGTATGGAGTGGAGTTTGCAAGTGAAAAGAAACTTTGTGTTCCCAACAAGCTAGGTGAAGGACGGCTTTCACACACACATAACTCTCTGAACTGAGCATGTGGAGAGACGTTCGTTCATCTAGCAAAAAGATAACGGGTTGCAGGAGAAACTTTTACTCTTGTTTCTCAGTCTGTTTCCTAGTGCCGGTTTGAAGTTCCTGCAGTTTTCACTGTAAAACCGAGTTGGAGCTAGTACTTCCCCTTATATATGTATGCAGTGGAATTTGCAAGTGAAAAGAAACTTTGTGTTCCCAACAAGCTAGGTGAAGGACGGCATTCACACACAATTATCTCTCAGAACTGAGCATGTGGAGAGACGTTCGTTCACCTAGCACAAAGGGAACGGGTTGCAGGAGAAACTTTTACTCTGGATTCTCAGTCTGTTTCCTAGTGCCGGTTTGAAGTTCCTGCAGTTTTCACTGTAAAACCGAGTTGGAGCTAATATCTCCCCATATATATGTTTGGAGTGGAGTTTGCAAGTGAAAAGAAGCTTTGTGTTCCCAACAAGCTTGGTGAAGACGGCTTTCACACACACTTATATCTCAGAACTGAGCATTTGGAGAGACGTTCTTTCATCTAGCACAAAGGAACGTTTTGCAGAAGAAACTTTCACTCTGGTTTCTCAGTCTGTTTCCTAGTGCCTGTTTGAAGTTCCGGCAGTTTTCACTGTAAAACCGTGTTGGAGCTAGAACCTCCCCATATATATGTATGGTGTGGTGTTGGCAACTCAAAAGAAACTTTGTATTCTCAACAAGCTGGGTGAAGGGAGTCTTTCACACACACTTATCTCTCAGAACTGAGCATGTGGAGAGACGTTCGTTCACCTAGCACAAAGGGAACGGGTTGCAGGAGAAACTTTTACTCTGGATTCTCAGTCTGTTTCCTAGTGCCGGTTTGAAGTTCCTGCAGTTTTCACTGTAAAACCGAGTTGGAGCTAATATCTCCCCATATATATGTTTGGAGTGGAGTTTGCAAGTGAAAAGAACCTTTGTGTTCCCAACAAGCTAGGTGAAGACGGCCTTCACACACACTTATATCTCAGAACTGAGCATTTGGAGAGACGTTCTTTCATCTACCACAAAGGAACGTTTTGCAGGAGAAACTTTCACTCTGGTTTCTCAGTCTGTTTCCTAGTGCCGTTTTGAAGTTACTGCAGTTTTCACCGTAAAACAGAGTTGGAGCTAGTACCTCCCCATATATATGTATGGAGTGGAGTTTGAAACTGAAAAGAAACTTTGTGTTCCAAATTAGCTATGTGAAGGACGGCTTTCACACACTTATATCTCAGAACTGAGCATGTGGAGAGACGTTCGTTCATCTAGCTCAAAGGGAACGGGATGCAGGAGGATCTTTTACTCTGGTTTCTCAGTCTGTTTCCTAGTGCCGGTTTGAAGTTCCTGCAGTTTTCACTGTAAAACAGTTTTGGAGCTAGTACCTACCCATAAATATGTATGGAGTGGAGTTTGCAAGTGAAAAGAAACTTTGTGTTCCCAACAAGCTAGGTGAAGTACGGCTTTCACACACACTTATCTCTCAGAACTGAGCATGTGGAGAGACTTTCGTTCATCTAGCACAAATGGAACGTTTTGCAGGAGAAACTTTTACTCTGGATTCTCAGTCTGTTTCCTAGTGCCGGTTTGAAGTTCCTGCAGTTTACACTGTAAAACCGAGTTGGAGCTTGTACCTCCCCATATATATGTATGGAGTGGAGTTGGCAACTGAAAAAAACTTTGTGTTCCCAACAAGCTAGTTGAAGGACGGCTTTCACACACATTTTTCTCTCAGAACTGAGCATGTGGAGAGACGTTCGTTCATCTAGCACAAAGGGAAAGGGATGCAGGAGAAACTTTTACTCTGGTTTCTCAGTCTGTTTCCTAGGGCCGGATTGAAGTTCCTGCAGTTTTCACTGTAAAACCGATTTGGAGATAGTACCTACCAATAAATATGTATGGAGTGGAGTTTGCAACTGAAAAGAAACTTTGTGTTCCCAGCAAGCTAGTTGAAGGACGGCTTTCACACACACTTATCTCTCAGAACTGAGCATGTGGATAGACGTTCGTTCATCTAGCACAAATGGAACGGTTTTCAGGAGAAACTTTTTCTCTGGATTCTCAGTCTGTTTCCTAGTGCCGGTTTGAAGTTCCTGCAGTTTACACTGTAAAACCGAGTTGGAGCTAGTACCTCCCCATATATATGTACGGAGTGGAGTTGGCAACTGAAAAAAAACTTTGTGTTTCCAACAAGCTAGGTGAAGGACGGCTTTCACACACACTTATCTCTTAGAACTGAGCATGTGGAGAGACGTTCGTTCATCTAGCACAAAGGGAACGGGATGCAGGAGAAACTTTTAATCTGGTTTCTCAGTCTGTTTCCTAGGGCCGGTTTGATGTTCCTGTAGTTTACACTGTAAAACCGAGTTGGAGCTAGTACCTCCCCATATATATGTATGGAGTGGAGTTGGCAAATGAAAAAAACTTTGTGTTCCCAACAAGCTAGTTGAAGGATGGCTTTCACACACACTTATCTCTCAGAACTGAGCATGTGGAGAGACGTTCGTTCATCTAGAACAAAGGGAACGGAACGCAGGAGAAACTTTTACTCTGGTTTCTCAGTCTGTTTCCTAGGGCCGGTTTGAAGTTCCTGCAATTTTCACTGTTAAACAGATTTGGAGCTGGTACCTCCAAATATATATGTATGGAGTGGAGTTTGCAAGTGAAAAGAAACTTTGTGTTCCCAACAAGCTAGGTGAAGGACGGCTTTCACACACACTTATCTCTCAGAACTGAGCATGTGGAGAGACGTTCGTTCATCTAGCACAAAGGGAACGGTTTGCAGGAGAAACTTTACTCTTCTTTCTCAGTATGATTTCTAGTGCCGGTTTGAATTTCCTGCAGTTTTCACTGTAAAACCGTGTTGGAGCTTGTACTTCCCCATATATATGTATGGAGTGGAGTTTGCAAGTGAAAAGAAACTTTGTGTTCCCAACAAGCTGGTGAAAGACAGTTTTCACACACACTTATCTCTCAGAACTCAGCATCTGGAGAGACGTTCGTTCATCTGGCACAAAGGGAACGGGATGCAGGAGAAACTTTTACTCTGGATTCTCAGTCTGTTTCCTAGTGCCGGTTTGAAGTTCCTGCAGTTTTCACTGTAAAACCGAGTTGGAGCTTGTACCTCCCTATATATATGTATGGAGTGGAGTTTGCAAGTGAAAAGAAACTTTGTGTTCCCAACAAGCTAGGTGAAGGACGGCTTTCACACACACATAACTCTCTGAACTGAGCATGTGGAGAGACGTTCGTTCATCTAGCAAAAAGATAACGGGTTGCAGGAGAAACTTTTACTCTTGTTTCTCAGTCTGTTTCCTAGTGCCGGTTTGAAGTTCCTGCAGTTTTCACTGTAAAACCGAGTTGGAGCTAGTACTTCCCCTTATATATGTATGCAGTGGAATTTGCAAGTGAAAAGAAACTTTGTGTTCCCAACAAGCTAGGTGAAGGACGGCATTCACACACAATTATCTCTCAGAACTGAGCATGTGGAGAGACGTTCGTTCACCTAGCACAAAGGGAACGGGTTGCAGGAGAAACTTTTACTCTGGATTCTCAGTCTGTTTTCTAGTGCCGGTTTGAAGTTCCTGCAGTTTTCACTGTAAAACCGAGTTGGAGCTAATATCTCCCCATATATATGTTTGGAGTGGAGTTTGCAAGTGAAAAGAAGCTTTGTGTTCCCAACAAGCTTGGTGAAGACGGCTTTCACACACACTTATATCTCAGAACTGAGTATTTGGAGAGACGTTCTTTCATCTAGCACAAAGGAACGTTTTTCAGGAGAAACTTTCACTCTGGTTTCTCAGTCTGTTTCCTTGTGCCGTTTTGAATTTACTGCAGTTTTCACCGTAAAACAGAGTTGGAGCTAGTACCTCCCCATATATATGTATGGAGTGGAGTTTTAAACTGAAAAGAAACTTTGTGTTCCCAACAAGCTATGTGAAGGACGGCTTTCACACACTTATATCTCAGAACTGAGCATGTGTAGAGACGTTCGTTCATCTAGCTCAAAGGGAACGGGATGCAGGAGAAACTTTTACTCTGGTTTCTCAGTCTGTTTCCTAGTGCCGGTTTGAAGTTCCTGCAGTTTTCACTGTAAAACCGTTTTGGAGCTAGTACCTACCCATAAATATGTATGGAGTGGAGTTTGCAAGTGAAAAGAAACTTTGTGTTCCCAACAAGCTAGGTGAAGACGGCTTTCACACACACTTATATCTCAGAACTGAGCATTTGGAGAGACGTTCTTTCATCTACCACAAAGGAACGTTTTGCAGGAGAAACTTTCACTCTGGTTTCTCAGTCTGTTTCCTAGTGCCGTTTTGAAGTTACTGCAGTTTTCACCGTAAAACAGAGTTGGAGCTAGTACCTCCCCATATATATGTATGGAGTGGAGTTTTAAACTGAAAAGAAACTTTGTGTTCCCAATAAGCTATGTGAAGGACGGCTTTCAAACACTTATATCTCAGAACTGAGCATGTGGAGAGACGTTCGTTCATCTAGCTCAAAGGGAACGGGATGCAGGAGAAACTTTTACTCTGGTTTCTCAGTCTGTTTCCTAGTGCCGGTTTGAAGTTCCTGCAGTTTTCACTGTAAAACCGTTTTGGAGCTAGTACCTACCCATAAATATGTATGGAGTGGAGTTTGCAAGTGAAAAGAAACTTTGTGTTCCCAACAAGCTAGGTGAAGACGGCTTTCACACACACTTATATCTCAGAACTGAGCATTTGGAGAGACGTTCTTTCATCTACCACAAAGGAACGTTTTGCAGGAGAAACTTTCACTCTGGTTTCTCAGTCTGTTTCCTAGTGCCGTTTTGAAGTTACTGCAGTTTTCACCGTAAAACAGAGTTGGAGCTAGTACCTCCCCATATATATGTATGGAGTGGAGTTTGAAACTGAAAAGAATCTTTGTGTTCCCAATAAGCTATGTGAAGGACGGCTTTCAAACACTTATATCTCAGAACTGAGCATGTGGAGAGACGTTCGTTCATCTAGCTCAAAGGGAACGGGATGCAGGAGGATCTTTTACTCTGGTTTCTCAGTCTGTTTCCTAGTGCCGGTTTTAAGTTCCTGCAGTTTTCACTGTAAAACCGTTTTGGAGCTAGTACCTACCCATAAATTTGTATGGAGTGGAGTTTGCAAGTGAAAAGAAACTTTGTGTTCCCAACAAGCTAGGTGAAGCACGGCTTTCACACACACTTATCTCTCAGAACTGAGCATGTGGAGAGACTTTCGTTCATCTAGCACAAATGGAACGTTTTGCAGGAGAAACTTTTACTCTGGATTCTCAGTCTGTTTCCTAGTGCCGGTTTGAAGTTCCTGCAGTTTACACTGTAAAACCGAGTTGGAGCTTGTATCTCCCCATATATATGTATGGAGTGGATTTGGGAACTGAAAAAAACTTTGTGTTCCCAACAAGCTAGTTGAAGGACGGCTTTCACACACATTTTTCTCTCAGAACTGAGCATGTGGAGAGACGTTCGTTCATCTAGCACAAAGGGAAAGGGATGCAGTAGAAACTTTTACTCTGGTTTCTCAGTCTGTTTCCTAGGGCCGGATTGAAGTTCCTGCAGTTTTCACTGTAAAACCGATTTGGAGATAGTACCTACCTATAAATATGTATGGAGTGGAGTTTGCAACTGAAAAGAAACTTTTTGTTCCCAGCAAGCTAGTTGAAGGACGGCTTTCACACACACTTATCTCTCAGAACTGAGCCTGTGGATAGACGTTCGTTCATCTAGCACAAATGGAACGGTTTTCAGGAGAAACTTTTACTCTGGATTCTCAGTCTGTTTCCTAGTGCCGGTTTGAAGTTCCTGTAGTTTACACTGTAAAACCGAGTTGGAGCTAGTACCTCCCCATATATATGTATGGAGTGGAGTTGGCAACTGAAAGAAAACTTTGTGTTTCCAACAAGCTAGGTGAAGGACGGCTTTCACACACACTTATCTCTTAGAACTGAGCATGTGGAGAGACGTTCGTTCATCTAGCACAAAGGGAACGGGATGCAGGAGAAACTTTTAATCTGGTTTCTCAGTCTGTTTCCTAGGGCCGGTTTGATGTTCCTGTAGTTTACACTGTAAAACCGAGTTGGAGCTAGTACCTCCCCATATATATGTATGGAGTGGAGTTGGCAAATGAAAAAAACTTTGTTTTCCCAACAAGCTAGTTGAAGGACGGCTTTCACACACACATATCTCTCAGAACTGAGCATGTGGAGAGACGTTCGTTCATCTAGCACAAAGGGAACGGGACGCAGGAGAAACTTTTACTCTGGTTTCTCAGTCTGTTTCCTAGGGCCGGTTTGAAGTTCCTGCAATTTTCACTGTTAAACAGATTTGGAGCTGGTACCTCCCCATATATATGTATGGAGTGGAGTTTGCAAGTGAAAAGAAACTTTGTGTTCCCAACAAGCTAGGTGAAGGACGGCTTTCACACACACTTATCTCTCAGAACTGAGCATGTGGAGAGACGTTCGTTCATCTAGCACAAAGGGAACGGTTTGCAGGAGAAACTTTACTCTTCTTTCTCAGTACGATTTCTAGTGCCGGTTTGAATTTCCTGCAGTTTTCACTGTAAAACCGAGTTGGAGCTAGTACTTCCCCATATATATGTATGGAGTGGAGTTTGCAAGTGAAAAGAAGCTTTGTGTTCCCAACAAGCTGGTGAAAGACAGCTTTCACACACACTTATCTCTCAGAACTCAGCATCTGGAGAGACGTTCGTTCATCTGGCACAAAGGGAAAGGGATGCAGGAGAAACTTTTACTCTGGATTCTCAGTCTGTTTCCTAGTGCCGGTTTGAAGTTCCTGCAGTTTTCACTGTAAAACCGAGTTGGAGCTTGTACCTCCCTATATATATGTATGGAGTGGAGTTTGAAAGTGAAAAGAAACTTTGTGTTCCCAACAACCTAGGTGAAGGACGGCTTTCACACACACATAACTCTCTGAACTGAGCATGTGGAGAGACGTTCGTTCATCTAGCAAAAAGATAACGGGTTGCAGGAGAAACTTTTACTCTTGTTTCTCAGTCTGTTTCCTAGTGCCGGTTTGAAGTTCCTGCAGTTTTCACTGTAAAACCGAGTTGGAGCTAGTACTTCCCCTTATATATGTATGCAGTGGAATTTGCAAGTGAAAAGAAACTTTGTGTTCCCAACAAGCTAGGTGAAGGACGGCATTCACACACAATTATCTCTCAGAACTGAGCATGTGGAGAGACGTTCGTTCACCTAGCACAAAGGGAACGGGTTGCAGGAGAAACTTATACTCTGGATTCTCAGTCTTTTTCCCAGTGCCGTTTTGAATTTACTGCAGTTTTCACCGTAAAACAGAGTTGGAGCTAGTACCTCCCCATATATATGTATGGAGTGGAGTTTGAAACTGAAAAGAAAATTTGTGTTCCCAAAAAGCTATGTGAAGGAGGGTTTTCACACACTTATATCTCAGAACTGAGCATGTGGAGAGACGTTCCTTCATCTAGCTCAATTGAACGGGATGCAGGAGAAACTTTTACTCTGGTTTCTCAGTGTGTTTCCTAGTGCCGGTTTGAAGTTCCTGCAGTTTTCACTGTAAAACCGTTTTGGAGCTAGTACCTACCCATAAATATGTATGGAGTGGAGTTTGCAAGTGAAAAGAAACTTTGTGTTCCCAACAAGCTAGGTGAAGGACGGCTTTCACACACACTTATCTCTCAGAATTGAGCATGTGGAGAGACTTTCGTTCATCTAGCACAAATGGAACGTTTTGCAGGAGAAACTTTTACTCTGGATTCTCAGTCTGTTTCCTAGTGCCGGTTTGAAGTTCCTGCACTTTACACTGTAAAACCGAGTTGGAGCTTGTTCCTCCCCATATATATGTATGGAGTGGAGTTGGCAACTGAAAAAAACTTTGTGTTCCCAACAAGCTAGTTGAAGGACGGCTTTCACACACACATTTCTCTCAAAACTGAGCATGTGGAGAGACGTTCGTTCATCAAGCACAAAGGGAACGGGATGCAGGAAAAACATTTACTCTGGTTTCTCAGTCTGTTTCCTAGGGCAGGTTTGAAGTTCCTATAGTTTTCACTGTAAAACAGATTTGGAGCTAGTACCTCCCCATATATATGTATGGAGTGGAGTTTGCAAGTGAAAAGAAACTTTGTGTTCCCAACTAGCTAGGTGAAGGACGGCTTTCACACACAATTATCTTTCAGAACTGAGCATGTGGAGAGACGTTCGTTCATCTAGCACAAAGGGAACGGTTTGCAGGAGAAACTTTTACTCTGGTTTCTTAGTCTGTTTAATAGTGCCGGTTTGAATTTATTGCAGTTTTCACTGTAAAACCGAGTTGGAGCTAGTACTTCCCCATATATATGTATGGAGTGGAGTTTGCAAGTGAAAAGAAACTTTGTGTTCCCAACAAGCTAGGTGAAGGACGGCTTTCACACACACTTATCTCTCAGAACTGAGCATGTGGAGAGACGTTCGTTCATCTAGCACAAAGGGAACGGGTTGCAGGAGAAACTTTTACTCAGGTTTCTCAGTATGTTTCCTAGTGCCGGTTTGAAGATCGTGCAGTTTTCACTGTAAAACCGAGTTGGAGCTAGTACCTCCCCATATATATTTATGGAGTGGAGTTTGCAAGTGAAAAGAAACTTTGTGTTCCCAACAAGCTAGGTGAAGTACGGCTTTCACACACAATCATCTCTCAGAACTGAGCATGTGGAGAGACGTTCGTTCATCTAGCACAAAGGGAACGGGTTGCAGGAGAAAATATTACTCTGGTGTCTCAGTCTGTTTCCTAGTGCTGGTTTGAAATTCCTGCAGTTTTCACTGTAAAACAGAGTTGGAGCTCTACCTCCCCATATATATGTATGGGGTGGAGTTTGCATCTGAAAAGAAACTTTGTGTTCCCATCAACCTAGGTGAAGGACGGCTTTCACACATAATTATCCCTGAGAACTTAACATGTGGAGAGACGTTCGTTCATCTAGCACAAAGGGAATGGTATGCAGTAGAAACTATTACTCTGGTAACTCAGTCTGTATCCTAGTGCTGGTTTGAAGTTCCTGCAGTTTTCACTGTAAAACCGATTTGGAGCTAGTACCTCCCTATATATATGTAAGGAGTGGAGTTTGCAAGTGAAAAGAAACTTTGTGTTCCCAACAAGCTAGGTGAAGAACGGCTTTCACACACACTTATCTCTCAGAACTGAGCATGTGGAGAGACGTTCGTTCATCTAACACAAATGGAACGGTTTGCAGGAGAAACTTTTACTCTGGATTCTCAGTCTGTTTCCTAGTGCCGGTTTGAAGTTCCTGCAGTTTACACTGTAAAACCGAGTTGGAGTTGGTACCTCCCCATATATATGTATGGAGTTGAGTTTGCAAGTGAAAAGAAACTTTGTGTTCCCAACAAGTTAGTTGAAGGACGGCTTTCACACACACTTATCTCTCAGATCTGAGCATCTGCAGAGACGTTCTTTCATCTAGCACAAAGGAACGGGATGCAGGAGAACCTTTTACTCTGGTTTCTCAGTCTGTTTCCTACTGCCGGTTTGAAGTTCCTGCAGTTTTCACTGTAAAACCGAGTTGGAGCTAATACCTCCCCATATATATGTATGGAGTGGAGTTTGCAAGTGAAAAGAAACTTTGTGTTCCCAACAAGCTAGGGGAAGGACGGCTTTCACACATACTTATCTCTGAGAACTTAGCATGTGGAGAGACGTTCGTTCATCTAGCACAAAGGGAACGGTTTACAGGAGAAACTTTTACTCTGGTAACTCAGTCTGTATACTAGTGCCGGTTTGAAGTTCCAGCAGTTTTCACTGTAAAACCGATTTGGAGCTAGTACCTCCCTATATATATGTAAGGAGTTGAGTTTGCAAGTGAAAAGGTACTTTGTGTTCCCAACAAGCTAGGTGAAGGACGGCTTACACACACACTTATCTCTCAGAACTGAGCATGTGGATAGACGTTCATTCATCTAGCACAAAGGGAAAGGGATGCAGGAGAAACTTTTACTCTGGTTTCTCAGTCTGTTTCCTAGTGCCGGTTTGAAGTTCCTGCAGTTATCACTGTAAAACCGAGTTGGAGCTAATATCTCCCCATATATATGTTTGGAGTGGAGTTTGCAAGTGAAAGAAACTTTGTGTTCCCAACAAGCTAGGTGAAGACGGCTTTCACACACACTTATATCTCAGAACTGAGCATTTTTAGAGACGTTCTTTCATCTAGCACAAAGGAACGTTTTGCAGGAGAAACTTTCACTCTGGTTTCTCAGTCTGTTTCCTAGTGCCGTTTTGAAGTTACTGCAGTATTCACCGTAAAACAGAGTTGGAGCTAGTACCTCCCCATATATATGTATGGAGTGGAGTTTGAAACTGAAAAGAAACTTTGTGTTCCCAATAAGCTATGTGAAGGACGGCTCTCACACACTTATATCTCAGAACTGAGCATGTGGAGAGACGTTCGTTCATCTAGCTCAAAGAGAACGGGATGCAGGAGAATCTTTTACTCTGGTTTCTCCGACTTTTTCCTATTGCCGGTTTGAAGTTCCTTCAGTTTTCACTGTAAAACCGTTTTGGGGCTAGTACCTACCCATAAATATGTATGGAGTGGAGTTTGCAAGTGAAAAGAAACTTTGTGTTCCCAACAAGCTAGGTGAAGGACGGCTTTCACACACACTTATCTCTCAGAACTGAGCATGTGGAGAGAATTTCGTTCATCTAGCACAAATGGAACGTTTTGCAGGAGAAACTTTTACTCTGGATTCTCAGTCTGTTTCCTAGTGCCGGTTTGAAGTTCCTGCAGTTTACACTCTAAACCGAGTTGGAGCTTGTACCTCCCCATATATATGTATGGAGTGGAGTTGGCAACTGAAAAAAACTTTGTGTTCCCAACAAGCTAGTTGAAGGACGGCTTTCACACACATTTTTCTCTCAGAACTGAGCATGTGGAGAGACGTTCGTTCATCTAGCACAAAGGGAAAGGGATGCAGGAGAAACTTTTACTCTGGTTTCTCAGTCTGTTTCCTAGGGCCGGATTGAAGTTCCTGCAGTTTTCACTGTAAAACTGATTAGTAGATAGTACTTCCCCATATATATGTATGGAGTGGAGTTTGCAAGTGAAAAGAAACTTTGTGTTCCCAACAAGCTAGGTGAAGGACGGCTTTCACACACACTTATCTCTCAGAACTGAGCATGTGGAGAGACGTTCGTTCATCTAGCACAAAGGGAACGGTTTGCAGGTGAAACTTTACTCTTCTTTCTCAGTCTGTTTCCTAGTGCCGGTTTGAATTTCCTGCAGTTTTCACTGTAAAACCGAGTTGGAGCTAGTACTTCCCCATATATATCTATGGAATGGAGTTTGCAATTGAAAAGAAACTTTGTGTTCCCAACAAGCTAGTTGAAGGACGGCTTTCACACACACTTATCTCTCAGAACTGACCATGTGGAGAGACGTTCGTTCATCTAGCTCAAAGGGAACGGGATGCAGGAGAAACTTTTACTCTGGTTTCTCAGTCTGTTTCCTAGTGCCGGTTTGAAGTTCCTGCAGTTTTCACTGTAAAACCGTTTTGGAGCTAGTACCTACCAATAAATATGTATGGAGTGGAGTTTGCAACTGAAAAGAAACTTTGTGTTCCCAGCAAGCTAGTTGAAGGACGGCTTTCACACACACTTATCTCTCAGAACTGAGCATGTGGATAGACGTTCGTTCATCTAGCACAAATGGAACGGTTTTCAGGAGAAACTTTTACTCTGGATTCTCAGTCTGTTTCCTAGTGCCGGTTTGAAGTTCCTGCTGTTTACACTGTAAAACCGAGTTGGAGCTAGTACCTCCCCATATATATGTATGGAGTGGAGTTGGCAACTGAAAAAAAACTTTGTGTTTCCAACAAGCTAGGTGAAGGACGACTTTCACTCACACTTATCTCTTAGAACTGAGCATGTGGAGAGACGTTCGTTCATCTAGCACAAAGGGAACGGGATGCAGGAGAAACTTTTAATCTAGTTTCTCAGTCTGTTTCCTAGGGCCGTTTTGATGTTCCTGTAGTTTACACTGTAAAACCGAGTTGGAGCTAGTACCTCCAGATATATATGTATGGAGTGGAGTTGGCAAATGAAAAAAACTTTGTGTTCCCAACAAGCTAGTTGAAGGACGGCTTTCACACACACTTATCTCTCAGAACTGAGCATGTGGAGAGACGTTCGTTCATCTAGCACAAAGGGAACGGGACGCAGGAGAAACTTTTACTCTGGTTTCTCAGTCTGTTTCCTAGGGCCGGTTTGAAGTTCCTGCAATTTTCACACTTAAACAGATTTGGAGCTGGTACCTCCCCATATATATGTATGGAGTGGAGTTTGCAAGTGAAAAGAAACTTTGTGTTCCCAACAAGCTAGGTTAAGGACGGCTTTCACACACACATTTCTCTCAGAACTGAGCATGTGGAGAGATGTTCGTTCATCTAGCACAAAGGGAACGGTTTGCAGGAGAAACTTTACTCTTCTTTCTCAGTCTGATTTCTAGTGCCGGTTTGAATTTCCTGCAGTTTTCACTGTAAAACCGAGTTGGAGCTAGTACTTCCCCATATATATGTATGGAGTGGAGTTTGCAAGTGAAAAGAAACTTTGTGTTCCCAACAAGCTTGTGAAAGACAGCTTTCACACACACTTATCTCCAGAACTCAGCATCTGGAGAGACGTTCGTTCATCTAGCACAAAGTGAACGGGATGCAGGAGAAACTTTTACTCTGGTTTCTCAGTCTGTTTCTTAGTGCCGGTTTGAAGTTCCTGCAGTTTTCACTGTAAAACCGAGTTGGAGCTTGTACCTCCCTATATATATGTATGGAGTGGAGTTTGCAAGTGAAAAGAAACTTTGTGTTCCCAACAAGCTAGGTGAAGGACGGCTTTCACACACACATATCTCTTTGAACTGAGCATGTGGAGAGACGTTCGTTCATCTAGTAAAAAGATAACGGGTTGCAGGAGAAACTTTTACTCTTGTTTCTCAGTCTGTTTCCTGGTGCCGGTTTGAAGTTCCTGCAATTTTCACTGTAAAACCGAGTTGGAGCTAGTACTTCCCCTTATATGTGTATGCAGTGGAATTTGCATGTGAAAAGAAACTTTGTGTTCCCAACAAGCTAGGTGAAGGACGGCATTCACACACACTTATCTCTCAGAACTGAGCATGTGGAGAGACGTTCGTTCACCTAGCACAAAGGGAACGGTTTGCAGGAGAAATTTTACTCTGGATTCTCAGTCTGTTTCCTAGTGCCGGTTTGAAGTTCCTGCAGTTTTCACTGTAAAACCGAGTTGGATCTAATATCTCCCAATATATATGTTTGGAGTGGAGTTTGCAAGTGAAAAGAAACTTTGTGTTCCCAACAAGCTATCTGAAGGACGGCTTTCACACACTTATATCTCAGAACAGAGCATGTGGAGAGAAGTTCGTTCATCTAGCTCAAAAGGAACGGGATGCAGGAGAAACTTTTACTCTGGTTTCTCAGTCTGTTTCCTAGTGCCGGTTTGAAGTTCCTGCAGTTTTCACTGTAAAACCGTTTTGGAGCTAGTACCTACCCATAAATATGTATGGAGTGGAGTTTGCAAGTGAAAAGAAAATTTGTGTTCCCAACAAGCTAGGTGAAGGACGGCTTTCACACACATTTATCTCTCAGAAATGAGCATGTGGAGAGACTTTCTTTCATCTAGCACAAATGGAACGTTTTGCAGGAGAAACTTTTACTCTGGATTCTCAGTCTGTTTCCTAGTGCCGGTTTGAAGTTCCTGCAGTTTACACTTTAAAACCGAGTTGGAGCTTGTACCTCCCCATATATATGTATGGAGTGGAGTTGGCAACTGAAAAAAACTTTGTGTTCCCAACAAGCTAGTTGAAGCACGGCTTTCACACACGTTTTTCTCTCAGAACTGAGCATGTGGAGAGACGTTCGTTCATCTAGCACAAAGGGAATGGGATGCAGGAGAAACTTTTACTCTGGTTTCTCAGTCTGTTTCCTAGGGCCGGATTGAAGTTCCTGCAGTTTTCACTGTAAAACTGATTTGTAGCTAGTACTTCCCCATATAAATGTATGGAGAGGTGTTTGCAACTGAAAAGAAACTTTGTGTTCCCAACAAGCTAGGTGAAGGACGGCTTTCACACACACTTATTTCTTCAGAACTGAACATGTGGAGAGACGTTCGTTCATCTAGCACAAAGGGATCGGGTTGCAGTAGAAACTTTTACTCTGGTTTCTCAGACTATTTCCTAGTGCCGGTTTGAAGTTCCAGCAGTTTTCACTGTAAAATCGAGTTGGAGCTAATACTTCCCCATATTTATGTATGGAGTGGAGTTTGCAAGTGAAAAGATACTTTGTGTTCCCAAAAAGCTAGGTGAAGGACGGCATTCACACACACTTATCTCTCAGAACTGAGCATGTGGAGAGACGTTCGTTCATCTAGCACAAAGGGAACGGTTTGCAGGAGAAACTTTTACTCTGGTTTCCCAGTCTGTTTCCTAGTGCCGGTTTTCAGTTCCTGCAGTTTTCACTGTAAAACCGTTTTGGAGCTAGTACCTACCAATAAATATGTATGGAGTGGTGTTTGCAACTGAAAAGAAACTTTGTGTTCCCAACAAGCTAGTTGAAGGACGGCTTTCACACACACTTATCTCTCAGAACTGAGCATGTGGAGAGACCTTCGTTCATCTAGCACAAAGAAAACGGGTTGCAGGAGAAACTTTTACTCTTGTTTCTCATTCTGTTTCCTACTGCCGGTTTGAAGTTCCTGCAGTTTTCACTGTAAAACCGAGTAGGAGCTAGTACTTCCCCTTATATATATATGGAGTGGAGTTTGCAAGTGAAAAGAAACTTTGTGTTCCCAACAAGCTAGGATTAAGGACGGCATTCACACACACATATCTCTCAGAACTGAGCATGTGGAGAGACGTTCGTTCATCTAGCTCAAAGGGAACGTAATGCAGGAGAAACTTTTACTCTTGTTTCTCATTCTGTTTCCTAGTTCCGGTTTGAAGTTCCTGCAGTTTTCACTGTAAAACCGAGTAGGAGCTAGTACTTCCCCTTATATATGTATGGAGTGGAGTTTGCAATTAAAAAGAAACTTCGTGTTCCCAACAAGATAGGTGAAGGACGGCATTCACACACACATATCTCTCAGAACTGAGCATGTGGAGAGACGTTCGTTCATCTAGCTCAAAGGGAACGGGATGCAGGAGAAACTTTTACTCTGGTTTCTCAGTCTGTTTCCTAGTGCCGGTTTTAAGTTCCTGCAGTTTTCACTGTAAAACCGTTTTGGAGCTAGTACCTACCAATAAATATGTATGGAGTGGAGTTTGTAAATGAAAAGAAACTTTGTGTTCCCAACAAGCTAGTTGAAGGACGGCTTTCACACACCCTTATCTCTCAGAACTGAGCATGTGGAGAGACGTTCGTTCATCTAGCTCAAAGGGAACGGGATGCAGGAGAAACATTTACTCGGGTTTCTCAGTCTGTTTCCTAGGGCCGGTTTCAAGTTCCTGCAATTTACACTGTAAAACAGTGTTGGAGCTAGTACCTCCCCATATATATGTATGGAGTGGAGTTGGCAACTGAAAAAAAATTTGTGTTCCCAACAAGCTAGGTGAAGGACGGCTTTCACACTAACTTATCTCTCAGAACTGAGCATGTGGAGAGACGTTCGTTCATTTAGCACAAAGGGAACGATTTGCAGGAGAAACTTTACTCTTTTTTCTCAGTCTGTTTCCTAGTGCCGGTTTGAATTTCCTGCAGTTTTCACTGTAAAACCGAGTTGGAGCTAGTACTTCCCCATATATATGTATGGAGTGGAGTTTGCAAGTGAAAAGAAACTTTGTGTTCCCAACAAGCTAGGTGAAGGACGGCGTTCACACACACTTATCTCTCAGGACTGAGCATGTGGAGAGACGTTCGTTCATCAAGCACAAAGGGAACGGGTTGCAGGAGAAACTTTTTCTCTGGTTTCTCAGTCTGTTTCCTAGTGCCGGTTTGAAGTTCCTGCAGTTTTCACTGTAAAACCGAGTTGGAGCTAGTACCTCCCCATATATATGTATGGAGTGGAGTTTGCAAGTGAAAAGAAACTTTGTGTTCCCAACAAGCTAGTTGAAGGATGGCTTTCACACACACTTATCTCTCAGAACTGAGCATGTGGAGCGACGTTCGTTCATCTAGCTCAAATGGAACGGGATGCAGGAGAAACTTTTACTCTGGTTTCTCATTCTGTTTCCTAATGCCGGTTTGAAGTTCCTGCAGTTTTCACTGTAAAACCGTTTTGGAGCTAGTACCTACCAATAAATATGTATGGAGTGGAGTTTGCAACTGAAAAGAAACTTTGTGTTCCCAACAAGCTAGGTGAAAGACGGCTTTCACACACACTTATCCCTCAGAACTGAGCATGTGGAGCGACGTTCGTTCATCTAGCTCAAATGGAACGGGATGCAGGAGAAACTTTTACTCTGGTTTCTCATTCTGTTTCCTAATGCCGGTTTGAAGTTCCTGCAGTTTTCACTGTAAAACAGTGTTGGAGCTTGTACCTCCCCATATATATGTATGGAGTGGAGTTGGCAACTGAAAAAAACTTTGTGTTCCCAACAAGCTAGTTGAAGCACGGCTTTCACACACGTTTTTCTCTCAGAACTGAGCATGTGGAGAGACGTTCGTTCATCTAGCACAAAGGGAATGGGATGCAGGAGAAACTTTTACTCTGGTTTCTCAGTCTGTTTCCTAGGGCCGGATTGAAGTTCCTGCAGTTTTCACTGTAAAACTGATTTGTAGCTAGTACTTCCCCATATAAATGTATGGAGAGGTGTTTGCAACTGAAAAGAAACTTTGTGTTCCCAACAAGCTAGGTGAAGGACGGCTTTCACACACACTTATTTCTTCAGAACTGAACATGTGGAGAGACGTTCGTTCATCTAGCACAAAGGGATCGGGTTGCAGTAGAAACTTTTACTCTGGTTTCTCAGACTGTTTCCTAGTGCCGGTTTGAAGTTCCAGCAGTTTTCACTGTAAAATCGAGTTGGAGCTAATACTTCCCCATATTTATGTATGGAGTGGAGTTTGCAAGTGAAAAGATACTTTGTGTTCCCAAAAAGCTAGGTGAAGGACGGCATTCACACACACTTATCTCTCAGAACTGAGCATGTGGAGAGACGTTCGTTCATCTAGCACAAAGGGAACGGTTTGCAGGAGAAACTTTTACTCTGGTTTCCCAGTCTGTTTCCTAGTGCCGGTTTTCAGTTCCTGCAGTTTTCACTGTAAAACTGTTTTGGAGCTAGTACCTACCAATAAATATGTATGGAGTGGTGTTTGCAACTGAAAAGAAACTTTGTGTTCCCAACAAGCTAGTTGAAGGACGGCTTTCACACACACGTATCTCTCAGAACTGAGCATGTGGAGAGACCTTCGTTCATCTAGCACAAAGAAAACGGGTTGCAGGAGAAACTTTTACTCTTGTTTCTCATTCTGTTTCCTAGTTCCGGTTTGAAGTTCCTGCAGTTTTCACTGTAAAACCGAGTAGGAGCTAGTACTTCCCCTTATATATGTATGGAGTGGAGTTTGCAAGTGAAAAGAAACTTTGTGTTCCCAACAAGCTAGGATTAAGGACGGCATTCACACACACATATCTCTCAGAACTGAGCATGTGGAGAGACGTTCGTTCATCTAGCTCAAAGGGAACGTAATGCAGGAGAAACTTTTACTCTTGTTTCTCATTCTGTTTCCTAGTTCCGGTTTGAAGTTCCTGCAGTTTTCACTGTAAAACCGAGTAGGAGCTAGTACTTCCCCTTATATATGTATGGAGTGGAGTTTGCAATTAAAAAGAATCTTCGTGTTCCCAACAAGATAGGTGAAGGACGGCATTCACACACACATATCTCTCAGAACTGAGCATGTGGAGAGACGTTCGTTCATCTAGCTCAAAGGGAACGGGATGCAGGAGAAACTTTTACTCTGGTTTCTCAGTCTGTTTCCTAGTGCCGGTTTTAAGTTCCTGCAGTTTTCACTGTAAAACCGTTTTGGAGCTAGTACCTACCAATAAATATGTATGGAGTGGAGTTTGTAAATGAAAAGAAACTTTGTGTTCCCAACAAGCTAGTTGAAGGACGGCTTTCACACACCCTTATCTCTCAGAACTGAGCATGTGGAGAGACGTTCGTTCATCTAGCTCAAAGGGAACGGGATGCAGGAGAAACATTTACTCGGGTTTCTCAGTCTGTTTCCTAGGGACGGTTTCAAGTTCCTGCAATTTACACTGTAAAACAGTGTTGGAGCTAGTACCTCCCCATATATATGTATGGAGTGGAGTTGGCAACTGAAAAAAAATTTGTGTTCCCAACAAGCTAGGTGAAGGACGGCTTTCACACTAACTTATCTCTCAGAACTGAGCATGTGGAGAGACGTTCGTTCATTTAGCACAAAGGGAACGATTTGCAGGAGAAACTTTACTCTTTTTTCTCAGTCTGTTTCCTAGTGCCGGTTTGAATTTCCTGCAGTTTTCACTGTAAAACCGAGTTGGAGCTAGTACTTCCCCATATATATGTATGGAGTGGAGTTTGCAAGTGAAAAGAAACTTTGTGTTCCCAACAAGCTAGGTGAAGGACGGCTTTCACACACACTTATCTCTCAGGACTGAGCATGTGGAGAGACGTTCGTTCATCAAGCACAAAGGGAACGGGTTGCAGGAGAAACTTTTTCTCTGGTTTCTCAGTCTGTTTCCTAGTGCCGGTTTGAAGTTCCTGCAGTTTGCACTGTAAAACCGAGTTGGAGCTAGTACCTCCCCATATATATGTATGGAGTGGAGTTTGCAAGTGAAAAGAAACTTTGTGTTCCCAACAAGCTAGTTGAAGGATGGCTTTCACACACACTTATCTCTCAGAACTGAGCATGTGGAGCGACGTTCGTTCATCTAGCTCAAATGGAACGGGATGCAGGAGAAACTTTTACTCTGGTTTCTCATTCTGTTTCCTAATGCCGGTTTGAAGTTCCTGCAGTTTTCACTGTAAAACCGTTTTGGAGCTAGTACCTACCAATAAATATGTATGGAGTGGAGTTTGCAACTGAAAAGAAACTTTGTGTTCCCAACAAGCTAGGTGAAAGACGGCTTTCACACACACTTATCCCTCAGAACTGAGCATGTGGAGAGACGTTCGTTCATCTAGCACAAAGGGAACGGGATGCAGGAGAAACTTTTAATCTGGTTTCTCAGTCTGTTTCCTAGGGCCGGTTTGATGTTCCTGCAGTTTACACTGTAAAACCGAGTTGGAGCTTGTACCTTCCCATATATATGTATGGAGTGGAGTAGGCAACTGAAAAAAACTTTGTGTTCCCAACAAGCTAGGTGAAGGACGGCTTTCACACACACTTATCTCTCAGAACTGAGCATGTGGAGAGACGTTCGTTCATCTAGAAAAAAGGGAACGGGATGCAGGAGAAAATTTTACTCTGGTTTCTCAGTCTGTTTCCTAGTGCCGGTTTGAAGTTCCTGCAGTTTTCACTGTAAAACCGAGTTGGAACTTGTACCTCCCTATATATATGTATGGAGTGGAGTTTGCAAGTGAAAAGAAACTTTGTGTTCCCAACAAGCTAGGTGAAGGACGGCTTTCACACACACATATCTCTCTGAACTGAGCATGTGGAGAGACGTTCGTTCATCTAGCAAAAATATAACGGGTTGCAGGAGAAACTTTTACTCTTGTTTCTCAGTCTGTTTCCTAGTGCCTTTTTGAAGTTCCTGCAGTTTTCACTGTAAAACCGTGTTGGAACTAGTACCTACCCCTATATATGTATGGAGAGGAGTTTGCAACTGAAAAGAAACTTTGTGTTCCCAACAAGCTAGGTGAAGGACGGCTTTAACACACACTTATTTCTTCAGAACTGAGCATGTGGAGAGACGTTCGTTCATCTAGCACAAAGGGAACGGGTTGCAGTAGAAACTTTTACTCTGGTTTCTCAGACTGTTTCCTAGTGCCGGTTTGAAGTTCCTGCAGTTTTCACTGTAAAACCGAGTTGGAGCTAGTACTTCCCCATATATATGTATGGAGTGGAGTTTGCAAGTGAAAAGAAACTTTGTGTTCCCAACAAGCTGGTGAAAGAAAGCTTTCACACACACATATCTCTCAGAACTGAGCATCTGGAGAGACGTTCGTTCATCCAGCACAAAGAAAACGGGTTGCAGGGGAAACTTTTACTCTTGTTTCTCAGTCTTTTTCCTAGTGCCGGTTTGAAGTTCCTGCAGTTTTCACTGTAAAACAGTTTTGGAGCTAGTACCTACCAATAAATATGTATGGAGTGGAGTTTGCAACTGAAAAGAAACTTTGAGTTCCCAACAAGCTAGGTGAAGGACGGCTTTCACACACACTTATCTCTCAGAACTGAGCATGTGGAGAGACGTTCGTTCATCTAGCACAAAGGGAACGGTTTGCAGGAGAAACTTTACTCTTTTTTCTCAGTCTGTTTCCTAGTGCCGGTTAGAATTTCCTGCAGTTTTCACTGTAAAACCGAGTTGGAGCTAGTACTTCCCCATATATATGTATGGAGTGGAGTTTGCAAGTGAAAAGAAACTTTGTGTTCCCAACAAGCTAGGTGAAGGACGGCTTTCACACACACTTATCTCTCAGAACTGAGCATGTGGAGAGACGTTCGTTCATCTAGCACAAAGAAAACGGGTTGCAGGAGAAACTTTTACTCTTCTTTCTCAGTCTGTTTCCTAGTGCCGGTTTGAAGTTCCTGCAGTTTTCACTGTAAAACTGAGTTGGAGCTAGTACTTCCCCTTATATATGTATGGAGTGGAGTTTGCAACTGAAAAAAAACTTTGTGTTCCCAACAAGATAGGTGAAGGGCGGCTTTCACACACACTTATCTCTCAGAACTGAGCATGTGTAGAGACGTTCGTTCATCTAGCACAAAGGGAACGGGATGCAGGAGAAACTTTTAATCTGGTTTCTAAGTCTGTTTCCTAGGGCCGGTTTGATGTTCCTGCAGTTTACACTGTAAAACCGAGTTGGAGCTTGTACCTTCCCATATATATGTATGGAGTGGAGTTGGCAACTGAAAAAAACTTTGTGTTCCCAACAAGCTAGGTGAAGGACGGCTTTCACACACACATATCTCTCTGAACTGAGCATGTGGAGAGACGTTCGTTCATCTAGCAAAAAGATAACGGTTTGCAGGAGAAACTTTTACTCTTGTTTCTCAGTCTGTTTCCTAGTGCCGGTTTGATGTTCCTGCAGTTTTCACTGTAAAACCGAGTTGGAGCTGGAACCTCCCACTATATATGTATGGAGAGGAGTTTGTAACTGAAAAGAAACTTTGTGTTCCCAACAAGCTAGGTGAAGGACGGCTTTAACACACACTTATTTCTTCAGAACTGAGCATGTGGAGAGACGTTCGTTCATCTAGCACAAAGGGAACGGGTTGCAGTAGCAACTTTTACTCTGGTTTCTCAGACTGTTTCCTAGTGCCGGTTTGAAGTTCCTGCAGTTTTCACTGTAAAACCGAGTTGGAGCTAGTGCTTCCCCTTATATTTGTATGGAGTGGAGTTTGCAAGTGAAAAGAAACTTTGTGTTCCCAACAAGCTGGTGAAAGACAGCTTTCACACACACTTATCTCTCAGAACTGAGCATGTGGAGAGACGTTCGTTCATCTAGCACAAAGGGAACGGGATGCAGGAGGAACTTTTACTCTGGTTTCTCTGTCTGTTTCCTAGGGCCGGTTTGAAGTTCCTGCAGTTTTCACTGTAAAACCGATTTGGAGCTAGTACCTCCCCATATATATGTATGGAGTGGAGTTTGCAAGTGAAAAGAACCTTTGTGTTCCCAACAACCTAGGTGAAGGACGGCTTTCACACACACTTATCACTCAGAACTGAGCATGTGGAGAGACGTTCGTTCATCTAGCACAAAGGGAACGGTTTGCAGGAGAAACTTTACTCTTCTTTCTCAGTCTGATTCCTAGTGCCGGTTAGAATTTCCTGCAGTTTTCACTGTAAAACCGAGTTGGAGCTAGTACTTCCCCATATATATGTATGGAGTGGAGATTGCAAGTGAAAAGAAACTTTGTGTTCCCAACAAGCTGGTGAAAGACAGCTTTCACACACACATATCTCTCAGAACTGAGCATCTGGAGAGACGTTCTTTCAACTAGCACAAAGGGAACGGGATGCTGGAGAAACTTTTACTCTGGTTTCTCAGTCTGTTTCCTAGTGCCGGTTTGAAGTTCCTGCAGTTTTCTCTGTAAAACCGAGTTGGAGCTAGTATCTCCCCATATATATGTATGGAGTGGAGTTTGCAAGTGAAAAGAAAATTTGTGTTCCCAACAAGCTAGGTGAAGGACGGCATTCACACACACTTATCTCTCAGAACTGAGCATGTGGAGAGACGTTCGTTCATCTAGCACAAAGAAAACGGGTTGCAGGAGAAACTTTTACTCTTGTTTCTCAGTCTGTTTCCTAGTGCCGGTTTGAAGTTCCTGCAGTTTTCACTGTAAAACCGAGTTGGAGCTAGTACTTCCCCTTATATATGTATGGAGTGGAGTTTGCAAGTGAAAAGAAACTTTGTGTTCCCAACAAGCTAGGTGAAGGACGGCTTTCACACACAAATATCTCTCTGAACTGAGCATGTGGAGAGACGTTCGTTCATCTAGCTCAAAGGGAACGGGATGCAGGAGAAACTTTTACTCTGGTTTCTCAGTCTGTTTCCTAGTGCCGGTTTTAAGTTCCTGCAGTTTTCACTGTAAAACCGTTTTGGAGCTAGTACCTACCAATAAATATGTATGGAGTGGAGTTTGTAACTGAAAAGAAACTTTGTGTTCCCAACAAGCTAGTTGAAGGACGGCTTTCCCACACCCTTATCTCTCAGAACTGAGCATGTGGAGAGACGTTCGTTCATCTAGCTCAAAGGGAATGGGATGCAGGAGAAACATTTACTCGGGTTTCTCAGTCTGTTTCCTAGGGCCGGTTTGAAGTTCCTGCAATTTACACTGTAAAACAGTGTTGGAGCTAGTACCTCCCCATATATATGTATGGAGTTTAGTTGGCAACTGAAAAAAAATTTGTGTTCCCAACAAGCTAGGTGAAGGACGGCTTTCACACTAACTTATCTCTCAGAACTGAGCATGTGGAGAGACGTTCGTTCATTTAGCACAAAGGGAACGATTTGCAGGAGAAACTTTACTCTTTTTTCTCAGTCTGTTTCCTAGTGCCGGTTTGAAGTTCCTGCAGTTTTCACTGTAAAACAGAGTTGGAGCTAGTACTTCCCCATATATATGTATGGAGTGGAGTTTGCAAGTGAAAAGAAACTTTGTGTTCCCAACAAGCTAGGTGAAGGACGGCTTTCACACACACTTATCTCTCAGGACTGAGCATGTGGAGAGACGTTCGTTCATCAAGCACAAAGGGAACGGGTTGCAGGAGAAACTTTTTCTCTGGTTTCTCAGTCTGTTTCCTAGTGCCGGTTTGAAGTTCCTGCAGTTTTCACTGTAAAACCGAGTTGGAGCTAGTACCTCCCCATATATATGTATGGAGTGGAGTTTGCAAGTGAAAAGAAACTTTGTGTTCCCAACAAGCTAGTTGAAGGATGGCTTTCACACACACTTATCTCTCAGAACTGAGCATGTGGAGCGACGTTCGTTCATCTAGCTCAAATGGAACGGGATGCAGGAGAAACTTTTACTCTGGTTTCTCATTCTGTTTCCTAATGCCGGTTTGAAGTTCCTGCAGTTTTCACTGTAAAACCGTTTTGGAGCTAGTACCTACCAATAAATATGTATGGAGTGGAGTTTGCAACTGAAAAGAAACTTTGTGTTCCCAACAAGCTAGGTGAAAGACGGCTTTCACACACACTTATCCCTCAGAACTGAGCATGTGGAGAGACGTTCGTTCATCTAGCACAAAGGGAACGGGATGCAGGAGAAACTTTTAATCTGGTTTCTCAGTCTGTTTCCTAGGGCCGGTTTGATGTTCCTGCAGTTTACACTGTAAAACCGAGTTGGAGCTTGTACCTTCCCATATATATGTATGGAGTGGAGTAGGCAACTGAAAAAAACTTTGTGTTCCCAACAAGCTAGGTGAAGGACGGCTTTCACACACACTTATCTCTCAGAACTGAGCATGTGGAGAGACGTTCGTTCATCTAGAAAAAAGGGAACGGGATGCAGGAGAAAATTTTACTCTGGTTTCTCAGTCTGTTTCCTAGTGCCGGTTTGAAGTTCCTGCAGTTTTCACTGTAAAACCGAGTTGGAACTTGTACCTCCCTATATATATGTATGGAGTGGAGTTTGCAAGTGAAAAGAAACTTTGTGTTCCCAACAAGCTAGGTGAAGGACGGCTTTCACACACACATATCTCTCTGAACTGAGCATGTGGAGAGACGTTCGTTCATCTAGCAAAAATATAACGGGTTGCAGGAGAAACTTTTACTCTTGTTTCTCAGTCTGTTTCCTAGTGCCGGTTTGAAGTTCCTGCAGTTTTCACTGTAAAACCGTGTTGGAACTAGTACCTACCCCTATATATGTATGGAGAGGAGTTTGCAACTGAAAAGAAACTTTGTGTTCCCAACAAGCTAGGTGAAGGACGGCTTTAACACACACTTATTTCTTCAGAACTGAGCATGTGGAGAGACGTTCGTTCATCTAGCACAAAGGGAACGGGTTGCAGTAGAAACTTTTACTCTGGTTTCTCAGACTGTTTCCTAGTGCCGGTTTGAAGTTCCTGCAGTTTTCACTGTAAAACCGAGTTGGAGCTAGTACTTCCCCATATATATGTATGGAGTGGAGTTTGCAAGTGAAAAGAAACTTTGTGTTCCCAACAAGCTGGTGAAAGACAGCTTTCACACACACATATCTCTCAGAACTGAGCATCTGGAGAGACGTTCGTTCATCCAGCACAAAGGGAACGGGATGCAGGAGAAACTTTTACTCTGCTTTCTCAGACTGTTTCCTAGTGCCGGTTTGAAGTTCCTGCATTTTTCACTGTAAAACCGTGTTGGAGCTTGAACCTCCCCTTATATATGTATGGAGTGGAGTTTGCAAGTGAAAAGAAACTTTGTGTTCCCAACAAGCTAGGTGAAGGACGGCTTTCACACACACTTATTTCTCAGAACTGAGCATGTGGAGAGACGTTCGTTCATCTAGCACAAAGAAAACGGGTTGCAGGGGAAACTTTTACTCTTGTTTCTCAGTCTGTTTCCTAGTGCCGGTTTGAAGTTCCTGCAGTTTTCACTGTAAAACCGAGTTGGAGCTAGTACTTCCCCTTATATATGTATGGAGTGGAGTTTGCAAGTGAAAGGAAACTTTGTGTTCCCAACAAGCTAGGTGAAGAACGGGTTTCACACACACATATCTCTCTGAACTGAGCATGTGGAGAGACGTTCGTTCATCTAGCAAAAAGATAACGAGTTGCAGGAGAAACTTTTACTCTTGTTTCTCAGTCTGTTTCCTAGTGCCGGTTTGAAGTTCCTGCAGTTTTCACTGTAAAACAGTTTTGGAGCTAGTACCTACCAATAAATATGTATGGAGTGGAGTTTGCAACTGAAAAGAAACTTTGAGTTCCCAACAAGCTAGGTGAAGGACGGCTTTCACACACACTTATCTCTCAGAACTGAGCATGTGGAGAGACGTTCGTTCATCTAGCACAAAGGGAACGGTTTGCAGGAGAAACTTTACTCTTTTTTCTCAGTCTGTTTCCTAGTGCCGGTTAGAATTTCCTGCAGTTTTCACTGTAAAACCGAGTTGGAGCTAGTACTTCCCCATATATATGTATGGAGTGGAGTTTGCAAGTGAAAAGAAACTTTGTGTTCCCAACAAGCTAGGTGAAGGACGGCTTTCACAGACACTTATCTCTCAGAACTGAGCATGTGGAGAGATGTTCGTTCATCTAGCTCAAATGGAACGGGATGCAGGAGAAACTTTTACTCTGGTTTCTCATTCTGTTTCCTAATGCCGGTTTGAAGTTCCTGCAGTTTTCACTGTAAAACCGTTTTGGAGCTAGTACCTACCAATAAATATGTATGGAGTGGAGTTTGCAACTGAAAAGAAACTTTGTGTTCCCAACAAGCTAGGTGAAGGACGGCTTTCACACACACTTATCCCTCAGAAATGAGCATGTGGATAGACGTTCGTTCATCTAGCACAAATGGATCGGTTTGCAGGAGAAACTTTTACTCTGGATTCTCAGTCTGTTTCCTAGTGCCGGTTTGAAGTTCCTGCAGTTTACACTGTAAAACCGTGTTGGAGCTAGTACCTCCCCATATATATGTATGGAGTGGAGTTGGCAACTGAAAAAAAACTTTGTGTTCCCAACAAGATAGGTGAAGGACGGCTTTCACACACACTTATCTCTCAGAACTGAGCATGTGGAGAGACGTTCGTTCATCTAGCACAAAGGGAACGGGATGCAGGAGAAACTTTTAATCTGGTTTCTCAGTCTGTTTCCTAGGGCTGGTTTGATGTTCCTGCAGTATACACTGTAAAACCGAGTTGGAGCTTGTACCTTCCCATATATATGTATGGAGTGGAGTTGGCAACTGAAAAAAACTTTGTGTTCCCAACAAGCTAGTTGAAGTACGGCTTTCACACACACTTGTCTCTCAGAACTGAGCATGTGGAGAGACGTTCGTTCATCTAGCACAAAGGGAACGGGTTGCAGTAGCAACTTTTACTCTGGTTTCTCAGACTGTTTCCTAGTGCCGGTTTGAAGTTCCTGCAGTTTTCACTGTAAAACCGAGTTGGAGCTAGTACTTCCCCTTATATTTGTATGGAGTGGAGTTTGCAAGTGAAAAGAAACTTTGTGTTCCCAACAAGCTGGTGAAAGACAGCTTTCACACACACTTATCTCTCAGAACTGAGCATCTGGAGAGACGTTCGTTCATCTAGCACAAAGGGAACGGGATGCAGGAGAAACTTTTACTCTGGTTTCTCAGTCTGTTTCCTAGTGCCGGTTTGAAGTTCCTGCAGTTTTCACTGTAAAACCGAGTTGGAGCTTGAACCTCCCCTTATATATGTATGGAGTGGAGTTAGCAAGTGAAAAGAAACTTTGTGTTCCCAACAAGCTAGGTGAAGGACGGCTTTCACACACACTTATCTCTCAGAACTGAGCATGTGGAGAGACGTTCGTTCATCTAGCACAAAGAAAACGGGTTGCAGGAGAAACTTTTACTCTTCTTTCTCAGTCTGTTTCCTAGTGCCGGTTTGAAGTTCCTGCAGTTTTCACTGTAAAACTGAGTTGGAGCTAGTACTTCCCCTTTTATATGTATGGAGTGGAGTTTGCAACTGAAAAAAAACTTTGTGTTCCCAACAAGATAGGTGAAGGGCGGCTTTCACACACACTTATCTCTCAGAACTGAGCATGTGGAGAGACGTTCGTTCATCTAGCACAAAGGGAACGGGATGCAGGAGAAACTTTTAATCTGGTTTCTAAGTCTGTTTCCTAGGGCCGGTTTGATGTTCCTGCAGTTTACACTGTAAAACCGAGTTGGAGCTTGTACCTTCCCATATATATGTATGGAGTGGAGTTGGCAACTGAAAAAAACTTTGTGTTCCCAACAAGCTAGGTGAAGGACGGCTTTCAGACACACTTATCTCTCAGAACTGAGCATGTGGAGAGACGTTCGTTCATCTAGCACAAAGAAAACGGGTTGCAGGAGAAACTTTTACTCTTCTTTCTCAGTCTGTTTCCTAGTGCTGGTTTGAAGTTCCTGCAGTTTTCACTGTAAAACCGAGTTGGAGCTAGTACTTCCCCTTATATATGTATGGATTGGAGTTTGCAAGTGAAAAGAAACTTTGTTTCCCCAACAAGCTAGATGAAGGACGGCATTCACACAAACATATCTCTCAGAACTGAGCATGTGGAGAGACGTTCGTTCATTTGGCTCAAAGGGAACGGGATGCAGGAGAACTTTTACTCTGGTTTCTCAGTCTGTTTCCTAGTGCCGGTTTGAAGTTCCTGCATTTTTCACTGTAAAACAGTTTTGGAGCTAGTACCTACCAATAAATATGTATGGAGTGGAGTTTGCAACTGAAAAGAAACTTTGAGTTCCCAACAAGCTAGGTTAAGGACGGCTTTCACACACACTTATCTCTCAGAACTGAGCATGTGGAGAGACGTTCGTTCATCTAGCAAAAAGGGAACGGTTTACAGGAGAAACTTTTACTCTGGATTCTCAGTCTGTTTCCTAGTGCCGGTTTGAAGTTCCTGCAATTTACACTGTAAAACCGTGTTGGAGCTAGTACCTCCCCATATATATGTATGGAGTGGATTTTGCAACTGAAAAAAAACTTTGTGTTCCCAACAAGATAGGTGAAGGACGGCTTTCACACACACTTATCTCTCAGAACTGAGCATGTGGAGAGACGTTCGTTCATCTAGCACAAAGGGAACGGGATGCAGGAGAAACTTTTAATCTGGTTTCTCAGTCTGTTTCCTAGGGCCGGTTTGATGTTCCTGCAGTTTACACTGTAAAACCGAGTTGGAGCTTGTACCTTCCCATATATATGTATGGAGTGGAGTTGGCAACTGAAAAAAACTTTGTGTTCCCAACAAGCTAGATGAAGGACGGCTTTCACACACACTTATCTCTCAGAACTGAACATGTGGAGAGACGATCGTTCATCTAGCACAAAGGGAACGGGATGCAGGAGAAAATTTTACTCTGGTTTCTCAGTCTGTTTCCTAGTGCCGGTTTGAAGTTCCTGCAGTTTTCACTGTAAAACCGAGTTGGAGCTTGTACCTCCCTATATATATGTATGGAGTGGAGTTTGCAAGTGAAAAGAAACTTTGTGTTCCCAACAAGTTAGGTGAAGGACGGCTTTCACACACACATATCTCTCTGAACTGAGCATGTGGAGAGACGTTCGTTCATCTAGCAAAAAGATAACGGGTTGCAGGAGAAACTTTTACTCTTGTTTCTCAGTCTGTTTCCTAGTGCCGGTTTGATGTTCCTGCAGTTTTCACTGTAAAACCGAGTTGGAGCTAGAACCTCCCACTATATATGTATGGAGAGGGGTTTGCACCTGAAAAGAAACTTTGTGTTCCCAACAAGCTAGGTGAAGGACGGCTTTAACACACACTTTTTTCTTCAGAACTGAGCATGTGGAGAGACGTTCGTTCATCTAGCACAAAGGGAACGGGTTGCAGTAGAAACTTTTACTGTGGTTTCTCAGACTGTTTCCTAGTGCCGGTTTGAAGTTCCTGCAGTTTTCACTGTAAAACCGAGTTGGAGCTAGTACTTCCCCTTATATATGTATGGAGTGGAGTTTGCAAGTGAAAAGAAACTTTGTGTTCCCAACAAGCTGGTGAAAGACAGCTTTCACACACACTTATCTCTCAGAACTGAGCATCTGGAGAGACGTTCGTTCATCTAGCACAAAGGGAACGGGATGCAGGAGAAACTTTTACTCTGGTTTCTCTGTCTGTTTCCTAGGGCCGGTTTGAAGTTCCTGCAGTTTTCACTGTAAAACCGATTTGGAGCTAGTACCTCCCCATATATATGTATGGAGTGGAGTTTGCAAGTGAAAAGAAACTTTGTGTTCCCAACAAGCTAGGTGAAGGACGGCTTTCACACACACTTATCACTCAGAACTGAGCATGTGGAGAGACGTTCGTTCATCTAGCACAAAGGGAACGGTTTGCAGGAGAAACTTTACTCTTCTTTCTCAGTCTGATTCCTAGTGCCGGTTAGAATTTCCTGCAGTTTTCACTGTAAACCCGAGTTGGAGCTAGTACTTCCCCATATATATGTATGGAGTGGATATTGCAAGTGAAAAGAAACTTTGTGTTCCCAACAAGCTGGTGAAAGACAGCTTTCACACACACTTATCTCTCAGAACTGAGCATCTGGAGAGACGTTCTTTCATCTAGCACAAAGGAACGGGATGCTGGAGAAACTTTTACTCTGGTTTCTCAGTCTGTTTCCTAGTGCCGGTTTGAAGTTCCTGCAGTTTTCTCTGTAAAACAGAGTTGGAGCTTGTATCTCCCCATATATATGTATGGAGTGGAGTTTGCAAGTGAAAAGAAAATTTGTGTTCCCAACAAGCTAGGTGAAGGACTGCATTCACACACACTTATCTCTCAGAACTGAGCATGTGGAGAGACGTTCGTTCATCTAGCACAAAGAAAACGGGTTGCAGGGAAACTTTTACTCTTGTTTCTCAGTCTGTTTCCTAGTGCCGGTTTGAAGTTCCTGCAGTTTTCACTGTAAAACCGAGTTGGAGCTAGTACTTCCCCTTATATATGTATGGAGTGGAGTTTGCAAGTGAAAAGAAACTTTGTGTTCCCAACAAGCTAGGTGAAGGACGGCTTTCACACACACATATCTCTCTGAACTGAGCATGTGGAGAGACGTTCGTTCATGTAGCAAAAAGATAACGAGTTGCAGGAGAAACTTTTACTCTTGTTTCTCAGTCTGTTTCCTAGAGCCGGTTTGAAGTTCCTGCAGTTTTCACTGTAAAACAGTTTTGGAGCTAGTACCTACCAATAAATATGTATGGAGTGGAGTTTGCAACTGAAAAGAAACTTTGAGTTCCCAACAAGCTAGGTGAAGGACGGCTTTCACACACACTTATTTCTCAGAACTGAGCATGTGGAGAGACGTTCGTTCATCTAGCACAAAGGGAACGGGATGCAGGAGAAACTTTTACTCGGGTTTCTCAGTCTGTTTCCTAGGGCCGGTTTGAAGTTCCTGCAGTTTTCACTGTAAAACCGATTTGGCGCTTGAACCTCCCCTTATATATGTATGGAGTGGAGTTAGCAATTGAAAAGAAACTTTGTGTTCCCAACAAGCTAGGTGAAGGACGGCTTTCACACACACTTATCTCTCAGAACTGAGCATGTGGAGAGAGGTTCGTTCATCTAGCACAAAGAAAACGGGTTGCAGGAGAAACTTTTACTCTTCTTTCTCAGTCTGTTTCCTAGTGCCGGTTTGAAGTTCCTGCAGTTTTCACTGTAAAACCGAGTTGGAGCTAGTACTTCCCCTTATATATGTATGGAGTGGAGTTTGCAAGTGAAAAGAAACTTTGTTTCCCCAACAAGCTAGGTGAAGGACGGCATTCACACAAACATATCTCTCAGAACTGAGCATGTGGAGAGACGTTCGTTCATTTGGCTCAAAGGGAACGGGATGCAGGAGAAATTTTACTCTGTTTTCTCAGTCTGTTTCCTAGTGCCGGTTTTAAGTTCCTGCATTTTTCACTGTAAAACAGTTTTGGAGCTAGTACCTACCAATAAATATGTATGGAGTGGAGTTTGCAACTGAAAAGAAACTTTCAGTTCCCAACAAGCTAGGTTAAGGACGGCTTTCACACACACTTATCTCTCAGAACTGAGCATGTGGAGAGACGTTAGTTCATCTAGCACAAAGGGAACGGTTTGCAGGAGAAACTTTTACTCTGGATTCTCATTCTGTTTCCTAGTGCCGGTTTGAAGTTCCTGCAGTTTACACTGTAAAACCGTGTTGGAGCTAGTACCTCCCCATATATATGTATGGAGTGGAGTTTGCAACTGAAAAAAAACTTTGTGTTCCCAACAAGATAGGTGAAGGACGGCTTTCACACACACTTATCTCTCAGAACTGAGCATGTGGAGAGACGTTCGTTCATCTGGCACAAAGGGAACGGGATGCAGGAGAAGCTTTTAATCTGGTTTCTCAGTCTGTTTCCTAGGGCCGGTTTGATGTTCCTGCAGTTTACACTGTAAAACCGAGTTGGAGCTTGTACCTTCCCATATATATGTATGGAGTGGAGTTGGCAACTGAAAAAAACTTTGTGTTCCCAACAAGCTAGGTGAAGGACGGCTTTCACACACACTTATCTCTCAGAACTGAACTTGTGGAGAGACGTTCGTTCATCTAGCACAAAGGGAACGGGATGCAGGAGAAAATTTTACTCTGGTTTCTCAGTCTGTTTCCTAGTGCCGATTTGAAGTTCCTGCAGTTTTCACTGTAAAACCGAGTTGGAGCTTGTACCTCCCTATATATATGTATGGAGTGGAGTTTGCAAGTGAAAAGAAACTTTGTGTTCCCAACAAGCTAGGTGAAGGACGGCTTTCACACACACATATCTCTCTGAACTGAGCATGTGGAGAGACGTTCGTTCATCTAGCAAAAAGATAACGGGTTGCAGGAGAAACTTTTACACTTGTTTCTCAGTCTGTTTCCTAGTGCCGGTTTGATGTTCCTGCAGTTTTCACTGTAAAACCGAGTTGGAGCTAGAACCTCCCACTATATATGTATGGAGAGGAGTTTGCAACTGAAAAGAAACTTTGTGTTCCCAACAAGCTAGGTGAAGGACGGCTTTAACACACACTTTTTTCTTCAGAACTGAGCATGTGGAGAGACGTTCGTTCATCTAGCACAAAGGGAACGGGTTGCAGTAGAAACTTTTACTCTGGTTTCTCAGACTGTTTCCTAGTGCCTGTTTGAAGTTCCTGCAGTTTTCACTGTAAAACCGAGTTGGAGCTAGTACTTCCCCTTATATATGTATGGAGTGGAGTTTGCAAGTGAAAAGAAACTTTGTGTTCCCAACAAGCTGGTGAAAGACAGCTTTCACACACACTTATCTCTCAGAACTGAGCATCTGGAGAGACGTTCGTTCATCTAGCACAAAGGGAACGGGATGCAGGAGAAACATTTACTCTGGTTTCTCTGTCTGTTTCCTAGGGCCGGTTTGAAGTTCCTGCAGTTTTCACTGTAAAACCGATTTGGAGCTAGTACCTCCCCATATATATGTATGGAGTGGAGTTTGCAAGTGAAAAGAAACTTTGTGTTCCCAACAAGCTAGGTGAAGGACGGCTTTCACACACAGTTATCACTCAGAACTGAGCATGTGGAGAGACGTTCGTTCATCTAGCACAAAGGGAACGGTTTGCAGGAGAAACTTTACTCTTCTTTCTCAGTCTGATTCCTAGTGCCGGTTAGAATTTCCTGCAGTTTTCACTGTAAAACCGAGTTGGAGCTAGTACTTAACCATATATATGTATGGAGTGGAGATTGCAAGTGAAAAGAAACTTTGTGTTCCCAACAAGCTGGTGAAAGACAGCTTTCACACACACTTATCTCTCAGAACTGAGCATCTGGAGAGACGTTCTTTCATCTAGCACAAAGGAACGGGATGCTGGAGAAACTTTTACTCTGGTTTCTCAGTCTGTTTCCTAGTGCCGGTTTGAAGTTCCTGCAGTTTTCTCTGTAAAACAGAGTTGGAGCTTGTATCTCCCCATATATATGTATGGAGTGGAGTTTGCAATTGAAAAGAAAATTTGTGTTCCCAACAAGCTAGGTGAAGGACGGCATTCACACACACTTATCTCTCAGAACTGAGCATGTGGAGAGACGTTCGTTCATCTAGCACAAAGAAAACGGGTTGCAGGGAAACTTTTACTCTTGTTTCTCAGTCTGTTTCCTAGTGCCGGTTTGAAGTTCCTGCAGTTTTCACTGTAAAACCGAGTTGGAGCTAGTACTTCCCCTTATATATGTATGGAGTGGAGTTTGCAAGTGAAAAGAAACTTTGTGTTCCCAACAAGCTAGGTGAAGGACGGCTTTCACACACACATATCTCTCTGAACTGAGCATGTGGAGAGACGTTCGTTCATCTAGCAAAAAGATAACGAGTTGCAGGAGAAACTTTTACTCTTGTTTCTCAGTCTGTTTCCTAGAGCCGGTTTGAAGTTCCTGCAGTTTTCACTGTAAAACAGTTTTGGAGCTAGTACCTACCAATAAATATGTATGGAGTGGAGTTTGCAACTGAAAAGAAACTTTGAGTTCCCAACAAGCTAGGTGAAGGACGGCTTTCACACACACTTATCTCTCAGAACTGAGCATGTGGAGAGACGTTCGTTCATCTAGCACAAAGGGAACGGGATGCAGGAGAAACTTTTACTCGGGTTTCTCAGTCTGTTTCCTAGGGCCGGTTTGAAGTTCCTGCAGTTTTCACTGTAAAACCGAGTTGGCGCTTGAACCTCCCCTTATATATGCATGGAGTGGAGTTAGCAAGTGAAAAGAAACTTTGTGTTCCCAACAAGCTAGGTGAAGGACGGCTTTCACACACACTTATCTCTCAGAACTGAGCATGTGGAGAGACGTTCGTTCATCTAGCACAAAGAAAACGGGTTGCAGGTGAAACTTTTACTCTTCTTTCTCAGTCTGTTTCCTAGTGCCGGTTTGAAGTTCCTGCAGTTTTCACTGTAAAACCGAGTTGGAGCTAGTACTTCCCCTTATATATGTATGGAGTGGAGTTTGCAAGTGAAAAGAAACTTTGTTTCCCCAACAAGCTAGGTGAAGGACGGCATTCACACAAACATATCTCTCAGAACTGAGCATGTGGAGAGACGTTCGTTCATTTGGCTCAAAGGGAACGGGATGCAGGAGAAATTTTACTCTGTTTTCTCAGTCTGTTTCCTAGTGCCGGTTTTAAGTTCCTGCATTTTTCACTGTAAAACAGTTTTGGAGCTAGTACCTACCAATAAATATGTATGGAGTGGAGTTTGCAACTGAAAAGAAACTTTGAGTTCCCAACAAGCTAGGTTAAGGACGGCTTTCACACACACTTATCTCTCAGAACTGAGCATGTGGAGAGACGTTCGTTCATCTAGCACAAAGGGAACGGTTTGCAGGAGAAACTTTTACTCTGGATTCTCAGTCTGTTTCCTAGTGCCGGTTTGAAGTTCCTGCAGTTTACACTGTAAAACCGTGTTGGAGCTAGTACCTCCCCATATATATGTATGGAGTGGAGTTTGCAACTGAAAAAAAACTTTGTGTTCCCAACAAGATAGGTGAAGGACGGCTTTCACACACACTTATCTCTCAGAACTGAGCATCTGGAGAGACGTTCGTTCATCTAGTACAAAGGGAACGGGATGCAGGAGAAACTTTTACTCTGGTTTCTCTGTCTGTTTCCTAGGGCCGGTTTGAAGTTCCTGCAGTTTTCACTGTAAAACCGATTTGGAGCTAGTACCTCCCCATATATATGTATGGAGTGGAGTTTGCAAGTGAAAAGAAACTTTGTGTTCCCAACAAGGTAGTTGAAGGACGGCTTTCACACACACTTATCACTCAGAACTGAGCATGTGGAGAGACGTTCGTTCATCTAGCACAAAGGAAACGGGTTGCAGGAGAAACTTTTACTCTTGTTTCTCAGTCTGTTTCCTAGTGCCGGTTTGAAGTTCCTGCAGTTTTCACTGTAAAACCGAATTGGAGCTAGTACTTCCCCTTATATATGTATGGAGTGGAGTTTGCAAGTGAAAAGAAACTTTGTGTTCCCAACAAGCTAGGTGAAGGACGGCTTTCACACACACATATCTCACTGAACTGAGCATGTGGAGAGACGTTCGTTCATCTAGCAAAAAGATAACGAGTTGCAGGAGAAACTTTTACTCTTGTTTCTCAGTCTGTTTCCTAGAGCCGGTTTGAAGTTCCTGCAGTTTTCACTGTAAAACAGTTTTGGAGCTAGTACCTACCAATAAATATGTATGGAGTGGAGTTTGCAACTGAAAAGAAACTTTGAGTTCCCAACAAGCTAGGTGAAGGACGGCATTCACACACACTTATCTCTCAGAACTGAGCATGTGGAGAGACGTTCGTTCATCTAGCACAAAGGGAACGGGATGCAGGAGAAACTTTTACTCGGGTTTCTCAGTCTGTTTCCTAGGGCCGGTTTGAATTTCCTGCAGTTTACACTGTAAAACTGTGTTGGAGCTAGTACCTCCCCATATATATGTATGGAGTGGAGTTGGCAACTGAAAAAAAACTTTGTGTTCCCAACAAGCTAGGTGAAGGACGGCTTTCACACACACTTATCTCTCAGAACTGAGCATGTGGAGAGACGTTCGTTCATCTAGCACAAAGGGAACGGTTTGCAGGAGAAACTTTACTCTTTTTTCTCAGTCTGTTTCCTAGTGCCGGTTTGAATTTCCTGCAGTTTTCACTGTAAAACCGAGTTGGAGCTAGTACTTCCCCATATATATGTATGGAGTGGAGTTTGCAAGTGAAAAGAAACTTTGTGTTCCCAACAAGCTAGGTGAAGGACGGCTTTCACACACACTTATCACTCAGGACTGAGCATGTGGAGAGACGTTCGTTCATCTAGCACAAAGGGAACGGGTTGCAGGTGAAACTTTTTCTCTGGTTTCTCAGTCTGTTTCCTAGTGCCGGTTTGAAGTTCCTGCAGTTTTCACTGTAAAACCGAGTTGGAGCTAGTACCTCCCCATATATATGTATGGAGTGAAGTTTGCAAGTGAAAAGAAACTTTGTGTTCCCAACAATCTGGTTGAAGGACGGCTTTCACACACACTTATCTCTCAGAACTGAGCATGTGGAGAGATGTTCGTTCATCTAGCTCAAATGGAACGGGATGCAGGAGAAACTTTTACTCTGGTTTCTCATTCTGTTTCCTAATGCCGGTTTGAAGTTCCTGCATTTTTCACTGTAAAACCGTTTTGGAGCTAGTACCTACCAATAAATATGTATGGAGTGGAGTTTGCAACTGAAAAGAAACTTTGTGTTCCCAACAAGCTAGGTGAAGGACGGCTTTCACACACAGTTATCCCTCAGAAATGAGCATGTGGATAGACGTTCGTTCATCTAGCACAAATGGAACGGTTTGCAGGAGAAACTTTTACTCTGGATTCTCAGTCTGTTTCCTAGTGCCGGTTTGAAGTTCCTGCAGTTTACACTGTAAAACCGAGTTGGAGCTAGTACCTCCCCATATATATGTATGGAGTGGAGTTGGCAACTGAAAAAAAACTTTGTGTTCCCAACAAGATAGGTGAAGGACGGCTTTCACACACACTTATCTCTCAGAACTGAGCATGTGGAGAGACGTTCGTTCATCTAGCACAAAGGGAACGGGATGCAGGAGAAACTATTAATCTGGTTTCTCAGTCTGTTTCCTAGGGCCGGTTTGATGTTCCTGCAGTTTACACTGTAAAACCGAGTTGGAGCTTGTACCTTCCCATATATATGTATGGAGTGGAGTTGGCAACTGAAAAAAACTTTGTGTTCCCAACAAGCTAGGTGAAGGACGGCTTTCACACACACTTATCACTCAGAGCTGAGCATGTGGAGAGACGTTCGTTCATCTAGCACAAAGGGAACGGGATGCAGGAGAAAATTTTACTCTGGTTTCTCAGTCTGTTTCCTAGTGCCGGTTTGAAGTTCCTGCAGTTTTCACTGTAAAACCGAGTTGGAGCTTGTACCTCCCTATATATATGTATGGAGAGGAGTTTGCAACTGAAAAGAAACTTTGTGTTCCCAACAAGTTAGGTGAAGAACGGCTTTAACACACACTTATTTCTTCAGAACTGAGCATGTGGAGAGACGTTCGTTCATCTAGCACAAAGGGAACGGGTTGCATTAGAAACTTTTACTCTGGTTTCTCAGACTGTTTCCTAGTGCCAGTTTGAAGTTCCTGCAGTTTTCACTGTAAAACCGAGTTGGAGCTAGTACTTCCCCTTATATATGTATGGAGTGGAGTTTGCAAGTGAAAAGAAACTTTGTGTTCCCAACAAGCTGGTGAAAGACAGCTTTCACACACACTTATCTCTCAGAACTGAGCATCTGGAGAGACGTTCGTTCATCTAGCACAAAGGGAACGGGATGCAGGAGAAACTTTTACTCTGGTTTCTCAGTCTGTTTCCTAGTGCCGGTTTGAAATTCCTGCAGTTTTCACTGTAAAACCGAGTTGGAGCTTGAACCTCCCCTTATATATGTATGAGTGGAGTTAGCAAGTGAAAAGAAACTTTGTGTTCCCAACAAGCTAGGTGAAGGACGGCTTTCACACACACATATCTCTCAGAACTGAGCATGTGGAGAGACGTTCGTTCATCTAGCACAAAGAAAACGGGTTGCAGGAGAAACTTTTACTCCTCTTTCTCAGTCTGTTTCCTAGTGCCGGTTTGAAGTTCCTGCAGTTTTCACTGTAAAACCGAGTTGGAGCTAGTACTTCCCCTTATATATGTATGGAGTGGAGTTTGCAAGTGAAAAGAAACTTTGTTTCCCCAACAAGCTAGGTGAAGGACGGCATTCACACAAACATATCTCTCAGAACTGAGCATGTGGAGAGACGTTCGTTCATTTGGCTCAAAGGGAACGGGATGCAGGAGAAATTTTACTCTGGTTTCTCAGTCTGTTTCCTAGTGCCGGTTTGAAGTTCCTGCATTTTTCACTGTAAAACAGTTTTGGAGCTAGTACCTACCAATAAATATGTATGGAGTGGAGTTTGCAACTGAAAAGAAACTTTGAGTTCCCAACAAGCTAGGTTAAGGACGGCTTTCACACACACTTATCTCTCAGAACTGAGCATGTGGAGAGACGTTCGTTCATCTAGCACAAAGGGAACGGTTTGCAGGAGAAACTTTTACTCTGGATTCTCAGTCTGTTTCCTAGTCCCGGTTTGAAGTTCCTGCAGTTTACACTGTAAAACCGTGTTGGAGCTAGTACCTCCCCATATATATGTATGGAGTGGAGTTTGCAACTGAAAAAAAACTTTGTGTTCCCAACAAGATAGGTGAAGGACGGCTTTCACACACACTTATCTCTCAGAACTGAGCATGTGGAGAGACGTTCGTTCATCTAGCACAAAGGGAACGGGATGCAGGATAAACTTTTAATCTGGTTTCTCAGTCTGTTTCCTAGGGCCGGTTTGATGTTCCTGCAGTTTACACTGTAAAACCGAGTTGGAGCTTGTACCTTCCCATATATATGTATGGAGTGGATTTGGCAACTGAAAAAAACTTTGTGTTCCCAACAAGCTAGGTGAAGGACGGCTTTCACACACACTTATCTCTCAGAACTGAGCATGTGGAGAGACGTTCGTTCATCTAGCACAAAGGGAACGGGATGCAGGAGAAAATTTTACTCTGGTTTCTCAGTCTGTTTCCTAGTGCCGGTTTGAAGTTCCTGCAGTTTTCACTGTAAAACCGAGTTGGAGCTTTTACCTCCCTATATATATGTATGGAGTGGAGTTTGCAATTGAAAAGAAACTTTGTGTTCCCAACAAGCTAGGTGAAGTACGGCTTTCACACACACATATCTCTCTGAACTGAGCATGTGGAGAGACGTTCGTTCATCTAGCAAAAAGATAACGGGTTGCAGGAGAAACTTTTACTCTTGTTTCTCAGTCTGTTTCCTAGTGCCGGTTTGATGTTCCTGCAGTTTTCACTGTAAAACCGAGTTGGAGCTAGAACCTCCCACTATATATGTATGGAGAGGAGTTTGCAACTGAAAAGAAACATTTGTGTTCCCAACAAGCTAGGTGAAGGACGGCTTTAACACACACTTATTTCTTCAGAACTGATCATGTGGAGAGACGTTCGTTCTTCTAGCACAAAGGGAACGGGTTGCAGTAGAAACTTTTACTCTGGTTTCTCAGACTGTTTCCTAGTGCCGGTTTGAAGTTCCTGCAGTTTTCACTGTAAAACTGAGTTGGAGCTAGTACTTCCCCTTATATATGTATGGAGTGGAGTTTGCAAGTGAAAAGAAACTTTTTGTTCCCAACAAGCTGGTGAAAGACAGCTTTCACACACACTTATCTCTCAGAACTGAGCATCTGGAGAGACGTTCGTTCATCTAGCACAAAGGGAACGGGATGCAGGAGAAACTTTTACTCTGGTTTCTCTGTCTGTTTCCTAGGGCCGGTTTGAAGTTCCTGCAGTTTTCACTGTAAAACCGATTTGGAGCTAGTACCTCCCCATATATATTTATGGAGTGGAGTTTGCAAGTGAAAAGAAACTTTGTGTTCCCAACAAGCTAGGTGAAGGACGGCTTTCACACACACTTATCACTCAGAACTGAGCATGTGGAGAGACGTTCGTTCATCTAGCACAAAGGGAACGGTTTGCAGGAGAAACTTTACTCTTCTTTCTCAGTCTGATTCCTAGTGCCGGTTAGAATTTCCTGCAGTTTTCACTGTAAAACCGAGTTGGAGCTAGTACTTCCCCATATATATGTATGGAGTGGAGATTGCAAGTGAAAAGAAACTTTGTGTTCCCAACAAGCTGGTGAAAGACAGCTTTCACACACACTTATCTCTCATAACTGAGCATCTGGAGAGACGTTCGTTCATCTAGCAAAAAGATAACGGGATGCTGGAGAAACTTTTACTCTGGTTTCTCAGTCTGTTTCCTAGTGCCGGTTTGAAGTTCCTGCAGTTTTCTCTGTAAAACCGAGTTGGAGCTTGTATCTCCCCATATATATGTATGGAGTGGAGTTTGCAAGTGAAAAGAAAATTTGTGTTCCCAACAAGCTAGGTGAAGGACGGCATTCACACACACTTATCTCTCAGAACTGAGCATGTGGAGAGACGTTCGTTCATCTAGCACAAAGGGAACGGGTTGCAGGAGAAACTTTTACTCTTGTTTCTCAGTCTGTTTCCTAGTGCCGGTTTGAAGTTCCTCCAGTTTTCACTGTAAAACCGAGTTGGAGCTAGTACTTCCCCTTATATATGTGTGGAGTGGAGTTTGCAAGTGAAAAGAAACTTTGTGTTCCCAAAAAGCTAGGTGAAGAACGGCATTCACACACACTTATCTCTCAGAACTGAGCATGTGGAGAGACGTTCGTTCATCTAGCACAAAGGGAACGGGTTGCAGGAGAAACTTTTACTCTGATTTCTCAGTCTTTTTCCTAGTGCCGGTTTGAATTTCCTGCAGTTTTCACTGTAAAATCGAGTTGGAGCTAGTACCTCCCCCTATATATGTATGGAGAGGAGTTTGCAACTGAAAAGAAACTTTGTGTTCCCAACAAGCTAGGTGAATGACGGCTTTAACACATACTTATTTCTTCAGAACTGAGCATGTGGAGAGACGTTCGTTCATCTAGCACAAAGGGAACGGGTTTCGGTAGAAACTTTTACTCTGGTTTCTCAGACTGTTTCCTAGTGCCGGTTTGAAGTTCCTGCAGTTTTCACTGTAAAACCGATTTGTTGCTAGTACCTCCCCATATATATGTATGGAGTGGAGTTTGCAACTGAAAAGAAACTTTGTGTTCCCAACAAGCTAGGTGAAGGACGGCTTTCACACACACATATCTCTCAGAACTGAGCATGTGGAGAGACGTTCGTTCATCTAGCAAACAAGTAAGGGTTGCAGGAGTAACTTTTACTCTGGTTTATCAGTGTGTTTCCTAGTGCCGGTTTGAAGTTCCTGCAGTTTTCACTGTAAAACCGAGTTGGAGCTAGTACCTTCCCATATATATGTATGGATTGGAGATTGCAAGTGAAAAGAAACTTTGTGTTCCCAACAAGCTAGGTGAAGTACGGCTTTCACACACACTTATCTCTCAGAACTGAGCATGTGGAGAGACGTACGTTCATCTAGCACAAAGGGAGCGTGTTGCAGGAGAAACTTTTTCTCTGGTTTCTCAGTCTGTTTCCTAGTGCCGGTTTGAAGTTCCTGCAGTTTTCACTGTAAAATCGAGTTGGAGCTAGTACCTCCCCATATATATGTATGGAGTGGAGTTTGCAACTGAAAAGTAACTTTGTGCTCCCAACAAGCTAGGTGAAGGGAGGCTTTCACACACACATATCTCTTCAGAACTGAGCATGTGGAGAGACGTTCTTTCATCTAGCACAAAGGGAACAATTTGCTGGAGAAACTTTTACTCTGGTTTTTCAGACTGTTTCCTAGTGCCGGTTTGAAGTTCCTGCAGTTTTCACTGTAAAACCGAGTTGGAGCTAGTACTTCCCCATATATATGTATGGAGTGGAGTTTGCAAGTGAAAAGAAACTTTGTGTTCCCAACAAGCTGGTGTAAGACAGCTTTCACACACACTTATCTCTCAGAACTGAGCATCTGGAGAGACGTTCGTTCATCTAGCACAAAGGGAACGGGATGCAGGAGAAACTTTTACTCTGGTTTCTCAGTCTGTTTCCCAGTGCCGGTTTGAAGTTCCTGCAGTTTTCACTGTAAAACCGAGTTGGAGCTTGAACCTCCCCTTATATATGTATGGAGTGGAGTTAGCAAGTGAAAAGAAACTTTGTGTTCCTAACAAGCTAGGTGAAGGACGGCTTTCACACACACTTATCTCTCAGAACTGAGCATGTGGAGAGACGTTCGTTCACCTAGCACAAAGAAAACGGGTTGCAGGAGAAACTTTTACTCTGGTTTCTCAGTCTGTTTCCTAGTGCCGGTTTGAAGTTCCTGCAGTTTTCACTGTAAAACCGAGTTGGAGCTAGTACTTACCCTTATATATGTATGGAGTGGAGTTTGCAAGTGAAAAGAAACTTTGTGTTCCCAACAAGCTAGGTGAAGGACGGCATTCACACAAACATATCTCTCAGAACTGAGCATGTGGAGAGACGTTCGTTCACCTAGCTCAAAGGGAACGGGATGCAGGAGAAATTTTACTCTGGTTTCTCAGTCTGTTTCCTAGTGCCGGTTTGAAGTTCCTGCAGTTTTCACTGTAAAACAGTTTTGGAGCTAGTACCTACCAATAAATATGTATGGAGTGGAGTTTGCAACTGAAAAGAAACTTTGAGTTCCCAACAAGCTAGGTGAAGGACGGCTTTCACACACAATTATCTCTCAGAACTGAGCATGTGGAGAGACGTTCGTTCATCTAGCAAACAAGTAAGGTTTGCAGGAGAAACATTTACTCTGGTTTATCAGTGTGTTTCCAAGTGTCGGTTTGAAGTTCCTGCAGTTTTCACTGTAAAACCGAGTTGGAGCTTGTACTTCCCCATATATATGTATGGATTGGAGATTGCAAGTGAAAAGAAACTTTGTGTTCCCAACAAGCTAGGTGAAGTACGGCTTTCACACACACTTATCTCTCAGAACTGAGCATGTGGAGAGACGTACGTTCATCTAGCACAAAGGGAGAGGGTTGCAGGAGAAACTTTTTCTCTGGTTTCTCAGTCTGTTTCCTAGTGCCGGTTTGAAGTTCCTGCAGTTTTCACTGTAAAATCGAGTTGGAGCTAGTACCTCCCCATATATATGTATGGAGTGGAGTTTGCAACTGAAAAGTAACTTTGTGCTCCCAACAAGCAAGGTGAAGGAAGGCTTTCACACACACATATCTCTTCAGAACTGAGCATGTGGAGAGACGTTCTTTCATCTAGCACAAAGGGAACAATTTGCTGGAGAAACTTTTACTCTGGATTCTCAGTCTGTTTCCTATTGCCGGTTTGAAGTTCCTGCAGTTTTCACTGTAAAACTGAGTTGGAGCAAGTACCTCTCCATATATATGTATGGAGTGGCGTTTGCAAGTGAAATGAAACTTTGTGTTCCCAACAAGCTAGGTGAAGGACGGCATTCACACACACTTATCTCTCAGAACTGAGCATGTGGAGAGACGTTCGTTCATCTAGCACAAAGGGAACGGTTTGCAGGAGAAACTTTTACTCTTGTTTCTCAGTCTGTTTCCTAGTGCCGGTATGAAGTTCCTGCAGTTTTCACTGTAAAACCGAGTTGGAGCTAGTACTTCCCCTTATATATGTGTGGAGTGGAGTTTGCAAGTGAAAAGAAACTTTGTGTTCCCAAAAAGCTAGGTGAAGAACGGCATTCACACACACTTATCTCTCAGAACTGAGCATGTGGAGAGACGTTCGTTCATCTAGCACAAAGGGAACGGGTTGCAGGAGAAACATTTACTCTGATTTCTCAGTCTTTTTCCTAGTGCCGGTTTGAATTTCCTACAGTTTTCACTGTAAAACCGAGTTGGAGCTAGTACCTCCCCCTATATATGTATGGAGAGGAGTTTGCTACTGAAAAGAAACTTTGTGTTCCCAACAAGCTAGGTGAAGGACGGCTTTAACACACACTTATTTCTTCAGAACTGAGCATGTGGAGAGACGTTCGTTCATCTAGCACAAAGGGAACGGGTTTCAGTAGAAACTTTTACTCTGGTTTCTCAGACTGTTTCCTAGTGCCGGTTTGAAGTTCCTGCAGTTTTCACTGTAAAACCGATTTGGAGCTAGTACCTCCCCATATATATGTATGGAGTGGAGTTTGCAACTGAAAAGAAACTTTGTGTTCCCAACAAGCTAGGTGAAGGACGGCTTTCACACACACATATCTCTCAGAACTGAGCATGTGGAGAGACGTTCGTTCATCTAGCACACAAGTAAGGGTTGCAGGAGAAACATTTTCTCTGGTTTATCAGTGTGTTTCCTAGTGTCGGTTTGAAGTTCCTGCAGTTTTCACTGTAAAACCGAGTTGGAGCTTGTACTTCCCCATATATATGTATGGATTGGAGATTGCAAGTGAAAAGAAACTTTGTGTTCCCAACAAGCTAGGTGAAGTACGGCTTTCACACACACTTATCTCTCAGAACTGAGCATGTGGAGAGACGTACGTTCATCTAGCACAAAGGGAGCGGGTTGCAGGAGAAACTTTTTCTCTGGTTTCTCAGTCTGTTTCCTAGTGCCGGTTTGAAGTTCCTGCAGTTTTCACTGTAAAATCGAGTTGGAGCTAGTACCTCCCCATATATATGTATGGAGTGGAGTTTGCAAATGAAAAGTAACTTTGTGCTCCCAACAAGCAAGGTGAAGGAAGGCTTTCACACACACATATCTCTTCAGAACTGAGCATGTGGAGAGACGTTCTTTCATCTAGCACAAAAGGAACGGGTTGCAGGAGAAACTTTTACTCTGGTTTCTCAGTCTGTTTCCTAGTGCCGGTTTGAAGTTCCTGCAGTTTGCACTGTAAAACCGATTTGGAGCTAGTACCTCCCCATATATATGTATGGAGTGGAGTTTGCAACTGAAAAGAAACTTTGTGTTCCCAACAAGCTATTTGAAGGTCGGCTTTCACACACACTTATCTCTCAGAACTCAGCATGTGGAGAGACGTTCGTTCATCTAGCTCAAAGGGAACGGGTTGCAGGAGAAACTTTTACTCTGGATTCTCAGTCTGTTTCCTACAGCCGGTTTGAAGTTCCTGCAGTTTTCACTGTAAAACCGAGTTGGAGCTAGTACCTCCCCCTATATATGTATGGAGAGGAGTTTGCAACTGAAAAGAAACTTTGTGTTCCCAACAAGCTAGGTGAAGGACGGCTTTCACACACACTTATCTCTCAAAACTGAGCATGTGGAGAGATGTTCGTTCATCTAGCACAAAGGGAATGGTATGCAGGGGAAACTTATACTCTGGTTTCTCAGTCTGTTTCCTAGTGCCGGTTTGAAGTTCCTGCATTTTGCACTGTAATACCGAGTTGGAGCTTTTACCTCCCCATATATATGTATGGAGTGGAGTTTGCAACTGAAAAGAAACTTTGTGTTCCCAACAAGCTAGGTGAAGGACGGCTTTCACACACACTTATCTCTCAGAACTGAGCATGTGGAGAGACGTTCATTCATCTAGCACAAAGGGAACGGGTTGCAGGGGAAAGTATTACTCTCGTTTCTCAGTCTGTTTCCTAGTGCCGGTTTGAAGTTCCTGCAGTTTTCAATGTAAAAACGAGTTGGAGCTAGTACCTCCCCATATATATGTATGGAGTGTAGTTTGCAAGTGAAAAGAAACTTTGTGTTCCCAACAAGCTAGGTGAAGGACGGCATTCACACACACTTATCTCTCAGAACTGAGCATGTGGAGAGACGTTCGTTCATCTAGCAAAAAGGGAACGGGTTGCAGGAGAAACTTTTACTCTAGTTTCTCAGTCTGTTTCCTAGTGTCGTTTTGAATTTCCTGCTGTTTTCACTGTAAAACCGAGTTGGAGCTTGTACCTCCCCATATATATGTATGGAGTGGAGTTTGCAAGTGAAAAGAAACTTTGTGTTCCCAACAAGCTAGGTGAAGGACGGCTTTCACACACACTTATCTCTCAGAACTGAGCATGTGGAGAGATGTTCGTTCATCTAGCACAAAGGGAACGGGTTACAGGGAAACATTTACTCTGTTTTCACAGTCTGTTTACTACTGCCATTTTGAAGTTCCTGCAATTTTCACTGTAAATCCGAGTTGGAGCTAGTACCTCCCCATATATATGTATGGTGTGGAGTTTGCAACTGAAAAGAAACTCTGTGTTCCCAACAAGCTATGTGAAGGACGGCTTTCACACACACTTATCTCTCTGAACTGAGCATCTGGAGAGACGTTCGTTCATCTACACAAAGGGAACGGTTTGCTGGAGAAACTTTTACTCTGGTTTCTCAGTCTTTTCCCTAGTGCCGGTTTGAAGTTCCTGCAGTTTTCACTGTAAAACACAGTTGGAGCTAGTACTTCCTCATATATATTTATAGAGTGGAGATTGAAAGTGAAAAGCAACTTTGTGTTCCCAACAAGCTAGGTGAAGGACGGCTTTCACACATTTATCTCTCAGAACTGAGTATGTGGATAGACGTTCGTTCATCTACGAAAAATGGAACGGGTTGCAGGAGAAACTTTTACTATGGTTTCTCAGTCTGTTTCCTAGTGCCGGTTTGAAGATCCTGCAGTTTTCACTGTAAAACCGATTTGGAGCTAGTACCTCCCCATATATATGTATGGATTGGATTTTGCAAGTGAAAAGCAACTTTGAGTTCCCAACAAGCTAGGTGAAGGACGGCTTTCACACACACTTATCTCTCAGAACTGAGCATGTGGAGAGACTTTCGTTCATCTAGCACAAAGGGAACGGTTTGCAAGAGAAACTTTTACTCTTGTATCTCAGTCTGTTTCCTAGTGCCGGTTTGAATTTCCTGCAGTTTTCACTGCAAAAAAGTTTTGGATTTAGAACCTCCCCATTTATATCTATGGAGTGGAGTTTGCAACTGAAAAGAAACTTTGTGTTCCCAACAAGCTAGGTGAAGGAAGGCTTTAACACACAGTTATCACTCAGAACTGAGCATGTGGAGAGTCGTTCGTTCATCAAGCACAAAGGGAACGGGTTGGAGTAGAAACTTTTATTCTGGTTTCTCAGTCTGTTTCCTAGTGCCGGTTTGAAGTTCCTGCAGGTTTCACTGTAAAAGAGATTTGGAGCTAGAACCTCCCCATATATATGTATGGAGTGGAGTTTGCAACTGAAAAGAAACTCTGTGTTCCAAACAAGCTAGGTGAAGGACGGCTTTCACACACACTTATCTCTCAGAACTGAGCATGTGGAGAGACGTTCGTTCATCTAGCACAAAGGGAACGGGATGCAGGAGAAACTTTTACTCTGGTTTCTCTGTCTGTTTCCTAGTGCCGGTTTGAAGTTCCTGCACTTTTCACTGTAAAACCAAGTTGGAGTTAGTACCTCCCCATATATATGTATGGATTGGAGTTTGCAAGTGAAAAGAAACTTTGTGTTCCCAACAAGCTAGGTGAAGAACGACTTTCACACACACTTATCTCTCAGAACTGAGCATGTGGAGAGATGTTCGTTCATCTAGCACAAATGGAACAGGTTGCAGGAGAAACTTTTACTCTGGTTTCTCAGTCTGTTTCCTAGTGCCGGTTTGAAGTTCCTGCAGTTTTCACTGTAAAACCGTGTTGGAGCTAGAACTTCCCCATATATATATATATGGATTGGAGTTTGCAACTGAAAAGAAACTTTGTGTTCCCAACAAGCTAGGTGAAGGACGGCTTTCACACACACTTATCTCTCAGAACTGAGCATGTGGAGAGACTTTCGTTCATCTAGCACAAAGGGAACGGGTTGCAGGATAAACTTTTACTCTGGTATCTCAGTCTGTATCCTAGTGCCGGTTTGAAGTTCCTGCAGTTTTCACTGTAAAAGCAGAGTTGGAGTTAGAACCTCCCCATATATACGTATGGAGTGGATTTTGCAAGTGAACAGAATCTTTGTGTTCCCAACAAGCTAGGTGAAGGACGGCTTTCACACACACATATATTTTCAGAACTGAGCATATAGACAGACGTTCGTTCATCTAGCACACAGGGAACGGGTTGCAGGAGAAACTTTTACTCTGGTTTGTCTGTCTGTTTCCTAATGCTGGATTGAAGTTCCTGCACTTTTCACTGTAAAACCGAGTTGGAGAGAGTACCTCCCCTTATATAATTATGGATTGGAGTTTGCAAATGAAAAGAAACTTTGTGTTTCCAACATGCTAAGTGAAGGACGGCTTTCACACACCCTTATCTCTAAGAACTGAGCATGTGGAGAGACGTTCGTTCATCTAGCACAAAGGGAACGGGTTGCAGGAGAAACTTTTACTCTGGTTTCTCAGTCTGATCCTAGTTCCGGTTTGACGTTCCTGAAGTTTTCACTGTAAAACCGAGTTGGAGCTAGTACCTCCCCATATATATGTATGGATTGGAGTTTGCAAGTGAAAAGAAACTTTGTGTTCCCAACAAGCTATGTGAAGTACGGCTTTCACACACACATTTCCCTCAGAACTGAGCATGTGGAGGGATGTTCGTTCATTTAGCACAAATGGAACAGGTTGCAGGAGAAACTTTTACTCTGGTTTCTCAGTCTGTTTCCTAGTGCCGGTTTGAAGTTCCTGCAGTTTTCACTGTAAAACCGAGTTGGAGCTAGAACCTCCACATATATATGTATGGAGTGGAGTTTACAACTGAAAAGAAATTTTGTGTTCCCAAAAAGCTAGGTGAAGGACGGCTTTCACACACACTTATCTCTCAGAACTGAGCATGTGGAGAGACGTTCGTTCATCTGGCACAAAGGGAACGGGTTGCAGGAGAAACTTTTACTCTGGTTTCTCAGTCTATTTCCTAGTGCCTGTTTGAAGTTCCTGCAGTTTTCACTGTAAAACCGAGTTGGAGCTAGTACCTCCCCATTTATATGTATGGTGTGGAGTTTGCAATTGAAAAAAAATTTGTTTTCCCTACAAGATAGTTGAAGGACGGCTTTCACACACACTTATCTCTCAGAACTGAGCATGTGGAGAGAAGTTCGTTCATCTAGCTCAAAGGGAACGGGTTGCAGGAGAAACTTTTACTCTGGTTTCTCTGTCTGTTTCCTAGTGCCGGATTGAAATTCCTGCAGTTTTCACTGTAAAACCGAGTTGGTGCTAGTACTTCCACATATATTCGTATGGATTGGAGTTTGCAACTGAAAAGAAACTTTCTGTTCCCAAGAAGATAGGAGAAGGACGGCTTTCACACACACATATCTCTCAGAACTGAGCATGTGGAGAGACGTTCGTTCATTTAGCAAAAAAGGAACGGGTTGCAGGAGAAAGTTTTACTCTGGTATCTCAGTCTGTTTCCTAGTGCCGGTTTGAAGTTCCTGCAGTTTTCACTGTAAAACAGAGTTGGAGCTAGTACCTCCCCATATATATGTATGCAGTGGAGTTTGCAAGTGAAAAAAAACTTTGTGTTCCCAACAACCTAGTTGAAGGACGGCTTTCACACACACTTATCTCTCAGAACTGAGCATATGGAGAGACGTTCTTTCATCTAGCACAAAGGGAACGGGATGCAGGAGAAACTTTTACTCTGGTTTCTCAGTCTGTTTCCTAGTGCCGGTTTGAAGTTCCTGCAGTTTACACTGTAAAACCGAGTTGGAGCTAGTACCTCCCCATATTTATGTATGGAGTGGAGGTGGCAACTGAAAAGAAACTTTGTGTTCCCAACAAGCTAAGTGAAGGACGGCTTTCACACACATTTATCACTCAGAAATTGGCATGAGGAGAGACGATCTTTCATCTAGCACAAAGGGAACGGGATGCAGGAGAAACTTTTAATCTGCTTTCTCAGTCTGTTTCCTAGTGCCGGTTTGAAGGTCCTGCAGTTTTCACTGTAAAACGGATTTGGAGCTAGAACCTCCCCATATATATGTATGGAGTGGTGTTTGCAACTGAAAAGAAACTTTGTGTTCCCAACAAGCTATGTGAAGGACGGCTTTCACACACACTTATCTCTCAGAACTGAGCATGTTGAGAGACGTTCGTTCATCTAGCACAAAGGGAACGGGTTGCAGGAGAAACTTTTACTCTGGTTTCTCAGTCTATTTCCTAGTGCCGGTTTGAAGTTCCTGCAGTTTTCACTGTAAAACCGATTTGGAGCTAGTACCACCCCATATATATTTATGGAGTGCAGTTTGCACGTGACAAGATACTTTGTGTTCCCAACAAGCTAGGTGAAGTACGGCTTTCACACACACATTTCCCTCAGAACTGAGCATGTGGAGAGATGTTCGTTCATCTAGCACAAATGGAACAGGTTGCAGGAGAAACTTTTACTCTGGTTTCTCAGTCTGTTGCCTAGTGCCGGTTTGATGTTCCTGCAGTTTTCACTGTAAAACCGAGTTGGAGCTATAACCTCCACATATATATGTATGGAGTGGAGTTTGCAACTGAAAAGAAACTTTGTGTTCCCAAATAGCTAGGTGAAGGACGGCTTTCACACACACTTATCTCTCAGAAATGAGCATGTGGATAGACGTTCGTTCATCTAGCACAAAGGGAACGGGTTGCAGAAGAAACTTTTACTCTGGTTTCTCAGTCTATTTCCTAGTGCCGGTTTGAAGTTCCTGCAGTTTTCACTGTAAAACCGAGTTGGAGCTTGTACCTCCCCATTTATATGTATGGTGTGGAGTTTGCAATTGAAAAGAAATTTTGTGTTCCCAACAAGATAGTTGAAGGACGGCTTTCACACACACTTATCTCTCAGAACTTAGCATGTGGTGAGTCGTTCGTTCATCTAGCACAAATGGAACGGGTTGCAGGAGAAACTTTTTCTCTTGTTTCTCTGTCTGTTTCCTAGTGCCGGATTGAATTTCCTGCAGTTTTCACTGTAAAACTGTGTTGGAGCTAGTACCTCCTCATATATACGTATGGATTGGAGTTTGCAACTGAAAATAAACTTTGTGTTCCCAACAAGCTATGTGAAGGACGGCTTTCACACACACATATCTCTCAGAACTGAGCATGTGGAGAGACGTTCGTTCATTTAGCAAAAAAGGAACGGGATGCTGGAGAAACTTTTACTCTGGTTTCTCATTCTGTTTCCTAGTGCCGGTTTGAAGTTCCTGCAGTTTTCACTGTAAAACCGAGTTGGAGCTAGTACCTCCCCATATATATTTATGGAGTGGTGTTTGCAAGTGAAAAGAAACTTTGTGTTCCCAACAAGCTAGTTGAAGGACGGCTTTCACACACACTTTTCTCTCAGAACTGAGCATGTGGAGAGACGTTCTTTCATCTAGCACAAAGGGAACGGGTTGCAGGAGAAACTTTTACTCTGGTTTCTCATTCTGTTTCCTAGTGCCGGTTTGAAGTTTCTGCAGTTTTCACTGTAAAACAGAGTTGGAGCAAGTACCTCCCCATATATATGTATGGATTGGAGTTTGAAACTGAAAAGAAACTTTGTGTTCCCAACAAACTAAATGAAGGACGGCTTTCACACACAATTATCTCTCCGAACTGAGCATGTGGAGAGAAGTTCGTTCATCTAGCTCAAAGGGAACGGGTTGCAGGAGAAACTTTTACTCTTGTTTCTGAGTCTGTTTCCTATTGCCGGTTTGAAGTTCCTGCAGTTTTCACTGTAAAACTGTGTTGGAGCTAGAACCACCCCATATATATGTATGGAGTGGAGTTTGCAACTGAAAAGAAACTTTGTGTTCCCAAAAAGCTAGGTGAAGGACGGCTTTCACACACACTTATCTCTCAGAACTGAGCATGTGGAGAGACGTTCGTTCATCTAGCACAAACGGAACGGGTTGCAGGAGAAACATTTACTCTGGTTTCTCTGTCTGTTTCCTAGTGCCGGATTGAAATTCCTGCAGTTTTCACTGTAAAACCGAGTTGGAGCTAGTACCTCCCCATATATTCGTATGGATTGGAGTTTGCAACTGAGAAGAAACTTTGTGTTCCCAACAAGCTAGGTGAAGGCGGCTTTCACACACACATATCTCTCAGAAATGAGCATGTGGAGAGACGTTCGTTCATTTAGCAAAAAAGGACCGGGTTGCAGGAAAAACTATTACTCTGGTTTCTCATTCTCTTTCCTAGTGCCGGTTTGAAGTTCCTGCAGTTTTCACTGTAAAACCGAGTTGGAGCTAGTACCTCCCCATATATATGTATGGAGTGGAGTTTGCAACTGAAAAGAAACTTTGTTTTCCCAACAAGCTAAGTGAAGGACGGCTTTCACACACCATTATCTCTCAGAACTGAGCATGTGGAGAGACGTTCGTTCATCTAGCACAAAGGGAACGGGTTGCAGGAGAAACTTTTACTCTGGTTTCTCAGTCTGTTTCCTAGTTCCGGTTTGACGTTCCTGCAGTTTTCACTGTAAAACCGAGTTGGAGATAGTACCTCCCCATATATATGTATGGATTGGAGTTTGCAAGTGAAAAGAAACTTTGTGTTCCCAACAAGCTAGGTGAAGTACGGCTTTCACACACACATTTCCCTCAGAACTGAGCATGTGGAGAGATGTTCGTTCATCTAGCACAAATGGAACAGGTTGCAGGAGAAACTTTTACTCTGGTTTCTCAGTCTGTTTCCTAGTGCCGGTTTGATGTTCCTGCAGTTTTCACTGTAAAACCGAGTTGGAGCTAGAACCTCCACATATATATGTATGGAGTGGAGTTTGCAACTGAAAAGAAACTTTGTGTTCCCTAATAGCTAGGTGAAGGACGGCTTTCACACACACTTATCTCTCAGAAATGAGCATGTGGATTGACGTTCGTTCATCTAGCACAAAGGGAACGGGTTGCAGAAGAAACTTTTACTCTGGTTTCTCAGTCTATTTCCTAGTGCCGGTTTGAAGTTCCTGCAGTTTTCACTGTAAAACCGAGTTGGAGCTTGTACCTCCCCATTTATATGTATGGTGTGGAGTTTGGAATTGAAAAGAAATTTTGTGTTCCCAACAAGATAGTTGAAGGACGGCTTTCACACACACTTATCTCTCAGAACTGAGCATGTGGTGAGTCGTTCGTTCATCTAGCACAAATGGAACGGGTTGCAGGAGAAACTTTTTCTCTGGTTTCTCTGTCTGTTTCCTAGTGCCGGATTGAATTTCCTGCAGTTTTCACTGTAAAACCGAGTTGGAGCTAGTAACTCCTCATATATACGTATGGATTGGAGTTTGCAACTGAAAATAAACTTTGTGTTCCCAACAAGCTATGAGATGGACGGCTTTCACACACACATATCTCTCAGAACTGAGCATGTGGAGAGACGTTCGTTCATTTAGCAAAAAAGGAACGGGATGCAGGAGAAACTTTTACTCTGGTTTCTCATTCTGTTTCCTAGTGCCGGTTTGAAGTTCCTGCAGTTTTCACTGTAAAACCGAGTTGGAGCTTGTACCTCCCCATATATATTTATGGAGTGGTGTTTGCAAGTGAAAAGAAACTTTGTGTTCCCAACAAGCTAGTTGAAGGACGGCTTTCACACACACTTTCTCTCAGAACTGAGCATGTGGAGAGACGTTCTTTCATCTAGCACAAAGGGAACGGGTTGCAGGAGAAACTTTTACTCTGGTTTCTCATTCTGTTTCCTAGTGCCGGTTTGAAGTTCCTGCAGTTTTCACTGTAAAACAGAGTTGGAGCAAGTACCTCCCCATATATATGTATGGATTGGAGTTTGAAACTGAAAAGAAACTTTGTGTTCCCAACAAACTAAATGAAGGACGGCTTTCACACACAATTACCTCTCCGAACTGAGCATGTGGAGAGAAGTTCGTTCATCTAGCTCAAAGGGAACGGGTTGCAGGGGAAACTTTTACTCTGGTTTCTGAGTCTGTTTCCTATTGCCGGTTTGAAGTTCCTGCAGTTTTCACTGTAAAACTGTGTTGGAGCTAGAACCTCCCCATATATATGTATGGAGTGGAGTTTGCAACTGAAAAGAAACTTTGTGTTCCCAAAAAGCTAGGTGAAGGACGGCTTTCACACACACTTATCTCTCAGAACTGAGCATGTGGAGAGACGTTCGTTCATCTAGCACAAACGGAACGGGTTGCAGGAGAAACATTTACTCTGGTTTCTCTGTCTGTTTCCTAGTGCCGGATTGAAATTCCTGCAGTTTTCACTGTAAAACCGAGTTGGAGCTAGTACCTCCCCATATATTCGTATGGATTGGAGTTTGCAACTGAGAAGAAACTTTGTGTTCCCAACAAGCTAGGTGAAGGACGGCTTTCACACACACATATCTCTCAGAAATGAGCATGTGGAGAGACGTTCGTTCATCTAGCACAAAGGGAACCGGTTGCAGAAGAAACTTTTACTCTGGTTTCTCAGTCTATTTCCTAGTGCCGGTTTGAAGTTCCTGCAGTTTTCACTGTAAAACCGAGTTGGAGCTTGTACCTCCCCATTTATATGTATGGTGTGGAGTTTGCAATTGAAAAGAAATTTTGTGTTCCCAACAAGATAGTTGAAGGACGGCTTTCACACACACTTATCTCTCAGAACTGAGCATGTGGTGAGTCGTTCGTTCATCTAGCACAAATGGAACGGGTTGCAGGAGAAACTTTTTCTCTGGTTTCTCTGTCTGTTTCCTAGTGCCGGATTGAATTTCCTGCAGTTTTCACTGTAAAACCGAGTTGGAGCTGGTACCTACTCATATATACGTATGGATTGGAGTTTGCAACTGAAAATAAACTTTGTGTTCCCAACAAGCTATGTGAAGGACGGCTTTCACACACACATATCTCTCAGAACTGAGCATGTGGAGAGACGTTCGTTCATTTAGCAAAAAAGGAACGGGATGCAGGAGAAACTTTTACTCTGGTTTCTCATTCTGTTTCCTAGTGCTGGTTTGAAGTTCCTGCAGTTTTCACTGTAAAACCGAGTTGGAGCTAGTACCTCCCCATATATATTTATGGAGTGGTGTTTGCAAGTGAAAAGAAACTTTGTGTTCCCAACAAGCTAGTTGAAGGACGGCTTTCACACACACTTTTCTCTCAGAACTGAGCATGTGGAGAGACGTTCTTTCATCTAGCACAAAGGGAACGTGTTGCAGGAGAAACTTTTACTCTGGTTTCTCATTCTGTTTCCTAGTGCCGGTTTGAAGTTCCTGCAGTTTTCACTGTAAAACAGAGTTGGAGCAAGTACCTCCCCATATATATGTATGGATTGGAGTTTGAAACTGAAAAGAAACTTTGTGTTCCCAACAAACTAAATGAAGGACGGCTTTCACACACAATTATCTCTCCGAACTGAGCATGTGGAGAGAAGTTCGTTCATCTAGCTCAAAGGGAACGGGTTGCAGGAGAAACTTTTACTCTGGTTTCTGAGTCTGTTTCCTATTGCAGGTTTGAAGTTCCTGCAGTTTTCACTGTAAAACTGTGTTGGAGCTAGAACCTCCCCATATATATGTATGGAGTGGAGTTTGCAACTGAAAAGAAACTTTGTGTTCCCAAAAAGCTAGGTGAAGGACGGCTTTCACACACACTTATCTCTCAGAACTGAGCATGTGGAGAGACGTTCGTTCATCTAGCACAAACGGAACGGGTTGCAGGAGAAACATTTACTCTGGTTTCTCTGTCTGTTTCCTAGTGCCAGATTGAAATTCCTGCAGTTTTCACTGTAAAACCGAGTTGGAGCTAGTACCTCCCCATATATTCGTATGGATTGGAGTTTGCAACTGAGAAGAAACTTTGTGTTCCCAACAAGCTAGGTGAAGGACGGCTTTCACACACACATATCTCTCAGAAATGAACTTGTGGAGAGACGTTCGTTCATTTAGCAAAAAAGGACCGGGTTGCAGGAAAAACTTTTACTCTGGTTTCTCATTCTGTTTCCTAGTGCCGGTTTGAAGTTCCTGCAGTTTTCACTGTAAAACCGAGTTGGAGCTAGTACCTCCCCATATATATGTATGGAGTGGAGTTTGCAAGTGAAAAGAAACTTTGTGTTCCCAACAAGCTAAGTGAAGGACGGCTTTCACACACACTTATCTGTCAGAACTTGGCATGAGGAGAGAAGATATTTCATCTAGCACAAAGGGAACGGGTTGCAGGAGAAACTTTTTCTCTGGTTTCTCTGTCTGTTTCCTAGTGCTGGATTGAAGTTCCTGCAGTTTTCACTGTAAAACCGAGTTGGAGCTAGTAACTCCCCATATATACATATGGATTGGTGTTTGCAACTGAAAAGAAACTTTGTGTTCCCAACAAGCTAGGTGAAGGACGGCTTTCACACACACATATCTCTCAGAAATGAGCATGTGGAGAGACTTTCGTTCATTCAGCAAAAAAGGAACGGGGTGCCGGAGAAACTTTTACTCTGGTTTCTCATTCTGTTTCCTAGTGCCGGTTTGAAGTTCCTGCAGTTTTCACTGTAAAACCGAGTTGGAGCTAGTACCTCCCCATATATATTTATGGAGTGGAGTTTGCAAGTGAAAAGAAACTTTGTGTTCCCAACAAGCTAGTTGAAGGACGGCTTTCACACACACTTTTCTCTCAGAACTGAGCATGTGGAGAGACGTTCTTTCATCTAGCACAAAGGGAACGGGTTGCAGGAGAAAATTTTACTCTGGTTTCTCATTCTTTTTCCTAGCGCCGGTTTGAAGTTCCTGCAGTTTTCACTGTAAAACCGAGTTGGAGCTAGAACCTCCACATATATATGTATGGAGTGGAGTTTGCAACTGAAAAGAAACTTTGTGTTCCCTAATAGCTAGGTGAAGGACGGCTTTCACACACACTTATCTCTCAGAAATGAGCATGTGGATTGACGTTCGTTCATCTAGCACAAAGGGAACGGGTTGCAGGAGAAACTTTTACTCTGGTTTCTCATTCTGTTTCCTAGTGCCGGTTTGAAGTTCCTGCAGTTTTCACTGTAAAACAGAGTTGGAGCAAGTACCTCCCCATATATATGTATGGATTGGAGTTTGAAACTGAAAAGAAACTTTGTGTTCCCAACAAACTAAATGAAGGACGGCTTTCACACACAATTATCTCTCCGAACTGAGCATGTGGAGAGAAGTTCGTTCATCTAGCTCAAAGGGAACGGGTTGCAGGGGAAACTTTTACTCTGGTTTCTGAGTCTGTTTCCTATTGCCGGTTTGAAGTTCCTGCAGTTTTCACTGTAAAACTGTGTTGGAGCTAGAACCTCCCCATATATATGTATGGAGTGGAGTTTGCAACTGAAAAGAAACTTTGTGTTCCCAAAAAGCTAGGTGAAGGACGGCTTTCACACACACTTATCTCTCAGAACTGAGCATGTGGAGAGACGTTCGTTCATCTAGCACAAACGGAACGGGTTGCAGGAGAAACATTTACTCTGGTTTCTCTGTCTGTTTCCTAGTGCCGGATTGAAATACCTGCAGTTTTCACTGTAAAACCGAGTTGGAGCTAGTACCTCCCCATATATTCGTATGGATTGGAGTTTGCAACTGAGAAGAAACTTTGTGTTCCCAACAAGCTAGGTGAAGGACGGCTTTCACACACACATATCTCTCAGAAATGAGCATGTGGAGAGACGTTCGTTCATCTAGCACAAAGGGAACGGGTTGCAGAAGAAACTTTTACTCTGGTTTCTCAGTCTATTTCCTAGTGCCGGTTTGAAGTTCCTGCAGTTTTCACTGTAAAACCGAGTTGGAGCTTGTACCTCCCCATTTATATGTATGGTGTGGAGTTTGCAATTGAAAAGAAATTTTGTGTTCCCAACAAGATAGTTGAAGGACGGCTTTCACACACACTTATCTCTCAGAACTGAGCATGTGGTGAGTCGTTCGTTCATCTAGCACAAATGGAACGGGTTGCAGGAGAAACTTTTTCTCTGGTTTCTCTGTCTGTTTCCTAGTGCCGGATTGAATTTCCTGCAGTTTTCACTGTAAAACCGAGTTGGAGCTAGTACCTACTCATATATACGTATGGATTGGAGTTTGCAACTGAAAATAAACTTTGTGTTCCCAACAAGCTATGTGAAGGACGGCTTTCACACACACATATCTCTCAGAACTGAGCATGTGGAGAGACGTTCGTTCATTTAGCAAAAAAGGAACGGGATGCAGGAGAAACATTTACTCTGGTTTCTCATTCTGTTTCCTAGTGCCGGTTTGAAGTTCCTGCAGTTTTCACTGTAAAACCGAGTTGGAGCTAGTACCTCCCCATATATATTTATGGAGTGGTGTTTGCAAGTGAAAAGAAACTTTGTGTTCCCAACAAGCTAGTTGAAGGACGGCTTTCACACACACTTTTCTCTCAGAACTGAGCATGTGGAGAGACGTTCTTTCATCTAGCACAAAGGGAACGTGTTGCAGGAGAAACTTTTACTCTGGTTTCTCATTCTGTTTCCTAGTGCCGGTTTGAAGTTCCTGCAGTTTTCACTGTAAAACAGAGTTGGAGCAAGTACCTCCCCATATATATGTATGGATTGGAGTTTGAAACTGAAAAGAAACTTTGTGTTCCCAACAAACTAAATGAAGGACGGCTTTCACACACAATTATCTCTCCGAACTGAGCATGTGGAGAGAAGATCGTTCATCTAGCTCAAAGGGAAAGGGTTGCAGGAGAAACTTTTACTCTGGTTTCTGAGTCTGTTTCCTATTGCAGGTTTGAAGTTCCTGCAGTTATCACTGTAAAACTGTGTTGGAGCTAGAACCTCCCCATATATATGTATGGAGTGGAGTTTGCAACTGAAAAGAAACTTTGTGTTCCCAAAAAGCTAGGTGAAGGACGGCTTTCACACACACTTATCTCTCAGAACTGAGCATGTGGAGAGACGTTCGTTCATCTAGCACAAACGGAACGGGTTGCAGGAGAAACATTTACTCTGGTTTCTCTGTCTGTTTCCTAGTGCCGGATTGAAATTCCTGCAGTTTTCACTGTAAAACCGAGTTGGAGCTAGTACCACCCCATATATTCGTATGGATTGGAGTTTGCAACTGAGAAGAAACTTTGTGTTCCCAACAAGCTAGGTGAAGGACGGCTTTCACACACACATATCTCTCAGAAATGAGCATGTGGAGAGACTTTCGTTCATTTAGCAAAAAAGGACCGGGTTGCAGGAAAAACTTTTACTCTGGTTTCTCATTCTGTTTCCTAGTGCCGGTTTGAAGTTCCTGCAGTTTTCACTGTAAAACCGAGTTGGAGCTAGTACCTCCCCATATATATGTATGGAGCGGAGTTTGCAAGTGAAAAGAAACTTTGTGTTCCCAACAAGCTAAGTGAAGGACGGCTTTCACACACACTTATCTGTCAGAACTTGGCATGAGGAGAGAAGATATTTCATCTAGCACAAATGGAACGGGATGCAGGAGAAACTTTTTCTCTGCTTTCTCAGTCTGTTTCCTAGTGCCGATTTGAAGGTCCTGCAGTTTTCACTGTAAAACCGAGTTGGATCTAGAACCTCCCCATATATATGTATGGAGTGGAGTTTGCAACTGAAAAGAAACTTTGTGTTCCCAACAAGCTAGGTGAAGGACGGCTTTCACACACACATATCTCTCAGAAATGAGCATGTGGAGAGACTTTCGTTCATTCAGCAAAAAAGGAACGGGGTGCCGGAGAAACTTTTACTCTGGTTTCTCATTCTGTTTCCTAGTGCCGGTTTGAAGTTCCTGCAGTTTTCACTGTAAAACCGAGTTGGAGCTAGTACCTCCCCATATATATTTATGGAGTGGAGTTTGCAAGTGAAAAGAAACTTTGTTTTCCCAACAAGCTAGTTGAAGGACGGCTTTCACGCACACTTTCTCTCAGAACTGAGCATGTGGAGAGACGTTCTTTCATCTAGCACAAAGGGAACGGGTTGCAGGAGAAACTTTTACTCTGGTTTCTCATTCTTTTTCCTAGTGCCGGTTTGAAGTTCCTGCAGTTTTCACTGTAAAACAGAGTTGGAGCAAGTACCTCCCCATATATATGTATGGATTGGAGTTTGAAACTGAAAAGAAACTTTGTGTTCCCAACAAACTAAATGAAGGACGGCTTTCACACGCTTATCTCTCAGAACTGAGCATGTGGAGAGAAGTTCGTTCATCTAGCTCAAATGGAACGGGTTGCAGGAGAAACTTTTACTCTGGTTTCTGAGTCTGTTTCCTATTGCCGGTTTGAAGTTCCTGCAGTTTTCACTGTAAAACTGTGTTGGAGCTAGAACCTCCCCATATATATGTATGGAGTGGAGTTTGCAACTGAAAAGAAACTTTGTGTTCCCAAAAAGCTAGGTGAAGGTCGGCTTTCACACACACTTATCTCTCAGAACTGAGCATGTGGAGAGACGTTCGTTCATCTAGCACAAACGGAACGGGTGCAGGAGAAACTTTTACTCTGGTTTCTCTGTTTCCTAGTTCCTGATTGAAATTCCTGCAGTTTTCACTGTAAAACCGAGTTGGAGCTAGTACCTCCCCATATATTCGTATGGATTGGAGTTTGCAACTGAAAAGAAACTTTGTGTTCCCAACAAGCTAGGTGAAGGACGGCTTTCACACACACATATCTCTCAGAAATGTGCATGTGGGGAGACGTTCGTTCATTTAGCAAAAAAGGACCGGGTTGCAGGAAAAACTTTTACTCTGGTTTCTCATTCTGTTTCCTAGTGCCGGTTTGAAGTTCCTGCAGTTTTCACTGTAAAACCGAGTTGGAGCTAGTACCTCCCCATATATATGTATGGAGTGGAGTTTGCAAGTGAAAAGAAACTTTGTGTTCCCAACAAGCTAAGTGAAGGACGGCTTTCACACACACTTATCTGTCAGAACTTGGCATGAGGAGAGACGATATTTCATCTAGCACAAAGGGAACGGGATGCAGGAGAAACTTTTACTCTGCTTTCTCAGTCTGTTTCCTAGTGCCGATTTGAAGGTCCTGCAGTTTTCACTGTAAAACCGAGTTGGATCTAGAACCTCCCCATATATATGTATGGAGTGGAGTTTGCAACTGAAAAGAAACTTTGTGTTCCCAACAAGCTAGGTGAAGGACGGCTTTCACACACACTTATCTCTCAGAACTGAGCATGTGGAGAGACTTTCGTTCATCTACCACAAAGGGAACGGTTTGCAGGAGAAACTTTTACTCTGGATCCTCAGTCTATTTCCTAGTGCCGTTTTGAAGTTCCTGCAGTTTTCACTGTAAAACCGATTGGAGCTATTACCTCCCCATATATATAAATGGAGTGGAGTTTGCAAGTGACAAGATACTTTGTGTTCCCAACAAGATAGGTGAAGGACGGCTTTCACACACATTTATCTCTCAGAACTGAGCATGTGGAGAGTCGTTCGTTCATCTAGCACAAAGGGAACGGGTTGAAGGAGAAACTTTTTCTCTGGTTTCTCTGTCTGTTTCCTAGTGCTGGATTGAAGTTCCTGCAGTTTTCACTGTAAAACCGAGTTGGAGCTTGTACCTCCCCATATATACATATGGATTGGTGTTTGCAACTGAAAAGAAACTTTGTGTTCCCAACAAGCTAGGTGAAGGACGGCTATCACACACACATATCTCTCAGAAATGAGCATGTGGAGAGACTTTCGTTCATTCAGCAAAAAAGGAACGGGTTGCCGGAGAAACTTTTACTCTGGTTTCGCATTCTGTTTCCTAGTGCCGGTTTGAAGTTCCTGCAGTTTTCACTGTAAAACCGAGTTGGAGCTAGTACCTCCCCATATATATGTATGGATTGGAGTTTGAAACTGAAAAGAAACTTTGTGTTCCCAACAAACTAAATGAAGGACGGCTTTCACACGCTTATCTCTCAGAACTGAGCATGTGGAGAGAAGTTCGTTCATCTAGCTCAAAGGGAACGGGTTGCAGGAGAAACTTTTACTCTGGTTTCTGAGTCTGTTTCCTATTGCCGGTTTGAAGTTCCTGCAGTTTTCACTGTAAAACTGTGTTGGAGCTAGAACCTCCCCATATATATGTATGGAGTGGAGTTTGCAACTGAAAAGAAACTTTGTGTTCCCAAAAAGCTAGGTGAAGGTCGGCTTTCACACACACTTATCTCTCAGAACTGAGCATGTGGAGAGACGTTCGTTCATCTAGCACAAATGGAACGGGTGCAGGAGAAACTTTTACTCTGATTTCTCTGTCTGTTTCCTATTGCCGGATTGAAATTCCTGCAGTTTTCACTGTAAAACCGAGTTGGAGCTAGTACCTCCCCATATATTCGTATGGATTGGAGTTTGCAACTGAAAAGAAACTTTGTGTTCCCAACAAGCTAGGTGAAGGACGGCTTTCACACACACATATCTCTCAGAAATGTGCATGTGGGGAGACGTTCGTTCATTTGGCAAAAAAGGACCGGGTTGCAGGAAAAACTTTTACTCTGGTTTCTAATTCTGTTTCCTAGTGCCGGTTTGAAGTTCCTGCAGTTTTCACTGTAAAACCGAGTTGGAGCTAGTACCTCCCCATATATATGTATGGAGTGGAGTTTGCAAGTGAAAAGAAACTTTGTGTTCCCAACAAGCTAAGTGAAGGACGGCTTTCACACACACTTATCTCTCAGAACTGAGCATGTGGAGAGACTTTCGTTCATCTACCACAAAGGGAACGGTTTGCAGGAGAAACTTTTACTCTGGATCCTCAGTCTATTTCCTAGTGCCGTTTTGAAGTTCCTGCAGTTTTCACTGTAAAACCGATTGGAGCTATTACCTCCCCATATATGTAAATGGAGTGGAGTTTGCAAGTGACAAGATACTTTGTGTTCCCAACAAGATAGGTGATGGACGGCTTTCACACACATTTATCTCTCAGAACTGAGCATGTGGAGAGTCGTTCGTTCATCTAGCACAAAGGGAACGGGTTGAAGGAGAAACTTTTTCTCTGGTTTCTCTGTCTGTTTCCTAGTGCTGGATTGAAGTTCCTGCAGTTTTCACTGTAAAACCGAGTTGGAGCTTGTACCTCCCCATATATACATATGGATTGGTGTTTGCAACTGAAAAGAAACTTTGTGTTCCCAACAAGCTAGGTGAAGGACGGCTATCACACACACATATCTCTCAGAAATGAGCATGTGGAGAGACTTTCGTTCATTCAGCAAAAAAGGAACGGGTTGCCGGAGAAACTTTTACTCTGGTTTCGCATTCTGTTTCCTAGTGCCGGTTTGAAGTTCCTGCAGTTTTCACTGTAAAACCGAGTTGGAGCTAGTACCTCCCCATATATATTTATGGATTGGGGTTCGAAACTGAAAAGAAACTTTGTGTTCCCTACAAGCTAATTGAAGGACGGCTTTCACACACAAATATCTCTCAGAACTGAGCATGTGGAGAGAAGTTCGTTCATCTAGCTCAAATGAAACGGGTTGCAGGAGAAACTTTTACTCTGGTTTCTCAGTCTGTTTCCTAGTGCCGGTTTGAAGTTCCTGCAGTTTTCACTGTAAAACCGAGTTGGAGCTAGTACCTCCCCATATATATGTATGGATTGGAGTTTGAAACTGAAAAGAAACTTTGTGTTCCCAACAAACTAAATGAAGGACGGCTTTCACACGCTTATCTCTCAGAACTGAGCATGTGGTGAGAAGTTCGTTCATCTAGCTCAAAGGGAACGGGTTGCAGGAGAAACTTTTACTCTGGTTTCTGAGTCTGTTTCCTATTGCCGGTTTGAAGTTCCTGCAGTTTTCACTGTAAAACTGTGTTGGAGCTAGAACCTCCCCATATATATGTATGGAGTGGAGTTTGCAACTGAAAAGAAACTTTGTGTTCCCAAAAAGCTAGGTGAAGGTCGGCTTTCACACACACTTATCTCTCAGAACTGAGCATGTGGAGAGACGTTCGTTCATCTAGCACAAATGGAACGGGTGCAGGAGAAACTTTTACTCTGGTTTCTCTGTCTGTTTCCTAGTGCCGGATTGAAATTCCTGCAGTTTTCACTGTAAAACCGAGTTGGAGCTAGTACCTCCCCATATATTCGTATGGATTGGAGTTTGCAACTGAAAAGAAACTTTGTGTTCCCAACAAGCTAGGTGAAGGACGGCTTTCACACACACATATCTCTCAGAAATTTGCATGTGGGGAGACGTTCGGTCATTTAGCAAAAAAGGACCGGGTTGCAGGTAAAACTTTTACTCTGGTTTCTCATTCTGTTTCCTAGTGCCGGTTTGAAGTTCCTGCAGTTTTCACTGTAAAACCGAGTTGGAGCTAGAACCTCCCCATATATATGTATGGAGTGGAGTTTGCAAGTGAAAAGAAACTTTGTGTTCCCAACAAGCTAAGTGAAGGACGGCTTTCACACACACTTATCTCTCAGAACTGAGCATGTGGAGAGACTTTCGTTCATCTACCACAAAGGGAACGGTTTGCAGGAGAAACTTTTACTCTGGATCCTCAGTCTATTTCCTAGTGCCGTTTTGAAGTTCCTGCAGTTTTCACTGTAAAACCGATTGGAGCTATTACCTCCCCATATATATAAATGGAGTGGAGTTTGCAAGTGACAAGATACTTTGTGTTCCCAACAAGATAGGTGAAGGACGGCTTTCACACACATTTATCTCTCAGAACTGAGCATGTGGAGAGTCGTTCGTTCATCTAGCACAAAGGGAACGGGTTGAAGGAGAAACTTTTTCTCTGGTTTCTCTGTCTGTTTCCTAGTGCTGGATTGAAGTTCCTGCAGTTTTCACTGTAAAACCGAGTTGGAGCTTGTACCTCCCCATATATACATATGGATTGGTGTTTGCAACTGAAAAGAAACTTTGTGTTCCCAACAAGCTAGGTGAAGGACGGCTATCACACACACATATCTCTCAGAAATGAGCATGTGGAGAGACTTTCGTTCATTCAGCAAAAAAGGAACGGGTTGCCGGAGAAACTTTTACTCTGGTTTCGCATTCTGTTTCCTAGTGCTGGTTTGAAGTTCCTGCAGTTTTCACTGTAAAACCGAGTTGGAGCTAGTACCTCCCCATAAATATTTATGGATTGGGGTTTGAAACTGAAAAGAAACTTTGTGTTCCCTACAAGCTAAGTGAAGGACGGCTTTCACACACAAATATCTCTCAGAACTGAGCATGTGGAGAGAAGTTCGTTCATCTAGCTCAAATGGAACGGGTTGCAGGAGAAACTTTTACTCTGGTTTCTCAGTCTGTTTCCTAGTGCCGGTTTGAAGTTCCTGCTGTTTTCACTGTAAAACCGAGTTGGAGCTAGTACCTCCCCATATATATGTATGGAGTGGAGTTTGCAAGTGAAAAGAAACTTTGTGTTCCCAACAAGCTAGTTGAAGGACGGCTTTCACACACACTTATCTCTCAGAACTGAGCATGTGGAGAGACGTTCTTTCATCTAGCACAAAGGGAACGGGTTGCAGGAGAAACATTTACTCTGGTTTCTCATTCTGTTTCCTAGTGCCGGTTTGAAGTTCCTGCAGTTTTCACTGTAAAAGAGAGTTGGAGCTAGTACCTCCCCATATATATGTATGGATTGAAGTTTGAAACTGAAAAGAAACTTTGTGTTCCCAACAAGCTAAGTGAAGGACGGCTTTCACACACACTTATCTCTCAGAACTGAGCATGTGGAGAGAAGTTCGTTCATCTAGCTCAAAGGGAATGGGTTGCAGGAGAAACTTTTACTCTGGTTTCTGAGTCTCTTTCCTAGTGCCGGTTTGAAGTTCCTGCAGTTTTCACTCTAAAACCGTGTTGGAGCTAGAACTTCCCCATATATATGTATGGAGTGGAGTTTGCAACTGAAAAGAAACTTTGTGTTCCCAAAAAGCTAGGTGAAGGACGGCTTTCACACACACTTATCTCTCAGAACTGAGCATGTGGAGAGACGTTCGTTCATCTAGCACAAAGGGAACGGGTTGCAGGAGAAACTTTTACTCTGGTTTCTCAGTCTATTTCCTAGTGCTGGTTTGAAGTTCCTGCAGGTTTCACTGTAAAACCTAGTTGGAGCTAGTACCTCCCCATATATATGAATGGAGTGGAGTTTGCAAGTGAAAAGATACTTTGTGTTCCCAACAAGCTAGGTGAAGGACGGCATTCACACACTTATCTCTCAGAACTGAATATGTGGAGAGACGTTCGTTCATCTAGCACAAAGGGAATGGGTTGAAGGAAAAATTTTACTCTGGTTTCTTAGTCTGTTTCCTTGTGCCGGTTTGAAGTTCCTGCAGTTTTCACAGTAAAACCGAGTTGGAGGTAATACCTCCTCATATAAATGTATGGAGTGGGGTTTGCAAGTGAAAAGAAACTTTGTGTTCCCAACAAGCTAGGTGAAGGACGGCTTTCGCACACACTTATCTCTCAGAACTGAGCATGTGGAGAGACGTTCGTTCATCTAGCACAAAGGGAACGGGTTGCAGGAGAAACGTTTACTCTGGTTTCTCAGTGTGTTTCCTAGTGCCGGTTTGAAGTTCCTGCAGTTTTCACTGTAAAACCGAGTTGTATCTTGTACCTCCCCATATATATGTATGGACTGAATTTTTCAACTTAAAAGAAACTTTGTGTTCCCAACAAGCTAGGTGAAGGACGGCTTTCAAACACACTTATCTCTCAGAACTAAGCATGTGGTGAGACGTTCATTCATCTAGCACAAAGGGAATGGGTTGAAGGAGAAACTATTACTCTGGATTCTCAGTCTGTTTCCTAGTGCCGGTTTGAAGTTCCTGCAGTTTTCACCGTAAAACCGAGTTGGAGATAGTACTTCCCCATATACATATATGGAGTGGAGTTTGCAACTGAAAAGAATCTTTTTGTTCAAAACAAACTAAGTGAAGGACGGCTTTCACACACACTTATCTCTCAGAACTGAGCATGTGGAGACACGTTCGTTCATCTAGCAAAAAAGAACGGGTTGCAGGAGAAACATTTACTTTGGATTCTCAGTCTGTTTCCTAGTGCCGTTTGAATTTCCTGCAATTTTCACTGTAAAACCGAGTTCGAGCTAGTACCTCCCCATATATATGTATGGAATGGAGTTTGCAACTGAAAAGAAACTTTGTGTTCCCAACAAGCTTGGTGAAGGACGGCTTTCAAACACACTTATCTCTCAGAGCTAAGCATGTGGAGAGACGTTCTTTCATCTAGCACAAAGGGAACGGGTTGCAGGAGAAACCTTTAATCTGGTTTCTCAGTCTGTTTCCTAGTGCCGGTTTGAGGTTCCTGCAGTTTTCATTGTAAAACCGAGTTGGAGCTAGTACCTCCCCATATATATGTATGGATTGGAGTTAGCAAGTGAAAAGAACCTTTGTATTCCCAACAAGCTAGGTGAAGGACGGCTTTCACACACACTTATCTCTCAGAACTGAGCATGTGGAGAGACGATCGTTCAACTAGGAAAAAGGGAACGGTTTGCAGTAGAAACTTTTTCTCTGGTTTCTCAGTCTTTTTCCTAGTGCCGGTTTGAAGTTCCTGCAGTTTTCACTGTAAAACCGAGTTGGAGCTAGTACCTCCCCATATACATGTATGGAGTGGAGTTTGCAAGTGAAAAGAAACTTTGTGTTCCCAACAAGCTAGGTGAAGGACGGCTTTCACACACACTTATCTCTCAGAACTAAGCATGTGGAGAGACTTTCATTCATCTAGCACAAAGGGAACGGGTTGCATGGGAAAGTTTTACTCTGGTATCTCAGTCTGTTTCCTAGTGCCAGTTTGAAGTTCCTGCAGTTTTCACTGTAAAACCGAGTTGTGTTTGGAACCTACCCATATATATGTATGGTGTGGAGTTTGCAACTGAAAAGAAACCTTGTGTTCCCAACAAGCTAAGTGAAGCACGGCTTTCACACACACTTATCTCTCAGAACTGAGCTAGTGGAGAGACGTTCTTTCATCTAGCACAAAGGGAACGGTTTGCAGGGGAAACTTTTACTCTGGTTTCTCAGTCTGTTTCCTAGTGCCGGTTTGAAGTTCCTGCAGATTTCACTGTAAACCCGAGTTGGGGCTAGTACCTCCCCATATATATGTAAGGAGTGGAGTTTGCAAGTGAAAAGAAACTTTGTGTTCCCAACAGGCTAGCTGAAGGACGGCTTTCACACACAATTATCTCTCAGAATTGAGCATGTGGAGAGAAGTTCGTTCATCTAGCACAAAGGGAACGGGTAGTAGGAGAAACTTTTACTCTGGTTTCTCAGTCTGTTTCCTAGTGCCGGTTTGAAGTTCCTGCATTTTTCACTGTAAATCAGAGTTGGAGCTAGTACCTATCCATATATATGTATGGACTGAAGTTTGCAAGTGAAAAGAAACTTTGTGTTCCCAACAAGCTAGGTGAAGGACGGCTTTCACACACACTTATCTCTCAGAACTGAGCATGAGGAAATACTTTCGTTCATCTAGCACAAAAGAACAGGTTGCAGGGGAAACTATTACTCTGGTTTGTCAGTCTGTTTCCTAGTGCTGGTTTGAAGTTCCTGCAGTTTTCACTGTAAAACCGAATTGGAGCTAGAACCTCCCCATATATATGTATGGAGTGGAATTTGCAACTTAAAAGAAACTTAGTGTTCCCAACAAGCTAGGTGAAGGACGGATTTCACACAAAATTATCTCTCAGAACTGAGCATATGGAGAGACGTTCTTTCATCTAGCACAAAGGGAACGGGATGCAGGAGAAACTTTTACTCTGGTTTCTCAGTCTGTTTCCTAGTGCCGGTTTGAAGTTCCTGCAGTTTTCACTGTAAAACCGAGTTGGAGCTAGTACCTCCCCATATATATGTATGGATTGGAGTTTGCATCTGAAAAGAAACTTTGTGTTCCCAACAATCTAGGTGAAGGACGGCTTTCACACACACTTATCTCTCAGAACTGAACATGTGGAGAGACGTTCGTTCATCTAGCACAAAGGGAACGGGTTGCAGGAGAAAATTTTACTGTGGTTTCTCAGTCTGTTTCCTAGTGCCGGTTTGAAGTTCCTGCAGTTTTCACTGTAAAACCGTGTTGGAGCTAGTACCTCCCCATATATATGTATGGATTTGAGTTTGCAACTGAAAAGAAACTTTGTGTTCCCAACAAGCTAGGTGAAGGACGGCTTTCACACACACTTATCTCTCAGAATTGAGCATGTGGAGAGACGTTCATTCATCTAGCAAAAAGGGAACGGGTTGCAGGAGAAATTTTTACTCTGGTTTCTCAGTCTGTTTCTTAGTGCCGGTTTGAAGTTCCTGCAGTTTTCACTGTAAAACCGATTTGGAGCTAGAACCTCCCCATATATATGTATGGAGTGGAGTTCGCAAGTGAAAAGGAACTTTGTGTTCCCAACAAGCTAGGTGAAGGAGGGGTTTCACACATAATTATCTCTCAGAACTGAGCATGTGGCGAGACGTTCGTTCATATATCACAAAGGAACGGTTTGCAGGAGAAACTATTTCTCAGGTATCTCAGTCTGTTTCCTAGTGCCGGTTTGAATTCCTGCATTTTTCACTGTAAATCCTAGTTCGAGTTAGAACATAAACATATATATGTATGGAGTGGTGATGGAACTGAAAGTAAACTTTGTGTTCCCAACAAGTTACGTGAAGAACGGCTTTAACACACACATATCTCTCAGAACTGAGCATGTGGAGACATTTTCAATCATCTAGCACAAACAGAACAGGTTGCAGGGGAAACTATTACTCTGGTTTCTCAGTCTGTTTCCTAGTGCTGGATTGAAGTTCCTGCAGTTTTCACTGTAAAACCGAATTGGAGCTAGTAGATCCCTATATATATGTATGGATTGGAAATTGCAACTTAAAAGAAACTTAGTGGTCCCAACAAGCTAGGTGAAGGACGGCTTTCACACACAATTATCTCTCAGAACTGAGCATATGGAGAGACGTTCTTTCATCTAGCACAAAGGGAACGGGATGCAGGAGAAACTTTTACTCTGGTTTCTCAGTCTGTTTCCTAGTGCAGGTTTGAATTTCCTGCAGTTTTCACTGTAAAACCGAGTTGGAGCTAGTACCTCCCCATATATATGTATGGATTCGAGTTTGCAAGTGAAAAGAAACTTTGTGTTCCCAACAATATAGGTGAAGGTCGGCTTTGACACACACTGATCTCTCAGAACTGAGCATGTGGAGAGACGTTCGTTCATCTAGCACAAAGTGACGGGGTTGCAGGAGAAACTTTTACTCTGGTTTCTCAGTCTGTTTCTTAGTGCCGGTTTGAAATTCCTGCAGTTTTCACTGTAAAACCGAGTTGGAGCTAGTACCTCCCCATATATATGTATGGAGTGGAGTTTGCAAGTGAAAAGATACTTTGTGTTCCCAACAAGCTAGGTTAAAGACGGCTTCACACACACTTATATCTCAGAACAGAGCATGTGGAGAGACTTTCGTTCATCTAGCACAAAGGGAAATAGTTGCAGGAGAAACTTTTACTCTGGTTTCTCAGTCTGTTTCCTAGTGCCGGTTTTAATTTCCTGCAGTATTCACTGTAAACCGAGTTGGAGCTAGAACCTACCCATATATATGTATGGAGTGGAATTTGCAACTTAAAAGAAACTTTGTGTTCCCAACAAGTTACGTGAAGTACGGCTTTCACACACACATATCTCTCAGATCTGAGCATGTGGAGATATTTTCGTTCATCTAGCACAAAGAGAACATGTGGCAGGGGAAACTATTACTCTGGTTTCTCAGTCTGTTTCCTAGTGCTGGTTTGAAGTCCCTGCAGTTTTCACTGTAAAATCGAGTTGGAGCTAGTACCTCCCCATATATATGTATGGAGTGGAGTTTGCAACTGAAAAGAAACTTTTTGTTCAAAACAAGCTAAGTGAAGGACGGCTTTCACACACACTTATCTCTCAGAACTGAGCATGTGGAGAGACATTCGTTCATCTAGCACAAAGGGAACGGGTTGCAGGAGAAACTTTTACTCTGGTTTCTCAGTCTGTTTCCTAGTGCCGGTTTGAAGTTCCTGCAGTTTTCACTGTAAAACCGAGTTGGAGCTAGTACCTCCCCATATACATGTATGGAGTGGAGTTTGCAACTGAAAAGAAACTTTGTGTTCCCAACAAGCTAGGTGAAGGACGGCTTTCAAACACACTTATCTCTCAGAACTAAGCATGTGGAGAGACGTTCATTCATCTAGCACAAAGGGAACGGGTTGAAGGGGAAACTATTACTCTGGTTTCTAAGTCTGTTTCCTAGTGCCGGTTTGAAGTTCCTGCAGTTTTCACAGTAAAATCGAGTTGGAGATAGTATTTCCCCATATACATATATGGAGTGGAGTTTGCAACTGAAAAGAAACTTTTGTTCAAAACAAGCTAGGTGAAGGACGGCTTTCACACACACTTATCTCTCAGAACTGAGCATGTGGAGAGACGTTCGTTCATCTAGCAAAAAAGAATGGGTTGCAGGAGAAACTTTTACTTTGGTTTCTCAGTCTGTTTCCTAGTGCCGGTTTGAAGTTCCTGCAATTTTCACTTTAAAACCGAGTTGGAGCTTGTACCTCCCCATATATATGTATGGAATGGAGTTTGCAACTGAAATGAAACTTTGTGTTCCCAACAAGCTAAGTGAAGAACGGCATTCACACACTCTTATCTCTCAGAACTGAATATGTGGAGAGACGTTCGTTCATCTAGCACAAAGGGAACGGGTTGCAGGAGAAACTTTTACTCTGGTTTCTCAGTCTGTTTCCTAGTGCCAGTTTGAAGTTCCTGCAGTTTTCACTGTAAAACCGAGTTGGAGCTAGTATCTCCCCTTATATATGTATGGAGTGGAATTTGCAAGTGAAAAGAAACTTTGTGTTCCCAACAAGCTTGGTGAAGGACGGCTTTCACATACATTTATCTCTCTGAACTGAGCATGTGGAGAGACGTTCGTTCATCTAGCACAAAGGGAACGGGTTGCAGGAGAAAGTTTTACTCTGGTATCTCAGTCTGTTTCCTAGTGCCGGTTTGAAGTTCCTGCAGTTTTCACTGTAAAACCGAGTTGTGGTTGGAACCTACCCATATATATGTATGGAGTGGAGTTTGCAACTGAAAAGAAACCTTGTGTTCCCAACAAGCTAAGTGAAGGACGGCTTTCACACACACTTATCTCACAGAACTGAGCATGTGGAGAGACGTTCGTTCATCTAGAACAAAGGGAACGGTTTGCAGGAGAAACTTTTACTCTGGTTTCTCAGTCTGTTTCCTAGTGCCGGTGTGAACTTCCTGCAGATTTCACTTTAAACCCGAGTTGGAGCTAGTACCTCCCCATATATATGTAAGGAGTGGAGTTTGCAAGTGAAAAGAAACTTTGTGTTCCCAACAGGCTAGATGAAGGACGGCTTTCACACACAATTATCTCTCAGAACTGAGCATGAGGAGATACTTTCGTTCATCTAGCACAAAGGGAACTAGTTGCAGGAGAAACTTTTACTCTGGTTTCTCAGTCTGTTTCCTAGTGCCGGTTTGAAGTTCCTGCAGTTTTCACTGTAAAACCGAGTTGGAGCTAGAACCTACCCATATATATGTATGGAGTGGAATTAGCAACTTAAAAGAAACTTTGTGTTCCCAACAAGTTACGTGAAGAACGGCTTTCACACACACATATCTCTCATAACTGAGCATGTGGAGATATTTTCGTTCATCTAGCACAAAGAGAACAGGTTGCAGAGGAAACTATTACTCTGGTTTCTCAGTCTGTTTCCTAGTGCTGGTTTGAAGTTCCTGCAGTTTTCACTGTAAAACCGAATTGGAGCTAGAACCTCCCCATATATATGTATGGATTGGAATTTGCAACTTAAAAGAAACTTAGTGTTCCCAACAAGCTAGGTGAAGGATGGCTTTCACACAAAATTATCTCTCAGAACTGAGCATATGTAGAGACGTTCTTTCATCTAGCACAAAGGGAACGGGATGCAGGAGAAACTTTTACTCTGGTTTCTCAGTCTGTATCCTAGTGCCGGTTTGAAGTTCCTGCAGATTTCACTGTAAAAACGTGTTGGAGCTTGTACCTCCCCATAAATATGTATGGAGTGGAGTTTGCAAATGAAAAGAAACTTTGTGTTCCCAACAAGCTAGGTGAAGGACGGCTTTCACACACACTTATCTCTCAGAATTGAGCATGTGGAAAGACGTTCATTCATCTAGCAAAAAGGGAACGGGTTTCAGGAGAAATTATTACTCTGGTTTCTCAGTCTGTTTCCTAGTGCCGGTTTGAAGTTCCTGCAGTTTTCACTGTAAAACCGATTTGGAGCTAGTACCACCCCATATATATGTATGGAGTGGAGTTTACAAGTGAAAAGAAACTTTGTGTTCCCAACAAGCTAGGTGAAGGAGGGGTTTCACACATACATATCTCTCAGAACTGAGCATGTGGAGAGACGTTCGTTCATATAGCACAAAGGGAACGGGTTGCAGGATAAACTATTTCTCAGGTATCTCAGTCTGTTTCCTAGTGCCGGTTTGAAGTTCCTGCAGTTTTCACTGTAAAACCTAGTTCGAGTTAGAACATACCCATATATATGTATGGAGTGGAAATGGAACTGAAAGGAAACTTTGTGTTCCCAACAAGTTACGTGAAGAACGGTTTTCACACACACATATCTCTCAGAACTGAGCATGTGGAGATATTTTCGTTCATCTAGCACAGACAGAACAGTTTGCAGGGGAAACTATTACTCTGGTTTCTCAGTCTGTTTCCTAGTGCTGGATTGAAGTTCCTGCATTTTTCACTGTAAAACAAATTGGAGCTAGTACCTCCCCATATATATGTATGGATTGGAAATTGCAACTTAAAAGAAACTTAGTGGTCCCAACAAGCTAGGTGAAGGACGGCTTTCACACACAATTATCTCTCAGAACTGAGCATATGGAGAGACGTTCTTTCATCTAGCACAAAGGGAACGGGATGCAGGAGAAACTTTTACTCTGGTTTCTCAGTCTGTTTCCTAGTGCAGGTTTGAATTTCCTGCAGTTTTCACTGTAAAACCGAGTTGGAGCTAGTACCTCCCCATATATATGTATGGAGTCGAGTTTGCAAGTGAAAAGAAACTTTGTGTACCCAACAATATAGGTGAAGGACGGCTTTCACACACACTGATCTCTCAGAACTGAGCATGTGGAGAGACGTTCGTTCATCTAGCACAAAGTGACGGGGTTGCAGGAGAAATTTTACTCTGGTTTCTCAGTCTGTTTCTTAGTGCCGGTTTGAAATTCCTGCAGTTTTCACTGTAAAACCGATTTGGAGCTAGTACCTCCCCATATATATGTATGGAGTGGAGTTTGCAAGTGAAAAGATACTTTGTGTTCCCAACAAGCTAGGTTAAAGACGGCTTCACACACACTTATATCTCAGAACAGAGCATGTGGAGAGACTTTCGTTCATCTAGCACAAAGGGAAATAGTTGCAGGAGAAACTTTTACTCTGGTTTCTCAGTCTGTTTCCTAGTGCCGGTTTTAATTTCCTGCAGTTTTCACTGTAAAACGGATTTGGAGCTAGAACCTACCCATATATATGTATGGAGTGGAATTTGCAACTTAAAAGAAACTTTGTGTTCCCAACAAGATACGTGAAGTACGGCTTTCACACACACATATCTCTCAGAACTGAGCATGTGGAGATATTTTCGTTCATCTAGCACAAAGAGAACATGTGGCAGGGGAAACTATTACTCTCGTTTCTCAGTCTGTTTCCTAGTGCTGGTTTGAAGTTCCTGCAGTTTTCACTGTAAAACCGAGTTGGAGCTAGTACCTCCCCATATATATGTATGGAGTGGAGTTTGCAACTGAAAAGAAACTTTTTGTTCAAATCAAGCTAAGTGAAGGACGGCTTTCACACACACTTATCTCTCAGAACTGAGAATGTGGAGAGACGTTCGTTCATCTAGCAAAAAAGAACGTGTTCAGGAGAAATTTTTACTTTGGTTTCTCAGTCTGTTTCCTAGTGCCGTTTGAATTTCCTGCAACTTTCACTGTAAAACCGAGTTCGAGCTAGTACCTCCCCATATATATGTATGGAATGGAGTTTGCAACTGAAAAGATACTTTGTGTTCCCAACAAGCTTGGTGAAGGACGGCTTTCAAACACACTTATATCTCAGAGCTAAGCATGTGGAGAGACGTTCATTCATCTAGCACATGGGAACGGGTTGCAGGGAAACTTTTACTCTGGTTTCTCAGTCTGTTTCCTAGTGCCGGTTTGAGGTTCCTGCAGTTTTCATTGTAAAACCGAGTTGGAGCTAGTACCTCCAAATATATATGTATGGATTGGAGTTTGCAATAAAAAGAACCTTTGTATTCCCAACAAGCTAGGTGAAGGACGGATTTCACACACAATTATCTCTGAGAACTGAGCATGTGGAGAGACGATCGTTCATCAAGGACAAAGGGAACGGTTTGCAGTAGAAACTTTTACTCTGGTTTCTCAGTCTGTTTCCTAGTGCCGGTTTGAAGTTCCTGCAGTTTTCACTGTAAAACCGAGTTGGAGCTAGTACCTCCCCATATACATGTATGGAGTGGGGTTTGCAACTGAAAAGAAACTTTGTGTTCCCAACAAGCTAGGTGAAGGACGGCTTTCAAACACACTTATCTCTCAGAACTAAGCATGTGGAGAGACGTTCATTCATCTAGCACAAAGGGAACGGGTTGTAGGGGAAACTATTACTCTGATTTCTAAGTCTGTTTCCTAGTGCCGGTTTGAAGTTCCTGCAGTTTTCACAGTAAAATCGAGTTGGAGATAGTATTTCCCCATATACATATATGGAGTGGAGTTTGCAACTGAAAAGAAACTTTTGTTCAAAACAAGCTAGTTGAAGGACGGCTTTCACACAAACTTATCTCTCAGAACTGAGCATGTGGAGAGACGTTCGTTCATCTAGCAAAAAAGAACGGGTTGCAGGAGAAACTTTTACTTTGGTTTCTCAGTCTATTTCCTAGTGCAGGTTTGAAGTTCCTGCAATTTTCACTTTAAAACCGAGTTGGAGCTTGTACCTCCCCATATATATGTATGGAATGGAGTTTGCAACTGAAAAGAAACTTTGTGTTCCCAACAAGCTAAGTGAAGGACGGCATTCACACACTCTTATCTCTCAGAACTGAATATGTGGAGAGACGTTCGTTCATCTAGCACAAAGGGAACGGGTTGCAGGAGAAACTTTTACTTTGGTTTCTCAGTCTGTTTCCTAGTGCCAGTTTGAAGTTCCTGCAGTTTTCACTGTAAAACCGAGTTGGAGCTAGTATCTCCCCATATATATGTATGGAGTGGAATTTGCAAGTGAAAAGAAACTTTGTGTTCCCAACAAGCTTGGTGAAGGACGGCTTTCACATACACTTATCTCTCTGAACTGAGCATGTGGAGAGACGTTCGTTCATCTAGCACAAAGGGAACGGGTTGCAGGAGAAAGTTTTACTCTGGTATCTCAGTCTGTTTCCTAGTGCCGGTTTGAAGTTCCTGCAGTTTTCACTGTAAAACCGAGTTGTGGTTGGAACCTACCCATATATATGTATGGAGTGGAGTTTGCAACTGAAAAGAAACCTTGTGTTCCCAACAAGCTAAGTGAAGGACGGCTTTCACACACACTTATCTCACAGAACTGAGCATGTGGAGAGACGTTCGTTCATCTAGCACAAAGGGAACGGTTTGCAGGAGAAACTTTTACTCTGGTTTCTCAGTCTGTTTCCTAGTGCCGGTTTGAACTTCCTGCAGATTTCACTGTAAACCCGAGTTGGAGCTAGTACCTCCCCATATATATGTAAGGAGTGGAGTTTGCAAGTGAAAAGAAACTTTGTGTTCCCAACAGGCTAGATGAAGGACGGCTTTCACACACAATTATCTCTCAGAACTGAGCATGAGGAGATACTTTCGTTCATCTAGCACAAAGGGAACTAGTTGCAGGAGAAACTTTTACTCTGGTTTCTCAGTCTGTTTCCTGGTGCCGGTTTGAAGTTCCTGCAGTTTTCACTGTAAAACCGAGTTGGAGCTAGAACCTACCCATATATATGTATGGAGTGGAATTTGCAACTTAAAAGAAACTTTGTGTTCCCAACAAGTTACGTGAAGAACGGCTTTCACACACACATATCTCTCAGAACTGAGCATGTGGAGATATTTTCATTCATCTAGCACAAAGAGAACAGGTTGCAGGAGAAACTTTTAATCTGGTTTCTCAGTCTGTTTCCTAGTGCTGGTTTGAAGTTCCTGCAGTTTTCACTGTAAAACCGAATTGGAGCTAGAACCTCCCCATATATATGTATGGAGTGGAATTTGCAACTTAAAAGAAACTTAGTGTTCCCAACAAGCTAGGTGAAGGATGGCTTTCACACAAAATTATCTCTCAGAACTGAGCATATGTAGAGACGTTCTTTCATCTAGCACAAAGGGGACGGGATGCAGGAGAAACTTTTACTCTGGTTTCTCAGTCTGTTTCCTAGTGCCGGTTTGAAGTTCCTGCAGATTTCACTGTAAAACCGTGTTGGAGCTTGTACCTCCCCATATATATGTATGGAGTGGAGTTTGCAACTGAAAAGAAACTTTGTGTTCCCAACAAGCTAGGTGAAGGGCGGCTTTCACACACACTTATCTCTCAGAATTGAGCATGTGGAGAGACGTTCATTCATCTAGCAAAAAGGGAACGGGTTGCAGGAGAAATTTTTACTCTGGTTTCTCAGTCTGTTTCCCAGTGCCGGTTTGAAGTTCCTGCAGTTTTCACTGTAAAACCGATTTGGAGCTAGTACCACCCCATATATATGTATGGAGTGGAGTTTGCAAGTGAAAAGAATCTTTGTGTTCCCAACAAGATAGGTGAAGGAGGGGTTTCACACATACATATCTCTCAGAACTGAGCATGTGGAGAGACGTTCGTTCATCTAGCACAAAGGGAACGGGTTGCAGGATAAACTATTTCTCAGGTATCTCAGTCTGTTTCCTAGTGCCGGTTTGAAATTCCTGCAGTTTTCACTGTAAAACCTAGTTCGAGTTAGAACATACCCATATATATGTATGGAGTGGAAATGGAACTGAAAGGAAACTTTGTGTTCCCAACAAGTTACGTGAAGAACGGCTTTCACACACACATATCTCTCAGAACTGAGCATGTGGAGATATTTTCGTTCATCTAGCACAAACAGAACTGTTTGCAGGGGAAACTATTACTCTGGTTTCTCAGACTGTTTCCTAGTGCTGGATTGAAGTTCCTGCAGTTTTCACTGTAAAACCGAATTGGAGCTAGTACCTCCCCATATATATGTATGGATTGGAAATTGCAACTTAAAAGAAACTTAGTGGTCCCAACAAGCTAGGTGAAGGACGGCTTTCACACAAAATTATCTCTCAGAACTGAGCATATGTAGAGACGTTCTTTCATCTAGCACAAAGGGAACGGGATGCAGGAGAAACTTTTACCCTGGTTTCTCAGTCTGTTTCCTAGTGCAGGTTTGAAGTTCCTGCAGTTTTCACTGTAAAACCGAGTTGGAGCTAGTACCTCCCCATATATATGTATGGAGTCGAGTTTGCAACTGAAAAGAAACTTTGTGTTCCCAACAATATAGGTGAAGGACGGCTTTCACACACACTGATCTCTCAGAACTGAGCATGTGGGGAGACGTTCGTTCATCTAGCACAAATTGACGGGGTTGCAGGAGAAACTTTTACTCTGGTTTCTCAGTCTGTTTCTTAGTGCCGGTTTGAATTTCCTGCAGTTTTCACTGTAAAACCGAGTTGGAGCTAGTACCTAACCATATATATGTGTGGAGAGGAGTTTGCAAGTGAAAAGATACTTTGTGTTCCCAACAAGCTAGGTTAAAGACGGCTTCACACACAATTATATCTCAGAACAGAGCATGTGGAGAGACTTTCGTTCATCTAGCACAAAGGGAAATAGTTGCAGGAGAAACTTTTACTCTGGTTTCTCAGTCTGTTTCCTAGTGCCGGTTTGAAGTTCCTGCAGTTTTCACTGTAAAACCGAGTTGGAGCTAAACCTACCCATATATATGTATGGAGTGGAATTTGCAACTTAAAAGAAACTTTGTGTTCCCAACAAGTTACGTGAAGAACGGCTTTCACACACACATATCTCTCAGAACTGAGCCTGTGGAGATATTTTCGTTCATCTAGCACAAAGAGAACACGTTGCAGGGGAAACTATTACTCTGGTTTCTCAGTCTCTTTCCTAGTGCTGGTTTGAAGTTCCTGCAGTTTTCACTGTAAAACCGAGTTGGAGCTAGTACCTCCCCATATATATGTATGGAGTGGAGTTTGCAAGTGAAAAGAAACTTTGTGTTCCCAAAAAGCTAGGTGAAGGAAGGCTTTCACACACACTTATCTCTCAGAACTGAGCATGTGGAGAGACGTTCGTTCATCTAGCACAAAGGGAACGGGTTGCAGTAGAAATTTTTACTCGGGTTTCTCAGTCTGTTTCCTAGTGCCGGTTTGAAGTTCCTGCAGTTTTCACTGTAAAACCGAGTTGGAGCTAGAACCTACCCATATATATGTATGGAGTGGAATTTGCAACTTAAAAGAAACTTTGTGTTCCCAACAAGCTAGGTGAAGGACGGCTTTCACACACAATTATCTCTCAGAACTGAGCATATGGAGAGACGTTCTTTCATCTAGCACAAAGGGAACCGGATGCAGGAGAAACTTTTACTCTGGTTTCTCAGTCTGTTTCCTAGTGCCGGTTTGATTTTCCTGCAGTTTTCACTGTAAAACCGAGTTGGAGCTAGAACCTACACATATATATGTATGGAGTGGAATTTGCAACTTAAAACAAACTTTGTGTTCCCAACAAGATACGTGATGAACGGCTTTCACACACACATATCTCTCAGAACTGATCATGTGGAGATATTTTCGTTCATCTAGCACAAAGAGAACAGGTTGCAGGGGAAACTATTACTCTGGTTTCTCAGTCTGTTTCCTAGTGCTGGTTTGAAGTTCCTGCACTTTTCACTGTAAAACCGAGTTGGAGCTAGTACCTCCCCATATATATGTATGGAGTGGAGTTTGCAAGTGAAAAGAAACTTTGTGTTCCCAACAAGCTAGGTGAAGGACGGCTTTCTCACTCACTTATCTCTCAGAACTGAGCATGTGGAGAGACGTTCGTTCATCTAGCACAAAGGGAACGGGTTGCAGTAGAAACTTTTACTCTGGTTTCTCAGTCTGTTTCCTAGTGCCGGTTTGAAGTTCCTGCAGTTTTCACTGTAAAACCGAGTTGGAACTAGAACCTACCCATATATATGTATGGAGTGGAATTTGCAACTTAAAAGAAACTTTGTGTTCCCAACAAGCTATATGAATAACGGCTTTCACACACAATTATCTCTCAGAACTGAGCATATGGAGAGACGTTCTTTCATCTAGCACATAGGGAACGGGATGCAGGAGAAACTTTTACTCTGGTTTCTCAGTCTGTTTCCTAGTGCCGGTTTGAACTTCCTGCATTTTTCATTGTAATACCGAGTTTGAGCAAGTACCTCCCCATATATATTTATGGATTGAAGTTTGGAAGTGAAAAGAAACTTTGTGTTCCCAACAAGCTAGGTGAAGGACGGCTGTCACACATACTTATCTCTCAGAAATTAGCATGTGGAGAGACTTTCTTTCATCTAGCAGAAAGGGAACGGGTTGCAGGAGAAACTATTTCTCAGGTATCTCAGTCTGTTTCCTAGTGCCGGTTTGAAGTTCCTGCAGTTTTCACTGTAAAACCAAGTTCGAGTTAGAACATACCCATATATATGTATGGAGTGGAGATGGAACTGAAAGGAAACTTTGTGTTCCCAACAAGTTACGTGAAGAACGGCTTTCACACACAATTATCTCTCAGAACTGAGCATGTGGAGAGACGTTCGTTTATCTAGCACAAAGGGAATGGGTTGCAGGAGAAACATTTACTCTGGTTTCTCAGTCTGTTTCCTAGTGCCTGTTTGAAGTTCCTGCATTTTTCACTGTAAAAACGTTTTGGAGCTAGTACATCCCCATATATATGTATGGAGTGGAGTTTGCAAATGAAAAGAAACTTTGTTTTACCAACAAGCTAGGTGAAGGACGGCTTTCACACACACTTATCTCTAAGAACTTAGCATGTGGAGAGACGTTCTTTCATCTAGCACAATGGAAACGGGATGCAGGAGAAACATTTACTCTGGTCTCTCAGACTGTTTCCTAGTGCCGGTTTGAACTTCCTGCAGTTTTCTCTGTAAAACCGAGTTGGAGCTAGTACCTCCCCATATATATGTATGGATTTGAGTTTGCAACTGAAAAGAAACTTTGTGTTCCCAAAAAGCTATGTGAAGGACGGCTTTCACACACACTTATCTCTCAGAAATGAGCATGTGGAGAGACGTTCGTTCATCTAGCACAAAGGGAACGGGTTGCAGGAGAAACTATTTCTCAGGTATCTCATTCTGTTTCCTAGTGCCGGTTTGAAGTTCCTGCAGTTTTCACTGTAAAACCTAGTTCGAGTTAGAACATACCCATATATATGTATGGAGTGGAGATGGAACTGAAAGGAAACTTTGTGTTCCCAACAAGTTACGTGAAGAACGGCTTTCACACACACATATCTCTCAGAACTGAGCATGTGGAGATATTTTCGTTCATCTAGCACAAACAGAACAGTTTGCAGGGGAAACTATTCCTCTGGTTTCTCAGTCTGTTTCCTAGTGCTGGATTGAAGTTCCTGCAGTTTTCACTGTAAAACCGAATTGGAGCTAGTACCTCCCCATATACATGTATGGAGTGGAGTTTGCAACTGAAAAGAAACTTTGTGTTCCCAACAAGCTAGGTGAAGGACGGCTTTCAAACACACTTATCTCTCAGAACTAAGCATGTGGAGAGACGTTCATTCATCTAGCACAAAGGGAACGGGTTGAAGGGGAAACTATTACTCTGGTTTCTAAGTCTGTTTCCTAGTGCCGGTTTGAAGTTCCTGCAGTTTTCACAGTAAAATCGAGTTGGAGATAGTATTTCCCCATATACATATATGGAGTGGAGTTTGCAACTGAAAAGAAACATTTGTTCAAAACAAGCTAGTTGAAGGACGGCTTTCACACACACTTATCTCTCAGAACTGAGCATGTGGAGAGACGTTCGTTCATCTAGCAAAAAATAACGGGTTGCAGGAGAAACTTTTACTTTGGTTTCTCAGTCTGTTTCCTAGTGCAGGTTTGAAGTTCCTGCAATTTTCACTTTAAAACCGAGTTGGAGCTTGTACCTCCCCATATATATGTATGGAATGGAATTTGCAACTGAAAAGAAACTTTGTGTTCCCAACAAGCTAAGTGAAGGACGGCATTCACACACTCTTAACTCTCAGAACTGAATATGTGGAGAGACGTTCGTTCATCTAGCACAAAGGGAACGGGTTGCAGGAGAAACTTTTACTCTGGTTTCTCAGTCTGTTTCCTAGTGCCAGTTTGAAGTTCCTGCAGTTTTCACTGTAAAATCGAATTGGAGCTAGTATCTCCCCATATATATGTATGGAGTGGAATTTGCAAGTGAAAAGAAACTTTGTGTTCCCAACAAGCTTGGTGAAGGACGGCTTTCACATACACTTATCTCTCTGAACTGAGCATGTGGAGAGACGTTCGTTCATCTAGCACAAAGGGAACGGGTTGCAGGAGAAAGTTTTACTCTGGTATCTCAGTCTGTTTCCTAGTGCCGGTTTGAAGTTCCTGCAGTTTTCACTGTAAAACCGAGTTGTGGTTGGAACCTACCCATATATATGTATGGAGTGGAGTTTGCAACTGAAAAGAAACCTTGTGTTCCGAACAAGCTAATTGAAGGACGGCTTTCACACACACTTATCTCACAGAACTGAGCATGTGGAGAGACGTTCGTTCATCTAGCACAAAGGGAACGGTTTGCAGGAGAAACTTTTACTCTGGTTTCTCAGTCTGTTTCCTAGTGCCGGTTTGAACTTCCTGCAGATTTCACTGTAAACCCGAGTTGGAGCTAGTACCTCCCCATATATATGTAAGGAGTGGAGTTTGCAAGTGAAAAGAAACTTTGTGTTCCCAACAGGCTAGATGAAGGACGGCTTTCACACACAATTATCTCTCAGAACTGAGCATGAGGAGATACTTTCGTTCATCTAGCACAAAGGAAACTAGTTGCAGGAGAAACTTTTACTCTGGTTTCTCAGTCTGTTTCCTAGTGCTGGTTTGAAGTTCCTGCAGTTTTCACTGTAAAACCGAATTGGAGCTAGAACCTCCCCATATATATGTATGGAGTGGAATTTGCAACTTAAAAGAAACTTAGTGTTCCCAAAAAGCTAGGTGAAGGATGGCTTTCACACAAAATTATCTCTCAGAACTGAGCATATGTAGAGACGTTCTTTCATCTAGCACAAAGTGGACGGGATGCAGGAGAAACTTTTACTCTGGTTTCTCAGTCTGTTTCCTAGTGCCGGTTTGAAGTTCCTGCAGATTTCACTGTAAAACCGTGTTGGAGCTTGTACCTCCCCATATATATGTATGGAGTGGAGTTTGCAACTGAAAAGAAACTTTGTGTTCCCAACAAGCTAGGTGAAGGACGGCTTTCACACACACTTATCTCTCAGAATTGAGCATGTGGAGAGACGTTTATTCATCTAGCAAAAAGGGAACGGGTTGCAGGAGAAATTTTTACTCTGGTTTCTCAGTCTGTTTCCTAGTGTCGGTTTGAAGTTCCTGCAGTTTTCACTGTAAAACCGATTTGGAGCTAGTACCACCCCTTATATATGTATGGAGTGGAGTTTGCAAGTGAAAAGAAACTTTGTGTTCCCAACAAGCTAGGTGAAGGAGGGGTTTCACACATACATATCTCTCCGAACTGAGCATGTGGAGAGACGTTCGTTCATCTAGCACAAAGGGAACGGGTTGCAGGATAAACTACTTCTCAGGTATCTCAGTCTGTTTCCTAGTGCCGGTTGGAAGTCCTGCAGTTTTCACTGTAAAACCTAGTTCGAGTTAGAACATACCCATATATAGGTATGGAGTGGAAATGGAACTGAAAGGAAACTTTGTGTTCCCAACAAGTTACGTGAAGAACGGCTTTCACACACACATATCTCTCAGAACTGAGCATGTGGAGATATTTTCGTTCATCTAGCACAAACAGAACTGTTTGCAGGGGAAACTATTACTCTGGTTTCTCAGACTGTTTCCTAGTGCTGGATTGAAGTTCCTGCAGTTTTCACTGTAAAACCGAATTGGAGCTAGTACCTCCCCATATATATGTATGGATTGAAAATTGCAACTTAAAAGAAACTTAGTGGTCCCAACAAGCTAGGTGAAGGACGGCTTTCACACAAAATTATCTCTCAGAACTGAGCATATGTAGAGACGTTCTTTCATCTAGCACAAAGGGAACGGGATGCAGGAGAAACTTTTACTCTGGTTTCTCAGTCTGTTTCCTAGTGCAGGTTTGAAGTTCCTGCAGTTTTCACTGTAAAACCGAGTTGGAGCTAGTACCTCCCCATATATATGTATGGAGTCGAGTTTGCAACTGAAAAGAAACTTTGTGTTCCCAACAATATAGGTGAAGGACGGCTTTCACACACACTGGTCTCTCAGAACTGAGCATGTGGGGAGACGTTCGTTCATCTAGCACAAATGGACGGGGTTGCAGGAGAAACTTTTACTCTGGTTTCTCTGTCTGTTTCTTAGTGCCGGTTTGAATTTCCTGCAGTTTTCACTGTAAAACCGAGTTGGAGCTAGTACCTAACCATATATATGTATGGAGAGGTGTTTGCAAGTGAAAAGATACTTTGTGTTCCCAACAAGCTAGGTTAAAGACGGCTTCACACACAATTATATCTCAGAACAGAGCATGTGGAGAGACTTTCGTTCATCTAGCACAAAGGGAAATAGTTGCAGGAGAAACTTTTACTCTGGTTTCTCAGTCTGTTTCCTAGTGCCGGTTTGAAGTTCCTGCAGTTTTCACTGTAAAACCGAGTTGGAGATAAACCTACCCATATATATGTATGGAGTGGAATTTGCAACTTAAAACAAACTTTGTGTTCCAAACAAGATACGTGATGAACGGCTTTCACACACACATATCTCTCAGAACTGAGCATGTGGAGATATTTTCGTTCATCTAGCACAAAGAGAACAGGTTGCAGGGGAAACTATTACTCTGGTTTCTCAGTCTGTTTCCTAGTGCTGGTTTGAAGTTCCTGCAGTTTTCACTGTAAAACCGAGTTGGAGCTAGTACCTCCCCATATATATGTATGGAGTGGAGTTTGCAAGTGAAAAGAAACTTTGTGTTCCCAACAAGCTAGGTGAAGAAAGGCTTTCACACACACTTATCTCTCAGAACTGAGCATGTGGAGAGACGTTCGTTCATCTAGCACAAAGGGAACGGGTTGCAGTAGAAACTTTTACTCTGGTTTCTCAGTCTGTTTCCTAGTGCCGGTTTGAACTTCCTGCATTTCTCATTGTAATACCGAGTTTGAGCAAGTACCTCCCCATATATATTTATGGATTGAAGTTTGGAAGTGAAAAGAAACTTTGTGTTCCCAACAAGCTAGGTGAAGGACGGCTTTCACACATACTTATCTCTCAGAAATTAGCATGTGGAGAGACTTTCTTTCATCTAGCACAAAGGGAACTGGTTGCAGGAGAAACTATTTCTCAGGTATCTCAGTCTGTTTCCAGTGCCGGTTTGAAGTTCTTGCAGTTTTCACTGTAAAACCGAGTTCGAGTTAGAACATACCCATATATATGTATGGAGTGGAGATGGAACTGAAAGGAAACTTTGTGTTCCCAACAAGTTACGTGAAGAACGGCTTTCACACACAATTATCTCTCAGAACTGAGCATGTGGAGAGACGTTCGTTCATATAGCACAAAGGGAATGGGTTGCAGGAGAAACATTTACTTTGGTTTCTCAGTCTGTTTCCTAGGGCCTGTTTGAAGTTCCTGCAGTTTTCACTGTAAAAACGTTTTGGAGCTAGTACCTCCCCATATATATGTATGGAGTGGAGTTTGCAAATGAAAAGAAACTTTGTGTTCCCAACAAGCTAGGTGAAGGACGGCTTTCACACACACTTATCTCTAAGAACTTAGCATGTGGAGAGACGTTCTTTCATCTAGCACAATGGAAACGGGATGCAGGAGAAACATTTACTCTGGTCTCTCAGACTGTTTCCTAGTGCCGGTTTGAAGTTCCTGCAGTTTTCTCTGTAAAACCGAGTTGGAGCTAGTACCTCCCCATATATATGTATGGATTTGAGTTTGCAACTGAAAAGAAACTTTGTGTTCCCAAAAAGCTATGTGAAGGACGGCTTTCACACACACTTATCTCTCAGAACTGAGCATGTGGAGAGACGTTCGTTCATCTAGCACAAAGGGAACGGGTTGCAGGAGAAACTATTTCTCAGGTATCTTATTCTGTTTCCTAGTGCCGGTTTGAAGTTCCTGCAGTTTTCACTGTAAAACCTAGTTCGAGTTAGAACATACCCATATATATGTATGGAGTGGAGATGGAAATGAAAGGAAACTTTGTGTTCCCAACAAGTTACGTGAAGAACGGCTTTCACACACACATATCTCTCAGAACTGAGCATGTGGAGATATTTTCGTTCATCTAGCACAAACAGAACAGTTTGCAGGGGAAACTATTCCTCTGGTTTCTCAGTCTGTTTCCTAGTGCTGGATTGAAGTTCCTGCAGTTTTCACTGTAAAACCGAATTGGAGCTAGTACCTCCCCATATATATGTATGGATTGGAAATTGCAACTTAAAAGAAACTTAGTGGTCCCAACAAGCTAGGTGAAGGACGGCTTTCACACAAAATTATCTCTCAGAACTGAGCATATGGAGAGACGTTCTTTCATCTAGCACAAAGTGAACGGGATGCAGGAGAAACTTTTACTCTGGTTTCTCAGTCTGTTTCCTAGTGCAGGTTTGAAGTTCCTGCAGTTTTCACTGTAAAACCGAGTTGGAGCTAGTACCTCCCCATATATATGTATGGAGTCGAGTTTGCAACTGAAAAGAAACTTTGTGTTCCCAACAATATAGGTGAAGGACGGCTTTCACACACACTGATCTCTCAGAACTGAGCATGTGGGGAGACGTTCGTTCATCTAGCACAAAGGGACGGTGTTGCAGGAGAAACTTTTACTCTGGTTTCTCAGTCTGTTTCTTAGTGCCGGTTTGAATTACCTGCAGTTTTCACTGTAAAACCGAGTTGGAGCTAGTACCTAACCATATATATGTATGGAGAGGAGTTTGCAAGTGAAAAGATACTTTGTGTTCCTAACAAGCTAGGTTAAAGACGGCTTCACACACTATTATATCTCAGAACAGAGCATGTGGAGAGACATTCGTTCATCTAGCACAAAGGGAACTAGTTGCAGGAGAAACTTTTACTCTGGTTTCTCAGTCTGTTTCCTAGTGCCGGTTTGAAGTTCCTGCAGTTTTCACTGTAAAACCGAGTTGTAGCTAGAACCTACCCATATATATGTATGGAGTGGAATTTGCAACTTAAAAGAAACTTTGTGTTCCCAAAAAGTTACGTGAAGAACGGCTTTCACACACACATATCTCTCAGAACTGAGCATGTGGAGATATTTTCGTTCATCTAGCACAAAGAGAACAGGTTGCAGGGGAAACTATTACTCTGGTTTCTCAGTCTGTTTCTTAGTGCTGGTTTGAAGTTCCTGCAGTTTTCACTGTAAAACCGAGTTGGAGCTAGTACCTCCCCATATATATGTATGGAGTGGAGTTTGCAAGTGAAAAGAAACTTTGTTTTCCCAACAAGCTAGGTGAAGAAAGGCTTTCACACACACTTATCTCTCAGAACTGAGCATGTGGAGAGACGTTCGTTCATCTAGCACAAAGGGAACGGGTTGCAGTAGAAATTTTTACTCGGGTTTCTCAGTCTGTTTCCTAGTGCCGGTTTGAAGTTCCTGCAGTTTTCACTGTAAAACCGAGTTGGAGCTAGTACCTAACCATATATATGTATGGAGAGGAGTTTGCAAGTGAAAAGATACTTTGTGTTCCCAACAAGCTAGGTTAAAGACGGCTTCACACACAATTATATCTCAGAACAGAGTATGTGGAGAGACTTTCGTTCATCTAGCACAAAGGGAAATAGTTGCAGGAGAAACTTTTACTCTGGTTTCTCAGTCTGTTTCCTAGTGCCGGTTTGAAGTTCCTGCAGTTTTCACTGTAAAACCGAGTTGGAGCTAAACCTACCCATATATATGTATGGAGTGGAATTTGCAACTTAAAAGAAACTTTGTGTTCCCAACAAGTTACGTGAAGAACGGCTTTCACACACACATATCTCTCAGAACTGAGCCTGTGGGGATATTTTCGTTCATCTAGCACAAAGAGAACAGGTTGCAGGGGAAACTATTACTCTGGTTTCTCAGTCTGTTTCCTAGTGCTGGTTTGAAGTTCCTGCAGTTTTCACTGTAAAACCGAGTTGGAGCTAGTACCTCCCCATATATATGTATGGAGTGGAGTTTGCAAGTGAAAAGAAACTTTGTGTTCCCAAAAAGCTAGGTGAAGAAAGGCTTTCACACACACTTATCTCTCAGAACTGAGCATGTGGAGAGACGTTCGTTCATCTAGCACAAATGGAACGGGTTGCAGTAGAAATTTTTACTCGGGTTTCTCAGTCTGTTTCCTAGTGCCGGTTTGAAGTTCCTGCAGTTTTCACTGTAAAACCGAGTTGGAGCTAGAACCTACCCATATATATGTATGGAGTGGAATTTGCAACTTAAAAGAATCTTTGTGTTCCCAACAAGCTAGTTGAAGGACGGCTTTCACACACAATTATCTCTCAGAATTGAGCATATGGAGAGACGTTCTTTCATCTAGCACAAAGGGAACCGGATGCAGGAGAAACTTTTACTCTGGTTTCTCAGTCTGTTTCCTAGTGCCGGTTTGATGTTCCTGCAGTTTTCACTGTAAAACCGAGTTGGAGCTAGAACCTACACATATATATGTATGGAGTGGAATTTGCAACTTAAAACAAACTTTGTGTTCAAAACAAGTTACGTGATGAACGGCTTTCACACACACATATCTCTCAGAACTGAGCATGTGGAGATATTTTCGTTCATCTAGCACAAAGAGAACAGGTTGCAGGGGAAACTATTACTCTGGTTTCTCAGTCTGTTTCCTAGTGCTGGTTTGAAGTTCCTGCAGTTTTCACTGTAAAACCGAGTTGGAGCTAGTACCTCCCCATATATATGTATGGAGTGGAGTTTGCAAGTGAAAAGAAACTTTGTGTTCCCAACAAGCTAGGTGAAGAAAGGCTTTCACACACACTTATCTCTCAGAACTGAGCATGTGGAGAGACGTTCGTTCATCTAGCACAAAGGGAACGGGTTGCAGTAGAAACTTTTACTCTGGTTTCTCAGTCTGTTTCCTAGTGCCGGTTTGAAGTTCCTGCAGTTTTCACTGTAAAACCGAGTTGGAGCTAGAACCTACCCATATATATGTATGGAGTGAAATTTGCAACTTAAAAGAAACTTTGTGTTCCCAACAAGCTATATGAAGGACGGCTTTCACACACAATTATCTCTCAGAACTGAGCATATGGAGAGACGTTCTTTCATCTAGCACATAGGGAACGGGATGCAGGAGAAACTTTTACTATGGTTTCTCAGTCTGTTTCCTAGTGTCGGTTTGAACTTCCTGCATTTTTCATTGTAATACCGAGTTTGAGCAAGTTCCTCCCCATATATATTTATGGATTGAAGTTTGGAAGTGAAAAGAAACTTTGTGTTCCCAACAAGCTAGGTGAAGGACGGCTTTCACACATACTTATCTCTCAGAACTGAGCATGTGGAGAGACGTTCGTTCATCTAGCACAAAGGGAACGGGTTGCAGGAGAAACTATTTCTCAGGTATCTCAGTCTGTTTCCTAGTGCCGGTTTGAAATTCCTGCAGTTTTCACTGTAAAACCTAGTTCGAGTTAGAACATACCCATATATATGTATGGAGTGGAGATGGAACTGAAAGGAAACTTTGTGTTCCCAACAAGTTACGTGAAGAACGGCTTTCACACACACATATCTCTCAGAACTGAGCATGTGGAGATATTTTCGTTCATCTAGCACAAACAGAACAGTTTGCAGGGGAAACTATTCCTCTGGTTTCTCAGTCTGTTCCCTAGTGCTGGATTGAAGTTCCTGCAGTTTTCACTGTAAAACCGAATTGGAGCTAGTACCTCCCCATATATATGTATGGATTGGAAATTGCAACTTAAAAGAAACTTAGTGGTCCCAACAAGCTAGGTGAAGGACGGCTTTCACACAAAATTATCTCTCAGAACTGAGCATATGGAGAGACGTTCTTTCATCTAGCACAAAGGGAACGGGATGCAGGAGAAACTTTTATTCTGGTTTCTCAGTCTGTTTCCTAGTGCAGGTTTGAAGTTCCTGCAGTTTTCACTGTAAAACCGAGTTGGAGCTAGTACCTCCCCATATATATGTAAGGAGTCGAGTTTGCAACTGAAAAGAAACTTTGTGTTCCCAACAATATAGGTGAAGTTCGGCTTTCACACACACTGATCTCTCAGAACTGAGCATGTGGGGAGACGTTCGTTCATCTAGCACAAAGGGACGGGGTTGCAGGAGAAACTTTTACTCTGGTTTCTCAGTCTGTTTCTTAGTGCCGGTTTGAATTTCCTGCAGTTTTCACTGTAAAACCGAGTTGGAGCTTGTACCTAACCATATATATGTATGGAGAGGAGTTTGCAAGTGAAAAGATACTTTGTGTTCCTAACAAGCTAGGTTAAAGACGGCTTCACACACAATTATATCTCAGAACAGAGCATGTGGAGAGACTTTCGTTCATCTAGCACAAAGGGAACTAGTTGCAGGAGAAACTTTTACTCTGGTTTCTCAGTCTGTTTCCTAGTGCCGGTTTGAAGTTCCTGCAGTTTTCACTGTAAAACCGAGTTGGAGCTAGAACCTACCCATATATATGTATGGAGTGGAATTTGCAACTTAAAAGAAACTTTGTGTTCCCAACAAGTTACGTGAAGAACGGCTTTCACACACACATATCTCTCAGAACTGAGCATGTGGAGATATTTTCGTTCATCTAGCACAAAGAGAACAGGTTGCAGGGGAAACTATTACTCTGGTTTCTCATTCTGTTTCCTAGTGCTGGTTTGAAGTTCCTGCAGTTTTCACTGTAAAACCGAGTTGGAGCTAGTACCTCCCCATATATATGTATGGAGTGGAGTTTGCAAGTGAAAAGATACTTTGTGTTCCCAACAAGCTAGGTGAAGAAAGGCTTTCACACACACTTATCTCTCAGAACTGAGCATGTGGAGAGACGTTCGTTCATCTAGCACAAAGGGAACGGGTTGCAGTAGAAATTTTTACTCGGGTTTCTCAGTCTGTTTCCTAGTGCCGGTTTGAAGTTCCTGCAGTTTTCACTGTAAAACCGAGTTGGAGCTAGAACCTACCCATATATATGTATGGAGTGGAATTTGCAACTTAAAAGAAACTTTGTGTTCCCAACAAGCTAGTTGAAGGATGGCTTTCACACACAATTATCTCTCAGAACTGAGCATATGGAGAGACGTTCTTTCATCTAGCACAAAGAGAACCGGATGCAGGAGAAACTTTTACTCTGGTTTCTCAGTCTGTTTCCTAGTGCCGGTTTGAAGTTCCTGCAGTTTTCACTGTAAAACCGACTTGGAGCTAGAACCTACACATATATATGTATGGAGTGGAATTTGCAACTTAAAACAAACTTTGTGTTCTCAACAAGTTACGTGAAGAACGGCTTTCACACACACATATCTCTCAGAACTGAGCATGTGGAGATATTTTCGTTCATCTAGCACAAAGAGAACAGGTTGCAGGGGAAACTATTACTCTGGTTTCTCAGTCTGTTTCCTAGTGCTTTTTTGAAGTTCCTGCAGTTTTCACTGTAAAACCGAGTTGGAGCTAGTACCTCCCCATATATATGTATGGAGTGGAGTTTGCAAGTGAAAAGAAACTTCGTGTTCCCAACAAGCTAGGTGAAGAAAGGCTTTCACACACACTTATCTCTCAGAACTGAGCATGTGGAGAGACGTTCGTTCATCTAGCACAAAGGGAACGGTTTGCAGTAGAAACTTTTACTCTGGTTTCTCAGTCTGTTTCCTAGTGCCGGTTTGAAGTTCCTGCAGTTTTCACTGTAAAACCGAGTTGGAGCTAGAACCTACCCATATATATGTATGGAGTGGAATTTGCAACTTAAAAGAAACTTTGTGTTCCCAACAAGCTATGTGAAGGACGGCTTTCACACACAATTATCTCTCAGAACTGAGCATATGGAGAGACGTTCTTTCATCTAGCACAAAGGGAACGGGATGCAGGAGAAACTTTTACTCTGGTTTCTCAGTCTGTTTCCTAGTGCCAGTTTAAAGTTCCTGCATTTTTCATTGTAATACCGAGTTTGAGCAAGTACCTCCCCATATATATTTATGGACTGAAGTTTGGAAGTGAAAAGAAACTTTGTGTTCCCAACAAGCTAGGTGAAGGACGGCTTTCACACATACTTATCTCTCAGAAATTAGCATGTGGAGAGACTTTCTTTCATCTAGCAAAAAGGGAACGGGTTGCAGGAGAAACTATTTCTCAGGTATCTCAGTCTGTTTCCTAGTGCCGGTTTGAAGTTCCTGCAGTTTTCACTGTAAAACCGAGTTCGAGTTAGAACATACCCTTATATATGTATGGAGTGGAGATGGAACTGAAAGGAAACTTTGTGTTCACAACAAGTTACGTGAAGAACGGCTTTCACTCACAATTATCTCTCAGAACTGAGCATGTGGAGAGACGTTCGTTCATCTAGCACAAAGGGAATGGGTTGCAGGAGAAACATTTACTCTGGTTTCTCAGTCTGTTTCCTAGTGCCTGTTTGAAGTTCCTGCAGTTTTCACTGTAAAAACGATTTGGAGCTAGTACCTCCCCATATATATGTATGGAGTGGAGTTTGCAAATGAAAAGAAACTTTGTATTCCCAACAAGCTAGGTGAAGGACGGCTTTCACACACACTTATCTCTAAGAACTGAGCATGTGGAGAGACGTTCTTTCATCTAGCACAATGGAAACGGGATGCAGGAGAAACATTTACTCTGGTCTCTCAGTCTGTTTCCTAGTGCCGGTTTGAAGTTCCTGCAGTTTTCATTGTAAAACCGAGTTGGAGCTAGTACCTCCCCATATATATGTATGGATTGGAGTTTGCAACTGAAAAGAAACTTTGTGTTCCCAACAAGCTAGGTGAAGGACGGCTTTCACACACACTTATCTCTCAGAACTGAGCATGTGGAGAGACGTTCGTTCATCTAGCCCAAAGGGAAATGGTTGCAGGAGAAACTATTTCTCAGGTATCTCAGTCTGTTTCCTAGTGCCGGTTTGAAGTTCCTGCAGTTTTCACTGTAAAACCTAGTTCGAGTTAGAACATACCCATATATATGTATGGAGTGGAGATGGAACTGAAAGGTAACTTTGTGTTCCCAACAAGTTACGTGAAGAACGGCTTTCACACACACATATCTCTCAGAACTGAGCATATGGAGAGACGTTCTTTCATCTAGCACAAAGGGAACGGGATGCAGGAGAAACTTTTACTCTGGTTTCTCAGTCTGTTTCCTAGTGCAGGTTTGAAGTTCCTGCAGTTTTCACTGTAAAACCGAGTTGGAGCTAGTACCTCCCCATATATATGTATGGAGTCGAGTTTGCAACTGAAAAGAAACTTTGTGTTCCCAACAATATAGGTGAAGGACGGCTTTCACACACACTGATCTTTCAGAACTGAGCATGTGGGGAGACGTTCGTTCATCTAGCACAAAGGGACGGGGTTGCAGGAGAAACTTTTCTCTGGTTTCTCAGTCTGTTTCTTAGTGCCGTTTTGAATTTCCTGCAGTTTTCACTGTAAAACCGAGTTGGAGCTAGTACCTAACCATATATATGTATGGAGAGGAGTTTGCAAGTGAAAAGATACTTTGTGTTCCTAACAAGCTAGGTTAAAGACGGCTTCACACACAATTATATCTCAGAACAGAGCATGTGGAGAGACTTTCGTTCATCCAGCACAAAGGGAACTAGTTGCAGGAGAAACTTTTAATCTGGTTTCTCAGTCTGTTTCCTAGTGCCGGTTTGAAGTTCCTGCAGTTTTCACTGTAAAACCGAGTTGGAGCTAGAACCTACCCATATATATGTATGGAGTGGAATTTGCAACTTAATAGAAACTTTGTGTTCCCAACAAGTTACGTGAAGAACGGCTTTCACACACACATATCTCTCAGAACTGAGCATGTGGAGATATTTTCGTTCATCTAGCACAAAGAGAACAGGTTGCAGGGGAAACTATTACTCTGGTTTCTCAGTCTGTTTCCTAGTGCTGGTTTGACGTTCCTGCAGTTTTCACTGTAAAACCGAGTTGGAGCTAGTACCTCCCCATATATATGTATGGAGTGGAGTTTGCAAGTGAAAAGAAACTTTGTGTTCCCAACAAGCTATTTGAAGAAAGGCTTTCACACACACTTATCTCTCAGAACTGAGCATGTGGAGAGACGTTCGTTCATCTAGCACAAAGGGAACGGGTGGCAGTAGAAATTTTTACTCGGGTTTCTCAGTCTGTTTCCTAGTGCCGGTTTGAAGTTCCTGCAGTTTTCACTGTAAAACCGAGTTGGAGCTAGAACCTACCCATATATATGTATGGAGTGGAATTTGCAACTTAAAAGAAACTTTGTGTTCCCAACAAGCTAGTTGAAGGATGGCTTTCACACACAATTATCTCTCAGAACTGAGCATATGGAGAGACGTTCTTTCATATAGCACAAAGGGAACCGGATGCAGGAGAAACTTTTACTCTGGTTTCTCAGTCTGTTTCCTAGTGCCTGTTTGAAGTTCATGCAGTTTTCACTGTAAAACCGACTTGGAGCTAGAACCTACACATATATATGTATGGAGTGGAATTTGCAACTTAAAACAAACTTTGTGTTCCCAACAAGTTACGTGAAGAACGGCTTTCACACACACATATCTCTCAGAAATGAGCATGTGGAGATATTTTCTTTCATCTAGCACAAAGAGAACAGGTTGCAGGGGAAACTATTACTCTGGTTTCTCAGTCTGTTTCCTAGTGCTTTTTTGAAGTTCCTGCAGTTTTCACTGTAAAACCGAGTTGGAGCTAGTACCTCCCCATATATATGTATGGAGTGGAGTTAGCAAGTGAAAAGAAACTTTGTGTTCCCAACAAGCTAGGTGAAGAAAGGCTTTCACACACACTTATCTCTCAGAACTGAGCATGTGGAGAGACGTTCGTTCATCTAGCACAAAGGGAACGGGTTGCAGTAGAAACTTTTACTCTGGTTTCTCAGTCTGTTTCCTAGTGCCGGTTTGAAGTTCCTGCAGTTTTCACTGTAAAACCGAGTTGAAGCTAGAACCTACCCATATATATGTATGGAGTGGAATTTGCAACTTAAAAGAAACTTTGTGTTCCCAACAAGCTATGTGAAGGACGGCTTTCACACACAGTTATCTCTCAGAACTGAGCATATGGAGAGACGTTCTTTCATCTAGCACAAAGGGAACGGGATGCAGGAGAAACTTTTACTCTGGTTTCTCAGTCTGTTTCCTAGTGCCGGTTTGAAGTTCCTGCATTTTTCATTGTAATACCGAGTTTGAGCAAGTACCTCCCCATATATATTTATGGACTGAAGTTTGGAAGTGAAAAGAAACTTTGTGTTCCCAACAAGCTAGGTGAAGGACGGCTTTCACACATAATTATCTCTCAGAAATTAGCATGTGGAGAGACTTTCTTTCATCTAGCACAAAGGGAACGGGTTGCAGGAGAAACTATTTCTTCAGGTATCTCAGTCTGTTTCCTAGTGCCGGTTTGAAGTTCCTGCAGTTTTCATTGTAAAACCGAGTTGGAGCTAGTACCTCCCCATATATATGTATGGATTGGAGTTTGCAACTAAAAAGAAACTTTGTGTTCCCAACAAGCTAGGTGAAGGACGGCTTTCACACACACTTATCTCTCAGAACTGAGCATGTGGAGATACGTTCGTTCATCAACACAAATGGAAAGGGTTGCAGGAGAAACTTTTGCTCTGGTTTCTCAGACTGTTTCCTAGTGCCGGTTTGAATTTCCTGCAGTTTTCACTGTAAAATCGAGTTGGAGCTAGTACCTCCCCATATATATGAATGGAGTGGAGTTTGCAAGTGAAAAGAATCTTTGTGTTCCAAACAAGCTAGGTGAAGAAAGGCTTTCACACACAATTATCTCTCAGAACTGAGCATGTGGAGAGACGTTCGTTCATCTAGCACAAAGGGAACGGGTTGCAATAGAAACTTTTACTCTGGTTTCTCAGTCTGTTTCCTAGTGCCGGTTTGATGTTCCGCAGTTTTCACTGTAAAATCGAGTTTGAGCTAGAACCTACCGATATATATGTATGGAGTGGAATTTGAAACTTAAAAGAAACTTTGTGTTCCCAACAAGCTAGGTGAAAGACGGCTTTCACACACAATTATCTCTCAGAACTGAGCATATGGAGAGACGTTCTTTCATCTAGCACAAATGGAACGGGATGCAGGAGAAACTTTTACTCTGGTTTCTCAGTCTGTTTCCTAGTGCCGGTTTGAAGTTCCTGCAGTTTTCACTGTAAAACCGAGTTCGAGTTAGAACATACCCATATATATGTATGGGGTGGAGATGGAACTGAAAGGAAACTTTGTGTTCCCAACAAGTTACGTGAAGAACGGCTTTCACACACACTTATCTCTCAGAACTGAGCATGAGGAGAGACGTTCGTTCATCTAGCACAAAGGGAAAGGTTTGCAGGAGAAACATTTACTCTGGTTTCTCAGTCTGTTTCCTAGTGCCTGTTTGAAGTTCCTGCAGTTTTAACTGTAAAAACGATTTGGAGCTAGTACCACCCCATATATATGTATGGAGTAGAGTTTGCAAGTGAAAAGAAACTTTGTGTTCCCAACAAGCTAGGTGAAGGACGGCTTTCACACACACTTATCTCTAAGAACTGAGCATGTGGAGAGACGTTCTTTCATCTAGCACAATGGAAACGGGATGCAGGAGAAACTTTTACTCTGGTTTCTCAGACTGTTTCCTAGTGCCGGTTTGAATTTCCTGCAGTTTTCACTGTAAAACCGAGTTGGAGCTAGTACCTCCCCATATATATGAATGGAGTGGAGTTTGCAAGTGAAAAGAATCTTTGTGTTCCCAACAAGCTAGTTGAAGAAAGGCTTTCACACACACTTATCTCTCAGAACTGAGCATGTGGAGAGACGTTCGTTCATCTAGCACAAAGGGAACGGGTTGCAATAGAAACTTTTACTCTGTTTTCTCAGTCTGTTTCCTAGTGCCGGAGTGAAGTTCCGCAGTTTTCACTGTAAAATCGAGTTGGAGCTAGAACCTACCCATATATATGTATGGAGTGGAATTTGAAACTTAAAAGAAACTTTGTGTTCCCAACAAGCTAGGTGAAGGACGGCTTTCACACACAATTATCTCTCAGAACTGAGCATATGGAGAGACGTTCTTTCATCTAGCACAAAGGGAACGGGATGCCGGAGAAACTTTTACTCTGGTTTCTCAGTCTGTTTCCTAGTGCCGGTTTGAATTTCCTGCAGTTTTCACTGTAAAACCGAGTTCGAGTTAGAACATACCCATATATATGTATGGAGTGGAGATGGAACTGAAAGGAAACTTTGTGTTCCCATCAAGTTACGTGAAGAACGGCTTTCACACACACTTATCTCTCAGAACTGAGCATGAGGAGAGACGTTCGTTCATCTAGCACAAAGGGAAAGGGTTGCAGGAGAAACATTTACTCTGGTTTCTCAGTCTGTTTCCTAGTGCCTGTTTTAAGTTCCTGCAGTTTTCACTGTAAAAATGATTTGGAGCTAGTACCACCCCATATATATGTATGGAGTAGAGTTTGCAAATGAAAAGAAACTTTGTGTTCCCAACAAGCTAGGTGAAGGACGGCTTTCACACACACTTATCTCTAAGAACTGAGCATGTGGAGAGACGTTCTTTCATCTAGCACAATGGAAACGGGATGCAGGAGAAACTTTTACTCTGGTTTCTCAGACTGTTTCCTAGTGCCGGTTTGAAGTTCCTGCAGTTTTCACTGTAAAACCGAGTTTGAGCTAGTAACTCCCCATATATATGTAAGGATTTGAGTTTGCAACTGAAAAGAAACTTTGTGTTCCCAACAAGCTAGGTGAAGAAAGGCTTTCACACACACTTATCTTTCAGAACTGAGCATGTGGACAGACGTTCGTTCATCTAGCACAAATGGAACGGGTTGCAGTAGAAACTTTTACTGTGGTTTCTCAGTCTGTTTCCTAGTGCCTGTTTGAAGTTCCTGCAGTTTTCACTGTAAAACCTAGTTGGAGCTAGTACCTCCCCATATATATATATGGAGTGGAGTTTGCAAGTGAAAAGAAACTTTGTGTTCCCTACAAGCTAGGTGAAGGTCGGCTTTCACACACACTTATTTCTCAGAACTGAGCATATGGAGAGACATTCTTTCATCTAGCACAGAGGGAACGGGATGCAGGAGAAACTTTTACTCTGGTTTCTCAGTCTGTTTCCTAGTGCCGGTTTGAAGTTCCTGCAGTTTACATTGTAAAACCGAGTTTGAGCTAGTACATCCCCATATATATATATGGATTGGAGTTTGCAACTGAAAAGAAACTTTGTGTTCAAAACAAGCTAGGTGAAGGACGGCTTTCACACACACTTATCTCTCAGAACTGAGCATGTGGAGAGACGTTCGTTCATCTAGCACAAAGGGAACGGGTTGCAGGAGAAACTTTTACTCTGGTTTCTCAGTCTGTTTCCTAGTGCCGGTTTGAATTTCCTGCAGATTTCACTGTAAAACCGAGTTGGAGCTAGTACCTCCCATTATATATGTATGGAGTGGAGTTTGCAACTGAAAAGAAACTTTGTGTTCCCAACAAGCTAGGTGAAGGACGGCTTTCACACACACTTATCTCTGAGAATTGAGCATGTGGAGAGACTTTCTTTCATCTAGCACAAAGGGAACGGTTTGCAGGAGAAATTTTTACTCTGTTTTCTCAGTCCGTTTCCTAGTGCCAGTTTGAAGTTCCTGCAGTTTTCACTGTAAAACAGAGTTGGAGCTAGTACCTCCCCATATATATGTATGGAGTGGGGTTTGGAAGTGAAAAGAAACTTTGTGTTCCCAACAAGCTAGGTGAAGGACAGCTTTCACACATACTTATCTCTCAGAAAATAGCATGTGGAGAGACTTTCTTTCATCTAGCACAAAGGGAACGGGTTGCAGGAGAAACTATTTCTCAGGTATCTCAGTCTGTTTCCTAGTGCCGGTTTGAAGTTCCTGCAGTTTTCACTGTAAAACCGAGTTCGAGTTAGAACATACCCATATATATGTATGGAGTGGAGATGGAACTGAAAGGAAACTTTGTGTTCCCAACAAGTTACGTGAAGAACGGCTTTCTCACACAATTATCTCTCAGAACTGAGCATGTGGAGAGACGTTCGTTCATCTAGCACAAAGGGAATGGGTTGCAGGAGAAACATTTACTCTGGTTTCTCAGTCTGTTTCCTAGTGCCTGTTTGAAGTTCCTGCAGTTTTCACTGTAAAAACGATTTGGAGCTAGTACCTCCCCATATATATGTATGGAGTGGAGTTTCCAAATGAAAAGAAACTTTGTGTTCCCAACAAGCTAGGTGAAGGACGGCTTTCACACACAATTATCTCTAAGAACTGAGCATGTGGAGAGACGTTCTTTCATCTGGCACAAAGGGAACGGGTTGCAGGAGAAGCTTTTACTATGGTTCTCAGTCTGTTTCCTAGTGCCGGTTTGAAGTTCCTGCAGTTTCACTGTAAAACCGAGTTGGAGCTAGAACCTACACATATATATGTATGGAGTGGAATTTGCAACTTAAAACAAACTTTGTGTTCCCAACAAGTTACGTGAAGAACGGCTTTCACACACACATATCTCTCAGAACTGAGCATGTGGAGATATTTTCGTTCATCTAGCACAAAGAGAACAGGTTGCAGGGGAAACTATTACTCTGGTTTCACAGTCTGTTTCCTAGTGCTGGTTTGAAGTTCCTGCAGTTTTCACTGTAAAACCGAGTTGGAGCTAGTACCTCCCCATATATATGTATGGTGTGGAGTTTGCAATTGAACAGAAACTTTGTGTTCCCAACAAGCTATGTGAAGGACGGCTTTCACACACAATTATCTCTCAGACCTGAGCATATGGAGAGACGTTCTTTCATCTAGCACAAAGGGAACGGGATGCAGGAGAAACTATTACTCTGGTTTCTCAGTCTGTTTCCTAGTGCCGGTTTGAATTTCCTGCATTTTTCATTGTAATACCGAGTTTGAGCAAGTACCTCCCCATATATATTTATGGATTGAAGTTTGGAAGTGAAAAGAAACTTTGTGTTCCCAACAAGCTAGGTGAAGAACGGCTTTCACACATACTTATCTCTCAGAAATTAGCATGTGGAGAGACTTTCTTTCATCTAGCACAAAGGGAACGGGTTGCAGGAGAAACTATTTCTCAGGTATCTCAGACTGTTTCCTAGTGCCGGTTTGAAGTTCCTGCAGTTTTCACTGTAAAACCGAGTTCGAGTTAGAACATACCCATATATATGTATGGAGTGGAGATGGAACTGAAAGGAAACTTTGTGTTCCCAACAAGTTACGTGAAGAACGGCTTTCACACACAATTATCTCTCAGAACTGAGCATGTGGAGAGACGTTCGTTCATCTAGCACAAAGGGAATGGGTTGCAGGAGAAACATTTACTCTGGTTTCACAGTCTGTTTCCTAGTGCCTGTTTGAAGTTCCTGCAGTTTTCACTGTAAAAACGATTTGGAGCTAGTACCTCCCCATATATATGTATGGAGTGGAGATTGCAAATGAAAAGAAACTTTGTGTTCCCAACAAGCTAGGTGAAGGACGGCTTTCACACACAATTATCTCTAAGAACTGAGCATGTGGAGAGACGTTCGTTCATCTAGCACAATTGAAACGGGATGCAGGAGAAACATTTACTCTGGTCTCTCAGACTGTTTCCTAGTGCCGGTTTGAAGTTCCTGCAGTTTTCTCTGTAAAACCGAGTTGGAGCTAGTACCTCCCCATATATATGTATGGATTTGAGTTTGCAACTGAAAAGAAACTTTGTGTTCCCAACAAGCTAGTTGAAGAAAGGCTTTCACACACACTTATCTCTCAGAACTGAGCATGTGGAGAGACGTTCGTTCATTTAGCACAAAGGGAACGGGTTGCAGTAGAAACTTTTACTCTGGTTTCTCAGTCTGTTTCTTAGTGCCTGTTTGAATTTCCTGCAGTTTTCATTGTAAAACCGTGTTGGAGCTAGTACCTCCCCATATATATGTATGGAGTGGAGTTTGCAAGTGAAAAGAAACTTTTTGTTCCCAACAAGCTAGATGAAGGACGGCATTCACACACACTTATTTCTCAGAACTGAGCATGTGGAGAGACGTTCTTTCATCTAGCACAAAGGGAACGGGATGCAGGAGAAACTTTTACTCTGGTTTCTCAGTCTGTTTACTAGTGCCGCTTTGAAGTTCCTGCAGTTTTCACTGTAAAACCGATTTGGAGCAAGTACCTCTCCATATATATGTATGGATTTGAGTTTGCAACTGAAAAGAAATTTGTGTTCCCAAAAAGCTAGGTGAAGTACGGCTTTCACACACACTTATCTCTCAGAACTGAGCATGTGGAGAGAAGTTCGTTCATCTAGCACAAAGGGAACGGGATGCAGGAGAAACTTTTACTCTGGTTTCTCAGTCTGTTTCCTAGTGCCGGTTTGAAGTTCCTGCAGTTTTCACTGTAAAACCGAGTTCGAGTTAGAACATACCCATATATATGTATGGAGTGGAGATGGAACTGAAAGGAAACTTTGTGTTCCCAACAAATTACGTGAAGAACGGCTTTCACACACACTTATCTCTCAGAACTGAGCATGAGGAGAGACGTTCGTTCATCTAGCACAAAGGGAACGTGTTGCATTAGAAACATTTACTCTGGTTTCTCAGTCTGTTTCCTAGTGCCTGTTTGTAGTTCCTGCAGTTTTCACTGTAAAAACGATTTGGAGCTAGTACCACCCCATATATATGTATGGATTTGAGTTTGCAACTGAAAAGAAACTTTGTGTTCCCAAAAAGCTAGGTGAAGTACGGCTTTCACACACACTTATCTCTCAGAACTGAGCATGTGGAGAGAAGTTCGTTCATCTAGCACAAAGGGAACGGGTTGCAGGGAAAACTTTTACTCTGGTTTCTCAGTCTGTTTCCTAGTGCCGGTTTGAATTTCCTGCAGTTTTCACTGTGAAAACGATTTGGAGCTTGTATCTTCCCATATATATGTATGGACTGGAGTTTGCAAGTGAAAAGAAACTTTGTGTTCCCAAAAAGCTAGGTGAAGGACGGCTTTCACACACAGTTATCCCTCAGACCTGAGCATGTGGAGAGACTTTCGTTCATCTAGCACAAAGGGAACTAGTTGCAGGAGAAACTTTTACTCTGGTTTCTCAGTCTGTTTCCTAGTGCCGGTTTAAGTTCCTGCAGTTTTCACTGTAAAACCGAGTTGGAGCTAGAACCTACCCATATATATGTATGGAGTGGAATTTGCAACTTAAAAGAAACTTTGTGTTCCCAACAAGCTAGGTGAAGGACGGCTTTCACACTCAATTATCTCTCAGAACTGAGCATATGGAGAGACGTTCTTTCATCTAGCACAAAGGGAACGGGATGCATCAGAATCTTTTACTCTGGTTTCTCAGTCTGTTTCCTAGTGCCGGTTTGAAGTTCCTGCTGTTTTCATTGTAAAACCGAGTTTGAGCTAGTACCTCCCCATATATATGTATGGATTGGAGTTTGCAACTGAAAAGAAACTTTGTGTTCCCAACAAGCTAGGTGAAGGACGGCTTTCACACACACTTATCTCTCAGAACTGAGCATGTGGAGAGACGTTCGTTCATCTAGCACAAAGGGAAAGGGTTGCAGGAGAAACTTTTACTCTGGTTTCTCAGTCTGTTTCCTAGTGCCGGATTGAAGTTCCTGCAGTTTTCACTGTAAAACCGAGTTGGAGCTAGTACCTCCCCATATATATGTATGGAGTGGAGTTTGCAACTGAAAAGAAACTTTGTGTTCCCAACAAGATAGGTGAAGGACTGCTTTCACACACACTTATCTCTCAGAATTGAGCATGTGGAGAGACTTTCATTCATCTAGCACAAATGGAACGGGTTGCAGGAGAAATTTTTACTCTGGTTTCACAGACTGTTTCCTAGTGCCGGTTTGAAGTTCCTGCAGTTTTCACTGTAAAACCGAGTTGGAGCTAGTATCTCCCCATATATATGTATGGAGTGGAGTTTGCAAGTGAAAAGAAACTTTGTGTTCCCAACAAGCTAGGTGAAGAAAGGCTTTCACACACACTTATCTCTCAGAACTGAGCATGTGGAGAGACGTTCGTTCATCTAGCACAAAGGGAACGGGTTGCAGTAGAAACTTTTACTCTGGTTTCTCAGTCTGTTTCCTAGTGCCGGTTTGAAGTTCCGCAGTTTATACTGTAAAATCGAGTTGGAGCTATAACCTACCCATATATATGTATGGATTGGAAATTGCAACTTAAAAGAAACTTAGTGGTCCCAACAAGCTAGGTGAAGGACGGATTTCACACACAATTATCTCTCAGAACTGAGCATATGGAGAGACGTTCTTTCATCTAGCACAAAGGGAACGGGATGCAGGAGAAACTTTTACTCTGGTTTCTCAGTCTGTTTCCTAGTGACGGTTTGAAGTTCCTGCAGTTTTCACTGTAAAAACGATTTGGAGCTAGTACCACCCCATATATATGTATGGAGTGGAGTTTGCAAGTGAAAAGAAACTTTGTGTTCCCAACAAGCTAGGTGAAGTACGGCTTTCACACACACTTATCTCTAAGAACTGAGCATGTGGAGAGAAGTTCTTTCATCTAACACAATGGAAACGGGATGCAGGAGAAACTTTTACTCTGGTTTCTCAGAATGTTTCCTAGTGCCGGTTTGAAGTTCCTGCAGTTTTCTCTGTAAACCCGAGTTGGAGCTAGTAACTCCCCATATATATGTAAGGATTTGTGTTTGCAACTGAAAAGAAACTTTGTGTTCCCAACAAGCTAGGTGAAGAAAGGCTTTCACACACACTTATCTCTCAGAACTGAGCATGTGGAGAGACGTTCGTTCATCTAGCACAAAGGGAACGGGTTGCAGTAGAAACTTTACTCTGGATTCTCAGTCTGTTTCCTAGTGCCTGTTTGAAGTTCCTGCAGTTTTCACTGTAAAACCGAGTTGGAGCTAGTACCTCCCCATATATATATATGGAGTGGAGTTTGCAACTTAAAAGAAACTTTGTGTTCCCAACAAGCTAGGTGAAGGCGGCTTTCACACACAATTATCTCTCAGAACTGAGCATATGGAGAGACTTTCTTTCATCTAGCACAAAGGGAACGGGATGCAGGAGAAACTTTTACTCTGGTTTCTCAGTCTGTTTCCTAGTGCCGGTTTGAAGTTCCTGCAGTTTTCATTGTAAAACCGAGTTTGAGCTAGTACATCCCCATATATATGTATGGATTGGAGTTTGCAACTGAAAAGAAACTTTGTGTTCAAAACAAGCTAGGTGAAGGACGGCTTTCACACACACTTATCTCTCAGAACTGAGCATGTGGATAGACGTTCGTTCATCTAGCACAAAGGGAACGGGTTGCAGGAGAAACTTTTACTCTGGTTTCTCAGTCTGTTTCCTAGTGCCGGTTTGAATTTCCTGCAGATTTCACTGTAAAACCGAGTTGGAGCTAGTACCTCCCATTATATATGTATGGAGTGGAGTTTGCAACTGAAAAGAAACTTTGTGTTCCCAACAAGTTAGGTGAAGTACGGCTTTCACACACACTTATCTCTCAGAATTGAGCATGTGGAGAGACGTTTTTTCATCTAGCACAAAGGGAACGGGTTGCAGGAGAAACTATTTCTCAGGTATCTCAGTCTGTTTCCTAGTGCCGGTTTGAAGTTCCTGCAGTTTTCACTGTAAAACCGAGTTCGAGTTAGAACATACCCATATATATGTATGGAGTGGAGATGGAACTGAAAGGAAACTTTGTGTTCCCAACAAGTTACGTGAAGAACGGCTTTCACACACAATTATCTCTCAGAACTGAGCATGTGGAGAGAGGTTCGTTCATCTAGCACAAAGGGAATGGGTTGCAGGAGAAACATTTACTCTGGTTTCTCAGTCTGTTTCCTAGTGCCTGTTTGAAGTTCCTGCAGTTTTCACTGTAAAACCGATTTGGAGCTTGTATCTTCCCATATATATGTATGGACTGGAGTTTGCAAGTGAAAAGAAACTTTGGGTTCCCAACAAGCTAGGTGAAGGACGGCTTTCACTCACACTTATATCTCAGAACAGAGCATGTGGAGAGACGTTCGTTCATCTAGCACAAAGGGAACGGGTTGCATTAGAAACTTTTACTCTGGTTTCTCAGTCTGTTTCCTAGTGCCTGTTTGAAGTTCCTGCAGTTTTCATTGTAAAACCGTGTTGGAGCTAGTACCTCCCCATATATATGTATGGAGTGGAGTTTGCAAGTGAAAAGAAACTTTTTGTTCCCAACAAGCTAGATGAAGGACGGCATTCACACACACTTATTTCTCAGAACTGAGCATGTGGAGAGACGTTCTTTTATCTAGCACAAAGGGAACGGTATGCAGGAGAAACTTATACTCTGGTTTCTCAGTCTGTTTACTAGTGCCGCTTTGAAGTTCCTGCAGTTTTCACTGTAAAACCGAGTTGGAGCTAGTACCTCCCCATATATATGTATGGATTTGAGTTTGCAACTGAAAAGAAATTTTGTGATCCCAAAAAGCTAGGTGAAGTACGGCATTCACACACACTTATCTCTCAGAACTGAGCATGTGGAGAGAAGTTCGTTCATCTAGCACAAAGGGAACGGGTTGCAGGGAAAACTTTTACTCTGGTTTCTCAGTCTGTTTCCTAGTGCCGGTTTGAATTTCCTGCAGTTTTCACTGTAAAACCGATTTGGAGCTTGTATCATCCCATATATATGTATGGACTGGAGTTTGCAAGTGAAAAGAAACTTTGTGTTCCCAACAAGCTAGGTGAAGGACGGCTTTCACACACACTTATCCCTCAGAACTGAGCATGTGGAGAGACGTTCGTTCATCTAGCACAAAGGGAAATAGTTGCAGGAGAAACTTTTACTCTGGATTCCCAGTCTGTTTCATAGTGCCGGTTTAAGTTCCTGCAGTTTCCACTGTAAAACCGAGTTGGAGCTAGAACCTACCCATATATATGTATGGAGTGGAATTTGCAACTTAAAAGAAACTTTGTGTTCCCAACAAGCTAGGTGAAGGACGGCTTTCACACACACTTATCTCTCAGAATTGAGCATGTGGAGAGACTTTCATTCATCTAGCACAAATGGAACGGGTTGCAGGGGAAATTTTTACTCTGGTTTCACAGACTGTTTCCTAGTGCCGGTTTGAAGTTCCTGCAGTTTTCACTGTAAAACCGAGTTGGAGCTAGTACCTCCCCATATATATGTATGGAGTGGAGTTTGCAAGTGAAAAGAAAATTTGTGTTCCCAAAAAGCTAGGTGAAGAAAGGCTTTCACACACACTTATCTCTCAGAACTGAGCATGTGGAGAGACGTTCGTTCATCTAGCACAAAGGGAATGGGTTGCAGTAGAAACTTTTACTCTGGTTTCTCAGTCTGTTTCCTAGTGCCGGTTTGAAGTTCCGCAGTTTTCACTGTAAAATCGAGTTGGAGCTAGAACCTACCCATACATATGTATGGAGTGGTATTTGAAACTTAAAAGAAACTTTGTGTTCCCAACCATCTAGGTGAAGTACGGCTTTCACACACAATTATCTCTCAGAACTGAGCATATGGAGAGACGTTCTTTCATCTAGCACAAAGGGAACGGGATGCAGGAGAAACTTTTACTCTGGTTTCTCAGTCTGTTTCCTAGTGCCGGTTTGAATTTCCTGCAGTTTTCACTGTAAAACCGAGTTCGAGTTAGAACATACCCATATATATGTATGGAGTGGAGATGGAACTGAAAGGAAACTTTGTGTTCCCAACAAATTACGTGAAGAACGGCTTTCACACACACTTATCTCTCAGAACTGAGCATGAGGAGAGACGTTCGTTCATCTAGCACAAAGGGAACGGGTTGCAGGAGAAACATTTACTCTGGTTTCTCAGTCTGTTTCCTAGTGCCTGTTTGAAGTTCCTGCAGTTTTCACTGTAAAAACGATTTGGAGCTAGTACCACCCCATATATATGTATGGATTTGAGTTTGCAACTGAAAAGAAACTTTGTGTTCCCAAAAAGCTAGGTGAAGTACGGCTTTCACACACACTTATCTCTCAGAACTGAGCATGTGGAGAGAAGTTCGTTCATCTAGCACAAAGGGAACGGGTTGCAGGGAAAACTTTTACTCTGGTTTCTCAGTCTGTTTCCTAGTGCCGGTTTGAATTTCCTGCTGTTTTCACTGTAAAAACGATTTGGAGCTTGTATCTTCCCATATATATGTATGGACTGGAGTTTACAAGTGAAAAGAAACTTTGTGTTCCCAAAAAGCTAGGTGAAGGACGGCTTTCACACACAGTTATCCCTCAGAACTGAGCATGTGGAGAGACTTTCGTTCATCTAGCACAAAGGGAACTAGTTGCAGGAGAAACTTTTACTCTGGTTTCTCAGTCTGTTTCCTAGTGCCGGTTTAAGTTCCTGCAGTTTTCACTGTAAAACCGAGTTGGAGCTAGAACCTACCCATATATATGTATGGAGTGGAATTTGCAACTTAAAAGAAACTTTGTGTTCCCAACAAGCTAGGTGAAGGACGGCTTTCACACTCAATTATCTCTCAGAACTGAGCATATGGAGAGACGTTCTTTCATCTAGCACAAAGGGAACGGGATGCAGGAGAATCTTTTACTCTGGTTTCTCAGTCTGTTTCCTAGTGCCGGTTTGAAGTTCCTGCAGTTTTCATTGTAAAACCGAGTTTGAGCTAGTACCTCCCCATATATAAGTATGGATTGGAGTTTGCAACTGAAAAGAAACTTTGTGTTCAAAACAAGCTAGGTGAAGGACGGCTTTCACACACACTTATCTCTCAGAACTGAGCATGTGGAGAGACGTTCGTTCATCTAGCACAAATGGAAAGGGTTGCAGGAGAAAATTTTACTCTGGTTTCTCAGTCTGTTTCCTCGTGCCGGATTGAATTTCCTGCAGTTTTCACTGTAAAACCGAGTTGTAGCTAGTACCTCCCCATATATATATATGGAGTGGATTTTGCAACTGAAAAGAAACTTTGTGTTCCCAACAAGATAGGTGAAGCACTGCTTTCACACACATTTATCTCTCAGAATTGAGCATGTGGAGAGACTTTCATTCATCTAGCACAAAGGGAACGGGTTGCAGTAGAAACTTTACTCTGGATACTCAGTCTGTTTCCTAGTGCCTGTTTGAAGTTCCTGCAGTTTTCACTGTAAAACCGAGTTTGAGCTAGTACATCCCCATATATATGTATGGATTGGAGTTTGCAACTGAAAAGAAACTTTGTGTTCAAAATAAGCTAGGTGAAGGACGGCTTTCACACACACTTATCTCTCAGAACTGAGCATGTGGATAGACGTTCGTTCATCTAGCACAAAGGGAACGGGTTGCAGGAGAAACTATTACTCTGGTTTCTCAGTCTGTTTCCTAGTGCCGGTTTGAATTTCCTGCAGATTTCACTGTAAAACCGAGTTGGAGCTAGTACCTCCCATTATATATCTATGGAGTGGAGTTTGCAACTGAAAAGAAACTTTGTGTTCCCAACAAGCTAGGTGAAGGACGGCTTTCACACACACATATCTCTCAGAATTGAGCATGTGGAGAGACGTTCTTTCATCTAGCACAAAGGGAACGGGTTGCAGGAGAAATTTTTACTCCGGTTTCTCAGTCCGTTTCCTAGTGCCGGTTTGAAGTTCCTGCAGTTTTCACTGTAAAACAGAGTTGGAGCTAGTACCTCCCCATATATATGTATGGAGTGGGGTTTGGAAGTGAAAAGAAACTTTGTGTTCCCAACAAGCTAGGTGAAGGACGGCTTTCACACATACTTATCTCTCAGAAATTAGCATGTGGAGAGACTTTCTTTCATCTAGCACAAAGGGAACGGGTTGCAGGAGCAACTATTTCTCAGGTATCTCAGTCTGTTTCCTAGTGCCGGTTTGAAGTTCCTGCAGTTTTCACTGTAAAACCGAGTTCGAGTTAGAACATACCCATATATATGTATGGAGTGGAGATGGAACTGAAAGGAAACTTTGTGTTCCCAACAAGTTACGTGAAGAACGGCTTTCACACACAATTATCTCTCAGAACTGAGCATGTGGAGAGACGTTCGTTCATCTAGCACAAAGGGAATGGGTTGCAGGAGAAACATTTACTCTGGTTTCTCAGTCTGTTTCCTAGTGCCTGTTTGAAGTTCCTGCAGTTTTCACTGTAAAAACGATTTGGAGCTAGTACTTCCCCATATATATGTATGGAGTGGAGTTTGCAAATGAAAAGTAACTTTGTGTTCCCAACAAGCTAGGTGAAGGACGGCTTTCACACACACTTATCTCTAAGAACTGAGCATGTGGAGAGACGTTCTTTCATCTAGCACAAAGGGAACGGGTTGCAGGAGAAACATTTACTCTGGTCACTCAGACTGTTTCCTAGTGCCGGTTTGAAGTTCCTGCAGTTTTCTCTATAAAACCGAGTTGGAGCTATTACCTCCCCATATAAATGTATGGATTTGAGTTTGCAACTGTAAAGAAACTTTGTGTTCCCAACAAGCTAGTTGAAGAAAGGCTTTCACACACACTTATCTCTCAGAACTGAGCATGTGGAGAGACGTTCGTTCATCTAGCACAAAGGGAACGGGTTGCAGTAGAATCTTTTACTCTGGTTTCTCAGTCTGTTTCCTAGTGCCTGTTTGAAGTTCCTGCAGTTTTCATTGTAAAACCGAGATGGAGATAGTACCTCCCCATATATATGTATGGAGTGGAGTTTGCAAGTGAAAAGAAACTTTTTGTTCCCAACAAGCTAGGTGAAGGACGGCTTTCACACACACTTATTTCTCAGAACTGAGCATGTGGAGAGACTTTCATTCATCTAGCACAAAGGGAACGGCTCACAGGAGAATCTTTTACTCTTGTTTCTCAGTCTGTTTCCTAGTGCCGGTTTGAATTTCCTGCAGATTTCACTGTAAAACCGAGTTGGAGCTAGTACCTCCCATTATATATCTATGGAGTGGAGTTTGCAACTGAAAAGAAACTTTGTGTTCCCAACAAGCTAGGTGAAGGACGGCTTTCACACACACTTATCTCTCAGAATTGAGCATGTGGAGAGACGTTCTTTCATCTAGCACAAAGGGAACGGGTTGCAGGAGAAATTTTTACTCCGGTTTCTCAGTCCGTTTCCTAGTGCCGGTTTGAAGTTCCTGCAGTTTTCACTGTAAAACAGAGTTGGAGCTAGTACCTCCCCATATATATGTATGGAGTGGGGTTTGGAAGTGAAAAGAAACTTTGTGTTCCCAACAAGCTAGGTGAAGGACGGCTTTCACACATACTTATCTCTCAGAAATTAGCATGTGGAGAGACTTTCTTTCATCTAGCACAAAGGGAACGGGTTGCAGGAGAAACTATTTCTCAGGTATCTCAGTCTGTTTCCTAGTGCCGGTTTGAAGTTCCTGCAGTTTTCACTGTAAAACCGAGTTCGAGTTAGAACATACCCATATATATGTATGGAGTGGAGATGGAACTGAAAGGAAACTTTGTGTTCCCAACAAGTTACGTGAAGAACGGCTTTCACACACAATTATCTCTCAGAACTGAGCATGTGGAGAGACGTTCGTTCATCTAGCATAAAGGGAATGGGTTGAAGGAGAAACATTTACTCTGGTTTCTCAGTCTGTTTCCTAGTGCCTGTTTGAAGTTCCTGCAGTTTTCACTGTAAAAACGATTTGGAGCTTGTACCTCCCCATATATATGTATGGAGTGGAGTTTGCAAATGGAAAGAAACTTTGTGTTCCCAACAAGCTAGGTGAAGGACGGCTTTCACACACACTTCTCTCTAAGAACTGAGCATGTGGAGAGACGTTCTTTCATCTAGCACAAAGGGAACGGGTTGCAGGAGAAACATTTACTCTGGTCACTCAGACTGTTTCCTAGTGCCGGTTTGAAGTTCCTGCAGTTTTCTCTATAAAACCGAGTTGGAGCTATTACCTCCCCATATAAATGTATGGATTTGAGTTTGCAACTGTAAAGAAACTTTGTGTTCCCAACAAGCTAGTTGAAGAAAGGCTTTCACACACACTTATCTCTCAGAACTGAGCATGTGGAGAGACGTTCGTTCATCTAGCACAAAGGGAACGGGTTGCAGTAGAATCTTTTACTCTGGTTTCTCAGTCTGTTTCCTAGTGCCTGTTTGAAGTTCCTGCAGTTTTCATTGTAAAACCGAGTTGGAGATAGTACCTCCCCATATATATGTATGGAGTGGAGTTTGCAAGTGAAAAGAAACTTTTTGTTCCCAACAAGCTAGGTGAAGGACGGCTTTCACACACACATATTTCTCAGAACTGAGCATGTGGAGAGACTTTCATTCATCTAGCACAAAGGGAACGGCTCACAGGAGAATCTTTTACTCTTGTTTCTCAGTCTGTTTCCTAGTGCCAGTTTGAAGTTCCTGCAGTTTTCACTGTAAAACCGAGTTGGAGCTAGTACCTCCCCATATATATGTATGGAGTGGAGTTTGCATCTGAAAAGAAACTTTGTGTTCCCAACAAGCTAGGTGAAGGACGGCTTTCACACACACTTATCTCTCAGAATTGAACATGTGGAGAGACGTTCGTTCATCTACCACAAAGGGACGGGGTTGCAGGAGTAACTTTTACTCTGGTTTCTCAGTCTGTTTCTTAGTGCCGGTATGAATTTCCTGCAGTTTTCACTGTAACACCGAGTTGGAGCTAGTACCTCCCCATATATATGCATGGAGTGGAGTTTGCAAGTAAAAAGATACTTTGTGTTCCCAACAAGCTATTTTAAAGACGGCTTCACACACACTTATATCTCAGAACTGAGCATGTGGAGAGACTTTCGTTCATCTAGCACAAAGGGAACTAGTTGCAGGAGCAACTTTTACTCTGGTTTCCCAGTCTGTTTCCTAGTGCCGGTTTAAGTTCCTGCAGTTTTCACTGTAAAACCGAGTTGGAGCTAGAACCTACCCATATATATGTATGGAGTGGAATTTGCAACTGAAAAGAAACTTTGTGTTCCCAACAAGCTATGTGAAGGACGGCTTTCACACACACTTATCTCTCAGAACTCAGCATGTGGAGAGACGTTCGTTCATCTAGCACAAAGGGAAAGGGTTGCAGGAGAAACTTTTACTCTGGTTACTCAGTCTGTTTCCTAGTGCCGGATTGAAGTTCCTGCAGTTTTCACTGTAAAACCGAGTTGGAGCTAGTACCTCCCCATATATATGTATGGAGTGGAGTTTGCAACTGAAAAGAAACTTTGTGTTCCCAACAAGATAGGTGAAGGACGGCTTTCACACACACTTATCTGTCAGAATTGAGCATGTGGAGAGACTTTCATTCATCTAGCAAAAATGGAACGGGTTGCAGGAGAAATTATTACTCTGGTTTCACAGACTGTTTCCTAGTGCCGGTTTGAAGTTCCTGCAGTTTTCACTGTAAAACCGAGTTGGAGCTAGTACCTCCCCATATATATGTATGGAGTGGAGTTTGCAAGTGAAAAGAAACTTTGTGTCCCCAACAAGCTAGGTGAAGAAAGGCTTTCACACACACTTATCTCTCAGAACTGAGCATGTGGAGAGACGTTCGTTCATCTAGCACAAAGGGAAGGGGTTGCAGTAGAAACTTTTACTCTGGTTTCTCAGTCTGTTTCCTAGTGCCGGTTTGAAGTTCCACAGTTTTCACTGTAAAATCGAGTTGGAGCTAGAACCTACCCATATATATGTATGGAGTGGAATTTGAAACTTAAAAGAAACTTTGTGTTCCCAACAAGCTAGGTGAAGGACGGCTTTCACACACAATTATCTCTCAGAACTGAGCATATGGAGAGACGTTCTTTCATCTAGCACAAAGGGAACGGGATGCAGGAGAAACTTTTACTCTGGTTTCTCAGTCTGTTTCCTAGTGCCGGTTTGAAGTTCCTGCAGTTTTCACTGTAAAACCGAGTTCGAGTTAGAACATACCCATATATATGTATGGAGTGGAGATGGAACTGAAAGGAAACTTTGTGTTCCAAACAAGTTACGTGAAGAACGGCTTTCACACACACTTAACTCTCAGAACTGAGCATGTGGAGAGACGTTCTTTCATCTAGCACAATGGAAACGGGATGCAGGAGAAACATTTACTCTGGTTTCTAAGACTGTTTCCTAGTGCCGGTTTGAAGTTCCTGCAGTTTTCACTGTAAAACCGAGTTGGAGCTAGTAACTCCCCATATATATGTATGGATTTGAGTTTGCAACTGAAAAGAAACTTTGTGTTCCCAACAAGCTAGGTGAAGAAAGGCTTTCACACACACTTATCTCTCAGAACTGAGCATGTGGAGAGACGTTCGTTCATCTAGCACAAAGGGAACGGGTTGCAGTAGAAACTTTTACTCTGGTTTCTCAGTCTGTTTCCTAGTGCCTGTTTGAAGTTCCTGCAGTTTTCACTGTAAAACCGAGTTGGATCTAGTACCTCCCCATATATATATATGGAGTGGATTTTGCAAGTGAAAAGAAACTTTGTGTTCCCAACAAGCTAGGTTAAGGTCGGCTCTCACACACACTTATTTCTCAGAACTGAGCATGTGGAGAGACTTTCTTTCATCTAGCACAGAGGGAACGGGATGCAGGAGAAACTTTTACTCTGGTTTCTCAGTCTGTTTCCTAGTGCCGGTTTGAAGTTCCTGCATTTTTCACTGTAAAACCGAGTTGGAGCTAGAACTTACCCATATATATGTATGGAGTGTAATTTGCAACTTAAAAGAAACTTTGTGTTCCCAACAAGCTAGGTGAAGGCGGCTTTCACACACAATTCTCTCTCAGAACTGAGCATATGGAGAGACTTTCTTTCATCTAGCACAAAGGGAACGGGATGCAGGAGCAACTTTTACTCTGGTTTCTCAGTCTGTTTCCTAGTGCCGGTTTGAAGTTCCTGCAGTTTTCAATGTAAAACCGATTTTGAGCTAGTACATCCCCATATATATGTATGGATTGGAGTTTGCAACTGAAAAGAAACTTTGTGTTCAAAACAAGCTAGGTGAAGGACGGCTTTCACACACACTTATCTCTCAGAACTGAGCATGTGGAGAGACGTTCGTTCATCTAGCACAAAGGGAACGGGTTGCAGTATAAACTTTTACTCTGGTTTCTCATTTTGTTTCCTAGTGCCGGTTTGAAGTTCCGCAGTTTTCTCTGTAAAATCGAGTTGGAGCTAGAACCTACCCATATATATGTATGGACTGGAATTTGAAACTTAAAAGAAACTTTGTGTTCCCAACAAGCTAGGTGAAGGACGGCTTTCACACACAATTATCTCTCAGAACTGAGCATATGGAGAGACGTTCTTTCATCTAGCACAAAGGGAACGGGATGCAGGAGAAACTTTTACTCTGGTTTCTCAGTCTGTTTCCTAGTGCCGGTTTGAAGTTCCTGCAGTTTTCACTGTAAAACCGAGTTCGAGTTAGAACATACCCATATATATGTATGGAGTGGAGATGGAACTGAAAGGAAACTTTGTGTTCCCAACAAGTTACGTGAAGAACGGCTTTCACACACATTTAACTCTCAGAACTGAGCATGAGGAGAGACGTTCGTTCATCTAGCACAAAGGGAATTGGTTGCAGGAGAAACATTTACTCTGGTTTCTCAGTCTGTTTCCTAGTGCCTATTTGAAGTTCCTGCAGTTTTCACTGTAAAAACGATTTGGAGCTAGTACCACCCCATATATATATATGGAGTGGAGTTTACAAGTGAAAAGAAACTTTGTGTTCCCAACAAGCTAGGTGAAGGACGGCTTTCACACACACTTATCTCTAAGAACTGAGCTTGTGGAGAGACCTTCTTTCATCTAGCACAATGGAAAGGGGATGCAGGAGAAACATTTACTCTGGTTTCTAAGACTGTTTCCTAGTGCCGGTTTGAAGTTCCTGCAGTTTTCTCTGTAAAACCGAGTTTGAGCTTGTAAATCCCCATATATATGTAAGGATTTGAGTTTGCAACTGAAAAGAAACTTTGTGTTCCCAACAAGCTAGGTGAAGAAAGGCTTTCACACACACTTATCTCTCAGAACTGAGCATGTGGAGAGACGTTCGTTCATCTAGCACAAAGGGAACGGGTTGCAGTAGAAACTTTTACTGTGGTTTCTCAGTCTGTTTCCTAGTGCCTGTTTGAAGTTCCTGCAGTTTTCACTGTAAAACCGAGTTGGAGCTAGTACGTCCCCATATATATATATGGAGTGGAGTTTGCAAGTGAAAAGAAACTTTGTGTTCCCTACAAGGTAGGTGAAGTTCGGCTTTCACACACACTTATTTCTCAGAACTGAGCATGTGGAGAGACGTTCTTTCATCTAGCACAGAGGGAACGGGATGCAGGGGAAACTTTTATTCTGGTTTCTCAGTCTGTTTCCTAGTGCCGGTTTGAAGTTCCTGCAGTTTTCACTGTAAAACCGAGTTGGAGCTAGAACCTACCCATATATATGTATGGAGTGTAATTTGCAACTTAAAAGAAACTTTGTGTTCCCAACAAGCTTGGTGAAGGCATCTTTCACACACAATTATCTCTCAGAACTGAGCATATGGAGAGACTTTCTTTCATCTAGCACAAAGGGAACGGGATGCAGGAGAAACTTTTACTCTGGTTTCTCAGTCTGTTTCCTAGTGCCGGTTTGAAGTTCCTGCAGTTTTCATTGTAAAACCGAGTTTGAGCTAGTACATCCCCATATATATGTATGGATTGGAGTTTGCAACTGAAAAGAAACTTTGTGTTCAAAACAAGCTAGGTGAAGGACGGCTTTCACACACACTTATCTCTCAGAACTGAGCATGTGGAGAGACGTTCGTTCATCTAGCACAAAGGGAACGGGTTGCAGGAGAAACATTTACTCTGGTCTCTCAGACTGTTTCCTAGTGCCGGTTTGAAGTTCCTGCAGTTTTCTCTGTAAAACCGAGTTGGAGCTAGTACTTCCCCATATATATGTATGGATTTGAGTTTGCAACTGAAAAGAAACTTTGTGTTCCCAACAAGCTAGTTGAAGAAAGGCTTTCACACACACTTATCTCTCAGAACTGAGCATGTGGAGAGACGTTCGTTCATCTAGCACAAAGGGAACGGGTTGCAGTAGAAACTTTTACTCTGGTTTCTCAGTCTGTTTCCTAGTGCCTGTTTGAAGTTCCTGCAGTTTTCATTGTAAAACCGAGTTGGAGCTAGTACCTCCCCTTATATATTTATGGAGTGGAGTTTGCAAGTGAAAAGAAACTTTTTGTTCCCAACAAGCTAGGTGAAGGACGGCTTTCACACACACTTATTTCTCAGAACTGAGCATGTGGAGAGACGTTCATTCATCTAGCACAAAGGGAACGGCTCACAGGAGAAACTTTTACTCTTGTTTCTCAGTCTGTTTCCTAGAGCCGGTCTAAAGTTCCTGCAGTTTTCACTGTAAAACCGTGTTGGAGCTAGTACCTCCCCATATATATTTATGGAGTGGAGTTTGCAACTGAAAAGAAACTTTGTGTTCCCAACAAGCTAGGTGAAGGACGGCTTTCACACACACTTATCTCTCAGAATTCAACATGTGGAGAGACGTTCGTTCATCTAGCACAAAGGGACGGGGTTGGAGGAGTAACTTTTACTCTGGTTTCTCAGGCTGTTTCTTAGTGCCGGTATGAATTTCCTGCAGTTTTCACTGTAAAACCGAGTTGGAGCTAGTACATCCCCATATATATGCATGGAGTATAGTTTGCAAGTGAAAAGATACTTTGAGTTCCCAACAAGCTAGGTTAAAGACGGGTTCACACACACTTATATCTCAGAACTGAGCATGTGGAGAGACTTTCGTTCATCTAGCACAAAGGGAACAAGTTGCAGGAGAAACTTTTACTCTGGTTTCTCAGTCTGTTTCCTAGTGCCGGTATAAGTTCCTGCAGTTTTCACTGTAAAACCGAGTTGGAGCTAGAACCTACCCATATATATGTATGGAGTGGAATTTGCAACAGAAAAGAAACTTTGTGTTCCCAACAAGCTAGGTGAAGGACGGCTTTCACACACACTTATCTCTCAGAACTGAGCATGTGGAGAGACGTTCGTTCATCTAGCACAAAGGGAAAGGGTTGCAGGAGAAACTTTTACTCTGGTTTCTCAGTCTGTTTCCTAGTGCCGGATTGAAGTTCCTGCAGTTTTCACTGTAAAACCGAGTTGGAGCTAGTACCTCCCCATATATATGTATGGAGTGGAGTTTGCAACTGAAAAGAAACTTTGTGTTCCCAACAAGATAGGTGAAGGACGGCTTTCACACACAATTATCTCTCAGAATTGAGCATGTGGAGAGAATTTCATTCATCTAGCACAAATGGAATGGGTTGCAGGAGAAATTTTTACTCTGGTTTCACAGACTGTTTCCTAGTGCCGGTTTGAAGTTCCTGCAGTTTTCACTGTAAAACCGAGTTGGAGCTAGTACCTCCCCATATATATGTATGGATTGGAGTTTGCAAGTGAAAAGAAACTTAGTGTTCCCAACAAGCTAGGTGTAGAAAGGCTTTCACACACACTTATCTCTCAGAACTGAGCATGTGGAGAGACGTTCGTTCATCTAGCACAAAGGGAACGGGTTGCAGTAGAAACTTTTACTCTGGTTTCTCAGTCTGTTTCCTAGTGCCGGTTTGAAGTTCCGCAGTTTTCACTGTAAAATCGAGTTTGAGCTAGAACCTACCGATATATATGTATGGAGTGGAATTTGAAACTTAAAAGAAACTTTGTGTTCCCAACAAGCTAGGTGAAAGACGGCTTTCACACACAATTATCTCTCAGAACTGAGCATATGGAGAGACGTTCTTTCATCTAGCACAAAGGGAACGGGATGCAGGGGAAACTTTTACTCTGGTTTCTCAGTCTGTTTCCTAGTGCCGGTTTGATGTTCCTGCAGTTTTCACTGTAAAACCGAGTTCGAGTTAGAACATACCCATATATATGTATGGAGTGGAGATGGAACTGAAAGGAAACTTTGTGTTCCCAACAAGTTACGTGAAGAACGGCTTTCACACACACTTAACTCTCAGAACTGAGCATGAGGAGAGACTTTCGTTCATCTAGCACAAAGGGAATGGGTTGCAGGAGAAACATTTACTCTGGTTTCTCAGTCTGTTTCCTAGTGCCTGTTTGAAGTTCCTGCAGTTTTCACTGTAAAAACGATTTGGAGCTAGTACCACCCCATATATATGTATGGAGTGGAGTTTGCTAGTGAAAAGAAACTTTGTGTTCCCAACAAGCTAGGTGAAGGACGGCTTTCACACACACTTATCTCTAAGAACTGAGCATGTGGAGAGACGTTCTTTCATCTAGCACAATGGAAACGGGATGCAGGAGAAACATTTACTCTGGTTTCTAAGACTGTTTCCTAGTGCCGGTTTGAAGTTCCTGCAGTTTTCACTGTAATACCGAGTTGGAGCTAGTACCTCCCCATATATATGTATGGAGTGGAGTTTGCAACTGAAAAGAAACTTTGTGTTCCCAACAAGCTAGGTGAAGGACGGCTTTCACACACACTTATCTCTCAGAATTGAGCATGTGGAGAGACGTTCTTTCATCTAGCACAGAGGGAACGGGATGCAGGGGAAACTTTTACTCTGGTTTCTCAGTCTGTTTCCTAGTGCCGGTTTGAATTTCCTGCAGTTTTCACTGTAAAACGGAGTTGGAGCTACAACCTACCCATATATATGTATGGAGTGTAATTTGCAACTTAAAAGAAACTTTGTGTTCCCAACAAGCTAGGTGAAGGCATCTTTCACACACAATTATCTCTCAGAACTGAGCATATGGAGAGACTTTCTTTCATCTAGCACAAAGGGAACGGGATGCAGGAGAAACTTTTACTCTGGTTTCTCAGTCTGTTTCCTAGTGCCGGTTTGAAGTTCCTGCAGTTTTCATTGTAAAACCGAGTTTGAGCTAGTACATCCCCATATATATGTATGGATTGGAGTTTGCAACTGAAAAGAAACTTTGTGTTCAAAACAAGCTAGGTGAAGGACGGCTTTCACACACACTTATCTCTCAGAACTGAGCATGTGGAGGGACGTTCGTTCATCTAGCACAAAGGGAACGGGTTGCAGGAGAAACTTTTACTCTGGTTTCTAAGTCTGTTTCCTAGTGCCGGTTTGAATTTCCTGCAGATTTCACTGTAAAACCGAGTTGGAGCTAGTACCTCCCATTATATATGTATGGAGTGGAGTTTGCAACTGAAAAGAAACTTTGTGTTCCCAACAAGCTAGGTGAAGGACGGCTTTCACACACACTTATCTCTCAGAATTGAGCATGTGGAGAGACGTTCTTTCATCTAGCACAAAGGGAACGGGTTGCAGGTGAAATTATTACTCCGGTTTCTCAGTCCGTTTCCTAGTGCCGGTTTGAAGTTCCTGCAGTTTTCACTGTAAAACAGATTTGGAGCTAGTACCACCCCATATATATGTAGGGAGTGTGGTTTGGAAGTGAAAAGAAACTTTGTGTTCCCAACAAGCTAGGTGAAGGACGGCTTTCACACATACTTATCTCTCAGAAATTAGCATGTGGAGAGACTTTCTTTCATCTAGCACAAAGGGATCGGGTTGCAGGAGAAACTATTTCTCAGGTATCTCAGTCTGTTTCCTAGTGCCGGTTTGAAGTTCCTGCAGTTTTCACTGTAAAACCGAGTTCGAGTTAGAACATACCCATATATATGTATGGAGTGGAGATGGAACTGAAAGGAAACTTTGTGTTCCCAAGAAGTTACGTGAAGAACGGCTTTCACACACAATTATCTCTCAGAACTGAGCATGTGGAGAGACGTTCGTTCATTTAGCACAAAGGAATGGGTTGCAGGAGAAACATTTACTCTGGTTTCTCAGTCTTTTTCCTAGTGCCTCTTTGAAGTTCCTGCAGTTTTCACTGTAAAAACGATTTGGAGCTTGTACCTCCCCATATATATGTATGGAGTGGAGTTTGCAAATGAAAAGAAACTTTGTGTTCCCAACAAGCTAGGTGAAGGACGGCTTTCACACACACTTATCTCTAAGAACTGAGCATGTGGAGAGACGTTCTTTCATCTAGCACAAAGGGATCGGGTTGCAGGAGAAATATTTACTCTGGTCTCTCAGACTGTTTCCTAGTGCCGGTTTGAAGTTCCTGCAGTTTTCTCTGTAAAACCGAGTTGGAGCTATTACCTCCCCATATATATGTATGGATTTGAGTTTGCAACTGAAAAGAAACTTTGTGTTCCCAACAAGCTATTTGAAGAAAGGCTTTCACACACACTTATCTCTCAGAACTGAGCATGTGGAGATACGTTCGGTCATCTAGCACAAAGGGACGGGGTTTGAGGAGTAACTTTAACTCTGGTTTCTCAGTCTGTTTCTTAGTGCCGGTATGAATTTCCTGCAGTTTTCACTGTAAAACCGAGTTGGAGCTAGTACCTCCCCATATATATGCATGGAGTGGAGTTTGCAAGTGAAAAGATACTTTGTGTTCCCAACAAGCTAGGTTAAAGACGGCTTCGCACACACTTATATCTCAGAACTGAGCATGTGGAGAGACTTTCGTTCATCTAGCACAAAGGGAAATAGTTGCAGGAGAAACTTTTACTCTGGTTTCTCAGTCTGTTTCCTAGTGCCGGTATAAGTTCCTGCAGTTTTCACTGTAAAACCGAGTTGGAGCTAGAACCTACCCATATATATGTATGGAGTGGAATTTGCAACTGAAAAGAAACTTTGTGTTCCCAACAAGCTAGGTGAAGGACGGCTTTCACACACACTTATCTCTCAGAACTGAGCATGTGGAGAGACGTTCGTTCATCTAGCACAAAGGGAAAGGGTTGCAGGGGAAACTTTTACTCTGGTTTCTCAGTCTGTTTCCTAGTGCCGGATTGAAGTTCCTGCAGTTTTCACTGTAAAACCGAGTTGGAGCTAGTACCTCCCCATATATATGTATGGAGTGGAGTTTGCAACTGAAAAGAAACTTTGTGTTCCCAACAAGATAGGTTAAGTACGGCTTTCACACACAATTATCTCTCAGAATTGAGCATGTGGAGAGAATTTCATTCATCTAGCACAAATGGAACGGGTTGCAGGAGAAATTTTTACTCTGGTTTCACAGACTTTTTCCTAGTGCCGGTTTGAAGTTCCTGCAGTTTTCACTGTAAAACCGAGTTGGAGCTAGTACCTCCCCATATATATGTATGGAGTGGAGTTTGCAAGTGAAAAGAAACTTAGTGTTCCCAACAAGCTAGGTGAAGAAAGGCTTTCACACACACTTATCTCTCAGAACTGAGCATGTGGAGAGACGTTCGTTCATCTAGCACAAAGGGAATGGGTTGCAGTAGAAACTTTTACTCTGGTTTCTCATTCTGTTTCCTAGTGCCGGTTTGAAGTTCCGCAGTTTTCACTGTAAAATCGAGTTGGAGCTAGAACCTACCCATATATATGTATGGAGTGGAATTTGAAACTTAAAAGAAACTTTGTGTTCCCAACAAGCTAGGTGAAGGACGGCTTTCACACACAATTATCTCTCAGAACTGAGCATATGGAGAGACGTTCTTTCATCTAGCACAAAGGGAACGGGATGCAGGAGAAACTTTTACTCTGGTTTCTCAGTCTGTTTCCTAGTGCCGGTATAAGTTCCTGCAGTTTTCACTGTAAAACCGAGTTCGAGTTAGAACATACCCATATATATGTATGGAGTGGAGATGGAACTTAAAGGAAACTTTGTGTTCCCAACAAGGTAGGTGAAGGACGTCTTACACACACACTTATCTCTCAGAACTGAGCATGTGGAGAGACGTTCGTTCATCTAGCACAAAGGGAACGGGTTGCAGTAGAAACTTTTACTCTGGTTTCTCAGTCTGTTTCCTAGTGCCTGTTTGAAGTTCCTGCAGTTTTCACTGTAAAACCGAGTTGGAGCTAGTACGTCCCCATATATATATATGGAGTGGAGTTTGCAAGTGAAAAGAAACTTTGTGTTCCCTACAAGCTAGGTGAAGGTCGGCTTACACACACACTTATTTCTCAGAACTGAGCATGTGGAGAGACGTTCTTTCATCTAGCACAGAGGGAACGGGATGCAGGGGAAACTATTATTCTGGTTTCTCAGTCTGTTTCCTAGTGCCGGTTTGAAGTTCCTGCAGTTTTCACTGTAAAACCGAGTTGGAGCTAGAACCTACCCATATATATGTATGGAGTGTAATTTGCAACTTAAAAGAAACTTTGTGTTCCCAACAAGCTAGGTGAAGGCATCTTTCACACACAATTATCTCTCAGAACTGAGCATATGGAGAGACTTTCTTTCATCTAGCACAAAGGGAACGGGATGCAGGAGAAACTTTTACTCTGGTTTCTCAGTCTGTTTCCTAGTGCCGGTTTGAAGTTCCTGCAGTTTTCATTGTAAAACCGAGTTTGAGCTAGTACATCCCCATATATATGTATGGATTGGAGTTTGCAACTGAAAAGAAACTTTGTGTTCAAAACAAGCTAGGGGAAGGACGGCTTTCACACACACTTATCTCTCAGAACTGAGCATGTGGAGAGACGTTCGTTCATCTAGCACAAAGGGAACGGGTTGCAGGGGAAACATTTACTCTGGTCTCTCAGACTGTTTCCTAGTGCCGGTTTGAAGTTCCTGCAGTTTTCTCTGTAAAACCGAGTTGGAGCTAGTACTTCCCCATATATATGTATGGATTTGAGTTTGCAACTGAAAAGAAACTTTGTGTTCCCAACAAGCTAGTTGAAGAAAGGCTTTCACACACACTTATCTCTCAGAACTGAGCATGTGGAGAGACGTTCGTTCATCTAGCACAAAGGGAACGGGTTGCAGTAGAAACTTTTACTCTGGTTTCTCAGTCTGTTTCCTAGTGCCTGTTTGAAGTTCCTGCAGTTTTCATTGTAAAACCGAGTTGGAGCTAGTACCTCCCCTTATATATTTATGGAGTGGAGTTTGCAAGTGAAAAGAAACTTTTTGTTCCCAACAAGCTAGGTGAAGGACGGCTTTCACACACACTTATTTCTCAGAACTGAGCATGTGGAGAGACGTTCATTCATCTAGCACAAAGGGAACGGCTCACAGGAGAAACTTTTACTCTTGTTTCTCAGTCTGTTTCCTAGTGCCGGTCTAAAGTTCCTGCAGTTTTCACTGTAAAACCGTGTTGGAGCTAGTACCTCCCCATATATATGTATGGAGTGGAGTTTGCAACTGAAAAGAAACTTTGTGTTCCCAACAAGCTAGGTGAAGGACGGCTTTCACACACACTTATCTCTCAGAATTCAACATGTGGAGAGACGTTCGTTCATCTAGCACAAAGGGACGGGGTTGGAGGAGTAACTTTTACTCTGGTTTCTCAGTCTGTTTCTTAGTGCCGGTATGAATTTCCTGCAGTTTTCACTGTAAAACCGAGTTGGAGCTAGTATATCCCCATATATATGCATGGAGTATAGTTTGCAAGTGAAAAGATACTTTGAGTTCCCAACAAGCTAGGTTAAAGACGGCTTCACACACACTTATATCTCAGAACTGAGCATGTGGAGAGACTTTCGTTCATCTAGCACAAAGGGAACAAGTTGCAGGAGAAACTTTTACTCTGGTTTCTCAGTCTGTTTCCTAGTGCCGGTATAAGTTCCTGCAGTTTTCACTGTAAAACCGAGTTGGAGCTAGAACCTACCCATATATATGTATGGAGTGGAATTTGCAACAGAAAAGAAACTTTGTGTTCCCAACAAGCTAGGTGAAGGACGGCTTTCACACACACTTATCTCTCAGAACTGAGCATGTGGAGAGACGTTCGTTCATCTAGCACAAAGGGAAAGGGTTGCAGGAGAAACTTTTACTCTGGTTTCTCAGTCTGTTTCCTAGTGCCGGATTGAAGTTCCTGCAGTTTTCACTGTAAAACCGAGTTGGAGCTAGTACCTCCCCATATATATGTATGCAGTGGAGTTTGCAACTGAAAAGAAACTTTGTGTTCCCAACAAGATAGGTGAAGGACGGCTTTCACACACAATTATCTCTCAGAATTGAGCATGTGGAGAGAATTTCATTCATCTAGCACAAATGGAATGGGTTGCAGGAGAAATTTTTACTCTGGTTTCACAGACTGTTTCCTAGTGCCGGTTTGAAGTTCCTGCAGTTTTCACTGTAAAACCGAGTTGGAGCTAGTACCTCCCCATATATATGTATGGATTGGAGTTTGCAAGTGAAAAGAAACTTAGTGTTCCCAACAAGCTAGGTGTAGAAAGGCTTTCACACACACTTATCTCTCAGAACTGAGCATGTGGAGAGACGTTCGTTCATCTAGCACAATGGGAACGGGTTGCAGTAGAAACTTTTACTCTGGTTTCTCAGTCTGTTTCCTAGTGCCGGTTTGAAGTTCCGCAGTTTTCACTGTAAAATCGAGTTTGAGCTAGAACCTACCGATATATATGTATGGAGTGGAATTTGAAACTTAAAAGAAACTTTGTGTTCCCAACAAGCTAGGTGAAAGACGGCTTTCACACACAATTATCTCTCAGAACTGAGCATATGGAGAGACGTTCTTTCATCTAGCACAAAGGGAACGGGATGCAGGAGAAACTTTTACTCTGGTTTCTCAGTCTGTTTCCTAGTGCCGGTTTGATGTTCCTGCAGTTTTCACTGTAAAACCGAGTTCGAGTTAGAACATACCCATATATATGTATGGAGTGGAGATGGAACTGAAAGGAAACTTTGTGTTCCCAACAAGTTACGTGAAGAACGGCTTTCACACACACTTAACTCTCAGAACTGAGCATGAGGAGAGACTTTCGTTCATCTAGCACAAAGGGAATGGGTTGCAGGAGAAACATTTACTCTGGTTTCTCAGTCTGTTTCCTAGTGCCTGTTTGAAGTTCCTGCAGTTTTCACTGTAAAAACGATTTGGAGCTAGTACCACCCCATATATATGTATGGAGTGGAGTTTGCTAGTGAAAAGAAACTTTGTGTTCCCAACAAGCTAGGTGAAGGACGGCTTTCACACACACTTATCTCTAAGAACTGAGCATGTGGAGAGACGTTCTTTCATCTAGCACAATGGAAACGGGATGCAGGAGAAACATTTACTCTGGTTTCTAAGACTGTTTCCTAGTGCCGGTTTGAAGTTCCTGCAGTTTTCACTGTAAAACCGAGTTGGAGCTAGTACCTCCCCATATATATGTATGGAGTGGAGTTTGCAACTGAAAAGAAACTTTGTGTTCCCAACAAGCTAGGTGAAGGACGGCTTTCACACACACTTATCTCTCAGAATTGAGCATGTGGAGAGACGTTCTTTCATCTAGCACAAAGGGAAGGGGTTGCAAGAGAAATTTTTACTCCGGTTTCTCAGGCCGTTTCCTAGTGCCGGTTTGAAGTTCCTGCAGTTTTCACTGTAAAACAGAGTTGGAGCTAGTACCTCCCCATATATATGTATGGAGTGGGGTTTGGAAGTGAAAAGAAACTTTGTGTTCCCAACAAGCTAGGTGAAGGACGGCTTTCACACATACTTATCTCTCAGAAATTAGCATGTGGAGAGACTGTCTTTCATCTAGCACAAAGGGAACGGGTTGCAGGATAAACTATTTCTCAGGTATCTCAGTCTGTTTCCTAGTGCCGATTTGAAGTTCCTGCAGTTTTCACTGTAAAACCGAGTTCGAGTTAGAATATACCCATATATATGTATGGAGTGGAGATGGAACTGAAAGGAAACTTTGTGTTCCCAACAAGTTACGTGAAGAACGGCATTCACACACACTTATCTCTCAGAACTGAGCATGTGGGGAGACGTTCTTTCATCTAGCACAATGGAAACGGGATGAAGGAGAAACTTTTACTCTGGTTCTCAGACTGTTTCCTAGTGCCTGTTTGAAGTTCCTGCAGTTTTCTCTGTAAAACCGAGTTGGAGCTAGTAACTCCCCATATATATGTAAGGATTTGAGTTTGCAACTGAAAAGAAACTTTGTGTTCCCAACAAGCTAGGTGAAGAAAGGCTTTCACACACACTTATCTCTCAGAACTGAGCATGTGGAGAGACGTTCGTTCATCTAGCACAAAGGGAACGGGTTGCAGTAGAAACTTTTACCCTGGATTCTCAGTCTGTTTCCTAGTGCCTGTTTGAAGTTCCTGCAGTTTTCACTGTAAAACCGAGTTGGAGCTAGTACCTCCCCATATATATATATGGAGTGGAGTTTGCAAGTGAAAAGAAACTTTGTGTTCCCTACAAGCTAGGTGAAGGTCGGCTTTCACACACAATTATTTCTCAGTACTGAGCATGTGGAGAGACGTTCTTTCATCTAGCACAGAGGGAACGGTATGCAGGGGAAACTTTTACTCTGGTTTCTAAGTCTGTTTCCTAGTGCCGGTTTGAATTTCCTGCAGATTTCACTGTAAAACCGAGTTGGAGCTAGTACCTCCCATTATATATGTATGGAGTGGAGTTTGCAACTGAAAAGAAACTTTGTGTTCCCAACAAGCTAGGTGAAGGACGGCTTTCACACACACTTATCTCTCAGAATTGAGCATGTGGAGAGACGTTCTTTCATCTAGCACAAAGGGAACGGGTTGCAGGTGAAATTATTACTCCGGTTTCTCAGTCCGTTTCCTAGTGCCGGTTTGAAGTTCCTGCAGTTTTCACTGTAAAACAGAGTTGGAGCTAGTACCACCCCATATATATGTAGGGAGTGTGGTTTGGAAGTGAAAAGAAACTTTGTGTTCCCAACAAGCTAGGTGAAGGACGGCTTTCACACATACTTATCTCTCAGAAATTAGCATGTGGAGAGACTTTCTTTCATCTAGCACAAAGGGAACGGGTTGCAGGAGCAACTATTTCTCAGGTATCTCAGTCTGTTTCCTAGTGCCGGTTTGAAGTTCCTGCAGTTTTCACTGTAAAACCGAGTTCGAGTTAGAACATACCCATATATATGTATGGAGTGGAGATGGAACTGAAAGGAAACTTTGTGTTCCCAAGAAGTTACGTGAAGAACGGCTTTCACACACAATTATCTCTCAGAACTGAGCATGTGGAGAGACGTTCGTTCATTTAGCACAAAGGAATGGGTTGCAGGAGAAACATTTACTCTGGTTTCTCAGTCTTTTTCCTAGTGCCTGTTTGAAGTTCCTGCAGTTTTCACTGTAAAAACGATTTGGAGCTTGTACCTCCCCATATATATGTAAGGAGTGGAGTTTGCAAATGAAAAGAAACTTTGTGTTCCCAACAAGCTAGGTGAAGGACGGCTTTCACACACACTTATCTCTAAGAACTGAGCATGTGGAGAGACGTTCTTTCATCTAGCACAGAGGGATCGGGTTGCAGGAGAAATATTTACTCTGGTCTCTCAGACTGTTTCCTAGTGCCGGTTTGAAGTTCCTGCAGTTTTCTCTGTAAAACCGAGTTGGAGCTATTACCTCCCCATATATATGTATGGATTTGAGTTTGCAACTGAAAAGAAACTTTGTGTTCCCAACAAGCTATTTGAAGAAAGGCTTTCACACACACTTATCTCTCAGAACTGAGCATGTGGAGAGACGTTCGTTCATCTAGCACAAAGGGACGGGGTTTGAGGCGTAACTTTAACTCTGGTTTCTCAGTCTGTTTCTTAGTGCCGGTATGAATTTCCTGCAGTTTTCACTGTAAAACCGAGTTGGAGCTAGTACCTCCCCATATATATGCATGGAGTGGAGTTTGCAAGTGAAAAGATACTTTGTGTTCCCAACAAGCTAGGTTAAAGACGGCTTCGCAAACACTTATATCTCAGAACTGAGCATGTGGAGAGACTTTCGTTCATCTAGCACAAAGGGAACTAGTTGCAGGAGAAACTTTTACTCTGGTTTCTCAGTCTGTTTCCTAGTGCCGGTATAAGTTCCTGCAGTTTTCACTGTAAAACCGAGTTGGAGCTAGAACCTACCCATATATATGTATGGAGTGGAATTTGCAACTGAAAAGAAACTTTGTGTTCCCAACAAGCTAGGTGAAGGACGGCTTTCACACACACTTATCTCTCAGAACTGAGCATGTGGAGAGACGTTCGTTCATCTAGCACAAAGGGAAAGGGTTGCAGGGGAAACTTTTACTCTGGTTTCTCAGTCTGTTTCCTAGTGCCGGATTGAAGTTCCTGCAGTTTTCACTGTAAAACCGAGTTGGAGCTAGTACCTCCCCATATATATGTATGGAGTGGAGTTTGCAACTGAAAAGAAACTTTGTGTTCCCAACAAGATAGGTTAAGTACGGCTTTCACACACAATTATCTCTCAGAATTGAGCATGTGGAGAGAATTTCATTCATCTAGCACAAATGGAACGGGTTGCAGGAGAAATTTTTACTCTGGTTTCACAGACTTTTTCCTAGTGCCGGTTTGAAGTTCCTGCAGTTTTCACTGTAAAACCGAGTTGGAGCTAGTACCTCCCCATATATATGTATGGAGTGGAGTTTGCAAGTGAAAAGAAACTTAGTGTTCCCAACAAGCTAGGTGAAGAAAGGCTTTCACACACACTTATCTCTCAGAACTGAGCATGTGGAGAGACGTTCGTTCATCTAGCACAAAGGGAATGGGTTGCAGTAGAAATTTTACTCTGGTTTCTCATTCTGTTTCCTAGTGCCGGTTTGAAGTTCCGCAGTTTTCACTGTAAAATCGAGTTGGAGCTAGAACCTACCCATATATATGTATGGAGTGGAATTTGAAACTTAAAAGAAACTTTGTGTTCCCAACAAGCTAGGTGAAGGACGGCTTTCACACACAATTATCTCTCAGAACTGAGCATAAGGAGAGACGTTCTTTCATCTAGCACAAAGGGAACGGGATGCAGGAGAAACTTTTACTCTGGTTTCTCAGTCTGTTTCCTAGTGCCGGTATAAGTTCCTGCAGTTTTCACTGTAAAACCGAGTTCGAGTTAGAACATACCCATATATATGTATGGAGTGGAGATGGAACTTAAAGGAAACTTTGTGTTCCCAACAAGCTAGGTGAAGGACGTCTTTCACACACACTTATCTCTCAGAACTGAGCATGTGGAGAGACGTTCGTTCATCTAGCACAAAGGGAATGTGATGCAGGAGAAACATTTACTCTGGTTTCTCAGTCTGTTTCCTAGTGCCTGTTTGAAGTTCCTGCAGATTTCACTGTAAAAACGATTTGGAGCTAGTACCAACCCATATATATGTATGGAGTGGAGTTTGCAAGTGAAAAGAAACTTTGTGTTCCCAACAAGCTAGGTGAAGGACGGCTTTCACACACACTTATCTCTAAGAACTGAGCATTTGGAGAGACGTTCTTTCATCTAGCACAATGGAAACGGGATGCAGGAGAAACTTTTACTCTGGTTTCTCAGACTGTTTCCTAGTGCCGGTTTGAAGTTCCTGCAGTTTTCACTGTAAAAACGAGTTGGAGCTAGTACCTACCCATATATATGTATGGATTTGAGTTTGCAACTGAAAAGAAACTTTGTGTTCCCAACAAGCTAGGTGAAGAAAGGCTTTCACACACACTTATCTCTCAGAACTGAGCATGTGGAGAGACGTTCGTTCATCTAGCACAAAGGGAACGGGTTGCAGTAGAAACTTTTACTCTGGTTTCTCAGTCTGTTTCCTAGTGCCTGTTTGAAGTTCCTGCAGTTTTCACTGTAAAATCGAATTGGAGCTAGTACCTCCCCATATATATATATGGAGTGGAGTTTGCAAGTTAAAAGAAACTTTGTGTTCCCAACAAGCTAGGTGAAGGTCGGCTTTCACACACACTTATTTCTAAGAACTGAGCATGTGGAGAGACGTTCTTTCATCTAGCACAGAGGGAACGGGATGCAGGAGAATCTTTTACTCTGGTTTCTCAGTCTGTTTCCTAGTGCCGGTTTGAAGTTAATGCAGTTTTCACTGTAAAACCGTGTTGGAGTTAGAACCTACCCATATATATGTATGGAGTGTAATTTGCAACTAAAAAGAAACTTTTTGTTCCCAACAAGCTAGGTGAAGGCGGCTTTCACACACAATTATCTCTCAGAACTGAGCATATGGAGAGACTTTCTTTCATCTAGCACAAGGGGAACGGGATGCAGGAGAAACTTTTACTCTGGTTTCTCAGTCTGTTTCCTAGTGCCGGTTTGAAGTTCCTGCAGTTTTCATTGTAAAACCGAGTTTGAGCTAGTACATCCCCATATATATGTATGGATTGGAGTTTGCAACTGAAAAGAAACTTTGTGTTCAAAACAAGCTAGGTGAAGGACGGCTTTCACACACACTTATCTCTCAGATCTGAGCATGTGGAGAGACGTTCGTTCATCTAGCACAAAGGGAACGGGTTGCAGGAGAAATTTTTCTCCGGTTTCTCAGTCCGTTTCCTAGTGCCGGTTTGAAGTTCCTGCAGTTTTCACTGTAAAACAGAGTTGGAGCTAGTACCTCCCCATATATATGTATGGAGTGGGGTTTGGAAGTGAAAAGAAACTTTGTGTTCCCAACAAGCTAGGTGAAGGACGGCTTTCACACATACTTATCTCTCAGAAATTAGCATGTGGAGAGACTTACTTTCATCTAGCACAAAGGGAACGGGTTGCAGGAGAAACTATTTCTCAGGTATCTCAGTCTGTTTCCTAGTGCCGGTTTGAAGTTCCTGCAGTTTTCACTGTAAAACCGAGTTCGAGTTAGAACATACCCATATATATGTATGGAGTGGAGATGGAACTGAAAGGAAACTTTGTGTTCCCAACAAGTTACGTGAAGAACGGCTTTCACACACAATTATCTCTCAGAACTGAGCATGTGGAGAGACGTTCGTTCATCTAGCACAAAGGGAATGGGTTGCAGGAGAAACATTTACTCTGGTTTCTCAGTCTGTTTCCTAGTGCCTGTTTGAAGTTCCTGCAGTTTTCACTGTAAATACGATTTGGAGCTAGTACCTCCCCATATATATGTATGGAGTGGAGTTTGCAAATGAAAAGAAACTGTGTGTTCCCAACAAGCTAGGTGAAGGACGGCTTTCACACACACTTATCTCTAAGAATTGAGCATGTGGAGAGACGTTCTTTCATCTAGCACAATGGAAACGGGATGCAGGAGAAACATTTACTCTGGTCTCTCAGACTGTTTCCTAGTGCCGGTTTGAAGTTCCTGCAGTTTTCTCTGTAAAACCGATTTGGAGCTAGTACCTCCCCATATATATGTATGGATTTGAGTTTGCAACTGAAAAGAAACTTTGTGTTCCCAACAAGCTAGTTGAAGAAAGGCTTTCACACACACTTATCTCTCAGAACTGAGCATGTGGAGAGACGTTCGTTCATCTAGCACAAAAGGAACGGGTTGCAGTAGAAACTTTTACTCTGGTTTCTCAGTCTGTTTCCTAGTGCCTGTTTGAAGTTCCTGCAGTTTTCATTGTAAAACCGATTTGGAGCTAGTACCTCCCCATATATATGTATGGAGTGGAGTTTGCAAGTGAAAAGAAACTTTTTGTTCCCAACAAGCTAGATGAAGGACGGCATTCACACACACTTATTTCTCAGAACTGAGCATGTGGAGACACGTTCTTTCATCTAGCACAAAGGGAACGGTATGCAGGAGAAACTTTTACTCTGGTTTCTCAGTCTGTTTAGTAGTGCCGCTTTGAAGTTCCTGCAGTTTTCACTGTAAAACCGAGTTGGAGCTAGTACCTCCCCATATATATGTATGGATTTGAGTTTGCAACTGAAAAGAAACTTTGTGTTCCCAAAAAGCTAGGTGAAGTACGGCTTTCACACACACTTATCTCTCAGAACTGAGCATGTGGAGAGAATTTCGTTCATCTAGCACAAAGGGAACGGGTTGCAGGGAAAACTTTTACTCTGGTTTCTCAGTCTGTTTCCTAGTGCCGGTTTGAAATTCCTGCAGTTTTCACTGTAAAACCGATTTGGAGCTAGTACCTCCCCATATATATGTATGGAGTGGAGTTTGCAAATGAAAAGAAACTTTGTGTTCCCAACAAGCTAGGTGAAGGACGGCTTTCACACACACTTATCTCTAAGAACTGAGCATGTGGAGAGACGTTCTTTCATCTAGCACAATGGAAACGGGATGCAGGAGAAACATTTACTCTGGACTCTCAGACTGTTTCCTAGTGCCGGTTTGAAGTTTCTGCAGTTTTCTCTGTAAAACCGAGTTGGAACTAGTATCTCCCCATATATATGTATGGAGTGGAGTTTGCAACTGAAAAGAAACTTTGTGTTCCCAACAAGCTAGGTGAAGGACGGCTTTCACACACACTTATCTCTCAGAACTGAGCATGTGGAGAGACGTTCGTTCATCTAGCACAAAGGGAACGGTTTGCAGTAGAAACTTTTACTCTGGTTTCTCAGTCTGTTTCCTAGTGCCTGTTTGAAGTTCCTGCAGTTTTCACTGTAAAACCTAGTTGGAGCTAGTACCTCCCCATATATATTTATGGAGTGGAGTTTGCAAGTTAAAAGAAACTTTGTGTTCCCAACAAGCTAGGTGAAGGTCGGCTTTCACACACACTTATTTCTAAGAACTGAGCATGTGGAGAGACGTTCTTTCATCTAGCACAGAGGGAACGGGATGCAGGAGAAACTTTTACTCTGGTTTCTCAGTCTGTTTCCTAGTGCCGGTTTGAAGTTAATGCAGTTTTCACTGTAAAACCGTGTTGGAGTTAGAACCTACCCATATATATGTATGGAGTGTAATTTGCAACTAAAAAGAAACTTTGTGTTCCCAACAAGCTAGGTGAAGGCGGCTTTCACACACAATTATCTCTCAGAACTGAGCATATGGAGAGACTTTCTTTCATCTAGCACAAGGGGAACGGGATGCAGGAGAAACTTTTACTCTGGTTTCTCAGTCTGTTTCCTAGTGCCGGTTTGAAGTTCCTGCAGTTTTCATTGTAAAACCGAGTTTGAGCTAGTACATCCCCATATATATGTATGGATTGGAGTTTGCAACTGAAAAGAAACTTTGTGTTCAAAACAAGCTAGGTGAAGGACGGCTTTCACACACACTTATCTCTCAGATCTGAGCATGTGGAGAGACGTTCGTTCATCTAGCACAAAGGGAACGGGTTGCAGGAGAAATTTTTACTCCGGTTTCTCAGTCCGTTTCCTAGTGCCGGTTTGAAGTTCCTGCAGTTTTCACTGTAAAACAGAGTTGGAGCTAGTACCTCCCCATATATATGTATGGAGTGGGGTTTGGAAGTGAAAAGAAACTTTGTGTTCCCAACAAGCTAGGTGAAGGACGGCTTTCACACATACTTATCTCTCAGAAATTAGCATGTGGAGAGACTTTCTTTCATCTAGCACAAAGGGAACGGGTTGCAGGAGAAACTATTTCTCAGGTATCTCAGTCTGTTTCCTAGTGCCGGTTTGAAGTTCCTGCAGTTTTCACTGTAAAACCGAGTTCGAGTTAGAACATACCCATATATATGTATGGAGTGGAGATGGAACTGAAAGGAAACTTTGTGTTCCCAACAAGTTACGTGAAGAACGGCTTTCACACACAATTATCTCTCAGAACTGAGCATGTGGAGAGACGTTCGTTCATCTAGCACAAAGGGAATGGGTTGCAGGAGAAACATTTACTCTGGTTTCTCAGTCTGTTTCCTAGTGCCTGTTTGAAGTTCCTGCAGTTTTCACTGTAAAAACGATTTGGAGCTAGTACCTCCCCATATATATGTATGGAGTGGAGTTTGCAAATGAAAAGAAACTGTGTGTTCCCAACAAGCTAGGTGAAGGACGGCTTTCACACACACTTATCTCTAAGAATTGAGCATGTGGAGAGACGTTCTTTCATCTAGCACAATGGAAACGGGATGCAGGAGAAACATTTACTCTGGTCTCTCAGACTGTTTCCTAGTGCCGGTTTGAAGTTCCTGCAGTTTTCTCTGTAAAACCGATTTGGAGCTAGTACCTCCCCATATATATGTATGGATTTGAGTTTGCAACTGAAAAGAAACTTTGTGTTCCCAACCAGCTAGTTGAAGAAAGGCTTTCACACACACTTATCTCTCAGAACTGAGCATGTGGAGAGACGTTCGTTCATCTAGCACAAAGGGAACGGGTTGCAGTAGAAACTTTTACTCTGGTTTCTCAGTCTGTTTCCTAGTGCCTGTTTGAAGTTCCTGCAGTTTTCATTGTAAAACCGATTTGGAGCTAGTACCTCCCCATATATATGTATGGAGTGGAGTTTGCAAGTGAAAAGAAACTTTTTGTTCCCAACAAGCTAGATGAAGTACGGCATTCACACACACTTATTTCTCAGAACTGAGCATGTGGAGACACGTTCTTTCATCTAGCACAAAGGGAACGGTATGCAGGAGAATCTTTTACTCTGGTTTCTCAGTCTGTTTAGTAGTGCCGCTTTGAAGTTCCTGCAGTTTTCACTGTAAAACCGAGTTGGAGCTAGTACCTCCCCATATATATGTATGGATTTGAGTTTGCAACTGAAAAGAAACTTTGTGTTCCCAAAAAGCTAGGTGAAGTACGGCTTTCACACACACTTATCTCTCAGAACTGAGCATGTGGAGAGAATTTCGTTCATCTAGCACAAAGGGAACGGGTTGCAGGGAAAACTTTTACTCTGGTTTCTCAGTCTGTTTCCTAGTGCCGGTTTGAATTTCCTGCAGTTTTCACTGTAAAACCGATTTGGAGCTAGTACCTCCCCATATATATGTATGGAGTTGGGTTTGCAAATGAAAAGAAACTTTGTGTTCCCAACAAGCTAGGTGAAGGACGGCTTTCACACACACTTATCTCTAAGAACTGAGCATGTGGAGAGACGTTCTTTCATCTAGCACAATGGAAACGGGATGCAGGAGAAACATTTACTCTGGACTCTCAGACTGTTTCCTAGTGCCGGTTTGAAGTTCCTGCAGTTTTCTCTGTAAAACCTAGTTGGAACTAGTACCTCCCCATATATATGTATGGAGTGGAGTTTGCAACTGAAAAGAAACTTTGTGTTCCCAACAAGCTAGGTGAAGGACGGCTTTCACACACACTTATCTCTCAGAATTGAACATGTGGAGAGACGTTCGTTCATCTAGCACAAAGGGACGGGGTTGCAGGTGTAACTTTTACTCTGGTTTCTCAGTCTGTTTCTTAGTGCCGGTATGAATTTCCTGCAGTTTTCACTGTAAAACCGAGTTGGAGCTAGAACCTACCCATATATATGTATGGAGTGGAATTTGCAACTTAAAAGAAACTTTGTGTTCCCAACAAGCTAGGTGAAGGACGGCTTTCACACACACTTATCTCTCAGAACTGAGCATGTGGAGAGACGTTCGTTCATCTAGCACAAAGGGAACGGGTTGCAGTAGAAACTTTTACTCTGGTTTCTCAGTCTGTTTCCTAGTGCCTGTTTGAAGTTCCTGCAGTTTTCACTGTAAAACCGAGTTGGAGCTAGTACCTCCCATATATATATATGGAGTGGATTTTGCAAGTGAAAAGAAACTTTGTGTTCCCAACAAGCTATGTGAAGGTCGGCTTTCACACACACTTATTTCTCAGAACTGAGCATGTGGAGAGACGTTCTTTCATCTAGCACAGAGGGAACGTGTTGCAGGAGAAACTTTTACTCTGGTTTCTCAGTCTGTTTCCTAGTGCCGGTTTGAAGTTCCTGCAGTTTTCACTGTAAAACCGAGTTGGAGCTAGAACCTACCCATATATATGTATGGAGTGTAATTTGCAACTTAAAAGAAACTTTGTGTTCCCAACAAGCTAGGTGAAGGCGGCTTTCACACACAATTATCTCTCAGAACTGAGCATATGGAGAGACTTTCTTTCATCTAGCACAAAGGGAACGGGATGCAGGAGAAACTTTTACTCTGGTTTCTCAGTCTGTTTCCTAGTGCCGGTCTGAAGTTCCTGCAGTTTTCACTGTAAAATCGAGTTGGAGCTAGTACCTCCCCATATATATGTATGGAGTGGAGTTTGCAACTGAAAAGAAACTTTGTGTTCCCAACAAGCTAGGTGAAGGACGGCTTTCACACACACTTATCTCTCAGAATTGAACATGTGGAGAGACGTTCGTTCATCTAGCACAAAGGGACGGGGTTGCAGTAGTAACTTTTACTCTGGTTTCTCAGTCTGTTTCTTAGTGCCGGTATGAATTTCCTGCAGTTTTCACTGTAAAACCGAGTTGGAGCTAGTACCTCCCCATATATATGCATGGAGTGGAGTTTGCAAGTGAAAAGATACTTTGTGTTCCCAACAAGCTAGGTTAAAGACGGCTTCACACACACTTATATCTCAGAACTGTGCATGTGGAGAGACTTTCGTTCATCTAGCACAAAGGGAACTAGTTGCAGGAGAAACTTTTACTCTGGTTTCTCAGTCTGTTTCCTAGTGCCGGTTTAATTTCCTGCAGTTTTCACTGTAAAACCGAGTTGGAGCTAGAACCTACCCATATATATGTATGGAGTGGAATTTGCAACTGAAATGAAACTTTGTGTTCCCAACAAGCTAGGTGAAGGACGGCTTTCACACACACTTATCTCTCAGAACTGAGGATGTGGAGAGACGTTCGTTCATCTAGCACAATGGGAAAGGGTTGCAGGAGAAACTTTTACTCTGGTTTCTCAGTCTGTTTCCTAGTGCCGGATTGAAGTTCCTGCAGTTTTCACTGTAAAACCGAGTTGGAGCTAGAACCTCCCCATATATATGTATGGAGTGGAGTTTGCAACTGAAAAGAAACTTTGTGTTCCCAACAAGATAGGTGAAGGACGGCTTTCACACACACTTATCTCTCAGAATTGAGCATGTGGAGAGACTTTCATTCATCTACCTCAAATGGAACGGGTTGCAGGAGAAATTTTTACTCTGGTTTCACAGACTGTTTCCTAGTGCCGGTTTGAAGTTCCTGCAGTTTTCACTGTAAAACCGAGTTGGAGCTAGTACCTCCCCATATATATGTATGGAGTGGAGTTTGCAAGTGAAAAGAAACTTTGTGTTCCCAACAAGCTAGGTGAAGGACGGCTTTCACACACAATTATCTCTCAGAACTGAGCATATGGAGAGACGTTGTTTCATCTAGCACAAAGGGAACGGGATGCAGGAGAAACTTTTACTCTGGTTTCTCAGTCTGTTTCCTAGTGCCGGTTTGAAGTTCCTGCAGTTTTCACTGTAAAACCGAGTTCGAGTTAGAACATACCCATATATATGTATGGAGTGGAGATGGAACTGAAAGGAAACTTTGTGTTCCCAACAAGTTACGTGAAGAACGGCTTTCACACACACTTATCTCTCAGAACTGAGCATGAGGAGAGACGTTCGTTCATCTAGCACAAAGGAACGGGTTGCAGTAGAAACTTTTACTCTGGTTTCTCAGTCTGTTTCCTCGTGCCTGTTTGAAGTTCCTGCCGTTTTCACTGTAAAAACGATTTGGAGCTAGTACCACCCCATATATATGTATGGAGTGGAGTTTGCAAGTGAAAAGAAACTTTGTGTTCCCAACAAGCTAGGTGAAGGACGGCTTTCACACACACTTATCTCTAAGAACTGAGCATTTGAAGAGACGTTCTTTCATCTAGCACAATGGAAACGGGATGCAGGAGAAACTTTTACTCTGGTTTCTCAGTCTGTTTCCTAGTGCCGGTTTGAAGTTCCTGCAGTTTTCACTGTAAAACCGAGTTGGAGTTAGAACCTACCCATATATATGTATGGAGTGTAATTTGCAACTTAAAAGAAACTTTGTGTTCCCAACAAGCTAGGTGAAGGCGGCTTTCACACACAATTATCTCTCAGAAATGAGCATATGGAGAGACTTTCTTTCACTAGCACAAAGGGAACGGGATGCAGGAGAAACTTTTACTCTGGTTTCTCAGTCTGTTTCCTATTGCCGGTTTGAAGTTCCTGCAGTTTTCATTGTAAAACCGAGTTTGAACTAGTACATCCCCATATATATGTATGGATTGGAGTTTGCAACTGAAAAGAAACTTTGTGTTCAAAACAAGCTAGGTGAAGGACGGCTTTCACACACACTTATCTCTCAGATCTGAGCATGTGGAGAGACGTTCGTTCATCTAGCACAAATGGAACGGGTTGCAGGAGAAACTTTTACTCTGGTTTCTCAGTCTGTTTCCTAGTGCCGGTTTGAAGTTCCTGCAGATTTCACTGTAAAACCGAGTTGGAGCTAGTACCTCCCATTATATATGTATGGAGTGGATTTTGCAACTGAAAAGAAACTTTGTGTTCCCAACAAGCTATGTGAAGGGCGGCTTTCACACACACTTATCGCTCAGAATTGAGCATGTGGAGAGACGTTCTTTCATCTATCACAAAGGGAACGGGTTGCAGGAGAAATTTTTACTCCGGTTTCTCAGTCCGTTTCCTAGTGCCGGTTTGAAGTTCCTGCAGTTTTCACTGTAAAACAGAGTTGGAGCTAATACCTCCCCATATATATGTATGGAGTGGGGTTTGGAAGTGAAAAGAAACTTTGTGTTCCCAACAAGCTATGTGAAGGGCGGCTTTCACACACACTTATCTCTCAGAATTGTGCATGTGGAGAGACGTTCTTTCATCTAGCACAAAGGGAACGGTTTGCAGGAGAAATTTTTACTCCGGTTCTCAGTCCGTTTCCTAGTGCCGGTTTGAAGTTCCTGCAGTTTTCACTGTAAAACAGAGTTGGAGCTAGTACCTCCCCATATATATGTATGGAGTGGGGTTTGGAAGTGAAAAGAAACTTTGTGTTCCCAACAAGATAGGTGAAGGACGGCTTTCACACATACTTATCTCTCAGAAATTAGCATGTGGAGAGACTTTCTTTCATCTAGCACAAAGGGAACGGGTTGCAGGAGAAACTATTTCTCAGGTATCTCAGTCTGTTTCCTAGTGCCGGTTTGAAGTTCCTGCAGTTTTCACTGTAAAACCGAGTTCGAGTTAGAACATACCCATATATATGTATGGAGTGGAGATGGAACTGAAAGGAAACTTTGTGTTCCCAACAAGTTACGTGAAGAACGGCTTTCACACACAAATATCTCTCAGAACTGAGCATGTGGAGAGACGTTCGTTCATCTAGCACAAAGGGAATGGGTTGCAGGAGAAACATTTACTCTGGTTTCTCAGTCTGTTTCCTAGTGCCTGTTTGAAGTTCCTGCAGTTTTCACTGTAAAAACGATTTGGAGATAGTACCTCCCCATATATATGTATGGAGTGGAGTTTGCAAATGAAAAGGAAATTTGTGTTCCCAACAAGCTAGGTGAAGGACGGCTTTCACACACACTTATCTCTAAGAACTGAGCATGTGGAGAGACTTTCTTTCATCTAGCACAATGGAAACGGGATGCAGGAGAAACATTTACTCTGGTCTCTCAGACTGTTTCCTAGTGCCGGTTTGAAGTTCCTGCAGTTTTCTCTGTAAAATCGTGTTGGAGCTAGTACCTCCCCATATATATGTATGGATTTGAGTTTGCAACTGAAAAGAATCTTTGTGTACCCAACAAGCTAGTTGAAGGAAGGCTTTCACACACACTTATCTCTCAGAACTGAGCATGTGGAGAGACGTTCGTTCATCTAGCACAAAGGGAACGGGTTGCAGTAGAAACTTTTACTCTGGTTTCTCAGTCTGTTTACTAGTGCCGCTTTGAAGTTCCTGCAGTTTTCACTGTAAAACCGAGTTGGAGCTAGTACCTCCCCATATATATGTATGGATTTGATTTTGCAACTGAAAAGAAACTTTGTGTTCCCAAAAAGCTAGGTGAAGTACGGCTTTCACACACACTTATCTCTCAGAACTGAGCATGTGGAGAGAATTTCGTTCATCTAGCACAAAGGGAACGGGTTGCAGGGAAAACTTATACTCTGGTTTCTCAGTCTGTTTCCAAGTGCCGGTTTGAATTTCCTGCAGTTTTCACTGTAAAACCGATTTGGAGCTAGTACCTCCCCATATATATGTATGGAGTGGAGTTTGCAAATGAAAAGAAACTTTGTGTTCCCAACAAGCTAGGTGAAGGACGGCTTTCACACACAATTATCTCTAAGAACTGAGCATGTGGAGAGACGTTCTTTCATCTAGCACAATGGAAACGGGATGCAGGAGAAACATTTACTCTGGACTCTCAGACTGTTTCCTAGTGCCGGTTTGAAGTTCCTGCAGTTTTCTCTGTAAAACCGAGTTGGAACTAGTACCTCCCCATATATATTTATGGAGTGGAGTTTAACACTGGAAAGAAACTTTGTGTTCCCAACAAGCTAGGTGAAGGACGGCGTTCACACACACTTATCTCTCAGAATTGAACATGTGGAGAGACGTTCGTTCATCTAGCACAAAGGGACGGGGTTGCAGGTGTAACTTTTACTCTGGTTTCTCAGTCTGTTTCTTAGTGCCGGTATGAATTTCCTGCAGTTTTCACTGTAAAACCGAGTTGGAGCTAGTACCTCCCCATATATATGCATGGAGTGGTGTTTGCAAGTGAAAAGATACTTTGTGTTCCCAACAAGCTAGGTTAAAGACGGCTTCAAACACACTTATATCTCAGAACTGAGCATGTGGAGAGACGTTCGTTCATCTAGCACAAAGGGAACTAGTTGCAGGAGAAACTTTTACTCTGGATTCTCAGTCTGTTTCCTAGTGCCGGTTTAAGTTCCTGCAGTTTTCACTGTAAAACCGAGTTGGAGCTAGAACCTACCCATATATATGTATGGAGTGGAATTTGCAACTTAAAAGAAACTTTGTGTTCCCAACAAGCTAGGTGAAGGACGGCTTTCACACTCAATTATCTCTCAGAACTGAGCATATGGAGAGACGTTCTTTCATCTAGCACAAAGGGAACGGGATGCAGGAGAATCTTTTACTCTGGTTTCTCAGTCTGTTTCCTAGTGCCGGTTTGAAGTTCCTGCAGTTTTCATTGTAAAACCGAGTTTGAGCTAGTACCTCCCCATATATATGTATGGATTGGAGTTTGCAACTGAAAAGAAACTTTGTGTTCCCAACAAGCTAGGTGAAGTACGGCTTTCACACACACTTATCTCTCAGAACTGAGCATGTGGAGAGACGTTCGTTCATCTAGCACAAAGGGAATGGGTTGCAGGAGAAACTTTTACTCTGGTTTCTCAGTCTGTTTCCTAGTGCCGGATTGAAGTTCCTGCAGTTTTCACTGTAAAACCGAGTTGGAGCTAGTACCTCCCCATATATATGTATGGAGTGGAGTTTGCAAGTGAAAAGAAACTTTGTGTTCCCAACAAGCTAGGTGAAGAAAGGCTTTCACACACACTTATCTCTCAGAACTGAGCATGTGGAGAGACGTTCGTTCATCTAGCACAAAGGGAACGGGTTGCAGTAGAAACTTTTACTCTGGTTTCTCAGTCTGTTTCCTAGTGCCGGTTTGAAGTTCCGAAGTTTTCACTGTAAAATCGAGTTGGAGCTAGAACCTACCCATATATATGTATGGAGTGGAATTTGAAACTTAAAAGAAACTTTGTGTTCCCAACAAGCTAGGTGAAGGACGGCTTTCACACACAATTATCTCTCAGAACTGAGCATATGGAGAGACGTTCTTTCATCTAGCACAAAGGGAACGGGATGCAGGAGAAACTTTTACTCTGGTTTCTCAGTCTGTTTCCTAGTGCTGGTTTGAATTTCCTTCAGTTTTCACTGTAAAACCGAGTTCGAGTTAGAACATACCCTTATATATGTATGGAGTGGAGATGGAACTGAAAGGAAACTTTGTGTTCCCAACAAGTTACGTGAAGAACGGCTTTCACACACAATTATCTCTCAGAACTGAGCATGAGGATAGACGTTCGTTCATCTAGCACAAAGGGAATGGGTTGCAGGAGAAACATTTTCTCTGGTTTCTCAGTCTGTTTCCTAGTGCCTGTTTGAAGTTCCTGCAGTTTTCACTGTAAAAACGATTTGGAGCTAGAACCACCCCATATATATGTATGGAGTGGAGTTTGCAAGTGAAAAGAATCTTTGTGTTCCCAACAAGCTAGGTGAAGGACGGCTTTCACACACACTTATCTCTAAGAACTGAGCATGTGGAGAGACGTTCTTTCATCTAGCACAATGGAAACGGGATGCAGGAGAAACTTTTACTCTGGTTTCTCAGACTGTTTCCTAGTGCCGGTTTGAAGTTCCTGCAGTTTTCACTGTAAAACCGAGTTGGAGCTAGTAACTCCCCATATATATATATGGATTTGAGTTTGCAACTGAAAAGAAACTTTGTGTTCCCAACAAGCTAGGTGAAGGACGGCTTTCACACACACTTATCTCTCAGAATTGAGCATGTGGAGAGACGTTCTTTCATCTAGCACAAAGGGAAAGGGTTGCAGGAGAAATTTTTACTCCGGTTTCTCAGTCCGTTTCCTTGTGTCGGTTTGAAGTTCCTGCAGTTTTCACTGTAAAACCGAGTTGGATCTAGTACCTCCCCATATATATGTATGGAGTTGGGTTTGGAAGTGAAAAGAAACTTTGTGTTCCCAACAAGCTAGGTGAAGGAAGGCTTTCACACATACTTATCTCTCAGAAATTAGCATGTGGAGAGACTTTCTTTCATCTAGCACAAAGGGAACGGGTTGCAGGAGAAACTATTTCTCAGGTATCTCACTCTGTTTCCTAGTGCCGGTTTGAAGTTCCTGCAGTTTTCACTGTAAAACCGAGTTCGAGTTAGAACATACCCATATATATGTATGGAGTGGAGATGGAACTGAAAGGAAACTTTGTGTTCCCAACAAGTTACGTGAAGAACGGCTTTCACACACAATTATCTCTCAGAACTGAGCATGTGGAGAGACGTTCGTTCATCTAGCACAAAGGGAATGGGTTGCAGGAGAAACATTTACTCTGGTTTCTCAGTCTGTTTCCTAGTGCCTGTTTGAAGTTCCTGCAGTTTTCACTGTAAAAACGATTTGGAGCTAGTACCTCCCCATATATATGTATGGAGTGGAGTTTGCAAATGAAAAGAAACTGTGTGTTCCCAACAAGCTAGGTGAAGGACGGCTTTCACACACACTTATCTCTAAGAACTGAGCATGTGGAGAGACGTTCTTTCATCTAGCACAATGGAAACGGGATGCAGGAGAAACATTTACTCTGGTCTCTCAGACTGTTTCCTAGTGCCGGTTTGAAGTTCCTGCAGTTTTCTCTGTAAAACCGTGTTGGAGCTAGTACCTCCCCATATATATGTATGGATTTGAGTTTGCAACTGAAAAGAAACTTTGTGTTCCCAACAAGCTAGTTGAAGAAAGGCTTTCACACACACTTATCTCTCAGAACTGAGCATGTGGAGAGACGTTCGTTCATCTAGCACAAAGGGAACGGGTTGCAGTAGAAACTTTTACTCTGGATTCTCAGTCTGTTTCCTAGTGCCTGTTTGAAGTTCCTGCAGTTTTCATTGTAAAACCGAGTTGGAGCTATTACCTCCCCATATATATGTATGGAGTGGAGTTTGCAAGTGAAAAGAAACTTTTTGTTCCCAACAAGCTAGATGAAGGACGGCATTCACACACACTTATTTCTCAGAACTGAGCATGTCTAGAGACGTTCTTTCATCTAGCACAAAGGGAAAGGTATGCAGGAGAAACTTTTACTCTGGTTTCTCAGTCTGTTTACTAGTGCCGGTTTGAAGTTCCTGCAGTTTTCACTGTAAAACCGAGTTCGAGTTAGAACATACCCATATATATGTATGGAATGGAGTTTGCAACTGAAAAGAAACTTTGTGTTCCCAAAAAGCTAGGTGAAGTACGGCTTTCACACACAATTATCTCTCAGAACTGAGCATGTGGAGAGAACTTCGTTCATCTAGCACAAAGGGAACGGGTTGCAGGGGAAACTTTTACTCTGGTTTCTCAGTCTGTTTCCTAGTGCCGGTTTGATTTTCCTGCAGTTTTCACTGTAAAACCGATTAGGAGCTAGTACCTCCCCATATATATGTATGGAGTGGAGTTTGCAAATGAAAAGAAACTTTGTGTTCCCAACAAGCTAGGTGAAGGACGGCTTTCACACACACTTATCTCTAAGAACTGAGCATGTGGAGAGACGTTCTTTCATCTAGCACAATGGAAACGGGATGCAGGAGAAACATTTACTCTGGACTCTCAGACTGTTTCCTAGTGCCGGTTTGAAGTTCCTGCAGTTTTCTCTGTAAAACCGAGTTGGAACTAGTACCTCCCCATATAAATGTATGGAGTGGAGGTTGCAACTGAAAAGAAACTTTGTGTTCCCAACAAGCTAGGTGAAGGACGGCTTTCACACACACTTATCTCTCAGAATTGAACATGTGGAGAGACGTTCGTTCATCTAGCACAAAGGGACGGGGTTGCAGGAGTAACTTTTACTCTGGTTTCTCAGTCTGTTTCTTAGTGCCGGTATGAATTTCCTGCAGTTTTCACTGTAAAACCGAGTTGGAGCTAGTACCTCCCCATATATATGCATGGAGTGGAGTTTGCAAGTGAAAAGATACTTTGTTTTCCCAACAAGCTAGGTTAAAGACGGCTTCAAACACACTTATATCTCAGAACTGAGCATGTGGAGATACTTTCGTTCATCTAGCACAATGGGAAATAGTTGCAGGAGAAACTTTTACTCAGGTTTCTCAGTCTGTTTCCTAGTGCCGGTTTAAGTTCCTGCAGTTTTCACTGTAAAACCGAGTTGGAGCTAGAACCTACCCATATATATGTATGGAGTGGAATTTGCATCTTAAAAGAAACTTTGTGTTCCCAACAAGCTAGGTGAAGGACGGCTTTCACACTCAATTATCTCTCAGAACTGAGCATATGGAGAGATGTTCTTTCATCCAGCACAAAGGGAACGGGATGCAGGAGAATCTTTTACTCTGGTTTCTCAGTCTGTTTCCTAGTGCCGGTTTGAAGTTCCTGCAGTTTTCATTGTAAAACCGAGTTTGAGCTAGTACCTCCCCATATATATGTATGGATTGGGGTTTGCAACTGAAAAGAAACTTAGTGTTCCCAACAAGCTAGGTGAAGGACGGCTTTCACACACACTTATCTCTCAGAACTGAGCATGTGGAGAGACGTTCGTTAATCTAGCAAAAAGGGAAAGGGTTGCAGGAGAAACTTTTACTCTGGTTTCTCAGTCTGTTTCCTAGTGCCGGATTGAAGTTCCTGCAGTTTTCACTGTAAAACCGAGTTGGAGCTAGTACCTCCTCATATATATGTATGGAGTGGAGTTTGCAAGTGAAAAGAAACTTTGTGTTCCCAACAAGCTATGTGAAGAAAGGCTTTCACACACACTTATCTCTCAGAACTGAGCATGTGGAGAGACGTTCGTTCATCTAGCACAAATGGAACGGGTTGAAGTAGAAACTTTTACTCTGGTTTCTCAGTCTGTTTCCTAGTGCCGGTTTGAAGTTCCGCAGTTTTCACTGTAAAATCGAGTTGGAGCTAGAACCTACCCATATATATGTATGGAGTGGAATTTGAAACTTAAACAAACTTTGTGTTCCCAACAAGCTAGGTGAAGGACGGCTTTCACACACAATTATCTCTCAGAACTGAGCATATGGAGAGACGTTCTTTCATCTAGCACAAAGGGAACGGGATGCAGGAGAAACTTTTACTCTGGTTTCTCAGTCTGTTTCCTAGTGCCGGTTTGAAGTTCCTGCAGTTTTCACTGTAAAACCGAGTTCGAGTTAGAACATACCCATATATATGTATGGAGTGGGGATGGAACTGAAAGGAAACTTTGTGTTCCCAACAAGTTACGTGAAGGACGGCTTTCACACACACTTATCTCTCAGAACTGAGCATGAGGAGAGACGTTCGTTCATCTAGCAAAAAGGGAATGGGTTGCAGGAGAAACATTTACTCTGGTTTCTCAGTCTGTTTCCTAGTGCCTGTTTGAAGTTCCTGCAGTTTTCACTGTAAAAACGATTTGGAGCTAGTACCACCCCATATATATGTATGGAGTGGAGTTTGCAAGTGAAAAGAAACTTTGTGTTCCCAACAAGCTAGGTGAAGGACGGCTTTCACACACACTTATCTCTAAGAACTGAGCATGTGTAAAGACGTTCTTTCATCTAGCACAATGGAAACGGGATGCAGGAGAAACATTTACTCTGGTTTCTCAGACTGTTTCCTAGTGCCGGTTTGAAGTTCCTGCAGTTTTCACTGTAAAACCGAGTTTGAGCTAGTACATCCCCATATATATGTATGGATTGGAGTTTGCAACTGAAAAGAAACTTTGTGTTCCCAACAAGCTAGGTGAAGGACGGCTTTCACACACACTTATCTCTCAGAATTGAGCATGTGGAGAGACTTTCTTTCATCTAGCACAAAGGGAACGGGTTGCAGGAGAAATTTTTACTCCGGTTTCTCAGTCCGTTTCCTAGTGCCGGTTTGATGTTCCTGCAGTTTTCACTGTAAAACCGAGTTGGAGCTAGTACCTCCCCATATATATTTATGTAGTGGGGTTTGGAAGTGAAAAGAAACTTTGTGTTCCCAACAAGCTAGGTGAAGGACGGCTTTCACACATACTTATCTCTCAGAAATTAGCATGTGGAGAGACTTTCTTTCATCTAGCACAAAGGGAACGGGTTGCAGGAGAAACTATTTCTCAGGTATCTCAGTCTGTTTCCTAGTGCCGGTTTGAAGTTCCTGCAGTTTTCACTGTAAAACCGATTTCGAGTTAGAACATACCCATATATATGTATGGAGTGGAGATGGAACTGAAAGGAAACTTTGTGTTCCCAACAAGTTACGTGAAGAACGGCTTTCACACAAAATTATCTCTCAGAAATGAGCATGTGGAGAGACGTTCGTTCATCTAGCACAAAGGGAATGGGTTGCAGGAGAAACATTTACTCTGGTTTCTCAGTCTGTTTCCTAGTGCCTGTTTGAAGTTCCTGCAGTTTTCACTGTAAAAACGATTTGGAGCTAGTACCTCCCCATATATATGTATGGAGTGGAGTTTGCAAATGAAAAGAAACTTTGTGTTCCCAACAAGCTAGGTGAAGGACGGCTTTCACACACACTTATCTCTAAGAACTGAGCATGTGGAGAGACGTTCTTTCATCTAGCACAATGGATACGGGATGCAGGAGAAACATTTACTCTGGTCTCTCAGACTGTTTCCTAGTGCCGGTTTGAAGATCCTGAATTTTGCTCTGTAAAACCGAGTTGGAGCTAGTACCTCCCCATATATATGTATGGATTTGAGTTTGCAACTGAAAAGAAACTTTGTGTTCCCAACAAGCTAGTTGAAGAAAGGCTTTCACACACACTTATCTCTCAGAACTGAGCATGTGGAGAGACGTTCGTTCATCTAGCACAAAGGGAACGGGTTGCAGTAGAAACTATTACTCTGGTTTCTCAGTCTGTTTCCTAGTACCTGTTTGAATTTCCTGCAGTTTTCATTGTAAAACCGAGTTGGAGCTAGTACCTCCCCATATATATATATGGAGTGGAGTTTGCAAGTGAAAAGAAACTTTTTGTTCCCAACAAGCTAGAAGAAGGACGGCATTCACACACACTTATTTCTCAGAACTGAGCATGTGGAGAGACGTTCTTTCATCTAGCACAAAGAGAACGGTAGGCAGGAGAAACTTTTACTCTGGTTTCTCAGTCTGTTTACTAGTGCCGCTTTGAAGTTCCTGCAGTTTTCACTGTAAAACCGAGTTGGAGCTAGTACCTCCCCATATATATGTATGGATTTGAGTTTGCAACTGAAAAGAAACTTTGTGTTCCCAAAAAGCTAGGTGAAGTACGTCTTTCACACACACTTATCTCTCAGAACTGAGCATGTGGAGAGAAGTTCGTTCATCTAGCACAAAGGGAACGGGTTGCAGGGAAAACTTTTACTCTGGTTTCTCAGTCTGTTTCCTAGTGCCGGTTTGAATTTCCTGCAGTTTTCACTGTAAAACCGATTTGGAGCTTGTATCTTCCCATATATATGTATGGACTGGAGTTTGCAAGTGAAAAGAAACTTTGTGTTCCCAACAAGCTATGTGAAGGACGGCTTTCACACACACTTATCTCTCAGAACTGAGCATGTGGAGAGACGTTCGTTCATCTAACACAAAGGGATCGTGTTGCAGGAGAAACTTTTACTCTGGTTTCTCAGTCTGTTTCCTAGTGCCGGTTTGAACTTCCTGCAGTTTTCACTGTAAAACTGAATTGGAGCTAGTACCTCCCCATATATATGTATGGAGTGGAGTTAGCAAGTGAAAAGAAACTTTGTTTTCCCAACAAGCTATGTGTAGGATGGCATTCACACATACTTATCTCTCAGATCTGAGAATGTGGAGAGACTTTCGTTCATCTAGCACAAACGGAACGGGTTGCAGGAGAAACTTTTACTCTGGTAACTCAGTCTGTTTCCTAGTGCCGGGTTGAAGTTCCTGCAGTTTTCACTGTAAAACCGAGTTGGAGTTAGAACCTCCCCATATATATGTATGGTCTGGAGTTTGCAACTGAAAAGAAACATTGTGTTCCCAACAAGCTAGGTATAGGACGGCTTTCACACACACTTATCTCTCAGAACTGAGCATGTGGAGAGAAGTTCGTTCATCTAGCACAAAGGGAACGGGTTGCAGGGAAAACTTTTACTCTGGTTTCTCAGTCTGTTTCCTAGTGCCAGTTTGAATTTCTTGCAGTTTTCACTGTAAAACCGATTTGGAGCTAGTACCTCCCCATATATATGTATGGAGTGGAGTTTGCAAATGAAAAGAAACTTTGTGTTCCCAACAAGCTAGGTGAAGGACGGCTTTCACACACACTTATCTCTAAGAACTGAGCATGTGGAGAGACGTTCTTTCATCTAGCACAATGGAAACGGGATGCAGGAGAAACATTTACTCTGGACTCTCAGACTGTTTCCTAGTGCCGGTTTGAAGTTCCTGCAATTTTCTCTGTAAAACCGAGTTGGAACTAGTACCTCCCCATATATATGTATGGAGTGGAGTTTGCAACTGAAAAGAAACTTTGTGTTCCCAACAAGCTAGGTGAAGGACGGCTTTCACACACACTTATCTCTCAGAATTGAACATGTGGAGAGACGTTCGTTCATCTAGCACAAAGGGACGGGGTTGCAGGAGTAACTTTTACTCTGGTTTCTCAGTCTGTTTCTTAGTGCCGGTATGAATTTCCTGCAGTTTTCACTGTAAAACCGAGTTGGAGCTAGTACCTCCCCATATATATGCATGAAGTGGAGTTTGCAAGTGAAAAGATACTTTGTGTTCCCAACAAGCTAGGTTAAAGACGGCTTCAAACACACTTATATCTCAGAACTGAGCATGTGGAGAGACTTTCGTTCATCTAGCACAAAGGGAACTAGTTGCAGGAGAAACTTTTACTCTGGTTTCTCAGTCTGTTTCCTAGTGCCGGTTTAAGTTCCTGCAGTTTTCATTGTAAAACCGAGTTGGAGCTAGAACCTACCCATATATATGTATGGAGTGGAATTTGCAACTTAAAAGAAACTTTGTGTTCCCAAAAAGCTAGGTGAAGGACGGCTTTCACACTCAATTATCTCTCAGAACTGAGCATATGGAGAGACGTTCTTTCATCTAGCACAAAGGGAACGGGATGCAGGAGAATCTTTTACTCTGGTTTCTCAGTCTGTTTCCTAGTGCCGGTTTGATGTTCCTGCAGTTTTCATTGTAAAACCGAGTTTGAGCTAGTACCTCCCCATATATATGTATGGATTGGAGTTTGCAACTGAAAAGAAACTTTGTGTTCCCAACAAGCTAGGTGAAGGACGGCTTTCACACACACTTATCTCTCAGAACTGAGCATGTGGAGAGACGTTCGTTCATCTAGCACAAAGGGAAAGGGTTGCAGGAGAAACTTTTACTCTGGTTTCTCAGTCTGTTTCCTAGTGCCGGATTGAATTTCCTGCAGTTTTCACTGTAAAACGGAGTTGGAGCTAGTACCTCCCCATATATATGTATGGAGTGGAGTTTGGAAGTGAAAAGAAACTTTGTGTTCCCAACAAGCTAGGTGAAGTAAGGCTTTCACACACACTTATCTCTCAGAACTGAGCATGTGGAGAGACGTTCGTTCATCTAGCACAAAGGGAACGGGTTGCAGTAGAAACTTTTACTCTCGTTTCTCAGTCTGTTTCCTAGTGCCGGTTTGAAGTTCCGCAGTTTTCACTGTAAAATCGAGTTGGACCTAGAACCTACCCATATATATGTATGGAGTGGAATTTGAAACTTAAAAGAAACTTTGTGTTCCCAACAAGCTAGGTGAAGGACGGCTTTCACACACAATTATCTCTCAGAACTGAGCATATGGAGAGACGTTCTTTCATCTAGCACAAAGGGAACGGGATGCAGGAGGAACTTTTACTCTTGTTTCTCATTCTGTTTCCTAGTGCCGGTTTGAAGTTCCTGCAGTTTTCACTGTAAAACCGAGTTCGAGTTAGAACATACCCATATATATGTAAGGAGTGGAGATGGAACTGAAAGGAAACTTTGTGTTCCCAACAAGTTACATGAAGAACGGCTTTCACACACACTTATCTCTCAGAACTGAGCATGAGGAGAGACGTTCGTTCATCTAGCACAAAGGGAATGGGTTGCAGGGGAAACATTTACTCTGGTTTCTCAGTCTGTTTCCTAGTGCCTGTTTGAAGTTCCTGCAGTTTTCACTGTAAAAACGATTTGGAGCTAGTACCACCCCATATATATGTATGGAGTGGAGTTTGCAAGTGAAAAGAAACTTTGTGTTCCCAACAAGCTAGGTGAAGCACGGCTTTCACACACACTTATCTCTAAGAACTGAGCATGTGGAGAGACGTTCTTTCATCTAGCACAATGGAAACGGGATGCAGGAGAAACATTTACTCTGGTTTCTCAGACTGTTTCCTAGTGCCGTTTTGAAGTTCCTGCAGTTTTCACTGTAAAACCGAGTTGGAGCTAGTAACTCCCCATATATATGTATGGATTTGAGTTTGCAACTGAAAAGAAACTTTGTGTTCCCAACAAGCTAGGTGAAGGTCGGCTTTCACACACACTTATTTCTCAGAACTGAGCATTGGAGAGACGTTCTTTCATCTAGCACAGAGGGAACGGGATGCAGGAGAAACTTTTACTCTGGTTTCTCAGTCTGTTTCCTAATGCCGGTTTGAAGTTCTTGCAGTTTTCACTGTAAAACCGAGTTGGAGCTAGAACCTCCCCATATATATGTATGGATTGGAGTTTGCAACTGAAAAGAAACTTTGTGTTCAAAACAAGCTAGGTGAATTACGGCTTTCACACACACTTATCTCTCAGAACTGAGCTTGTGGAGAGACGTTCGTTCATCTAGCACAAAGGGAACGGGTTGCAGGAGAAACTTTTACTCCGGTTTCTCAGTCCGTTTCCTAGTGCCGGTTTGAAGTTCCTACAGTTTTCACTGTAAAACCGAGTTGGAGCTAGTACCTCCCCATATATATGCATGGAGTGGAGTTTGCAAGTGAAAAGATACTTTGTGTTCCCAACAAGCTAGGTTAAAGACGGCTTCAAACACACTTATATCTCAGAACTGAGCATGTGGAGAGACTTTCGTTCATCTAGCACACTGGGAACTAGTTGCAGGAGAAACTTTTACTCTGGTTTCTCAGTCTGTTTCCTAGTGCCGGTTTAAGTTCCTGCAGTTTTCACTGTAAAACCGAGTTGGAGCTAGAACCTACCCATATATATGTATGGAGTGGAATTTGCAACTTAACAGAAACTTTGTGTTCCCAAAAAGCTAGGTGAAGGACGGCTTTCACACTCAATTATCTCTCAGAACTGAGCATATGGAGAGACGTTCTTTCATCTAGCACAAAGGGAACGGGATGCAGGAGAATCTTTTACTCTGGTTTCTCAGTCTGTTTCCTAGTGCCGGTTTGAAGTTCCTGCAGTTTTCATTGTAAAACCGAGTTTGAGCTAGTACCTCCCCATATATATGTATGGATTGGAGTTTGCAACTGAAAAGAAACTTTGTTTTCCAAACAAGCTAGGTGAAGGACGGCTTTCACACACACTTATCTCTCAGAACTTAGCATGTGGAGAGACGTTCGTTCATCTAGCACAAAGGGAAAGGTTTGCAGGAGAAACTTTTACTCTGGTTTCTCAGTCTGTTTCCTAGTGCCGGATTGAATTTCCTGCAGTTTTCACTGTAAAACCGAGTTGGAGCTAGTACCTCCCCATATATATGTATGAAGTGGAGTTTGGAAGTGAAAAGAAACTTTGTGTTCCCAACAAGCTAGGTGAAGAAAGGCTTTCACACACACTTATCTCTCAGAACTGAGCATGTGGAGAGACGTTCGTTCATCTAGCACAAAGGTAACGGGTTGCAGTAGAAACTTTTACTCTCGTTTCTCAGTCTGTTTCCTAGTGCCGGTTTGAAGTTCCGCAGTTTTCACTGTAAAATCGAGTTGGAGCTAGAACCTACCCATATATATGTATGGAGTGGAATTTGAAACTTAAAAGAAACTTTGTGTTCCCAAAAAGCTAGGTGAAGGACGGCTTTCACACACAATTATCTCTCAGAACTGAGCATATGGAGAGACGTTCTTTCATCTAGCACAAAGGGAACGGGATGCAGGAGGAACTTTTACTCTTGTTTCTCAGTCTGTTTCCTAGTGCCGGTTTGAAGTTCCTGCAGTTTTCACTGTAAAACCGAGTTCGAGTTAGAACATACCCATATATATGTAAGGAGTGGAGATGGAACTGAAAGGAAACTTTGTGTTCCCAACAAGTTACGTGAAGAACGGCTTTCACACACACTTATCTCTCAGAACTGAGCATGAGGAGAGAAGTTCGTTCATCTAGCACAAAGGGAATGGGTTGCAGGGGAAACATTTACTCTGGTTTCTCAGTCTGTTTCCTAGTGCCTGTTTGAAGTTCCTGCAGTTTTCACTGTAAAAACGATTTGGAGCTAGTACCACCCCATATATATGTATGGAGTGGAGTTTGCAAGTGAAAAGAAACTTTGTGTTCCCAACAAGCTAGTTGAAGGTCGGCTTTCACACACACTTATTTCTCAGAACTGAGCATTGGAGAGACGTTCTTTCATCTAGCACAGAGGGAATGAGATGCAGGAGAAACTTTTACTCTGGTTTCTCAGTCTGTTTCCTAATGCCGGTTTGAAGTTCCTGCAGTTTTCACTGTAAAACCGAGTTGGAGCTAGAACCTCCCCATATATATGTATGGATTGGAGTTTGCAACTGAAAAGAAACTTTGTGTTCAAAACAAGCTAGGTGAAGTACGGCTTTCACACACACTTATCTCTCAGAACTGAGCTTGTGGAGAGACGTTCGTTCATCTAGCACAAAGGGAACGTGTTGCAGGAGAAACTTTTACTCCGGTTTCTCAGTCCGTTTCCTAGTGCCGGTTTGAAGTTCCTGCAGTTTTCACTGTTAAACAGAGTTGGAGCTAGTACCTCCCCATATATATGTATGGAGTGGGGTTTGGAAGTGAAAAGAAACATTGTGTTCCCAACAAGCTAGGTGAAGGACGGCTTTCACACATACTTATCTCTCAGAAATTAGCATGTGGAGAGACTTTCTTTCATCTAGCACAAAGGGAACGGGTTGCAGGAGAAACTATTTCTCAGGTATCTCAGTCTGTTTCCTAGTGCCGGGTTGAAGTTCCTGCAGTTTTCAATGTAAAACCGAGTTCGAGTTAGAACATACCCATATATATGTAAGGAGTGGAGATGGAACTGAAAGGAAACTTTGTGTTCCCAACAAGTTACGTGAAGAACGGCTTTCACACACACTTATCTCTAAGAACTGAGCATGTTGAGAGACGTTCTTTCATCTAGCAAAATGGAAACGGGATGCAGGAGAAACATTTACTCTGGTCTCTCAGACTGTTTCCTAGTGCCTGTTTGATGTTCCTGCAGTTTTCACTGTAAAAACGATTTGGAGCTAGTACCTCCCCATTTATATGTATGGAGTGGAGTTTGCAAATGAAAAGAAACTTTGTGTTCCCAACAAGCTAGATGAAGAAAGGCTTTCACACACACTTATCTCTCAGAACTGAGCATGTGGAGAGACGTTCGTTCATCTAGCACAAAGGGAACGGGTTGCAGTAGAAACTTTTACTCTGGTTTCTCAGTCTGTTTCCTAGTGCCGGTTTGAAGTTCCTGCAGTTTTCACTGTAAAAACGTATTGGAGCTAGTTCCTCCCCATATATATGTATGGAGTGGAGTTAGCAAGTGAAAAGAACCTTTGTTTTCCCAACAAGCTCTGTGTAGGATGGCATTCACACATACATATCTCTCAGAACTGAGAATGTGGAGAGACGTTCGTTCATCTAGCACAAACGGAACGGGATGCAGGAGAAAGTTTTACTCTGGTATCTCAGTCTGTTTCCTAGTGCCGGGTTGAAGTTCCTGCAGTTTTCCCTGTAAAACCGAGTTGGAGTTAGAACCTCCCCATATATATGTATGGTCTGGAGTTTGCAACTGAAAAGAAACATTGTGTTCCCAACAAGCTAGGTATAGGACGGCTTTCACACACACTTATCTCTCAGAACTGAGCATGTGGAGAGACGTTCGTTCATCTAGCACAAAAGGAACTGGTTGGAGGAGAAACTTTTACTCTGTTTTCTCAGTCTGTTTCCTAGTGCCGGTTTGAAGTTCCTGCAGTTTTCACTGTAAAACCGAGTTGGAGCTAGTACCTCCCCATATATATGTATGGATTGGAGTTTGCAACTGAAAAGAAACTTTGTGTTCCCAACAAGCTAGGTGAAGGACGGCTTTCACACACACTTATCTCTCAGAACTGAGCATGTGGAGAGACGTTCGTTCATCTAGCACAAAGGGAAAGGGTTGCAGGAGAAACTTTTACTCTGGTTTCTCAGTCTGTTTCCTAGTGCCGGATTGAATTTCCTGCAGTTTTCACTGTAAAACCGAGTTGGAGCTAGTACCTCCCCATATATATATATGGAGTGGAGTTTGGAAGTGAAAAGAAACTTTGTGTTCCCAACAAGCTAGGTGAAGGACGGCTTTCACACACAATTATCTCTCAGAACTGAGCATATGGAGAGACGTTCTTTCATCTAGCACAAAGGGAACGGGATGCAGGAGGAACTTTTACTCTTGTTTCTCAGTCTGTTTCCTAGTGCCGGTTTGAAGTTCCTGCAGTTTTCACTGTAAAACCGAGTTCGAGTTAGAACATACCCATATATATGTAAGGAGTGGAGATGGAACTGAAAGGAAACTTTGTGTTCCCAACAAGTTACATGAAGAACGGCTTTCACACACACTTATCTCTCAGAACTGAGCATGAGGAGAGACGTTCGTTCATCTAGCACAAAGGGAATGGGTTGCAGGGGAAACATTTACTCTGGTTTCTCAGTCTGTTTCCTAGTGCCTGTTTGAAGTTCCTGCAGTTTTCACTGTAAAAACGATTTGGAGCTAGTACCACCCCATATATATGTATGGAGTGGAGTTTGCAAGTGAAAAGAAACTTTGTGTTCCCAACAAGCTAGGTGAAGCACGGCTTTCACACACACTTATCTCTAAGAACTGAGCATGTGGAGAGACGTTCTTTCATCTAGCACAATGGAAACGGGATGCAGGAGAAACAATTACTCTGGTTTCTCAGACTGTTTCCTAGTGCCGTTTTGAAGTTCCTGCAGTTTTCACTGTAAAACCGAGTTGGAGCTAGTAACTCCCCATATATATGTATGGATTTGAGTTTGCAACTGAAAAGAAACTTTGTGTTCCCAACAAGCTAGGTGAAGGTCGGCTTTCACACACACTTATTTCTCAGAACTGAGCATTGGAGAGACGTTCTTTCATCTAGCACAGAGGGAACGGGATGCAGGAGAAACTTTTACTCTGGTTTCTCAGTCTGTTTCCTAATGCCGGTTTGAAGTTCCTGCAGTTTTCACTGTAAAACCGAGTTGGAGCTAGAACCTCCCCATATATATGTATGGATTGAAGTTTGCAACTGAAAAGAAACTATGTGTTCAAAACAAGCTAGGTGAATTACGGCTTTCACACACACTTATCTCTCAGAACTGAGCTTGTGGAGAGACGTTCGTTCATCTAGCACAAAGGGAACGGGTTGCAGGAGAAACTTTTACTCCGGTTTCTCAGTCCGTTTCCTAGTGCCGGTTTGAAGTTCCTGCAGTTTTCACTGTAAAACCGAGTTGGAGCTAGTACCTCCCCATATATATGCATGGAGTGGAGTTTGCAAGTGAAAAGATACTTTGTGTTCCCAACAAGCTAGGTTAAAGACGGCTTCAAACACACTTATATCTCAGAACTGAGCATGTGGAGAGACTTTTGTTCATCTAGCACACTGGGAACTAGTTGCAGGAGAAACTTTTACTCTGGTTTCTCAGTCTGTTTCCTAGTGCCGGTTTAAGTTCCTGCAGTTTTCACTGTAAAACCGAGTTGGAGCTAGAACCTACCCATATATATGTATGGAGTGGAATTTGCAACTTAACAGAAACTTTGTGTTCCCAAAAAGCTATGTGAAGGACGGCTTTCACACTCAATTATCTCTCAGAACTGAGCATATGGAGAGACGTTCTTTCATCTAGCACAAAGGGAACGGGATGCAGGAGAATCTTTTACTCTGGTTTCTCAGTCTGTTTCCTAGTGCCGGTTTGAAGTTCCTGCAGTTTTCATTGTAAAACCGAGTTTGAGCTAGTACCTCCCCATATATATGTATGGATTGGAGTTTGCAACTGAAAAGAAACTTTGTTTTCCCAACAAGCTAGGTGAAGAACGGCTTTCACACACACTTATCTCTCAGAACTGAGCATGTGGAGAGACGTTCGTTCATCTAGCACAAAGGGAAAGGTTTGCAGGAGAAACTTTTACTCTGGTTTCTCAGTCTGTTTCCTAGTGCCGGATTGAATTTCCTGCAGTTTTCACTGTAAAACCGAGTTGGAGCTAGTACCTCCCCATATATATGTATGAAGTGGAGTTTGGAAGTGAAAAGAAACTTTGTGTTCCCAACAAGCTATGTGAAGAAAGGCTTTCACACACACTTATCTCTCAGAACTGAGCATGTGGAGAGACGTTCGTTCATCTAGCACAAAGGGAACGGGTTGCAGTAGAAACTTTTACTCTCGTTTCTCAGTCTGTTTCCTAGTGCCGGTTTGAAGTTCCGCAGTTTTCCCTGTAAAATCGAGTTGGAGCTACAACCTACCCATATATATGTATGGAGTGGAATTTGAAACTTAAAAGAAACTTTGTGTTCCCAACAAGCTAGGTGAAGGACGGCTTTCACACACAATTATCTCTCAGAACTGAGCATATGGAGAGACGTTCTTTCATCTAGCACAAAGGGAACGGGATGCAGGAGGAACTTTTACTCTTGTTTCTCAGTCTGCTTCCTAGTGCCGGTTTGAAGTTCCTGCAGTTTTCACTGTAAAACCGAGTTCGAGTTAGAACATACCCATATATATGTAAGGAGTGGAGATGGAACTGAAAGGAAACTTTGTGTTCCCAACAAGTTACGTGAAGAACGGCTTTCACACACACTTATCTCTCAGAACTGAGCATGAGGAGAGACGTTCGTTCATCTAGCACAAAGGGAATGGGTTGCAAGAGAAACTTTTACTCTGGTTTCTCAGACTGTTTCCTAGTGCCGGTTTGAAGTTCCTGCAGTTTTCACTGTAAAACCGAGTTGGAGCTAGTAACTCCCCATATATATGTATGGATTTGAGTTTGCAACTGAAAAGAAACTTTGTGTTCCCAACAAGCTAGGTGAAGGTCGGCTTTCACACACACTTATTTCTCAGAACTGAGCATTGGAGAGACGTTCTTTCATCTAGCACAGAGGGAATGAGATGCAGGAGAAACTTTTACTCTGGTTTCTCAGTCTGTTTCCTAATGCCGGTTTGAAGTTCCTGCAGTTTTCACTGTAAAACCGAGTTGGAGCTAGAACCTCCCCATATATATGTATGGAGTGGAGTTTGCAAGTGAAAAGAAACTTTGTGTTCCCAACAAGCTATGTGAAGGACGGCTTTCACACACTCTTATCTCTCAGAACTGAGCATGTGGAGAGAAGTTCGTTCATCTAGCACAAAGGGAACGGGTTGCAGGAGAAACTTTTACTCTGGTTTCTCAGTCTGTTTCCTAGTGCCGGTTTGAAGTTCCTGCAGTTTTCACTGTAAAACCGAATTGGAGCTAGTTCCTCCCCATATATATGTATGGAGTGGAGTTAGCAAGTGAAAAGAAACTTTGTTTTCCCAACAAGCTCTGTGTAGGATGGCATTCACACATACATATCTCTCAGAACTGAGAATGTGGAGAGACGTTCGTTCATCTAGCACAAACGGAACGGGATGCAGGAGAAAGTTTTACTCTGGTATCTCAGTCTGTTTCCTAGTGCCGGGTTGAAGTTCCTGCAGTTTTCCCTGTAAAACCGAGTTGGAGTTAGAACCTCCCCATATATATGTATGGTCTGGAGTTTGCAACTGAAAAGAAACATTGTGTTCCCAACAAGCTAGGTATAGGGCGGCTTTCACACACACTTATCTCTCAGAACTGAGCATGTGGAGAGACGTTCGTTCATCTAGCGCAAAAGGAACTGGTTGGAGGAGAAACTTTTACTCTGTTTTCTCAGTCTATTTCCTAGTGCCGGTTTGAAGTTCCTGCAGTTTTCACTGTAAAACCGAGTTGGAGCTAGTACCTCCCCATATATATGTATGGAGTGTAGTTTGCAAGTGAAAAGAAACTTTGTGTTCCCAACAAGCTATGTGAAGGACGGCTTAAACACATACTTATCTCTCAGAACTGAGCATGTGGAGAGACGTTCGTTCATCTAGCACAAAAGGAACGGGTTGGAGGAGAAACTTTTACTCTGTTTTCTCAGTCTGTTTATTAGTGCCGGTTTGAAGTTCCTGCAGTTTTCACTGTAAAACCGAGTTGGAGCTTGTACCTCCCCATATATATATATGGAGTGTAGTTTGCAAGTGAAAAGAAACTTTGTGTTCCCAACAAGCTAGGTGAAGGACGGCTTAAACACATACTTATCTCTCAGAACTGAGCATGTGGATAGACGTTCGTTCATCTAGCACAAAGGGAACAGGATGCAGGAGAAACTTTTACTCTGGTATCTCAGTCTGTTTCCTAGTGCCGGGTTGAAGTTCCTGCACTTTTCACTGTAAAACCGAGTTGGAGTTAGAACCTCCTCTTATATATGTATGGAGTGGAGTTTGCAACTGAAAAGGAACTTTGTGTTCCCAACAAGCTAGGTGAAGGACGGCTTTCACACACACTTATCTCTCAAAACTGAGCATGTGGAGAGACGTTCGTTCATCTAGCACAAAGGGAACGGTTTGCAGGAGAAACTTTTTCTCTGGTTTCTCAGTCTGTTTCCTAGTGCCGGTTTGAAGTTCCTGCATTTTTCACTGTAAAAACGAGTTGGAGCTAGAACCTCCCCATATATATGTATGGAGTGCAGTTTGCAACTGAAAAGAAACTTTGTGTTCCCAACAATCTATATGAAGTACGGCTTTCGCACACACTTATCTCTCAGAACTGAGCAGGTGGAGAGACGTTCGTTCATCAGGCACAAAGGGAACGGTTTGCAGGAGAAATTTTACTCTGGTTTCTCAGTCTGTTTCCTAGTGCCGGTTTGAAGTTCCTGCAGTTTTCACTGTAAAACCGAGTTGGAGCTAGTACCTCCCCATATATTTGTATGGAGTGGAGTTTGCTAGTGAAAAGAAACTTTGCGTTCCCAACAAGCTAGGTGAAGGACGGCTTTAACACACACATATCTCTCAGAACTGAGCATGTGGAGAGACGTTCGTTCATCTAGCACAAAGGGAACGGGATGCAGGAGAAACTTTTTCTCTGGTTTCTCAGTCTGTTTCCTAGTGCCGGTTTGATGTTCCTGCAGTTTTCACTGTAAAACCGAGTTGGAGCTAGTACCTCCCCATATATATGTATGGAGTGTAGTTTGCAAGTGAAAAGAAACTTTGTGTTCCCAACAAGCTATGTGAAGGACGGCTTAAACACATACTTATCTCTCAGAACTGAGCATGTGGAGAGACGTTCGTTCATCTAGCACAAAGGGAACGGGTTGCAGTAGAAACTTTTACTCTGGTTTCTCAGTCTGTTTCCTAGTGCCTGTTTGAAGTTCCTGCAGTTTTCATTGTAAAACCGAGTTGGAGCTAGTACCTCCCCATATATATGTATGGAGTGGAGTTTGCAAGTGAAAAGAAACTTTTTGTTCCCAACAAGCTAGATGAAGGACGGCATTCACACACACTTATTTCTCAGAACTGAGCATGTGGAGAGACGTTCTTTCATCTAGCACAAAGGGAACGGTATGCAGGAGAAACTTTTACTCTGGTTTCTCAGTCTGTTTACTAGTGCCGCTTTGAAGTTCCTGCAGTTTTCACTGTAAAACCGAGTTGGAGCTAGTACCTCCCCATATATATGTATGGATTTGAGTTTGCAACTGAAAAGAAACTTTGTTTTCCCAAAAAGCTAGGTGAAGTACGGCTTTCACACACACTTATCTCTCAGAACTGAGCATGTGGAGAGAAGTTCGTTCATCTAGCACAAAGGGAACGGGTTGCAGGGAAAACTTTTACTCTGGTTTCTCAGTCTGTTTCCTAGTGCCGGTTTGAATTTCCTGCAGTTTTCACTGTAAAACCGATTTGGAGCTTGTATCTTCCGATATATATGTATGGACTGGAGTTTGCAAGTGAAAAGAAACTTTGTGTTCCCAACAAGCTAGGTGAAGGACGGCTTTCACACACAATTATCCCTCAGAACTCAGCATGTGGAGAGACGTTCGTTCATCTAGCACAAAGGGAACGGGTTGCAGGAGAATCTTTTACTCTGGTTTCTCTGTCCGTTTCCTAGTGCCGGTTTGAAGTTCCTGCAGTTTTCACTGTAAAACCGAGTTGGAGCTAGTACCTCCCCATATATAAGTATGGACTGGAGTTTGCAAGTGAAAAGAAACTTTGTGTTCCCAACAAGCTATGTGAAGGACCGCTTTCACACACACTTATCTCTCAGAACTGAGCATGTGGAGAGACGTTCGTTCATCTAACACAAAGGGATCGTGTTGCAGGAGAAACTTTTACTCTGGTTTCTCAGTCTGTTTCCGAGTGCCGGTTTGAAGTTCCTGCAGTTTTCACTGTAAAACCGAATTGGAGCTAGTACCTCCCCATATATATGTATGGAGTGGAGTTAGCAAGTGAAAAGAAACTTTGTTTTCCCAACAAGCTATCTGTAGGATGGCATTCACACATACATATCTCTCAGAAATGAGAATGTGGAGAGACGTTCGTTCATCTAGCACAAACGGAACGGGTTGCAGGAGAAACTTTTACTCTGGTATCTCAGTCTGTTTCCTAGTGTCGGGTTGAAGTTCCTGCAGTTTTCACTGTAAAACCGAGTTGGAGTTAGAACCTTTACATATATATGTATGGTCTGGAGTTTGCAACTGAAAAGAAACATTGTGTTCCCAACAAGCTAGGTATAGGACGGCTTTCACACACACTTATCTCTCAGAACTGAGCATGTGGAGAGACGTTCGTTCATCTAGCACAAAAGGAACGGGTTGGAGGAGAAACTTTTACTCTGTTTTCTCAGTCTGTTTCCTAGTGCCGGTTTGAAGTTCCTGCAGTTTTCACTGTAAAACCGAGTTGGAGCTAGTACCTCCCCATATATATGTATGGAGTGTAGTTTGCAAGTGAAAAGAAACTTTGTGTTCCCAACAAGCTATGTGAAGGACGGCATAAACACATACTTTTCTCTCAGAACTGAGCATGTGGAGAGACGTTCGTTCATCTAGCACAAAAGGAACGGTTTGGAGGAGAAACTTTTACTCTGTTTTCTCAGTCTATTTCCTAGTGCCGGTTTGAAGTTCCTGCAGTTTTCACTGTAAAACCGAGTTGGAGCTTGTACCTCCCCATATATATGAATGGAGTGTAGTTTGCAAGTGAAAAGAAACTTTGTGTTCCCAACAAGCTAGGTGAAGGACGGCTTAAACACATACTTATCTCTCAGAAATGAGCATGTGGATAGACGTTCGTTCATCTAGCACAAAGGGAAGAGGTTGCAGGAGAAACTTTTACTCTGGTATCTCAGTCTGTTTCCTAGTGCCGGGTTGAAGTTCCTGCACTTTTCACTGTAAAACCGAGTTGGAGTTAGAACCTCCTCATATATATGTATGGAGTGGAGTTTGCAACTGAAAAGAAACTTTGTGTTCCCAACAAGCTAGGTGAAGGACGGCTTTCACACACACTTATCTCTAGAACTGAGCATGTGGATAGACGTTCGTTCATCTAGCACAAAGGGAACGGGTTGCAGGAGAAACTTTTTCTCTGGTTTCTCAGTCTGTTTCCTAGTGCCGGTTTGAAGTTCCTGCATTTTTCACTGTAAAACCGATTTGGAGCTAGAACCTCCCCATATATATCTATGGAGTGCAGTTTGCAACTGAAAAGAAACTTTGTGTTCCCAACAATCTAGATGAAGTACGGCTTTCGCACACACTTATCTCTCAGAACTGAGCATGTGGAGAGACGTTCGTTCATCTAGCACAAAGGGAACGGGATGCAGGAGAAACTTTTTCTCTGGTTTCTCAGTCTGTTTCCTAGTGCCGGTTTGATGTTCCTGCAGTTTTCAGTGTAAAACCGAGTTGGAGCTAGTACCTCACCTTATATATGTATGGTTTGGAGTTTGCTAGTGAAAAGAAACTTTCTTTTCCCAAAAAGCTATGTGAAGTGCGGCTTTCACACACACTTATCTCTCAGAACTTAGCATTTGGAGAGACGTTCGTTCAACTAGCACAAAGGGAATGGGTTGCAGGAGAAACTTTTACTCTGGTTTCTCAGTCTGTTTCCTAGTGCCGGTTTGAAGTTCCTGCAGTTTTCACTGTAAAACCGAGTTGGAGCTTGTACCTCCCCATATATATGTATGGAGTGTAGTTTGCAAGTGAAAAGAAACTTTGTGTTCCCAACAAGCTATGTGAAGCACGGCTTTCACACACACTTATCTCTCAAAACTGAGCATGTGGAGAGACGTTCGTTCATCTAGCACAAATGGAACGGGTTGCAGGAGAAACTTTTTCTCTGGTTTCTCAGTCTGTTTCCTAGTGCCGTTTTGAAGTTCCTGCATTTTTTACTGTAAAAACGAGTTGGAGCTAGACACCTCCCCATATATATGTATGGAGTGGAGTTTGCAAGTGAAAAGAAACTTTGCGTTCCCAACAAGCTAGGTGAAGGACGGCTTTCACACACACATATCTCTCAGAACTGAGCATGTGGAGAGACGTTCGTTCATCTAGCACAAAGGGAACGGGTTGCAGTAGAAACTTTTACTCTGGTTTCTCAGTCTGTTTCCTAGTTCCTGTTTGAAGTTCATGCAGTTTTCATTGTAAAACCGAGTTGGAGCTAGTACCTCCCCATATATATGTATGGAGTGGAGTTTGCAAGTGAAAAGAAAATTTTGTTCCCAACAAGCTAGATGAAGGACGGCATTCACACACACTTTTTTCTCAGAACTGAGCATGTGGAGAGACGTTCTTTCATCTAGCACAAAGGGAACGGTATGCAGGAGAAACTTTTACTCTGGTTTCTCAGTCTGTTTACTAGTGCCGCTTTGAAGTTCCTGCAGTTTTCACTGTAAAACCGAGTTGGAGCTAGTACCTCCCCATATATATGTATGGATTTGAGTTTGCAACTGAAAAGAAACTTTGTGTTCCCAAAAAGCTAGGTGAAGTACGGCTTTCACACACACTTATCTCTCAGAACTGAGCATGTGGAGAGAAGTTCGTTCATCTAGCACAAAGGGAACGGGTTGCAGGGAAAACTTTTACTCTGGTTTCTCAGTCTGTTTCCTAGTGCCGGTTTGAATTTCCTGCAGTTTTCACTGTAAATCCGATTTGGAGCTTGTATCTTCCCATATATATGTATGGACTGGAGTTTGCAAGTGAAAAGAAACTTTGTGTTCCCAACAAGCTATGTGAAGGACGGCTTTCACACACACTTATCCCTCAGAACTGAGCATGTGGAGAGACGTTCGTTCATCTAGCACAAAGGGAACGGGTTGCAGGAGAAACTTTTTCTCTGGTTTCTCTGTCCGTTTCCTAGTGCCGGTTTGAAGTTCCTGCAGTTTTCACTGTAAAACCGAGTTGGAGCTAGTACCTCCCCATATATATGTATGGACTGGAGTTTGCAAGTGAAAAGAAACTTTGTGTTCCCAACAAGCTATGTGAAGGACCGCTTTCACACACACTTATGTCTCAGAACTGAGCATGTGGAGAGACGTTCGTTCATCTAACACAAAGGGATCGTGTTGCAGGAGAAACTTTTACTCTGGTTTCTCTGTCCGTTTCCTAGTGCCGGTTTGAAGTTCCTGCAGTTTTCAGTGTAAAAACGATTTGAAGCTAGTACCTGCCCATATATATGTATGGAGTGGAGTTTGCAAGTGAAAAGGAACTTTGTGTTCCCTACAAGCTAGGTGAAGAACGGCATTCACACACACTTATCTCTCAGAACTTAGCATGTGGAGAGAAGTTCGTTCATCTAGCACAAAGGGAACGGGTAGGAGGAGAAACTTTTACTCTGGTTTCTCAGTCTGTTTCCTAGTGCCGGTTTGAAGTTCCTGCAGTTTTCACTGTAAAATCGAATTGGAGCTAGTACCTCCCCATATATATGTATGGAGTGGAGTTAGCTAGTGAAAAGAAACTTAGTTTTCCCAACAAGCTATGTGTAGGATGGCATTCACACATACATATCTCTCAGAACTGAGAATGTGGAGAGACGTTCGTTCATCTAGCACAAACGGAACGGGTTGCAGGAGAAACTTTTACTCTGGTATCTCAGTCTGTTTCCTAGTGTCGGGTTGAAGTTCCTGCAGTTTTCACTGTAAAACCGAGTTGGAGTTAGAACCTCCCCATATATATGTATGGTCTGGAGTTTGCAACTGAAAAGAAACATTGTGTTCCCAACAAGCTAGGTATAGGACGGCTTTCACACACAATTATCTCTCAGAACTGAGCATGTGGAGAGACGTTCGTTCATCTAGCACAAAAGGAACGGGTTGGAGGAGAAACTTTTATTCTGTTTCTCAGTCTGTTTCCTAGTGCCGGTTTGAAGTTCCTGCAGTTTTCACTGTAAAACCGAGTTGGAGCTAGTACCTCCCCATATATATGTATGGAGTGTAGTTTGCAATTGAAAAGAAACTTTGTGTTCTCAACAAGCTATGTGAAGGACGGCTTAAACACATACTTATCTCTCAGAACTGAGCATGTGGAGAGACGTTCGTTCATCTAGCACAAAAGGAACGGGTTGGAGGAGAAACTTTTACTCTGTTTTCTCAGTCTGTTTCCTAGTGCCGGTTTGAAGTTCCTGCAGTTTTCACTGTAAAACCGAGTTGGAGCTTGTACCTCCCCATATATATGTATGGAGTGTAGTTTGCAAGTGAAAAGGAACTTTGTGTTCCCAACAAGCTAGGTGAAGGACGGCTTAAACACATACTTATCTCTCAGAACTGAGCATGTGGATAGACGTTCGTTCATCTAGCACAAAGGGAACAGGTTGCAGGAGAAACTTTTACTCTGGTATCTCAGTCTGTTTCCTAGTGTCGGGTTGAACTTCCTGCACTTTTCACTGTAAATCCGAGTTGGAGTTAGAACCTCCTCATATATATGTATGGAGTGGAGTTTGCAACTGAAAAGAAACTTTGTGTTCCCAACAAGCTAGGTGAAGGACGGCTTTCACACACAATTATCTCTCAGAACTGAGCATGTGGAGAGACGTTCGTTCATCTAGCACAAAGGGACCGGGTTGCAGGAGAAACTTTTTCTCTGGTTTCTCAGTCTGTTTCCTAGTGCCGGTTTGAAGTTCCTGCATTTTTCACTGTAAAAACGCGTTGGAGCTAGAACCTCCCCATATATATGTATGGAGTGCAGTTTGCAACTGAAAAGAAGCTTTGTGTTCCCAACAATCCAGATGAAGTACGGCTTTCGCACACACTTATCTCTCAGAACTGAGCATGTGGAGAGACGTTCGTTCATCTAGCACAAAGGGAACGGGTTGCAGGAGAAATTTTACTCTGTTTTCTCTGTCTGTTTCCTAGTGCCAGTTTGAAGTTCCTGCAGTTTTCACTGTAAAACCGAGTTGGAGCTAGTACCTCCCCATATATATGTATGGAGTGGAGTTTGCAAGTGAAAAGAAACTTTGCGTTCCCAACAAGCTAGGTGAATGACGGCTTTCACACACACATATCTCTCAGAACTTAGCATGTGGAGAGACGTTCGTTCATCTAGCACAAAGGGAACGGGATGCAGGAGAAACTTTTTCTCTGGTTTCTCAGTCTGTTTCCTAGTGCCGGTTTGATGTTCCTGCAGTTTTCACTGTAAAACCGAGTTGGAGCTAGTACCTCCCCATATATATGTATGGAGTGTAGTTTGCAAGTGAAAAGAAACTTTGTGTTCCCAACAAGCTATGTGAAGGACGGCTTAAACACATACTTATCTCTCAGAACTGAGCATGTGGAGAGACGTTCGTTCATCTAGCACAAAAGGAACGGGTTGGAGGAGAAACTTTTACACAGATTTCTCAGTCTGTTTCCTAGTGCCGGTTTGAAGTTCCTGCAGTTTTCACTGTAAAACCGAGTTGGAGCTTGTACCTCCCCATATATATGTATGGAGTGTAGTTTGCAAGTGAAAAGAAACTTTGTGTTCCCAACAAGCTAGGTGAAGCACGGCTTTCACACACACTTATCTCTCAAAACTGAGCATGTGGAGAGACGTTCGTTCATCTAGCACAAATGGAACGGGTTGCAGGAGAAACTTTTTCTCTGGTTTCTCAGTCTGTTTCCTAGTGCCGTTTTGAAGTTCCTGCATTTTTTACTGTAAAAACGAGTTGGAGCTAGACACCTCCCCATATATATGTATGGAGTGGAGTTTGCAAGTGAAAAGAAACTTTGCGTTCCCAACAAGCTAGGTGAAGGACGGCTTTCACACACACATATCTCTCAGAACTGAGCATGTGGAGAGACGTTCGTTCATCTAGCACAAAGGGAACGGGTTGCAGTAGAAACTTTTACTCTGGTTTCTCAGTCTGTTTCCTAGTTCCTGTTTGAAGTTCATGCAGTTTTCATTGTAAAACCGAGTTGGAGCTAGTACCTCCCCATATATATGTATGGAGTGGAGTTTGCAAGTGAAAAGAAAATTTTGTTCCCAACAAGCTAGATGAAGGACGGCATTCACACACACTTTTTTCTCAGAACTGAGCATGTGGAGAGACGTTCTTTCATCTAGCACAAAGGGAACGGTATGCAGGAGAAACTTTTACTCTGGTTTCTCAGTCTGTTTACTAGTGCCGCTTTGAAGTTCCTGCAGTTTTCACTGTAAAACCGAGTTGGAGCTAGTACCTCCCCATATATATGTATGGATTTGAGTTTGCAACTGAAAAGAAACTTTGTGTTCCCAAAAAGCTAGGTGAAGTACGGCTTTCACACACACTTATCTCTCAGAACTGAGCATGTGGAGAGAAGTTCGTTCATCTAGCACAAAGGGAACGGGTTGCAGGGAAAACTTTTACTCTGGTTTCTCAGTCTGTTTCCTAGTGCCGGTTTGAATTTCCTGCAGTTTTCACTGTAAATCCGATTTGGAGCTTTTATCTTCCCATATATATGTATGGACTGGAGTTTGCAAGTGAAAAGAAACTTTGTGTTCCCAACAAGCTATGTGAAGGACGGCTTTCACACACACTTATCCCTCAGAACTGAGCATGTGGAGAGACGTTCGTTCATCTAGCACAAAGGGAACGGGTTGCAGGAGAAACTTTTTCTCTGGTTTCTCTGTCCGTTTCCTAGTGCCGGTTTGAAGTTCCTGCAGTTTTCACTGTAAAACCGAGTTGGAGCTAGTACCTCCCCATATATATGTATGGACTGGAGTTTGCAAGTGAAAAGAAACTTTGTGTTCCCAACAAGCTATGTGAAGGACCGCTTTCACACACACTTATGTCTCAGAACTGAGCATGTGGAGAGACGTTCGTTCATCTAACACAAAGGGATCGTGTTGCAGGAGAAACTTTTACTCTGGTTTCTCTGTCCGTTTCCTAGTGCCGGTTTGAAGTTCCTGCAGTTTTCAGTGTAAAAACGATTTGAAGCTAGTACCTGCCCATATATATGTATGGAGTGGAGTTTGCAAGTGAAAAGGAACTTTGTGTTCCCTACAAGCTAGGTGAAGAACGGCATTCACACACACTTATCTCTCAGAACTTAGCATGTGGAGAGAAGTTCGTTCATCTAGCACAAAGGGAACGGGTTGGAGGAGAAACTTTTACTCTGGTTTCTCAGTCTGTTTCCTAGTGCCGGTTTGAAGTTCCTGCAGTTTTCACTGTAAAATCGAATTGGAGCTAGTACCTCCCCATATATATGTATGGAGTGGAGTTAGCTAGTGAAAAGAAACTTAGTTTTCCCAACAAGCTATGTGTAGGATGGCATTCACACATACATATCTCTCAGAACCTAGAATGTGGAGAGACGTTCGTTCATCTAGCACAAACGGAACGGGTTGCAGGAGAAACTTTTACTCTGGTATCTCAGTCTGTTTCCTAGTGTCGGGTTGAAGTTCCTGCAGTTTTCACTGTAAAACCGAGTTGGAGTTAGAACCTCCCCATATATATGTATGGTCTGGAGTTTGCAACTGAAAAGAAACATTGTGTTCCCAACAAGCTAGGTATAGGACGGCTTTCACACACAATTATCTCTCAGAACTGAGCATGTGGAGAGACGTTCGTTCATCTAGCACAAAAGGAACAGGTTGGAGGAGAAACTTTTATTCTGTTTCTCAGTCTGTTTCCTAGTGCCGGTTTGAAGTTCCTGCAGTTTTCACTGTAAAACCGAGTTGGAGCTAGTACCTCCCCATATATATGTATGGAGTGTAGTTTGCAATTGAAAAGAAACTTTGTGTTCTCAACAAGCTATGTGAAGGACGGCTTAAACACATACTTATCTCTCAGAACTGAGCATGTGGAGAGACGTTCGTTCATCTAGCACAAAAGGAACGGGTTGGAGGAGAAACTTTTACTCTGTTTTCTCAGTCTGTTTCCTAGTGCCGGTTTGAAGTTCCTGCAGTTTTCACTGTAAAACCGAGTTGGAGCTTGTACCTCCCCATATATATGTATGGAGTGTAGTTTGCAAGTGAAAAGAAACTTTGTGTTCCCAACAAGCTAGGTGAAGGACGGCTTAAACACATACTTATCTCTCAGAAATGAGCATGTGGATAGACGTTCGTTCATCTAGCACAAAGGGAACAGGTTGCAGGAGAAACTTTTACTCTGGTATCTCAGTCTGTTTCCTAGTGCCGGGTTGAAGTTCCTGCACTTTTCACTGTAAAACCGAGTTGGAGTTAGAACCTCCTCATATATATGTATGGAGTGGAGTTTGCAACTGAAAAGAAACTTTGTGTTCCCAACAAGCTAGGTGAAGGACGGCTTTCACACACACTTATCTCTAGAACTGAGCATGTGGATAGACGTTCGTTCATCTAGCACAAAGGGAACGGGTTGCAGGAGAAACTTTTTCTCTGGTTTCTCAGTCTGTTTCCTAGTGCCGGTTTGAAGTTCCTGCATTTTTCACTGTAAAATCGATTTGGAGCTAGAACCTCCCCATATATATCTATGGAGTGCAGTTTGCAACTGAAAAGAAACTTTGTGTTCCCAACAATCTAGATGAAGTACGGCTTTCGCACACACTTATCTCTCAGAACTGAGCATGTGGAGAGACGTTCGTTCATCTAGCACAAAGGGAACGGGATGCAGGAGAAAATTTTTCTCTGGTTTCTCAGTCTGTTTCCTAGTGCCGGTTTGATGTTCCTGCAGTTTTCAGTGTAAAACCGAGTTGGAGCTAGTACCTCACCTTATATATGTATGCTTTGGAGTTTGCTAGTGAAAAGAAACTTTCTTTTCCCAAAAAGCTATGTGAAGTGCGGCTTTCACACACACTTATCTCTCAGAACTTAGCATTTGGAGAGACGTACGTTCAACTAGCACAAAGGGAATGGGTTGCAGGAGAAACTTTTACTCTGGTTTCTCAGTCTGTTTCCTAGTGCCGGTTTGAAGTTCCTGCAGTTTTCACTGTAAAACTGAGTTGGAGTTAGAACTTCCCCATATATATGTATGGAGTGGAGTTTGCAACTGAAAAGAAACTTTGTGTTCCCAACAAGCTAGGTGAAGGACGGCTTTCACACACACTTATCTCTCAGAACTGAGCATGTGGAGAGACGTTCGTTCATCTAGCACAAAGGGAACGGGTTGCAGGAGAAACTTTTTCTCTGGTTTCTCAGTCTGTTTCCTAGTGCCGGTTTGATGTTCCTGCAGTTTTCAGTGTAAAACCGAGTTGGAGCTAGTACCTCACCTTATATATGTATGGTTTGGAGTTTGCAAGTGAAAAGAAACTTTGTTTTCCCAACAAGCTATGTGAAGTGCGGCTTTCACACACACTTATCTCTCAGAACTGAGCATGTGGAGAGACGTTCGTTCATCTAGCACAAAGGGAACGGGTTGCAGGGAAAACTTTTACTCTGGTTTCTCAGTCTGTTTCCTAGTGCCGGTTTGAATTTCCTGCAGTTTTCACTGTAAAACCGATTTGGAGCTTGTATCTTCCCATATATATGTATGGACTGGAGTTTGCAAGTGAAAAGAAACTTTGTGTTCCCAACAAGCTAGGTGAAGGACGTCTTTCACACACACTTATCCCTCAGAACTGAGCATGTGGAGAGACGTTCGTTCATCTAGCACAAAGGGAACGGGTTGCAGGAGAATCTTTTACTCTGGTTTCTCTGTCCGTTTCCTAGTGCCGGTTTGAAGTTCCTGCACTTTTCACTGTAAAACCGAGTTGGAGCTAGTACCTCCCCATATATATGTATGGACTGGAGTTTGCAAGTGAAAAGAAACTTTGTGTTCCCAACAAGCTATGTGAAGGACGGCTTTCACACACACTTATCTCTCAGAACTGAGCATGTGTAGAGACGTTCGTTCATCTAACACAAAGGGATCGTGTTGCAGGAGAAACTTTTACTCTGGTTTCTCTGTCCGTTTCCTAGTTCCGGTTTGAAGTTCTTGCAGTTTTCACTGTAAAACCGATTTGGAGATATTACCTGCCCATATATATGTATGGAGTGGAGTTTGCAAGTGAAAAGGAACTTTGTGTTCCCTACAAGCTAGGTGAAGAACGGCTTTCACACACACTTATCTCTCAGAACTCAGCATGTGGAGAGAAGTTCGTTCATCTAGCACAAAGGGAACGGGTTGCAGGAGAAACTTTTTCTCTGGTTTCTCAGTCTGTTTCCTAGTGCCGGTTTGAAGTTCCTGCAGTTTTCACTGTAAAACCGAATTGGAGCTAGTACCTCCCCATATATATATATGGAGTGGAGTTAGCAAGTGAAAAGAAACTTTGTTTTCCCAACAAGCTATGTGTAGGATGGCATTCACACATACATATCTCTCAGAACTGAGAATGTGGAGAGACGTTCGTTCATCTACCACAAACGGAACGGGTTGCAGGAGAAACTTTTACTCTGGTATCTCAGTCTGTTTCCTAGTGCCGGGTTGAAGTTCCTGCAGTTTTCACTGTAAAACAGAGTTGGATTTAGAACCTCCACATATATATGTATGGTCTGGAGTTTGCAACTGAAAAGAAACATTGTGTTCCCAACAAGCTAGGTATAGGACGGCTTTCACACACACTTATCTCTCAGAATTGAGCATGTGGAGAGACGTTCGTTCGTCTAGCACAAAAGGAACGGGTTGGAGGAGAAACTTTTACTCTGTTTTCTCAGTCTGTTTCCTAGTGCCGGTTTGAAGTTCCTGCAGTTTTCACTGTAAAAACGAGTTGGAGCTAGTACCTCCCCATATATATGTATGGAGTGTAGTTTGCAAGTGAAAAGAAACTTTGTGTTCCCAACAAGCTATGTGAAGGACGGCTTAAACACATACTTATCTCTCAGAACTGAGCATGTGGAGAGACGTTCGTTCATCTAGCACAAAAGGAACGGGTTGGAGGAGAAACTTTTACACAGTTTTCTCAGTCTGTTTCCTAGTGCCGGTTTGAAGTTCCTGCAGTTTTCACTGTAAAACCGAGTTGGAGCTTGTACCTCCCCATATATATGTATGGAGTGTAGTTTGCAAGTGAAAAGAAACTTTGTGTTCCCAACAAGCTAGGTGAAGCACGGCTTTCACACACACTTATCTCTCAAAACTGAGCATGTGGAGAGACGTTCGTTCATCTAGCACAAATGGAACGGGTTGCAGGAGAAACTTTTTCTCTGGTTTCTCAGTCTGTTTCCTAGTGCCGTTTTGAAGTTCCTGCATTTTTTACTGTAAAAACGAGTTGGAGCTAGACACCTCCCCATATATATGTATGGAGTGGAGTTTGCAAGTGAAAAGAAACTTTGCGTTCCCAACAAGCTAGGTGAAGGACGGCTTTCACACACACATATCTCTCAGAACTGAGCATGTGGAGAGACGTTCGTTCATCTAGCACAAAGGGAACGGGTTGCAGTAGAAACCTTTACTCTGGTTTCTCAGTCTGTTTCCTAGTTCCTGTTTGAAGTTCATGCAGTTTTCATTGTAAAACCGAGTTGGAGCTAGTACCTCCCCATATATATGTATGGAATGGAGTTTGCAAGTGAAAAGAAAATTTTGTTCCCAACAAGCTAGATGAAGGACGGCATTCACACACACTTTTTTCTCAGAACTGAGCATGTGGAGAGACGTTCTTTCATCTAGCACAAAGGGAACGGTATGCAGGAGAAACTTTTACTCTGGTTTCTCAGTCTGTTTACTAGTGCCGCTTTGAAGTTCCTGCAGTTTTCACTGTAAAACCGATTTGGAGCTAGTACCTCCCCATATATATGTATGGATTTGAGTTTGCAACTGAAAAGAAACTTTGTGTTCCCAAAAAGCTAGGTGAAGTACGGCTTTCACACACACTTATCTCTCAGAACTGAGCATGTGGAGAGAAGTTCGTTCATCTAGCACAAAGGGAACGGGTTGCAGGGAAAACTTTTACTCTGGTTTCTCAGTCTGTTTCCTAGTGCCGGTTTGAATTTCCTGCAGTTTTCACTGTAAATCCGATTTGGAGCTTGTATCTTCCCATATATATGTATGGACTGGAGTTTGCAAGTGAAAAGAAACTTTGTGTTCCCAACAAGCTATGTGAAGGACGGCTTTCACACACACTTATCCCTCAGAACTGAGCATGTGGAGAGACGTTCGTTCATCTAGCACAAAGGGAACGGGTTGCAGGAGAAACTTTTTCTCTGGTTTCTCTGTCCGTTTCCTAGTGCCGGTTTGAAGTTCCTGCAGTTTTCACTGTAAAACCGAGTTGGAGCTAGTACCTCCCCATATATATGTATGGACTGGAGTTTGCAAGTGAAAAGAAACTTTGTGTTCCCAACAAGCTATGTGAAGGACCGCTTTCACACACACTTATGTCTCAGAACTGAGCATGTGGAGAGACGTTCGTTCATCTAACACAAAGGGATCGTGTTGCAGGAGAAACTTTTACTCTGGTTTCTCTGTCCGTTTCCTAGTGCCGGTTTGAAGTTCCTGCAGTTTTCAGTGTAAAAACGATTTGAAGCTAGTACCTGCCCATATATATGTATGGAGTGGAGTTTGCAAGTGAAAAGGAACTTTGTGTTCCCTACAAGCTAGGTGAAGAACGGCATTCACACACACTTATCTCTCAGAACTTAGCATGTGGAGAGAAGTTCGTTCATCTAGCACAAAGGGAACGGGTAGGAGGAGAAACTTTTACTCTGGTTTCTCAGTCTGTTTCCTAGTGCCGGTTTGAAGTTCCTGCAGTTTTCACTGTAAAATCGAATTGGAGCTAGTACCTCCCCATATATATGTATGGAGTGGAGTTAGCTAGTGAAAAGAAACTTAGTTTTCCCAACAAGCTATGTGTAGGATGGCATTCACACATACATATCTCTCAGAACTGAGAATGTGGAGAGACGTTCGTTCATCTAGCACAAACGGAACGGGTTGCAGGAGAAACTTTTACTCTGGTATCTCAGTCTGTTTCCTAGTGTCGGGTTGAAGTTCCTGCAGTTTTCACTGTAAAACCGAGTTGGAGTTAGAACCTCCCCATATATATGTATGGTCTGGAGTTTGCAACTGAAAAGAAACATTGTGTTCCCAACAAGCTAGGTATAGGACGGCTTTCACACACAATTATCTCTCAGAACTGAGCATGTGGAGAGACGTTCGTTCATCTAGCACAAAAGGAACGGGTTGGAGGAGAAACTTTTATTCTGTTTCTCAGTCTGTTTCCTAGTGCCGGTTTGAAGTTCCTGCAGTTTTCACTGTAAAACCGAGTTGGAGCTAGTACCTCCCCATATATATGTATGGAGTGTAGTTTGCAATTGAAAAGAAACTTTGTGTTCTCAACAAGCTATGTGAAGGACGGCTTAAACACATACTTATCTCTCAGAACTGAGCATGTGGAGAGACGTTCGTTCATCTAGCACAAAAGGAACGGGTTGGAGGAGAAACTTTTACTCTGTTTTCTCAGTCTGTTTCCTAGTGCCGGTTTGAAGTTCCTGCAGTTTTCACTGTAAAACCGAGTTGGAGCTTGTACCTCCCCATATATATGTATGGAGTGTAGTTTGCAAGTGAAAAGGAACTTTGTGTTCCCAACAAGCTAGGTGAAGGACGGCTTAAACACATACTTATCTCTCAGAACTGAGCATGTGGATAGACGTTCGTTCATCTAGCACAAATGGAACAGGTTGCAGGAGAAACTTTTACTCTGGTATCTCAGTCTGTTTCCTAGTGTCGGGTTGAACTTCCTGCACTTTTCACTGTAAATCCGAGTTGGAGTTAGAACCTCCTCATATATATGTATGGAGTGGAGTTTGCAACTGAAAAGAAACTTTGTGTTCCCAACAAGCTAGGTGAAGGACGGCTTTCACACACAATTATCTCTCAGAACTGAGCATGTGGAGAGACGTTCGTTCATCTAGCACAAAGGGAACGGGTTGCAGGAGAAACTTTTTCTCTGGTTTCTCAGTCTGTTTCCTAGTGCCGGTTTGAAGTTCCTGCATTTTTCACTGTAAAAACGCGTTGGAGCTAGAACCTCCCCATATATATGTATGGAGTGCAGTTTGCAACTGAAAAGAAGCTTTGTGTTCCCAACAATCCAGATGAAGTACGGCTTTCGCACACACTTATCTCTCAGAACTGAGCATGTGGAGAGACGTTCGTTCATCTAGCACAAAGGGAACGGGTTGCAGGAGAAATTTTACTCTGTTTTCTCTGTCTGTTTCCTAGTGCCAGTTTGAAGTTCCTGCAGTTTTCACTGTAAAACCGAGTTGGAGCTAGTACCTCCCCATATATATGTATGGAGTGGAGTTTGCAAGTGAAAAGAAACTTTGCGTTCCCAACAAGCTAGGTGAATGACGGCTTTCACACACACATATCTCTCAGAACTGAGCATGTGGAGAGACGTTCGTTCATCTAGCACAAAGGGAACGGGATGCAGGAGAAACTTTTTCTCTGGTTTCTCAGTCTGTTTCCTAGTGCCGGTTTGATGTTCCTGCAGTGTTCACTGTAAAACCGAGTTGGAGCTATTACCTCCCCATATATATGTATGGAGTGTAGTTTGCAAGTGAAAAGAAACTTTGTGTTCCCAACAAGCTATGTGAAGGACGGCTTAAACACATACTTATCTCTCAGAACTGAGCATGTGGAGAGACGTTCGTTCATCTAGCACAAAAGGAACGGGTTGGAGGAGAAACTTTTACACAGTTTTCTCAGTCTGTTTCCTAGTGCCGGTTTGAAGTTCCTGCAGTTTTCACTGTAAAACCGAGTTGGAGCTTGTACCTCCCCATATATATGTATGGAGTGTAGTTTGCAAGTGAAAAGAAACTTTGTGTTCCCAACAAGCTAGGTGAAGCACGGCTTTCACACACACTTATCTCTCAAAACTGAGCATGTGGAGAGACGTTCGTTCATCTAGCACAAATGGAACGGGTTGCAGGAGAAACTTTTTCTCTGGTTTCTCAGTCTGTTTCCTAGTGCCGTTTTGAAGTTCCTGCATTTTTTACTGTAAAAACGAGTTGGAGCTAGACACCTCCCCATATATATGTATGGAGTGGAGTTTGCAAGTGAAAAGAAACTTTGCGTTCCCAACAAGCTAGGTGAAGGACGGCTTTCACACACACATATCTCTCAGAACTGAGCATGTGGAGAGACGTTCGTTCATCTAGCACAAAGGGAACGGGTTGCTGTAGAAACTTTTACTCTGGTTTCTCAGTCTGTTTCCTAGTTCCTGTTTGAAGTTCATGCAGTTTTCATTGTAAAACCGAGTTGGAGCTAGTACCTCCCCATATATATGTATGGAGTGGAGTTTGCAAGTGAAAAGAAAATTTTGTTCCCAACAAGCTAGATGAAGGACGGCATTCACACACACTTTTTTCTCAGAACTGAGCATGTGGAGAGACGTTCTTTCATCTAGCACAAAGGGAACGGTATGCAGGAGAAACTTTTACTCTGGTTTCTCAGTCTGTTTACTAGTGCCGCTTTGAAGTTCCTGCAGTTTTCACTGTAAAACCGAGTTGGAGCTAGTACCTCCCCATATATATGTATGGATTTGAGTTTGCAACTGAAAAGAAACTTTGTGTTCCCAAAAAGCTAGGTGAAGTACGGCTTTCACACACACTTATCTCTCAGAACTGAGCATGTGGAGAGAAGTTCGTTCATCTAGCACAAAGGGAACGGGTTGCAGGGAAAACTTTTACTCTGGTTTCTCAGTCTGTTTCCTAGTGCCGGTTTGAATTTCCTGCAGTTTTCACTGTAAATCCGATTTGGAGCTTGTATCTTCCCATATATATGTATGGACTGGAGTTTGCAAGTGAAAAGAAACTTTGTGTTCCCAACAAGCTATGTGAAGGACGGCTTTCACACACACTTATCCCTCAGAACTGAGCATGTGGAGAGACGTTCGTTCATCTAGCACAAAGGGAACGGGTTGCAGGAGAAACTTTTTCTCTGGTTTCTCTGTCCGTTTCCTAGTGCCGGTTTGAAGTTCCTGCAGTTTTCACTGTAAAACCGAGTTGGAGCTAGTACCTCCCCATATATATGTATGGACTGGAGTTTGCAAGTGAAAAGAAACTTTGTGTTCCCAACAAGCTATGTGAAGGACCGCTTTCACACACACTTATGTCTCAGAACTGAGCATGTGGAGAGACGTTCGTTCATCTAACACAAAGGGATCGTGTTGCAGGAGAAACTTTTACTCTGGTTTCTCTGTCCGTTTCCTAGTGCCGGTTTGAAGTTCCTGCAGTTTTCAGTGTAAAAACGATTTGAAGCTAGTACCTGCCCATATATATGTATGGAGTGGAGTTTGCAAGTGAAAAGGAACTTTGTGTTCCCTACAAGCTAGGTGAAGAACGGCATTCACACACACTTATCTCTCAGAACTTAGCATGTGGAGAGAAGTTCGTTCATCTAGCACAAAGGGAACGGGTTGGAGGAGAAACTTTTACTCTGGTTTCTCAGTCTGTTTCCTAGTGCCGGTTTGAAGTTCCTGCAGTTTTCACTGTAAAATCGAATTGGAGCTAGTACCTCCCCATATATATGTATGGAGTGGAGTTAGCTAGTGAAAAGAAACTTAGTTTTCCCAACAAGCTATGTGTAGGATGACATTCACACATACATATCTCTCAGAACTGAGAATGTGGAGAGACGTTCGTTCATCTAGCACAAACGGAACGGGTTGCAGGAGAAACTTTTACTCTGGTATCTCAGTCTGTTTCCTAGTGTCGGGTTGAAGTTCCTGCAGTTTTCACTGTAAAACCGAGTTGGAGTTAGAACCTCCCCATATATATGTATGGTCTGGAGTTTGCAACTGAAAAGAAACATTGTGTTCCCAACAAGCTAGGTATAGGACGGCTTTCACACACAATTATCTCTCAGAACTGAGCATGTGGAGAGACGTTCGTTCATCTAGCACAAAAGGAACAGGTTGGAGGAGAAACTTTTATTCTGTTTCTCAGTCTGTTTCCTAGTGCCGGTTTGAAGTTCCTGCAGTTTTCACTGTAAAACCGAGTTGGAGCTAGTACCTCCCCATATATATGTATGGAGTGTAGTTTGCAATTGAAAAGAAACTTTGTGTTCTCAACAAGCTATGTGAAGGACGGCTTAAACACATACTTATCTCTCAGAACTGAGCATGTGGAGAGACGTTCGTTCATCTAGCACAAAAGGAACGGGTTGGAGGAGAAACTTTTACTCTGTTTTCTCAGTCTGTTTCCTAGTGCCGGTTTGAAGTTCCTGCAGTTTTCACTGTAAAACCGAGTTGGAGCTTGTACCTCCCCATATATATGTATGGAGTGTAGTTTGCAAGTGAAAAGGAACTTTGTGTTCCCAACAAGCTAGGTGAAGGACGGCTTAAACACATACTTATCTCTCAGAACTGAGCATGTGGATAGACGTTCGTTCATCTAGCACAAAGGGAACAGGTTGCAGGAGAAACTTTTACTCTGGTATCTCAGTCTGTTTCCTAGTGTCGGGTTGAACTTCCTGCACTTTTCACTGTAAATCCGAGTTGGAGTTAGAACCTCCTCATATATATGTATGGAGTGGAGTTTGCAACTGAAAAGAAACTTTGTGTTCCCAACAAGCTAGGTGAAGGACGGCTTTCACACACAATTATCTCTCAGAACTGAGCATGTGGAGAGACGTTCGTTCATCTAGCACAAAGGGACCGGGTTGCAGGAGAAACTTTTTCTCTGGTTTCTCAGTCTGTTTCCTAGTGCCGGTTTGAAGTTCCTGCATTTTTCACTGTAAAAACGCGTTGGAGCTAGAACCTCCCCATATATATGTATGGAGTGCAGTTTGCAACTGAAAAGAAGCTTTGTGTTCCCAACAATCCAGATGAAGTACGGCTTTCGCACACACTTATCTCTCAGAACTGAGCATGTGGAGAGACGTTCGTTCATCTAGCACAAAGGGAACGGGTTGCAGGAGAAATTTTACTCTGTTTTCTCTGTCTGTTTCCTAGTGCCAGTTTGAAGTTCCTGCAGTTTTCACTGTAAAACCGAGTTGGAGCTAGTACCTCCCCATATATATGTATGGAGTGGAGTTTGCAAGTGAAAAGAAACTTTGCGTTCCCAACAAGCTAGGTGAATGACGGCTTTCACACACACATATCTCTCAGAACTGAGCATGTGGAGAGACGTTCGTTCATCTAGCACAAAGGGAACGGGATGCAGGAGAAACTTTTTCTCTGGTTTCTCAGTCTGTTTCCTAGTGCCGGTTTGATGTTCCTGCAGTTTTCACTGTAAAACCGAGTTGGAGCTAGTACCTCCCCATATATATGTATGGAGTGTAGTTTGCAAGTGAAAAGAAACTTTGTGTTCCCAACAAGCTATGTGAAGGACGGCTTAAACACATACTTATCTCTCAGAACTGAGCATGTGGAGAGAGGTTCGTTCATCTAGCACAAAAGGAACGGGTTGGAGGAGAAACTTTTACTCTGTTTTCTCAGTCTGTTTCCTAGTGCCGGGTTGAATTTCCTGCAGTTTTCACTGTAAAACCGTGTTGGAGTTAGAACCTCCTCATTTATATGTATGGAGTGGAGTTTGCAACTGAAAAGAAACTTTGTGTTCCCAACAAGCTAGGTGAAGGACGGCTTTCACACACACTTATCTCTCAGAACTGAGCAGGTGGAGAGACGTTCGTTCATCTAGCACAAAGGGAACGGGTTGCAGGAGAAATTTTACTCTGGTTTCTCAGTCTGTTTCCTAGTGCCGGTTTGAAGTTCCTGCAGTTTTCACTGTAAAACCGAGTTGGAGCTAGTACCTCCCCATATATATGTATGGAGTGGAGTTTGCAAGTGAAAAGAAACTTTGCGTTCCCAACAAGCTAGGTGAAGGACGGCTTTCACACACACATATCTCTCAGAACTGAGCATGTGGAGAGACGTTCGTTCATCTAGCACAAAGGGAACGGGAAGCAGGAGAAACATTTTCTCTGGTTTCTCAGTCTTTTTCCTAGTGCCGGTTTGATGTTCCTGCAGTTTTCAGTGTAAAACCGAGTTGGAGCTAGTACCTCACCTTATATATGTATGGTTTGGAGTTTGCAAGTGAAAAGAAACTTTCTTTTCCCAACAAGCTATGTGAAGTGCGGCTTTCACACACACTTATCTCTCAGAACTGAGCATTTGGAGAGACGTTCGTTCATCTAGCACAAAGGGAATGGGTTGCAGGAGAAATTTTACTCTGGTTTCTCAGTCTGTTTCCTAGTGCCGGTTTGAAGTTCCTGCAGTTTTCACTGTAAAACTGAGTTGGAGTTAGAACTTCCCCATATATATGTATGGAGTGGAGTTTGCAACTGAAAAGAAACTTTGTGTTCCCAACAAGCTAGGTGAAGGACGGCTTTCACACACACTTATCTCTCAGAACTGAGCATGTGGAGAGACGTTCGTTCATCTAGCACAAAGGGAACGGGTTGCAGGAGAAACTTTTTCTCTGGTTTCTCAGTCTGTTTCCTAGTGCCGGTTTGAAGTTCCTTCATTTTTCACTGTAAAAACGAGTTGGAGCTAGAACCTCCCCATATATATGTATGAAGTGCAGTTTGCAACTGAAAAGAAACTTTGTGTTCCCAACAATCTAGATGAACTACGGCTTTCGCACACAATTTTCTCTCAGAACTGAGCAGGTGGAGAGACGTTCGTTCATCTAGCCAAAGGGAACGGGTTGCAGGAGAAATTTTACTCTGGTTTCTCAGTCTGTTTCCTAGTGCCGGTTTGAAGTTCCTGCAGTTTTCACTGTAAAACCGAGTTGGAGCTAGTACCTACCCATATATATGTATGGAGTGGAGTTTGCAAGTGAAAAGAAACTTTGCGTTCCCAACAAGCTATGTGAAGGACGGCTTTCACACACACATATCTCTCAGAACTGAGCATCTGGAGAGACGTTCGTTCATCTAGCACAAAGGGAACGGGATGCAGGAGAAACTTTTTCTCTGGTTTCTCAGTCTGTTTCCTAGTGCCGGTTTGATGTTCCTGCAGTTTTCAGTGTAAAACCGTGTTGGAGCTAGTACCTCACCTTATATATGTATGGTTTGGAGTTTGCAAGTGAAAAGAAACTTTGTTTTCCCAACAAGCTATGTGAAGTGCGGCTTTCACACACACTTATCTCTCAGAACTGAGCATTTGGAGAGACGTTCGTTCATCTAGCACAAAGGGAATGGGTTGCAGGAGAAACTTTTACTCTGGTTTCTCTGTCTGTTTCCTAGTGCCGGTTTGAAGTTCCTGCAGTTTTCACTGTAAAACTGAGTTGGAGTTAGAACTTCCCCATATATATGTATGGAGTGGAGTTTGCAACTGAAAAGAATCTTTGTGTTCCCTACAAGCTAGGTGAAGTACGGATTTCACACACATTTTTCTCTCAGAACTGAGCATGTGGAGAGACGTTCGTTCATCTAGCACTAAGGGAACAGGTTGCAGGAGAAACATATACTCTGGTTTCTCAGTCTGTTTCCTAGTGCCGTTTTGAAGTTCCTTCAGTTTTCACTGTAAAACCGAGTTGGAGCTAGTTAATCCCCATATATATGTATGGAATGGAGATTGCAACTGAAAAGAAACTTTGTGTTCCCAACAAGCTAGGTGAAGGACGGCTTTCGCACACACTTATCTCTCAGAACTGAGTATGTGGAGAGACGTTCTTTCATCTAGCACAAAGTAAACGGCCTGCAGGAGAAACATTTATTCTGGTTTCTCAGTCTGTTTCCTAATGCCGGTTTGAAGTTCCTACAGTTTTCACTGTAAAACAGAGTTGGAGCTATTACCTCCCCGTATATATTTATGGATTGGAGTTTGCAACTGAAAAGAAACTTTGTGTTCCCAACAAGCTAGGTGAAGGACGGATTTCACACACACTTTTCTCTCAGAACTGAGCATGTGGAGAGACGTTCGTTCATCTAGCACAAAGGGAACGGTTTGCAGGAGGAACTTTTACTCTGGTTTCTCAGTCTGTTTCCTAGTGCCGTTTTGAAGTTATTGCATTTTTCACTGTAATACCGAGTTGGAGCTAGTACCACCCCTTATGTATGTATGGATTGGAGTTTGCAACTGAAAAGAAATTTTGTGTTCCCAACAAGCTAGGTGAAGGACGGCTTTCACACACACTTATCTCTCAGAACTGAGCATGTGGAGAGACTTTCGTTCATCTAGCACAAAGTGAACGGGTTGCAGGGGAAACAAATACTCTGGTTTCTCAGACTGTTTCCTACTGTCGGTTTGAAGTTCCTGCAGTTTTCACTGTAAAACCGAGTTGGAGCTAGTACCTCCCCATATATATGTATGGATTGGAGTTTGCAAGTGAAAAGAAACTATGTGTTCCCACCAAGCTATGTGAAGGACGGCTTTCCCACACACTTATCTCTCAGAACTGAGCATGTGGAGAGACGTTCGTTCATCTTGCACAAATGGAACGGGTTGCAGGAGAAACTTTTACTCTGTTTACTCAGTCTGTTTCCTAGTGCCGGATTGAAGTTCCTGCAGTTTTTACTGTAAAACCGAGTTGGAGCTAGAACCACCCCATATATATGTATGGAGTGGAGATTACAAGTGAAAAGAAACTGTGTGTTCCCAACAAGCTAGGTGAAGGACGGCTTTCACACACACATATCTCTCTGAACTGAGCATGTGGAGAGACGTTTGTTCATCTAGCACAAAGGGAACGGGATGAAGGAGAAACTTTTTCTCTGGTTTCTCAGTCTGTTTCCTAGTGCCGGTTTGATGTTCCTGCAGTTTTCACTGTAAAACCGAGTTGGAGCTAGTACCTCCCCATATATATGTATGGAGTGTAGTTTGCAAGTGAAAAGAAACTTTGTGTTCCCAACAAGCTATGTGAAGGACGGCTTAAACACATACTTATCTCTCAGAACTGAGCATGTGGAGAGACGTTCGTTCATCTAGCACAAAAAGAACGGGTTGGAGGAGAAACTTGTACTCTGGTTTCTCAGTCTGTTTCCTAGTGCCGGTTTGAAGTTCCTGCAGTTTTCACTGTAAAACCGAGTTGGAGCTTGTACCTCCCCATATATATGTATGGAGTGTAGTTTGCAAGTGAAAAGAAACTTTGTGTTCCCAACAAGCTAGGTGAAGGACGGCTTAAACACATACTTATCTCTCAGAACTGAGCATGTGGATAGACGTTCGTTCATCTAGCACAAAGGGAACAGTTTGCAGGAGAAACTTTTACTCTGGTATCTCAGTCTGTTTCCTAGTGCCGGGTTGAAGTTCCTTCAGTTTTCACTGTAAAACCGAGTTGGAGTTAGAACCTCCTCATATATATGTATGGAGTGGAGTTTGCAACTGAAAAGAAACTTTGTGTTCCCAACAAGCTAGGTGAAGGACGGCTTTCACACACACTTATCTCTCAGAACTGAGCAGGTGGAGAGACGTTCGTTCATCTAGCACAAAGGGAACGGGTTGCAGGAGAAATTTTACTCTGGTTTCTCAGTCTGTTTCCTAGTGCCGGTTTGAAGTTCCTGCAGTTTTCACTGTAAAACCGAGTTGGAGCTAGTACCTCCCCATATATATGTATGGAGTGGAGTTTGCAAGTGAAAAGAAACTTTGCGTTCCCAACAAGCTAGGTGAAGGACGGCTTTCACACACACATATCTCTCAGAACTGAGCATGTGGAGAGACGTTCGTTCATCTAGCACAAAGGGAACGGGATGCAGGAGAAACTTTTTCTCTGGTTTCTCAGTCTGTTTCCTAGTGCCGGTTTGATGTTCCTGCAATTTTCAGTGTAAAACCGAGTTGGAGCTAGTACCTCACCTTATATATGTATGGTTTGGAGTTTGCAAGTGAAAAGAAACTTCCTTTTCCCAACAAGCTATGTGAAGTGCGGCTTTCACACACACTTATCTCTCAGAACTGAGCATTTGGAGAGACGTTCGTTCATCTAGCACAAAGGGAATGGGTTGCAGGAGAATCTATTACTCTGGTTTCTCAGTCTGTTTCCTAGTGCCGGTTTGAAGTTCCTGCAGTTTTCACTGTAAAACTGAGTTGGAGTTAGAACTTCCCCATATATATGTATGGAGTGGAGTTTGCAACTGAAAAGAAACTTTGTGTTCCCAACAAGCTAGGTGAAGGACGGCTTTCACACACACTTATCTCTCAGAACTGAGCATGTGGAGAGACGTTCGTTCATCTAGCACAAAGGGAACGGGTTGCAGGAGAAACTTTTTCTCTGGTTTCTCAGTCTGTTTCCTACTGCCGGTTTGAAGTTCCTGCATTTTTCACTGTAAAAACGAGTTGGAGCTAGAACCTCCCCATATATATGTATGAAGTGCAGTTTGCAACTGAAAAGAAACTTTGTGTTCCCAACAATCTAGATGAAGTACGGCTTTCACACACACTTTTCTCTCAGAACTGAGCAGGTGGAGAGACGTTCGTTCATCTATCACAAAGGGAACGGGTTGCAGGAGAAATTTTACTCTGGTTTCTCAGTCTGTTTCCTAGTGCCGGTTTGAAGTTCCTGCAGTTTTCACTGTAAAACCGAGTTGGAGCTAGTACCTCCCCATATATATGTATGGAGTGGAGTTTGCAAGTGAAAAGAAACTTTGCGTTCCCAACAAGCTAGGTGAAGGACGGCTTTCACACACACATATCTCTCAGAACTGAGCATGTGGAGAGACGTTCGTTCATCTAGCACAAAGGGAACGGGATGCAGGAGAAACTTTTTCTCTGGTTTCTCAGTCTGTTTCCTAGTGCCGGTTTGATGTTCCTGCAATTTTCACTGTAAAACCGAGTTGGAGCTAGTACCTCCCCATATATATGTATGGAGTGTAGTTTGCAAGTGAAAAGAAACTTTGTGTTCCCAACAAGCTATGTGAAGGACCGCTTAAACACATACTTATCTCTCAGAACTGAGCATGTGGAGAGACGTTCGTTCATCTAGCACAAAAGGAACGGGTTGGAGGAGAAACTTTTACTCTGTTTTCTCAGTCTGTTTCCTAGTGCCGGTTTGAAGTTCCTGCAGTTTTCACTGTAAAACCGAGTTGGAGCTTGTACCTCCCCATATATATGTATGGAGTGTAGTTTGCAAGTGAAAAGAAACTTTGTGTTCCCAACAAGCTAGGTGAAGGACGGCTTAAACACATACTTATCTCTCAGAACTGAGCATGTGGATAGACGTTCGTTCATCTAGCACAAAGGGAACAGGTTGCAGGAGAAACTTTTACTCTGGTATCTCAGTCTGTTTCCTAGTGCCGGGTTGAAGTTCCTGCAGTTTTCACTGTAAAACCGAGTTGGAGTTAGAACCTCCTCATATATATGTATGGAGTGGAGTTTGCAACTGAAAAGAAACTTTGTGTTCCCAACAAGCTAGGTGAAGGACGGCTTTCACACACACTTATCTCTCAGAACTGAGCAGGTGGAGAGACGTTCGTTCATCTAGCACAATGGGAACGGATTGCAGGAGAAACTTTTTCTCTGGTTTCTCAGTCTGTTTCCTAGTGCCGGTTTGATGTTCCTGCAGTTTTCAGTGTAAAACCGAGTTGGAGCTAGTACCTCACCTTATATATGTATGGTTTGGAGTTTGCAATTGAAAAGAAACTTTCTTTTCCCAACAAGCTATGTGAAGTGCGGCTTTCACACACACTTATCTCTCAGAACTGAGCATTTGGAGAGACGTTCGTTCATCTAGCACAAAGGGAATGGGTTGCAGGAGAAACTTTTACTCTGGTTTCTCAGTCTGTTTCCTAGTGCCGGTTTGAAGTTTCTGCAGTTTTCACTGTAAAAACGAGTTGGAGCTAGAACCTCCCCATATATATGTATGAAGTGCAGTTTGCAACTGAAAAGAAACTTTGTGTTCCCAACAATCTAGATGAAGTACGGCTTTCGCACAAATTTTCTCTCAGAACTGAGCAGGTGGAGAGACGTTCATTCATCTAGCACAAGGGGAACCGGTTGCAGGAGAAATTTTACTCTGGTTTCTCAGTCTGTTTCCTAGTGCCGGTTTGAAGTTCCTGCAGTTTTCACTGTAAAACCGAGTTGGAGCTAGTACCTCCCCATATATATGTATGGAGTGGAGTTTGCCAGTGAAAAGAAACTTTGCGTTCTCAACAAGCTAGGTGAAGGACGGCTTTCACACACACATATCTCTCAGAACTGAGCATGTGGAGAGACGTTCGTTCATCTAGCACAAAGGGAACGGGATGCAGGAGAAACTTTTTCTCTGGTTTCTCAGTCTGTTTCCTAGTGCCGGTTTGATGTTCCTGCAGTTTTCAGTGTAAAACCGAGTTGGAGCTAGTACCTCACCTTATATATGTATGGTTTGGAGTTTGCAAGTGAAAAGAAACTTTGTTTTCCCAACAAGCTATGTGAAGTGCGGCTTTCACACACACTTATCTCTCAGAACTGAGCATTTGGAGAGACGTTCGTTCATCTAGCACAAAGGGAATGGGTTGCAGGAGAAACTTTTACTCTGGTTTCTCAGTCTGTTTCCTAGTGCCGGTTTGATGTTCCTGCAGTTTTCACTGTAAAACTGAGTTGGAGTTAGAACTTCCCCATATATATGTATGGAGTGGAGTTTGCAACTGAAAAGAAACTTTGTGTTCCCTACAAGCTAGGTGAAGTACGGATTTCACACACATTTTTCTCTCAGAACTGAGCATGTGGAGAGACGTTCGTTCATCTAGCACTAAGGGAACGGGTTGCAGGGGAAACATTTACTCTGGTTTCTCAGTCTGTTTCCTAGTGCCGTTTTGAAGTTCCTTCAGTTTTCTCTGTAAAACCGAGTTGGTGCTAGTTAATCCCCATATATATGTATGGATTAGAGATTGCAACTGAAAAGAAACTTTGTGTTCCCAACAAGCTAGGTGAAGGACGGCTATCACACACACTTATCTCTCAGAACTGAGTATGTGGAGAGACGTTCTTTCATCTAGCACAAAGGAAACTGGCTGCAGGAGAAACATTTATTCTTGATTCTCAGTCTGTTTACTAATGCCGGTTTGAAGTTCCTACAGTTTTCATTGTAAAACAGAGTTGGAGCTATTACCTCCCCGTATATATTTATGGATTGGAGTTTGCAACTGAAAAGAAACTTTGTGTTCCCAACAAGCTAGGTGAAGGACGGATTTCACACACACTTTTCTCTCAGAACTGAGCATGTGGAGAGACGTTCGTTCACCTAGCACAAATGGAACGGTTTGCAGGAGGAACTTTTACTCTGGTTTCTCAGTCTGTTTCCTAGTGCCGGTTTGAAGTTCCTGCATTTTTCACTGTAAAACCGAGTTGGAGCTAGTAACTCCCCATATATATGTATGGAGTGTAGTTTGCAAGTGAAAAGAAACTTTGTGTTCCCAACAAGCTATGTGAAGGACGGCTTAAACACATACTTATCTCTCAGAACTGAGCATGTGGAGAGACGTTCGTTCATCTAGCACAAATGGAACGGGTTGGAGGAGAAACTTTTACTCTGGTTTCTCAGTCTGTTTCCTAGTGCCGGTTTGAAGTTCCTGCAGTTTTCACTGTAAAACCGAGTTGGAGCTTGTACCTCCCCATATATATGTATGGAGTGTAGTTCGCAAGTGAAAAGAAACTTTGTGTTCCCAACAAGCTAGGTGAAGGACGTCTTAAACACATACTTATCTCTCAGAACTGAGCATGTGGATACACGTTCGTTCATCTAGCACAAAGGGAACAGGTTGCAGGAGAAACTTTTACTCTGGTATCTCAGTCTGTTTCCTAGTGCCGGGTTGAAGTTCCTGCAGTTTTCACTGTAAAACCGAGTTGGAGTTAGAACCTCCTCATATATATGTATGGAGTGGAGTTTGCAACTGAAAAGAAACTTTGTGTTCCCAACAAGCTAGGTGAAGGACGGCTTTCACACACACTTATCTCTCAGAACTGAGCAGGTAGAGAGACTTTCGTTCATCTAGCACAAAGGGAACGGGTTGCAGGAGAAATTTTACTCTGGTTTCTCAGTCTGTTTCCTAGTGCCGGTTTGAAGTTCCTGCAGTTTTCACTGTAAAACCGAGTTGGAGCTAGTACCTCCCCATATATATGTATGGAGTAGAGTTTGCTAGTGAAAAGAAACTTTGCGTTCCCAACAAGCTAGGTGAAGGACGGCTTTCACACACACATATCTCTCAGAACTGAGCATGTGGAGAGACGTTCGTTCATCTAGCACAAAGGGAACGGGATGCAGGAGAAACTTTTACTCTGTTTTCTCAGTCTGTTTCCTAGTGCCGGTTTGAAGTTCCTGCAGTTTTCACTGTAAAACCGAGTTGGAGCTTGTACCTCCCCATATATATGTATGGAGTGTAGTTTGCAAGTGAAAAGAAACTTTGTGTTCCCAACAAGCTAGGTGAACGACGGCTTAAACACATACTTATCTCTCAGAACTGAGCATGTGGATAGACGATCGTTCATCTAGCACAAAGGGAACAGGTTGCAGGAGAAACTTTTACTCTGGTATCTCAGTCTGTTTCCTAGTGCCGGGTTGAAGTTCCTGCAGTTATCACTGTAAAACCGAGTTGGAGTTAGAACCTCCTCATTTATATGTATGGAGTGGAGTTTGCAACTGAAAAGAAACTTTGTGTTCCCAACAAGCTAGGTGAAGGACCGCTTTCACACACACTTATCTCTCAGAACTGAGCAGGTGGAGAGACGTTTGTTCATCTAGCACAAAGGGAACGGGTTGCAGGAGAAATTTTACTCTGGTTTCTCAGTCTGTTTCCTAGTGCCGGTTTCAAGTTCCTGCAGTTTTCACTGTAAAACCGAGTTGGAGGTAGTACCTCCCCATATATATGTATGGATTGGAGTTTGCAAGTGAAAAGACACTATGTGTTCCCACCAAGCTATGTGAAGGACGGCTTTCCCACACACTTATCTCTCAGAACTGAGCATGTGGAGAGACGTTCGTTCATCTTGCACAAATGGAACGGGTTGCAGGAGAAACTTTTACTCTGTTTACTCAGTCTGTTTCCTAGTGCCGGATTGAAGTTCCTGCAGTTTTTACTGTAAAACCGAGTTGGAGCTAGTACCACCCCATATATATGTATGGAGTGGAGATTACAAGTGAAAAGAAACTTTGTGTTCCCAACAAGCTAGGTGAAGTGCGGCTTTCACACACACATATCTCTCAGAACTGAGCATGTGGAGAGACGTTCGTTCATCTAGCACAAAGGGAACGTGTTGCAGGAGAAACTTTTACTCTGGTTTCTCAGTCTGTTTCCTAGTGCCGGTTTGAAGTTCCTGCAGTTTTCACTGTAAAACTGAGTTGGAGTTAGAACTTCCCCATATATATGTATGGAGTGGAGTTTGCAACTGAAAAGAAACTTTGTGTTCCCTACAAGCTAGGTGAAGTACGGATTTCACACACATTATTCTCTCAGAACTGAGCATGTGGAGAGACGTTCGTTCATCTAGCACTAAGGGAACGGGTTGCAGGAGAAACATTTACTCTGGTTTCTCAGTCTGTTTCCTAGTGCCGTTTTGAAGTTCCTTCAGTTTTCACTGTAAAACCGAGTTGGAGCTAGTTAATCCCCATATATATGTATGGATTGGAGATTGCAACTGAAAAGAAACTTTGTGTTCCCAACAAGCTAGGTGAAGGACGGCTTTCGCACACACTTATCTCTCAGAAATGAGTATGTGGAGAGACGTTCTTTCATCTAGCACAAAGGAAACGGGCTGCAGGAGAAACATTTATTCTGGTTTCTCAGTCTGTTTCCTAATGCCGGTTTGAAGTTCCTACAGTTTTCACTGTAAAACAGAGTTGGAGCTATTACCTCCCCATATATATTTATGGATTGGAATTTGTAACTGAAAAGAAACTTTGTGTTCCCAACAAGCTAGGTGAAGGACGGATTTCACACACACTTTTCATTCAGAACTGAGCATGTGGAGAGACGTTCGTTCATCTAGCACAAATGGAACGGTTTTCAGGAGGAACTTTTACTCTGGTTTCTCAGTCTGTTTCCTAGTGCCGGTTTGAAGTTCCTGCATTTTTCACTGTAAAACCGAGTTGGAGCTAGTACCTCCCCATATATATGTATGGAGTGTAGTTTGCAAGTGAAAAGAAACTTTGTGTTCCCAACAAGCTATGTGAAGGACGGCTTAAAAACATACTTAACTCTCAGAACTGAGCATGTGGAGAGACGTTCGTTCATCTAGCACAAAAGGAACGGGTTGGAGGAGAAACTTTTACTCTGGTTTCTCAGTCTGTTTCCTAGTGCCGGTTTGAAGTTCCTGCAGTTTTCACTGTAAAACCGAGTTGGAGCTTGTACCTCCCCATATATATGTATGGAGTGTAGTTTGCAAGTGAAAAGAAACTTTGTGTTCCCAACAAGCTAGGTGAAGGACGGCTTAAACACATACTTATCTCTCAGAACTGAGCATGTGGATAGACGTTCGTTCATCTAGCACAAAGGGAACAGGTTGCAGGAGAAACTTTTACTCTGGTATCTCAGTCTGTTTCCTAGTGCCGGGTTGAAGTTCCTGCAGTTTTCACTGTAAAACCGAGTTGGAGTTAGAACCTCCTCATATATATGTATGGAGTGGAGTTTGCAACTGAAAAGAAACTTTGTGTTCCCAACAAGCTAGGTGAAGGACGGCTTTCACACACACTTATCTCTCAGAACTGAGCAGGTGGAGAGACGTTCGTTCATCTAGCACAAAGGGAACGGGTTGCAGGAGAAATTTTACTCTGGTTTCTCAGTCTGTTTCCTAGTGCCGGTTTGAAGTTCCTGCAGTTTTCACTGTAAAACCGAGTTGGAGCTAGTACCTCCCCATATATATGTATGGAGAGTAGTTTGCAAGTGAAAAGAAACTTTGCGTTCCCAACAAGCTAGGTGTACGACGGCTTAAACACATACTTATCTCTCAGAACTGAGCATGTGGATAGACGTTCGTTCATCTAGCACAAAGGGAACAGGTTGCAGGAGAAACTTTTACTCTGGTATCTCAGTCTGTTTCCTAGTGCCGGGTTGAAGTTCCTGCAGTTTTCACTGTAAAACCGAGTTGGAGTTAGAACCTCCTCATTTATATGTATGGAGTGGAGTTTGCAACTGAAAAGAAACTTTGTGTTCCCAACAAGCTAGGTGAAGGACGGCTTTCACACACACTTATCTCTCAGAACTGAGCAGGTGGAGAGACGTTCGTTCATCTAGCACAAAGGGAACGGTTTGCAGGAGAAATTTTACTCTGGTTTCTCAGTCTGTTTCCTAGTGCCGGTTTGAAGTTCCTGCAGTTTTCACTGTAAAACCGAGTTGGAGCTAGAACCTCCCCATATATATGTATGGATTGGAGTTTGCAAGTGAAAAGAACTATGTGTTCCCACCAAGCTATGTGAAGGACGGCTTTCCCACACACTTATCTCTCAGAAAGGAGCATGTGGAGAGACGTTCGTTCATCTTGCACAAATGGAACGGGTTGCAGGAGAAACTTTTACTCTGTTTACTCAGTCTGTTTCCTAGTGCCGGATTGAAGTTCCTGCAGTTTTTACTGTAACACCGAGTTGGAGCTAGTACCACCCCATATATATGTATGGAGTGGAGATTACAAGTGAAAAGAAACTTTGTGTTCCCAACAAGCTAGGTGAAGGACGGCTTTCACACACACATATCTCTCAGAACTGAGCATGTGGAGAGACGTTCGTTCATCTAGCACAAAGGGAACGGGTTGCAGGAGAAACTTTTTCTCTGGTTTCTCAGTCTGTTTCCTAGTGCCGGTTTGATGTTCCTGCAGTTTTCACTGTAAAACCGAGTTGGAGCTAGTACCTCCCCATATATATGTATGGAGTGTAGTTTGCAAGTGAAAAGAAACTTTGTGTTCCCAACAAGCTATGTGAAGGACGGCTTAAACACATACTTATCTCTCAGAACTGAGCATGTGGAGAGACGTTCGTTCATCTAGCACAAAAGGAACGGGTTGGAGGAGAAACTTTTTCTCTGGTTTCTCAGTCTGTTTCCTAGTGCCGGTTTGAAGTTCCTGCAGTTTTCACTGTAAAACCGAGTTGGAGCTTGTACCTCCCCATATATATGTATGGAGTGTAGTTTGCAACTGAAAAGAAACTTTGTGTTCCCAACAAGCTAGGTGAAGGACGGCTTAAACACATACTTATCTCTCAGAACTGAGCATGTGGATAGACGTTCGTTCATCTAGCACAAAGGGAACAGGTTGCAGGAGAAACTTTTACTCTGGTATCTCAGTCTGTTTCCTAGTGCCGGGTTGAAGTTCCTGCAGTTTTCACTGTAAAACCGAGTTGGAGTTAGAACCTCCTCATATATATGTATGGAGTGGTGTTTGCAACTGAAAAGAAACTTTGTGTTCCCAACAAGCTAGGTGAAGGACGGCTTTCACACACAATTATCTCTCAGAACTGAGCAGGTGGAGAGACGTTCGTTCATCTAGCACAAAGGGAACGGGTTGCAGGAGAAATTTTACTCTGGTTTCTCAGTCTGTTTCCTAGTGCCGGTTTGAAGTTCCTGCAGTTTTCACTGTAAAACCGAGTTGGAGCTAGTACCTCCCCATATATATGTATGGAGTGGAGTTTGCAAGTGAAAAGAAACTTTGCGTTCCCAACAAGCTAGGTGAAGGACGGCTTTCACACACACATATCTCTCAGAACTGAGCATGTGGAGAGACGTTCGTTCATCTAGCACAAAGGGAACGGGATTCAGGAGAAACTTTTTCTCTGGTTTCTCAGTCTGTTTCCTAGTGCCGGTTTGATGTTCCTGCAATTTTCAGTGTAAAACCGAGTTGGAGCTAGGACCTCACCTTATATATGTATGGTTTGGAGTTTGCAAGTGAAAAGAAACTTCCTTTTCCCAACAAGCTATGTGAAGTGCGGCATTCACACACACTTATCTCTCAGAACTGAGCATTTGGAGAGACGTTCGTTCATCTAGCACAAAGGGAATGGGTTGCAGGAGAATCTATTACTCTGGTTTCTCAGTCTGTTTCCTAGTGCCGGTTTGAAATTCCTGCAGTTTTCACTGTAAAACTGAGTTGGAGTTAGAACTTCCCCATATATATGTATGGAGTGGAGTTTGCAACTGAAAAGAAACTTTGTGTTCCCAACAAGCTAGGTGAAGGACGGCTTTCACACACACTTATCTCTCAGAACTGAGCATGTGGAGAGACGTTCGTTCATCTAGCACAAAGGGAACGGGTTGCAGGAGAAACTTTTTCTCTGGTTTCTCAGTCTGTTTCCTACTGCCGGTTTGAAGTTCCTGCATTTTTCACTGTAAAAACGAGTTGGAGCTAGAACCTCCCCATATATATATATGAAGTGCAGTTTGCAACTGAAAAGAAACTTTGTGTTCCCAACAATCTAGTTGAAGTACGGCTTTCGCACACACTTTTCTCTCAGAACTGAGCAGGTGGAGAGACATTCGTTCATCTAGCACAAAGGGAACGGGTTGCAGGAGAAATTTTACTCTGGTTTCTCAGTCTGTTTCCTAGTGCCGGTTTGAAGTTCCTGCAGTTTTCACTGTAAAACCGAGTTGGAGCTAGTACCTCCCCATATATATGTATGGAGTGGAGTTTGCAAGTGAAAAGAAACTTTGCGTTCCCAACAAGCTAGGTGAAGGACGGCTTTCACACACACATATCTCTCAGAAATGAGCATGTGGAGAGACGTTCGTTCATCTAGCACAAAGGGAACGGGATGCAGGAGAAACTTTTTCTCTGGTTTCTCAGTCTGTTTCCTAGTGCCGGTTTGATTTTCCTACAGTTTTCAGTGTAAAACCGAGTTGGAGCTAGTACCTCACCTTATATATCTATGGTTTGGAATTTGCAAGTGAAAAGAAACTTTGTTTTCCCAACAAGCTATGTGAAGTGCGGCTTTCACACACACTTATCTCTCAGAACTGAGCATTTGGAGAGACGTTCGTTCATCTAGCACAAAGGGAATGGGTTGCAGGAGAAAATTTTACTCTGGTTTCTCAGTCTGTTTCCTCGTGCCAGTTTGAAGTTCCTGCATTTTTCACTGTAAAAACGCGTTGGAGCTAGAACCTCCCCATATATATGTATGGAGTGCAGTTTGCAACTGAAAAGAAACTTTGTGTTCCCAACAATCTAGATGAAGTACGGCTTTCGCACACAATTATCTCTCAGAACTGAGCATGTGGAGAGACGTTCGTTCATCTAGCACAAAGGGAACGGGTTGCAGGAGAAATTTTACTCTGTTTTCTCTGTCTGTTTCCTAGTGCCAGTTTGAAGTTCCTGCAGTTTTCACTGTAAAACCTAGTTGGAGCTAGTACCACCCCATATATATGTATGGAGTGGAGTTGGCAAGTGAAAAGAAACTTTGCGTTCCCAACAAGCTAGGTGAAGGACGGCTTTCACACACACATATCTCTCAGAACTGAGCATGTGGAGAGACGTTCGTTCATCTAGCACAAAGGGAACGGGATGCAGGAGAAACTTTTTCTCTGGTTTCTCAGTCTGTTTCCTAGTGCCGGTTTGATGTTCCTGCAATTTTCACTGTAAAACCGAGTTGGAGCTAGTACCTCCCCATATATATGTATGGAGTGTAGTTTGCAAGTGAAAAGAAACTTTGTGTTCCCAACAAGCTATGTGAAGGACGGCTTAACACATACTTATCTCAGAGAACTAAGCATGTGGAGAGACGTTCGTTCATCTAGCACAAAAGGAACGGGTTGGAGGAGAAACTTTTACTCTGTTTTCTCAGTCTGTTTCCTAGTGCCGGTTTGAAGTTCCTGCAGTTTTCACTGTAAAACCGAGTTGGAGCTTGTACCTCCCCATATATATGTATGGAGTGTAGTTTGCAAGTGAAAAGAAACTTTGTGTTCCCAACAAGCTAGGTGAAGGACGGCTTAAACACATACTTATCTCTCAGAACTGAGCATGTGGATAGACGTTCGTTCATCTAGCACAAAGGGAAGAGGTTGCAGGAGAAACTTTTACTCTGGTATCTCAGTCTGTTTCCTAGTGCCGTGTTGAAGTTCCTGCAGTTTTCACTGTAAAACCTAGTTGGAGTTAGAACCTCCTCATATATATGTATGGAGTGGAGTTTGCAACTGAAAAGAAACTTTGTGTTCCCAACAAGCTAGGTGAAGGACGGCTTTCACACACACTTATCTCTCAAAACTGAGCAGGTGGAGAGACGTTCGTTCATCTAGCACAAAGGGAACGGGATGCAGGAGAAACTTTTTCTCTGGTTTCTCAGTCTGTTTCCTAGTGCCGGTTTGATGTTCCTGCAATTTTCACTGTAAAACCGAGTTGGAGTTAGTACCTCCCCATATATATGTATGGAGTGTAGTTTGCAAGTGAAAAGAAACTTTGTGTTCCCAACAAGCTATGTGAAGGACGGCTTAAACACATACTTATCTCAGAGAACTAAGCATGTGGAGAGACGTTCGTTCATCTAGCACAAAAGGAACGGGTTGGAGGAGAAACTTTTACTCTGTTTTCTCAGTCTGTTTCCTAGTGCCGGTTTGAAGTTCCTGCAGTTTTCACTGTAAAACCGAGTTGGAGCTTGTACCTCCCCATATATATGTATGGAGTGTAGTTTGCAAGTGAAAAGAAACTTTGTGTTCCCAACAAGCTAGGTGAAGGACGGCTTAAACACATACTTATCTCTCAGAACTGAGCATGTGGATAGACGTTCGTTCATCTAGCACAAAGGGAAGAGGTTGCAGGAGAAACTTTTACTCTGGTATCTCAGTCTGTTTCCTAGTGCCGTGTTGAAGTTCCTGCAGTTTTCACTGTAAAACCTAGTTGGAGTTAGAACCTCCTCATATATATGTATGGAGTGGAGTTTGCAACTGAAAAGAAACTTTGTGTTCCCAACAAGCTAGGTGAAGGACGGCTTTCACACACACTTATCTCTCAAAACTGAGCAGGTGGAGAGACGTTCGTTCATCTAGCACAAAGGGAACGGGTTGCAGGAGAAATTTTACTCTGGTTTCTCAGTCTGTTTCCTAGTGCCGGTTTGAAGTTCCTGCAGTTTTCACTGTAAAACCGAGTTGGAGCTAGTACCTCCCCATATATATGTATGGAGTGGAGTTTGCAAGTGAAAAGAAACTTTGCGTTCCCAACAAGCTAGGTGAAGGACGGCTTTCACACACACATATCTCTCAGAACTGAGCATGTGGAGAGACGTTCGTTCATCTAGCACAAAGGGAACGGGATGCAGGAGAAACTTTTTCTCTGGTTTCTCAGTCTGTTTCCTAGTGCCGGTTTGATGTTCCTGCAGTTTTCAGTGTAAAACCGAGTTGGAGCTAGTACCTCACCTTATATATGTATGGTTTGGAGTTTGCAAGTGAAAAGAAACTTTGTTTTCCCAACAAGCTATGTGAAGTGCGGCTTTCACACACACTTATCTCTCAGAACTGAGCATTTGGAGAGACGTTCGTTCATCTAGCACAAAGGGAACGGGATGCAGGAGAAACTTTTTCTCTGGTTTCTCAGTCTGTTTCCTAGTGCCGGTTTGATGTTCCTGCAATTTTCACTGTAAAACCGAGTTGGAGCTAGTACCTCCCCATATATATGAATGGAGTGTAGTTTTCAAGTGAAAAGAAACTTTGTGTTCCCAACAAGCTATGTGAAGGACGGCTTAAACACATACTTATCTCTCAGAACTAAGCATGTGGAGAGACGTTCGTTCATCTAGCACAAAAGGAACGGGTTGGAGGAGAAACTTTTACTCTGTTTTCTCAGTCTGTTTCCTAGTGACGGTTTGAAGTTCCTGCAGTTTTCACTGTAAAACCGAGTTGGAGCTTGTACCTCCCCATATATATGTATGGAGTGTAGTTTGCAAGTGAAAAGAAACTTTGTGTTCCCAACAAGCTAGGTGAAGGACGGCTTAAACACATACTTATCTCTCAGAACTGAGCATGTGGATAGACGTTCGTTCATCTAGCACAAAGGGAAGAGGTTGCAGGAGAAACTTTTACTCTGGTATCTCAGTCTGTTTCCTAGTGCCGTGTTGAAGTTCCTGCAGTTTTCACTGTAAAACCTAGTTGGAGTTAGAACCTCCTCATATATATGTATGGAGTGGAGTTTGCAACTGAAAAGAAACTTTGTGTTCCCAACAAGCTAGGTGAAGGACGGCTTTCACACACACTTATCTCTCAGAACTGAGCAGGTGGAGAGACGTTCGTTCATCTAGCACAAAGGGAACGGGTTGCAGGAGAAATTTTACTCTGGTTTCTCAGTCTGTTTCCTAGTGCCGGTTTGAAGTTCCTGCAGTTTTCACTGTAAAACCGAGTTGGAGCTAGTACCTCCCCATATATATGTATGGAGTGGAGTTTGCAAGTGAAAAGAAACTTTGCGTTCCCAACAAGCTAGGTGAAGGACGGCTTTCACACACACATATCTCTCAGAACTGAGCATGTGGAGACGTTCGTTCATCTAGCACATAGGGAACGGGATGCAGGAGAAACTTTTTCTCTGGTTTCTCAGTCTGTTTCCTAGTGCCGGTTTGATGTTCCTGCAGTTTTCAGTGTAAAACCGAGTTGGAGCTAGTACCTCACCTTATATATGTATGGTTTGGAGTTTGCAAGTGAAAAGAAACTTTGTTTTCCCAACAAGCTATGTGAAGTGCGGCTTTCACACACACTTATCTCTCAGAACTGAGCATTTGGAGAGACGTTCGTTCATCTAGCACAAAGGGAATGGGTTGCAGGAGAAACTTTTACTCTGGTTTCTCAGTCTGTTTCCTAGTGCCGGTTTGAAGACCCTGCAGTTTTCACTGTAAAACTGAGTTGGAGTTAGAACTTCCCCATATATATGTATGGAGTGGAGTTTGCAACTGAAAAGAAACTTTGTGTTCCCTACAAGCTAGGTGAAGTACGGATTTCACACACATTTTTCTCTCAGAACTGAGCATGTGGAGAGACGTTCGTTCATCTAGCACTAAGGGAACGGGTTGTAGGAGAAACATTTACTCTGGTTTCTCAGTCTGTTTCCTAGTGCCGTTTTGAAGTTCCTTCAGTTTTCACTGTAAAACCGAGTTGGAGCTAGTTAATCACCATATATATGTATGGAGTGTAGTTTGCAAGTGAAAAGAAACTTTGTGTTCCCAACAAGCTAGGTGAAGGACGGCTTAAACACATACTTATCTCTCAGAACTGAGCATGTGGATAGACGTTCGTTCATCTAGCACAAAGGGAAGAGGTTGCAGGAGAAACTTTTACTCTGGTATCTCAGTCTGTTTCCTAGTGCCGTGTTGAAGTTCCTGCAGTTTTCACTGTAAAACCTAGTTGGAGTTAGAACCTCCTCATATATATGTATGGAGTGGAGTTTGCAACTGAAAAGAAACTTTGTGTTCCCAACAAGCTAGGTGAAGGACGGCTTTCACACACACTTATCTCTCAGAACTGAGCAGGTGGAGAGACGTTCGTTCATCTAGCACAAAGGGAACGGGTTGCAGGAGAAATTTTACTCTGGTTTCTCAGTCTGTTTCCTAGTGCCGGTTTGAAGTTCCTGCAGTTTTCACTGTAAAACCGAGTTGGAGCTAGTACCTCCCCATATATATGTATGGAGTGGAGTTTGCAAGTGAAAAGAAACTTTGCGTTCCCAACAAGCTAGGTGAAGGACGGCTTTCACACACACATATCCCTCAGAACTGAGCATGTGGAGAGACGTTCGTTCATCTAGCACAAAGGGAACGGGATGCAGGAGAAACTTTTTCTCTGGTTTCTCAGTCTGTTTCCTAGTGCCGGTTTGATGTTCCTGCAGTTTTCAGTGTAAAACCGAGTTGGAGCTAGTACCTCACCTTATATATGTATGGTTTGGAGTTTGCAAGTGAAAAGAAACTTTGTTTTCCCAACAAGCTATGTGAAGTGCGGCTTTCACACACACTTATCTCTCAGAACTGAGCATTTGGAGAGACGTTCGTTCATCTAGCACAAAGGGAATGGGTTGCAGGAGAAACTTTTACTCTGGTTTCTCAGTCTGTTTCCTAGTGCCGGTTTGAAGTTCCTGCAGTTTTCACTGTAAAACTGAGTTGGAGTTAGAACTTCCCCATATATATGTATGGAGTGGAGTTTGCAACTGAAAAGAAACTTTGTGTTCCCTACAAGCTAGGTGAAGTACGGATTTCACACACATTTTTCTCTCAGAACTGAGCATGTGGAGAGACGTTCGTTCATCTAGCACTAAGGGAACGGGTTGTAGGAGAAACATTTACTCTGGTTTCTCAGTCTGTTTCCTAGTGCCGTTTTGAAGTTCCTTCAGTTTTCACTGTAAAACCGAGTTGGAGCTAGTTAATCCCCATATATATGTATGGATTGGAGATTGCAACTGAAAAGAAACTTTGTGTTCCCAACAAGCTAGGTGAAGGACGGCTTTCGCACACACTTATCTCTCAGAACTGAGTATGTGGAGAGACGTTCTTTCATCTAGCACAAAGGAAACGGGCTGCAGGAGAAACATTTATTCTGGTTTCTCAGTCTGTTTCCTAATGCCGGTTTGAAGTTCCTACAGTTTTCACTGTAAAACAGAGTTGGAGCTATTACCTCCCCGTATATATTTATGGATTGGAGTTTGCAACTGAAAAGAAACTTTGTGTTCCCAACAAGCTAGGTGAAGGACGGATTTCACACACACTTTTCTCTCAGAACTGAGCATGTGGAGAGACGTTCGTTCATCTAGCACAAAGGGAACGGTTTGCAGGAGGAACTTTTACTCTGGTTTCTCAGTCTGTTTCCTAGTGCCGGTTTGAAGTTCCTGCATTTTTCACTGTAAAACAGAGTTGGAGCTAGTACCTCCCCATATATATGTATGGAGTGTAGTTTGCAAGTGAAAAGAAACTTTGTGTTCCCAACAAGCTATCTGAAGGACGGCTTAAACACATACTTATCTCTCAGAACTGAGCATGTGGAGAGACGTTCGTTCATCTAGCACAAAAGGAACGGGTTGGAGGAGAAACTTTTACTCTGGTTTCTCAGTCTGTTTCCTAGTGCCGGTTTGAAGTTCCTGCAGTTTTCACTGTAAAACCGAGTTGGAGCTTGTACCTCCCCATATATATGTATGGAGTGTAGTTTGCAAGTGAAAAGAAACTTTGTGTTCCCAACAAGCTAGGTGAAGGACGGCTTAAACACATACTTATCTCTCAGAACTGAGCATGTGGATACACGTTCGTTCATCTAGCACAAAGGGAACAGGTTGCAGGAGAAACTTTTACTCTGGTATCTCAGTCTGTTTCCTAGTGCCGGGTTGAAGTTCCTGCAGTTTTCACTGTAAAACCGAGTTGGAGTTAGAACCTCCACATATATATGTATGGAGTGGAGTTTGCAACTGAAAAGAAACTTTGTGTTCCCAACAAGCTAGGTGAAGGACGGCTTTCACACACACTTATCTCTCAGAACTGAGCAGGTGGAGAGACGTTCGTTCATCTAGCACAAAGGGAACGGGTTGCAGGAGAAATTTTACTCTGGTTTCTCAGTCTGTTTCCTAGTGCCGGTTTGAAGTTCCTGCAGTTTTCACTGTAAAACCGAGTAGGAGCTAGTACCTCCCCATATATATGTATGGAGTGGAGTTTGCAAGTGAAAAGAAACTTTGCGTTCCCAACAAGCTAGGTGAAGGACGGCTTTCACACACACATATCTCTCAGAACTGAGCATGTGGAGAGACGTTCGTTCATCTAGCACAAAGGGAACGGGATGCAGGAGAAACTTTTTCTCTGGTTTCTCAGTCTGTTTCCTAGTGCCGGTTTGATGTTCCTGCAGTTTTCAGTGTAAAACCGAGTTGGAGCTAGTACCTCACCTTATATATGTATGGTTTGGAGATTGCATGTGAAAAGAAACTCTTTTCCCAACAAACTATGTGAAGTGCGGCTTTCACACACACTTATCTCTCAGAACTGAGCATTTGGAGAGACGTTCGTTCATCTAGCACAAAGGGAATGGGTTGCAGGAGAAACTATTACTCTGGTTTCTCAGTCTGTTTCCTAGTGCCGGTTTGAAGTTCCTGCAGTTTTCACTGTAAAACTGAGTTGGAGTTAGAACTTCCCCATATATATGTATGGAGTGGAGTTTGCAACTGAAAAGAAACTTTATGTTCCCAACAAGCTAGGTGAAGGACGGCTTTCACACAAACTTATCTCTCAGAACTGAGCATGTGGAGAGACGTTCGTTCATCTAGCACAAATGGAACGGGTTGCAGGAGAAACTTTTTCTCTGGTTTCTCAGTCTGTTTCCTACTGCCGGTTTGAAGTTCCTGCATTTTTCACTGTAAAAACGAGTTGGAGCTAGAACCTCCCCATATATATGTATGAAGTGCAGTTTGCAACTGAAAAGAAACTTTGTGTTCCCAACAATCTAGATGAAGTACGGCTTTCGCACACACTTTTCTCTCAGAACTGAGCAGGTGGAGAGACGTTCGTTCATCTAGCACAAAGGGAACGGGTTGCAGGAGAAATTTTACTCTGGTTTCTCAGTCTGTTTCCTAGTGCCGGTTTGAAGTTCCTGCAGTTTTCACTGTAAAACCGAGTTGGAGCTAGTACCTCCCCATATATATGTATGGAGTGGAGTTTGCAAGTGAAAAGAAACTTTGCGTTCCCAACAAGCTAGGTGAAGGACGGCTTTCACACACACATATCTCTCAGAACTGAGCATGTGGAGAGACTTTCGTTCATCTAGCACAAAGGGAACGGGATGCAGGAGAAACATTTTCTCTGGTTTCTCAGTCTGTTTCCTAGTGCCGGTTTGATGTTCCTGCAGTTTTCAGTGTAAAACCGAGTTGGAGCTAGTACCTCACCTTATATATGTATGGTTTGGAGTTTGCAAGTGAAAAGAAACTTTGTTTTCCCAACAAGGTATGTGAAGTGCGGCTTTCACACTCACTTATCTCTCAGAACTGAGCATTTGGAGAGACTTTCGTTCATGTAGCACAAAGGGAATGGGTTGCAGGAGAAACTTTTACTCTGGTTTCTCAGTCTGTTTCCTAGTGCCGGTTTGAAGTTCCTGCAGTTTTCACTGTAAAATTGAGTTGGAGTTAGAACTTCCCCATATATATGTATGGAGTGGAGTTTGCAACTGAAAAGAAACTTTGTGTTCCCTACAAGCTAGGTGAAGTACGGATTTCACACACATTTTTCTCTCAGAACTGAGCATGTGGAGAGACGTTCGTTCATCTAGCACTAAGGGAACGTGTTGCAGGAGAAACATTTACTCTGGTTTCTCAGTCTGTTTCCTAGTGCCGTTTTGAAGTTCCTTCAGTTTTCACTGTAAAACCGAGTTGGAGCTAGTTAATCCCCATATATATGTATGGATTGGAGATTGCAACTGAAAAGAAACTTTGTGTTCCCAACAAGCTAGGTGAAGGACGGCTTTCGCACACACTTATCTCTCAGAACTGAGTATGTGGAGAGACGTTCTTTCATCTAGCACAAAGGGAACGGGCTGCAGGAGAAACATTTATTCTGGTTTATCAGTCTGTTTCCTAGTGCCGGTTTGATGTTCCTGCAGTTTTCAGTGTAAAACCGAGTTGGAGCTAGTACCTCACCTTATATATGTATGGTTTGGAGATTGCATGTGAAAAGAAACTCTTTTCCCAACAAACTATGTGAAGTGCGGCTTTCACACACACTTATCTCTCAGAACTGAGCATTTGGAGAGACGTTCGTTCATCTAGCACAAAGGGAATGGGTTGCAGGAGAAACTATTACTCTGGTTTCTCAGTCTGTTTCCTAGTGCCGGTTTGAAGTTCCTGCAGTTTTCACTGTAAAACTGAGTTGGAGTTAGAACTTCCCCATATATATGTATGGAGTGGAGTTTGCAACTGAAAAGAAACTTTGTGTTCCCAACAAGCTAGGTGAAGGACGGCTTTCACACAAACTTATCTCTCAGAACTGAGCATGTGGAGAGACGTTCGTTCATCTAGCACAAATGGAACGGGTTGCAGGAGAAACTTTTTCTCTGGTTTCTCAGTCTGTTTCCTACTGCCGGTTTGAAGTTCCTGCATTTTTCACTGTAAAAACGAGTTGGAGCTAGAACCTCCCCATATATATGTATGAAGTGCAGTTTGCAACTGAAAAGAAACTTTGTGTTCCCAACAATCTAGATGAAGTACGGCTTTCGCACACACTTTTCTCTCAGAACTGAGCAGGTGGAGAGACTTTCGTTCATCTAGCACAAAGGGAACGGGTTGCAGGAGAAATTTTACTCTGGTTTCTCAGTCTGTTTCCTAGTGCCGGTTTGAAGTTCCTGCAGTTTTCACTGTAAAACCGAGTTGGAGCTAGTACCTCCCCATATATATGTATGGAGTGGAGTTTGCAAGTGAAAAGAAACTTTGCGTTCCCAACAAGCTAGGTGAAGGACGGCTTTCACACACACATATCTCTCAGAACTGAGCATGTGGAGAGACGTTCGTTCATCTAGCACAAAGGGAACGAGATGCAGGAGAAACATTTTCTCTGGTTTCTCAGTCTGTTTCCTAGTGCCGGTTTGATGTTCCTGCAGTTTTCAGTGTAAAACCGAGTTGGAGCTAGTACCTCACCTTATATATGTATGGTTTGGAGTTTGCAAGTGAAAAGAAACTTTGTTTTCCCAACAAGCTATGTGAAGTGCGGCTTTCACACTCACTTATCTCTCAGAACTGAGCATTTGGAGAGACGTTCGTTCATCTAGCACAAACGGAATGGGTTGCAGGAGAAACTTTTACTCTGGTTTCTCAGTCTGTTTCCTAGTGCCGGTTTGAAGTTCCTGCAGTTTTCACTGTAAAATTGAGTTGGAGTTAGAACTTCCCCATATATATTTATGGAGTGGAGTTTGCAACTGAAAAGAAACTTTGTGTTCCCTACAAGCTAGGTGAAGTACGGATTTCACACACATTTTTCTCTCAGAACTGAGCATGTGGAGAGACGTTCGTTCATCTAGCACTAAGGGAACGTGTTGCAGGAGAAACATTTACTCTGGTTTCTCAGTCTGTTTCCTAGTGCCGTTTTGAAGTTCCTTCAGTTTTCACTGTAAAACCGAGTTGGAGCTAGTTAATCCCCATATATATGTATGGATTGGAGATTGCAACTGAAAAGAAACTTTGTGTTCCCAACAAGCTAGGTGAAGGACGGCTTTCGCACACACTTATCTCTCAGAACTGAGTATGTGGAGAGACGTTCTTTCATCTAGCACAAAGGGAACGGGCTGCAGGGGAAACATTTATTCTGGTTTATCAGTCTGTTTCCTAATGCCGGTTTGAAGTTCCTACAGTTTTCACTGTAAAACCGAGTTGGAGCTATTACCTCCCCGTATATATTTATGGATTGGAGTTTGCAACTGAAAAGAAACTTTGTGTTCCCAACAAGCTAGGTGAAGGACGGATTTCACACACACTTTTCTCAGAACTGAGCATGTGGAGAGACGTTCGTTCATCTACCACAAAGGGAACGGTTTGCAGGAGGAACTTTTACTCTAGTTTCTCAGTCTGTTTCCTAGTGCCGGTTTGAAGTTCCTGCAGTTTTCACTGTAAAACCGAGTTGGAGCTAGTACCTCCCCATATGTATGTATGGATTGGAGTTTGCAACTGAAAACAAATTTGTGTTCCCAACAAGCTAGGTGTAGGACGGCTTTCACACACACTTATCTCTCAGAACTGAGCATGTGGAGAGACTTTCGTTCATCTAGCACAAAGTGAACGGGTTGCAGGGGAAACAAATACTCTGGTTTGTCAGACTGTTTCCTATTGCCGGTTTGAAGTTCCTGCATTTTTCACTGTAAAACCGAGTTGGAGATAGTACCTCCCCATATATATGTATGGATTGGAGTTTGCAAGTGAAAAGAAACTATGTGTTCCCACCAAGCTATGTGAAGGACGGCTTTCCCACACACTTATCTCTCAGAACTGAGCATGTGGAGAGACGTTCGTTCATCTTGCACAAATGGAACGGGTTGCATGAGAAACTTTTACTCTGTTTACTCAGTCTGTTTCCTAGTGCCGGATTGAAGTTCCTGCAGTTTTCACTGTAAAACCGATTTGGAGCTAGTACCACCCCATATATATGTATGGAGTGGAGATTACAAGTGAAAAGAAACTTTGTGTTCCCAACAAGCTAGGTGAAGGACGGCTTTCACACACACTTATCGCTCAGAACTGAGCATGTGGTGAGACGTTCATTCATCTAGCACAAAGGGAACTTGTTGCAGGAGAAACTTTTACTCTGTTTTCTCAGTCTGTTTCCTAGTGCCGGTTTGAAGTTCCTGCAGTTTTCACTGTAAAACCGAGTTGGAGCTAGAACCTCCCCATATATATGTATGAAGTGGGGTTTGCAAGTGAAAAGTTACTTTGTGTTCCCAAAAAGCTATGTGAAGTGCGGCTTTCACACACACTTATCTCTCAGAACTGAGCATGTGGAGAGACGTTCGTTCAACTAGCACATAGAGAACGGGTTGCAGGAGAAACTTTTACGCTGGTATCTCAGACTGTTTCTTAGTGCTGGTTTGAAATTCCTGCAGTTTTCACTGTAAAACCGAGTTGGAGTTAGAACCTGCCCATATATATTTATGGAGTGGAATTTGCAAGTGAAAAGAAACAGTGTTCCCAACAAGCTAGGTGAATGACGGCTTTCACACACACTTATCTCTCAGAACTGTGCATGTGGAGAGACGTTCTTTCATCTAGCACAAAGTGAACGGGTGGCAGGAGAAACTTTTACTCTGGTTTCTCAGTCTGTTTGCTAGTGCCGGTTTGAAGTTCCTGCAGTTTTCTCTGTAAAACAGAGTTGGAGCTAGTACCTCCCCATATATATGTATGGAGTGGGCTTTGCAACTGAAAAGAAACTTTGTGTTTCCAACAAGCTAGTTGAAGGACGGCTTTTACACACAATTTTCTCTCAGAACTGAGCATGTGGAGAGACGTTCTTTCATTTAGCACAAAGGGAATGGGATGCAGAATAAACTTTTACTCTGGTTTCTCAGTCTGTTTCCTAGTGCCGGTTTGAAGATCCTGCAGTTTTCACTGTAAACCCGAGTTGGAGCTAGTACCCTCCCTTACATACGTACGGAGTGGAGATTGCAAGTGAAAAGAAACTTTGTGTTCCCAACAAGCTAGGTGAAGGACGGCTTTCACACACACTTATCTCTCAGAACTGAGCATGTGGAGAGACGTTCGTTCAACTAGCACAAAGAGAACGGGTTGCAGGAGAAACTTTTACGCTGGTATCTCAGTCTGTTTCTTAGTGCCGGTTTGAAATTCCTGCAGTTTTCACTGTAAAACCGTGTTGGAGTTAGAACCTGCCCATATATATTTATGGAGTGGAGTTTGCAAGTGAAAAGAAAGAGTGTTCCCAACAAGCTAGTTGAAGGACGGCTTTCACACACACTTATCTCTCAGAACTGTGCATGTGGAGAGACGTTCTTTCATCTAGCACAAAGTGAACGGGTGGCAGGAGAAACTTTTACTCTGGTTTCTCAGTCTGTTTCCTAGTGCCGGTTTGAAGTTCCTGCAGTTTTCTCTGTAAAACAGAGTTGGAGCTAGTACCTACCCATATATATGTATGGAGTGGAGTTTGCAACTGAAAAGAAACTTTGTGTTTCCAACAAGCTAGTTGAAGGACGGCTTTCACACACACTTATCTCTCAGAACTGAGCATGTGGAGAGACGTCCTTTCATCTAGCACAAAGGGAATGGGATGCAGAATAAACTTTTACTCTGGTTTCCCTGTCTGTTTCCTAGTGCCGGTTTGAAGTTCCTGCAGTTTTCACTGTAAAACCGAGTTGGAGCTAGTACCCCCCCTTATATATGTATGGAGTGGAGATTGCAACTGAAAAGAATCTTTGTGTTCCCAACAAACTAGGTGAAGGACGGCTTTCACACAATTATCTCTCAGAACTGGGTATGTGGAGAGACGTTCGTTCATCTAGCACAAAGGGAACGGGTTGCAGGTGAAATTATTACTCTGGTTTCTCAGTCTGTTTCCTAGTGCCGGTTTGAAGTTCCTGCAGGTTTCACTGTAAAACAGAGTTGGAGCAAGTACCTCCCTATATATATGTAAGGAGTGGAGTTTGCAAGTGAAAAGAAACTTTGTGTTCCCAACAAGCTAGGTGAAGGACGGCTTTCACACACACTTATCTCTCAGGACTGAGCATGTGGAGAGACGTTCGTTCAACTAGCACAAAGAGAACGGGTTGCAGGAGAAACTTTTACTCTGGTATCTCAGTCTGTTTCCTAGTGCCGGTTTGAAGTTCCTGCACTTTTCACTGTAAAACCGAGTTGGAGCTTGTACCTCCCCATATATATGTATGGAGTGGAGTTTGCAAGTGAAAAGAAACTTTGTTTTCCCAACAAGCTAGGTGAAGGACGGCTTACACACACACTTTTCTCTCAGAACTGAGCATGTGTGGAGACATTCGTTCATCTAGCACAAAGGGAACAGGTTGCAGGAGAAATTTTTACTCTTGTTTCTCATTCTGTTTCCTAGTGCCGGTTTGAAGTTCCTGCAGTTTTCACTGTAAAACCGAGTTGGAGCTAGAACCTCCCCATATATATATATGGAGTGGAGTTTGCAACTGAAAAGAAACTTTGTGTTCCCAACAAGCTAGGTGAAGGACGGCTTTCACACACACTTATCTCTCAGAACTGAGCATGTCGGGAGACGTTCTTTCATCTAGCACAAAGGGAACGGTATGCAGGAGAAACTTTTACTCTGGATTCTCAGTCTGTTTCCTAGTGCCGGTTTGAAGTTCCTGCAGTTTTCACTGTAAAACCGAGTTGGAGCTAGTACCTCCCTATATATATGTATGGAGTGGAGTTAGCAACTGAAAAGAATCTTTGTGTTCCCAACAACTTAGGTGAAGGAAGGCTTTCACACACACTTATCTCTCAGAACAGAACATGTGGAGAAACGTTCGTTCATCTAGCCAAAGGGAACGGGTTGCAGGAGAAACTTTTACTTTGGTTTCTCAGTCTGTTTCCTAGTGCCGGTTTGAAGTTCCTGCAGTTTTCAGTGTAAAACCGAGTTGGAGCTAGAACCTCCCCATATATATGTATGGAGTGGAGTTGGCAACCGAAAAGAAATTTTGTGTTCCAAACAAGCTAGGTGAAGGACGGCTTTCACACACAATTATCTCTCAGAACTGAGCATGTGGAGAGACGTTCGTTCATCTAGCACAAAGGGAACGGTTTGCAGGATAAACTTTTACTCTGGTTTCTCAGTTGTTTCCTAGTGCCCGTTTGAAGTTCCTGCAGTTTTCACTGTAAAACCGAGTTGGAGCTAGTACCTCCCCATAAATATGTATGGAGTGGAGTTTGAAACTGAAAAGAATCTTTGTGTTCCCAACAAGCTAGGTGAAGGACGCCTTTCACACACACTTATCTCTCAGAACTGAGCATGTGGAGAGACGTTCGTTCAACTAGCACAAAGAGAACGGGTTGCAGGAGAAACTTTTACGCTGGTATCTCAGTCTGTTTCTTAGTGCCGGTTTGAAGTTCCTGCAGTTTTCACAGTAAAACCGAGTTGGAGCTAGAACCTCCCCATATATATGTATGGAGAGGGGTTTGCAAGTGAAAACAAACTTTGTGTTCCCAAAAAGCTAGGTGAAGTACGGCTTTCACACACACTTATCTCTCAGAACTGAGCATGTGGAGAGAAGTTCGTTCATCTAGCACAAAGTGAACGGGTTGCAGGGAAAAATTTTACTCTGGTTTCTCAGTCTGTTTCCTAGTGCCGGTTTGAATTTCCTGCAGTTTTCACTATAAAACCGATTTGGAGCTTTTATCTTCCCATATATATGTATGGACTGGAGTTTGCAAGTGAAAAGAAACTTTGTGTTCCCAACAAGCTAGGTGAAGGACGGCTTTCACACACACTTATCCCTCAGAACTGAGCATGTGGAGAGACGTTCGTTCATCTAGCACAAAGGGAACGGTTTGCAGGAGAATCTTTTACTCTGGTTTCTCTGTCCGTTTCCTAGTGCCGGTTTGAAGTTCCTGCAGTTTTCACTGTAAAACCGAGTTGGAGCTTGTATCTCCCCATATAAATGTATGGAGTGGAGTTTGCAAGTGAAAAGAAACTTTGTGTTCCCAACAACCTAGGTGAAGGACGGCTTTCACACACACTAATTTCTCAGAACTGATCATGTGGAGAGACATTCTTTCATCTAGCACAAAGGGAACGGGATGCAGGAGAAACTTTTACTCTGGTTTCTCAGTCTGTTTCCTAGTGCCGCTTTGAAGTTCCTGCAGTTTTCACTGTAAAACCGAGTTGGAGCTAGTACCTCCCCATATATATGTATGGATTTGAGTTTGCAACTGAAAAGAATCTTTGTTTTCCCAACAAGCTAGGTGAAGTACGGCTTTCACACACACTTATCTCTCAGAACTGAGCATGTGGAGAGAAGATCGTTCATCTAGCACAAAGGGAACGGGTTGCAGGAAAAACTTTTACTCTGGTTTCTCAGTCTGTTTCCTAGTGCCGTTTTGAAGTTCCTGCAGTTTTCACTGTAAAACCGATTTGGAGCTTGTACCTCCCCATATATATGTATGGACTGGAGTTTGCAAGTGAAAAGAAACTTTGTGTTCCCAACAAGCTAGGTGAAGGACGGCTTTCACACACACTTGTCTCTCAGAACTGAGCATGTGGAGAGACGTTCGTTCATCTAACACAAAGGGATCGGGTTGCAGGAGAAACTTTTACTCTGGTTTCTCTGTCCGTTTCCTAGTGCCGGTTTGAAGTTCCTGCAGTTTTCACTGTAAAACCGATTTGGAGCTAGTACCTGCCCATATATATGTATGGAGTGGAGTTTGCAAGTGAAAAGGAACTTTGTGTTCCCTACAAGCTAGGTGAAGTACGGCTTTCACACACACTTATCTCTCAGAACTTAGCATGTGGAGAGACGTTCGTTCATCTAGCACAAAGGGAACGGGTTGCAGGAGAAACTTTTACTCTGGTTTCTCAGTCTGTTTCCTAGTGCCGGTTTGAAGTTCCTGCAGTTTTCACTGTAAAACCGAATTGGAGCTAGTACCTCCCCATATATATGTATGGAGTGGAGTTAGCAAGTGAAAAGAAACTTTGTTTTCCCAACAAGCTATGTGTAGGATGGCATTCACACATACTAATCTCTCAGAACTGAGCATGTGGAGAGACGTTCGTTCATCTAGCACAAAAGGAACGGGTTGCAGGAGAAACTTTTACTCTGGTTTCTCAGTCTGTTTCCTAGTGCCGGTTTGAAGTTCCTGCAGTTTTCACTGTGAAACCGAGTTGGAGCTAGTACCTCCCCATATATATGTATGGAGTGTAGTTTGCAAGTGAAAAGAAACTTTGTGTTCCCAACAAGTTATGTGAAGGACGGCTTAAACACTTACTTATCTCTCAGAACTGAGCATGTGGTGAGACGTTCGTTTATCTAGCACAAAAGGAACGGGTTGGAGGAGAAACTTTACTCTGTTTTCTCAGTCTGTTTCCTAGTGCCGGTTTGAAGTTCCTGCAGTTTTCACTATAAAACCGAGTTGGAACTTGTACCTCCCCATATATATGTATGGAGTGTAGTTTGCAAGTGAAAAGAAACTTTGTGTTCCCAACAAGCTAGGTGAAGGACGGCTTAAACACATACTTATCTCTCAGAACTGAGCATGTGGATAGACGTTCGTTCATCTTGCACAAAGGGAACAGGTTGCAGGAGAAACTTTTACTCTGGTATCTCAGTCTTTTTCCTAGTGCCGGGTTGAAGTTCCTGCAGTTTTCACTGTAAAACCGAGTTGGAGTTAGAACCTCCTCATATATATGTATGGAGTGGAGTTTGCAACTGAAAAGAAACTTTGTTTTCCCAACAAGCTAGGTGAAGGACGTCTTTCACACACACTTATCTCTCAGAACTGAGCATGTGGAGAGACGTTCGTTCATCTAGCACAAAGGGAACGGGTTGCAGGAGAAAATTTTCTCTGGTTTCTCAGTCTGTTTCCTAGTGCCGGTTTGAAGTTCCTGCATTTTTCACTGTAAAAACGAGTTGGAGCTAGAACCTCCCCATATATATGTATGGAGTGCAGTTTGCAACTGTAAAGGAACTTTGTGTTCCCAACAATCTAGATGAAGTACGGCTTTCACACACACTTATCTCTCAGAACTGAGCAGGTGGAGAGACGTTCGTTCATCTAGCACAAAGGGAACGGGTTGCAGGAGAAATTTTACTCTGGTTTCTCAGTCTGTTTCCTAGTGCCGGTTTGAAGTTCCTGCAGTTTTCACAGTAAAACCGAGTTGGAGCTAGTACCTCCCCATATATATGTATGGATTGGAGTTTGCAAGTGAAAAGAAACTTTGCGTTCCCAACAAGCTAGGTGAAGGACGGCTTTCACACACACTTTTCTCTCAGAACTGAGCATGTGGAGAGACGTTCGTTCATCTAGCACTAAGGTAACGGTTTGCAGGAGAAACATTTACTCTGGTTTCTCAGTCTGTTTCCTAGTGCCGGTTTGAAGTTCCTGCATTTTTCACTGTAAAACCGAGTTGGAGCTAGTACCTCCCCATATGTATGTATGGATTGGAGTTTTCAACTGAAAAGAAATTTTGTGTTCCCAACAAGCTAGGTGAAGGACGGCTTTCACACACACTTATCTCTCAGAACTGAGCATGTGGAGAGACGTTCGTTCATCTAGCACAAAGGGAACGGGTTGCAGGAGAAACTTTTACTCTGGTTTCTCAGTCTGTTTCCTAGTGCCGGTTTGAAGTTCCTGCAGTTTTCACTGTAAAACCGAATTGGAGCTAGTACCTCCCCATATATATGTATGGAGTGGAGTTAGCAAGTGAAAAGAAACTTTGTTTTCCCAACAAGCTATGTGTAGGATGGCATTCACACATACTTATCTCTCAGAACTGAGCATGTGGAGAGACGTTCGTTCATCTAGCACAAAAGGAACGGGTTGCAGGAGAAACTTTTACTCTGGTTTCTCAGTCTGTTTCCTAGTGCCGGTTTGAAGTTCCTGCAGTTTTCACTGTGAAACCGAGTTGGAGCTAGTACCTCCCCATATATATGTATGGAGTGTAGTTTGCAAGTGAAAAGAAACTTTGTGTTCCCAACAAGTTATGTGAAGGACGGCTTAAACACTTACTTATCTCTCAGAACTGAGCATGTGGTGAGACGTTCGTTTATCTAGCACAAAAGGAACGGGTTGGAGGAGAAACTTTACTCTGTTTTCTCAGTCTGTTTCCTAGTGCCGGTTTGAAGTTCCTGCAGTTTTCACTATAAAACCGAGTTGGAGCTTGTACCTCCCCATATATATGTATGGAGTGTAGTTTGCAAGTGAAAAGAAACTTTGTGTTCCCAACAAGCTAGGTGAAGGACGGCTTAAACACATACTTATCTCTCAGAAATGAGCATGTGGATAGACGTTCGTTCATCTAGCACAAAGGGAACAGGTTGCAGGAGAAACTTTTACTCTGGTATCTCAGTCTTTTTCCTAGTGCCGGGTTGAAGTTCCTGCAGTTTTCACTGTAAAACCGAGTTGGAGTTAGAACCTCCTCATATATATGTATGGAGTGGAGTTTGCAACTGAAAAGAAACTTTGTGTTCCCAACAAGCTAGGTGAAGGACGGCTTTCACACACACTTATCTCTCAGAACTGAGCATGTGGAGAGACTTTCTTTCATCTAGCACAAAGTGAACGGGTTGCAGGGGAAACTAATACTCTGGTTTCTCAGACTGTTTCCTATTGCCGGTTTGAAGTTCCTGCAGTTTTCACTGTAAAACCGAGTTGGAGCTAGTACATCCCCATATATATGTATGGAGTGGAGTTTGCAAGTGAAAAGAAACTATGTGTTCCCACCAAGCTATGTGAAGGACGGCTTTCCCACACACTTATCTCTCAGAACTGAGCATGTGGAGAGACGTTCGTTCATCTTGCACAAATGGAACGGGTTGCAGGAGAAACTTTTACTCTGTTTACTCAGTCTGTTTCCTAGTGCCGGATTGAAGTTCCTGCAGTTTTCACTGTAAAACCGAGTTGGAGCTAGTACCTCCCCATAAATATGTATGGAGTGGAGTTTGCAACTGAAAAGAATCTTTGTGTTCCCAACAAGCTAGGTGAAGGACGCCTTTCACACACACTTAACTCTCAGACCTGAGCATGTGGAGAGACGTTCTTTCATCTAGCACAAAGTGAACAGGTGGCAGGGGAAACTTTTACTCTGGTTTCTCAGTCTGTTTCCTAGTGCCGGTTTGAAGTTCCTGCAGTTTTCTCTGTAAAACAGAGTTGGAGCTAGTACCTCCCCATATATATGTATGGAGTGTACTTTGCAACTGAAAAGAAACTTTGTGTTTCCAACAAGCTAGTTGAAGGACGGCTTTCACACACAATTATCTCTCAGAACTGAGCATGAGGAGAGACGTTCTTTCATCTAGCACAAAGGGAACGGGATGCAGAATAAACTTTTACTCTGGTTTCTCAGTCTTTTTCCTAGTGCCGGTTTGAAGTTCATGCAGTTTTCACTGTAAAACCGAGTTGGAGCTAGTACCCTCCCTTATATATGTATGGAGTGGAGATTGCAAGTGAAAAGAAACTTTGTGTTCCGAAAAAGCTAGGTGAAGGACGGCTTACACACACACATATCTCTCAGAACTGAGCATGTGGCGAGACGTTCGTTCATCTAGCACAAAGGGAACAGGTTGCAGGGGAAATTTTTACTCTGGTTTCTCAGTCTGTTTCCTAGTGCCGGTTTGAAGTTCCTGCAGTTTTCACTTAAAAACGAGTTGGAGCTAGAACCCCCCCATATATATGTATGGAGTGGAGTTTGCAACTTAAAAGAAACTTTGTGTTCCCAACAAGCTAGGTGAAGGACGGCTTTCACTCACACTTATCTCTCAGAACTGAGCATGTCGGGAGACGTTCTTTCATCTAGCACAAAGGGAACGGTATGCAGGAGAATCTTTTCTCTGGTTTCTCAGTCTGTTTCCTAGTGCCGGTTTGAAGTTCCTGCAGTTTTCACTGTAAAACCGAGTTGGAGCTAGTACCACCCCATATATATGTATGGAGTGGAGATTACAAGTGAAAAGAAACTTTGTGTTCCCAACAAGCTAGGTGAAGGTCGGCTTTCACACACACTTATCTCTCAGAACTGAGCCTGTGGAGAGACGTTCATTCATTTAGCACAAAGGGAACTTGATGCAGGAGAAACTTTTACTCTGTTTTCTCAGTCTGTTTCCTAGTGCCGGTTTGAAGTTCCTGCAGTTTTCACTGTAAAACAGAGTTGGAGCTAGTACCTCCCCATATATATGTATGCAGTGTAGTTTGCAAGTGAAAAGAAACTTTGTGTTCCCAACAAGCTAGGTGAAGGACGGCTTAAACACATACTTATCTCTCAGAACTGAGCATGTGTATAGACGTTCGTTCATCTAGCACAAAGGGAACAGGTTGCAGGAGAAACTTTTACTCTGGTATCTCAGTCTGTTTCCTAGTGCCGGGTTGAAGTTCCTGCAGCTTTCACTGTAAAACCGTGTTGGAGTTAGAACCTCCTCATATATATGTATGGAGTGGAGTTTGCAACTGAAAAGAAACTTTGTGTTCCCAACAAGCTAGGTTAAGGACGGCTTTCACACACAATTATCTCTCAGAACTGAGCATGTCGGGAGACGTTCGTTCATCTAGTACCAAGGGAACAGGTTGCAGGAGAAATTTTACTCTGGTTTCTCAGTCTGTTTCCTAGTGCCGGTTTGAAGTTCCTGCAGTTTTCACTGTAAAACCGAGTTGGAGCTAGTACCTCCCCATATATATGTATGGAGTGGAGTTTGCAAGTGAAAAGAAACTTTGCATTCCCAACAAGCTAGGTGAAGGACGGCTTTCACACACACATATCTCTCAGAACTGAGCATGTGGAGAGACGTTCGTTCATCTAGCACAAAGGGAACGGGATGCAGGAGAAACTTTTTCTCTGGTTTCTCAGTCTGTTTCCTAGTGTCGGTTTGATGTTCCTGCAGTTTTCAGTGTAAAACAGAGTTGGAGCTAGTACCTCACCTTATATATGTATGGTTTGGAGTTTGCAAGTGAAAAGAAACTTTGTTTTCCCAACAAGCTATGTGAAGTGCGGCTTTCACACACACTTATCTCTCAGAACTGAGCATTTGGAGAGACGTTCGTTCATCTAGCACAAAGGGAATGGGTTGCAGGAGAAACTTTTACTCTGGTTTCTCAGTCTGTTTCCTAGTGCCGGTTTGAAGTTCCTGCAGATTTCACTGTAAACCTGAGTTGGAGTTAGAATTTCCCCATATATATCTATGGAGTGGAGTTTGCAACTGAAAAGAAACTTTGTGTTCCCTACAAGCTAGGTGAAGTACGGATTTCACACACATTTTTCTCTCAGAACTGAGCATGTGGAGAGACGTTCGTTCATCTAGAACAAAGGGAACGGGCTGCAGGAGAAACTTTTATTCTGTTTTCTCAGTCTGTTTCCTAATGCCGGTTTGAAGTTCCTACAGTTTTCACTGTAAAACAGAGTTGGAGCTATTACCTCCCCGTATATATTTATGGATTGGAGTTTGCAACTGAAAAGAAACTTTGTGTTCCCAACAAGCTAGGTGAAGGACGGATTTCACACACTCTTTTGTCTCAGAACTGAGCATGTGGAGAGACGTTCGTTCATCTAGCACAAAGGGAACGGTTTGCAGGAGAAACTTTTACTCTGGTTTCTCAGTCTGTTTCCTAGTGCCGGTTTGAAGTTCCTGCATTTTTCACTGTAAAAGCGAGTTGGAGCTAGTACCTCCCCATATGTATGTATGGATTGGAGTTTGCAACTGAAAAGAAATTTTGTGTTCCCAACAAGCTAGGTGAAGGACGGCTTTCACACACACTTATCTCTCAGAACTGAGCATGTGGCGAGACGTTCGTTCATCTAGCACAAATGGAACAGGTTGCAGGGGAAATTTTTACTCTGGTTTCTCAGTCTGTTTCCTAGTGCCGGTTTGAAGTTCCTGCAGTTTTCACTTAATAACGAGTTGGAGCTAGAACCCCCCCATATATATGTATGGAGTGGAGTTTGCAACTTAAAAGAAACTTTGTGTTCCCAACAAGCTAGGTGAAGGACGGCTTTCACACACACTTATCTCTCAGAACTGAGCATGTCGGGAGACGTTCTTTCATCTAGCACAAAGGGAACGGTATGCAGGAGAATCTTTTCTCTGGTTTCTCAGTCTGTTTCCTAGTGCCGGTTTGAAGTTCCTGCAGTTTTCACTGTAAAACCGAGTTGGAGCTAGTACCACCCCATATATATGTATGGAGTGGAGATTACAAGTGAAAAGAAACTTTGTGTTCCCAACAAGCTAGGTGAAGTTCGGCTTTCACACACACTTATCTCTCAGAACTGAGCCTGTGGAGAGACGTTCATTCATTTAGCACAAAGGGAACTTGTTGCAGGAGAAACTTTTACTCTGTTTTCTCAGTCTGTTTCCTAGTGCCGGTTTGAAGTTCCTGCAGTTTTCACTGTAAAACAGAGTTGGAGCTAGTACCTCCCCATATATATGTATGCAGTGTAGTTTGCAAGTGAAAAGAAACTTTGTGTTCCCAACAAGCTAGGTGAAGGACGGCTTAAACACATACTTATATCTCAGAACTGAGCATGTGTATAGACGTTCGTTCATCTAGCACAAAGGGAACAGGTTGCAGGAGAAACTTTTACTCTGATATCTCAGTCTGTTTCCTAGTGCCGGGTTGAAGTTCCTGCAGTTTTCACTGTAAAACCGTGTTGGAGTTAGAACCTCCTCATATATATGTATGGAGTGGAGTTTGCAACTGAAAAGAAACTTTGTGTTCCCAACAAGCTAGGTGAAGGACGGCTTTCACACACAATTATCTCTCAGAACTGAGCATGTCGGGAGACGTTCGTTCATCTAGTACAAAGGGAACAGGTTGCAGGAGAAATTTTACTCTGGTTTCTCAGTCTGTTTCCTAGTGCCGGTTTGAAGTTCCTGCAGTTTTCACAGTAAAACCGAGTTGGAGCTAGTACCTCCCCATATATATGTATGGAGTGGAGTTTGCAAGTGAAAAGAAACTTTGCGTTCCCAACAAGCTAGGTGAAGGACGGCTTTCACACACACATATCTCTCAGAACTGAGCATGTGGAGAGACGTTCGTTCATCTAGCACAAAGGGAACGGGATGCAGGAGAAACTTTTCTCTGGTTTCTCAGTCTGTTTCCTAGTGCCGGTTTGATGTTCCTGCAGTTTTCAGTGTAAAACAGAGTTGGAGCTAGTACCTCACCTTATATATGTATGGTTTGGAGTTTGCAAGTGAAAAGAAACTTTGTTTTCCCAACAAGCTATGTGAAGTGCGGCTTTCACACACACTTATCTCTCAGAACTGAGCATTTGGAGAGACGTTCGTTCATCTAGCACAAAGGGAATGGGTTGCAGGAGAAACTTTTACTCTGGTTTCTCAGTCTGTTTCCTAGTGCCGGTTTGATGTTCCTGCAGTTTTCACTGTAAACTTGAGTTGGAGTTAGAATTCCCCATATATATCTATGGAGTGGAGTTTGCAACTGAAAAGAAACTTTGTGTTCCCTACAAGCTAGGTGAAGTACGGATTTCACACACATTTTTCTCTCAGAACTGAGCATGTGGAGAGACGTTCGTTCATCTAGAACAAAGGGAACGGGCTGCAGGAGAAACTTTTATTTTGTTTTCTCAGTCTGTTTCCTAATGCCGGTTTGAAGTTCCTGCAGTTTTCTCTGTAAAACAGAGTTGGAGCTAGTACCTCCCCATATATATGTATGGAGTGGAGTTTGCAACTGAAAAGAAACTTTGTTTTCCCAACAAGCTAGGTGAAGGACGTCTTTCACACACACTTATCTCTCAGAACTGAGCATGTGGAGAGACGTTCGTTCATCTAGCACAAAGGGAACGGGTTGCAGGAGAAACTTTTTCTCTGGTTTCTCAGTCTGTTTCCTAGTGCCGGTTTGAAGTTCCTGCATTTTTCACTGTAAAAACGAGTTGGAGCTAGAACCTCCCCATACATATATATGGAGTGCAGTTTGCAACTGAAAAGGAACTTTGTGTTCCCAACAATCTAGATGAAGTACGGCTTTCACACACACTTATCTCTCAGAACTGAGCAGGTGGAGAGACGTTCGTTCATCTAGCACAAAGGGAACGGGTTGCAGGAGAAATTTTACTCTGGTTTCTCAGTCTGTTTCCTAGTGCCGGTTTGAAGTTCCTGCAGTTTTCACAGTAAAACCGAGTTGGAGCTAGTACATCCCCATATATATGTATGGATTGGAGTTTGCAAGTGAAAAGAAACTTTGCGTTCCCAACAAGCTAGGTGAAGGACGGCTTTCACACACACTTTTCTCTCAGAACTGAGCATGTGGAGAGACGTTCGTTCATCTAGCACAAAGGGAACGGTTTCCAGGAGAAACATTTACTCTGGTTTCTCAGTCTGTTTCCTAGTGCCGGTTTGAAGTTCCTGCATTTTTCACTGTAAAACCGAGTTGGAGCTAGTACCTCCCCATATGTATGTATGGATTGGAGTTTTCAACTGAAAAGAAATTTTGTGTTCCCAACAAGCTAGGTGAAGTACGGCTTTCACACACACTTATCTCTCAGAACTGAGCATGTGGAGAGACGTTCGTTCATCTAGCACAAAGGGAACGGGTTGCAGGAGAAACTTTTACTCTGGTTTCTCAGTCTGTTTCCTAGTGCCGGTTTGAAGTTCCTGCAGTTTTCACTGTAAAACCGAATTGGAGCTAGTACCTCCCCATATATATGTATGGAGTGGAGTTAGCAAGTGAAAAGAAACTTTGTTTTCCCAACAAGCTATGTGTAGGATGGCATTCACACATACTTATCTCTCAGAACTGAGCATGTGGAGAGACGTTTGTTCATCTAGCACAAAAGGAACGGGTTGCAGGAGAAACTTTTACTCTGGTTTCTCAGTCTGTTTCCTAGTGCCGGTTTGAAGTTCCTGCAGTTTTCACTGTGAAACCGAGTTGGAGCTAGTACCTCCCCATATATATGTATGGAGTGTAGTTTGCAAGTGAAAAGAAACTTTGTGTTCCCAACAAGTTATGTGAAGGACGGCTTAAACACTTACTTATCTCTCAGAACTGAGCATGTGGTGAGACGTTCGTTTATCTAGCACAAAAGGAACGGGTTGGAGGAGAAACTTTACTCTGTTTTCTCAGTCTGTTTCCTAGTGCCGGTTTGAAGTTCCTGCAGTTTTCACTATAAAACCGAGTTGGAGCTTGTACCTCCCCATATATATGTATGGAGTGTAGTTTGCAAGTGAAAAGAAACTTTGTGTTCCCAACAAGCTAGGTGAAGGACGGCTTAAACACATACTTATCTCTCAGAACTGAGCATGTGGATAGACGTTCGTTCATCTAGCACAAAGGGAACAGGTTGCAGGAGAAACTTTTACTCTGGTATCTCAGTCTTTTTCCTAGTGCCGGGTTGAAGTTCCTGCAGTTTTCACTGTAAAACCGAGTTGGAGTTAGAACCTCCTCATATATATGTATGGAGTGGAGTTTGCAACTGAAAAGAAACTTTGTTTTCCCAACAAGCTAGGTGAAGGACGTCTTTCACACACACTTATCTCTCAGAACTGAGCATGTGGAGAGACGTTCGTTCATCTAGCACAAAGGGAACGGGTTGCAGGAGAAACTTTTTCTCTGGTTTCTCAGTCTGTTTCCTAGTGCCGGTTTGAAGTTCCTGCATTTTTCACTGTAAAAACGAGTTGGAGCTAGAACCTCCCCATATATATGTATGGAGTGCAGTTTGCAACTGAAAAGAAACTTTGTGTTCCCAACAATCTAGATGAAGTACGGCTTTCACACACACTTATCTCTCAGAACTGAGCAGGTGGAGAGACGTTCGTTCATCTAGCACAAAGGGAACGGGTTGCAGGAGAAATTTTACTCTGGTTTCTCAGTCTGTTTCCTAGTGCCGGTTTGAAGTTCCTGCAGTTTTCACAGTAAAACCGAGTTGGAGCTAGTACCTCCCCATATATATGTATGGATTGGAGTTTGAAAGAGAAAAGAAACTTTGCGTTCCCAACAAGCTAGGTGAAGGACGGCTTTCACACACACTTTTCTCTCAGAACTGAGCATGTGGAGAGACGTTCGTTCATCTAGCACAAAGGGAACGGTTTGCAGGAGAAACATTTACTCTGGTTTCTCAGTCTGTTTCCTAGTGCCGGTTTGAAGTTCCTGCATTTTTCACTTTAAAACCGAGTTGGAGCTAGTACCTCCCCATATGTATGTATGGATTGGAGTTTTCAACTGAAAAGAAATTTTGTGTTCCCAACAAGCTAGGTGAAGGACGGCTTTCACACACACTTATCTCTCAGAACTGAGCATGTGGAGAGACTTTCTTTCATCTAGCACAAAGTGAACGGGTTGCAGGGGAAACTAATACTCTGGTTTCTCAGACTGTTTCCTATTGCCGGTTTGAAGTTCCTGCAGTTTTCACTGTAAAACCGAGTTGGAGCTAGTACATCCCCATATATATGTATGGAGTGGAGTTTGCAAGTGAAAAGAAACTATGTGTTCCCACCAAGCTATGTGAAGGACGGCTTTCCCACACACTTATCTCTCAGAACTGAGCATGTGGAGAGACGTTCGTTCATCTTGCACAAATGGAACGGGTTGCAGGAGAAACTTTTACTCTGTTTACTCAGTCTGTTTCCTAGTGCCGGATTGAAGTTCCTGCAGTTTTCACTGTAAAACCGAGTTGGAGCTAGTACCTCCCCATAAATATGTATGGAGTGGAGTTTGCAACTGAAAAGAATCTTTGTGTTCCCAACAAGCTAGGTGAAGGACGCCTTTCACACACACTTAACTCTCAGACCTGAGCATGTGGAGAGACGTTCTTTCATTTAGCACAAAGTGAACAGGTGGCAGGGGAAACTTTTACTCTGGTTTCTCAGTCTGTTTCCTAGTGCCGGTTTGAAGTTCCTGCAGTTTTCTCTGTAAAACAGAGTTGGAGCTAGTACCTCCCCATATATATGTATGGAGTGGACTTTGCAACTGAAAAGAAACTTTGTGTTTCCAACAAGCTAGTTGAAGGACGGCTTTCACACACAATTATCTCTCAGAACTGAGCATGAGGAGAGACGTTCTTTCATCTAGCACAAAGGGAACGGGATGCAGAATAAACTTTTACTCTGGTTTCTCAGTCTTTTTCCTAGTGCCGGTTTGAAGTTCATGCAGTTTTCACTGTAAAACCGAGTTGGAGCTAGTACCCTCCCTTATATATGTATGGAGTGGAGATTGCAAGTGAAAAGAAACTTTGTGTTCCGAAAAAGCTAGGTGAAGGACGGCTTACACACACACATATCTCTCAGAACTGAGCATGTGGCGAGACGTTCGTTCATCTAGCACAAAGGGAACAGTTTGCAGGGGAAATTTTTACTCTGGTTTCTCAGTCTGTTTCCTAGTGCCGGTTTGAAGTTCCTGCAGTTTTCACTTAAAAACGAGTTGGAGCTAGAACCCCCCCATATATATGTATGGAGTGGAGTTTGCAACTTAAAAGAAACTTTGTGTTCCCAACAAGCTAGGTGAAGGACGGCTTTCACTCACACTTATCTCTCAGAACTGAGCATGTCGGGAGACGTTCTTTCATCTAGCACAAAGGGAACGGTATGCAGGAGAATCTTTTCTCTGGTTTCTCAGTCTGTTTCCTAGTGCCGGTTTGAAGTTCCTGCAGTTTTCACTGTAAAACCGAGTTGGAGCTAGTACCACCCCATATATATGTATGGAGTGGAGATTACAAGTGAAAAGAAACTTTGTGTTCCCAACAAGCTAGGTGAAGGTCGGCTTTCACACACACTTATCTCTCAGAACTGAGCCTGTGGAGAGACGTTCATTCATTTAGCACAAAGGGAACTTGTTGCAGGAGAAACTTTTACTCTGTTTTCTCAGTCTGTTTCCTAGTGCCGGTTTGAAGTTCCTGCAGTTTTCACTGTAAAACAGAGTTGGAGCTAGTACCTCCCAATATATATGTATGCAGTGTAGTTTGCAAGTGAAAAGAAACTTTGTGTTCCCAACAAGCTAGGTGAAGGACGGCTTAAACACATACTTATCTCTCAGAACTGAGCATGTGTATAGACGTTCGTTCATCTAGCACAAAGGGAACAGGTTGCAGGAGAAACTTTTACTCTGGTTTCTCAGTCTGTTTCCTAGTGCCGGTTTGAAGTTCCTGCAGTTTTCACTGTAAAACCGAGTTGGATTTAGTACCTCCCCATATATATGTATGGAGTGGAGTTTGCAAGTGAAAAGAAACTTTGCATTCCCAACAAGCTAGGTGAAGGACGGCTTTCACACACACATATCTCTCAGAACTGAGCATGTGGAGAGACGTTCGTTCATCTAGCACAAAGGGAACGGGATGCAGGAGAAACTTTTTCTCTGGTTTCTCAGTCTGTTTCCTAGTGTCGGTTTGATGTTCCTGCAGTTTTCAGTGTAAAACAGAGTTGGAGCTAGTACCTCACCTTATATATGTATGGTTTGGAGTTTGCAAGTGAAAAGAAACTTTGTTTTCCCAACAAGCTATGTGAAGTGCGGCTTTCACACACACTTATCTCTCAGAACTGAGCATTTGGAGAGACGTTCGTTCATCTAGCACAAAGGGAATGGGTTGCAGGAGAAACTTTTACTCTGGTTTCTCAGTCTGTTTCCTAGTGCCGGTTTGAAGTTCCTGCAGTTTTCACTGTAAACCTGAGTTGGAGTTAGAATTTCCCCATATATATCTATGGAGTGGAGTTTGCAACTGAAAAGAAACTTTGTGTTCCCTACAAGCTAGGTGAAGTACGGATTTCACACACATTTTTCTCTCAGAACTGAGCATGTGGAGAGACGTTCGTTCATCTAGAACAAAGGGAACGGGCTGCAGGAGAAACTTTTATTCTGTTTTCTCAGTCTGTTTCCTAATGCCGGTTTGAAGTTCCTACAGTTTTCACTGTAAAACAGAGTTGGAGCTATTACCTACCCGTATATATTTATGGATTGGAGTTTGCAACTGAAAAGAAACTTTGTGTTCCCAACAAGCTAGTTGAAGGACGGATTTCACACACTCTTTTGTCTCAGAACTGAGCATGTGGAGAGACGTTCGTTCATCTAGCACAAAGGGAACGGTTTGCAGGAGAAACTTTTACTCTGGTTTCTCAGTCTGTTTCCTAGTGCCGGTTTGAAGTTCCTGCATTTTTCACTGTAAAAGCGATTTGGAGCTAGTACCTCCCCATATGTATGTATGGATTGGAGTTTGCAACTGAAAAGAAATTTTGTGTTCCCAACAAGCTAGGTGAAGGACGGCTTTCACACACACTTATCTCTCAGAACTGAGCATGTGGCGAGACGTTCGTTCATCTAGCACAAATGGAACAGGTTGCAGGGGAAATTTTTACTCTGGTTTCTCAGTCTGTTTCCTAGTGCCGGTTTGAAGTTCCTGCAGTTTTCACTTAATAACGAGTTGGAGCTAGAACCCCCCCATATATATGTATGGAGTGGAGTTTGCAACTTAAAAGAAACTTTGTGTTCCCAACAAGCTAGGTGAAGGACGGCTTTCACACACACTTATCTCTCAGAACTGAGCATGTCGGGAGACGTTCTTTCATCTAGCACAAAGGGAACGGTATGCAGGAGAATCTTTTCTCTGGTTTCTCAGTCTGTTTCCTAGTGCCGGTTTGAAGTTCCTGCAGTTTTCACTGTAAAACCGAGCTGGAGCTAGTACCACCCCATATATATGTATGGAGTGGAGATTACAAGTGAAAAGAAACTTTGTGTTCCCAACAAGCTAGGTGAATTTCGGCTTTCACACACACTTATCTCTCAGAACTGAGCCTGTGGAGAGACGTTCATTCATTTAGCACAAAGGGAATTTGTTGCAGGAGAAACTTTTACTCTGTTTTCTCAGTCTGTTTCCTAGTGCCGGTTTGAAGTTCCTGCAGTTTTCACTGTAAAACAGAGTTGGAGCTAGTACCTCCCCATATATATGTATGCAGTGTAGTTTGCAAGTGAAAAGAAACTTTGTTTTCCCAACAAGCTAGGTGAAGGACGGCTTAAACACATACTTATATCTCAGAACTGAGCATGTGTATAGACGTTCGTTCATCTAGCACAAAGGGAACAGGTTGCAGGAGAAACTTTTACTCTGGTATCTCAGTCTGTTTCCTAGTGCCGGGTTGAAGTTCCTGCAGTTTTCACTGTAAAACCGTGTTGGAGTTAGAACCTCCTCATATATATGTATGGAGTGGAGTTTGCAACTGAAAAGAAACTTTGTGTTCCCAACAAGCTAGGTGAAGGACGGCTTTCACACACAATTATCTCTCAGAACTGAGCATGTCGGGAGACGTTCGTTCATCTAGTACAAAGGGAACAGGTTGCAGGAGAAATTTTACTCTGGTTTCTCAGTCTGTTTCCTAGTGCCGGTTTGAAGTTCCTGCAGTTTTCACAGTAAAACCGAGTTGGAGCTAGTACCTCCCCATATATATGTATGGAGTGGAGTTTGCAAGTGAAAAGAAACTTTGCGTTCCCAACAAGCTAGGTGAAGGACGGCTTTCACACACACATATCTCTCAGAACTGAGCATGTGGAGAGACGTTCGTTCATCTAGCACAAAGGGAACGGGATGCAGGAGAAACTTTTTCTCTGGTTTCTCAGTCTGTTTCCTAGTGCCGGTTTGATGTTCCTGCAGTTTTCAGTGTAAAACAGAGTTGGAGCTAGTACCTCACCTTATATATGTATGGTTTGGAGTTTGCAAGTGAAAAGAAACTTTGTTTTCCCAACAAGCTATGTGAAGTGCGGCTTTCACACACACTTATCTCTCAGAACTGAGCATTTGGAGAGACGTTCGTTCATCTAGCACAAAGGGAATGGGTTGCAGGAGAAACTTTTACTCTGGTTTCTCAGTCTGTTTCCTAGTGCCGGTTTGATGTTCCTGCAGTTTTCACTGTAAACCTGAGTTGGAGTTAGAATTCCCCATATATATCTATGGAGTGGAGTTTGCAACTGAAAAGAAACTTTGTGTTCCCTACAAGCTAGGTGAAGTACGGATTTCACACACATTTTTCTCTCAGAACTGAGCATGTGGAGAGACGTTCGTTCATCTAGAACAAAGGGAACGGGCTGCAGGAGAAACTTTTATTCTGTTTTCTCAGTCTGTTTCCTAATGCCGGTTTGAAGTTCCTACAGTTTTCAATGTAAAACAGAGTTGGAGCTATTACCTCCCCGTATATATTTATGGATTGGAGTTTGCAACTGAAAAGAAACTTTGTGTTCCCAACAAGCTAGGTGAAGGACGGCTTTCACACACACTTATCTCTCAGAACTGAGCCTGTGGAGAGACGTTCATTCATCTAGCACAAAGGGAACTTGTTGCAGGAGAAACTTTTACTCTGTTTTCTCAGTCTGTTTCCTAGTGCCGGTTTGAAGTTCCTGCAGTTTTCACTGTAAAACCGAGTTGGAGCTAGTACTTCCCCATATATATGTATGCAGTGGAGTTTGCAACTGAAAAGTAACTTTGTGTTCCCAACAAGCTAGGTTAAGGACGGCTTTCACACACAATTATCTCTCAGAACTGAGCATGTGGAGAGACGTTCGTTCATCTAGCACAAAGGGAACAGGTTGCAGGGGAAATTTTTACTCTGGTTTCTCAGTCTGTTTCCTAGTGCCGGTTTGAAGTTAATGCAGTTTTCACTGTAAAACCGATTTGGAGCTAATAACTCCCCATATATATGTATGGAGTGGAGTTTGCAAGTGAAAAGATACTTTGTGTTCCCAAAAAAGTAGGTGAAGGACGGCTTTCACACACAATTATCTCTCAGAACTGAGCCTGTGGAGAGACGTTCGTTCATCTAGCACAAATGGAACGGGTTGCAGGGGAAACTTTTACTCTGGTTTCTCAGTCTGTTTTTTAGTGCCCGTTTGAAGTTCCTGCAGTTTTCACTGTAAAACCGAGTTGGAGCTTGTACCTCCCCATAAATATGTATGGAGTGGAGTTTGCAACTGAAAAGAATCTTTGTGTTCCCAACAAGCTAGGTGAAGGACGCCTTTCACACACACTTATCTCTCAGAACTGAGCATGTGGAGAGACGTTCGTTCATCTAACACAAAGGGAACGCTTTGCAGGAGAAACTTTTACTCTGGATTCTCAGTCTGTTTCCCAGTGCCCGTTTGAAGTTTCTGCAATTTTCACTGTAAAACCGAGTTGGAGCTAGAACCTCCCCATATATATGTATGGAGAGGGGTTTGCAAGTGAAAAGATACTTTGTGTTCCCAAAAAGCTAGGTGAAGTACGGCTTTCACACACACTTATCTCTCAGAACTGAGCGTGTGGAGAGACGTTCGTTCAACTAGCACAAAGAGAACGGGTGGCAGGAGAAACTATTACGCTGTTATCTCAGTCTGTTTCCTAGTGCCGGTTTGAAGTTCCTGCAGTTTTCACTGTAAAACCGTGTTGGAATTAGAACCTGCCCATATATATTTATGGAGTGGAGTTTGCAAGTGAAAAGAAACAGTGTTCCCAACAAGCTAGGTGAAGGACGGCTTTCACACACACTTATCTCTCAGAACTGAGCATGTCGGGAGACGTTCTTTCATCTAGCACAAAGGGAACGGTATGCAGGACAATCTATTTCTCTGGTTTCTCAGTCTGTTTCCTAGTGCCGGTTTGAAGTTCCTGCAGTTTTCACTGTAAAACCGAGTTGGAGCTAGTACCACCCCATATATATGTATGGAGTGGAGATTACAAGTGAAAAGAAACTTTGTGTTCCCAACAAGCTAGGTGAAGGACGGCTTTCACACACACTTATCTCTCAGAACTGAGCCTGTGTAGAGACGTTCATTCATCTAGCACAAAGGGAACTTGTTGCAGGAGAAACTTTTACTCTGTTTTCTCAGTCTGTTTCCTAGTGCCGGTTTGAAGTTCCTGCAGTTTTCAGTGTAAAACCGAGTTGGTGCTAGTACCTCCCCATATATATGTATGCAGTGGAGTTTGCAACTGAAAAGAAACTTTGTGTTCTCAACAAGCTATGTTAAGGACGGCTTTCACACACAATTATCTCTCAGAACTGAGCATGTGGAGAGACGTTCGTTCATCTAGCACAAAGGGAACAGGTTGCAGGGGAAATTTTTACTCTGGTTTCTCAGTCTGTTTCCTAGTGCCGGTTTGAAGTTCCTGCAGTTTTCACTGTAAAACCGAGTTGGAGCTAATACCTCCCCATATATATGTATGGAGTGGAGTTTGCAAGTGAAAAGATACTTTGTGTTCCCAAAAAACTAGGTGAAGGACGGCTTTCACACACAATTATCTCTCAGAACTGAGCCTGTGGAGAGACGTTCGTTCATCTAGCACAAATGGAACGGGTTGCAGGAGAAACTTTTACTCTGGTTTCTCAGGCTGTTTCCTAGTGCCCGTTTGAAGTTTCTGCAGTTTTCACTGTAAAACCGAGTTGGAGCTAGAACCTCCCCATATATATGTATGGAGAGGGGTTTGCAAGTGAAAAGATACTTTGTGTTCCCAAAAAGCTAGGTGAAGTACGGCTTTCACACACACTTATCTCTCAGAACTGAGCATGTGGAGAGACGTTCGTTCAACTAGCACAAAGAGAACGGGTTGCAGGAGAAAATTTTACGCTGGTATGTCAGTCTGTTTCTTAGTGCCGGTTTGAAGTTCCTGCAGTTTTCACTGTAAAACCGTGTTGGAGTTAGAACCTGCCCATATATATTTATGGAGTGGAGTTTGCAAGTGTAAAGAAACAGTGTTCCCAACAAGCTAGGTGAAGGACGGCTTTCACACACACTTATCTCTCAGAACTGAGCATGAGGAGAGACGTTCGTTCATCTAGCAGAAAGGAAAAGGGTTGCAGGAGAAACTTTTACTCTGGTTTCTCAGTGTGTTTCCAGGTGCCGGTTTGAAGTTCCTGCAGTTTTCAGTGTAAAACCGAGTTGGAGCTAGTAACTCCTCATATATATGTATGGAGTGGAGTTTGCAAGTGAAAAGAAACTTTGTGTTCCCAACAAACTAGGTGAAGGACGGCTTTCACACAATTATCTCTCAGAACTGTGTATGTGGAGAGACGTTCGTTCATCTAGCACAAAGGGAACGGGTTGCAGGAGAAACTATTACTGTGGTTTCTCAGTCTGTTTCCTAGTGCCGGTTTGAAGTTCCTGCAGTTTTCACTGTAAAACAGAGTTGGAGCAAGAACCTCCCTATATATATGTATGGAGTGGAGTTTGCAAGTGAAAAGAAACTTTGTGTTCCCAACAAGCTAGGTGAAGGACGGCTTTCACACACACTTATCTCTCAGGACTGAGCATGTGGAGAGACGTTCGTTCAACTAGCACAAATAGAACGGGTTGCAGGAGAAACTTTTACTCTGGTATCTCAGTCTGTTTCATAGTGCCGGTTTGAAGTTCCTGCAGTTTTCACTGTAAAACCGATTTGGAGCTTGTACCTCCCCATATATATGTATGGAGTGGAGTTTGCAAGTGAAAAGAAACTTTGTGTTCCCAACAAGGTAGGTGAAGGACCGCTTACGCACACACTTATCTCTCAGAACTGAGCATGTGGGGAGACATTCGTTCATCTAGCACAAAGGGAACAGGTTGCAGGAGAAATTTTTACTCTGGTTTCTCAGTCTGTTTCCTAGTGCCGGTTTGAAGTTCCTGCAGTTTTCACTGTAAAACCGAGTTGGAGCTAGAACCTCCCCATATATATATATGGAGTGGAGTTTGCAACTGAAAAGAAACTTTGTTTTCCCAACAAGCTAGTTGAAGGAAGGCTTTCACACACACTTATCTCTCAGAACTGAGCATGTCGGGAGACGTTCTTTCATCTAGCACAAAGGGAAAGGTATGCAGGAGAAACTTTTACTCTGGTTTCTCAGTCTGTTTCCTAGTGCCGGTTTGAATTTCCTGCAGTTTTCACTGTAAAACCGAGTTGGAGCTAGTACCTCCCTATATATATGTATGGAGTGGAGTTAGCAACTGAAAAGAAACTTTGTGTTCCCAACAAGCTAGGTGAAGGACGGCTTTCACACACAATTATCTCTCAGAACTGAGCATGTGGAGAGACGTTCGTTCATCTAGCACAAAGGGAACAGGTTGCAGGGGAAATTTTTACTCTGGTTTCTCAGTCTGTTTCCTAGTGCCGGTTTGAAGTTAATGCAGTTTTCACTGTAAAACCGATTTGGAGCTAATAACTCCCCATATATATGTATGGAGTGGAGTTTGCAAGTGAAAAGATACTTTGTGTTCCCAAAAAAGTAGGTGAAGGACGGCTTTCACACACAATTATCTCTCAGAACTGAGCCTGTGGAGAGACGTTCGTTCATCTAGCACAAATGGAACGGGTTGCAGGAGAAACTTTTACTCTGGTTTCTCAGTCTGTTTTTTAGTGCCCGTTTGAAGTTCCTGCAGTTTTCACTGTAAAACCGAGTTGGAGCTAGTACCTCCCCATAAATATGTATGGAGTGGAGTTTGCAACTGAAAAGAATCTTTGTGTTCCCAACAAGCTAGGTGAAGGACGCCTTTCACACACACTTATCTCTCAGAACTGAGCATGTGGAGAGACGTTCGTTCATCTAACACAAAGGGAACGCTTTGCAGGAGAAACTTTTACTCTGGATTCTCAGTCTGTTTCCCAGTGCCCGTTTGAAGTTTCTGCAATTTTCACTGTAAAACCGAGTTGGAGCTAGAACCTCCCCATATATATGTATGGAGATGGGTTTGCAAGTGAAAAGATACTTTGTGTTCCCAAAAAGCTAGGTGAAGTACGGCTTTCACACACACTTATCTCTCAGAACTGAGCGTGTGGAGAGACGTTCGTTCAACTAGCACAAAGAGAACGGGTGGCAGGAGAAACTATTACGCTGTTATCTCAGTCTGTTTCCTAGTGCCGGTTTGAAGTTCCTGCAGTTTTCACTGTAAAACCGTGTTGGAATTAGAACCTGCCCATATATATTTATGGAGTGGAGTTTGCAAGTGAAAAGAAACAGTGTTCCCAACAAGCTAGGTGAAGGACGGCTTTCACACACACTTATCTCTCAGAACTGAGCATGTCGGGAGACGTTCTTTCATCTAGCACAAAGGGAACGGTATGCAGGACAATCTATTTCTCTGGTTTCTCAGTCTGTTTCCTAGTGCCGGTTTGAAGTTCCTGCAGTTTTCACTGTAAAACCGAGTTGGAGCTAGTACCACCCCATATATATGTATGGAGTGGAGATTACAAGTGAAAAGAAACTTTGTGTTCCCAACAAGCTAGGTGAAGGACGGCTTTCACACACACTTATCTCTCAGAACTGAGCCTGTGTAGAGACGTTCATTCATCTAGCACAAAGGGAACTTGTTGCAGGAGAAACTTTTACTCTGTTTTCTCAGTCTGTTTCCTAGTGCCGGTTTGAAGTTCCTGCAGTTTTCAGTGTAAAACCGAGTTGGTGCTAGTACCTCCCCATATATATGTATGCAGTGGAGTTTGCAACTGAAAAGAAACTTTGTGTTCCCAACAAGCTAGGTGAAGGACGGCTTTCACACACACTTATCTCTCAGGACTGAGCATGTGGAGAGACGTTCGTTCAACTAGCACAAATAGAACGGGTTGCAGGAGAAACTTTTACTCTGGTATCTCAGTCTGTTTCATAGTGCCGGTTTGAAGTTCCTGCAGTTTTCACTGTAAAACCGATTTGGAGCTTGTACCTCCCCATATATATGTATGGAGTGGAGTTTGCAAGTGAAAAGAAACTTTGTGTTCCCAACAAGGTAGGTGAAGGACCGCTTACGCACACACTTATCTCTCAGAACTGAGCATGTGGGGAGACATTCGTTCATCTAGCACAAAGGGAACAGGTTGCAGGAGAAATTTTTACTCTGGTTTCTCAGTCTGTTTCCTAGTGCCGGTTTGAAGTTCCTGCAGTTTTCACTGTAAAACCGAGTTGGAGCTAGAACCTCCCCATATATATATATGGAGTGGAGTTTGCAACTGAAAAGAAACTTTGTTTTCCCAACAAGCTAGTTGAAGGAAGGCTTTCACACACACTTATCTCTCAGAACTGAGCATGTCGGGAGACGTTCTTTCATCTAGCACAAAGGGAAAGGTATGCAGGAGAAACTTTTACTCTGGTTTCTCAGTCTGTTTCCTAGTGCCGGTTTGAATTTCCTGCAGTTTTCACTGTAAAACCGAGTTGGAGCTAGTACCTCCCTATATATATGTATGGAGTGGAGTTAGCAACTGAAAAGAAACTTTGTGTTCCCAACAAGCTAGGTGAAGGACGGCTTTCACACACAATTATCTCTCAGAACTGAGCATGTGGAGAGACGTTCGTTCATCTAGCACAAAGGGAACAGGTTGCAGGGGAAATTTTTACTCTGGTTTCTCAGTCTGTTTCCTAGTGCCGGTTTGAAGTTAATGCAGTTTTCACTGTAAAACCGATTTGGAGCTAATAACTCCCCATATATATGTATGGAGTGGAGTTTGCAAGTGAAAAGATACTTTGTGTTCCCAAAAAAGTAGGTGAAGGACGGCTTTCACACACAATTATCTCTCAGAACTGAGCCTGTGGAGAGACGTTCGTTCATCTAGCACAAATGGAACGGGTTGCAGGAGAAACTTTTACTCTGGTTTCTCAGTCTGTTTTTTAGTGCCCGTTTGAAGTTCCTGCAGTTTTCACTGTAAAACCGAGTTGGAGCTAGTACCTCCCCATAAATATGTATGGAGTGGAGTTTGCAACTGAAAAGAATCTTTGTGTTCCCAACAAGCTAGGTGAAGGACGCCTTTCACACACACTTATCTCTCAGAACTGAGCATGTGGAGAGACGTTCGTTCATCTAACACAAAGGGAACGCTTTGCAGGAGAAACTTTTACTCTGGATTCTCAGTCTGTTTCCCAGTGCCCGTTTGAAGTTTCTGCAATTTTCACTGTAAAACCGAGTTGGAGCTAGAACCTCCCCATATATATGTATGGAGATGGGTTTGCAAGTGAAAAGATACTTTGTGTTCCCAAAAAGCTAGGTGAAGTACGGCTTTCACACACACTTATCTCTCAGAACTGAGCGTGTGGAGAGACGTTCGTTCAACTAGCACAAAGAGAACGGGTGGCAGGAGAAACTATTACGCTGTTATCTCAGTCTGTTTCCTAGTGCCGGTTTGAAGTTCCTGCAGTTTTCACTGTAAAACCGTGTTGGAATTAGAACCTGCCCATATATATTTATGGAGTGGAGTTTGCAAGTGAAAAGAAACAGTGTTCCCAACAAGCTAGGTGAAGGACGGCTTTCACACACACTTATCTCTCAGAACTGAGCATGTCGGGAGACGTTCTTTCATCTAGCACAAAGGGAACGGTATGCAGGACAATCTATTTCTCTGGTTTCTCAGTCTGTTTCCTAGTGCCGGTTTGAAGTTCCTGCAGTTTTCACTGTAAAACCGAGTTGGAGCTAGTACCACCCCATATATATGTATGGAGTGGAGATTACAAGTGAAAAGAAACTTTGTGTTCCCAACAAGCTAGGTGAAGGACGGCTTTCACACACACTTATCTCTCAGAACTGAGCCTGTGTAGAGACGTTCATTCATCTAGCACAAAGGGAACTTGTTGCAGGAGAAACTTTTACTCTGTTTTCTCAGTCTGTTTCCTAGTGCCGGTTTGAAGTTCCTGCAGTTTTCAGTGTAAAACCGAGTTGGTGCTAGTACCTCCCCATATATATGTATGCAGTGGAGTTTGCAACTGAAAAGAAACTTTGTGTTCTCAACAAGCTATGTTAAGGACGGCTTTCACACACAATTTTCTCTCAGAACTGAGCATGTGGAGAGACGTTCGTTCATCTAGCACAAAGGGAACAGGTTGCAGGGGAAATTTTTACTCTGGTTTCTCAGTCTGTTTCCTAGTGCCGGTTTGAAGTTCCTGCAGTTTTCACTGTAAAACCGAGTTGGAGCTAATACCTCCCCATATATATGTAAGGAGTGGAGTTTGCAAGTGAAAAGATACTTTGTGTTCCCAAAAAACTAGGTGAAGGACGGCTTTCACACACAATTATCTCTCAGAACTGAGCCTGTGGAGAGACGTTCGTTCATCTAGCACAAATGGAACGGGTTGCAGGAGAAAATTTTACGCTGGTATGTCAGTCTGTTTCTTAGTGCCGGTTTGAAGTTCCTGCAGTTTTCACTGTAAAACCGTGTTGGAGTTAGAACCTGCCCATATATATTTATGGAGTGGAGTTTGCAAGTGTAAAGAAACAGTGTTCCCAACAAGCTAGGTGAAGGACGGCTTTCACACACACTTATCTCTCAGAACTGAGCATGAGGAGAGACGTTCGTTCATCTAGCAGAAAGGAAAAGGGTTGCAGGAGAAACTTTTACTCTGGTTTCTCAGTGTGTTTCCAGGTGCCGGTTTGAAGTTCCTGCAGTTTTCAGTGTAAAACCGAGTTGGAGATAGTAACTCCTCATATATATGTATGGAGTGGAGTTTGCAAGTGAAAAGAAACTTTGTGTTCCCAACAAGCTATGTGAAGGACGGCTTTCACACACACTTATCTCTCAGGACTGAGCATGTGGAGAGACGTTCGTTCAACTAGCACAAATAGAACGGGTTGCAGGAGAAACTTTTACTCTGGTATCTCAGTCTGTTTCATAGTGCCGGTTTGAAGTTCCTGCAGTTTTCACTGTAAAACCGATTTGGAGCTTGTACCTCCCCATATATATGTATGGAGTGGAGTTTGCAAGTGAAAAGAAACTTTGTGTTCCCAACAAGGTAGGTGAAGGACCGCTTACGCACACACTTATCTCTCAGAACTGAGCATGTGGGGAGACATTCGTTCATCTAGCACAAAGGGAACAGGTTGCAGGAGAAATTTTTACTCTGGTTTCTCAGTCTGTTTCCTAGTGCCGGTTTGAAGTTCCTGCAGTTTTCACTGTAAAACCGAGTTGGAGCTAGAACCTCCCCATATATATATATGGAGTGGAGTTTGCAACTGAAAAGAAACTTTGTTTTCCCAACAAGCTAGTTGAAGGACGGCTTTCACACACACTTATCTCTCAGAACTGAGCATGTCGGGAGACGTTCTTTCATCTAGCACAAAGGGAAAGGTATGCAGGAGAAACTTTTACTCTGGTTTCTCAGTCTGTTTCCTAGTGCCGGTTTGAATTTCCTGCAGTTTTCACTGTAAAACCGAGTTGGAGCTAGTACCTCCCTATATATATGTATGGAGTGGAGTTAGCAACTGAAAAGAAACTTTGTGTTCCCAACAAGTTAGGTGAAGGAAGGCTTTCACACACACATATCTCTCAGAACAGAGCATGTGGAGAGACGTTCGTTCATCTAGCACAAAGGGAACGGGTTGCAGGAGAAACTTTTACTCTGGTTTCTCAGTCTGTTTCCTAGTGACGGTTTGAAGTTCCTGCAGTTTTCAGTGTAAAACCGAGTTGGAGCTAGTACCTCCCCATATATATGTATGGAGTGGAGTTGGCAACTGAAAAGAATCTTTGTGTTCCAAACAAGCTAGGTGAAGGACGGCTTTCACACAGATATCTCTCAGAACTGGGTATGTGGAGAGACGTTCGTTCATCTAGCACAAATGGAACGGGTTGCAGGATAAACTATTACTCTGGTTTCTCAGTCGGTTTCCTAGTGCCTGTATGAAGTTCCTGCAGTTTTCACTGTAAAACCGAGTTGGAGCTAGTACCTCCCCATATATATGTATGCAGTGGAGTTTGCAACTGAAAAGAAACTTTGTGTTCCCAACAGGCTAGGTGAAGGACGGCTTTCACACACACATATCTCTCAGAACTGAGCATGTGGAGAGACGTTCGTTCATCTAGCACAAAGGGAATGTGTTGCAGGAGAAACTTTTCTCTGGTTTCTCAGTCTATTTCCTAGTGCCGGTTTGAAGTTCCTGCAGTTTTCACTGTAAAACCGTTTTGGAGCTAGTACCTCCCTATATATATGTATGGAGTGGGGTTTGCAAGTGAAAACAAACTTTGTGTTCCCAACAAGCTAGGTGAAGGACGGCTTTCACACACAATCATCTCTCAGAACTGAGCATGCGGAGAGACGTTCGTTCATCTAACACAAAGGGAACGGGTTGCAGGAGAAACTATTACTCTGGTTTCTCAGTCTGTTTGCTAGTGCCGGTTTGAAGTTCCTGCAGTTTTCACTGTAAAACCGAGTTGGAGCTAATACCTCCCCATATATATGTATGGAGTGGAGTTTGCAAGTGAAAAGATACTTTGTGTTCCCAACAAACTAGGTGAAGGACGGCTTTCACACACAATTATCTCTCAGAACTGAGCATGTGGAGAGACGTTCATTCATCTAGCACAAAGGGAACGGTTTGCAGGAGAAACTTTTACTCTGGTTTCTCAGTCTGTTTCCTAGTGCCCGTTTGAAGTTCCTGCAGTTTTCACTGTAAAACCGAGTTGGAGCTAGTACCTCCCCATAAATATGTATGGAGTGGAGTTTGCAACTGAAAAGAATCTTTGTGTTCCCAACAAGCTAGGTGAATAACGCCTTTCACACAAACTTATCTCTCAGAACTGAGTATGTGGAGAGACGTTAGTTCATCCAACACAAAGGGAACGGGTTCCAGGAGAAACTTTTACTCTGGATTCTCAGTCTGTTTCCTTGTGCCGGTTTGAAGTTCCTGCAGTTTTCACTGTAAAACCGAGTTCGAGCTAGAACCTCCCCATATATATGTATGGAGAGGGGTTTGCAAGTGAAAAGATACTTTGTGTTCCCAAAAAGCTAGGTGAAGTACGGCTTTCACACACACTTATCTCTCAGAACTGAGCATGTGGAGAGACGTTCGTTCAACTAGCACAAAGAGAACGGGTTGCAGGAGAAACTTTTACGCTGGTATCTCAGTCTGTTTCCTAGTGCCGGTTTGAAGTTCCTGCAGTTTTCACTGTAAAACCGTGTTGGAGTTAGAACCTGCCCATATATATTTATGGAGTGGAGTTTGCAAGTGAAAAGGAACAGTGTTCCCAACAAGCTAGGTGAAGGACGGCTTTCACACACACTTACCTCTCAGAACTGTGCATGTGGAGAGACGTTCTTTCATCTAGCACAAAGTGAACGGGTGGCAGGAGAAACTTTTACTCTGGTTTCTCAGTCTGTTTCCTAGTGCCGGTTTGATGTTCCTGCAGTTTTCTCTGTAAAACAGAGTTGGAGCTAGTACCTCCCCATATATATGTATGGAGTGGAGTTTGCAAGTGAAAAGAAACTTTGTGTTCCCAACAAGCTATGTGAAGGACGGCTTTCACACACACTTATCTCTCAGAACTGAGCATGTGGAGAGACGTTCGTTCATCTAACACAAAGGGAACGGGTTGCAGGAGAAACTATTACTCTGGTTTCCCAGACTGTTTCCTAGTGCCGGATTGAAGTTCCTGCATTTTTCACTGTAAAACCGAGTTGGAGCTAATACCTCCCCATATATATGTATGGAGAGGAGTTAGCAACTGAAAAGATACTTTGTGTTCCCAACAAACTAGGTGAAGGACGGCTTTCACACACAATTATCTCTCAGAACTGAGCATGTGGAGAGACGTTCGTTCATCTAGCACAAAGGGAACGGTTTGCAGTAGAAACTTTTACTCTGGTTTCTCAGTCTGTTTCCTAGTACCCGTTTGAAGTTCCTGCAGTTTTCACTGTAAAACCGAGTTGGAGCTAGTACCTCCCCATAAATATGTATGGAGTGGAGTTTGCAACTGAAAAGAATCTTTGTGTTCCCAACAAGCTACGTGAAGGACGCCTTTCACACACACTTATCTCTCAGAACTGAGCATGTGGAGAGACGTTCTTTCATCTAACACAAAGGGAACGGATTGCCGGAGGAACTTTTACTCTGGATTCTCAGTCTGTTTCCTAGTGCCGGTTTGAAGTTCCTGCAGTTTTCACTGTAAAACCGAGTTGGAGCTAGAACCTCCCCATATATATGTATGGTGTGGGGTTTGCAAGTGAAAAGATACTTTGTGTTCCCAAAAAGCTAGGTGAAGTACGACTTTCACACACACTTATCTCTCAGAACTGAGCATGTGGAGAGACGTTCGTTCAACTAGCACAAAGAGAACGGGTTGCAGGAGAAACTTTTACGCTGGTATCTCAGTCTGTTTCTTAGTGCCGGTATGAAGTTCCTGCAGTTTTCACTGTAAAACCGAGTTGGAGTTAGAACCTGCCCATATATATTTATGGAGTGGAGTTTGCAAGTGAAAAGAAACAGTTTTCCCAACAAGCTAGGTGAATGACGGCTTTCACACACACTTATCTCTCAGAACTGTGCATGTGGAGAGACGTTCGTTCAACTAGCACAAAGAGAACGGGTTGCAGGGGAAACTTTTACGCTGGTATCTCAGTCTGTTTCCTAGTGCCGGTTTGAAGTTCCTGCAGTTTTCTCTGTAAAACAGAGTTGGAGCTTGTACCTCCCCATATATATGTATGGAGTGGACTTTGCAACTGAAAAGAAACTTTGTGTTCCCAACAAGCTACGTGAAGGACGGCTTTCGCACACACTTATCTCTCAGAACTGAGCATGTGGAGAGACTTTCGTTCATCTAGCACAAAGGGAACGGTTTGCAGGAGAAACATTTACTCTGGTTTCTCAGTCTGTTTCCTAGTGCCGGTTTGAAGTTCCTGCATTTTTCACTGTAAAACCGAGTTGGAGCTAGTACCTCCCCTTATGAATGTATGGATTGGAGTTAGCAACTGAAAAGAAACTTTGTGTTCCCAACAAGCTAGGTGAAGGACGGCTTTCACACACACTTATCGCTCAGAACTGAGCATGTGGAGAGACGTTCGTTCATCTAGCACAAAGGGAACGGGTTGCAGGAGAAACTTTTTCTCTGGTTTCTCAGTCTGTTCCCTAGTGCCGGTTTGAAGTTCCTGCATTTTTCACTGTAAAAACGAGTTGGAGCTAGAACGTCCCCATATATATGTATGGAGTGCAGTTTGCAACTGAAAAGAAACTTTGTGTTCCCAACAATCTAGATGAAGTACGGCTTTCACACACACTTATCTCTCAGAACTGAGCAGGTGGAGAGACATTCGTTCATCTAGCACAAAGGGAACAGGATGCAGGAGAAATTTTACTCTGGTTTCTCAGTCTGTTTCCTAGTGCCGGTTTGAAGTTCCTGCAGTTTTCACTGTAAAAGCGAGTTGGAGCTAGTACCTCCCCATATATATGTATGGAGTGGAGTTTGCAAGTGAAAAGAAACTTTGCGTTCCCAACAAGCTAGGTGAAGGACGGCTTTCACACACACATAACTCTCAGAACTGAGCATGTGGAGAGACGTTCGTTCATCTAGCACAAAGGGAACGGGATGCAGGAGAAACTTTTTCTCTGGTTTCTCAGTCTGTTTCCTAGTGCCGGTTTGATGTTCCTGCAGTTTTCACTGTAAAACAGAGTTGGAGCTAGTACCTCACCTTATATATGTATGGTTTGGAGTTTGCAAGTGAAAAGAAACTTTGTTTTCCCAACAAGCTATGTGAAGTGCGGCTTTCACACACACTTATCTCTCAGAACTGAGCATTTGGAGAGACGTTCGTTCATCTAGCACAAAGGGAATGGGTTGCAGGAGAAACATTTACTCTGGTTTCTCAGTCTGTTTCCTAGTGCCGTTTTGAAGTTCCTGCAGTTTTCACTGTAAAACTGACTTGGAGTTAGAATTTCCCCATATATATCTATGGAGTGGAGTTTGCAAATGAAAAGAAACTTTGTGTTCCCTACAAGCTAGGTGAAGTACGGATTTCACACACATTTTTCTCTCAGAACTGAGCATGTGGGGAGACATTCGTTCATCTAGCACAAAGGGAACAGGTTGCAGGAGAAATTTTTACTCTGGTTTCTCAGTCTGTTTCCTAGTGCCGGTTTGAAGTTCCTGCAGTTTTCACTGTAAAACCGAGTTGGAGCTAGAACCTCCCCATATATATATATGGAGTGGAGTTTGCAACTGAAAAGAAACTTTGTTTTCCCAACAAGCTAGTTGAAGGAAGGCTTTCACACACACTTATCTCTCAGAACTGAGCATGTCGGGAGACGTTCTTTCATCTAGCACAAAGGGAAAGGTATGCAGGAGAAACTTTTACTCTGGTTTCTCAGTCTGTTTCCTAGTGCCGGTTTGAATTTCCTGCAGTTTTCACTGTAAAACCGAGTTGGAGCTAGTACCTCCCTATATATATGTATGGAGTGGAGTTAGCAACTGAAAAGAAACTTTGTGTTCCCAACAAGCTAGGTGAAGGACGGCTTTCACACACAATTATCTCTCAGAACTGAGCATGTGGAGAGACGTTCGTTCATCTAGCACAAAGGGAACAGGTTGCAGGGGAAATTTTTACTCTGGTTTCTCAGTCTGTTTCCTAGTGCCGGTTTGAAGTTAATGCAGTTTTCACTGTAAAACCGATTTGGAGCTAATAACTACCCATATATATGTATGGAGTGGAGTTTGCAAGTGAAAAGATACTTTGTGTTCCCAAAAAAGTAGGTGAAGGACGGCTTTCACACACAATTATCTCTCAGAACTGAGCCTGTGGAGAGACGTTCGTTCATCTAGCACAAATGGAACGGGTTGCAGGAGAAACTTTTACTCTGGTTTCTCAGTCTGTTTTTTAGTGCCCGTTTGAAGTTCCTGCAGTTTTCACTGTAAAACCGAGTTGGAGCTAGTACCTCCCCATAAATATGTATGGAGTGGAGTTTGCAACTGAAAAGAATCTTTGTGTTCCCAACAAGCTAGGTGAAGGACGCCTTTCACACACACTTATCTCTCAGAACTGAGCATGTGGAGAGACGTTCGTTCATCTAACACAAAGGGAACGCTTTGCAGGAGAAACTTTTACTCTGGTTTCTCAGTCTGTTTCCCAGTGCCCGTTTGAAGTTTCTGCAATTTTCACTGTAAAACCGAGTTGGAGCTAGAACCTCCCCATATATATGTATGGAGAGGGGTTTGCAAGTGAAAAGATACTTTGTGTTCCCAAAAAGCTAGGTGAAGTACGGCTTTCACACACACTTATCTCTCAGAACTGAGCGTGTGGAGAGACGTTCGTTCAACTAGCACAAAGAGAACGGGTGGCAGGAGAAACTATTACGCTGTTATCTCAGTCTGTTTCCTAGTGCCGGTTTGAAGTTCCTGCAGTTTTCACTGTAAAACCGTGTTGGAATTAGAACCTGCCCATATATATTTATGGAGTGGAGTTTGCAAGTGAAAAGAAACAGTGTTCCCAACAAGCTAGGTGAAGGACGGCTTTCACACACACTTATCTCTCAGAACTGAGCATGTCGGGAGACGTTCTTTCATCTAGCACAAAGGGAACGGTATGCAGGACAATCTATTTCTCTGGTTTCTCAGTCTGTTTCCTAGTGCCGGTTTGAAGTTCCTGCAGTTTTCACTGTAAAACCGAGTTGGAGCTAGTACCACCCCATATATATGTATGGATTGGAGATTACAAGTGAAAAGAAACTTTGTGTTCCCAACAAGCTAGGTGAAGGACGGCTTTCACACACACTTATCTCTCAGAACTGAGCCTGTGTAGAGACGTTCATTCATCTAGCACAAAGGGAACTTGTTGCAGGAGAAACTTTTACTCTGTTTTCTCAGTCTGTTTCCTAGTGCCGGTTTGAAGTTCCTGCAGTTTTCAGTGTAAAACCGAGTTGGTGCTAGTACCTCCCCATATATATGTATGCAGTGGAGTTTGCAACTGAAAAGAAACTTTGTGTTCTCAACAAGCTATGTTAAGGACGGCTTTCACACACAATTTTCTCTCAGAACTGAGCATGTGGAGAGACGTTCGTTCATCTAGCACAAAGGGAACAGGTTGCAGGGGAAATTTTTACTCTGGTTTCTCAGTCTGTTTCCTAGTGCCGGTTTGAAGTTCCTGCAGTTTTCACTGTAAAACCGAGTTGGAGCTAATACCTCCCCATATATATGTATGGAGTGGAGTTTGCAAGTGAAAAGATACTTTGTGTTCCCAAAAAACTAGGTGAAGGACGGCTTTCACACACAATTATCTCTCAGAACTGAGCCTGTGGAGAGACGTTCGTTCATCTAGCACAAATGGAACGGGTTGCAGGAGAAAATTTTACGCTGGTATGTCAGTCTGTTTCTTAGTGCCGGTTTGAAGTTCCTGCAGTTTTCACTGTAAAACCGTGTTGGAGTTAGAACCTGCCCATATATATTTATGGAGTGGAGTTTGCAAGTGTAAAGAAACAGTGTTCCCAACAAGCTAGGTGAAGGACGGCTTTCACACACACTTATCTCTCAGAACTGAGCATGAGGAGAGACGTTCGTTCATCTAGCAGAAAGGAAAAGGGTTGCAGGAGAAACTTTTACTCTGGTTTCTCAGTGTGTTTCCAGGTGCCGGTTTGAAGTTCCTGCAGTTTTCAGTGTAAAACCGAGTTGGAGCTAGTAACTCCTCATATATATGTATGGAGTGGAGTTTGCAACTGAAAAGAAACTTTGTGTTCCCAACAAACTAGGTGAAGGACGGCTTTCACACAATTATCTCTCAGAACTGTGTATGTGGAGAGACGTTCGTTCATCTAGCACAAAGGGAACGGGTTGCAGGAGAAACTATTACTGTGGTTTCTCAGTCTGTTTCCTAGTGCTGGTTTGAAGTTCCTGCAGTTTTCACTGTAAAACAGAGTTGGAGCAAGAACCTCCCTATATATATGTATGGAGTGGAGTTTGCAAGTGAAAAGAAACTTTGTGTTCCCAACAAGCTAGGTGAAGGACGGCTTTCACACACACTTATCTCTCAGGACTGAGCATGTGGAGAGACGTTCGTTCAACTAGCACAAATAGAACGGGTTGCAGGAGAAACTTTTACTCTGGTATCTCAGTCTGTTTCATAGTGCCGGTTTGAAGTTCCTGCAGTTTTCACTGTAAAACCGATTTGGAGCTTGTACCTCCCCATATATATGTATGGAGTGGAGTTTGCAAGTGAAAAGAAACTTTGTGTTCCCAACAAGGTAGGTGAAGGACCGCTTACGCACACACTTATCTCTCAGAACTGAGCATGTGGGGAGACATTCGTTCATCTAGCACAAAGGGAACAGGTTGCAGGAGAAATTTTTACTCTGGTTTCTCAGTCTGTTTCCTAGTGCCGGTTTGAAGTTCCTGCAGTTTTCACTGTAAAACCGAGTTGGAGCTAGAACCTCCCCATATATATATATGGAGTGGAGTTTGCAACTGAAAAGAAACTTTGTTTTCCCAACAAGCTAGTTGAAGGACGGCTTTCACACACACTTATCTCTCAGAACTGAGCATGTCGGGAGACGTTCTTTCATCTAGCACAAAGGGAAAGGTATGCAGGAGAAACTTTTACTCTGGTTTCTCAGTCTGTTTCCTAGTGCCGGTTTGAATTTCCTGCAGTTTTCACTGTAAAACCGAGTTGGAGCTAGTACCTCCCTATATATATTTATGGAGTGGAGTTAGCAACTGAAAAGAAACTTTGTGTTCCCAACAAGTTAGGTGAAGGAAGGCTTTCACACACACATATCTCTCAGAACAGAGCATGTGGAGAGACGTTCGTTCATCTAGCACAAAGGGAACGGGTTGCAGGAGAAACTTTTACTCTGGTTTCTCAGTCTGTTTCCTAGTGACGGTTTGAAGTTCCTGCAGTTTTCAGTGTAAAACCGAGTTGGAGCTAGTACCTCCCCATATATATGTATGGAGTGGAGTTGGCAACTGAAAAGAATCTTTGTGTTCCAAACAAGCTAGGTGAAGGACGGCTTTCACACAGATATCTCTCAGAACTGGGTATGTGGAGAGACGTTCGTTCATCTAGCACAAATGGAACGGGTTGCAGGATAAACTATTACTCTGGTTTCTCAGTCGGTTTCCTAGTGCCTGTATGAAGTTCCTGCAGTTTTCACTGTAAAACCGAGTTGGAGCTAGTAACTCCCCATATATATGTATGCAGTGGAGTTTGCAACTGAAAAGAAACTTTGTGTTCCCAACAGGCTAGGTGAAGGACGGCTTTCACACACACATATCTCTCAGAACTGAGCATGTGGAGAGACGTTCGTTCATCTAGCACAAAGGGAACGTGTTGCAGGAGAAACTTTTCTCTGGTTTCTCAGTCTATTTCCTAGTGCCGGTTTGAAGTTCCTGCAGTTTTCACTGTAAAACCGTTTTGGAGCTAGTACCTCCCTATATATATGTATGGAGTGGGGTTTGCAAGTGAAAACAAACTTTGTGTTCCCAACAAGCTAGGTGAAGGACGGCTTTCACACACAATCATCTCTCAGAACTGAGCATGCGGAGAGACGTTCGTTCATCTAACACAAAGGGAACGGGTTGCAGGAGAAACTATTACTCTGGTTTCTCAGTCTGTTTGCTAGTGCCGGTTTGAAGTTCCTGCAGTTTTCACTGTAAAACCGAGTTGGAGCTAATACCTCCCCATATATATGTATGGAGTGGAGTTTGCAAGTGAAAAGATACTTTGTGTTCCCAACAAACTAGGTGAAGGACGGCTTTCACACACAATTATCTCTCAGAACTGAGCATGTTGAGAGACGTTCATTCATCTAGCACAAAGGGAACGGTTTGCAGGAGAAACTTTTACTCTGGTTTCTCAGTCTGTTTCCTAGTGCCCGTTTGAAGTTCCTGCAGTTTTCACTGTAAAACCGAGTTGGAGCTAGTACCTCCCCATAAATATGTATGGAGTGGAGTTTGCAACTGAAAAGAATCTTTGTGTTCCCAACAAGCTAGGTGAATAACGCCTTTCACACAAACTTATCTCTCAGAACTGAGTATGTGGAGAGACGTTAGTTCATCCAACACAAAGGGAACGGGTTCCAGGAGAAACTTTTACTCTGGATTCTCAGTCTGTTTCCTTGTGCCGGTTTGAAGTTCCTGCAGTTTTCACTGTAAAACCGAGTTCGAGCTAGAACCTCCCCATATATATGTATGGAGAGGGGTTTGCAAGTGAAAAGATACTTTGTGTTCCCAAAAAACTAGGTGAAGGACGGCTTTCACACACAATTATCTCTCAGAACTGAGCCTGTGGAGAGACGTTCGTTCATCTAGCACAAATGGAACGGGTTGCAGGAGAAACTTTTACTCTGGTTTCTCAGGCTGTTTCCTAGTGCCCGTTTGAAGTTTCTGCAGTTTTCACTGTAAAACCGAGTTGGAGCTAGAACCTCCCCATATATATGTATGGAGAGGGGTTTGCAAGTGAAAAGATACTTTGTGTTCCCAAAAAGCTAGGTGAAGTACGGCTTTCACACACACTTATCTCTCAGAACTGAGCATGTGGAGAGACGTTCGTTCAACTAGCACACAGAGAACGGGTTGCAGGAGAAAATTTTACGCTGGTATGTCAGTCTGTTTCTTAGTGCCGGTTTGAAGTTCCTGCAGTTTTCACAGTAAAACCGTGTTGGAGTTAGAACCTGCCCATATATATTTATGGAGTGGAGTTTGCAAGTGTAAAGAAACAGTGTTCCCAACAAGCTAGGTGAAGGACGGCTTTCACACACACTTATCTCTCAGAACTGAGCATGAGGAGAGACGTTCGTTCATCTAGCAGAAAGGAAAAGGGTTGCAGGAGAAACTTTTACTCTGGTTTCTCAGTGTGTTTCCAGGTGCCGGTTTGAAGTTCCTGCAGTTTTCAGTGTAAAACCGAGTTGGAGCTAGTAACTCCTCATATATATGTATGGAGTTGAGTTTGCAACTGAAAAGAAACTTTGTGTTCCCAACAAACTAGGTGAAGGACGGCTTTCACACAATTATCTCTCAGAACTGTGTATGTGGAGAGACGTTCGTTCATCTAGCACAAAGGGAACGGGTTGCAGGAGAAACTATTACTGTGGTTTCTCAGTCTGTTTCCTAGTGCCGGTTTGAAGTTCCTGCAGTTTTCACTGTAAAACAGAGTTGGAGCAAGAACCTCCCTATATATATGTATGGAGTGGAGTTTGCAAGTGAAAAGAAACTTTGTGTTCCCAACAAGCTAGGTGAAGGACGGCTTTCACACACACTTATCTCTCAGGACTGAGCATGTGGAGAGACGTTCGTTCAACTAGCACAAATAGAACGGGTTGCAGGAGAAACTTTTACTCTGGTATCTCAGTCTGTTTCATAGTGCCGGTTTGAAGTTCCTGCAGTTTTCACTGTAAAACCGATTTGGAGCTTGTACCTCCCCATATATATGTATGGAGTGGAGTTTGCAAGTGAAAAGAAACTTTGTGTTCCCAACAAGGTAGGTGAAGGACCGCTTACGCACACACTTATCTCTCAGAACTGAGCATGTGGGGAGACATTCGTTCATCTAGCACAAAGGGAACAGGTTGCAGGAGAAATTTTTACTCTGGTTTCTCAGTCTGTTTCCTAGTGCCGGTTTGAAGTTCCTGCAGTTTTCACTGTAAAACCGAGTTGGAGCTAGAACCTCCCCATATATATATATGGAGTGGAGTTTGCAACTGAAAAGAAACTTTGTTTTCCCAACAAGCTAGTTGAAGGAAGGCTTTCACACACACTTATCTCTCAGAACTGAGCATGTCGGGAGACGTTCTTTCATCTAGCACAAAGGGAAAGGTATGCAGGAGAAACTTTTACTCTGGTTTCTCAGTCTGTTTCCTAGTGCCGGTTTGAATTTCCTGCAGTTTTCACTGTAAAACCGAGTTGGAGCTAGTACCTCCCTATATATATGTATGGAGTGGAGTTAGCAACTGAAAAGAAACTTTGTGTTCCCAACAAGCTAGGTGAAGGACGGCTTTCACACACAATTATCTCTCAGAACTGAGCATGTGGAGAGACGTTCGTTCATCTAGCACAAAGGGAACAGGTTGCAGGGGAAATTTTTACTCTGGTTTCTCAGTCTGTTTCCTAGTGCCGGTTTGAAGTTAATGCAGTTTTCACTGTAAAACCGATTTGGAGCTAATAACTCCCCATATATATGTATGGAGTGGAGTTTGCAAGTGAAAAGATACTTTGTGTTCCCAAAAAAGTAGGTGAAGGACGGCTTTCACACACAATTATCTCTCAGAACTGAGCCTGTGGAGAGACGTTCGTTCATCTAGCACAAATGGAACGGGTTGCAGGAGAAACTTTTACTCTGGTTTCTCAGTCTGTTTTTTAGTGCCCGTTTGAAGTTCCTGCAGTTTTCACTGTAAAACCGAGTTGGAGCTAGTACCTCCCCATAAATATGTATGGAGTGGAGTTTGCAACTGAAAAGAATCTTTGTGTTCCCAACAAGCTAGGTGAAGGACGCCTTTCACACACACTTATCTCTCAGAACTGAGCATGTGGAGAGACGTTCGTTCATCTAACACAAAGGGAACGCTTTGCAGGAGAAACTTTTACTCTGGATTCTCAGTCTGTTTCCCAGTGCCCGTTTGAAGTTTCTGCAATTTTCACTGTAAAACCGAGTTGGAGCTAGAACCTCCCCATATATATGTATGGAGAGGGGTTTGCAAGTGAAAAGATACTTTGTGTTCCCAAAAAGCTAGGTGAAGTACGGCTTTCACACACACTTATCTCTCAGAAATGAGCGTGTGGAGAGACGTTCGTTCAACTAGCACAAAGAGAACGGGTGGCAGGAGAAACTATTACGCTGTTATCTCAGTCTGTTTCCTAGTGCCGTTTTGAAGTTCCTGCAGTTTTCACTGTAAAACCGTGTTGGAATTAGAACCTGCCCATATATATTTTTGGAGTGGAGTTTGCAAGTGAAAAGAAACAGTGTTCCCAACAAGCTAGGTGAAGGACGGCTTTCACACACACTTATCTCTCAGAACTGAGCATGTCGGGAGACGTTCTTTCATCTAGCACAAAGGGAACGGTATGCAGGACAATCTATTTCTCTGGTTTCTCAGTCTGTTTCCTAGTGCCGGTTTGAAGTTCCTGCAGTTTTCACTGTAAAACCGAGTTGGAGCTAGTACCACCCCATATATATGTATGGAGTGGAGATTACAAGTGAAAAGAAACTTTGTGTTCCCAACAAGCTAGGTGAAGGACGGCTTTCACACACACTTATCTCTCTGAACTGAGCCTGTGTAGAGACGTTCATTCATCTAGCACAAAGGGAACTTGTTGCAGGAGAAACTTTTACTCTGTTTTCTCAGTCTGTTTCCTAGTGCCGGTTTGAAGTTCCTGCAGTTTTCAGTGTAAAACCGAGTTGGTGCTATTACCTCCCCATATATATGTATGCAGTGGAGTTTGCAACTGAAAAGAAACTTTGTGTTCTCAACAAGCTATGTTAAGGACGGCTTTCACACACAATTTTCTCTCAGAACTGAGCATGTGGAGAGACGTTCGTTCATCTAGCACAAAGGGAACAGGTTGCAGGGGAAATTTTTACTCTGGTTTCTC